>NC_036445.1:8709271-10151741 GCF_002775205.1 Xiphophorus maculatus
TTAAATGAGTTAAAGAGCAAAAAGTAAAATAAGTTTTTGTCACAAGTACTTCCCGCTCAATTTCACAATAATTTCCACAGACTGAATCTCTTTTAGTCACAAGCCAAAGTGGAATGACATTGTAGCAGGAAACAATGAGAAATGCTGTTATTAAGTCTGCCAGTGAAGGAGATAAGAGAAATTATTATTCATGTATTGTTTATTAGCCTTTGTTATTGTTCCTTATTATTTATCTCTTCAACATTTTATTATTTAGTTGTGTGCAAAAAAAGATAAGCTAAAACATAAATTGGGGCTACAGGGATCATCATGTGAAACATGGCGGGGGCGGCCTTATGCTGTGGGTATGCATTTTTCTACAATGACGGAGAAAAGCCGGCAAAAGTGGATGAATCTTTACTTGGTTCACTTTCCACCAGCACAGTAACCCTAAACACACAGCTGGACTGGCCTGCGTTCACTGGTTGCCATAGTTACTCGTATTAATCTTGCTGTTTTAACATTAGTTAGCATTTTGTCAGTCTGTGGACTACATCTGTTTATCTCAGCGTGATAAAAAAAAATAAGTTATGCTACTAAATTGGCATTAGTGAATGAGACGCGTGTTAAGGACCCGAAAGCTTTAAATGCAGGCGAGTCAATAAATGACGAGAGAAAATGGCCCCAAATATCAGATATTAACTTGCTAGCAATTTTGTTCACGGTAAAAACAAATTCATTTTTAAAGGACAAATAAAATTATTTATTAGTTTGTTCACAATTAGAGGTAAAATGAAGATGCAGCTGCATCCATCAAGATAGGTGATAAATTAAACCATAATAAAAAAAAATGCAGCGAAGTTACATAATCGATGTGCTAAAAATAAAACCTCTGATAACCGCAGATGCCGCAAAGAGATCTGCGCTGGCTGCGAGTTGTAAGTAATTTTATTAGCCTAATTGTAAATAGTTTAAGTAGTTAAAGTAATGTGTTCTCGCCTGTGTTTTGAAGGAGACATGCGCAGTAGAGTGGTTGCTGACGCAACGTGACGTCAACTACAAGGCGCTTGGGAAAAGTTCAAGTCTTGTAACTTGTAAAAGGAGTAAATTAATATTATTTCTACATGCTACTGTCCTTTTTAATTAAGATTCTCATTATACTTACCTATATTGTGCTGTTTTATTCTATTTTAAACCAAAAGATATATAAAAAAATTAAATCTTAAAACACATTCTCAAATCCCAACAAGCCAATAAAATTTGTAATAATTTATCCAGTTTTAATATTTTTGTTCTTCATAAGGTTTTAACAGGACGGCTTGCCCTTTAAATGCGTTTAAAGGTGCACACTAATTCCTCTCAGGACAGATATACTTACATTTTTGTTGTGAAGACAGCAGCTGACAGTCAGCAGTTGGGGGCTGCAGCAGAACTGACAAGAGCACATTTGTGTGCGGTTACAAATACTGTTTGTTCAAATTTAAAGCCGAATGGAAAAACAGGGGAGCCCTCGACACTTGTGAATAATCTGCAGTGCTAAAGCAAAAAAGAAAAGAAAAGAGAGAAAGAAAGAAAGCTGGATCCGATTCAGGATCAGCGGGTTATGCCTGCAGGGGCTGGAAGGAAAAAAATTATAAACCTCAAATACCATGTGAGGTGCCTCTAAGACAAATTAGCATGCACAATCACAACGTGGTGAAAGATGAGATCAAGACACTAAATTATTTTCAACTGGATTTGGTAACCAGATCCCATCCTTTGTGGGTTCTGTTGAGTCTTGGCAGGAGTCCCCGGCACCGGCCCTCGGGCGAAGGTGAATTTAACATGCGCCCACATCGCCAGCTTTCTGCACTCTCTGCAGTGTTTAATTTATTTTAGCCTCTCTTGGTGGAATATGCATCCATCAGATGGGATGAAGGACGAAAAGCTGCAGAAATGGTGGAGGGGGAGGAAAAAAAAAAACTTTTTTCAAGAAACTTCATTAACCACTCTTAAAAGTTTTATTCAATTTGCAACTGTCCCCTGCTTCAGGTTTCAAATCATTTGCAAAAAAAACAAAAAACAAAAACAAGAGTCATCTCCAGGCAGAAAAACGCCAGCTAACGAGCTGTCAGTGTGTATTACTGCATGAGCTGAACAGTCTGGGTAAAGGCTTATTGTAACGGTAAGACAAGACTAACAGTTATTTACAGATCGCTCATATTTGCAAGGCAGATCAGATTTCCTGGCACCTGGTGTAGTCAAACACTTAATTACAGCGTAATTTACATTTTAAACAGTAGAAACCGATCGAAGCGCAGACTTAAGGTTCAACAGTGCAAATCAAAGCTTCAGGCTGCTCCTGCAAAGAGACAAAACGTGGAATGTTAACAGTTTATTATTTAGTTTTTTAATGAATTTCCATCATCAAGATGCAGTGAAGTGAAACAGTATTTGTCTCTGTAGAGATTTCTTCTTTTTTTGTCACACCTAAAGGTTTAAAATTATACAACTAGTGTTTATATCAAAGGTAATAGAAAATGTATGAATTTATGTATTAACCTGAAAACAATAAGTCCAAGTCATCCTCAGTAATACGTCAACAATGAAATGATTGATCAAAATTTAGGAAATTTCTTAAATTGAACATGAAGTTGGCCAAAAGTCTAAAGAAATTCAAGAATAAAAGGGAAAATCACTGACATTTATCTATTGGTAAAGAGTTAGAATGCCCTTTCAAACATGGTGGTTGTATGATTATCTGGGGCTTTGATGATCTGAAATATGTAATCAAATTAACATTTGAATGCATAAAAAACAAGACAAAGATTGAGGAGTGGCCTAGTCAAATTCTGGACTTGTCTGGACGCTGTCATGGCTGGTTAGACGTGAAGACAATAAATGTTTCTCTAATAAAAAGTGAGAAAAAATTCCTCCGCAATGATGGATGTTAGCGCAAATGCTCGATGGTGGCTTGTAAAGCATTTTTCCCTAAATAAAATCAATCATAAATGTAAAATATATATGTATATATTTTATTATTTACTCTCTTTGCAGGTTATGTTTGATATTGAAAAAAAAATCTGATTTATGTGTGACAAAAAACTAAAAACAAGAAATCTGCAAAGGTTCAAACACTTATTCAAAGCACTGTATTTTGTTCTTTTTTTTGTCATTTATTAATAAAACTTTCATCGAATGACCTCAGTTCTTCAAATTTACATGATGCCTGCAGCTATTTTTGTTTCACTCCTCTGCGTTTGTACACTCGTTTAGCGTCGTTGTGTGACGTGGCGGATCATCCAACAGCAGTTCCCTCTAAGGAAGCTCCCGAGGCGGATAAGGGTTGGTGTCCATCATAAGTGCGCATGCTCGGAGCTCTGGTCGCTGTCATGACTGTCCTCGTTGGCTAAGGAGTCCGTCGAATGATGCAGCGCCGCGATGCCGGAGAACTCCGACGGCAGAAGCGTTCCTTTTTTCACATTCACCAGTTCCTTCTCGCGAGCTGCTGCCCCCTGCTGGCCGCCTTTCACTCTTTTCCACTTCATCCTCCGGTTCTGGAACCACACCTTCACCTGCGAAGGGAGCAAAGCCTTAAATCAACGAGAATCCTCCTTAAGAGTTACTGTGACGCTGTACGTATTAGGGTCATTGTAGGTGAAAAAGGACGAGTACATTTTCGCACCCCGCCCTCTCCCTGCAAAAAAAAAAAAAAAAAAATCAGAAATTTTCTAGTAAAAAAAAAAAATTCTAAGTTTCAAAAGTTGAAAATTTGCTTTAAAAAAAATCTAAAATTTTTTACATTGATCTTAGAAAATTTCTAAAAAAAAAAAAAATTCTGAAAAGTCAAAAAATTGCTAGAAAAAGCTCTGAAGTTTTGAGATTATTCTTTAAAATGTTCTAGAAAAAAACAAGGACATTTCTGAGCTCCGAGTGTCAAAACTGTTCCAGAAAAACCCTCAAATGTTGAGATCAGTCTCAGAAATTTTCTAGAAAGAAAACAAAGACATTTCTGAGTTTGAAAAGTCAAGAATTTGCTAGAAATTTTTTTTTAAAAATTTGAGATTACTCTCAGAACTTGTCTAGTCAAATCATAAAGTGAAAAAAGTCTTTTCTAGCAGATTTTCAGCTCTAGAAAATCAGAAATTTTCTTGTTTTCCCAGAAAACTCCTGCGATTAATCTCAAACTTTCTGAAATTTTTCTAACAAATTTTTGGCTTTTCAATCTGAGAAATGTTATTGTTTTTCAAGAAGATTTCTAAGATGAATCTTAAAATATCTGAGATTTTTGGTGGAAATCTATACCTCATTTTTTCTTCCTCATCTAGAATAGCCCTAATAGACCAGTGTAATTTCTCCATCTCCAACTGATGAATAAATAAAAATAAAGCTCCCTTTCTGTTACAGGGTTTTACAGATGATACCAGAATGAACCAAAATAATAAAAAATAAGGGTTACAATTTACTTTCAAGTGTGCAAGATAAGATATTGTGCAAAAAACATGTAAACGTTTTCCATGAAAAACAAAGTGATAAATTACCTAGCAATAGCTACTGCCTTTAGTAGTAATAACTGTTGTTTTCTGTATGACTTTATCATCCTTACACTATTCTTTAATGTGTTTGCATATTAATAAACATTTCTGTAAATATTCCATCTTTGCCAAATAGATTAATTTTCAGCTGACATGAGCAGACAATAATTATGAGCGTAAAATAAAAAATGATCACACACTTGACCATCACACAGGTTTGCAGATTTTTGCTCGTTTCAGGTCAAATCACTGAACTTTGGTTGTGTGATTAGAAAACCTTGATTTCTTTCTTTGTAGAGAAGATTTGAAATAATTCTCCTGCAGTTCGAAGGCCTCACTCCCGACCCTGGCGAGGAGTTCAGGGTCAGCTCGGAAACTGCAGCATCCTCTGGTCCTACAGCTACAAAACAAATCCAGATCGTCGTTCCTCCGCCTCCATAAATGTCAGCTGGTGTGAAGTCTGTTCTGTCTGACGATGGTGCCGGTCCAACCAAATGGGTCTGGTCTGTCCAAAGCACATTCCTGCTGAGGTCTTTTGGTCCTTTTTTAATTGCCCTATCAGGAACTTTAACATTGATCATGTGAATTTTTGAGGCCTGTAGAGAATGAGATGACACTCTTGGGTTTTTGCCACTTCTCTGAGAATCGTGAGGTTACCTCTTGACCTTTTAACCCTTCCCAGATTTATGGGGACGCAGCATGTTTCATTTTCACATCTGCCTTGGATTTTTTATTTAAAAGGTTTCGATTTTATAGCCTCAAGATGCAATCATCAAATTTCTCCAAAACTTAACAGCATGAATCAATTGTTGTGACCAATTGATTTTATTACTAAGCTGTTACCTTGGATTTTTTGAAATTTCTCTGAGCATTTCACTGTCTGAATTGGCAGACCACATGAATTGATCTGAAATATTTTCCTTTCAAATAAAAAATTTCCCTGCAGAACAATTTAATCTGAGATGACCTCATGACCTTATAACCCTTCCGAGATTGATGGGCAACAGGAGTTGCTTCTCTAAAGCATCTGATCTGTACGTTCCTCGGCAGAAAACTGATTTTATCATCATTTATGATGATCAACTAATGAACTGTATTTGCAAACACGCATAATTTGCACAACCTTTTTGTTTTTGTTGTTTAAATAACGCTAATTCTGATTTGTTTGCGTCTTTGTCTTTGATTTAAAGCTGTATGGTGTTGGAATTGAACGGGTGTGTATTTTCTTTATCCGATGCCTTTATATATGGACATGCGGCTCCACCTGCCACTCGGCGTCTACCTGTTTTTTCCTGACTCAACAATCTCTTCCGTATTTGATGATTAAGCTGTTGCTTAAAACGGTTTACACATCGAGCTGCAGCAGAGGCTTCCAGAGAGCCGCCTCGTGGGCCCTGGAGGGGCGGGAGGGGAGTCCCCTTTGACACAGGGGGAGGTGGGTTTATTTTTGGGGAGCAAAGCCATCACATGGTCAGGAAGTTAGTTGACAACGCAAACGTTTGTCTTGAGCGGGCGGGGTACTGAGTATCTGAGCGGATTCTTTACAAGCCTGAGGCGGCGACGCGTTTCTGGCTCTGATGTCACACAAACCCGTTGCTTTCAAAGCAAACTGGGGAAATTCAGATTCTGTGACGAAGAGTCTGAACGACCCGACTCCACATACATGGTAATGTCAAATTTTGCATCAAAAACTCAGATCTGTGAGCCACTAAACACATTTCAGCAACATAAAATCTACCAGTAAAAACAGCACAGCATGAGCATAGTGGCAGAAATTAAATAAGCTGCTCTAATTTTATTTTAATAGGAGTAATAGGTTTTAGATTTTACTACTAAAGTGGTAACATTACCAGGGTTAGGCTGAATTTTCTATTAACCTCTTCCAGGATCTCAAATGGTCAGACTTCCACCATGTGAGATGTTTCTGCTTTCTGACGCCTCTTTAAAAATAATCCAGCTTCCTCAGCCTCCAAACACATTAAAAATCCATCGTATTTCTCCAGACAGCTGACGCAGCATAAATCAAGCTAACCAATGTTAATGCCAGTATTTACCTCAGAGTCCCCTGCTGCGTTCGCTCACACACAGTCAACGTATGGCGCAATATGCATGCACATTTTGATGCCACTGGAAGACTAATTGCAACAATGTGGGAGAGCGCTGCAGGACGGCAAACTCCGTGCCCTCAGCTAGCACATTGGCTGAATCTGAGTTTTCTTTCTTCTCAGCTTCCGAGACTTTGTAATTTGAACCGACAGGAGAGCGTTACTTCAAAACTTTATGAAGCATGTGACATTTTCCAAGCTGGACTTTGCAGGTGTCGTCGCAGGGGTTTGCTTTACTTTGAAAATTCCTTAAAACCTGCCAGAAAAGATGGAAATCTTGAATCTGCAGAGCGACCTTCTATTTTTAGCATTTCAGGATCTAAATGAAGAAAGGAAATGATAAGAAGAGCTTCTTTAATTACATTTTTTTTTGCCCCATTGGACATTTTATGTAATAAAATTTGAAAACTTACAACTATGTTTATTTTTATTTGTCTTGTTTTGCCTTTGAAGAGTATTTCTACGTGAAAAGCAGATTTTATCCTGTCATTAGTTGAGAAATCTTGCTAATTCTAGCTAAAAAGTTCAAATTTAGTGAAAATACAAAGAATTTTAATTTGAAAGGTGTTTTGCTTTAAAAAAAAAAATCTAATTCCTGCACATTGAATATTAGTTTTGATTCTGGTGCATTAATTTCGCTTTTAGAGAAGTAAAATCCCAATTTGGTAACACAACAAAAAATATAACTTTTAGCATAAAAAATACATATTTTAGCCTCACATTTTGAAGACAGATGTCTTTTATTCTCTTCCTTTTTGGTGCCCAAACATAAGTTTTTGATTTTTTTAGCTGTCGGTTCTTTATTTTTACTTCCTCTTTAATATGAAACACTTTCCGTCACTGGCTAACTTTCAGTCATCCAGGATCAGATGCATCTGTAGTTTCTGTGGCTATTGATCAGACATCCTTCATCCTGTTAAAGCTAAAATTTGACACCTTAAGTCTGAGATAAGGGATATATTTTAGTTTTAACGTTCAGTGTAGGTGGAGTTTACAGCAGAAAGAAGCAAATTACTTCTTTCTGACAAATGTCACTCAAACAGAGAGAAAACTAGAGAGAATCTGTCAGTTTTAGTAAATTTAAGTGTTTTTTAAGACTTCTATTGTTTAATTTTAACACTAAAGTTGGATTAAGCTTTTTAAATATTACATATTATTCCAGCTCAGTGTGTTTTGAGGACTTTGCTTGTGGTAGCTAACTAACTACCCATAAGCTTGTTAAACTTCCTGGATGAGAAGGAACGCAACAAAAATGTTTTTCATTTTGAATTCCCAAAACATATATTAATCCTTTTTCAAGAGTACGAACGGACATGTTTAAAAAAAGATGCAAAAGAAGGACTGAATAAATGAATCAGCAATTCAAGACCTGACCAAATTTAGTTTATATATGGAGCTGATATTTTATATATATTTAAAATGTAGATTGTGGAGTTTTAAACTTTCTAACACTCTGCAGGAAACATTAAATAGGCCGCCTTACTAATGAGGAAGAACCATACAAACCAAGTCTCTAAGAAATGGATTTATCAACTCAAAACAAACAAAATTGTATGTTTCAACTCATTTCCTGTTAACTTTGTACAAAATGTCCAACGGAGAAACAAAACCTCTCCTAGCTTCAATACACAAAATAACTAAGCTTTGATCATTTCCCCCTGGCTCACCTGTTTGACCACTTCTTTATTACACAGTGACATTTATTTAGTGCCTATTGGGAGCAAAACATTTCATGGTGTTCATTATTAAACGCCTCTATCAGGCAAAGTTCAACAAGCCATGAACTAGAAGGAAAAACTGAAGAGGATTAAAGATGTGGGTTTCTGCACCGTTGGTCACGGACAAGTTTAAGAACTTTTCAGAAATTTTCTACTTCTGATCGCCTATCAAAAATATAAATAGTCTACATAGAAGCTAATTAAGTAGACACTTTGGACAAAACAGTCTTAAAAATTTATTGGTATATATATAAAAAATTATTTTCTAGAAACTGCTACACCTGTTAAAATTACACAATTTCTCCGTAGAAACAATGAATAAAATCTGGTTTAAGATACGACTCCAATAACCAGACCTGGTCGTCTAATTTATGAGGTCCGTTGCCATGGCTACTCTATAAAATGGCAAGTGGGTGTGCCATATTCCTAAATCCGTTCAATCATTGGAAATCCAAAAGTACTCTACATACTGCTGGCAATAAAAAAGCAAAGGCACTGTGTGCCATTATTACCATTAACTGTTGCATTGGTTTGGTGTGGAGTGCTTCACACAGTAGCTTAATCTACACAGTTTATACTGAAAGGAGGAAATGTGCCTGTGTGGAGTTTGCTCTCTTCTAACCTACATAGAGAAACAGACAAAGATACTGTAGCTAAACCAAAGGCTCTGTGCTCCAGTTTTTGAGATTATTCTGAATATTTTAGACGTTTTCCTTCTGAATAAATGCGTTTTGATGCCGTGCTAAATCTAAAGTTTGAAAAACACCAGCAGAGATGTTGGCCACTGCTTGAAGCATTCACTTTTGGACTAATTAGGAATAATCCAAAAATATAATGAAGGATGACCTAAAGGAAATGGTGTCAAACTCATTTTTATTTTGGGCCATATTGAGATTGTAAATACCAGGATGTATTAATAAAACCCATAAAAAATTGTTAAAATATTAATAAATAGCTGTATTTGCAGTTGATGAGTAATTTTTAAAATTAAATTCAACATCCTTTCACATTCAGCAGTTCAGTAAGCACACAACTGGCCACATAAAAATCTACGGCAGGCCGGAGTTGGCCCCCGGACCTCGAGTTTGACACACGTGATGCAAAGGAACAAATATCCAGATCATTTCCACCAGTTTAGACTGGATTACATGACATAAAGTCAAAGCAAACATGTTTACCTTTTAGATATGCCTCCAAGGCATCAGCTAAAAACACCTGATGATTTTTACGTTGGATCTGCGGTCCGTCTAACCACCAAAATCACTGGCGGCGCATCAACTAGGTGTGAGTTACGGCTTCCAAAAGGTTGTCACAGAATGACAAGCCGCGTGCCGCTTCCTTCCTCCAACCATTTGTCTCCTGTTATTTATTTCACCTGCCTGCGTTTTACAGCGAGCGGCCCACGCTCGGAGAGGGGAAGCGACTTGCTAGACAGCACTTCCTTCAACCTCGTCTGCAGCCCGCCTGAAAGAATAGACGGGAACATCTGGAATATGATCGCCCAATGACGCAGCCACATCTGGAGCACGATGAGCCCCCGCAACGGAGTTACCAAAACACAGTAGCGAGTGAAAAGCCTTCCTCTAGTCCTGAGGGCGCCTCTGTTTTCACAACATGGCATTAATGTGCTAATGGAGGGTTCGGTAATGCCTGACCCCGGGAATAAGCAGGGACCTACTTGTCTTTCGGTGAGGTCGAGGTTCACAGCGATCTCGTAGCGCCTTAGCCGGGTCAGGTAGTTGTGGTGGGCGAACTCGGCCTCCAGCTCGCGGATTTGCTCCTTGGTGAACGCTGTCCTCTCCTTCCTGGGCTTGCTGCTCACGTCTGGCTTGTAGTTCCCGTCCTGGGACTCTGAAATCAAACACCACACAGGGGTTTCTCTTAAGCTCAGGGCAGAAAGTGAAAACGAAGACAGGTGCAAGAAAAAAGGTAAGGGCTGTCTGTCAAGCTTAACTGTCCAGTTGTTGTTTACAAATCTTCAAAGTGGATGGAAGGACTTGCTTTTTTCTGTAGTTTATCAGAAAACCTAAACAGGAAACGTTACTTCCAGACTCTTTGCTTTCATTTTAGATTTGTTATGAAAGTTGTTCACAATCAGCGAAAAAATGAGTCCCTTAAGAACACAAGAACTCTGAAGTAAGGCCTGAATTTAATACAAGAAAAACAAATTGTTCACTTGCATGAGACATGAAGGAAAAACTTTCATATCCAACATCGTTTGAGTTCTGCACAGCTGCTTTTCTTTGCTTATGCACTTCAAAATGAGCTCCAAATTGTTAATTTGCCTTTCAAATCTTCCCCGTTTTATAGCGTTTTCTGCGGCTTTGCTGGACTCACTTCACATGCACATACCAGTCTTAAAGGAAGCAACAATCGCTATGGAAACTCAGCAGTGTTTCTGCAGCGTGCGTTAATCCAACAGGTCTGCGTCAAGCTAAACTGTAAATAGTCCTGCAGACACATCTAAGGTTTCTTCTCCTCCAGACGAAGGAAGCCCTGTTGGTGCTGTCTTTCTGTCTAATTAGAAGAACGGCTTCTACATACCACCTAAACAGCCAGAAGGAAAGATGCAGAGGCCGATTGAGAAGCCAAGACAAACAAACACAGACGTAAACT
The DNA here is from genome assembly GCF_002775205.1 of Xiphophorus maculatus. NCBI lineage: Eukaryota > Metazoa > Chordata > Actinopteri > Cyprinodontiformes > Poeciliidae > Xiphophorus > Xiphophorus maculatus. The sequence goes on from NC_036445.1 coordinate 8,720,204, forward strand.
GCAAGAATTCCCACATAAATTTTGTAAAATTAAACATGGTATTGCTTCTCCCCGCAGCTCGTGCCTGGCTCCCCTTTGACCCGGCTTTCCCCTCCCTGTAATTTTAAACCGAGCAGCAAGTTGCCGATCCTGAAGCGGGGCCTTCAGACAAACTGACCTGCTGCCTTTCCTTTACACACACATTGCGTAAAAGAAGAGGAAAAAAAAAAAGAATAAAATGAAAGCAGAAGACAGACAGACGCTTTAGAGCAGGCGGGCCTGCAGTTAAAACGAGCGGGGGAGCTTTTATGGCACCGCCGCTGCACCACACCAATTAGGTCCCCGCTGTAACTTTCATCTGTCCACAAAAAAGGAGGAATAATGCGGGCAAAGCACACACACCCAGACGGGGCATGCCGTTTGAGGCTGCCAAATGAACTTGGCAAAGTTCAGCAGGGATCCTCAGGGGAAACGCTAGAAGAATAGATTCTCGAAAGTAGAACCCTCTGCTGTAAAATTAGTTTTTTAAATTTTTTTGTTCTCAAATTCAAGCAAACCGAACTCAAAGTGGCTTTAAGAAGATTCCTACTCGTCATTCCTACTTTTGTAGACAACAATGCCTCAACAAATTAAAGCCATTTTATTGTTCCACTCTGAAAATCTGGTATTTTTTTAAAGGACAACCACTCCCTTGACAGCCTTATAAACTGGATAGAGACACCCGAAGCCTTGCATGCCCGAGAAAAAATGAGCAGGTTACCCTGAAACCAGACACCCTGACTCATCTCATTAGCTCAGGCCCCAGCCGAGCTCGAGGAAACAGCTTCAACTGGGTACCAGCAGCAGAAAACCCATTCAGATTGGAGGTTAGGGGGGAATGAATTCTCGGGTTTTATTTTCATTTCTGCATCTAAATTCAAGTTTCCCCTGCAGCTCCTGGTCCAGATGCTGAAACCCAATCAGAGCTGCATCTCATGCGAAAGGCAGCAGCTTGATATTTAGACAGCTGACTGAGGCGGCGGCACAGCCAGCCTCCATAATCAGAGTGATTGGTCGCACAGCGGCGAGGACGCGCCGCTCTTCTGAGGCTGCGGGGGAAAGCGGGATCTGGAAGCAGAAGCTCGGTTTTCGAAGCAGCGGAGGAAAATTTGAGGTAGTTTGTAGAATTAGTGGATTAAATATGTGATTGCACCACTTTCCATGAGGATAACAGATCATTCAGCAGAAGACAAACAAAATGATGAGCTTGGGTTGCATGATTGTGCCATTTTTTCTTTTTTGCTACAGTAAATTGTTGGATAAATTTGAAATCTAATTGTTCCCAGTTGTTTTGTTTTCAGGCCTGTTCAAATAAAACCAGTCAGGAAATGCAAAGAAATGTAGAAAAAACAAACTTTATAAATTAGATTGTGTTGTGGCATATTGATAGTAACTCATGAGTGCGATTATTTTGTGTAGCCTATTTGATGATGAACATGTAAGTGAAGTGACACATTTATTGCCAAAAATCAACAACATTTTGTTGTTGTCACAATAAATGCCACAAAATGTCCTGATAACATTTTAGTCTCCTGCCAAGTTCGCCTGCAATCTGAGCAAAAACATCAGACAAGAATCAGTGGTTTTGACAATAAACACGCCTTCAAAGAGGATTGCAGATCAGTTCTGATTTCAGTGTTTAAAAGGACAGAAGGAGCAGGGAGGAGTTGTTTCCTTGAAACTCTGACTAATATCACGTTCCCAGTAAGCGGCTCGGTGACCCAAACCTCACCGTTTGTCATGATAATGACTGATTATTGTGGTTGGAAATGTTCTGCAGGTCCTCCAGGTGAAATTTAGATAAAACTGTTTAAAGTTTATTCAAAATAAAAAAGAGCTGAACATGTTGGTTTGTTTTAATAAGCTTTTATAAACAGCTGATTACAAATTAAGCAAATTAGTTTATTAAAATTTCCCTGCTTTTAAAAAGTATTAATTTAAAACATGTACTAAATATGGCATTAAAAGGGGATTATTTAAGATTTATTTTCAAATGCTAATAATCTTTTTTTTAAATAGTCCCACCTACCGTCTAGAATTTCCTTGACTATTGTATATTTTTAAGAAACGCCCCAAACTGTGATTTATATTAACCACAAGATTTAAACAGGAAAAGCAGGAAAAGTCTGCATCTGCCGGCCGTTTAGTGCGGCACGAGGCGCCGCTGCTGCCCTTTTACAATCCATGACATCAATTCTTTACCGTGCACCTCATTTTCTGCCCTCTGAAGAGTGTCGCAACAAACCAGATGTGATTTTTTTTAAAAGCAAAACACGGCAGCAGTAGTGAGAAGTGCCTCTGCAGTTATGATATGGCCTTTTGCCCCACGCTTCAGTGCGCCTGCAGCCTGAATCAGCCAACACCTACAAACTGCTTCTCAGACACGCTTTTTGTTTTTCTATCCGAGCTGCAGAGCTCCCAACAGCTGAGCTGTTGAATGATCCCGAGTGACGCGTACAGATGTTTGTGGTATCCTGGAGCTCTGGCTGGAAAAAGCTGATATTTATGTAAAAGCGTTTCCCTTTCAAAAAGATCTCCAAAGAATTTCAACTTCAGTCTTTTTGTTTTTCAATGTGTCAAAACGGATTATTTTCCCCAGCAGATGTGTGGGAATAAGAAGAAATTACTCCAGTTTGCTTCCTTTTTCTCCCAGAATTCATCTTACCTGAGCTGTCGCTTTTCCTCTTGCCGTTCCTCTTCTCCGCTTCAGCGGGTGACAGAGTCTGCCTGCCGAAGTCTGCAGGTACACAGGAAGCCCCCGTTGGGGTGCTGCCGCTGCCCAGAGTTGGGGTGCTGGCGCACATGCTGGGCGGCCCGGGGTGGCCCAGGTCCGGCGGCGTGGGCCCGTTCTCATGGGACGACAGGGAATGCGGGTGGCAAAGGCCGTGGCGTGAGCCGCCGCCAGGTGACGGCATCTGTGGGATGTGCCAGGATCCGTGGTGCTGAGGCTGGTGGTGATGCTGCTGGGAGGGCAGGTGGCTCCGGTGGTGGTGGTGCTGGCCGGGAAACAGGCCGTCATCGCCCGGGTAGCTGGAGATGACGCATGGGGACGGCGAGGATGTGGAAGAGGAGGACGAGGAAGAGGCCAGGTCGGGGTAGGAGATGTGATCCGAGCGTCCGTGGAGAGTCAGGGGGGACTGGGTGAAGGCGGGATGCAGGGCCTGCGCCGGAGCGTGGGGGCTGCGCAGGCAGCCGAACAGCGTGTGATCCATGGAGCCCAAACACACACACACACGGCCCTCCAGTGAGGCTGGGATGAGTGAAGTCAAGAAAACCAACCAAAAAAATAAAGAACAATCACAAGCACATATCCAGGTTATTTCCCCCAAACTTTTCCTTTTAGCTGAAACAAAAAGAGAAAAAAAATGAGAAATGAAATAGTCAGAAGGCAAAAGGGGTTGAGAAATGGGCGTCCTGTGGTAATCCAGAGCATGCGGCTGGTTGGCAGGCTGTGCAGGATAAACAGAGAGCCCAGGACAAGCTGCAGCAGAGCTTCTCAGATGTCAGGAGGAACAGAGGACTGGAGCTCTAGGCTGGAAGCACAGGAGGTTCCTAGGAGCTGCAGAACGAGGGGAGTCAAGGAAGGGGATGTTATAAATAGGGTGTAATGTGAGAGGGAGGCTGGGTCACAGGCTGCATAGGCTCCACTGACCACATATATATGATCATCCTCCAAAAAGCACAGCACAATAAATCTGCACTATTAAAAAGGCTGAGCTTTAGGAAAGAAAGGCAGCTTAATCTGGACTCGGATTTGACCTCTGGTGCCCACCTTTTTTTTAATATATATCCTCTTTAGGAAATCGGCGTTGGTACTTCGTAGGTGGGGCGGAGGGGAAGGGAGGTCGCATGAGGGGAAGTGGGAGATGGAAGGGAGAGGTGTCAAAGGTTAACCCAGCATGTTACCCTGTGTTTGTCAGCATGGACTCAAACCAGAACGTAACTATCCTCGCGTCACACTCAGATCGCCGTAATGCTTCCTGGTTTCTTTAACTTTTTGAAATGATGTTTTGCTAATTGTTGCGTTTGGTTTCTGTGCTGCCCTCATTTTGCTTCACATCACATCTGCATGCAATCTTGTAGATCATGTGTTTATTACTCACCACGAATAGGGAACAAAGTGATAGAAAACTGGGAAACTGCTGAAACACTGAGGATAAAAACCCACCTGTTCAGAGTTGATTTGATTCCTATCAACTGGAACATTAATCAATTAATCAATCAAGCTTTTCAGGCCATTAGTCAGCTGTATATTTGGTTATTGATTTTGTTGACAGTATGTGACAAAATGTAATGTTTTTGCTTGTTTCATAATTGGTTACTGTGTAAAGTTTTTATGATGTAAAGTACTTTGAACTGCCTTGCTGCTGAAATGAGTTTTGCAAATAAACTTGACTTTGACTTTATTTGAGGCTTTCATCATTTCTCTACTCTAAACTTAATAATGTTTCAAATAACCTAAAATTATCTGAGGCGTACCTCAAGGTTTCATACCAGTCCCAGTTTTTTTTCCCAATTCTTAATCACTTATTGCCTGAAGTTATTTACAATTTTATATACATATATAACATGTATACATATTAGGGCTGGGATTTTATTGCTTCCATTTTAACTTAATTACATAGAAATTACTGCGTTAAAAATACTAATGCAGGGCGTGCCATGGGTGGCGTAGGGGTTAGCGCGACCCATATTTGGAGGCCTTCAGTCCTCGACGCGGCCGTCGCGGGTTCGACTCCCGGACCCGACGATATTTGCCACATGTCTTCCCCCCTCTCCTTCCCTGTTTCCTGTCAGCCTACTGTCATATAAGAGACACTAGAGCCCACAAAAGACCCCCTGGAGGGGTACAAAAAAAATACTAATGCAATTAGTTTCTTTTTATTTGTTCTTTTTACAAACAAAAGTCCCGAGCCGGAACCTTTGTATTTTGTTTCTGATACACCTGTAAATCTGACGCACAAGTGACATCCCCAAATAACAGCGATTTGGGCGACAAAGCTGCTTTTCTTGGCACATTGAGGGTTGATTTTTGTTTCAACAAATGAACTAATAGGACTTTTAAAAGACTATTGTTGTGTGTAAGTTGTGTAAAAAAGGAGTTGGCCCGTTAGTGAAGCTTTTCACGCCTAAAGTAGAATCTCAATGCTAAACATGTAGCACAGACGTCCCCAATGACGACGCCCACATTTCTAAAGAAGAGTTTTTATCAAAGACATTTTATGAAAAGATCAAGTTTTCCTGAACTCATGAAAACTGATTGGGTGAAACAACAATTTGCACCAAACTGATGGTTGAATAACAAAAATAACAGACTAAAAACAATAAATACATTTGTTGTCTCCAATAATTCAGATGCTTTAATGTAGGTATGATGCAAATTAGCAACATTAGGGATTAAAGTTAATTTCCACATCCCTGGTATTTAGATTATTGTTTTGATACTGAAATTGAAATTTAATCAAAACACAAGTTTGGGGCAGTGGGTGGCTCAGCTGATGGAGCGTGCAACACATATATGCTTTATAGTCTATATTTTTTAAGGAATATGCTTTATGCCGATGACACTGAAATTTATTTAGAAGACGTAGCTTTCAAATGCAAAAATATTTGGCTTTTATGAAATCCTGGTTTTGGTAGGGATTGCTCTGCCTTCAAAATAAAAGTTAATTTTTGGGAAACAGCTTCTTAAATGCCCTCCGATTTTTTTTTTGTGTTATTGTTGTTCTCCTGTTTAATTGATCTGAGTTGTTTTTGTAGTTTTTTTCTTTTTTTTGCTTCATTCAAGCTAATTTTGTTGTATTTTAAACATCCATTCATGCATTTCATCCATTTTATCCTGTTGAATTGGTTTTCCAGCAGTCAGTAAGCAAAAGGCAGAGTACACTCTGGACAGATCAGTTCTATTTACTTTAGATTATGTTTTACTTAAGATTTATGTTTTTGGAACCTGGAAAAAAAACCCATTAATTTTTATTTAGAAATTTGCTTCTTAAATAAGATTTGATGGAGTTTTATTGCTGCTGTTCATGTTGAACCAGTTTTCACAAATCTTCATTTACTTTTAAAAAGCTGAATTTCTTAAAAGTTCATAACCAATATTTATTTGCATTAAAGGGAAAGTGGCGTGATTTTATGCTTCTTAGATATTTAGACATATTTTCATCCTGTATGTGCAAAAAATATTTAACATGACAGAAATATTCTTTCAAATTAAAATCAAACTACATCATCATTGTCTTTGGCATTTTGCACCAAATTAAATAAATTTGTGTTCCAGAATAGATAAAAGAAATTGTAATTTTATTGCTGCCTTAGAAACCTTGCAGCTCAGTCAGATTTTACAGGGGGAACAGTCACAATACGGCCACACTCTGGGGATCCAGCTGGACGTCGCAGGCTGTGCCACAGAGTCTGTGGGCCGCCTGAGAAAGGAAATTAATTCCTCTTTGAGAGAAAATTACTTTAACAGATAGCATGGCGGAGGCAGGCAGTAACTTTGCCGCTGTCGGCGTCCCCCCGCCGCCTCCTCCAGTCCCTCCAAGGCTTCAGCAGGCAGCAGAAGCAGAGCAGCAGAGGAAAAGCACCTTATGGTGAGTGAGTGTCAAACTCTTCTACTGTTTATCTTGCAAATTAAGGCTATTAGCAGGTTAGTCCAGGCTATATATTTGAGCAGGTATTAATGCACACATGTTTTCAATCTTGTAGCTGGTGTCGAAGCACTGACGGCCAGTGGCGTGGGTGTTTTCCCTCAGTCTGCCTCGTCGTGGGTCAAAATATTCCACTGTCTATTTTCTTAATCAAGTTAAAAATACACCCATCATTTTGACCAGACCTGAAATTCTTTGTTTGTTTGTTTGTTTGTTTGTTTTAGCATATATTGAGATATTTATAGCACTGTTAATCATCTTCTGTCTCTGAAGTCAAGTGGTGGATTTTATGAGCTGTTAACACCTAAATCAATTCATTTTCTCCAGCTGATATAAATGTACATTTTAGACATTTTTTTTGTGAAAAGTGATATTTGTGCTTTACAAACACAAATGCAGGCGAAAAGCGAGGGATAAAAAGAGTTTCCCATGGGTTTGTGGTTGTGATGAGCTCAACGCTGTGATGGGCCGCGGCGGTTAGGGTGGCAAGTTTTCTTCCAGTCAACAGAATCCCATAGGAAGGTGTGTTGCTAAAACCTGTGGCTGTCAGTCACAACAGCAGGGAGGATTACAGCGAACGCAGCTCAGTGTCGCTGTCACGGAAAGAAAACATCCATCCACCGCCTCCTCACTGCTTTTCTGGCTCCCAAAATAAGCAAACTTCACTTTGCAATAAAAGTAAAAAAAGAAAAGCATCATTTAAGTTTTCAAAAACATACAGTATTCTATTATTTGTGCCTTTTTATGCTACAACAGCTTTGGGAAAAAAAATAAGAGACCACTTAAAGTGATCCATTTCTCTGATTTTACTTTTTATAGGTTTATGTTTGAGTAAAATGAACATTGTTCTTTTATTCTATGAACTATTGACAACATTTCTCTGAAATTCAAAGCAAAGGTTTTGTGTTTATTTGCAGAAAATGGGAAATGGTCAAAATAACAAAAAGATGCAGTGCTTTCAGTACTCAAATAATGCAAAGAAAACAAGTTTATATTCATTTATAAACAACAATACTAATGTTTTAATCAGGAAGAGTTCAGAAATCAATATTTGGTGAAATAACCAGGAGGTTTCCAATGGAGTTCACTGCAGCGGGCTCTTAATTTTTTTTCCAGAGCTGTATATATAAGCATGTATTAAATTCATATTAAAAACAGAGTTAGCAACATTTTTTGAGGATTTTGTGATTTTGGTGACTGTTTATAGTAGAGATACACCAAACAATTAGACTGGGAATGAAATCAAATTTTCCCCTTTAACATCTGTGATCATGAACCAGCAGGTAAAATACGCAGAATATTTTTTTTTATTAATCTAATGTATGAAAATCATCTTCTACTAATTTTAGTCAATACATTAATCAACCAAAAGTAGATTCTTTCATGCACTTTACTAAAAAAAACAGAAAATATTTCAGAAAAAAGGTGAATATGCTTTGATGAATAACTGGGAAGATATTCTTCAGTTCTCAGATCAATTTGAAACTCCTGCAGCACATTTATTACTTCTTTTGTGGTTTATTTAGCAGGGAGTCTAACCAGTCCATCTCTGGATTATTTTATCCGGTGTTTTTCTAAAATATCGTACAAGTGGATAAAAATAAAGTGTCAGACTGAGAAGAGGTGGGAAGAATGTTTGGTAAGTTTTTCGCCCCAAATTAAATTCTGTCTGCTTCCTTTTATGTTACCACATTTAACAGCTCTTTTATTTGTGTTTGACGTGTAATTTGCTTCGTGGCAGAAAAGCTTTGATGCTGCTCCTGACTTCACACTGTATTAAATTAACATTTATAAAGACAGAGAGAGTGTATGTGTACAGAGACATTATTAAATGTTTTTGTTCTTATTTTAGCTCACAGCTAATATGGAAACATTCAGAGATTTTAGTGCTCAGGAAACCTCATTTAATACATTAAGTGCATAGTTTCTTTTAAAGCAAACCCCGATGTGCTTATTTTAGCTAGTCTGAAAATCCTCACTAATTTTTAGAATAATGTTTTTTAGTTGTATAAGGAGTCTTCACGTATATATACAGTACAGACCAAAAGTTTGGACACACCTTTTAATTCAATGAGTTTCCTTTATTTTCATGACTATTGACATTGTAGATTCACACTGAAGGCATCAAAACTATGAATAACACATGTGGAAATATGCACTAAACAACAAAATGTAAAACAACAGAAAATAGCCCTTATATTCTAGTTTCTTCAAAGTAGCAACCTTTTGCTGTGATTACTGCTTTGCACACACTCTGCATTTTCTTGATGAGCTTCAAGAGGTCGTCACCTGAAATGGTTTTCACTTCATAGGTGTTGCCCTGTCAGGTTAATAAGTGGGATTTCTTGCCTTATAAATAGTCATGAAAATAAAGAAAACCCATTGAATTAGAAAGGTGTGTCCAAACTTTTGGTCTGTACTATACATATATATATATATATATATATATATACACACATATATATATTTGTCACTTAAACTTCTCTTCATCTGCAGGGATAAATCACATAATTCCCTGACAGAGCAGTATGTAGGGTGTCTGGATGAACATGTGTTGGTGGTGTGGAAGCTGCTGTTGTTGCTTATTTCCTTTCAAATTTTAGCCGCAGATTTACAGCCACTGTACCGAACAGATTGGAGCGTCGTGTCAGAGATATACGGCGACGGCAGTCAGTTAATGTTTACGGCTCGGTTACAGGAAGAGGCCTTCCGTCTTTTTCAGGGAATGACACGGAGAATACTTCAGGGAAAAAGCTCCACTAATGTCACCTCCATTCGGTTGAACTTCACTTTTTTTTTTTTTATCAGTTTGCAGGAAAATTAAAAAGTTAATCTAAGGAATAAAATTAAAAATGTATCATAAGGTGAAGTTGTCAGAAATCTATGATAAAACAATGTGTCCTCAGATTATTTTTTGCTGTTTTAATGACGTAATCCAACACATTTGCTGCTCTTAGGTGGTCATCTTTTAAGCCTGTAATGGTCACAGACAGCGAGTGTGAGATCACCATCTATTATGGGGGGAGATGGAGTTGCCTGGTCCCCTCCGTCTCCAGCTTTAAAGGCTGCGTAGACGTGTGTGATGCTGTGCAGGGACCGCCGCGCCAAGGCAGACCACACCTCAAACAGCTTTGGGTCGCTGCTCTAAAACCTTCATTTAGATCTGGCCCTGGCTCAGCCACCAAAAAAACCCCCCAAAAGTGGCATCTACTTTGGTGTGTCGCAGCGCTATAGGCCCCGTTTCCTCAAAGTCTAAATCTGTGGACGCCGTCTTAGCGCTCCGGAGGTGCCAGGCAGGGACCAGCTCCAGACTTTTTAACAAACTGGGCTATTAGCGATTCCCATTTGTTCTGTGAGATCCAACCCACCAACGAAAACCAGCCTTGCTCACCAGCGTTTCTACTCCACACTACAACACATACAGCAACTCTGTCAAAGAGCTCTCTGCCATATTGCATCAATCCAGCGTCCCAGTGAAAGTCCAGCTTCAGCATGTTGTTCCAATAAGGCAAATCACTCAGAAGAGTGAAGTCAACCTTTTATGATTTAACGGCTTCCTTCTCTCTTTTGGTTTCTGGGGATTTTTTGGATGATTCCCAAGGAATTTGTTCCACTGAGTTAGCATGAGGGTGACCGGCCTGTTTTTTGACTAATGATAAGTCAATGTGGCGAGACTGGGGAATCTCATTAACACTTAATTCCAACTCTGTGCCAATAGTTTCATTGCTAGTCGACATTATTATGTGGCTGATCTGCGACAGTTGTGTTTGTCTCCTAGAAATTACATTTAAACTTAACGCATGAAACTACTTTGATCCCGTTTTTCAGCTTTATTAAGATACAATGGTGTCAACACAAGCAGTGACCAATAAAAGATTGATAATATTTAATGGAGGTAAATAAATCAGAGGCGACTCGACACCAAAAATGTTTAATCAAATTGTTTTAGTTTTTCATCTAACAATATTTATTTGTTTTGCATGTTAAACTGAACGGTAAAACATGAAAGATTATTTGTTGATGAGTTTTAAATACCTAAAATTTGGTTAAATGTGCATTTGTTAATTTAGACAGTGCAGTGTTAAAAGACTAACTTTATTTGATTTATTTGATGAGAAAATATATAAATCATTGATTAGAGCCTTGACTTGGAGTCTCCCTTTAAACATTGCAATTGGAAACATTACGGACATTTCTCACATAAAGACAGATATGCAGAGTGATAGAACAAACTTAGATGCACTGACTCTTTCAGGAGACATTATGGTCAATTTAAGCCTGTAAACATTTGTATGTCCTCTCAATTGTCAGTGGTGGTATACATCTTATTAGGAGGCTTTTTTATTTGTTAAAAAAAATTATAATTTGAGGCACATCAAGAGCAACTTACTGTTTAGATTCACAGATGACGGAGCCGCATCAATATCAGTGGCCTGCAGAGAGATTTGGCAGACTGGTGCAAGCAGAACGATCTGATCTTAAATACAAAGAAGAAGAAGGACATGATGTTAAATTTCAGGAAAAGAGCAGAAATGGTAAGCAAGTGGAAAAAATGAGCAGCTTTAAACATCTCGTTAGATGACCTCACCTTGAGCCTCAACACTGTACACCAGAAAATCAGGTCCAGTAGTTTCCAAATTCCCTCCATCTCTGGGTACATTCACACCAGCCCGGTTTAGACCGCTTCCACCGAACGCTGGCTCATTTTCCTGGAAAGTCCAGTAATTGAACTCTTGTCCGCCTACAAACCCAGGTCTCTGCTTGGTTGAAACGAAGTCTGGAGTGGTGTGAACGCGCATGTGAACGCCAAGTGGACCAGGAAGCGAACTACAGCGCAGTGCATTCTGGTTAAATACAACCAAAACAAATATGCGAATTTTGCACCAGCGGGAGAAATTGGTCATGGTCTTCTAAAAAAAGAGAGCAATCCAACAACCGTTAAATCTGACGCTACCCCATTTTTGTTTACTTTTTGCGAAGGAGGAAGTTGTGCTCATGTCTTCTTCAGGGGGTTTAATTTAATTTCCTTCAGGTGGCTCTTGGTGCAGCGCCACCACAGGCGGGAAGGGGAACCGGTGTTTGACGGTGCAGTGTGAAGGCGAAACTTACCAGCTGAAAATGTAACAAATAGTTAAATTTTGGTCTCCACAGTGTCTTACAGCGAGTGACTAAAGCGGTAGAAGATAATCAGATCCCATGATAGTCGATCTATTAGGAAGAATACAGACTCACAGGAACAACTTGTTTCCTCTTGCTGTGGATGGGCTGTTAAAACTTTCACTCTGAATGTTGATAGGTGCAAAATAGAAAGAAATGTTATCTTAAAATATGTGCAATACTGTATACTATTTATTTATAGAGTGTCTATGGATGTATTCTACATAGACATTGTATTTTCTTTATACTCTATATTAGGAGGCTGCAAGCTTTACAAGCCAAAGAGCAATTTTGTGCTCAAACAAGCTAATAAGACAAACATAGAGTCATAAGATATTGTATCATTTCTGATAAATAGTAGATCCTTATCATTTTCAAAGTGCAACTACTTTATTTCTATTCTTAGTTTTATAAAGAAAATATAGAACCTTTTCAAAAAGATGCTGATTTTGATATTTACACATTGTTTCCAGCCTACTAACAAAATAGATGTAAATAAAAACAACTGGTACTTTTACTGTCATTCTGTTGTGAACATCAAGTATAATTATTCTTAAAAAATAAGAAAAAAATAAGAGCCTATTAGCTAAAATTAGAATTTGTTGTTATATCTATTTTTAAAAATATCAGTTGTTTTGTGCTGCTGGTCCAACAACAGATAAAACAACTACATAGCAACAATAATGAAAGAGAAAAATATAAATGTTTTGACCACTGACTTAAAGTGTAAAAAAAACTGACATTCAAATTTTTGAGTATTACCTTCTTGATATATTAATAAATGAGATGAGGTGAAAAATGTTGTGGTCAAATTATATTAGAACTGCTTGAAATTAAACTTTTATTGTAAAATTTCTTAGAAATAAACAAACTAATCATTGCAAATTGACTTAAATTAGACTGTTCTTTAATAAAACTTGTACATAGTTACTATCAACGTGTATCTTTATAGATTTAACTATAGCTTGGTGTCTTCCATTGTGTTTATTGCATTCTCAAAACAATATTTTACCAACTGGTAACCGTTTTGATTATTTATTTGTTGCTATGGTTTTTGGGGAGGAACGTTTTGAGATTAAATGTTTCAACAATCCACTACAAAAAAATTAGCTCATGGATCTTGAGTAATTCTTCCTGTTTTGATCTAAATACTGCGTTATATTACACCGTCTATTAATTATTGATTTAACTTAATTAGCCAACTGGAGAAAAATATAACTAAACACATGCACAGTGCCTGAATTAAGGATAATATCTTTCGGTTTATCTCATGCATGTGTTCACTTCCTTCAGGTACTCACATGTTTAAGCAGTTGTGAATGTTGTTGTTTTGTTTTGGTTTTATTGTTTGTTTTATTTTTTGGTGTTGCAGTAGTTGCAGGTGCAAACCCCAGAGATCCCTCAAACCTGAACGTGTCAATGCTGTGACCTGAAGACCTAAATGTGTTGCAGCCACCCCGGTTCAAAGGTCAGTGAGCAGCAGAAGAACAGCGACCTCCAGTGGCCGCCCTTGACATTGATCTGCACATCTGTGCCTTTTGTTAATGTCCTGTTGAAATATGCGCTTAGAAATATAATAGATTGCTATTTTCTTGAAAAACATTCAGAATGTAATCAATTGAAAAAGATAAAACCCAAACTATTTGATGTAAAGTAGTATACTTAATTTAATGACTATAAAAATCATTAAATGAACACTTCATGCAAACATTTTAGTTTCCCCACATTAATGTTTTTACTTTGTGTAATTTAATTTGGAAAAAAGTACAGCACTTTGTGTCTATGGAAAATACACTTTTCTAACTTAAGTACTGAAGGAGTTTTATTTATCCAATATTTGGAAAGTATAAAACTTTTTTTTTTTGAAGAACATTTAAATATGAAACATCACCAATACTTGCTGTAGTACAAACTAAGTTTGTCAGGGCCACTAATTTTAAAAGGCTTTACGTTTGCTTTATTTAATATGATTTTTAATATCAGTCATTGTACTTTAATAACCTTTAAGCTAAGAATTCAAGTAATTAAAAGTCATTTTATGTTTAATTTTATACATTTAGGGAAAGGTTCAGTTTAAACGTTTAAGATTGGATACAACATACTAACGGTTTTCATGGTTACGTCTTTAATGATTCAATAAACCAATTCCTATACTAATGAATCATTATCCTGATGAAGTTAAGAATGTGTGATAAAGTTTGTCACTTAGAAGTGTAAACCGGAGCGTCACCAGCCTAATAGTTAATAATTATTCCAAAGGTGGTAAAAGAAAAGAAACTTAAATCTGTGAACAAAACCTCAAACCTGCTTCTGTTTTTCCTGTTTCTTTTATATATGAATCCAGTTGTAAAGATTGAAGCCTCTCAACATTTGATTGTATGATAAAATGTTGTATGATCAAACAGATCTAAATAAAGAATGGTTTGTTAGTGGTTAAACTTGGTGTCCAGCTAAATCTGTGGCAGTGTGGCACAGTCTGTAACCTTTTCTCCAACCTGACCAACCAAATCTAAATGTTCTGTCATCATTTGCATGTCAAACATAAGACTAACAGGGATAAACACTGCAGAAGGCTTGGTGAGCAGTGAAGAGTGAGAGGCTGTTTGGCGATAATTTGTACCGCTGACTTTATATAAGATTTGTAAGCAAAAGAAATACAAAGCAAAAACAGATAAAAGTACAGAAACATGTTTCTAAGAAGAAACAACTCAAAGTTTCTGATCCTTATAATCAGTAAAATCTCTAATTTGATTAAGATTAATTTTATTTTCCTGGTATGAAACTGATTCAGGTTCTGAATTTGTGAATTTCAGAGATGCAATGCAGAATGAAATTATGAAGCATATTAGATCACAAGCAGAAACACAATAAAGGATAACAGAATAAAAAAGAATGAGATCAAAAAAGTGAGGGAGTAAAATATAATTGCAAATATTTGCAAGTGGTGAAAGAAATGTAAAAGCAATAATGTCCCCAAAACAATCAAAAACAGGTAGATAAATATAAACCTTTTTTAATTTAGTAGTATCTTCATGTTTTGTTTTTTTTCAATTTCTACTCTTCAAAAATGGAAAAGACAAATAAACATGACACTAAATCCACATATGTGTGGAAACAGTCAGAAAACAGCTATAAGATTGAAATCGAACAATTTCAACCAATCAAAGTATTTCTTAGAAATTGCCTGGATGAAAACAACTATAGTGGTGAGATAAAAAGATGAGAGGGAATAGTTTTATCTGAGTCTTCCAACAAAAATCTAGAGTAAAATTATTTTTGCAGAAATGTAGAAATATTACATATATACACAACCGAAGCAAGTACATTTGCATGCTTAAGTTAGGAATTAGGAAACAAAATTCTATATTTATTTTATTATCTTTTTTTCTTACTGAACTGTTACAAAACAGTTCAGTTCTGTAATTTCTGGTGCAGTATTTTAATATTCTGGTTGTGATTGGTTGTCTTCCATCCAAGCAGCGCCATATTTGCCAGGAATACTTTGATTAGACAAAAACAATGGGTCTGTGCTCCAGTGCGAACACAGAAAGAACAGCAAGCATTTTTTTGAGTTAAGCTTGTGCCAAACAAATACTGAGTGAATGAGTATGAGTTTTAAACACAGCACTAATTATTGTTCACTCACATCGATCTCACTGCGTGTTCAGGTTGGAGGCTCTTTTTTTCAGAGACAAATAGTCAAGGTGGGTCTGACTTAAAGGAAATGATGAACATAAGGAAAAACATTTTCATGCCCACAGGGCATGATGGATTCTTTGGAAGATCAGGATGTTTTAAATACAATCTGATGTTTTCTGTAGGAGTACTGAAAGTGGTACTTTTAGCAAGATAAAGATTCAAAATACTTGATGAAAGAGGACTAGAAAAATATCTCAAAAAATGATAAAGTCACCTTGGAGTTTGGTATCTTATTGGCATCAATAAATGTGACAGTGGTGCTTTTGAGATGTAAATATAGATATAAATATAGAGAGATATGCAAGTTGTATTTTTCCTCAATAGCATAACTATACTTAAATGAAAAGTTTTTATAATTCCACTTCAGCAATAAAAATGTAATTTATTTTAGGGCTACAAACCACTGGTGTCAAACTCAAGGCCCGCTGGCCAAATTTTGCCCACCATAGCTATTTATATGGCCCTCATGACTCTAGAGAGCCACATAACTTCAGGAAAAAAGATTTGTTTTAAATTATAATTTTATCAATAAAATCAAATCAGTTTTTATTTGTACCATGCAACATTACAATAATGTGAAAAGATGTTAAATTTTACTCAACAACTGGAGAAAAGGCTGTACTATTTTGAAGAATTTAATAGAATGTTTTATTAATTTGCCACAACTGGCACATTAAGGACACTGATGATGTTGATGTGGTCTGAAATGAAAATCAGTTTAAAAACATCCCCACCTGGAACGGCGGGACGTGTAGAGGGCTGCAAATATTTGAGAAACATTTTAGTATTGATAGCTGGCTTTGTGTGTTGAATCCACTTTTCTGAACATTGGAGGAAAAGTATGCAATTGATATTTTAAGTTAAATGGGGAAAATTACATTCATTTTATGTCCCATTTCTTTTGATTCAAGTAATGTGTTTTAATGCAATGTTAGAATTAGCTGAATTCTGCTACATGTTCAGGCCGTCTGACTTCTCATTATGTTCACATATAAAAGGTAATATTAAGAATGTGCCAGTGGGGGAATAAAAGGTTTTAGTCACTTTGAACATTTGTTTTATGACCATAAAGAGAAACAAACTGCTTTTCCAGTGCCGGCTCTGTTCCTCTCTCTGATGGAGCTAAAATTCCTCACTCCCACTCTTTTACATCACAGATTGTTTTCCACTGAAGGCATGTTTGAAAACTCTGAATCGTGTGCTTGACATTTATCTGTCTGTAAATAAATAGCGTGTCTCAGCAGCAGTTATGAAGTCATTGGTTATTGCTGCTCAGTGTCAGTCAAATTTAGATCTTGCCTAACAGAAACCCGGTGACCTCTGCATATTTTGCACTCGAAGGGGTCACGGTTCGGGCCTCCGGGGAGCTGTTCTGCTCTCCATCTCCTCTCACGCTGGGGAGTGGAGTTCCCAAGCATTTCCCCTGACTGTGGCTCAGAACAATCCCACGTCGGCGCCCAATCAGGAGAGCGGAGCAGCTCGTTTCATCAATGTGGACATGACGCATGGCCAGGACAATAGGAGGATACGAAGGCATTCCGTAACGCGCAAACGCAGCCAGTTGTTTTACTGTGTAGTGGCAATTTCCTGAATTTTATGGTGTAACACTTTAAAACCTCTGAAGTCATCAAGTGTTTTGTCATATTGAGTATGATATAAAAAAGGAAGTCTGATAATAAAGCTGTAAAAACTAGCTGCCTGTGGGTTATTTCCATGTAGAGTCACGCTACAAACGGACCGGAGTCGAGCCTTTCCGCCTGTGTAGTGACATCTGCTGAAACCATAGCCCTGTTTTCAGCAGGACCCCGTCCCGTCCTGTTTGCAGTTGCCGTGGCTACGGGGCAGCCCACAGGAGGCAGAGCAGGGTTTGGTCCAAAGCTCGCTGGGACCGGAGAGGAGGCGGCGGTTTGGATGGGATGGACTGCGCTGAGTTCCAGGGCTTTCCAGAACCTCCCTGGGGTTTCATTAAAACAAAAGGAGGAGGCGGCAGAGGAGGAAGGTCTTCCTGCTGGAGTTAGAGGTCCACATGCTGCAGAAACAACATGTGTTTCACAACACAAGATCAAATTAAGCCGTTCTTTCCAAGCAGACAATCAAAATCCATCAAACTGACAATAGACGGTATGTTAGGCTACTGATGAACTTGGGGAAACTACTACAACACTTTTTAAAGTATCTGCAGACAAATCAGACCTCAGAGTTGCATAAAGCATCACTTCTTTTTTTTTTTTTATACATCTCCATGGTTCTTGATGTGATTTTTAAAGTTTAGTAAAACTTAGACTGATCATTGATTTACAAAAAAGGATTTACTTTTATTCCAAAGGAAATAAACTGTAGATTATGCAACAACCTGACATTAACTAACTAAAAGAAAAAGCTGTAAATAAATTGAAGTACTCCCTGAGTCCTGATCTCAAAGAGACGTGACTCCGTAGAGAAGAGATGAAGACAAAAAACCTGCAAGATGAATTTGTAGAAATTGCTTACTATATTTAACTTTAGAGTTAAAGTGTTTGGATTTACTAGAAATACTGTGTATGAGCTGAAAATATTGACATTTCCACATAAATTCTTCCAAACTAAAACAGTTTTTACTGTGTTAAAATAAAGCACTTTCAGCTGATTGTTTCCCCTTTATTTCTCTACAAACTTCTACATCTTTTAACAGAATAATGGGGTTTCCTGTCCAAAAACAAGCATTTAGGAAAACTAGCTTATTATTTTTAAAAAGTTAGACTAACGTGTTGAAATCAATCAGGCAGCTACCAGAATCCTTACCAACACCAGGAACATTAATATCACACCAGCTCTTTAATCACTGCTATTTGTCCAAGGATATAATTTCAAATCTCATTCATGGTCTATAAAGCTTTATTTAGCTTAACACCTTTCAGAGTTACTGGTCAGGTATGAACCATGTGGATCCCTCAGGTCATTAGAAACCTCATCGCTCTTTGCTCCCAAAATAAAACCTAAACAAGGATGATCAGGTTTTAGTTTCTGTTCTTCAGCTATTGAATCTGTAACCTTAGGAGAACAGAAACTCCTCAATCTTTTTAATCAGGACTGAAAACATTAATGCTTGCCTTAACTTATATATTTATTTGCTAAAAGGGGACATAATATTTTTTTTACTTCTATTTGGGTCTCAACTGCTTCTGAAAATAACACAAGTGCTTAAAAAAAATCCACCCAGCCGTTTTTGGGCAGTACTTTAATGTTTTTGATGTCTGAAAATGGTCCATTTCAAAAACTTCCTGATTGTTTCCTTACATTAAACTGGCGCTACGCTGTTACCTAGCAACCAAAGGAGCCAAGCCTCATTGCCTAGCAACGCAGCCTTTTTCACAGTAAACGTTGAGTGGGGGGCGTGGCCAGCAGCAGCTTATTTGGATTTAAAGTGACAAGACGCCCCAAAAAGGTTCATTCTGAAAATAACTCAACATAGTCATAACTGAACAGTCAAATCTAATTTTCTAAAAATTATTTTGTGCAAAAAATGTTATGTTTTTTATGACCTTCTGAAGACCACCTTCACATATTGTACAAAACTACATGTTTTATTTTCCTTTTATATGAACATGTTTTATGCTTTTATTTGACGCTCCCACCGTTCGTTTTCAACCAGCAGCTCCCGGAAAAGAAAGGCTGCCGTACTCCAGGCATCGCGCCAGTCATTTTAAGGATGCTTATTGGTCCCCCAAAAACGATGAAAACTCGGGCATTATCATCAATCAATAAAATCCCCACGGGCCAAACTTGAAAATTGGACGTTATGCCGCTAACACTTAGCATTTGTCAACAACTCAGAGGCGTAAGTCAGAGCGCCACGTAGCGCAAATAATGTTCTGGCCGGAACACGGTGCGCTAAAATTAAATTAACGAAGGTTCGAGGAAGGTAAATTTTCCTCTAGGAATTTTAATAATCTAGGTACTCGAGTCTTTCGAGAAATCGATTAAGCTCTAGGTTCTTTGTTTGTCCTGTAAAGCATTCTTACTTGTGCTGTTGTGAATAAACTTGGCTTGTGAATTACAATTATGCACTGCATTAAAATGGGCTATGTTTTTATGTCATTAAATATTAGAGGAAAAGGTTTTACATTGGTAACTAGTGCAGATTTGCAACTATTGCAACTCGCAAATAATATACTGCTGTATTTTCCAGACATAAAATGTTTCCTTTTGTGAGAAATGATTGGAAATGAAGATATGTAGGAGAGACCAACATGTTTAGGAAAGACAATATGAGGAAGAATAGAAAACAGAGGCAAACATTTGGAGTCGGACGGCTGCATCATAGCATTTTGTCTTCCAGTAGGAAACAAAAAGGATGTAGTCTCTCAGTACAACAGTCTCATTAATGGATTATTGCAGGATTTCCAGCACTTGGATCACAAATAATCACTGGTTCACATCTAGACATCAGTTCCTGTGCTGCAGCTACAGAGAGATTACGTGATGTGTTGTATTAATACATGATTTGTGGGTGAATGAACTTGGGGTTGAACATTTCTTTTTTTTTTTCTGACGTTTTTGACGCATGGTTTGAAGTGATTTGCCAAGTGTACAAACAACATCTGAGTGTACTGAAATCCCTCTGCTGTGTGTTTATTTTTACTGACCATCTGCTGAAAGCTGAAATCTGTAGTATAAAGAAAGTGGGTGTAGAGTTACAATTAAACACATAAAGTACAACAACTTTTGGGTGAGTGGAATGGGAATATAACACTACTTTTAACAAATTAGCATTTACTTTCAGGTTGACTGTAAGCAATAAAGTACATAAATCAATTTATAATTAAATGTAAGACATTTTAATGAGCAGCTTCATTAGGAATACAACCTTATTAGGAATTTAGTGCCCTTCTTGCTTATTTGTTAAATAGGGCTGTTACACCTTCAAATAAATTAATCTTTTATTGCAGTGAGGTAACCTCAGGATGACCAATTTGAAGGTTCATTTCTCTCAGTCAGTCTTAAAAGTGGGAAAAACCTGAGAAAACCCAATTCAAGTGAGACATATAGGTGGAGTCTAAAAATTCAGGAAATGGCTACAAAAAATAGCTACTTGCCTAAACTTGAGCATATTTATGGTCAGAGCAACGACTGAAACTTTTAAAACAACAGAAAACCAAAGTTTGTCTTAGTCCTATAGAGAATAAGTGGAATGATGATGTTAATACTCACTTAGGATGTTGTTAATGTCAATGTTGTTGCTAAAAACTTTTTGTATAGACTTTTTTTCTTATGGAAAAAAATTTATCCCTTTAAAAATTATTTGGTATGGTGTAGCTGTGACCTCAAAATGACAGTAATTTGTGGACAGATGAGTTGTAAATCAAAGACAGTGGACTCCTGACTATTTGTGGTGGATTCACTTAATTGCATTTTTTATGCAACGCAACACCACATTTTTTATGGGAAATTTGTGTATTTGCAGATTATTTTTTTTGTACAGCGTATCTAAAATATTCCACAGAAAATATTCCACAGTATCTGACCTACTACTGACTGGTGTTTGCAAAGCAGTCAGTCCAAACATGTGGTAAAAACAAGATAGTTTCCACTGCATGTAAAGATGCATTTTATGGTATACTTGGTGTCTGAACTGTTAAAATAGGAAATCATGCATGTTTCTACAGGGAATATCAAGGATTCAAAGATTTCAGATGTTGGTTTAATTGGAGGTTGTGGTCACATAACTGGGGATTCACTGCATGTACATTAATTAGGGATGTAGAGAGACAAGAAAAAAAACACAATATTGACTTCACAAGATTTCATTACTTTTAAAAAACTTCGAAGATGAATAGATCATGTATACTGAGATCAATGGTGTAAAATTCCAAGTGAGCACAAATAGTGCATCACGGCACTGTCTAGTTTTTTGTTTCTGTTTAATTTTTTTTTGGTTCATCATCTAAAAATTAAGTTTTAATTATTAGATGAATTGGATTCTTTTCACTTTCAGTTTCGTGTCTATGGCATCATGAGGTGAGTAAAGCATCTGCATATCATCATATAAGATTAAGTGTTGTGAACACTGGGCCACATTTAAATCACACTAATTTTTCAGAGAGTCGTAAATATGAGATTTACAAGAGCAAGGAAAGCTGGCGGGATTTTTTAAAAACATTTTTTAACATTTAACAGTGTTAAATGTCTTAAAAGGCAATATGGGAGTGTATTTTTTCTTTGACTTCATAACTTCTAACCCTATAAAACAATGTGTTGACGAGCAAAAGTGGGAGGAAGGGATTCATCTCATGACAGTTAACAGATTTATTTTTTAATGTCAAACAAATTTACTTTGCAACGATGTTGCAGGTTGTTTAGCTTTTTGGTTCCTCTGGGATTTGACAAGCACTTGATCTAACAAACTAAAACAAAAGAAGTTAGGTTTGTGAATTAGACAAACCTCATTGTTGTCCACATATTTGACAAAAGAAACAATGGTTAAAATATGTCTGTTGTAAACATCCATCAGAGTTTACACTTCAACTTCCTGCTTCAACCCCAAGTATTGCTTATGCTTAGCAGTCGGTTTGCTCATGTTTTATGCATTTCAAATATAGTTATTGTGCCTCATGTCAGAAAATGTCCCGACTACAGGAATAAACCCAAAACAGGGAGGATTTAGAATACCGTGTAAGATTTGTATACCAGAGGGTAGATGAATTGTCTCACTTGATGAGGATTAGTCGTGTTAAAAAGTGCCGCAGTTTTGTAAATACCTTAACGATGTTCTGTGATCACACAGCACCATTTTCCCTCTTAATGAAGTGAATCATACAAGCAGATGTTTATCTTCCACCTGATTGATCCTCTATAAGGCGCTGATTGTAACCGACTAATTACACAATTCTGAGTGGGAGGCAAAATATACACACACACACAAACTGTGTGGAATGCTAAAAAAAAGTTTAAAAATACACAAGTTAGTGGTGCTGATGCATAAATGTATGTACAGATCCTCTGCATAAATACACAAACACATTTGCAGGCATGGGTATATTTGCACAGATTGCATGCCCTGTTCTCACACCAACACAAGCACCAACACACATTCCTGCATTCTAGCTCTCATTGGTTGTGTTTACATGCCGCCATCACTTCGTGGTCTGGCGTGAGGCATCGAAAGTGATCAGAAAAGGGAGCAACAAAAAGCCGGGCCAAGCCTGAGAGTAAATAAGCAATAAATCTATCCCACATCAGCGGAACGGTTCACTGTAAACACCCTCTTTAAAGAGAACATGTTGCGGCGTCCCGTGCTGATGGGAAGATGGCTGGCATTCCTGTTGCTCTCCACAAGAAAGGGTAGCGCTAGAAAAAGAGCTGTGAGTTTACGGGGGTTTGGCCAGTTTCTCCCGGGCATCTGGTGGCTTTAATCTGCAGAAAGCACAATTAGTCAACGTCAGAGCGAAGGAGCAAAGGCGAGATGGAGAGCTTTGTTTTGGATTTACAGCATGTGAGAAAGCCAGAGAGGAAGAATGGATGTTGAATATGAAACTGCATCAAAAAACAATATGTTTTTCCAAGGTTTTTCCTTTGTAGAAATAATGGAAATTTTCTCTGTTAATGGAAAATGCATCATTGTCCAGAGGACTGCATACTCAGGGCTCAATTACTGCATTAATGGATGGATCTGTGTGGGTTATAACAGTGGAAACTGGAAAAAAAACATGTTTGTCACATTATGTCACGAGTCCATTCATCACGTCAGTCACAGTTTGTTGAAATTGTTTCAGATTTTTTGCTGTTTAAAAAGGAGTGTGCAGCTCTTTCCATGCATAATCTGGTTTCAGAGGAAACAACAACTGCACAGGAACAATGTACTAATGCAATAAGTTTTTGCAATCAAAGGTATAGCTAAAAAAATTAGAATGCCATGAAAAAGCTTTTTACTAATATTTTCTTTCTTGTAGTTACAGATAATAAAAAACCCAAAATTCTGTGTTTCAAACAAAACCACAATCCTGAAAATGTTAGGTACTGTATTCAAGGAAAGTTAAGTAGAAGAGAAACTAGTAGTAGGAAAATGAGTACCAGCAACAGGATTAACCACAGAGGATTTTAAAAATTGAAGAAGCGTCAGAATGAACTGAGGAGACTTTACTGTTTGTGCAGTGAATCTATATCAAATTCTACTTCATGAATTGCGTGACAAAAATCTTAAAGTGCTTCATGACATTCAGATTCTTTGGAGCTTTCATAATGCAACTTTTATTTTTGCGTAAAGGCAGTTTCAGAATTACATAAAACATTTTGTATTTTGCTGAAAGGTTATAAATTTTGGCAGAGTGGTTGTGATGTAATGGGAGAGTTGTGAGTTCAATATCGATGTGTCGAACCTTTTGAAGTGTGAATTGCTGTGTGTGGGTTCTGTAAATTTAAATACTTTTTTATGCTACCAACAATAGGATCAGAAAGTTTGTAAAATGTATTCATGTATTTCCAAGACATTTCCATCTACCACTTAAAAAAAACAAAAAAACTTTGATATTTTGAGCTTTTTTGTTGAGGCACTTGTCTCTTATCTATTAAAAAGATCTTTTTAATAGATAAAAGATTTTATGCTGTTTAAAAAGGACATTTATGAGCTTATTCTCACAAAATGTGAGAATAAGTTAGTACCAACTTACAGTTAGCATTACAGGAAACAAATACTGGTTTAGTATTAGTTTTATATATACAGTAGCTAATAAATAGCATTTATTGGGGAAAAACTTTAATATAACTGATGAACAACCAGCTATTTTGACATTGACCTTTTGTGCTTAATCTCTTTGTGGATGATGTCACTGACTAGTTGCTGGAAAACTGCTAGATGAGCAGTCTTCCATGATTGTGCAGACCGTAACAGAGCTTTTCTGTATTAAAAATGATTTTCATCGGTTTTATGTAGCACTGAGTATTATAGAACCACTAATTAAATCTGTAAATACTTGATTCACCCTCTAAACACACTCATCACTCGCTATTTTAGCAGTTCAGACACCCCATATATGTATTAGTTCACACAATGGAAACCATCTTAGCACTACCACATAAATTAACATCCACTGTCTTCTGCGCTCCCAAGTTTTACAGTTAAGTTTTACAGCAAGAAACATTTATGGAGCTCCTGAATTGTCTGCTTTGCAATAGCAAATCAAGTATCATCCAATCTTTGTATTTCAGCTTTTTTTTCTGAAAGGTGCTAATTTACTTGGTAATCATTGACACATAATTGAACATGGTTGAATTAATGCTTGTTTAAAGCTTTATCATCAGCTTCCACTTAACACAGAGTTGGTATAGTGTGCTAACTGAACTAATGTTTATGGTTAGCATTAGGATGACCGTAACCGTTTTGTTACCAGTTCTCACCACTGGAAAAAAATGGCCGAATTATCTTAAAGTGAAAATCTTATTAATATTCCAAATGAAAAACAAGCCTGATTTTGTAACATCTCAATACTTACATCTACAGCTAAAACTAGCTTAAAATGTACATTACAACAAACCTATAGCTGCTGACATTGAGATGAATAATAAATCTAATAAATTGTTTATATTCCTCGGTAGATTTTTGTTTCTTTATTTAGGATTCTATGACAGAAGTAAAAGCTTCCAAGTGCTGCAAATAATTAGCTGCTGAGGTAAAAGTAAATATAAATTAAGCATAAGTTTAAGTTGCAACTTTCTCTAACATAAGATGTTTTCATATTTCAAATTAGGCATGCAGCTAATCTGTGGCTGTGTTTCCTACACACTAAACAAAAATGTTAATTGTCTTGTAGCTGAAAGATCAGATCTTTTTGTCCAGTCATGTGAACAGAAGTAGTCAGATGCGACATGTTTGATATTATTCTGAGAACTGATGATCTCTGTTGTTATTGTATGGCTTTTTCACAGTTTACATCCTCTGAGGTACGTCAGCTCTGTTTTAATAAACTAAAACCTTCATCAACTTCCTCTGTATGCTCCTCACTTTGTGGAAACAAAGTTGAAAATTTTTCTCAAAAGATTAATTGTACATATAAAACCAAACAGAATTCACAGGAAGACAGAAAAGGCTGTTTGTTTCACTTTATAGCTTCACATGGGATTTATGAGAGGTAAAGTACACAGTTAATATAGTACACTATCAATATTTATGGCTCCCATTCAAATTTAGTGGAAGTTTTAAAAACTATGTTTCCAGAGACATTTAAATTGTATCAAGAGCAGACATCCTTGTTTCACTGTGCACCATAATATTGGGGTGAAAGGTTGTAGTTGTGGGAGGTTTTATCCAGGTGGCTCTTTTTTTTTTTGTAAATTGTCTTACGAGAAAAAAAAAAAACAGCAGCTTGTCTTCAGATTAAATAACATTTAGGGAATGCAGTGTGAACCAACATGTGCACCTTAACATTTAATATTCAAAATATTGCTCCTCTTTTCTTTAATTTAACTATGCAGCTGATTTTGTTTTTGGTTTTTTTGCTGAGACAAAATAAACTCCCAATAATAAATGAGAAGCAGCATGCATGTCATTTATTTTAACCATTTAACTTTGAAAAAATTATATTTTGTCAATACTTTGTAAACTTACTGATAAGGAGACTTACCTGAATAATTGTCTGAATAGATTATTAAATAAAAATACTTTGCTAGATTGCTCTCTAGTTGCTTTATTAATAAACCATTGCTAGAGGGGTCTGAAAAGTTGCTAAATGTAGTGACAGAGTTGGCTAGAGTTGCTTTCCCTCATCCATCACTCCTCTATTCACCCCACACTTGGCCACGCCTCTTATTGTCTCTTGGCTCCGCCCACTTTGGTGAAAATTTTATAAATTTGTCATGAGTGGTGTGATGCTTTTACAGAGGGGTTAGTTACATTTTAAATCAACTTTTATTCTGTGAAATGTGTTCAAATACCTTCAATGTGCAACGAAAGCTAATTAAATGCTCTGAGAAACAGGGAAATTTTCTGATGTCAGAGAGGAAGTACTTGATGATTGGTCAATTACATTCTTCCTTTAGCTCATTGGCTGTATGGCTTCCTCTCGTCACTTTAAAACCTAATGAGCTGCTCCTGGCCACGCATCCTAACTCAACGCTAACCCTTGCACGTGAAAATGGCTATGAACAGATGTGCAATTATACAACCATACATCTTTGAAAAGCAGAAGTAGAGCTGGCAGCACACCAACTTGGCGTTTGTCTTTCTAATAAAAATTACATAAAATTTAAAGAAAATTTACTCTTCTTCTTTGTGACTGAAAATACCAACTTCATTTAAGTTTGAGAATTGATCTTAATCAACAAATTTGATTGATAAGCATTAGAATTTTATAACCAGTTACATCGACTGGTTTATTAGAATTAGGCTCACCTAAAGTAGCTAATGGTTTACTTACAAAGAAAGGAGAAATGTCATTTTACATAATAGGAGTGATAAATATATTCATAAAAAAATATAACTTAGAGAAAAAGCTTCAAATGATTTTCATGGTCTAAATAGATTTGAGATATTGGTGTTTCTAAAGCATCCAGGTTTTAGGTTTTTCCTTTAGTTCAGCTGTTTTTTGTTTTTAATCTACTCTAGAGTTAATCTTTTTACAATCTGTCTCTGAATGTAGAGATTATAGATACTGTTACTAACTACAGTATGGTTATGAATTTATTTGTTGCTTTGTATGTTAAGAGCTTGCACGGTGCTGCTGCTCTCTGAGTGTTTTACCACAGCTCGTCCGCCTCAGCAGATTCTCGTGAGGTCACGGATGAGAGTAACGTTCATTTTACTGGTCACGATCAGGACCATTTAATGGTGACGGAAAGAAGCTGGGAAACTGATCCCGCTCTACCTTGTAAAAGTTGCACACTTAACTAGACGCATGCAAAGAAGTGAAATTGATCGTAGCAGAGTGGGTGTGAAATATACGCGCAGCTCTCGGCCACCTGGAGGTGCACACATGTGTGTTTGTGCGTGAGAAAACATGACACCATGCCCCCCCCTCCATCCACCACTGAGAGCTGGAGGCGAGGAAAAGAGCAACAACCTCAATAACTTCTATGGCTCAAATTAGAGGTGCATTTTTTTAAAAAGAGGCCTCCCACGCAGCTATCACCGTGTTCACGACTGAAGACTAATTATTAGCTCCATCAAACCAGAGTTAACCCTGGAGACTAAAACACCCGCTCTTAAGGATGGGAATACTTTTATAAAAGGCCTTGGAGACATAAAACAAAGCGATTGGTTTTGACGTTTGGGAACAATTTAGCTCATTTGGGGTTTCTGAAAAAGGGAACCAGTTCTGAACCGATCCTGTGCTTTATGGCCTCCTTCCCTCTCTGCTCTAGGTCGCTGGATTTATTTCTGCGTCCGCGCAGCAGGACATAAATCATCCTTGGACTCTTTCTTCTCTGCCCTCTCTTTTCTTTTCTTTCTCCCTCTGAAGCAAGGGATGTGGCTGTCTGCAGCCCAGAGTCCAGCTCTCTCCCCTCCGGAAGAATTAGGCCCGCAGACATTACCACATTGTATTTTGCGGCGCATAGTTTTTCAAATTGGGGGAACCAGTCCTGGCTCCACCACAGTCCCAGTCCTGCGGGCCCCTGGGGCCTCTTTCCCTCACTCTCTAATTAGATTAGCCGGGTCCCCAATCTGGCAACGAAGGGCTCCAATCTGGCTATACAGCTACCTTTGCGGCAAAGCAATATCTGGTCTTAAGAGGAGGAAATGACCTAAATGTCGGTCAGTATGGTATTCTGTTACACCCAATGGTGTGCTGACAAAACAGCTTGAGTAATGAAGACGTTAGAAGAGCAACGAGGGAGAAAGGAGAAGAAAAAGGATTTACAGCTGAGCTCTTTGAAATGTGCTGGGCCAACTGAAGGCTTGTGGTCAGGGCAGCCATTTTGGGAGGAGAGCTGGCAGCTGAAGGGGCCATCACGAGTCGGGTCAGTTCCAAAACAGCCAATTAGGGACTCATGCCCTGTGGCAAATCAATAAATTTCATCCGTGCATGTCGCTACTTGGATGTGGACGGTTCATGTGCCGCAAAATAAGACAAAGAAGATCATTTGGTCATTAAAAACACCCCAAAACAATTATACCTGACACCACGTTGTGTCTGCTGTTACGCAAGTGTTTCAGCATCTTCAAGTGCCTGAGCAGAGGCCCGTTAAACATCACAGCAGCGTCCAGAAGGAAGTCGCGAGGCCAACAGATGACGCCGACTTTAAAGCCAGGCGTTTGAGAAATTTAGGAGCCTGAGAGTCTTGCACGACACAGTATATCTGTCAGTACCAATGCTTAAGCCACTGCCAAAAAGATGATTAAGATGTGTAAAGAAAACACAAAGTGAGTCTATGCGTAAAAGAAGTGTATTAAAAAAAAGTTGCTAAAAGATTATGAGGACAGTCAAATGGTACGGTGCTTCCTGCAGAGAAACACATGTGCGGACAAGGCGAGCGCAGCCATGCACTAAATTCCACAAGCAGCCATCTTGATGGGACGTGACAGTATAAAACACGGGAGGACGTCTGGAGATTTCACTGACAGGAAGTGAGCGCTGTGAATGATTTGGCCTCATAAATCATTTCTCGGGGAGCGATGCGGGATGCTTCCAAAAACCCGCAGTCCCTTCTTCGTTTTTTTCTTTTTTTTTTTGATGGAGTTGATTCCTCAAAGGGTGCTGCTGAGAGCGCATCGCAGCTCCCACGCTATGACACAAATCAAGATGTTATGGCAGCCTGCGATGACTAATTTGCTGTTGTTATGTTTGAGGGTTATTCTTTTTTTCTTCTTGCAGAAAATAGTTGCAATCCTTCACTTGGGTCCAGAGGGAGCAAAAGATCAGAATTCAGGACTGAAGGGTGGAGGTAGTGGGAGTCTAAGGGATGTGTTCATGGGAAAGATCGATTGGGAATTCGTCTCTGTGGAATATTTTGTGAATGTTTGTGTGAGACAGGCAGAGCATCTGACTTTAGGAGAATATTTAGTTTTGAGAGTTTTACTAAACTCGAAATCAAATAACTAGGTTGGTGATTTTATTTTTTTCCCCTTTTTTGTTGTTTTCCATAGATAAACTCACATACTTCTGCATGGCTACTGCAGTGAGTGAGGTGGAAAACAGGCACAAGGGGAGAAGTGCAGCAGAAACATCCATACAAAGTGTCCATTCTGGAAGAAACAAAATTAATGCTTTTATTTGGAGTAATCTTTTGAATGATCTGCAAGCTTCTTATTACTGAGCATCTGTAAATTCATTATATTAATGCAGTATATAAATAATTAGAACCACCCTAGCTCAGTTTGTTCAAAAACTGAATAGACTTACTATTATTCAATTCTCACCATCGCACCCAAACTCCTTTAACCCTAAAATAGATGGCACATGTATGAAGATAACGCCAGAAGCCCAGAGTGTGTGTATTTATGTGGAAAATATTTAATCATTCTTAACTTTCTATTCCTCCTAAAGAGCAGGCCATGCATCTTTTGGTAATGGAGATGTGGAACCTGCTTACATTTACCTTCCTCGTACTGAATAAGATGATTGCTATGTAACAAAAATAACGTAACAGAAAAATCATTTAAAAATTATTTTAGTCAAATCTAAATTTAAGAACTGCACTTTTATCAGAAAACATTCACACTTCAAGTTTTAGCTGTTCAAATATGAAAACCTAAATGCACATTGCATCAACATGACCTGAAAACAAAAAAAAACATCCATGTTGGCTTAGCTTTCTCATTTCTAGTTAATAGTCTGTTGTTTTCTCTATACAAAGTTTTTACATTTCCTCTTCAGCTGACATTATTTTTAACTAGAGAATGCTATTTTTTGTAATAACTGCACAGTATAATTTTTCTTATGTTATAAATTTGTCCTTACTGCAAACCTTAACTTACTGCTGTGAGATCTGAACTTCCCCCCTGTGAAACAAAAAAGCATATTTCTACATTTTATATTCGGAAACTAACCTATGATAAAGCTAGACCCGCAGTAGGTAACGTCTATAAAACTGCATTTTTTTTTTTGTTTATTTGCAGAAACTGTCACCATGTCCTGACAGAAAGAACATTGTGTCAGAGCTCAGCAGTGCTTTTCCTGCTAATGTGACTCTGTGTTTCTTCTAGGAATGCCATGACTAATTCTGCTGAACATCGTGACAAATGTCACGACTAAAACTCAAACTGAAGATGTGTTGTTTTGGTTTTAGGAAATGCAGCGGATACTAATTGGTTTGTGTTTTTTCACATTATCCTTTAAAGTTCCAGTAAATCTCTGCACCACCACGTATTTCCAAAAAGACAAAGAAAAACATGGTTTTGTCAATGCTAAGGGGAAATAATGTGACAGCCACTCCATACATCACACTGTGTCAGCAAAGTGGGTTTTTACATAACTTTCAATATTTGTCAGTAGTTGAGTTTTCATTACAAATGTGCGCAAATCTTTGTTTATATTCTGCTACTGTTGAAAAAATATAATTTTGCAATTGCGGTGTTTCCATTTAATAAAAAATGACATTAAAATCACATGTGAATAAATGTGTTTACGCGATATGTTGTTAGAAATCGTGGCAGCGACAGATATAAACAGTTGCAAATTTCTGCCATCAGAGAAGTAGAGCAACAAGCCCCTTATATTTGAGAGCGGCTACATTTGCGGCATTTTGGGAAAATTGTCATTGACGATTTTACAAAACCGCTTCGGATTCAAGACATTTGAATGACACACAAAGTTTGTTAGAGGTCTCGTGGAACCAGCTGCACATTTTGAGACTTTTCTCAAAGTCACATTGTCCAAAGGAAAACAAAAATAAACCATTATCGTCCTGCTACTTCCTGTTGTTGTCTTTGTGGTTTTTGTCAGTAGTAACATCCAGCTGTTGATCATGTAACTCATATGATGCGAAAGAAGTGTTTCAATTGTGTTTCCATTAAGCAAATTTATTTTCATAATTCCAATTTGTGGAAATCTGTGTGGAAGTTTGGAGCAACACCTATAAAACTTCACTTCAGCCATTGTGAACATTGCAGTAAAGAGCCATCCGAATAGTTCACAAGGTTGATTTTTATTGCCATACCAACAATTTATTAATAGTCAAACTCCCAGACCTGTATAATGCTTGTAACAAACTGTTAACTAAAAATATTTAAAAATTGTTTACCGATAGAGTGGGGGGGATATGACCTCAACGTCAGAACTTTAAGTGTTCAAACAACCATGAATAAATGTGCATCTCAGTCAGTGGTAGGAAGATTTGGAATAAACTCAGCAAGGAGTTTAAGCAAAGTCCAAGCATGAGGTTTTTTTTTTTTAAAAAGTCTCAAAATGTTTGTTGTTAAAAGGTCCAGGGATGAAAAGAGGTGATAAATATTGCCGGGAATTAAAGTACTTTGGATGGCTTGGGCATTTGTCTCTAGGCGTGTGTGTGTTTATGTGTTTATGTACATGTATGGGTGCGTATGTATTATTTACATTTGGTTCAGGAACTATTTTTTGATTTAGAAGGGATATGAAAAATTGGAAGATTATTCATGAACAAACTTCCAGAAAACTGCAAAACAGCCGAAACACTAAGTTCCTTTAAATCTGGACTAAAAACACACCTGTTTAGAGTTGCCTGTGAAACATTAATCAACAATCAGATGTGTAACAACGACAAAATGTAATGCTTCAATTGTTGACTGTGTGTTCTGACTTTGTATTTCTATGTTTTTATGATGTAAAACACTTTGAAATTCCTTGTTGCTGAAATGTGCTATACAAATAAAATTTGATTTGATGTAAAATGTAGGACAGAAAATGGGTATGACTACATAAGATAAACTTTCATCATACTCCTTTATCAGACTCACAGTCATCAAACTACTGGTTTATTTGCATGCATTTGAGTAAGAATATTTGGTAATAGGATATTGTATTTACACTTAAAAATACAATACTACAAAATAGGAAAGTTCCACTTTTCTTATGTTTTGTTGGTGAAATGCGTGAAATGAGAAAAACATTGATCATCATCATCATCATTTTGTGTAATTTTATGGTTAATGGAAATGCAGCTAGTGTGGAGCTTTTTGTTTTTTGCTTAAAACGCAATTAAATTTTAGTTGTTTTATTTGGCATATCTGTCTGTTTTGATGCATTTCTGTTAACTTCTTCCTGTTTATTTAAACTTGGAGAAAAATCCCTTTAAATTAGAATTAAGCAAACAAATCTAGATGAAATGAGTTGTGAAAGCTTGAAGATGATCGCTGAATAAAAGCTCTTGTCGGACGTCGCTACAGCAGCGTGTACTGCTCTTCTGTGGGAGTAATCTCTGGATGAACGTCCTGTCTCGCTCCCTGGAGGTGGGCCTGATTGAACGGCGTCTGAGGAGTTGGGGGGAGGAAGGAGCGTGCAGGTGATGGAGACCGAGAGGAGACGCTGAGCCCTGCTGGTGTCTGTGGGTCTGAGCGGCAAAGCGAGCAGAAACATGGCTGTCAGCATGATGGAGACTCTGCAGACGCGGGGGCGTAACGAGTCAAACTCACAGCTGCTTCTAACTAACTCGCCTCTCACTCAGCTTCAAACTCAATTCACTGAACTTTTACTGGCACTGAAGCAAAAAGAAATGTTTTGTAATTCAACGCAGAACATCTTGTGCTAAATCTTATTTAAGTCTTCTATCAGCAAGTGTTTCGGTAGCAGATCCATCGAGCATCTGTTGCTTTCTGTTTCATTGTTCTTCCTTTTATTTGTCTTTTGTTGTCTCTTTTCCCATGTTTTATGTATGGCCTGTTGTTTCTCTTTCAGTCTGAGTATTGTTTTTTCTGCTTCTTTTTTTTTTATCTCAATCTTTCTTTTCTTCTGTCCTCCTTCCATTATTATTTCAGTTTTTACCCCAACTGTACCCATTTCCTTCAGCTCAGTTTTTTTCTTTTTTTGTTTTCCCATGTCTGCTTATATTTTACTCATTGCACTACTTAAGCATATTTTACACAACTAAGGCAAAGTATTGATCCAAGAAATTACTCAAGTGAGAATAAAAGCTGTTTTTTAAATGGTACTCAGGTATTGACTAATTTATCGCATCATGTAACCTCAGACAGAAATATAGTTATGTGTGAATTCTAGTTTTTTAAAATAAAGGAGGTAATGCAAATACATAATTAAAAAATAACAATAAGATCACTACTTATTGTAGTTTCCATTACAATCTATGATGTTACTGTACTTTAACACAAAAGGCTAATCAAGTTTAAAATAAGATTTAAATAATGATGCTTGAGTACAAACAAGTAAGGCTGATGCATTTTTTTAATTAAATGCATCTGCATTTGTTTATCTTTTAGTAAAATTACTCACATAGAGTAGAGAAGCCCAAAAAAATTTATACAAAATAAAAGCAGCCATAATTTGTGAAAATATTACTCCATTAAATGGAAAAAGTACAATGCAGTAGAATTACTCTTTAAAGTACTTTCCCCACCCAAAAAGTTACTACAATACAGTAAATGTAACTAGCTGTCCTACATTATAATTTCTTTGTTATTCTTATACGCTCCTGTTTTGTCCTTCTTCCCTTCAAATGTTTTCTCTTAGTTTTCAGTGCTTTCTCCTTATATGATTTTTCCTTTAATTTATTAAAACGCTTCACTTTGGTACTTCTTTCCTTGCTTATTCCCTCACCCTACCATTTTTGAGCTCATTATTTTCCATCTTTGTGATTTTCTACTTTTCTTAAATTCTGTTTTTTTCTTCTCCTTTGACTTCCCGGGATTTTGTCTTTTCTTCTAGAATTTTCTTATTTCTCCTTGCAGAGATCTTCTGTGTTTACTTTTACTGCTATTTCAGCATTTTGCATCCATCTTGTCCTTCCATCTCTTAGCTTAGCCCGCCTCATATCTGCCTCTTATTTCCAGACAAAACCTTGTTTTATGCAGTGAGTGGTTTTCGCGTCATCTCAGTTTTGACATTCCCCATCTTCCCCTTTCTGGAAGTTCTCGTTTATAAAAACAAATCAGGAAGAAAAACCCACAGAAACCCACGCTCTGTCTCATCCAGGGGTGATGAGTCATTGGCTCCTTTCCTTCACTGACCCAGTGGCCACCTTCAAACACAAATAACCAACGCTGATGTGCGATCTTGTCCTCCCACTAAAGTAATTGTAGATAATTGTTGGTCCTAATTTGGACCAATTACTAAACTCTGACACAAAATCAGCCCCGTCGGCATTTAAAAAGTAGACAATGTTTAGATCTGAGTCCTGCTCATACCACGCCTGTAGAGAATATCTAAACACGAGCCTCGGATTACAGATTAAAGGTTTTTACCTTGATGCAAATGTTTCAGTGGACAGTGCATCAACACTGTCTACTTTCATTGTCTTTTTACTCCAAATAATTATCTAAATGATTATAGGATACGTTCCCGTGATGAGTGGTTATAATTTTTTTGCTGAACAATTTGTTGAAGCAACAATAGCAGTAATCAGAGTCTGAGGTCTTCTTGTTATGTCTCTACAACCTTGGCACACCTGTGTTGGAGTATTTCCTCCCATTCGTCTCTTCAGATACTCTGAAGCGCACTAGACAAACATTTTAAGTATTTCCAGATATGTTTTATTGGATTTCAGTCAAGGATTTTTTTTGTCGAGAATACTTTGCTATTTTGACTGTTTGATGACTTTACGAGTCATTCAGTTCCTAATGCAGAAAACCATCCACAATGCGTAATGCTGCCCTAACAGAAGTAAACAGTAGTAAAGATACAAACTTAAGAACATACAGATTCTCAAATAGACTGTGAACTAACAAAGAAGCAAGAAATTAGGACATAAGATCCAACAAATATAACAAAAACTGCAACCCAGCAGTTTAAAAACACGTTAAATATTCAAGTACAGGAAGTTTTACAGGAATTGTAAAACTAATGAAATTAACTGATTATGAAAAGCAAAGACAGACAAATCCTTCTGACTTTTTTGACTAGCAAGCAAATATGAAAACTAAATAGAATATCGAAATATAAAAAGAAAATAAATATAAAGTATGGATATCGACTCGAGTTGAGCAAATCTCAATCTCGTTGTAATCTGTTGATGACAATGACAAATAAATCTTATCTTATCTCTTATCCTATCTTATATGCAACAGGGTTTTATTTTAACAATATTATAGATGTGAAGTTTGTAAAAATTGGTTTTGTTATTCTTCAAATGAATTTTGTTTAGTCAAAAAGTTATTTTCTTCCTGACATTTATTGCTAAGTAAGTTCTGCTATGCTGCTTTTGATGGTTAGTGGTTACCATAGCAACCAGTAACCGACAGCTCCTGTCTGTAACTGTGCATCAAGTATTATATTTAAACATATATTTTAGACAATTGTAATTATCTACAGTGTTTCATGTGTACTTTTGTCATGGTTTGGATAGATTTCTCCTTTTTTTTACTGTTGTCATAATGTTGCGCATTTTAGCTGTTTTCTTTTACAACTGTTAGCTGCTGTCAACTGTCCATTGGGAGCCTTTACTCTAGTTATTTGTTGCATTTTATTTAATGCATAGCACTTGCTTCTCTCTCTCATGAGAGTAAATACAATGAACGTGAGTTGGTCTGTTCTGAAGTCGAGCTATTGGACCTGAGATGAACAAAGAAGGGTCGTAACTTAATCATTCGAGCTCGGAAGAGAGAGACAGGAGTATTGAACAGAGCGACTGAAATTGTTTTCCAACAAGTTTACAAGTTTATTCATGACTTCTACTTGTTCGAGTCGAGCTCATTTGTCTGTGAACAACACACCTGGTTGGGGCTCATAGACGGCGGTATTTACAACAGTTGGAAATATTTAGCTTAGAAACCGACCCATACTTCCTCCCCCGCGAAGTGTTTATAAAATTACCGACTTTACCTGAATTCACACCGCATGATATCAATTTGTCATGGACAACGTTTCCCCTTTAACCGGAGCAGCATTAAAAACCTACAAAAGACGAGATGCTAACCAGTTTTTTTCATACATGCTAGGCTACTTGATGGTGTCATTGTCTCCATGGTTACTAACGTTAGACGTTCTCCATAACGCAATGTTTGACATCTTTTTAGTTATACTTGCTTACTAATAAAGCATATGAGCGATAATTTTCTTACCTTGTAAAAATTGTTTGTTGCAAATCCACCATTACACCGAGGGCCGCCAGTCATCATGACTGATGGCTGCTATTCCTTGGTCTTTGCATCTTTCCTCACTAAAAGTTATAAAATAAAATGACAAGTTTGGTTTGCATTCTTGTACTTTTCATCAGACGACCGCGCAGCACCCTAGTTTTACAGAGGTTACAGATTTCTGTTTTCTAACAGGCTCTATCAGAGCGCATTGGTTGTTTTGACGTCCATCATGGCGGAGCAGGATGAGTTCTGAAGAGTGACGTCATGTGCAAAGGGTCAGTATCAGACAGAGAATATAAATAAATAAAAAAGTAATAAAGTGAGGTGATTGCAGCTGGAGTTCAGTAGTCTGACAACTGCAGGTAGGAGCTGTTTATGGGCCTGGTGGTCTTTAAATAAAGCAAAAAGACCAAAATCCTTTAAACTCTAAATCAACTTTAAACTCTAACTTTTAAACCTGCTGATGTCAAAACACACCTGAGTCCTACTGATCAGAAACATCGCCTCTTTGGCAAGAAAATCCCTAATTCCATCCTGAATTACATTCTTCTGCAAAGAGCTGTGGCAGATTACTACTCAACAAGGCACTGTTGAGGCACAACACCGCTGCGGGCCCCGGGGCCTCCCTCAGTTCAGACAGTGCCAACTTCAGACCAAACGAATCTCCACTTCCAGCAGGTTGCTTCAGACGAGGCTGTCAGCGACGGATCTCCAGTCCTGCTGAGCCTCATTTTTTTAAGGCGGGCCTCGTCTGTCCGCACAGCACCGGCGTCTCAGAAGGGGAGAAATGTGGACCTCATTTGGACCCAGGGAGCATCAGCAACAGCTTGGACTGACGGGAGGAATATGCGGGGGTGGGAATGAGGCCGGAAAAGACAACGCAATAAAAAAAACAAGTACAATACAGTACAATGTGCCAATTTCTGCTGTTATGAGGAAATCCAACACCAACAGGCGAGACGGGCTGAAAGATGTTCCCCCGCTGTGTCGATTCCTGTCATCAGTTTTTAATGCTGCAGCTTTGGGTTTCCAGGAGCAGCATCAGAAACACTCACAGTGTGTTTTTCCTTCAAGTGATGTGGTGAAGAACGTATGATGATGATGAAAGCCCTTAAGGGGTGTATGTGTAATTTGCTGCTTTATAAATTAAATCCATAATGTTTAGAAACTGAATAAATGCATCTTTAGAAAATTAAAACTTCTTCCATTTGACTGAAGCCAACAGAAGCTGAATTAACTAAAAGCTGCTTGTGTAACCGGGTCCTTTCTGAGTTGTGCTGGTTTTATTGAATGATCAGGCCGTGACACGGTTTGTTTGTAAAATGGATTATAGATGGTTTATTGATTTATTCTGACAAGAACAACAAACAGAAGGTAACAACGTTATAGGCTGCCAGCTCCAAGTCCTACACAAAACAAAAGTACATAAAACTAAAGTTAGTTCCGGCTATTTTGCGATAGGTTCACTTAAATATTTACATTACAGAATGGATCCATTTATTACAACGGTGATAACAAAAATGAACTTCATAGATCTATAAATAAACTGGATGTATTTAGATGAACAATAAACAGTACACACCTCTCCCACAGGACAACATGACAAAAGGGGAGGGTCTAAGGGGTGCAAACAATTTAAAGACAAAACCACAGAAGAAGAAATGAAAAGGAGGGGCTTCCAATCTTAAAGTAACACGGTTAAAATAATGGCAGAGTTTTTAGAGGTGTTTCAGTCAGGTAAGGAACAATACAAATAACCCAAAAATAGACATTTTGTGTAATTATAACAAAAGAGAAATACAATCAGGTTACATTTGCAAACATATTCACAACTTTTACACCTTTTCACAGTCATGTTGCAACTATTGGGTATGTGATTAATCTAAAAAGTTTAGCCCATTAATATTACATAATGCAGATTAATCTGATTAGCTATTTTGACTTAAAGCATCTTTTCTGCAGAGGATTACTTGGTTCACAGCAGTTTGCGGTCAGCAAAGCAGAATTGCAAACGTGAGTGAAAAGATGAGAATGAGACTGGTGTGCTAAGCACCAAATTTTAGTTGACCAAAGTGTCATTTTACAAATGATACTATAAACTAACCTACCAAAGCATGGCCGCCCACTTAAAGGGAAGCAGTCAGAGAACCTCTTAGAGGCTGCAGAAAATGGGTGGAGGTCCATCTTCCCTAAACATACAGCCAGAGACACAATGGGCTGGTTTAGATCAAAACATGTTCACCAATTAGAACCCAACAAAGTCCAGACCTAAATCCATGATTTAATCCTGGACTTAAATTGTGGATTTAAATGTTTCAATTTGATGAAATTGAACATCAAATTGAAAATGATGTTCAATTTCAATTTGAAATTGATGTTCACAGATACTTTCTATCCAATTTGACTGAGCTTAGGTTATTCAACAGAGGGAAATGTACAAAAATGTCAACATTTAGGTGTGTATGGTTAATGGAGACATATCCAAGAAAACGTCAACTGTAAATATAGTGGTAATATTTATTTCTGTGGTGGTAATATGCATTTTTCAGGCACATAGAGACTTTTTATAATGCAATCAAGTTACCATCAGTTGTTATTAAAATGCTGTATACATCAAACATAACTTAAAAGAAATTTGAATTTGCAATTTGAAGCCTTGAAATTAGGGATCTGTCTCTTTAAGAAGCTCTCCCTTCACCACTACAATGTTCCTCCACTATGCTGTTTACAACAGTTCTTAGGAGCAGTGGACTGAGAAGTAGTTTGTATGCAGGCGCAAAGTGTTTGCTAATTACTGCTGCCGCTAGTCTGGAGGAGCTGAGTGGGAATTCTCTGAGGCAGAAACTCAGCTGGGGACTCAAGTTTTACATAATACTCGCTCTTTAATACAAAAGGATGCCACATGTTTCAGGTTACTTGAAAAGCATTTTGCAATCACCTTATGCACTATATTGTGTTGGTTTATCATAAAATGAGATACAATGTAGAACAGGGGTGTCAAACTCCAGTCCTGGAGGGCCGCAGTCCTGCAACTTTTAGATGTGCCTCTGCTGCACCACCTGAATAGAATAATTAGGTCGTTAGCAAGGCTGGGAGAACTGATCTACACAAGGAGGAGGTAATTAAGCCATTTCATTCCAGTGTTTTGTACCTGTGGCATATCTAAAAACTGCAGGACAGCGGCCCTCGAGGACTGGAGTTTGAGACCCCTGATGTAGAGTGTAGATATATTGTGATAAAATGAGAAAAGGGTTAAGTAACCATAGTTGGTATTGTCCATCCACATATTGGAGGTTGTATATCACCCCAGCCAACTCAATATGAAATACGCTAAGATTTTTTAGACATTGATATCATCAAAATACAACACTAAACTTTAGAATATTCACAACACATATTAGTGCAGTGAAAGGAAAATAATGCATGATTTACAAACTTTTTTTTTTTTACAAATAAATTGATTGTTAATTTGTATAATTTGTTTCCATATGTGTATAGTCTCCACCTGAGTTGTGTAATTAATGTTATATGCATAATGTTTTTCTCAAAAATCCCTAGTTTAATTTCATTTAGTCTAATCCATTTATTTAATTTTTGTATTCTCTTACTCTTGTTTGTGCTGCCCTCTACTGGCAAAATTTATGTCTCACCTGTTTTTTTTTTTATTTGCAAAATAATATATCAAAGGCAAACAGAAAATAACAGCTTATAACTGCTCAGGTTTTATTTTTTTTACAGCATTCTGGGATCCAAATAATGAAATATTGGCAACTTCTCTTAACAATTTTGGTTTAAATCGAGATGCACCAGGTGGGGTTGAGTGATGCACTGGCAGCTGAGTCAACAGGATTTGGTTGCAGAGAAGCAGTATTATCTTGAAACGGCAAAAACATTTCAGAAAGCAGAGAAAACAGCTGCAGAGCCTCTCAGTCTGAGTCGAAGGGTGTGCATAGTTAGTAACAAGAGCCTTTCAAATGTAGTTTCCTAAAATCCAACATCACATAAGATTTTTCTTCACTAGAGAGCACTATGCTGTAGAGCATCTAAGTTTTTTGTAAAAGCATTTCAGATTTCTGTAAATGTTTCCCTTTTTCTTCCGTTGTACAATTCGACTGGTTGGCAATTTCCACCAGAGAGCGGTGTTGTCAACAAACCTCCTATTCAGGGACAGTCAGCAAAAAAACAACCCTGAAGTCCTGCAAATTTAGAAATAAAATCCAACAGCTGTCCCAGTGAACACTAGTCTAAATAAATGTACTCCTTGCCACAGTGTCTTACAGATGTTTAATTTTAATCCAGGCACATCAGGAGATATTTTGGGGTTGCAGTGACCTAACAAGGCCAAATTTATGAACATTTTCCCTCCTGTATTATTGCCAACATTATTGCACTTGGCATCTTGGCATCACAACTCCTCATTTTTTCAGCCAGC
Source organism: Xiphophorus maculatus (assembly GCF_002775205.1). Lineage (NCBI taxonomy): Eukaryota > Metazoa > Chordata > Actinopteri > Cyprinodontiformes > Poeciliidae > Xiphophorus > Xiphophorus maculatus. Next base: position 8,761,290 of record NC_036445.1, read on the forward strand.
TGCTCCGATTTCCCCCCTCTGTTTGTTTTCTGGTCTCTAGGGAAAAAGTACTTTTTTTTTTTCTTGTGGTTTCTCTTTTTGAGCCCCGAGTCTGACAGAAGCAGGCATGAAACTTTGTCTAAGATTCACATCTGGGATTCTTTCAGCTAAGATTAACCTAAATTTAGGTTCAAGGCATCTCAAAATGTCTTGTGTGGGGAAAAAAACAGTGAGACGGTTTGGGATGAGCTCAACGTTATGGATCGAAGGAAGACCTGCAGAGAATGAAACGGCGAGATCTGGTGTTGGTCTCGGTCTGCATTAAGAACGGCAGCATTGCCAGAAGCGCAGCAGCCATAATTTCTCACTTGGGTTAGCAGCTTGGATACGTCAGAGTCCATTACAGCAACTATGAAGAGCAGAGTTAAACCATCTGTTGCCAGAGTTACAATTTATACAACAATCTGAAATTATATTCAATTTAATAATAGAGCAGCAGGACACTTATTAAAACATCATAACAGCACCAGATGTTAGTGAGAGGCTCAAGAAAATTCTAGATCTTTATGTTAGAAAAACCTAAGCTTACAATTTCAGATCATTTTTAGGACTTTCTTCTATTTATTTTGTGACCAATATTTTAATTTTTACATCTTGCATCTAAGAAAACAACTGTTAGAAGTTAACCAACCTGAGTCCGAAAGGATCAATTAAATTGTAATGTTTAGTCTCATAAATTACAGATTTTCCTCACATAGCCGCAATACATTTTTTAAATGGTTTTCAGCAAGTCTTCTCTTAGCAGAAACTACATCCAAAATGTCCGCCACATCTCAAAGAACTACAAAAGAGCCAAGTAGAGGCGGTACCTACCCAGTCATATCCAGTCTATCCAACAGGTGTCACCAAATACAAAGAAATTAAATATGTTCACATACGCAGCAGGTCGGTTCAGTTTCAGCTTTCAGTGGAGCTGAGGACACAAAATGCCAGAATGGAAAGTCAAATTTCAAATCACAGACACTGTCCAGGCCCGAAATCTGGGTATAGTTTTGGACTCAGACCTGAACTTTCAAAGACATAAAGACAGTTACAAAGTCGGCCTTCTGTCGCCTGTAGAACATCTCTCCAATTAAACTTGATTGACTGATCCAACAAAATTATTATTATTTTGTTTAAAAAAGAAAGAATTGGACAACCATGTGTAATATTTAATCCACAGTTCTCAATTATGCATTCAGATAAAATAAAGTAAAAAACAAACATAAAATTATGTACGGACAAGTTAACCTTGTATGAATGTCTTGACGAATCCAGTCAGCGCCTTTAACTGAACCTACTGCCTGCTAAATTCGAAGATCGCCTGTTTTTCATGTTTTTACAACACGCTTTGAGACTGTATTCCCACATGCAGTCATTTTATGTCCATTTGTACCAGTGAAATATCTCTGAATTATACATCACGGCAGTTTCAATAATTTCTAACACTATGCTGGAAGCTGTTGGTCTGTAAAAGTGAAGTACCAGAAGTTCACGGCTCAGCAGAGGAAAAAGTTGTGTGTGTAAATATGTCATAACCTGGAAGAGAGTTTGAGCTTGAAGATGAGCTGTGGCAAGAAATCAGTCAACAAAATGTTGACTGATTTCACACCAGGGTAACACAAAAGTAATAAAAAGTATTATTAATGAGCCCCGTTATGCTAAAAAAGAAGGTTGTAGGAACAGTATGAAGCATTCAAAGTGTTGCTTTGGCCTTTGGTCTCCAGATCCCCGTCTGATCAAGCGTCTCTGGTATGTGGTGGAAAAACAGGTCAGAGCCATGAAGGCCCCAATCGCAGAACTTACAGGATTTGCTGACAAAACCCTAGTCTGATGGAGGTCTGCTGGAGTCCAGGGCTCGATGCCTCACAGGTGTTTTGGCTGCAGATCGGGGACCTACATGCTAACTGGCAGCTGGTTTTAATATTTTGGGTGATTAGTGTAAACATGGGATAAACATGCGAGATGTTGGTTTACCCTCATTGGGTTTCAATGGGATTTAGAAGAAAACTAAATTGAGACGAGCTGAAATGTAGCAAAATCCACAAAAACCTCTGGGTCCTCATGGACGCCAAGCCAAAGACCCCGTTTACACAACAACACTTTCTGGTGAAAATGGAAGAGTTTTGTTGTGTTTCTACATTTACATGAAGCCACCGAATGTTTCCTCTGACAACGGCACAGATTGAAAACGGGGTCCAGAGAGCAATGGTTCTAAAACGTACCGTTGTCTTGTAAACAGAGTAAATGAATCCTTTCTGTCAGGGAATCTCTAGCTCATGCATAGTATGACGCAAAACATAGCTGCTTCCTAGAATCCACAGAAGAAAAAACTACTGACAATGCTGGTGTTACTATAATTCGTGTTTCCCCATCAGATATGGTACATCAGCGTCTTTTCACCGCTTCGCACCGTCCAGGTGGCAAAATACACCTGTGCTTGTTCAGCGCTCATAACAAGCACTCGCTTGTTAAGTGGACACCGTGAAAACTCGTGAAACAACGTGTTACTGCAAAGTTATCCCACTTTTTTTTTTTTACAAACTGCGCCTAATCAGACGCACATAGTGCGTGTTTCCCCCCCTGTGTCTGGGGGAACGGTACTTGATGTGATAACGCGAATCGACGTGCTTTCAAGTAGAACTTGTTTTTACACACATGCGCACTTAGTTTCAAAGAACCTAGCACCAACTAGTGGCGTGGCGAGAGCGTTACACCTTTTCGATGTGTAGCCTTACTGTGTAAACAAAGATTGTAATTAGAACGTCTTCATGTAAATGTGTTAACAGAAATGAAACAAAAATAAAATTTTCGTTAGATCATTTTATTTTGTCATGTAAACAGGGCCAAAGTCTCCTATGTGAATATTGCTAACAAGTTAGCATACAAAACCATTGAAAGTGAGCAGTTATAGGGCCTCTTGTCACTTTAAATCCAAATAAGCTGTTGCTGGCCTCTCCCCTCCGAGCTTGACGTTTACACATGAAAATGTGAGAAAAGATTTGCAATTATACAGCTGTACATCTTTGAAAAGTAAAAGTAGGGCCTCCTGCACAACCAACAAGAATGCAGCAGGTGGTTTCTGGATGGTAACTCAATGACTAAACACGTTTCTTTTCCAGCAGTCATTCTAAAGTTCATTCACCGGAAAAAACAGCTGACCAAATGTCCAGGAGTACAGCTTAGGTTGCTAGGTGACAAGCGGAATGTCGCTGGAGTTGCTAGGCAACTGGTAAATTTAGAAGGTTTTTGAAAGGGTTCATTTTCCAAATGCCAAAAAAAACAAACAACCAATTAACTTATTGCCAAAAAAATAGAGCTGGGTGATTTTTTGTGTGTACTTTTTTCCCTGTTTTTAGAAGCTGTAGAGAACCAAATAGAAATACAAAAACATGTAAAATATGAATTTTTTTACACACATTAACGAAACCTCCAGCAGAACAAGACTCAGTTTTGGGTTTGCCGTGACCGGCTGGGGGTGGAGAGGACAGGAAGGAGACTGAGGCAAAAACAGACGCTGCTGGCAACAAATACCTGCCGAGAGAAAGAAGAAACACAAAGCAGCAATAATGGTAGGCCTATGCATTAACACCAAGAATAAAAGGGAGACGTGATGAAAAGGCGCTCAGTGCATCCGGCCCTGCAGCAGCTACGCCTATAGCAGCTTTTCTAAAGGCATGACTCACACCAGCCGCCCCTAACTTCAAGCTTTATCAAGGAGGAAAGACTTAAACCTCAGCTTTAAAGTAGATAATGTCAACCTCCCTGACTGACTCCCGAATGAAAAACAAAAACATTTTTTATAATATTTGTTTTGTTCTTCAGAGCTGCTTTTAACTTTTTGTTGTTCCATTTTGCAGAAGAAAGCCAGTGAGGTCCAGTTCTTTTGTGTTTTACTGGTTTTAGTTTTAACATTATTAAACATTTAGACCCATGTGTACGACGGCGAATTAGAGCCACTCCAAGAAAATAAAAATAAAACAATTATGAGAATAAGGTTATAATATTTCAAGAATATACTCGTGCAAGAATAAAGTCCAGATAATACCAGAATAAAGTCATAATATTGCAATTTTATTCCGGTAATATTATGACTTTATTCTCATAATTTTTTTTTATCTTCTCACATGACTCGTGTCACAAAAAGTTTGGACACAATAAAATAAGCACTTAAAGTCAAAATTTAAAAACTGTGTCAGTAATTAATTGTGCTGCTTGCTGGTTCGTCGGATACTGAATTAACAAACTTCCAGAAGCAGAACGAGTCTCAGAAACTAAACACAGAAAATAAAATCTGAAACCTGCAGAATTATGTTAATACGTCTCATTTTATGCTGTGTGACAGTCCAGCTTTATCCAATGGAGCTTTTTACATAAACTAGATCAAATTCCTCCAACTTGCATCCATGATTATTTTCCCTGTGAATGAACAATCAGGCTTCAGGTAGGTCCAGAAAATAGAAGAATAAAACAATGACTTCTCTGCCAGAGCTCGACATATTTGCCATTTGTCAGTACCAAACGGTTCTGTTTCTCTGCAGAACGCATTAAAAACACATCAGAGCCACGTCGCTGCATCGAGTGATAACAAGCGCCTTCATCACAATGAACACCCTGCAGTTGGTTTCAACTCTGACTCCATGCACATCAGTCGGTGCCAACACCCAAATCAGCTGCTGGAAATATTAAACTCTGTATGAAGAAGCAAACTAGTGTCTTATTTTATCTCAAAAAGAGTCACGATAAAAATAAAATCATGTTAGTGTCTGATTTGCTCCTGGCTCAGGTTTTTTAAACAATGCTAAAGGTTAAAATTTTTACAGAAGTCTGTTTCAAATCTTTGAGGTGCATCACATTATGTTAACAGATTATTTTAGAGCTTGATTTTTGCCAGTAATAGAATTAAAAATAGCTAATTACACCAGAATCTTCTCAATGATTATGTGTGAGCAGTAACATAATATTTCTCTATATAAAAACTGAAAATGCAGCACTATGTTTCAAGTCTAGTAGTTCTTACATTTATGTATTTTTTAATATTGAAGTCCCTGGTAATTGGTTCACATTCACACAGAACAAGACGTATCCTCAGATTCAGCAAAAGCTCATGAATATCTTATTAAATTTGTAAAAAATTGAGAACCAACACAACGACAACTAAAGAAACAGAAAGAAGAAAAGGTAACTAACATGATTTTAAAACTCACAGTCATAATTTCCTTTGTGAGGTCATTAAGGATCTCTCTGGAGCCAAATATGCCTTTAGCTTTAGCAGAAGAGAGACATAACTGCACAACTTTCAAACTTTGATTTCTAAGGAAGTAGAAGATGAAGTTCTGATAAATTTTTCAAATCCATTGATTAAGAAAAATAAAGAAATATTTCAGAATTACTGTATATAATATATTTTTTTAATGATATTTTCTCTTTGGAGCCCCAAAAGCAGGTCCAACTGCATGAAATCACATTTCAGTAAAAACTGCAATGCATCAGTTCAGAATTATGCAACAGAGAAAGCATCTTAACAACAGCTCAGAGAAGCATTGTGGGAAATGTAGGACTCAGTTTATCACAGTTTGCTGTAAAAGTCAAGATTTATTTCAAAATGCACATTAGAAATACAACTTCCTTTAAGCCTGCTGCAGGATTGGAGACTTGAAAAGACAGCAGAAATAATCCATCTTCAGTCTTCATGAGCGACGATTGTTTTGTTGATGTCACCTCTCTTCACGCCTGCAGGAGTTGTCCCACAAAGGCGGGGTTCCTGTCCCGAATCAAGGCTGATGCGATGTCAGCGACCCGTGAAGCCGACCTGTCCCACTGCTCTGAGTCCTGCAGAGACACGAGGAAAGACCAGGACAGAAAGGTCAAGACTCAAAGGCAGCAATCTGCTACTCTAATCCAGGACTGAAAGATTAAAGCTTTCCTTTTTAGCAGCTGCGTTTCCAAGTGGTGGTTTTTCAAGTGTATCAAAATGGATGTACTTTGTAAAACTGCAATGGAAACTTTTTTTTACATCATTTGATCAACAACCGGATGTTACTACTGGCAGAAACGACACAGAAGGCGACAGAAAGCAGTAGTAGGAGTATGGATGATGGTTTGTTTTTGTGTTGGTTTTTTTTTGGACCATGTGCAGCTGGTTCCATCAGAGCTCTCACAGCATCGCGCAGTTCATAAAACGTTGTGTGTCATTGCAACGTGTTGAATCCATCGCTCTTTAGTAAAATCACCTACTACAATTTCCCCAAAATGACGCAAACGTAGCCGCTCTCAGATTTAAAGAGGTTTGTCGCTCCAACACCTGTATAAGAAGCCGACGTCTCCTCTGATGGCTAATAGATGATGTGCGCTAGCACCATGGTTGAAATATGAATATAATGTAACTGTTTATGATCGTCACTGCTGTGATTTTAATGACCAGTCGCGTAAACAAGTTTATTCAGGTTTGAAAACATTGCAGTTGAAAAATTGTGTTTTTCCAACATCAGTGGCAAAGATTTGCACACATTTTGTAAAAGAAATGCACCTACTGACAGTTTTCACCAAGTCTGTCCTCCACCCGAGTCTTTAAAGCAACAGGAAACAACAGACCTGTTACGTAGGAGAGTGTATAGAGCCCAAAAGTCTTCAGAGGAACACACATTTCTGGGGGGTTTTGTCTTAAAATTTTCTGTATTTGACATGTTACAGTTAATTTTTTTATCAAGTCTGAGCAGAATCGAGAACAACAGGAAGCCTTCCAGTTTCTTAAGAGTTTTCAGTTCAGGATCTCAGTTTGTTAGTTTTAATTTTTCCACCTACTTTTGGAGATCTGACTACTGCATCTCGGCAAAGTTAGGATCCAACAACCAAAAGTTTAAAATTTACAAAATATTCAGAAAACAGTGCGAAATGACACAAAAGAACTAAAATCAGTGTGTAAAGCCCATTGGTCTTCAGCAACGCCACCAGTAGTTTTATATTCATGTTTTATATTCATATCCATATTTCCTGTAAGAGGTCCTGAAATTAGCAGTTAGTTTTTGAAATCTTTATGTTTCTCCTGCCTGCAGAGGTAATCTTCTTTAATTTACACAAGGAAGTAATTTTGCAAAAGAGAGAGGAAGAAAATGCCACATAATTAAAAGAAATTTTACTTTCCTTTTTACCCTGAACTCCTCAGGGGCTTCTGAACCGGTACGACCCACTTTGAAATTTATAGTGCATGATATTAGACAGATCTGCTGCAAACCACACATTAAGACAAACAAGACCTCACATTTGATGTTCTTAGAAGGGCTCCAGTGTTGTGGTTGTTTTGCTTTTGTGATTCCTCTCTTCTGTAACGTTTTTTCTCTTCACTGTAGACCGGCTGCATGATGCACTTTTAATAGTTTTCACTCTCCTGACTTCATTCCTCCGTCTGCAGCGACTCTGCTTTGATTTAGTGTTTAGATGAGGCCCAGGGGAGACGTCTGTTTTCCTTTTTTTTTAAGAAACCGCAGAAAAGAGTTTGACTTCGTCTTAGCCGTTCTGCACCGAGACATGCTACAAGCTCCGACTGGATTATTCATAAATATCCTCTGGACTTTTAAGCTTTTGATGCAGAAGATAATAAAAATATTTACTGAATTTTGTAAAGATGAGAAACTGTGAAGCCGACTGGAAAACACAGAACAGGTGAACGACGATATTTTTTTGCTTTGCACTACAGAGGAAACATTTTTACGCATTTTATCTATTAAATCAAACAACACAACATTACATTTTACAGCAACAGGCCCACAGCATCACAGACCCTCCACCATACCCAACAGTGGCACTTTTCTTTACTTCACATTAGACTCCATTTAGAGTATTTGTTACCAAAAAGTTCAATTTAATCTAATCTGAGCTAAAAGTCCAATGAAATTAAAAAAAATTAATTACATTTTAATCAAGCTGATATTTTCAAGCAGCATATTTCCTGATCTATTTAATTAGATTTTTTTTTTCACACCTTAAACTGTTTAATAATGTCCCAGCCACAAACTTTAATGCTTCACCTGACCTTTTATGTCTTCCTTCTTTCTTTATTGTTAAGTACAAACCAAAACAGAACACCAATAGCTCAGGTCATTTCAATAACCTGAGCTAATTTGAAATGCATGACCCAAAATGGGCCGTTAATAAGATAAAACAATTTAAAAGACATTAAAACAACATAGAAACACAAAATGTCAAACATAACAATCCTAAATGTGTAATTCTGATAAACCAACACAAAGTACTAAATGATTTAGAATGAGAAAATATATAGACACGTAGAAATCGTAAAAGTTTGACCGGCATGTGAAACGTCTAAATAAAAACGTCTGCAAGTTTCATTTGCATGTAGGAGAAGTTTGAGTGCAGGAATTGGATTTAAATGGGATGGTGAGGAGTATTTGTGTCAGCAGCAATAATCTGAAAGCAAACATTTAGATTTTATAGGCTCTTAAATGTTTGAAACAAAAGAAAACCTCCTAGAAATGTCAGTTAATGATCTCCCTGGGTGATACTTTTCTGCACTGAATAAATGCATGAAAATATAAAAAATATATTTATTCAACCATCTTTAAAAGAGGCATTAATGGTACAATACACATTCAGGTTAAAGTTCAAACAAGATTATGCAAAGTTCATGAGTGAAACACTGACATGGGTTTTTACTAAAGACTTTAACACAGTTTGGCTGCTTGGAAGGAAACTATAAAATGGTGCACTATATAATATTTAGCAATTTATCTTAGCACATCAAGCACAACCTCAAAATAACAGAGAGAAATTTCTATCCAGATCTAGAAATAACATTTTCTTTAGTCTTTTATTGACTTCATTACTTACTTTCACAGCAGCAGAGCAAAAAGAAAGCTCAACTTCAGATCACCAAATTCTACTTCATTCATTAGACACAGAAGATGACAAAAAAATAAGTATGTCTTTCACTTTCTCTGAATTTATTTATATTTACAGAGAATATCTTTGAAGAAGCAGAAGAAATGCACTGGAAAAATGTCGTTTTTTTTTTTTGTCTGTGGTTCAATCACTGCTACAAGGAGGACGATGTAAATCTGGTTGCATCTTTCCATCGTTTGTCAGATCAAAGCATTTTTTCAGACGTTTTGTAAAAGCAGACACATCTTCTTCACACAGAACGTGTTTAAAATCTCCAGATCATGAGACGGCTGCCACCCAGGCGCATTGACGACGACCATGGGAAAAAAAAGGGATTGTTCTGTTCTCGTCCCGCATATTGAACACAGCTACAGCAATTAAGCCACAGCTAATGTCTACATTGTAGAGCTCTGTGGTCAGATACAAAGGGGCGAAAAAAAGCCCTGAACTTTGCACAAATTTCTTAAAAATAAGCAAATCACAAAGGCTGATCGGAGGATCAAAGTTGAAGGCCTGTCTGGACTCCAGCAGTGAATCATTCCCAGCTTCAGAAATGTGGCTTTTGAAATATGAATCTTTCTTCATGAACATCATATTCAATCACCTAGTTGCTTGCACAGTGGAACAAAAATAAGACTTTAGTTTTTCATTGACTCGTGGCACAGCTTAAAGTAGTCGCTGGTACCGCTCTGGCTTAAAATGTGGTTGAATAAAACAAAAAACCGAAATGGATAGAGTTACTTTACAGCAAAAGACTTTTGAGCACTCAAAGATGTTTGCGTGTTCATCTGCTCTTTGATTTAAATCTATGTAACTTTAAAGCAATTACCTACAGTGGAGCAATGGTATTTAGCCACATCGGCTAGAATCTACAAATACCTCCTGTGAAATGCTTCCAACTGTCTATTTTAGTAGTTCAAACACTAAATATACTCTAATCTGCATTAATATGCACAACAGAAACTGTCTTACCACTATTGCTAACACTAGCATCCAATCAACAACAAGGAAAATGAATGGCGCTCTTGAATTGGCTGCTTTGTAAATGCCAACCAATAGTGTGTTAAGCTGTCTTGTTGGTACGTATTTCAGGTTCCCAATCTACATTTTGTTATCATTTTAGATGTTTTCGACAAATTAATCCACAAACAGGCAAATTTTCCGCAAAATATTTGGAGCTACATTCCACAGAAACATCCACGAATAAGCAGGGGATTCATCCCAAAACATTTTCGCGGCAAATAGTAGCACTGTACCTCTGTTGGCTATAAACTACTTTAAGACGGAGTACCCAGTTTCTTCAGAGCGAGAGCAAAACAAGATTCAAAATCAGTAAAGTGGATAGGTCTATCTTATATGTGGAGTTTCTGAGAAGGTTTGAGAGAGTTGGGATCATGAATTTTTCAAGTTTCAGCAACATGAGCAGGATTAAAACAGGAGAAAAGCATGTTTGTGTGAGCAGGACTGCATCTGAAAGCAGAAAAATGAGAGCAAATCAGAACTGCTTTATGTGTGAGTGGAGTGTTTTGAGTGAGAGCAGCACATCTAAATGAGAAGTCAGGCTTTTAGACCAAAAATTTTGTCTTTTTGTAGTTGAAGGAATCAGTGCCACACTATGAACTAGAACTGGTTTGAGATACCAGTTACTTCCAAAAATCTGTGAGCAGAGAAAAGACGTTTGTGTGAGCAGAGAGATGAGAGGGAAGCAGAGCATATTTTAGCTCAAGTGTTGATTGTTTAGAGCAAAAAAATTTTAGTTTTCTGTGTTTCTGTCTCTAAGTTAACATCCATGATTGGATGTGTCAGACACCAAACATTTGAAACGAGAACCCACATACCAACAACGCTAAACATATGTAATCTGACCCTGGAGGATTTGCATGTCTTCATCCTCATGTCCCAGAAGCATGGATAAGAAGGTCAAGACCGAATCTCTGTGTCCGCTGCAGCGTTGTGACAAAAGAGTCCCGGTGTGGGACATCTGGTTTCATGAAATAAAACCTCAAGGAAGCTCTTAGATAAAACCCACAAGCAAATTAATCAGATTGATAGCTCTATTTTACATAATTGGCTGGATTTTGTTACTAACAATGTGGATTTAATTTTCACATGTTCCAAAAAAGCTGCTCTTCAGGAGTGTTTTCTCTTTATTTTTAGAGCCTGTTTTTACAAGTTTCACTTTACCATTATTGGACATAAGGGATCCCTACTTTCCACTTCATAATGATTAACAGCCACAAATCCACACTTTGAGCATTACCCTGCCAGACAGATCATAATTTATATGTAATAGTGGAAGAACTATCATTAGCAGTGAGGATCGCATTAAATGGGAGAAAGTGACACACTTTTTTCCCAAAATTTATTGCAGAGCAGCTGTTACTTCCATTGCTGATTTGGCCAATCTCTTGGTGGCCTGGTGGAGTTTATGTATTTTCTTTTGCAGCAGAAAAGTCCAGTCCCATAAATTAACAGATAGCATTGTTAGAACATCTAAACAGTGCTGTATATAATCTGATCAAGCAGCAACTAAAAGCAAAAAAAATAATAATAAAATGACTCCCATGTGCTGGAATGCGCAAACACACAAAGGCCGTCTCTGCGGTTACAAACGTATGGAAAGGAATTTCAATTATTAGCCTGTAGTTTTGCTAACTGTTGAAAGGGGAAAAAGTCTGACGAGACGTGACGCCACAGCCCTTTGAAATAAAAAGCAGAGGGAGAATGCAGGAGGAGCCCAACGGGGGGACCACACAATAAGCAAAGAAAGTCTCTCACTCTTTACTTCTAAATGCCGCAATTGCAATCAAGCTTCCCATCTAAGACGAGCCTGCAGCAGGTCTTCTGCCCCACAAGAAGGGGCCAGCTTTGAAGCTGAAAAGTCCTAAATTTAGTACCTTTAATTGTGACAATTTGCACGTCAACTCTTTAATAGAAAAACCTGGCATGGCGCCTGATCCAGGCACGCTGGAAAAGGCTGCTAGAGTCACACCAGCTACCATAAGTGACGCAGCCAAGAGCATTAGGAGTTTTTACTGCCTCATTTCATCATCCTAATATTTTACTGTCAAAGAACTAATAGTTTTTTCATCCACTTGAGGGCAGTCTCATTGCCAGGACTGAAGCCAGACGGCGTTCTCCACTCAGGGAGTATTAAAAGAAAGAGCAACCACCTGCCTTGAACCTTTCTGAACATTACTCTTGCATCTGTCCTTTCACAGATGCAGTCGTTTCTCTGAAAAATTCTCCCCACATGACCTGAGAGCTCCTGAAGCCCAGCGATACAATACTGGTAAAAACACCCATTGCATTAGTCTGCGCAAAGATAGTGTTTCAGGGATTGTGACAGCTCATCCCTGAGTGGGTTTTGTGGTCGTTGGGCTCTCTTCCTCTTCTCTGTGTTTACTGACGACAGGCAGTAGCTAGGGGGCTGAACTGAGAACAGAGACCCCAGGTTCAATTACTGGTCAGAGAGAGCCCTGACTTTTACACGGCTGGCGAGGCTCAGATGACATTTTGTAAACACTGATATGTTTGGTTTGGAGGTACTGGAGTCAGCAAGGATCATTTCCATTATGTATGTAATTTAATGAACAGGGGCTTGATTTATTTAGACCTTGATAAACTGATTTCTTGACTGGAAAGTAGTGAATGAACACCTAAACTTTAAATAAGGTTTGAGTAGGAAGGTTTTTATGTAATTACTGTTAATTAGAGAGTGACAATACACTCAACTTAGCAAACAAGACTATTCACATGATTAGAGGAATAAAAGCAAGGTGAGATTTTGCTAATGCTTTAAGCAAATCAAGACTTTTTGACTAAAAAAAAGAGAAAAAAATGAGTTTATTTGTCTACAAAGTTGGTTTTGTTTGAGGAGGTCTGAGTGCACAATCAAACTCTGATGCCGACCAAGAAGCGAACTTTGGTTCGCCTGAATACCTCAATTCGGTTGAAGTGAACTCTGGTGCAGTTCAAATACATATGTGTATGTCAAGCTTACCAGAGGCTACTCTCAAAGCAGAAAGGAGACTGTAGCGCAGGGCATTCTGGATAAATACAACCGAAACAAAACATGCGAGCAGGAGAAATGGCTTGTGGACTTTTGCCAAAGACAAAAGAGAAATACTACAACCGCTAAGATCTGATGCTGCGCCATTTATGTTTACATTGCGTGAAGAAGGAAGTGGCGCTCAGTGTCTTCTTCATGTTGATTCCTTCAGTGGTTCTTGATGCAGCGCCACCACAGGCGAGGAGGGGGAACAGGTTTTTATTAATGAGTTTGGATTGTTTGACAGTGCAGTGTGAAAGCGAATCGCAGCAGCTGAAAATGCAACAAATGTTGCAATTTTGGTCCCCAACCGAACCCGACTGTGAAAACACCTGATAGTCAACAAACTTTGCAAATGGAAATATTCTCGTTCTAATAAAATATAGTACCTGTATTTATTTCCTCACTCTGGCAGTTAAATGCTTTAGCAGCAAATAAAGCTGATTCTGATTTATTTATGCACATTAATATAGCTAATATAGCTTATTAATACTACACACTTAGTGCACATAATGTCTGAAGATTATAGAGCAGGTCTGTAACATAGTTTTACAAAATAAAGAAGTCACACATCTTGTCTATGAGGTTTTTCTTGTCTTCACTTGTAAATTGAAGTTGAAAGCATTTGACTATTTACTCCTCTACTGTCAGAGCACTGAGCTATAAACACAGGAGTTGGACCGAGCCAAACTGAGAGACAGACAGCTGAAGCTGACATGAGATGACAGAAACATAACCATGAAGTGTCTCAGTGGAATGCGTTTTATTGAATTTTGCCAAAGTATTTGGATCGGCTGCCTCAGAGTCTGCCTCGCTTCATCTGAAAATTACTGTAATGTAGGAAAATGCAGACTACTGTCGTGCAGCATCCTCAGATTTTCCAAAGGTCCAAAGAGCCCAGCAGGTTTAGCTTTTGCATTTTTTTTACCTGCTTTCTAAATCCCTCGGAGAACAAATGCTGCCACACAGCCCCTTCATGGTACAGTGATTTAGCTCTTTCAGTGCGGGTTTCCAAAATATCCTGTCTGGATCGGACAAACAAAAGTCACGTCTAACAGGTCCTCTCTTTCTGTTTACCCAGGACACTGAGCAGGTCTGCATTTCCACTGGATCCCCTCAGTGAGAAGTTTTTTAAACAAGCTCTGATGAGCGACGACTCTGTTTGAATTCACATCACTGAAAGACGAACCTCAAAACAGAGAGCCGAACAATGGGACCTTACATCCAGAGGTATGAAAGCATGAAGGCACGGGTTGGGTACACAACCACACACAGTCTCAGCGGATGCCTCGTTTACTTATCACACTGTATCCCTTACCCAGGGAAGCCAGGAGCGCTCCACCTCACGGGGCATCGGAGGTCAGCTGCAGGTGCAGGAGTATTTTTACAAAAAACTACATTTGTTAAAGCCTGATTTACATTCTGGATTAGTGTCCTCAGTTCCACCCCTGATGCAAGCAGGAGATTGTCATCACTGTGAGCTGAACACACAAACAGAGGTGCAACACTGTGTTTTTGTACTGTTGTCAAAATACCAGCATGCCACAGACTAAACAGCAGAGGGGGAACAGATAGCATTTTTTCCCTAGACAATGTGCGCAATCTCAAAAATCCAGGGCTAAGACATTTAAAACGTTAAATGAAGGGTTAATGCAGATTTTTAACATAAAATGTAGAAATAATTTAGTAATTCATTCAATTGTCAAACTAAAAATAGACCACTTGCTGAAAGAACATAATCAGAGAAGTAATTAAGACAAAACTACAAAAAAATACATACATATTTGTATCTGATTTTTTAAAAATTCCTCTTTGTGTCAAATTCAGTGGAGTAATTTTAGATTCACTTGGATCAAAATCTGTATCAAAAAAATCTCCTGTAAACATCTTTTGCAATACAATTATTAAATGAACAAGTAGCAGTATGAAGACCAAATGACACAGCAGACAGGTCGCGGATGAAATTATGAAGAGGTTTAAATCATGATTTCCTTCCTTCTTATAAACCCCTCAAGAAAAAAAAGAAAAGAAAAAAATAGGGCATTGTAGTCCTGTCCTATAAAAAACTGAATTGTGCAAGAGCCTTTTTATATTTTGAATCTAAAATGTTCTTTTTCTTCAAAAATCTGATTTTGTTTGTTTTAAGAAAATTTTCCAAGTTCAGTTTGTAACTGAACGGATAAAAAAAAAAAAGACATTTAGCCTTCATGGCCTAAATCCATGGCCTACATGCAGAAAATATTCTGAACAAACAATCCCTGCAGCGAAACAGGGTGGTGGAGGTATCATGCTGTGGGGATGTTTTTCTTCAGCAGGGACAGGGAAGATGGATGGAGCTAAAAACAAGTTGTTAATGTTAATTTAGCTCTTTGTTGTTTAGTAATTAGGCAAACAGGATTATCTTCAGGTGTAAAAGGAGTCTGAATACATATGCAGGCTATAATCTTTTTATTCTAAAACATTTGAAAACGCGTGTTACAAAAACCTGCAGTATTCCAACCCTCGAGGACACCGTTGCTCTACAGCATCTCCTCTGCTAAGGCAAATTGTGCTTTAATTTGTAACATCTAAACATTTCTCTTAGTTTTTAAGATGATTTTGAGTTGCACAAAAACTGCAGCAGCAGAGCTAAAAGGTAAAAGCAAAGGGATTCACTAACCTAAATGAAACTTGAGGTCGATGATCTGTGGGTGGCCAAAAACATTCAGAGACCAAGTGGCATAACTGATTTACATGCATGCTCACACACAGCCTCCGTGATTGACTGTTTACAAACTGATTGTTAGGAGCGGCGAGCATTAATCTTCCCGGAGCTCACGCCATCTGTTTGACATACAAATCCCCGCTTGGGGAGACATCTCCTGGTCGTCTGAGTGAAATCTCCTCAGCCCAAACAGGGAGCGCCTTCTGGTCTTTCTAATCTAAGAAATCAAAGCTGAATAAACACCGCTCTGGTATGTCTAATTCCTCGAAGCCAACTCCAGCGGTCAAGTTTCACACATACCACCCCGCATCTGGAGCCTCCTCAGCGGGGAAGATAAACGTTGATACCAAGCACGTCACAGCGGTGAAGGTTTCTCCATGATTCTGACTGCAGAGTTCTACAAATGGATGGAGGTGAACGATGCTGTGTTTCAGTCTGCGTGGAGAAGCAAGTTCCCACAGGAGCTGCGTCTCCATTACTAATATGAGCAAAATTCTGGCATTATAGTCCGCTAGTGTTGAAAAAAATGCAATTTAGCAATTCTGTGGTTAATGAATAAGTCATTAAAAATTATGCTGCCTCCTTCCACTTCCTGTCGTCTTCTTTGTCTTTTCTGCCAGTAGTAACATCTGGTTGTTGGGTGATACAGATTTCAGAATTATATCATAATATTTTGTGGTAATATTATGATTACAACAAAAACAATGATAAAAAATCTATTACTTAATTTTGAAGTAACTGTCCGGTTGTGACTGCAAAGCACAGCAGACAAATTCTGCTCTGGGCTGTAACGATTCCTCGAATGATTCAAGTTCCTCAATTATCAAAACTCCTCGAGGCAAATTACCTGCCTTGAAGCTTCGTTAAATTATGTTTTATTATTTAGTGCACCGTGTTCCAGCTGGGTGATTATTTGTGTTGCGCAACGTTCTCACTTCCACCTATGAGTTATTCGATTACTCGAGTAATCGTCAGAATAACCGATATAATGCTTGATTACTAAAATAATCGTTTACAACAGCCCTACTCTGAAAAATCATTCCCATTTCAAATAGGATTCTTTAGGATGCCAGTTACTTAAAGAATTTGGATTTATATAATTAAATTGCACATAAAGGCTTCATTTAATCATATTTTTAAATTTACTGATATTTATTGATGCTTTCATTGGAAAAACAATGGTAAAAATAACATTTTAGTCAGATTTTTTTCATTAACAATTATTGAGACAATGATAAATCGTTACAAGAAATGGTAAAAGATATGGTAAATGCCCAGAAATGCAGTAATTCAGTCACTGACATGTGCGGCTCATTCAGTGGAATAGCTGGAGAAAATGTTGGAGTGTGTAAAAACCACAGTCTTCCTCAGTGAGGGTACAACTCTAGGAGTGTCACAGCAGCATCTTCGGCAGGTCGTGTATGGTTTCACTTGTCTCCTTTCAGGCCTCGATCCAAACAGGTAGAGGAGAATAGGCCTTTCTCTCCCTCTCCTTTACCTTCCTCTCCCTTTCTTCGTAATCTCTTCTCAGGTTCAGAAATCCCGGTCCGGGCTCTTTGAGGAGGAGGAAATATGGGGTTGGGAAAACATCAGGGCTCTCTCACTGCAGGGATTACAACACCCATATATCACGGTGACAACTCCCTTTTCAGCAGAAGACAAGTCACCAAGACCCTGTGGAGGAACAGATCTTATGACACTTACTTCCTGTCACAGGCGCAGACACTGATAGTTTTTACCGTCAGCGTTTTCACAACATCACCTCAGCGTACGAGGATCCGGTGTCTTGAGTGTTTCCCTGCCAACGTCTATAGACTTTCACGCATCTGATGTTTGGCTTGTGGGCATTTTCAGAGACGCAACAACAAATGGAGAAAAGCTCAAGAGAAGGGCTTTGATCACAGGTAGTTCAAGAGGGACTGCTGTTAGATCCGCATGATGCAATAATCTCTTTCTCCTCTTACAGGCTAACATTGGCAGCTTGCTGTTGGACACAGTGCGTCCGTAATACCATCGATCTAAAGCAAACAAAAATGGCGGAGAAAAAAAAGAAAACAATTTCCCCAACTCTTGAGTGAAATGGATTTTACAGAATAGCTCAACTGTTCGAAAAAAAAAAAACTAAAATAAACTGTTTTTAAGACAAGCAGGCATTGGGAGTGAAAGATGACGGAGAGGTTTAACTGTTTATTCATCAATGTGACTACTATTAATTGCACTTCGAATATTGAGAGTAAATACTATTGTTGTTAAAACAAGAAACCCAGGTAAGACCGCTCCAAACGTCATCTCTACAGCTGTAACTCTGCCGTGTGTGTGTAAATAAAGTACCTAATACTCGGGCATACTTAAGCTCCCCGTTTCAGTTCCATCAACAAATTCTTCTGTATGTACACGGAGGCCAAGGCTCCACATCATCTTTGTCAAGTTATCTTCCTGGCATACATCTTTATTCATTTGATGGCAGAGAATGTCCACAAAATTATTGTGGAGGAGGTAGGAATGATGACGATCAGAGGTGGAGACCAATCTGGCTCTACAAATGTTCTGAAAAGAAAGTCCCTTGCCACTGATCGATTTCATCTGGCTTTTTTTTTTAATATCAGACAATCATAAATGGCAAAGCTTGTTGCTCCAAACACCAAGTTAACCTTTGTCAAATCACGTTTGGTATAAAAGCAGCACAACAAGCTATAAAGAAGCACATTTACAGATACAACAGTGTATCAAAAAATTAACTTCCCCTGAGCAGATGTCTGGTACGCAGCATCATTAAGTATTTGCAGCTTGCTCTGAAATCCAAAAGAAAATATGTGTTGACACTTCCAGTAGAAAAACCAGATCGGCCTTTGCCAAGAACAGAAAATGTAATCCAGATTTTGTTGTCAAGTCTAACTCACAACGTATTAGTTCTCAAGAGATCGAACAGAAGAATGACTTTCTGAGTCCCTTCAAGGCTCACACATTGAGGAATTGATTAACTACTAATAACAGATTTCTGGGGTGATTTTAACAGATTTCTAAAAACATTAACCCGAATCTAATAAAGGCATCTGGGAGACGTTATCCTCATTACAACAAAAGGTTAGCAATGATTTATATTAGCCTGTTTGCTGTTCCACTATCTCAGGCTGAAGCATTTTATCATGGTGAAACACACGTCATCTCTTTCCAATCTTGTTTTATCATTTTCTCTGTCCTGTCAGAGAAGGGGAATGGGTTGACAAATTATCAGCATTAGTCTCCATAATTCTGAGGAAAACCACAATGTCCAACATCTGACACCAGAATCAAACTCATATGTGGGACAGCAGCGTTTTGCTCGCCTAACCAGCGAGGAAAAACGTCTCCTTTTAATTAGAACCAATACACCTCACCGTCTCGCCAACCACAAACAAATCCAGGCAGCTTTCAACTCACCATTTAAAGGTCATATATTGTCATATTTCAGAAAACCAAAAATTTTGAAAGCCGGAACATGCATGTATGCAAAAGAAAAAACAATTTAAGTCCAAATTTTAAAACCCACAGTTCTAATATTTCTTTGGTAGATCACAAGGATTTCTGTAGAAACCAACTTTTATTAGTACCAACAGGGATTAAGTATACATAAATCACAATCAGATTTTCCACAGGTTTTTACTAGGGCTGAAACAATTAATCAAATTAATCGAGAATAATTTGACATATCGAATTTATCATCAATTACATAAGTAATTGATTAATAGTTAATTGGAGCATACAGACTCAAAAACACGCAATCTTCTCAAACAACAACAACATACTCAGAGCAGTAATCCAAAACTGTAGATATAATGTATTCAAATGCTGTAAAAAAAAAATCATATTAAGCATCTTTTACTGTCCATTTTCCAGTCCAAAAAATAATCAACATTTTAGCAGACAATATATAAATATATATATATTTTACTACAGATACATTCTTTGCTACAAATAATCAAGCATTCATTAATGGAATCCTATGTTGTTGAAATTCAGGCAATACCACTTGTATTTTCTAAAAAGTAATTGAATTATTTCAAATTTTGTGTAAAAAGGCTTAAGTGGTTAAATGAAAAATCTGCCGTCTAATCGTCAAAATAATTGATAGAATAATTTTTAAGTTTTTCTAGTTTTTAAGTATTTTTAAAACATTCTTTCTTGACACAACAAGAACCCTGCAATAAAGGAAGGAACAACGCGACTTTGGAGGATGTAGGCAGAGGAAAGACTTTAGCCGCTCGGCAAGGTTGGTGGAACCAACTAACTAGCGCACTCTTTGGTTGCCTAGCAACTCACTCATCCTTTGGTTACCTAGCAACCACTTGTTGAGTAACTCGCGCAGGAGCAGTTATAAGAGTTTGCCACTGTACCTCATCAAAATGATTAAACCCAAAAACTAATCGATGATTATCGATAGACTGATATGAAATGTTTATATTGTGATACGTTTTTCAGCCCTACATTATATTAGCTCTGTTTTTACGTTTTAAGTGTGCACTGTCAGAAAAAAAAAACATTACTAATATCTGCGGATTACCAACTGCTTTTTGCAAATGTTCTTTCCTTCAACATTTAGCAATAACTAGCTGCGTCTGAGCCAAAATCAGCGACAGCAGACTTATTGTCTCATAATTGGCCACATGTCTAGCATTAGCTAATGCACATCCAAACAACAAAGCTGGCCAGAATGGGAAAAGAAATTACGCCTATTTGAGCACTGCCTGATTTTCTGCCAGTCTGTTGAGTCTTAAAGCTACAAGCCCCAAAGGCTTCTTCCTCCTCACTATAAACATAATAAATCATCAGATAAATCAAATTTGACTGGAGGAGTTTGTTATCACTACTTTTGTTTTGGATTTGATGCCGGTTATGTTTCGCTTTCCAAACACAACATTGTCCCTCTGCAGCATCTTTCAGCTAACTTCGTAGCTGATTTGTAGCCCTTTTTTTTTTTCTTGTCCAATGATCTTCCTTAAAATAAATCGAAAGTGTTGTAAAAGTTATCATACATAACCTTTAATAGTTTTTTTAAGTAAAGAAGGTTTGAATAAACCCGGCCTGCTAAAACATCTCCTCGCCTGAGGCTTTGACGCTTTAAGCACTGATTTGTAAAGTCATGCAGCTGCCAGGAAAGCCTCATTTGTCATAAGACTGCAATCAGCCATGAACATAAATCTTGATGAATGTCAAATGTAAGGCCAAAGTAGTCATGAATATTCAACATTTGTCTTGGGTTTCCTGCACAAATCTGTCTTAAAAAAGCTAATTTTTTATTTGATAGCTCTGGTAGCCTGAAACCAGACTCTTCTCCCACTGAAAGATGAATATCTCTAAATTTATGTAATCCTGTAATTACTGAGTCGTAACTCATGGATTTTAAGTCAGCCACATCCACTTTAATGATCTCAGTGCAAGTTTGGCTGACTTCGCAGAGGATTCCCATGACACAAGGTTCAAACAAAGTGCCTTGGCCAACATGACGCTTTACACCTAAAGCACCTTTCTGTCCGTTTTATCTCTCTGGCTTTCAGTTCAGACGTACAGCGTCGGAAAGGAAGAACGCTGATATCCTGTTCTTTGAATCACACAGATTGCCCGACATCTTTTCCCACTTGCACACAAAAGGTGGCGAGCAGAACTTTGCTCATACAGACGATAAAGACAGCAACCTTGCCTGAAGCCAAGACATTTGAACAAAACACTTTAAAAGACGTTTCCCATCTTGTTTTGTTTGGCCTCTCCCTAAATGTGCATTCCTCAGGAAGTCTGAGCGCTCCTAATGAAACGAAACAAAAGAAAAAAAGGGAAGTGTGAAAAGACAAAGCCCTTACCTCAGGCTGATGAAGCCGGATGCCGTAGAGAAGAATATTTCGGGGCCTAGCTGTTGAGGCTAGGTCTATCAGCGCAGCAGACTCCGTCGCTCTCCTGCTGGTAGATGGCTCCTCTGTGACACTCAAATGCATCTATTTAAAAAAAAAAGTATTTAAAAAACAGGGGCAGGTTATTTTGCTTTATTTTATTTCCAAAATAATCCCAGAGACACATGTTATCCTTAAGAGCTAATTAGGAGAAACAATTCAAAGCTGTCAGTTTGTTCTCTTTAAAAAAAATAATTATTTCAATCTATTTTAATATCAATCTCACATTTTAAAACGGATTATTGAGCAAATTAGAAGGATTTTATTCACTGAGTCACGCAGGGCCAAAACTCCACACAAATCTGTCTGAATATAAAAAAATATGGGGAACAAAAGATACTGAAGACTGAAAAGAAAGCATTTTTCAGACCAGAATAAATGAACAGAGATGCGTCCAAAATCAGGTGAAAACGACAAATTTAAATGACTGATGGGTCTTTTAAGTTTGGATGTAATGATTCATATTAACCATGTGTTTTTCAACTTCAATCATGTTTGATAATAGACTATCATGTTAGCATTGTGCTTTAGCATTAGCAGAACTAATGTTTAGCGCCGGTGCTTTAGGGTTAGCACAATTAACTTTTTAGCTAGCAGTACTCAACACTTTTCATTTGTTGATATTTTTGTGAAGGCTACAGTAGAAGCTAACAGAATGTCTTGTAAAAAAAAAAATCCCTGGTTTTAATAATCCAGGTGTTGTTCTGGTGGAAATGCAAATTTCAGTCGGCGTTGCGTTGATAAAGCCAGTAATAAATCCAAACTATTGCATCAAATCACAGGTGATATTCTGCCAAAGTTGTTTGATGTACAAGTTGACCATGCTGAAAAGTAAATATTTTAAAAGCATAATTAAAGAATTAATATTACATTCAAGGCCATAGAAATTTCTCACTGAAAGTGCAACTCTTCTCACTGTCAGGTAAAAACCATGAATAACCTATTTTCTGTTGGTTAAGTTCTTTAATTGGAAGGTTTCTGGCTTTATCCTCACCTTCCTTTCTCCCTTATTGAGTTATTTTATCAATTTCCATGTGAAAACAAACTTGTCACTGATTTCTATTTTATTTCGGAAGGCCTGAATGTGAAGCAGCTAAATAGCTTCATAGGACTTAATCTGATCTCCCTCCAATAGAAGCAGTTTCATATTCCTGCTTGCATTCATCTACATGCAATAAAAGCGAATTTTTATTAATAAAACTCATGATTGATATCTCAACCTCCCAACCCAATATTTGTCATTGGAACAGAGCGTCCAGCTCGTTTATTTGTGTCCTGACTTTGTTTGTAGCCACATCAGCTCAAGGCCCAGCTGCACTTATAACGACCAAATTCTCAGAATGTCTTATTGTCTCTGCTTTCAACCCAAGACAAACAAGAGCTGTTTATGCAAATAAACTTTTCACATATAAACTAAAGGAAAACAACCTTGAAATGAATAAAAAAAAACGCAGGCGGCTCTGTTTGCCTTTAAGGTTAAGGACAGAATGTATTTGGTCTTGCTGTGACAGACAGCGGTGGATGCCCTACTAATGAAGCCATCAGTGACTAAATCTCCAATAAAAATAACACTCTGTGACATTTACACTCATTTCATTAGAGTGGTTTTATGTAATGTGTTTTTGAGCACATGTTCCAAAGCTGGGAACAAGTTTCCAAGATTTTGGTCATCTGGGGAGAAAAGTTAAAAAGTTTAGACTGCCTTCATTAGATGAAGAGATGAAGTTTTCTCCCCCTGAAACTGCAGAGGCGTTGCTGTGGGTTTTGTTCCTTTGCTGTATCAATGAGTGGTTCAGATGACAAAATGTGAAAAAAGTCATTATTTTAAAATATCTGAATCACTTGGGCTCACTGTTAAACTATATAAATAACATATATTATTAACAACACTCTGTAGCCACAGCAACAGAGCCTGATTGCACTCTGTAGCCTGATTTTACACCCAGACCTGCAGAATAATACAAATAACACTTTTATACAACCTTCCTATCAACAGAAAGTAGGCAGGAAGACCTCAAAAAGCAACACATTCAATCAAGAAAAAATTAGAGAAAAACATACTGACATCAGTCATGAAAGGATTACCAAGTCATTTCTTGTCAATTTCTCCTAAACTTAAAGGGAACCTATTATTAAAAATTCACTTTTTGTACATAACACTTCCATTTGAGTCTCAGCAGACTGAAGGTTTATGGTCTTTGTGTTCTGGAGGATAAAGGTTCAGGTTGGCAAGAAGGAAATGTCTTAACAGATCAGAACAATTAGTTTTAAAACACATATCGAAGCGTCGACATGGCTGTAGAGTCCTGGCTGTTAACTCACCCAGATGATCACTGCTGGGTTGAGAAGAGCTCGATTTCCTGCCTCTAACGCCACAATTATGGCCTCCACTTCTGAAGGGCAAAATGGATCGACCTGGAGATCGACGAAAGCAATTATTAAAGAAGATGGGTACAGGTAGTTGTTGCTTGGATGTGTCTTAACTTTATTAGATTGAAAGGGAAACTCACAGAAACCTTAATGAAGTTCCAGTCTTCCAGCAGATGCCTGGCGTTGCCTCCCATCAGATCTGGCGTGACGTTCAGCTCCTGCAGGGATATTTCAAACCTTCAAATGACGACTGGTGCATTCGAGGTCAAGACAAAAAAACTGACTTCAGTGCTTTAGGAACCTTCTGGTTCTCGTCCCTTTCACTCCTTTGGTTATAACCACCTGCTTTCCTGCCATTTATAATTACATGTTTACAGAAATTAAAAGCCAGAATGCTCTATAGGGCCTGTACTCATTCTTTTAGTCAAGGTGGCAAAAGAAAGAAAAAAACATTCACCCTGGCAGAACATTTCATACTTCACAAAAATTAAAGTGCAGAACTCTTGGGAAGTTTCATAAGTTCTTCCTGCTGCAGCATTTGTGCTTAATAATTGCAAGACACAGTTGATGTGTCCGGAACAAGCTGCAAGAAAAAGACTGATGCCACTTTGTTCTTGTAGACCTCCAAGAAAGAGGAGACGTATCTGTTCTTGTGGAATATATACTGGTCTTTATGGAACATCTGCCGTAATAGAAAAAAAGGTTTTGTAGTTATACAATGCAAATGATGTGTTTTGCAAATTCTCCAGCTTTACCGTTTTATGCTAACAGTTCACAAATGTGCCCAGTACTTTAACGGATATTCAATGCATAGAAAATTATCAACTTCATCCATCCATTTTCTGTTCACCCTTTGTCCCTAATGGGGTCGGGAGGGTTGCTGGTGCCTATCTCCAGCTACGTTCCGGGCGAGAGGCGGGGTTCACCCTGGACAGGTCGCCAGTCTGTCGCAGGGCAACACGAAGACATACAGGACAAACAACCATTCACACACACACTCACCCCTAGGGAGAATTTAGATAGACCAATTAACCTAACAGTCATGTTTTTGAACTGTGGGAGGAAGCCGGAGAACCCGGAGAGAACCCACGCATGCACAGGGAGAACATGCAAACTCCATACAGAAAGACCCCGGGCCGGGAATCGAACCCAGGACCTTCTTGCTGCAAAGCAACAGTGCTACCAACTGCGCCACTGTGCAGCCCAAATGATCAACTTGTGACATTTATTTTAATAAAAATAAAAACATTTACAGTGTTTTTTTCTTGATGATCCAGTAAATACACTATAATCATAAGTCACATGCAGGTGATTTTGTAAAAAAAAAAAAAGAGCAGTGGGGGACTGTGATTAGAGGGATTAGTGGACTGATTGCAATAAAAGAGAAGCAGATGTGCTTGACATCTTTGGATTCCTTTATTTGAAATGATTATTTAGAAAAGAAAGTGTCAACAAGATCTAAAGAAAAACTTTTTGCAGTTGAAAAGTATAAAGCGGACTTCTTGAAAACATCTATTAATGTCTGAATGTGGTTGAAAAATTGCTCAGGTTAATAAAATAAGTTACCAGGGCCTAACAGTCTCTTCCCAATTCAAGGACAGGGGACATCGCAACAAATGAAGAAAAGTATGAAAGTATTCTGCAAGAGAAACTTCTTCTAACTTTCCAGGGAAACATGATAAGCAACAATGTCTCAGGAAAAATAATAAAAGCAGAACAAAAATCTGAACATTCAAATTTTGACCCAGAAGCAAACAAACAGATCAACTTCAGAAGACGAAGAAACACATTAAGTATCAACTCTTCTGATAAATTAGCTGTATTTGCTAATAAAGGCCTTTAAAACCATTTGTGTCTGCAGAAACATTTCACTATGACTGTAGTTAGTAGTCATTATTGCTCTTTTCGCCTCCTGCTGTGTCAGAAAACATTACTTCTTGGGCAAAATTAAAAAGCAAAACCTACACGCAAGCCAAGTTAAATTACATTACGGTGAAAATTGAGTAAAATCACGACACATCCAAGAACTATAAAAACTTTTATGCCAAAACAGCCCCAACATGGAGGTACTGATGTTTCCAATGAGTTCTGGCCTTGGTGACATAAAGCAACCAGATCACCCAATGAATTCATTTACCAATCATCTCTTCTGTTTTGCATCTAATTACGCTCTAAAACTGAAATGTCATGCTTGCATAAAATAAACACCATAATAGACATCCAGAAGCCGTCTTTGGCAGTGAAACACAGTTTGTTCTACCCAAACGAAGTAATGGAAAGCAATTGAAAATCTGTAATGGTTATGGGAAACATGTGTTGGGGGCTAGTGGAGATAGATAACAGCTCACTGTCTATGGAGAAAAATCAGTTCAGTCCAACATGTAAAAGATTTGGAAGCTTTGAACAGAGAAACTGGCATGATTTAAACCAGGATGGCAGTGAAATCCTGAAGTAGACGTGTTTGTTTAAGATCACGTTTGGAGAGAAACCGCTAAGCTCTCAACACTGCAGGAACTTAGAAGTTGCAGTAAGTTTTAAATTTAAAACGAAACCTGAAACCATAACATATTTCTACTGTAATATTGCTTTGGAAGTACAGGGGTACGGTACTGATCTAAGGAGATGAGAAAAACAACTAGCGTGAGCTTGAAATTGAAATGATGAACGATTTGTTCATCAGTTGAACAAGAACTCATTAAAGCTAGACAAATAAAAGCGCAACGTACCAATACAGATAATTAATAAGCGTGAAAATAATTGAACTGGAAGGTGTTGCAATGACAAACAGAGACAGTAAGAGATGTGAGTTGTGGCTTTAAAGATTTAAGGTATTGCCAGAATTGACTGGAGCACCAAGTAGTCAAAACAGTGAGTGAAGGTTGGATGCCTGTAGAAATGTGATACAGAATTACTAAATTGTAAAATATTTCTTTTATTGTTTCAGTCTTTTTTAAGAGTAAAATATGATTGATGTCTCTTTATTATGTGACAAAAACAAGGTTGAAAGATTGTTTTAAAGACCTCACCATGTTTACCGTAACAATCCTGGTTGTAGTCCGTTACATGTTGCTGACAACACTCCTCTGAATCTAAAGAAATCCCAAATCATTTTATTCCATAGTCTTCCTCTCTCTAATAGCATGCGCCGCCAATTTCTCCACCTGCACACAAACCCAAACTACTTATCCCTGTGTTAGATCCACGAAATGGCGCTGGGACAAAAGTAATTTTTCATCTTCCGCCTCCTGTACTTGTCTTTCATCCCCTCCATTATTCTTCCTCCTTTTCCAAACCCAGTGAAAAGGATGGATCTGGTTCCTTACAGGCACACCGGAAAGCCTCGGCCCCACAGGCCACCTGAGCACAGCTGGGAATCTCTCCAGACAGCCGATCCAAAGGAGCCGACAGAGGCTCCAATACATCACCGAGGCTCTGTTCAGCGCCGCACAGCGAGAGGTGCGCGCTCTGGCACCGGATCATGGAGAACTTGGAGCGGGTTTAAAGGAGGATGAACTCTTTAGATCACTGCAGAACATTAAAATTAAAATGTGGAGTGTTCTGCCACCAATCTCTACTGTCAGCGGTTACACCCAGGGAAGATAAATACAGATGTGCAAGATAAAGGAGACATGTCTCCAAATATGAAGACTGGCTTAGTGTGTTGTGAACATGTGGTGAAATACACTAGAAATCTAAGGAGAGTTGTTTGGGAAACCATAACAAAAAGCGGTCAAATGTTCTGTCTTTAGCTTCCAAATCCCGTCACAAAGCAAACAGCTTCAAGAGTTTTGGGATTTTTGACGAAGCTGACGATGATGAACTGCTGTGTCAAGTCTTCTTCAGTGCATTCCACAGATTCTCAATGGAGTTCAGGTCTAGACTCTAAATTTTCACATCCTGACAGACTGGCGACAACCAACCAGACACTGTGACTGAAGATAAAGTACCCAAAACAGACGAGATATAATTAATCATCTCAAATGACTGGAAGATCAACAAAGATTACAAGAAGCTAAAGAATTACCAAGGAAGAAAAGTGGAGCTCAGATTTAGCTTGGTGCTTCCAGAGTTTAGATCTTTGCATTAGAAAAGAGGTTGGTGCAAATAACAAAAAATATATTTGAATTTTGTTTTAAGTAGCACAGTTTTGATGACATAGCAACTTGATGCCAAATAACTGCGCTGCAAAAACACAAAATCTTACCAAGTATTTTTGTTTAGTTTCTAGTGCAAATATCTTAGCAAACCTGAAATAAGACTAAACCAACTTACAAGTAGCTTTTTAGTTGACTTTTAATTCCTTAATATTCCTCCTGGATTATGGCAGGAAAATCTCACCAAGTGAGCAGAGAGTTTTGCAAGCAAAGATTTGCTCCGAGCAGAGACTAAGTGTGAGCGCAAGGAGAAGTTTTGAGTGCCATCATTCCAAGTTTTGAGAAGAAAAACATGAAGTCCTGCTTTCAAAATAAAAATGCAAGCAAAAGTATTAAAAGTTTTGAGAAGGAAAGACATGAAGTTCTGCTTTGAGACTGAATATGTGTGCTCTTATTCCTCCATACTCAACCAATTAATCAAATTTTGAATAGCAAATTAAACTGTAAAATGTATTTTATTCTTTTCATTTTTTATTTTGTAACCAAAGAGATTTAATTTTTATAATATTTTGTGTGTTCAAGTTGAATAACATGAGAAAAACAATATTCTGTTTATTCAGGTAGTATTTTATACAGCTAATGTAAAACAATGTTTTTATTTTTATTTTAGCATATTATAAAATAAAATTAGCCCTTAATGTTATTGAAAGATGTTAACCCTCTAGACAACAAGAGAAAACTAATTTTTATAAGAAAATGTCCGCTTACCCATAAGATCAATCAACTTTAGATTAACTCAGTAATTGATAACTTGCTTCCTAAGGCGATATCTCTTTTATATTGGGCAAATCTACCTGCAGGTATTGATAAAGTCACATTGACCTTTAAATTCTTGAGGTTTTTAACATATTTTCTGCATCACAGCCATCTGAATCTGTCAGCAGCTGCTCATCAGGGATCAGTTTCATGTTCTCATTACGGTTGCAGAACGTGTTACCTTTCATATATTTCACAAGAAGCAGTTTCTATTTTTATACCTGGATGGTTTTCATCCTTTTACAGTGTAAAAGTCCTGGTCCAACAGAGCTGAATCAAATGCCTGAGTTACGTCCTCCTAATAATCAAAATCTTTGATGTAACTGTGCTGAAAAGATATTCATCTAAAGGTAGCTGGGCTCCAGACTCTGAGATTGAAGCTTGAGAGCCCTGAGTTGGAGGTTTCTGATTTTCAAACTTGATCAACGGAAATCCCGCAGTTCTTGAGGTGCAGAAAAGTGTTTCACATATCAAAGGTTTATGTGATCTGTGCAGCCATATCTAATATGAAAAACTGTCAGTCTTTACTTCTTTGCATTCGGGCGCTGTTTTACATTACCCAAGAAAAAGGACTGTGAGTACAAAACAGATGTTAAAGAAAGGCAGAGGGATGAACATTGACCATTTGTCTAGTCTTTTACAAGGGAGATAATATTAAGGAGGAGGTAAGAATTCATCAATAAACACCCAGTTAACCAGGGAAACTCCTAGAGTTCACTCTTTCTGTCTGAATCAGAGAGAGAAGGAGTTTGGGAAGAAATGAGGAGGACAATGGAGTGTGGACATTTTCGACAGGCTATGATACACGACTGACTGTAAATACCAACTCCCACCACTAGGCCACCCACATGGAGCTCACATGAAGTTTTGACAGGGAAAGTTTAATGAATATGAGAAGAGACAAAGAGGAACAGTGTAGAATAAAAAGCACCTGTTCTTTTTGAAAATCAGTCAGCAACAGTAGTTAAAGCTCTTTAAAAAACAAAAGTACCAAGGAGGACTGGCAGCAAGTTTTAATATTCTGGAACAAAACTTCTTATTTCATCAAATGAAGATTTCAAAGCAATTTCGAGAACAGAACATTAAACATTGTAACTGTAATTATGGAAAGCTGGTATTCTGCAGCAGTACTCACCATATTCAGAGCTCCAAAAACTTTTTGGAGAACATTGGCCAGAGCCACAGCAGCTTCCAATCCCCCGGTTATAAGGCAAGCTGACTGTGACAAAGTCTCTGAAAACAAAGAAATCAATGAGTTGTTTCAAGAGAATTAAGGCTTTGTGATTGCATTTAGCAGTCTCTCTGATATCTACCACTTTCTCCTCTGCTTTTTTTAATTGGAAAGAAGTTCGTAAAGTTTGCAACAAGCTATGTCCTGTTTTACCACAGTCTTGCATCCTAATTCAGCTTTGTTACCAAAATCTCCAACAATCAAGAGTTCAACGTATAAAAGATTATATAGTTATACACCGATATTATTTTTATTCTCAGATATATTTTCCCTTTGCATTAAAATCCCATCTGAAAAAGCTCGAGCGTGGTTAAAGTAGTTATGGTGCAATGTCTGCTTATCAAGATATTCAACTTTACATTTCTGTATCACCTGGATACTACTGTATTTTACAGCAGTAAAATTTACTGTGAAGACAGTTTGTTTATGTAGGGAGATGTATTTTTAAAGTAACTGTTTAGGAGTTTAGCTACATTTCTCCTTTTTTAATCAGTTTCTGTAATCAGACACTAACGTTACCGCTTATTGTTTGTGGCTGCATCTAAAATCAGATGAAGCTCAACTTTCGGCTTTGAAAAGTTTACATTGAAAATGCATTCAAAAAGGAGAGAAAGAACAAAATAAGACATTTTGGCTTTTACAAGTGATAAATAGCACTGATGAGATGTGATTATAAGTTGAAATGAAATTAGAATTGTAGTTACAGCTTTTCTTAAACTGCATATTAGCTGTATGCAATTAAAACAGGTTGAAATGCTCAAAAATAAATTAATCACTTTCTATTGCTGCAACTATATATGTTTTATCTACTTAAAATTACTTTTTTAATTAATCCGCCTCAGAAAAACATTTATTATTTTGTGAATCTTTTGAGAAGATAAGTTTCATTTGAAAAACCACATTTTTAAATTATTATCAGATTTAGACATTTTCTAATAACTAGTTAGCAGCTTGTATTGTTGTCAATGTGCCTCTGAGCTGCTGACTGATTTACACACTATGTGAATTACACTGAGGTGGCTGGCGGATATAACAACAATGATTCACCAGCTGGCACACAGCCAAACTAGCAGACATACCAAAAATACAATTACATGTCTTTAGAAAAAAACACAACAATTATCAAGGGCAATCAGCTCATCGCAGACTCCAAAAAAAGAAAAAATTAGACCTCCTTTTCAGATTTCTCGCTTGATAAAAGAACCAGTCGTTTATGCGAACGTACACCAACCGAAGCAATAAGCAGTTAGTCAAACTGACAGATATGAGGACTTCCTTCCACGTGTTTTTTTTTCTTCTTAAAAACACACAATGAATTCATTCACTTGGGAGGCTCTGGGAATTATCGCCGCACACCTCTTGTCACCATCAAACAGGTACTTGTTGGTCCAGGTGCTAGCAGGGTGAAATATGGGGCTGTGTTTATTTCCTCTCCTCTGATTGTGAAGGTGTCCCTTGTCCTAACTTGCTCTCCCCAGTATTCACCGTCTGCTTACACCCGCCCTCTTCATCTCAGGCCAAACAATGCTTAAAAAGAATTTCCCCCGTTAGAGAATGGTGACGGGTCATTTTGGTTTATTGTCACCTATTGACTGCTAACTACAGACCACACAAAAAGAAACAAAGCACCCCAGCTCTGCTCACTTCAGGGCATTTATTCTGTCAGCCATTCACGTACGCATGCATGCATACTGTACAACTCAACAACAGGAACAAAGATCTCTGAACGACACACACAGTGCATCCGGAAAGTATCACCAGTGCTTCAATTTTTCCATATTTTATGTTGCAGCCTTATTACAAACTGCAACACAAATACCTTATTATGACAATGTGGAAATTTTCTTGAGATTTTTTGCTAATTAATTCATTTGTTCAATCTTTTTTTTTGTTTTTAGGGTTTTTTGTCACATTAAATCCAAATAAGCTGCTACTGGCCACACCCCCCAACTGAACCTTTACACTCACAAATAAAAACGCCTGCAAACAGATGTGCAACTGTACATCTTTGAAAAGCAGAATGAGAGCCTCCTGCAAAATCAACAATAATACAGCAAGTGGTTTCTGGATGGTAAGTCAACAACTAAAACCTGTCTTTTCCAGTAGCCATTGCACAACGCATACAGCAGGGAAACCATCTGACAAAGAGTGATGGCGCTCCATTTGGGTTGCTAGGTAACGGTGCTCAGCATGGCTAGGGTTGCTAGGTAACGGTGCTCAGCATGGCTAGGGTTGCTAGGTAACGGCGCAGAGCCAGTCAAATGTGCCTTGAAAATACGGAGGCCTCTGAAAAGGTTTGTTTTCCAGACACCAAAAAAACATTAATTTGTTAAAAACTGTCTGGGTGGATTTTTTTAATCCATTGGTCGGTTTTTAGAGGCATTTGGAAAGACACCCACTTGTCTATATAAGGTTCCAGAGTTAATATCAAGCTTACAATAACCAAGCTTGGTATTGAAGGAATTGTCTTTAGACCACTGAGACAGGATTGTCTTGAGAGCCAAATGCAGAAACATTTCTGCGGACCCAGTGACCTCAGTAGCCTCCATTATTCATAAATGAAAGAAGCTTGAAACCACCAGGACACTTCCTATAGCTGGTCGGCCAATCCTTAATAAAAGGTGCCTGACTCTAAAGCCACGAGACATAAGATTCTGGTGTGATGAGACAGAGATCGAAATCTCTGGTGTGTGTACCGGGAGTCATGTTTGGAGGAACCAGGGGCGGTCAGCAAAGCATGGTGGTGCCGGCATCGTGTTATGGGGACTTTTTGGAGCATCAGGAATTGTCCGGACAGAGGGAAAGATGAATGCAGCAATGTTCAGAGACATCCTGACCTGTATAGAAACCTGCCCCAGGGCGCTCTTGACCTCAGACTCAGGCGACGATTCATTTGTCAGCAGGACAACAGAGGATCAGAACCACTCTCAGAATGTCCGAGAGTGCCAAAGCCAGAGTCCAGACCTGAATGCAAGTGAACATTTCAGAAGAGATCTTCCATGCAACCTGATGGAGCTTGAGAAGAACTGCAAAGCTAATCTGGTGGTATCACATTGAAAAAGATGAGGCTGTAATTGTATTAAAAGTATTAGGCAAATTTCTTTGTCTCCTCTTTTTTTTTGCAAAAATCCCCAAAGGTTTTCCACATTGTTATAATGAGGTATTTGGGTGCACAATTTTGTGGAAAGAGATCTTGAATGACACTGTAACATATAATGTGGAAAAAGTGAAGCACGGTGAATACTTTCTGGGTGAACTGCCTAACAGGCCGTGTAAAAAGAAAGGTTACGAGGACGGAAAACTGACCTTTGATGATGGACTCTGCAGCAGCCAAATCCCGTTTATAGGTCACCTGATGGACAACAGTTGCTTAGTCAAAGTAGAAACAAAAGTAGTTTACTCACGCACATCAATGCAGAAATATTTTCAAATTATTTTCTCAGATTTTGACATATTTGTCCTAAAACTCTCACAAGGACGGAATGTTGCCTCTAAGCTACAGAAGCTTAAACCTGAACTGATAAAGGCGATAAATCAAACAATCGTAAATCATTAAAATCCCCTTTTACTCCGATGAATGGTCCCACACACAGATTCAGATTCTTTAAGTACAAGTCAAGTATGGTTCAAGTGCTAAAAAATAAATATATTTTTAAATGATATCTGATTTGTTTTTGTTAAATTGAGATTGTTAAATTGAGAATTATTTCTATTCACCAAATGCCAAAATTAGAAGGGAGGTCTTTTTTTTTTTTTATAGAATTGCACATAGATTCACAAACATTGTTTTTAGTATTTGCTAAGATTGCCTTTTGGATCAAATTTTGTGGATTTTGTTTCATAATTTTCTCATAACAGTTTGCTGGAAATTTGCTCCAGACAGAACCGGTGTAACTGAGTCAGTTCCCGGGAAACTGGAAACTGTCATGTTTCAGCATATAAAGACTTTTTTACAAAGCATGGTCCGTGTTTCGACTTTTTCCAAAGTAAAAATTCAAAAACCTTTATTTCTGTTCATTAAACAGTGCAAAATCTTACTTAATGGATCAGTACCATCCCAAAGCAGGTCGTTTTTACGCTCACCTTCCACAAGGTTGGCGGACCATCGATGAGTTTGGCGTTGGTGCCGCAGTACTGCAGAGCAAGATGGAGACACTCGGTACCGAACTCAAAGTCTGACTCGGTGCACTGCGGAGGGGCCATATGGACGGTGTAATTTATGACAGAGAAATTATTGTCAACAACAAAATATGTGTCTTAATTCTTATAAAGTACTTCTTTACAGGAGTAATGGTTCTAAAGTATGAGAAGAGCTTGGCAGAAAAGATAAAAACGGTTCACGGCAAAACCTAGGGGGCAAATTTCGTAAGTGTTTGTAAATTCTTTGGCTTAATTAGACACCCTAACGTCCTAAGGATTGTTACAATGCTTGAGTTGCAGCATAAATCAACCTGAAAATGTTTGGTGAATAAAACCTCTTTTTATCCACTAAAAAATTTGATTCAGCTTTAATAATACTTAACATCAAAATCTTCACAAACTTTTTAACCAATTTTTTGAATTTTGTTGGTAAACTTTTAACTCTTCTGCTCTGTATGCTACATCGTAAACTTCACAATAATCTTTTCCATTTGATTTATTTGTCTCCAAAGTGATCAGTGGCAGGGCTCGCAAAGAAAATGCTCAGAACATGACGCTGCTGTCACCACATTTTTCACATCATAAAGCTCCATTTTCTTTGGCCGATGAATTCTTCTTGGCCTTATAACAACTCTCTTATCTTTCAGATTTAACACTGAAAATGTCCAAGACTGTTTTTAATTAAGGTCTTTTTAACCACATAATTTTACAAGACATTAAACGATATAGGATGATTATCTTAAGTGATGCTGTGGCTCCTTGTCTCTGTCATTCAGCAGAACAGATATGTGTGTACATTTAACCTGAAGTACGTATATAAGCTGCAAAAATACAGTAAAAAGTGAGGAAAGTAAGTAATTACTTCATGTCACTGATGCATTCAGAGGTAACACTGCAATCACTATAGACAGGAGTATTTGGTAGGATATTATGTTCCAAGCTTCTTGCATGCAAGATCAGCATAACTCTGATCCTGAAGCTGATAAAAGTGGTGGTGAAAATGTGATGAAGGAAAATGAGAAAAAAAAGAAAGAGTCACAAAAAGTGATGTAATTGATATAATCAAATGTTTCAGCAAAAGAACTGCAAGTCCATGTTTTCTTGAACTTGTGCAGCTCTGCTTGCTTTCACTGTAATTTTCAACTTGGCTTCTCAGAAGGTTAAGTTTCCA
This sequence comes from Xiphophorus maculatus, assembly GCF_002775205.1. NCBI lineage: Eukaryota > Metazoa > Chordata > Actinopteri > Cyprinodontiformes > Poeciliidae > Xiphophorus > Xiphophorus maculatus. The sequence goes on from NC_036445.1 coordinate 8,796,704, forward strand.
TAAATTTGGCCAAACTGCATTTTCTACCAAATAGAGGAGTAGAGGAGCTACACAAACTTAATGTTTGGTCTCTGTGGGAGATTTTAGGCTCATTTAAAGATTTCTTAAACTTTTAAGATTTCTTTAAGTTACACTGCTATTCCTGCACCTGAACCACGATGACTTTAACATTTTTACATTGTGAAACTTTTAGATTAAATCTTCCACCTGCTTACTTCCTGGTCAGATCTTCCAAAAAAAAAGTTAACCTTAATGTCAGGTTAACTAAAGGGTAAATAAAAATAAACAAATAAAAAAAGAATCCATTCCTAAATCCGACTGAGAATCTGTGGTAAGCCTTGAAAATAAAAATTCAGCCTCTAGATATGGAAATTGAAACATATACCAAAAGACTCACAGCTGTAATTGCAGTGAAACATTAAGTATTGACGATTACAAATGAATCCTTCTAATTCACAATTATGCACTCTGGTTTTGATATACTGCAGAAAACCCAACTAAGATACACTAATGCCTGAAGTTTTAACGTGACTAAATATGAAGAAAGTGTAACGGGTACTTGTACTTTTGCAAGGCATTGTGTGTACAACTCGATGAAGGAAGTATTTAATGCAGTTGTGTAAAAACTTTTTACCATGAGGGCCAAAGTCATTGAACTATATTTTTAATAACATTTTTAAAACAAACTATTGGTGCGTTTTTTAAATGTATTTAGTTTTTTAATTTTTTGTTTTAGCTGCTCAATAATAATCTAAACAATTTCAGTTATATTAAAATGAACAATTCGAAAGGTATTGGAGCCGCAAAAACTGCATGTTGTTTTACGTATAATATTTTAAAACAAGTGTTTGGTGTGTTGTTTTTTTATTATTATTTTAGCTGATTAATAATAATCTAAACAATAAAAATTTTATTCAAATGAAGGAAATGGTCAGATGTTTGTAGAAAATGGATGTGCAGATACAAAAACACTCACAGGTTCTACATTTTGTGCGTTGATTCTAAGATTTGTGTTTTGAAAAATGGTAGGAAATTGTTTGTGGTTCCAGTTACTTAAAAATTTAGATAAATGCAAAAATCTCATAAAGAAATGGGAATCGGTTTTTGGTACCTAATACTTTTTTTTTTTAAATTAGATGTTATTTATTTATTAAAAAGATTTTTGAAAAAGTGTCCATCTGCATCAACCAAGCTGCACCCTGGACCCTGATTTAATGTATTGTGAGTCAGTGTGTAGGTTGGTATTTTGTTGAGTTTAAACTAATGTTCAATAATATTTGAGTGATAAAATAGATAATAAATGGTCCTTTTCCTTCAGCGTCTGTGTAACTGTAGAGGAGAAAAACATGGTCTCTGTGTTGAGGTAATTTAACCTTTTGCATTTTCTCTAAATACAAAAGCCCTCCCAAAATACTGGATAAAGTGTCCCTCCTTTTGTCTTTTCACCCCTCAGTTCTTCAGCTCTGAATGGATGTCAAGCTCCAAATCTGACGCGCTCTGAGATTTGTCATGAGTATGTCCTACAGTCTTAACCTGAGAGACACCTTAGACTTTCGAATCTTTTTAAGGTGGAGAAGGAGCAGAGGCGCACGCAGTCAGAGCCGACAGTGTGTCTTTCTGCAACCTGACTATCTGTGACACTGCAGCACCAGAGTGAGCTCATTTTCTTAAAAATGTTGAAGCCAATGGAGCTTTCAAAGCGATCTGCAGATCTGTGCGTGCCAGGAGTAAAAATAACTTCAGACAAATGGCGCTCCAGCTAAAGACATACTCCAGCTGTGAGCTAAAAGTTTGCTGCCTCTTTCAAAGCAGAAATCAAGGCTGAAATCGCAAACTCCAAATGTCTGAAAAATAAATACAGTCGACTTCTGCGTCTTTAGTTTCAGTTCGATTGCTGAGGTCTAAGGACACAAAGCCTTTGCTGTCTGAGGGAATCCTGCACAGATCAATCTAAATTCTCTCTTCTATGCAGGTAGACGTATAAAACTGCACTTAGCTGTTGAGACGAGCCAACCTAAAGGTTAAGGGTAATTTAAGGGTTTGTTATCTTTCAAAAGGGGATTTCTGTTCCATTTTTGTCCTGCAGATGAGTCTGTGGGTGCCCAAATGTTTAGTGTGTGATTTGTTTTCCAGGTGCATCAGAGAAAGAACTGGCCAGTGACATCGGAACAATATGAAAAATTGGGCCAATTTTGATATAAGACATTAACACTACTCAGCATTTCCCCCAATGCATTATAAGCCTGGCGGGCCACCAGGCTTTATTTATTTAAATCTTTTTAAAATGTTTGCATTTTTCAAGACTTTATAGTTGGTGTTCAGGTGTTAATCTTCCAATCTTTGAGTAACATAATTATTAAGTGATATTTTCAAATTTCCTGTCAACTTTAGACATTTTTTAACTCGAAAACACGACGGGCCGCTGGACGAATGACTGCACTAGCATCCAACCACCGGATTCTGGGGGAAACGTCGCTGCTGCTATGGTAGGATTTACCAATAATTTACTTTATCAAGTTTTTTATTCAATTAGTTATTAGAATACTCGATTACTAAAATAATTGTTTATAACAACCATACACTGCATGTAACTTCTGTTCACTCCGATGAAAAATTACTATTGACATTAAGACGACAATGTTTTTTTAAGTAAGACTTGAACCAGTTCAGTACGCTACCAGAGTCTGACTCAGCTCTCCAGTCATTTCAGCACTATATCACAGTCAACAGTGTCAAATGTTGCACTGAGCTCCAACAGAAGACAGTAAGAAGATTTTATTTTCTTGTAAAATTGGCTCTACACTGAAACTCTGTAGCTTTCGGCACATTGAACTGTAATGGAACAATTTTCACAATCTGTCATAATGGTAGTAATCATACAGAAAGGTTTGTCCCAAAATTTCTACATTTCCAGATCAAGAAAAAGCTACTAAAAATAAAGAAGAATCAAACCCCAGTAACTTAGAAAGTCGCCCTCACCTTCTTGTAGGCCTCACAGATGACATCATATGTGAACCCCTGAGGCATTTCGCTAGCCCTGTACTTGGCTCGCTCTAACGAATGATCCAGGTATCCCTCCGACGTTGTGGCGATCACAGTGGAAACAAGTGGTCTGATAGCTCCAGCTGCCTGTGTGGAAAAAGACATTAGGATCTGGAATTTATTATGAAACATTAAGTCAAGAATGCGTTTAGAGAGAAATAATGCTCACCAAAATATTTGTAAGAGGCAAAATTAGACACATGCAAGTTCCCTGCTATGTATAATGCACAAAAACAAATCTGTACTATGTAAATTTGGGTTGCTGAACCCAATTGTCAGCAGACAGGAACAGTAAGCAGTGAGTTTTGAGGTGATTGACTGGCGTTAGTAAACACTTTTACTAGATTATAACCAGTGATGGCATAGTTACTTTGAAAAAGTAACTTTAATCGAATTACTGATTACTCCTTGAAAAAGTAACTTAGTTAGATTACTGACTACTTGATTTGGAAAGTAACTAAGTTACATTAAGAGTAACTTTTTTAGTTACTTTCAGCAGCTGCTAACAACAACGCTGTGAAAATTACATTGATCTTTTTTTTTACCCCTCCAGGGGGTCTTTTGTGGGCTCTAGTGTCCCTTATATGAAAGTAGGCTGACAGGAAAGGGGGAAGGAGAGGGGGGAAGACATGCGGCAAATGTCGCCTGGTCCAGAAATCGAACCAGCGACGGCCGAGTCGAGGACTCAAGGCCTCCAAACATGTGTCGCGCTAACCACTACGCCACCACAGCACGCCCAATTACATTGATCATTGCCAAAACTTAATTGCAAGTTATTTTATAATAGTAACATCAACAATGTGTCTCCACTTATAAGGTTGAACTGAAGAGGATTTTTTTTAATGGTTACAACAGTACAAAAAAAACGTTAGTGATTCATGTGTGTTTTTGTGTGTTCCAGTATTGTCTTGCATTGTATTGCGTTACTGACATCACTGATTATAACATGCAGTAGAAGCTGAAGCTTTATCTCTGCAAAAACAAAAACTCTTACCAAATATTTTTGGTCTAGTTCCTAGTGCAAATATCTTAGCACACTTGAAATTAGACAAACTAAGTTAAAAGTAACTTTTCAGCAAGATTTAGCCACTTGTTTCAAATAAACAACTCCTAAATATTGATCAAAAAATACTTGCTCCATTGGCAGATAAGTTAACCTATAACATAGGAATAATGTCTTGTTATAAGTGAAATAATCTGCCAATGGAACTAGTACTTTTTCATCAACATTAAGGAATTATTTACTTAAAACAAGCCTCTGTATCTTGCTCAAAAGTTATTTTTAAGTTAATTTTGTCTTATTTCAAATGTACTAAGACATTTGCACCAGAAGCTAAACCAAAAATACTTGGTAAGATTTTGTGCTTTTAGAAAAATAAAATAAGGCTCAGACGGAGTGAGAGTTCAAGTTGTAATTGGTTTAACGTTACATCACAACTACGACTAGTGCTGCCATTTATGGAGAAGCTGAAGAAAACACAGATGAGGAGATTTTAGCAACTCTATATTTTAAGTTTTCATTAGTTTGGTTTAAAATTATCTTTCTGCTACAGGATTTTGACAGAACACATCAACCAAGCTGTGATTCTTCACAACACATTGCTGCAAATCCTAGTAATAAAACCGGATTGCTCCAATGTGAGTGAACTGCACTTCCATTAAGTTTATGAAGGTCTTAAATGCAGCTCAGAGGATCACTGAGATGTAGTTTCATAAAATTAAAATCCACAGAAGGGTGGTTCGATTGAAAACGCAAGAAAAAATATTAAAATAGTTACTAGATGACATAGTTGACTTACGCCACTAGTTATATAATGATTTATAACAAAATAGCAAATGGGCATGCCCTGCTTCTAATGAAACATTTCTGGTCTAGCTTTGTGGATGCATGGTAGAGTAAAGGGAAGGCAACTATGTTCAAAGGGTTCTGCATGCTTTTGAGATAGAAATTAATCTGCTTCTTTTACCAAAGAAGGGCTCAAGAGGTTATTTGCTGCTGAGATAATAAGGACCAGACCGCCTGCTGTGGAAGTTCACCTCAAAGCTCAGGCACATCAGAAATGCCGGGATCTGTGAATGTTCTTTTAATAACCTGTATGAGCTCCTTTCAACAGGATCCTGCATCATGTTGAGCTTTAACTATAAATCATTCATATTTCTAAATGTTTTGTCGTGAAATGATGCATTAATCTAGTTCAAATGAGCTAGAATCATGAAACCTGTTTGTTTTCTTTCAGCTCTTTCAGTCTGCTATGGAGTGGTTTTGTGATTGGTTTGTTTATGTTTACAGAAATAGGTAAAAGATTAGGTTCAAGTCCCAGGGTTTCTGCAGGTTTCACAAACTCAAATTAACACTTTCAAGACCTTTTTAAGAAATTTAAGAAATGTGTCATGATAGGAATTTATAAAAGAAAATCAGTAAATTGCCATAATGCTCCAGGTTGATAATACAAAATTAGAACTTCGCCATCAGAGACGCAAAAACCTAGCTAGTTTCCTAGTTAGCTAGCAAGTGTACATATTAGCATCTGGTTACTGGTAGCCTCAAATGTCTTGAGTTGCAGAATGCAATGAAAATGTCTGTGTGCAATTCAAACTTGTGTCTGACCGAAAAGTCCAACAAGACAAAAGAGAAAAAAATACATAGAACCTACAGCCAAAATTTAAGACCTGTGATTAATGTATCTAAGGCCAACTTACTTTTTAAAATGGATTTAAGACATTTTAAGACTTTAAAGATGTGCTTACACCCTGCTTTCCCATTTAATATCTGAATCTGGGGCAGCTAATCACTGCAGATTTGTTTCCACTTGTTTCTGCGATTGACCCTTTCTGGTTTTCAGCTCAAGGCTCAATAGTAGATGAAGTTTGAGCTCTAGTCAGGATTTAATTTAGCTTACACCGCTCTCTCCAAGCGTGAGGACGACAGAGTGGCTTTCAGGGTTGTTTCTCCATTTGAACAGGGATTACATTGAGTCTCTGCACTGTTTGTCCCTTGGAAAAATTTAATTTACTGACTTCATCGGTTTTCCATTTGCTGAGCCTTGAACACAGAACAATCATTTGACTAATAAATCCAAGCTTCCAATAAACACAGGGCATCTCAAATTAGGTCCATTCAGATGGATGGGTGGATGAAATCTTATTAAATTCTTTTATTTTCCTCCTAATTTAATCTGTATAGCGGTGGGGGACATGAACTTAAAGTTTTATCCTTTTTTCAGATTTCTACATGAATTATTTATGCACATTTATAATAATCCTGACAATATGAACAGTTCCAGGGGTTTTTAACCATCATTAAATGGAATTTATTGTGACAATGATAAATCAAAATCTTATCATGGTAATACATTTTTTACAATAAGTCATAAGCAATACAATAAATACCCATCCCTAAGTCTGTATTTATTAAATTAGCTTTTTCTGCACTCACTCCTTGCTCCTTGGCAGCCATCGCTATCTTGTGCAGGAAGTCCTCGTCCACAAACGGGCGGACAGCGTCGTGTATGATGACCACCTTGGGTTTGTGGGCCGCCGGCCTCCGCTGCTCCCCCAGAGCCGCGACTCCATTGCAGATGGACCTGTGACGAGTTGAGCCGCCGGGTACCACTAGGACCTTCTTGTGTTGGAACCGTTGGATGATGTCCATCATCAAGCCAATGTTTTCCTTCGCAACAACAACCACAATGGTTTGGATCCATGACACCCTTCAAGAATGAAGCAAATGAAAAAGGATAGAAGTAGGCACAGTCAGAACAAATCCAGCTACACAGCAGCTGGATCTGAGTAACTGCAATTTCCTACAGCAGGGGTGTCCAAACTTTTTGTCATGTGGGACAAAAATCAATAAATCAGAAGAACTTGCGGGCCAGAAAAATTTGTTTTTTCCTTCTGAACAAAAAACTAAGCCGCATTAATATAATTAAATAAATAAAGTAATCAGATTTTTTTTTCCTCACTAAAGGAAAAGCATCCAGTCTTCAATTTTTTAAGTCTGAATTTAAAAAAATAGGTAAATTCTGAAAAATAATTTTTTTTCTTTGAAAACACATCTTACATTTAGCAAATTCTAATAAATTAATGAAAATGTTGAGTAAAAGTCGCAGGAGAGATGTGGAGCTTGCAGGAGAAAATAAATATCCTGGTTATTTAAAGACAAATACTTTGAGTTTTACTTCTATTTCTTACAGTGTGCACAGAACAAACTTACATTTCGTTTGGCTCAAGGACAGTTTTACTCACCAGAAAATAAATTATAGAGTATTAAAGTGCTAAATTTGGAAAATAAATATTAAAAAGTCTGTAAAATGAGCCTGAAAAATGTACAAATGTATTACTTTCATTGTAGCCAGTATTTCCAATTGTAGGACAAATTTAAGTTATGACCATTTTGCACCAATTAAAAATAAAAAGGCTTAATTTAAATCAATCATTTGTGTCTGGGAGGTTCAAATTGTATCATTCCTAAATTGCTCAGTCAGGGGACGCAAAAAAATCAGTCCAAGGGTCGCAAATGGCCTGGACAAACTGTGCAGCCAAAATATGAACTCTAGGATGGATTGGTGGCCTCTGGTCAGATACTGGATCTGATCTGTTCCATCATCTATAAACTATACTACATTCATATGAAAACTGAGTCACAAATAAAGCTCTGCGGACACTTAGGGTTCAGATTGGGTTTTTTAACGCAATCATTTCACCGTCATCCTGACTTTTCTCCTCAGAAAACCTCTCCCTATGATCACTGAATCAATTTTATAATGCCTCTTTCCTTTAACTCGCTTAATGACAAGTAAGCAACAATCAACAGGTAAATAGGACTCATCTGATCAACAGCAGTTGTTGCTTTAATAGTTTTTATCACCAGTCAGGGATTGAGATGTAATGTAAACATCCTCTGTTTCATTTCCCCATCATGGAGCCTGAAATCTGTTGGAAAATATGACCGCCTGTCTGCCAAAGACAAAAACTCAAATATTCCACCAGCAAACTGTAATAAAAAAATAGCATTTCCAAAATAAAGTTGTTTTCTTACTTTAAATCAATCTACATTGGCTGTTTGATTTACAATGTTGATGTTTTTAAATTACTTTAGGCGGAACCACTGCTAAATTTCCTTCAAACAACAACCCTTTGCTTTTGTTTCGTTTATAACACTATGTTCTGCTTTAATCAAGGTATTCTCCCACAGCAGTTATGTGATTAATAAAAGCCATCCAAAACAGGACACTTCAGCCAAGGCAGGATCAAAGCATCCTGAAACACACAAAACAAGCCACTTACATTTCTTGTAAAAGGTAATCCTTGAATAAAACAAACTCTTTCCATGCAAACACACACCCTGGAGTACTTCCTGACAAGCCTAACAATGCCATGGTTAAACATGCCAGGATGTGAGGGGGAAAAAACTTCAAAGTCCGATCAGAAAATACTGGAAATTTCTCATAACACAGTCTATTTATGTTGAGATCATTAATAATAAAAATCTGAGTGGGTTCTGGTAGAAAACTGCAATCTTGTAGCTGCTATTGTTATTACATTGAAGTACTTTCTGCACGTTTGGTATCCAACATCAAAATTATTTGTTATTTTTACTTGTTTTAAACCAGAATTGGCCACCTGTCTAGTAGTTTGCAACTCTGTTATTTTTTTATGTTTAAGCAGGCTTTAAAAATGATTGACCCCAAACTTTCAGCTCAAGGTTTCAACCAAATACACGCACTATTTTATATTCTGGTTGCTGTAGCAATTTTATCCTGACAACTCAAAATATCGGCTGGTCAACACATGCCTTTTTTTTTAAACTCATTTTTTATTTTCTAACTTCTGAATAAAGGTATATGATACTGGTACTGCTCATTTGAGAAGACAGGTTGCTTTGTACTTGAATAAACAAATATAAGCTGTAATTCCCAAAACATTGTCAGAAGTGTTTCTTTTCAAATAACTTCATACATTTTCTATCTTTAGGTGACTTCAGTTTAACACAACAATGATTCTTAACTTTGTTCTTGTCACCAAGAACACACTAAAGCCTGTTGGTGTCTGCAGAACCTACTTGCATCTATGGTGCATCTACCAATTGGAAAAACAGAATTTTAATAAATCTCAATCACCATAATCTTGATCATCAGTTCTCTGTGCTCATTAATTTTATTGCGATTCCCAGACAAGATGGATGGAATAGACCTTTTTTTCCTGATACTTTCAGTGGCATTTTAATATATTCTCCCTGTATCACCAGTAACTGCTGGGAAAAGAAAAGAAGATATTTTGATTTTGGAAAGACTAAGGATTTGTATATTTGGTCTGAATAATTTTCCTAATTCCTTATGGAATTAGAAAATGATGGATTCTGATTGATGTGTGAATGGTTGCAGAAAATAATGAGATGTTGAGATGTTGGGGGTGGAACATTTTTTTAGCCCCTGTGACCTACATCTAGTAAAACCATCCCTGTCAAAGAGGTAACTATATTTCCAACAGCTTTCTTTGTATTTTATAACTAAAAGGGATTTATCGTAGTTTATTTTCCTACCTCTCAAAGGACTCTACAGTGTAGCTTATGAGCGGTCTACCCAGACACGGACAGAACTGTTTTGGTGTCTGCAGTCCGGTTCTCTCTCCGGTGCCGCCGGCCGGAAGAACCACCGACACCGGGAAGTCCACGCAGAGTCCCGCCTTAAGGTGGTCGCTCTTCCGGGTTTCGCCTGTAGGGAAAAGCCGGGGATAAGCGGGCCTATCCTGTTCACTGTCATCACTCTGCATATAAACGGGACTGACCTCCATCTGTTTACGGTGGGAGGTGTAAAAGAGGTGTCAAAGGAGGTTTCTCCAAAATCTGTTCATTCCTGACCGACGGGCAGGATGTCTGTCACTGAGGCGGCATGGATGGAGAAGCGGCGGATATAACCGCAACGTGAAGCTAACACTGCAATGGTAGTACTTCCGCTCTATCCTTTCAAAATAAGGCAAAGTGCATTTCGGATTGAAGGCCCGAATAACGGAGAATATTTAAGCATAGATTATATGAAACGATTACATTTATTTTAATTATTTATGGATAATGTTGGAAAATTGTATGTATTAAGGGCCTGAATAATGGAGAAGACTTGAGCACAGATCACATGAAACACCTACATTTATTTTAATTATTTGTGGATAATATTGGCAAATTGAATGTATTTGAATGTACGTTAGCAAAAAATGACAAAAGCAAAAGACAAAGACAGATAAACAAACAAACAAACAAGCTCAACTAAACTAACTGTAAAAAAAATAAAAAAATTTTAGAAAATGTATGACAGTTAATCATTTTTGAGCTCTCTACCCATAGTTAATTCAGAAAAGTAACTATTGGGAAAGATTATTATTATTATTATTATTATTATTATTATTATTATTATTATTATTATTATTATTATGGCTAATTAAATTGATAAATGTATTGCAATTAGAGACTTTGATTCTGGGAATTTATATAGTGCCTGAAGTTACTTTACTTTACTTTACTTTACTTTACTTTACTTTACTTTACTTTACTTTACTTTGTCTTATCCCGGTTTATCAATTCAACTTGACAGATATTTATCAGCAAATCTGCAGCTGTTTTCCCCAGTGCACCCAATATCTCCAAATAGATATTATAAGTAGCAAATTTCCAGTAGTTTTTGCAAGACAAAATCCAACAAAAATATATCAGAATTTGCTTAATACACTAAGTTTTATTGTTTATGTTGACAGTAAATTTCTATTTTGAGTCAGAACATATTAAACATGATCAACCATAATTAAAACTATTTAAATCTCAAATGTACATCAGATTCCACACAAGCATTATTTAGCCACTTATTTTTTTACAGTCTCATTGATTTTATTGTTTGTACATGCAAATAAAATATAAAAATAAAATGGTAAACAGATGTATCACACAAAATAGAAAAACAGAGAACACCTTGGGTTGCTAAAACTTTTAAAACTTTTGCTAAAGCTTCTGTGTGGTCCAGCTACAGTATTTCAATCTGGTTAAATCAGCAATATTGCAACACATTGTTTCCATTTTTCAGTCATCTGTTGTAGATATGCTGCTGTGTGTTGAAACAATGTCCTGTTGATGACCCAGTGTGGGCTTCAGCTGTTGGACAGATAGCTTCACATGTGACTCTGGAATACTTTGATAAACAGAAGAGGACATGGTTGGCTTAATGACTGCAAGGCGTCCATGTTTTGCGGCTGGAAGACAAACCCATATCATCACCCATCTGTTTCAGGCCTGACAGCTGATATCTGGTGTTTGTGCTGATTTCCTGACTTTGATTTTAGCTAAACACGTTGCTGTGCATTATGCTCATGCATTTTGTTTTTATCCATTGTTCCAGATGTTTTGTGGTTCATTCAGATTCAACCTTGTTGTCACTTTCTTTCTCCTGACATTTTTGTTCAGTTTTTCTCTAAATATTCATCACTGTTGATGAATGTGTTGAGGCCATAAAAGGCATATATTAAGCTTTTTGATTTTCTTAACTATTAACTTTAGAGTGAATTTCAAAATACACCAATTTGCCAATTAATCTCTTGCTCCATTTTTTCCTCATTTTTGAACAAAACACCAAGATACTTAAGCTCTCCCACTTAGCAAAGAACCTCACCAAGACAAGTGTCTTGAATGCTTTGCACTGAAAATCATTGTAGAAAGATGAATTTAAAGTTGTTTGGACATTATAACTTTTTTCAGATTGATGGACAACCACAGTTGCTTCACTAGACCCATTGCTGATGTCTTTCCAAATAAATGGCATTGGCACTGAAGGAGGGGCTGCTTTTTTCAGACAATAATTGTACAAACTGTTGGTTGAAATCTTGATTAAATTGATTTCATCTAATAGTTTGTACAATGTGTTAGGGTGTAAGGTCTCATGTCTACATAAGGCTTTAAAGCTTTTAACAATATGAAACAACATGTGATCAATTGTTGGATTTATTTTGCACAAAGTAAAGACAAGAGTGAAGTTTTTGCAGATGCTAAACAAATTAATTCACCAGATATATTGCGACAAAAAATATATTACATCAAACATCATATTTCTTACAGAGTAAAATCTTATAAACACAGCCATATTTCAAAATGTGAGTATGGATTTCATATATGTACAGTTATTTACAGTTAATGTTTTAAAGACGTATGGGTGTTTTCCCACTAGTTTGATGCAGATCTCCATAGGATATGCATAGCCCATATGGGATAATGTGTTCTACTACATGGAACTCTCCAGACTGTACAATCCACTTTTGTTCACATTTTTTAAATCAAAAATCTTTGGGAATCCACTTTGAAGTCTCCAAATTAGCTACCTGACTTTGCATAAGTCAGATGAAAATCACAGAAAGATAATCCACAACTTCCAAAGGTCAAAAGGAGAAACCTCCCGAGGATTATTTTTAGAGTCAATCTGAAGATGTTGCAGATTTTAGGATTCAGTCTCATGCCAGTTCTCCCTCAGCCGGGTCTTGCCCAGCCTCTTCTTGCTCTGGGATTTGTGTCTGTGGAGGATTGACGGCTGCAGCACGGATTGGTCCTCGAACTTGCCGCCGGACTCGTTGTGTTGCCTCGAGAACCTCTTGCACTTGCAGGAGGTCACCACGGTGATCTTGTACGTTCTCGTGGTGCCGTCCTGGCACTGCAGCTGGATGCGCTGGGTGCGGGTTTTGTCATTGACGCAGCGCCAGTCGTGGCTGCTGCTCCGGCGGGCCCAGAACTTCCTGCCGCGGGAGGTGCCGATCCAGTTCTCCAGCATCCGAGCTGGGAGACACTCGCCTGCGCACACCAGCTCCTTGATGGGGTTGACGCTGGTGCAGTGGCCGTCTGAGATGTACTTTGTAGACCTCAACTCTCTGCAGCCAATCTGACTCCGATCTGTGGGCGAACAGATAGGACCATTTTTACAGCTATAGATATTTTTAAACAATTCAAGCATTCCCCCTTTAGGATTTCTGACTCCAGTTTTCTCCCATTACATTGGCTGGGAATCCATTTGAAGCTTCTGGCAAGAAACATGAAGACAAGGATGCAAGCATCTTGACCTTTCTTCCTTAAATTATAATTACAGCATGGTGACAAAAAGAGAAAATCATGGATTAGTAGGAGGAATGCACCTTTGCAGGCAGGCAGCTTTTACTCCTGCAGGCTATGAAAACTGTCCCCCCTGCCCTCCCCTCCATGGCTGTAACCCAATTCCTGCTCCATTCATGCATCTCCATACACCTCTGTGACAGCGTTGGATGAATGGAGCCAGGATGAGCTCTGTCTTCCTGTCTCTTACTTACACTCCCTCCACCCCCAAACATCCCCATCCATCAGGGTCTCATACCAGGAGAGCCGCAGGGCAACAACGGCGCAGGGAGAAAACCTCATCCATCTGGACTGCAGCCATCTCTAGTATACTAATACACTGATGTTTGTCTTTTTATGATTCCATTTATACAATGTAAAACTAGAAAACTAAAATCTGTAGTTTTCAAAACAAGATTCTTATTATTGTTCTTGTTTGTTATGCTAATTTTGCTTTATGTTTACCTTAATTTTACTGGTCTTCTGATTGAGATATGTTTAGATATTCAAACGTCTACTGGAACATGCTCATTTGTTTTTGGTTTTGCACAAGAGGTGCAAAAATAAATTTTGATTTAGTGAGAAAAAAAATCATCTTTTGGCACCAGCAACAGACACAGATACCTGCTGTATTACTCTGTAAAGCTAATTTTTTTACGCTTAATTTTGACCTTTTAGTCAAACAAAACATTGCTTCTTCCTCAGGACTTAAATAAATCAGCCAGAAATACAGCATATATTTTGATTTTTAATGTAATCTGATATGAATATCAATGTTTTTTTTTTTTTAAAGTTACTGCAAATGTGACTGTTTATGTTGATTGTTTTTGCAACTTTTTCTAGCATGCCTAATTATAAAATTTGTCACATTGAATAACCGATATTTAAAGGAGTGATGGTGGCACTAATTCACTCATGTTAATAACAAAATCCAAATCAACAAAATAGTCGTTTTATATGTAAACGATTGTATTAAAACAAATTAGACAATCGGGGATATGATTTAAGAAGCTTTGGCCTCTTCATATGAACGTTTTGTTTTGTTTGATTATTATTTTATTGTTTTCTTCCATTTTATGTTTTACATTTTTGAAAGAAAGATTTCATTTTATTACTGTTTCAGATGAAAAAGTGCACAAATATTGTGACATAACATGGCTGAAAGTGTTTGTACATCCTTCGAGGTATCAAGCTTTGATTAAATTCAGTATTTCGTGTTTCAAAAACTGTAGTTAAGTGAGAGTAGCACTACTTCAACATATTTTTACTCAAAAGTAATAAGTAACTAAGAGCTCAGAATTGCTATTCGCCGAATTTAGATTAATTAACAATGTGCATATAAATCAGGCATTATTACAGAATGTAGGAGTTGCAGTAAAAGAGCAGAGCATCCTTCCTGTCCACTCACCGCCTCGCTCCTGCGCAGCCGCACCGCCGCCCTGTCCTCGCCCTCCGGTGCGCGCGCTGTTCAGGGACGCGTTGCTGTGCAGCTCCACGGCAGGAGCGGGGCTCACGTGCGAGAACACCCGCTCCGTGGCGTCATTTTCCACGGCCTGGCAGCTCCTCAGGAGGACGCAGAGCAGGAGGAGGGAGCGACACGACGCGTGGAGGAGCATGGCTGCTTCTCTTTGTAAAAAAAAAAAAAAGACAAGCTGAGAGAAGCAGACAAGTGTCCTGATGCTGGATGAGCTGCTGAGTGCGAGGAGAGAGGTTTTAAATGCGACCCGGCCCGCCTCGCGCTCTGGCAGCTGCTCAGGTATGTCTGCTTCTGGAGGATCTGATTGGTCGCCATGCATCACCGCTGGCCTCAAACCTCGCCCACTTGTTTTATTTTAGTCTTAAGAACCTGAAATCCACCCTGTATGCTGAAGAAGAGGGGTCTGTCTTCCACCATGAATATTTGTTGTTGTTTTCCACAAATAACCATGAATAGTTCAACTTAAAAACAAACAAATCTGTTAGTAAATTAAAATTTGACATACTTTTTTGAACCAAGCCTTGATTCAGTTTATTCTTTCAGGCTTGTTTTATAGGAGTGTATCTGTAGCCCACATCTTGGCAGTGATGGGTAGAGTAGCTGAAAGTTGTACTCAAGTAATAGTAGTACTACTTCAACTTTTACTGAAGTAAAAGTAAAAAGTAGCCATCCAAGAGATTACTCAAGTAAAACAGTTTGGTAAAAAAAAAAAAAAAAAAATACTACTCTAAAAAATTACATCATCGGATCAACCAAAATGTAAAGTTGTGTGAAAATTTTTCTATTTTAACAACCAAAATGAAAATTATTTATTTATTTAAATAACATGATTATAAAATAACAAAATAAGACACAAGAAAAAAAAATTATTTGTTTCAACTTACTTTAGCAAAGCCTTTCCAAAACTTTACAAAATTCTTCTACGTCTTACATTTATATGTACATTTTAGGCCAAAACTAACTGTTGCTTATAACTGTTCATAATTGTATCCACCATTGCAAAAGCCTAAGTAAATAATGTCATGTAAATAATGCCAAATTTATTTTGAATTGTGAGAATTTTTAGGGTCCTTCAGGTAACTTCTACACTGGAAAATATCAACTGCAGACTATAAAATCAAGAAAAAAGGAACAAAATCAGACGGCATTTTATCATAATTTGGCTAGCTTCAACAGTTTAAAGAGCATTTGGAGAAGGTACAATCTTGCCATTCAATCTCTCTGCCTGTTTAAAGCACATCTATGCATTGAAATCCCTTAACAAAGCACAGAGGAGTCTAGCTGATCAAAAGCATCCTCCTTTGCTGCCTTTGAACTGTTACCCTCCGGTAGAATGCATCGCCACCCATGTCTTTTCAAAAAATAGGACAAAACAGTCTTTCATTGCAAAAGCAATCCATTTGTTAAACAAACATTTGCAAGAAGACAGGTTTTAAATTTCTCTTTATGGTCTAGCAGGCCTATACATTAAAAATCTTTCATGTTTTCTTGTGCTGCTTCTTTTTGAGTTGATTTGTATTTATTGTTCTATTTCCTTGCAGAAATGAAAAATTACTCTGGTGCATTACTGAGCGCAGTTTTAGTTGATCTGATTCTTGATGTGAGGACCGGCGTTCACTCTTTGCACTCCAATTTTACACAACTTTTTATTATTTGGTACCTTCCTACTTATGTTTTATCCTACCCTTGCATGTAACTTAGCTACGCTTATCGTGACTGCAGAGAGATATCAGAGGTTGTTTCAGTTCAATAGTTTCGATGAGTATTGAAACTTTGCCTCTATTTCCACATTGAAGCCTTGGGACCTATCTTTAAAAATGCTTTGAACTGCTTGTTTTAGTAGTTCAAACACCAGATATACTTTAAAATGCATTAATGTGTACAGTGGAAACCGTCTAAACACTTCCATATCTCTGCTTTTGGCGTTACAGCCAATCAGCATCAAGGAAAATAAATACTTCTGGATTGGCTGGCTTGCAAAAGCCAACCAATAGTGTGTCAAGTAATGTTGCGTCTTGGCATTTTAACTTTCCAAGCTGCATTTATTCTCAAATATTTCATATATTCTAAATAATATTATTCAGAAATAAGCAATAGAAAACACAGTAGTGTGACTAATGGTAGATATTTCACAAACACTCCTGTGAACCCCTGATGAAGTAGCGCTCTGGGCAAAGTGCCTTGGTGTCCAGGAGAAAAACTCTTGACTCTTGAATGATTTCTGTTCTTTTATATGCAACTTATTCAGTGTCATTAAACACACATAATATAGTTATTCTACTAAGAAGAAAGATCTGGATTAGATAAAACTCCTGTTTGTGTGATTTGATGCTGTGTTTAGAAGAACTAAACGCAGTCATTTTAACCTGGATATGCTAAAAGTTATTAATGTTTTGCTCACAGCACAGCTCTCTAAGTAAAGGGTTATCCCAGATGAAAAGAGCAAACAGATAAACCTTTTTTATTAAAAAATAACAGCAAAGGTTTTGATTTAGATCAAAACGACTTTCCAAAAGTATCCTAAGACTGTCTCTCTTTTTTTGGCAGCTGGTATAATAAATCAATTTCTTGGAAATTTGTTGTTTTTGTTCTATTTGAAGTGGTTTTGTTAAAATCTGCAGCTGTGATACTGAAACAAACACAATTTTGTTTCTGGTGATTTCTGCTGTTTTCAAGATGTCATGAAAAATCCAAGAACAATCAAATACTTTTGGTCTTTATGTCTCTTTTGGCCTCAAAATGAATGCTATTTTAATAGCTTTTTATGTCAATGTTATTCCAAGACTGAAGGGCAATTCCACAACTTCTCTGATCAAAAAAGAATGAATTAAAATATGCTCTGACTAAAAGTACTGTTGTTTTACTGGAATAGTTGTTTGATAATTAGAGAATAAACTAAACAGTAATCACTGCATGACTCTAAATCTCCAGTCCATGACAATATGCAAATATTTGGTTAATTTGACATCCTATGAGATTTTCATATTATTGGATTAGATTAAAGGAACAAGTTTTCAAATGTAGAGCCATTTAGTGATTAAGACTGGAATAACTAAACGTTAAAGTGAGTAGAGAAAAAGCAGATGCTGCTGAAGACATTCAAAAGGAAATTTACAATGGTTGAATTAAGAAAAATTAACTTAGATAAGATAAGATATTTCATGAACATCTTATCATCTTAAATCCTGCTGAAGGGAAAGAGGACCGTTGGGTAAAAAAGGATAAAAGAAAGAAGAATAATAGGATTGCAGGAAGGAGGGAAAAGGGGCAAAATTACAGAAAGGAGCAAAACATTAAAGGACAAAAACATTTACAGTGAAATGGGTGAGGGTGAAGAATTAAAATGTACAGGAAGAAAAGTTTTAACAAAAGAGATGAAAGGACACAGCTAATTATAATGTTTAAAAATAGAAAACAATAAAGACTATTGTGTTGTACTCTGCCACTTCCTAAGTCTTAGTTCCAACAACAATTATGCTTCAAAATATCGACTTAGTGAAGATCAAAAGGTCTCACTTGACCTGAACAAAAATGGAAAACAATGTTTGAACAAAAGCTGTTTTACTGATGAAAAGAAGAAATTCTGCCTGCAGGGTATTTTCTGTTTGTTGATGGATGTATGGATGGATTTCAGCCATATTTACCAGTCAATACAGCAAAGGACCGACAGTGTTGGTGGCACTTGCAGCCTGAAGGCCTGGGATCAGGGTTGCCAGATCTGACTGACAGTTTCCAACCCAAACACAACGTAAAACAAACAAGAAGCAAACAAACCAAAACCTCAACCTTTATTTAAACTCATGTTAATATTATATTCTTTTAAATCATGAAGTTTCCCCTGGATTTCTGTTTTACAACACCACTACATAATGATACCTGGTTAATCATCGATGTCATGTTCGAAAGAGAGTCTGGAGATTTCAAATGAAATCTTTAGACTTATTTTCTCTTGCAATAATTTCTTGCTTCTATTTTGATCCATTGAAATGTTGGATGTTTATTTTATGGCCAAACAAGTTAAAAAAGGACAGAATTTAGAAGAAACCCATTTTGTGGTTTTTATTGAGAAAAACAAACACCAACCTGATGTAAGTGATGTGATTGAACAGGTCAGGGAAATAACCCTAAAAAGGACAAGACAAGTGCAGTAATACTGCATTTTATTAAAAGTTTTAGGCTTTTTTTTCTTTTTGCAAAAAGAATTTGGGGTATGAAGCTCAAGAATTGGGCTTGGGATTCATATCCTGGGCTGGGGAAACCTGGGTGAGTTTCTCAATGTAAGGTTAATTACTTTAAAACCACCTTCCAAAAGTGTCCTCAGATCGGTTTTTTGGCAGTCAGTATAACAAATCCGTTTGTTGTAAATGTTTTGTTTTTGTTCTAATTGACCAGCAAGTCCTGAATGGACAAGTAGATGCAAACGATGGATACATGTCGTCCTTTCATCCTTATCTCAATCTAAGGTGGTCCTAATGCCGAGTTTAAGTATATTCAAGAGCCAACCATGTTTTCTGATATTATCTGGAAAATAATGCACCAACACTTGTACATACATTTTTACAAGTTTAGCTCCTGACATTCATTGCATTAGAATTTACTTTGTTGTTAAACTTCACACGCAGCCTGTCAGTATCTCCTGTCTCTTTTATTCCTTTCCCAAACAGAGACGCCACAGGCCCATTCTGTCCACTTCCGAGAGAAAATAAAGGGCAGCACGGAAACCTCTTCCCAGAGGAATATTTACTCTTCAACGCCCCCTAAAGTTTCTCCTGGGAATAGACAAGGAGAATACCAGAAGGTAAACATGACCGGCGCCAGCTTTTAGAGCCTCTCACTAAAAGTAAAAGAAAAGTGAGAGGTGCCTCCCGTTTAGCTCCTGACCCTCACAGGAAGTGGAAGGTGGCCGGGTTAACTTGACATTGACAAGCAGAACGGCGGGAGCGTGTTTATTATCAGGAAAGACCCTCATGCTGTAATCACAGGCGTGACAAGGCAGAAAGGGGGGACGACAAAAGGTGTGTTCAACACCTTGAAAAGAGCCGAGAGGGAAAGGTCACAGTGGCAACCCGGTCTGGAAATGTTCCCAAAAGCAGATGACAGGTTGTGTCTGACTCACTGCTGTTATTTCCTGACTAAAGCTCCAGCCTGAAGTGACAAAATTTCGATTTATTTTTAAATCAAATCGGATTTTTATTTTTTAGCGTTATTTCCAAATGTCTGAGGCTTTTCGTGATGTCCAGTTAGGACTGTAAACCACCTGAAAGTGACCTGCATGCGCAGTAGAGGGCGCAATAACGTCACACACAGAGAGCGAACTATAAAAAACCGTTATAAAAAACAAGCAGAAGTGCTCAGTGATGCTAACGGTATCTTACGATTTCGAAGTTGTTGTCCGACCGGAGCAGCACATTAACCATTGTTGTTTTTACTTGCGCGTCTCAGGACGCAGAATAGTGACGTTTGTCGAGTATAAATGACGCTCAGGTCGGCTGAACGCGATCTGGCCGTTCAGATTCGGCTTACATTTGAAACTTCGGGTTGCAGTGTGAACGCAGCCTATTGTTTCCTGTGTGGTATTTATGTGATTATTACTGTCACAAATCAATAAGCAGCTTTTGTTATTCTGAACTTTGTGAATCTTTCTGGTGCATTGGAGGATCGTGTTATTATTATTTTATTATGAGGGTGATCTTACAGTTCACCCTCAACAACCAACAGCGTTATACAATAGTATTTTTCTTTCCTTAGTCATTTTTTTATACTTTTATTTTAGTATTACTGTAAGAAGGGCCAAAAATATTAACTGCCTTTTAACTCAAAGACAGACTTGGGCACATCCATTTATTATAGTTGTATTGTTGTACTGTATATATATATATATATAACAAGTTTTTTTTTGTTTGTTTTGTTCCTGTGAATGGACCGGGGGTCTACAATCTGTACAGTCAAAAACGCTATTTTTTGCCTCAGTCTAGCTAAATAAAACTTGTTTAAAGCTGCTAATGAAATAAATAAATAAATAAAAGACAACCCATCATTTATTATATATATATATATCTACTGCAAGAAGTTGGCTGTTATTTTTAAACAACAGATATTTTATCTCTAATTTTAGGTTTTAAAATCATACCCCTGCCCTAAAAATAGTTTTAGCAAAAAGAGGACAGATACATTTGCGTCTATGAGACGTTGATTGTTGTGAAATATGATGTAAAAAAAAAAGCACATTTCCAATCTAATGGCAGGAATAATGGATCTAAAAAAACAACCATGCCTTGTTACTCTGTAGTGGAAATGCAACACAATTATTGAATAAAACAATTGAAAAACTGCTAAAATCTGCATTTATTATTATTATTTCATGATATAGACATAATACCATGAAACATTAGTTGATTAGTGCCACTTCAGAAGGTCCAAAGAGGCACTTTGGGCCACAGAACTGCAAGTTTCAGACCGTGGATAGACTAAAATCACCTTCTGGACCAATAATGTAAAATAAAGGCAAACGCTCAAGATCCTTTTCTTTAATTTACAATAATTTGTTGTTTTTTTACTTTCTTCCATTGAAATTATGCCTGTTTGTTTTATGGCCAAACTGGTTGAAAAAATTAAAAATCTAAAAGATAACCAGTTTTTTGTTTTGTTGGAAAAAACAAACAAACACTAAACTGATGTAAGTGTAACAGGCGAGGCTGTAATCAGGTCTGGGAGGAAAATAATAAAAAAATCTGTTCATTCACAATTTAGCCAAAATCTGGGGAGAATTAAATCCTGGCAGAACAGCGCCACCCTGTGGTCATCTTTAAAAACTACAGATGTAATGATAAAACCGTAAATCATGTTTGAATGGAGAGGATAAAATCTAAAGCTAACTGTGTTTTATTTTATATTTATAATTTCCTTTAGATTTATATTATGAGACATGTTTACAGAAATTTCACTCAGATCAGTGGAGATAGTGGAAAAAATAAAACCCTTTTAAATTTTGACATGAATGCATCAAAACATGCCTTATTACTGAGAAATAGCACTCATTAAGTAAAAATACAAAAAAATGTCTGAGGGAATTTTTTATTATTAACCCAATGGGAAATTTGAAAACTTTTTAGAACCTACTTACACTTTTAATACCATTTAAACTTTGTGATCATAAAGTTTATAGAAGTACAGCTTTATTTTTCACTCCTGTATTACTTGGTATAATAAATTGTGTTTGACGTTCACCAACAGTTTGAGTGAAATGTATGTAATTAACTTTTTTGGTTTCTTTTTCTAAATATGTGGACTAAACTGACTATTGCTGAATAGAAATTAAATGTTTGTTGAGAAACAGTACAATATAAATATCCTGAATTGAATTAAACAGACTTTTTATTTTTGGGTTGTCTCATCAGGAAGTCTTGTAAATACAAAAGAAAAAGAAGTAAAAATTTTTTAATGGAAATTGATTTATTTTTCTATTAACCGACAGTTTTTTGCTTTGCCTCCAACATTTTCTTCCATAGTTCACTAAGACAAACTCACATTTACATCATCCACATCTAAAAATACCTCAGATTTTTTGTCAGCATTAAGCAGCCTCACCTTACACACACGAAATGGGGCCGTTGGTACAAAAATAAATCAGACAAACGGCAGGCGGCACAGCCACTTCATCCTCTGTTTGCTACAGATTCTTAAGGCAGATTAATGTTGCATCTTCATCATCGCTGTGAACCCGAACCCCTCCGTGTGCTCGCCCACATTTCTACAGAACGTGTAGCATTTTCATTCACAAATAGGAAATGGGCAAAAAGGCGTGGTTCAGTCTCAGATGTTGATAAATATTCCTGGAGCAGTCTATCTGGTTCCCAGTAAAAGTGTCTGTTTACTTGCTGCCTGTGCTGGGTGGATGCGCCCTGGAGAAGGCGGTGGATGTCAGGATGCTCCTCAGTTGTCAGCAGCTGTGATGGAAGTGGAGTCTGATGTTTCTGCAGCAGCAGCGTCTGCAGGCGTCTCTTCGCTTTTGGTTTCCATAGAGAGCTCCTGCATGGAGTCTGCAGCCTCCTGGACGGATTTAATCTCCTCTGAAAACAGAAGAGTCACTTCAGGTTACAACCAGCCGTCACCACATGATTTAAATTAGCTTAAAAAATATAAATTTGACCTAAAATCTAAAAGAACAAAACAGATTCCACACAGTCATTAAAACAAATCAAAACTTAAAAAGTGCTGTTCTCCAAAGAGCTGCTGTAGATGCTGGCATTCAGAATTGGGGAGTAACTATATATATTTACTCAATTACATTTACTTGAGTGACTTTTTTGGGGGTAAAAAATTTACTTTTAGGAGTATTTTTACTGTGCTGTACTTGTTACTTTTACTTGAGTAATTTTATTGTGAAGTATTTCTACTCTTGCTTGAGTAAAATTGCTGGATTTATCTCATAGAAACTTCAGGATATAAACGTACAATTAAAAACCTCAACAGGTTTGGGTTGATTCAAAGGGAGAAGACTTATTTCGTAGCTGAGGTCTGTAAAGTTGCATCTGAGTGAACCACAATGGAAACACCAAGACAATATTGTGTTTTATTGACATTGGCTGAATGTTGAACAAGTTTTTTGCACATTTGCAATGAAGATGTAGAAGCTGATAATGAATTTTTGTCCTAAAATATGAACTAATGTTCAGTTTTGAAGTTTCTGGATGATTCACCTTTGCTCTGCTCCATCCTCAGTTTGGCCATTTCTGCCTCCTGCTTCTCTCGCTGCTCCTGCAGCTTCTTACAAACCTTCTTGTGGGTGAACCAGTGCATTTTCTGGCACGCTTGTCCACAGTAGATGACCTGAAAAAAGAGCAACCTGTCAGTGAAATCCTCCACACGATAATTATTTCTGTGGTTTCAACGCTCACCATTTTGCAAATGGAGCATCTCTTCTCAGCTCCCTTTTCTCCACAGGTGGTGCAGAACTCTGCGTCCATGAAGCCGACCTGCCCTGTGATGGCCTGAGTCAGAACCGAGAGCGCCGTAGGGTCGTTACCCTGGAGGGCAAAAAAACCTGATCAGATATTGCTATCGAAAACACAGATGGGATTTCTGAATCCAGTTTTTGAGCCACTGAATTTATTTCAAATCCTGTGGTTCTGGGAGGCAGGGAAATGTTTGGGCCGAAACAATTAATCGTGATGAATCGATTATTGAAATAATCTAATTTAGTAACTGATTAATTGCTAATTGGTGAAGACTGACTCAAAAAAGACTATTTGCTGATAGAACATCATACTTAGAGCAGTAATAAATAAAAACCTTCTTTGTCTGTAAATATGTCCGACCCAAACTCCTCTAGTGGCAGTTTTATCTTCACCTGGTTCAAATTCAGCAAAAAATAAAACATTATTCAACCCGAAAACTAGTCTTGATGTTCAGTCGAAAAGACAGATTTGAGTTTTTCACATGTTGATGTTAAAAGTTTTTTTTTTTTTACAATGATCAAGCACTCACTAAAGGAATGTGTGAGATAAATTCTTATTTTCTTATTAAAAAAATAATTCAATTGTTTATTTGCATCTTTTAATGTATTGTATAAAAATAACCTTTAAGTGGTTAAACAGCAAAATCTGCAGAATGAGAATTTTTTGATCATAGAGTAATCAATTACTGAAATAACAGTTGGCGTATTTAGAATGAATTTGACGTTTAGTTTGCAAACTTACGATGTCTACAGGGGCGATGCTCCGCACCAGCTGCTGCAGCAGCGTGGCGTCGCAGTACGGGAACTTGCGGATGCATTCTCTGATGAACTTCTCCTGAAAGACTGGGAAACCGTCGCTGTCACGACCTTTTAGCAAACTGGAGCGCACAAAAAAGATAAAACACCCAAAATCCAGTGAATAACAGGACAAAATATGTTGTTCAGCACAAAGAAACAGGCAGAAGGAGCTTGAAGTGATATCGACTTAAACAGGACAAAAAAACCCAAAACTCTTATGATATACCTAAGGTACAAGAGAATGCATAACCAATTGTTTTCATATAAAATACAACACTCACCCTGGTATAGATGTGTAAAAAACCTTTTAAAGAAATGCATCTTTTGTTGCAGCATCATAAATTCAACTGTTACTTTAAATACATTTATGTAACTTGGAATTAAAATAATAAATAATTGTTTTCCACAAAAGTCACTGGAGTAAAACTGGCATCCTATGCTGAAGCTTTTTAAACTTTACTCTTTAAAGATATTTTTACTCAGTTATCCACTCTTTTATTAGTATAATATCAAGGCTTGTTTCTCCCAGCCAGTCTTCAAACAAGGTAAGACAGGGGAACATTATCTCAGACTGAAACATCGTAATCAGAGCAACATAAAGTCAAAGCAAAATTGAAACAACTGAAGCAAACAAGGCTGGATGAGCAGTCACAATTATCTTACAACAGAGAGCAAAGTGGGTGGCAAAGAAGGTAAAACAATCACCAGATGAAATGATAGAGTGGTGATTTGGGGTCAAAGGTCTCCATAGAAACCATTAGATGCTACTAGCTACATGCCAACCTGAAAAATTTTAAGTTTTCTTGGCTCTATTTAGTTTTTTTCATGCTAAATTAATTAACAAAGTTGTATTTTCCTAATTTTATTTTCTAAAATAACAGATTAATTAATGTTAGGGTTTTTTTTACACATCTTTACCAGGAGGATGTGGAGGGTTCTGTTCATAATAAAACCCATTCCCTCATATAATCCCACCTCTTTACGAGGCCGTCCAGCTTGTCCTCGCGGTCTTTCAGGAAGGAGGCACACTTTCCCAGCACACAGCTGATGTAGTGCATCTTCATCGCCAGAACCTCGTTCATGTCCTGTTGCTTGATGCACTTCTCACAGATCAGCTCCATCACTCTTCTGCATTTGTCCAGAGCCTCCACCTCGGCGAGCAACGGGTTTTCCTTCACCAGCATCACCAACTGGAAAACAAAACAAACAACGAAGGAGATTATTTGGTTTTCTAGACGCCGTTTTAGGAAACAGCAGAGCAAAAACGCAAACTGAGCCATTCCAGCTGTTTCTGATCGCCTTACTGGTGAGGATGTTTTAATTTAAGCAGTGAGAAAAGTAGGTGGAATGAGGAAAAATGAACGGGAAAATTCACCTGAAAGCTACCAGGTTAACATTTTTATTGTAGTAGACACTGATATGACAATAAATGAATTTGATTTCAAGTGTTTCAAATTAGGAAATGTCTCAGGGTTTTGCTGGAGATGCTAAAAAGTGATTCAATACTTAAAAAAAGAATCAAGAAAATATGTAAAAGTCTTAATACAAATGTTAGATTTTTTTCTGCCCAAACTCATAAAACTTAATTATTTAAGCTGCTCTCTGAAGGTCTCTCTCACCTGAAAAAAATGTTTACATTCATAGCTAAAATCCAGATTATATCGACAAATAATTAGCATTAGCTAAAAAAAGGTTTACCACGCAATGCAGGTGGAGACAGACTCTTTAAAAGTTGGCAGCGTAAATCTTGTTTTTTGTTGGTTTCTTGCTGACACACTAACTTCACACAGACTAAGTGTCACAAAGCTTTTATATCCACACAAAGTCAGTAAATGATGTAAGAAATAATGTGATGAACGCAATATTTTATGGTAACTTTGATTTTTATTTGTATTAGCTAAACCGGTAGAGCTGCACTTCTCTTCCTGTTAGGAATAATTAACGATTTGATGCCACATTTAATTACAACTTTTTGTTACAGACACTAATAATTAAACTGAATAAAATGGTTTCAGAAGCATGACATAACAACAGAAAGCATATTAAGGTTCATTCAGGCTGCTGGAAGATGAACGGGGTCTTTGAAGCCCACATGCTGCATTCAGTGAAGTCCTACTTTGACCGTGTTCAGGTTGGTGCTCATGATGATCTTATGGAGGGGTCCGGACAGTTTGGGCGGAAGCTTTGGTTCCTTCTCCAAACCCTGCGGCTTTGTGTAGTAATCCAGCCTGGCTCGAGAAAAGTAGTTGTTGATTACAGTGACGCAGTCGTGCTGACCTAAGGATGAAAAGTGGAGGGTGGTTAAAACTCTGAATGTCGATCATTTTGATGATTCACTTGAAATCTTGTATTTTGTAATTTTGCGATGTAAACACACATTTTAGTTACATACCAAATTAATCAAATAAAAATGAATTAACTAGAATCAATTATCCAAATATTTCAGTCCATTGTGTTAATATAAGAGATAGTTTTTACCTAATTAGAAAAAAATGGTTGAACTTAATTTTAAATAACATTTCTGCTGGTATCTGCACATCTCTGCTGTTGCAGCTTTTATTGCTACTCTGCAAAAACTGAAATCTAAGTAAGATTAAATATCTTAAATTAAGGAGATTTATGCTTGTTTTCTTTCTGACAAGATATTTTTTCTCACCGAGAGGTTTTTATGTTAGAATATTTTTGTTATTTTAGTACCGGTACTGAATTATCTCAGTCAGATATTAAAGCTTGATATTAAGACAATATTACGTATTATGAGTACATATATGCTAGAAACTAGAATATCAATATTTACATAGAAAACCTCAAGTACAGAACGTATTTTCTCTTAATAAATTTTTCTTATTTCAAGCACACACAGAAGTCACTTATTGTAAATAGTCTCATTTTATGCTCTTAGACACATTTTGTAAATTTTTTTATCTACCCTACTCGGTTGTACATTAATTTGGACTGGAGTAGCTACTTTTAATAACTGCACAATATTTATGTTGAAATTTTCCCCTTACTGTACAGTATTTTATTCTTTATTTATATATTTTATGTTCTTATCTTTGTGTGAATTGCTTTGATTGACTGTCACTTTGCTGCTGTTGCATTGGAATTTACCCACTTTGGGGATAACAAAGGACATTTCTATTCTATTCAAACCAGAAAAAAAAATTCTTATGTTTAAGGTTTTGTAGATTTTAGAAAAATGCAATGAGAATAAATTATATGGTCACAAACCAACAAAAGCTGCCATTTGAGCGGCGGTCCGTCCAACAGAGTTGGTCACATCTGTTTCCGCCCCGGCATCCAGCATCATCCAGGTGATGTCAGTTTTTCCTACAGACATAAAGGAAAAACTTCTAATATATCGTATATTCAGACGTATTTGTTTGTTGCTGTTTGGACCTGCCAAACCACACGTCCTGTCAGGTTTACTTACCTGACAGGCCAGCAAACATGAGCGCCGTGTATCCATGTTCATGCTGGTTGCAGTTTACGTCGGCTCCGTGTTGGAGGAGCAACTTGCACATGTCTGCTTTTCCTTTGTAGGCAGCGTGCATGAGCGGCGTCATCCCATACTGCAGGTGAGACGAAACCAAATCTGTGACTAACCATCACACTAAAACTACATCTACTGTGGAGTAGAAATATTACAGCTGACAGAGCAAACTGGCACAGGAGTGTTAAGTTGAAAGCAGATACATTCAGGGCAATAAATTCACCTTTTTCTTGTTCAAAATAGAGACATATATGGGATACATGATCAGACAAGTGGAGGGAGAGCTGCAAAAAGCTTTAAGGTAAACAAAATAATTAACTTAAAACTCAGTTATTGAGAGGGAAGACTGCTTTCAAACTTCTCATGTGGACAGGAATCCAAAAGCTTCTCATAAACAAAAAAAAGAAAATAACTACAGACCTTAAAGGCATCAAAATTGATATACAAAAAAGCAACAGTTAATGCTCAATATTGTATTAATATAACAGTACATGAAATTGTTTTGATTCTTTTCTTGCAATTTCACTTAGGTAAAAAGAAGAAATGTAACTGTAAAACACAAATCTTTTTAATAAACTGGTTACGAGAGAAAAAAAAAGTTAATTATGAGCATGTCAGGATAAAATCATCAGTCTCGCTGTGCTAAGCTACCTCATCCAGACAGTTAACTCGAACATCTTTACAACCCAGCAACCTGGAGGCTTCCTGGACGTTTCCTAAAAAGAAGGAGAATTCGTCTTTTTATCACTTTCATATTGAAGTTTTACCAGAATATACAAAACAAATTCACAAACCCATCTAACAGCTAAACTTAACTGGCACGTTCAAACTTATTTCTAGCTTTCATGTTAGAATCAATGGAAAGGTAAAAATAAAAACAACAATTTTCCTACTTTTTATTTAAAGTGCTGCCAAACCACAGCTATAATGGCTATAATGGTCTAAATGGGTAGGCGTGCAGCTTGTATCGTACAAGCTAACCAGCAAGGATTAGCGTTAGCCGAGGAGGCTTACCTG
Organism: Xiphophorus maculatus; assembly: GCF_002775205.1. Lineage (NCBI taxonomy): Eukaryota > Metazoa > Chordata > Actinopteri > Cyprinodontiformes > Poeciliidae > Xiphophorus > Xiphophorus maculatus. The sequence goes on from NC_036445.1 coordinate 8,825,598, forward strand.
CAGAAATAACCTGAAACAACTCCTTTTCGCTTGGAGACAAGTCTCCTTTCTTTGCGGTGGACATGGTGATTGTTTACACCTTTAAATAAAATAGAAATGGCACCAATATTGCAACCAGTTTTCACACAAGCACCGCAGTTCTTCTCTCTGACAGGGTGATGCTCGGCTGTCTATGCTAGCTCTGGGCTAGCTGTCATACGGAATGTACCATTTACACCTGAAATAAGGGGTGTGTGGCGCCGAGATAGAAGACTAAAAAACTCAATGTGTGTCGAAATAATGACCTAACTTTTAGAACTATGTACTTTATATAAGAAGATAAGTGAGTAAAAAATTAGTATAATCAAGTAGCTACCCAAAGAACCAATAAAATGCACAACCGAATCTCCCCTTTGTATTTTGTAAAAAATAATCAGATCCACGGGCGTCTAGCAAGTTCATTCATAACCGAAATCCTCCAGCAGTGATAACACAGAAATGTCATATATTACTTTCAGATATTTTATAATAAAATGTAAATACTGATATAGAATAACCATTCATCTCTCTGTCTCTCATAAAGGTATTTATTGTATGCAAATACTCAGGTACACAGTATTGATTAGGGGGGGAAAAAAGCAAAATTCCAACTTTAATCTCAAAATTCAGACTTTGTTCTTAAATAGTTAGAATTTTGATGAAAAAACTGCAGAATTGCAAAGAAAAAAGTAATTGAAAGAGTCAATTACTCTTGACAATCATTGTTACAAGTCTGAATGTGGTCGTGTCTTGATGTAAATTGGCGCAAAGTAAATTAAAACAGTCTTTAAATAACAGTAATGTGTACAAATAAAGTTCATTAAATCAATTAGATGAATTGTCTCCACCTAAATAAGTATGAAATCCACTCTGTTGGGTAACTCTTTCTGTCATGATTAAGGTTCTGTCTTTGATTCACCTTTCAAAAGGATTGACAAAGTTTGCATTTGTCTTACTGCTGGATTTTCATGTGTTTTCCATATTCAGGAGAACAAATAGTAAAATGTGACTCCACGTATCACAAACATCACCTTCTAAATTACCTCTTTGCTCCAAGATATGGGTCTGTAAAGCTGCACAGATCCACTTCGGTCCAGGTTTGAGCTGAAAGCACAGCTGAAACAACTGAAACGCCGCCACATATCTGGCAAGATCCTTTGATTGTCTCTGCAACAACAATGTAAACAGATGCAAACGTTTCTTTAAAAAAATCATTACTATGTATTTCAGTTTTGGGACCAGACCAAAACCCCTCAGTGTCATTACCTTGAGAAACAATGAGATTTGCATAAGTATAAAACAGGCTTTAATGTCAAAAATTATCAAATGTTAAAAGCCATACAAATGTAACAGATACAGAGTGAAATTCACCGTCCAGCGCTGGGCTCCACTTAGCTCACCTGAGGGCTGACACCAAGTGTAGCAAAGATTGTAGCAAAAGTTTAGCTTTTATTCTCCTCATTCTGAACCCTCCCAAAAGGGAAGTGTTAATCAGTTTTATTTTGTTTATGACTTATCACATAAGACTGTCGCTAGTCTTATGTGATATGGTTATGTAAGCATGCAGCAGTGTGCGTGTAAGCAGATAGAAGAGACAGAGGAAGGACATAGAATCACTTCATCCAGGAGGAGGAGCTTGAATTGTAACCCAAGTTTAGGCAATAAAATACCATAAAACAACTTCTGCAGCTTTTTCTCTTTGTTCTCATGGAGGAGCAGCATTCAGCTTTTATGCACCTCAAATCTGGAATAAACTTCCAGAAAATTGTAAAACAGCCGAAACACTGAGTTCCTTTAAATCTAGACTAGAAACCCACTTGTTTAGAGTTTGGCACACAGTGAAAAGAAAATGTTGTAGCATTGTTCCAAATCTTGCACTTTTTAATTCCTTCTCCTTTTTTCTGTTTGCTTTTCCATGTCCAATGGGTAGGTTGTTTTGGATTTTTTTCCTCTTATACATATATGTCAATTTATTTATTTTCTTTTCATATTTGTGGATAATATATTTGTCAGAGTTACCTCCAATGGCAGGATTTATTTGTAGTATTTTCTTTCCATATGCTTTGTGGAAATGTTATTTATTTTACCTCAGTTACCTTCTGTTTGTGGGTTAAACTCTGCTAAAAGTTTATTGCAGTATCTTGAACCATATTTTTTAAATATACTGCTAATAATAAATAAAAAGACATTTCAAAGAAAGAAAGAAAAATTTAGAAATTAAATATGTAAAGAAAGAACAAATACTACAATATGTTGGTACTAAATTGGGGCCCCTCAGTTGTCACAGTATTTTTAGTTAATAGAGAACAAATTCTCATTTTCAACAACAACCTGTTCAGAAAACATCAAAACATCACACAATGCAAAATCATAAAACAGAAAAAAATAATAAAAATACAATCATATCCATACTAAGTAAATATACTATGTACACATGATAAGTCAGCAGTATTTAAAAACAGGTAGATCTTGTTGGCACAGATTCCTTGCTGGTTTACTGGAATGATTCCTGACAAAATCTCTCATTATTTATTCTTATAATTACGAGGTCATAGTGATGAGGGTTAGGGTAGTAATGGCAATGAACTCCCTCAACAGTTCATCTGAGGACGACACAGAGACACACAAGGTAAGAACAGCTACTGACAGCTAACACTGACCGCTTAACATGTTGTTGGCTAAAATCCCTGGTAGGAAGCTGGAGAAGCCAGAGAAAACCCAAAAAAACACGTCAACTCCTCACAAATTTAATTTGAAAATGCTGCGTTGTGTCGTGAGAACAGCTTTAACGCAGCAAAGTTTCTACATCCAAGCTGTCTGTAGCTTATCATTGTTCTGGATAAACCTTTAAACTCTTTAAAAATTAAGAAAAATACTCTAGGCTCTTGAAACTAAAAACAGAGAAAAAATATGACATTGAATAATGCAACTCAAGACTAAGCAATAATAAAAAAAAATCAAATTAAAAAGGTCCTTTTGTTGACTGACCAGGTTTGTCTGGCTTACACTGACATGATGCTGCACTGTCATCAGGGTTGAAATTATATAAAAACAAACAAAAACATCAAATATTCAAACTTAAATATCAAAGACAAGATGCTTCAGGTTTGAATCAATGATTAAAAAAACTATTTGTATGTATTATTACATAGAGATGTTGCCTACAGTTATTATGAATATGAATAAATAGAATTGCATTTATATATTTTTTAAATATACCTAAAAATATACCACTAATCCTAAAAGTTTTAAACTTGTCAAACACACACACAAAGTTATAAGCATATCTATGTTCTCATAAAATATATTTTTGACAACATTATATATACAACTAACAGTTTCTACAATGGCAACATAACTCAAGATAATATTTTTAGATAATAGTTCAATAGATTTGACTATTATCCTGAAAGGAAACAATGACGAGACAAAACTAAATGAGAAATATCTGGAATTTTAATTTCAAACTTCCTTCAAAAACGGACTTCAGTCCCAAATGTGGTTCTTTGAACAGAGAGCAGTAAATATTGACAGGCTACTTTGGCAATCTGCAAATACAGTTGAACTTACGTGAATAAAAGAGGAGTACCTAGACGATGAGATGTGATTGGACAACGAAAAGGTTTTTATATGAGGAAGAAAGTTCTGTGACAAACCAAGTCTGAACCAAATCAAACCATAAAGACCTTCAGCTCCGGTGACAAAAAATCTGTCCTCCAAGAAATCAGCGTAAGATCTGAGTTTCTAACATCTTTCATTAAAGCTTGATCATATTTCAAGTAACATCAAGTTAACAATTGAAATTGTAAATACTGAAAGTCGGCTGAGAGTAAAAATAACCAGAATCTATCAGAACTGCAGCTTAATAACTGTACAGAAGTTTAGAAACTTTTGTTGGGTAATAATGTCCTATTTTGTCTGGGTTTTGCAGAATCATGAAACACATTGTCCTGTTTCATTTGCTGCTCCTGTTTGGAATGTATTCAGCCCAAAATTATAGTAAGTATAATCTAAAAATATTTATTAAACTGTTGAGACTGTAAACATAGGACAGCTGACTTTCACTCTTTATCACAATTTATCACAGAACCTGTTGGTCCAAATCTATGAAATAATCTGTGGTTTGGATCCTGGCTGCACCTAAATTGTTTCCAGTGCATCAGAAAACTTCTGGAAGGAGATTTTTTTTTTTTACACCCTGAAAAACATCACTGAGGAATTAATGACAATAAGTCACCTTTCTTGCTCTTTTTGACACAGTAGATGAGCAGGAAAAATATATATTTTTTATGTGATGGTCAGATACAGCTCTTTGGTTCTGGTCTGGCTAGATTTCCCATATTGGAACAGAATCAAAGGCGTCACACTTTGTGTCTGAAAAGATTAATTGTTCCATTAAAAATGGAATGGTTCACTAATTATTGGGTTGAGATTTGGTGGATCTGCAGACAAGATAAAATATAAGTGCAATTATCACTATTTCATAAACATGATCACATTTATGACACATAATTAGTTTTTCAGTTATTAAATAAATTCTATCAGAACTCAACAGAATAATTAACATTGAGATAAAAATAGGATTAAACTATTCTTCTTAACTCCCTCCCCTCCAGGAAATGTGGCTTTACGTGGCAAAGCCACCGAGTCTTCTCACTACAAAGGAGAGTGGGATGAGTTGGTGGATGCCTATAAAGCTATAGATGGAAACCAAAATTCGAATCTTAAAAAAGGATCTTGCACCCACACTGACACTGAATCCAACCCCTGGTGGAGAGTGGACCTGCTGGACTCGTATATCGTCACCCAGGTCATCGTCACCAACAGAGGAGACTGCTGTGATGAGAGGATCAACGGTGCAGAGATTCGCATTGGAAACTCTCTACAAAACAATGGTGTTGAAAACCCGCTGTGAGTGGTTGTTTTAGGTTTTACAATATGAGAGAAGGGCCTGTGGGAGACAGCCAGTATGTTTCCTATTTATGCACATACCTATTTCACATTATGAAGTCTTTAAAAGAATCCAGGATTAGTTGAGCATGTTGGCCTAAATATGTTGCAATTTTCCTATTACCTAAAAAATTGCTGTTTGCGATACGTCAAAACCAGTGATGGCAAAGTTACTTTACTTTCAGCAGCTGTTGACAATAATGTTCCGCCACCTGTGAAAATAATATTGAGCTCTGCCAATACTTAATTGCAGGTTATTTTATAATGATAATATCAATCAATCAATCAATCAAATTTTATTTGTATAGCACGTTTCAGCAGCAAGGCATTTCAAAGTGCTTTACATCATTACAAACACAGAAACACAATGCAAGATAGAATCAACAATCAAAACACGACATTAAGACTCGTTCCATCAATAAATTTGTAATTGATTACATTTCAAATACAATCCTAAACAGGTGGGTTTTTAGTCGAGATTTAAAAGAAGTCAGTGTTTCAGCTGTTTTACAGTTTTCTGGAAGTTTGTTCCAAAGTTGTGGTGCATAGATGCTGTTCATATTAGTCTCAATGTTTGCAGTTTCTTGGAACTCAACTGGAAGCTCGACGTTGTTCACAGCAAATAATATTAACAAATACAGAGCAACAAAATGCCCATCTCTCTTCTCCCTCCGTCGTTTACATTTCTGTCACAGCGGTCACTCGACGCGTAGAGGAAGTAAAATTACATTAAAAAAGAAAATAGTAATGCAAAGTGATTTGGTTAAGTAACCTTAATCTGATTACTGGATTTGAAATAGCAATGCGTTAGATTACTCGTTGCTGGAAAAAAAAGTGGTCAGTAACGCGTTACAAAGTAACTGGCCAAAACTCATATTAATTTTCATATCTTTTGATATATTTTTCATCAGAGCTGTATAAGTACTTACCGGATCACACAATCCAATTCTGTCCTCTTCCTCTGTTTGGTCTCCTCCTCTTCATCAACACTTCTGATTTCAATGCGCTGCGGTTCAAATTAAAAAGGATTAATAACGTTACTCATTATTGTTTTGGCTGGAGGAGCCAGGCAGTTGGACCATTACGCGTCATTTACCCAAAATGCACTGCAGCGTGAACAATATGGCGACATTCTGTGAAAATATTTTATTCAAATTTATAAAATCTAGACAACCTACACTATAATTACTATATTGTTTTTACATCTAAAACAAATGTTTCCCAAATAAGATCTGTTTTTAGAACTAATCGTGGATCCCAACCCAACAACTCATGTTCTAACTTTAGTCCTGCAAGTAGATCCTAGATATCACTGACAAAGTTTTTCTTTTTCAGGGCTGCTACAATCTCCTCCATTCCAACTGGAGACTCTCAAGTAATCAATGTTTCTCATCGAATGGAGGGACGTTATGTTACTATTGTGATACCGGGATCAGAAAAGACTCTGAGTCTCTGTGAAGTGGAGGTCTATGGTTACTGCGCTCCAACTGGTGAGAGGTTTCTAAAACCATGTTCTATGGAAAAAGTGTGGAGGGGGGGTTCTTATTTACAGACATTTCTAAGGCACACACACACACACACACACACACACACATATATATATAGGTTCTTAGACAGCTAAAGATTAGCAATAACATATTTCCTTAAACATATCACCAACACCAGCTTGAATTGTTGATTGAAGGAAGGACAAATGCTTTCTTGTTGCTGCCACCAAACTCTAAGCTCATCATCCGAATGCTGTGCTGCTCTGTACATATCACAAGTTAACATTTAAGACCTTACTTCTTTGCAATCATCTTAATCACCTTTGCTCACTCAACTGCCCCTCATTGGATAGGTTCTGCTGTTTCTGACCAAACTAGCTAAACTCATTAAACAACTGGTACAAAATAGAAACTTTTTTACCTGACAAAATCAAGGGTTCAGTTGCATTACTCACATCTAACAACAGAATCAACCAGATACAGATACATGCAAAGAAGCAAATCAAAACAAGGGATGGTGTGTAAATTTTCTTCCATATCAGCTTTCAGCATCTATGCACCACAAATTTGGAACAAACTTCCAGAAAACTGTAAAACAGCTGAAACACTGACTTCTTTTAAATCTCGACTAAAAACCCACCTGTTTAGAATTGTATTTGAAATTTAATTAATTACAAATTTATTGATGGAACTTGACTAAATTCTGTGTTTTGATGGTTGATTCTATGTTGCATTGTGTTTCTGTGTTTGAATTGATGTAAAGCACTTTGAAATGCCTTGCTGCTGAAATGTGCTATACAAATAAAATTGATTGATCATGATGAATTATCCCCCACACTCCTGGAAAAAGACTGAGAAAACATGCTTTTATTTTTAATTCCTGCTGATTAAAAAAAAAATCCTGTTTCTCTTAACAGGTCAGAACCTTGCCCTTCTAGGCAAAGCCACGCAGTCATCACTGTTTGAATTTGGTCTTGCATATAACGCCATTGACGGGAATCGCCTCAACGCGTGGAATCAGGCTTCCTGCTCGCACACGTCAAACGACGAAAGCCCCTGGTGGCGACTGGATATGCTGAAAACACGCAAAGTGTTTTCAGTTAAGGTCGTCAACCGGGATTCACATCAAGAACGACTCAACGGCGCCGAGATCCGCATCGGAGATTCTCTTGAGAACAACGGGAACAACAATCCCAGGTAGTTTACTAATAAATTCCATTTTCTGATTTTGTAAAAGGAAAGTTGTTTGAATGACACTACTATGCAGCCTGTGCACATGATTCAGGGCTGTAGTCACTTTTAGTAGGACATAGAGCACACAAGTTAAAATAAAAAAAACTCTTCCTTCATTTTAGTTGCTGGTTTTATTAAATGTAGTGTCAATTTTGAGAATGTAATAAATATGACTTATTTTCTGTTTTTGTTAACAGATGTGATGTGATCACAGTTTCTTCGGGAAAGAATCTTTATGAGTTTAATTGTAACAAGATGGACGGACGCTACGTAAACATCGTCATCCCCGGCAGGAACGAGTTCCTTACTCTTTGTGAGGTTGAGGTTTACGGCTCCACAATGGAATAAAGCCTGCAGTGGCAACAAATGGCTGTTTGTACGGCTCACAAAAACCTGACGCTTCTGCTCAATAAAAAGGCTTTCAAATGTGCTTAAGGTGTTAATTATTTTAAATGATTTAATGTGTATCTAGTTTCCAAGACAAATCGGATTGTCAATATTAGTATTAAATAATAAGTGAAACAGAAAGAAAACTAAATAGTTTCAACCCAACAAAAATGACACAGCTGAGATAAAAGGGTAAAAAAACACAATGTAGAAATAAATGAACCTATAATTGTAGTAAAACATCAAACATTTAAATTTCGTGTGACTCAATAAAAATTCTTACTTGATTAATCAAATATAATCAATTATTTAATTAAATTTTTTTGGCACTAGAGGCTTCACTACACAGGCCTCCATCCTTATGTAAGTTCATCTCTTGTCCTGTAGGTGTTTCTGCAGCTGGATTAAGTAATTTCAAATTGACTGAACACTGGGTGGAGGATGTGGTGTTATGCCTCTGCCTCCATAATGTTTGGGTAAATTTTTCATAAGTGTACCCACCCTGGCAAGAGGTTATTTCCATCTGAAGTAACCAGGGCATATTTCACTGCGGGTTTGAAATGGGACAGATTTTTCCTGAACTTAATCGGCTTTGCTGTGAGAAGGCAAATGTGCTTCATTATCTTTATTTTCTTGGAGATTTTTCACAGAATTGTTCTTTTTAACTTCAAAACTGTAAAATCAAATTGAGCCCTGAACATGCAGAATATGTCCAAATGAAAAAGCAAAAAATTTGACTTGGTTCCAAAACGGCGTCAGACTGTTCATATTTACATCTTTATTCTGCAATTTGTCAAGTTGAGGCTTTAAAAAAAGCTTTTTAAACATTGTTCTAAAACTAAACTATGTAGCCTAAAACATCACAACAAAATTTGACATGATCTAAACGTGGAGGGAAGTAATGTAGCCAACAAGGAAACATTCTACATCAATGCTACAAATGGATCAGAGCTGATGCAGAACTGAAGTGTTTATATATATATATCAATATATATCTGCTTCAGTTAATCACCCACAATCCTGTGCTGCATCAGCCTAGTTTTACTTCACACTGCTAACGCTGGTACTTTGAGCGTCCCTATTCTAGTAAAGACACGTGTAAGTTAAAGTACCCTGAATATGTAGCTTTAATAACAAGACTTCCTTTGGCAACAAACAATAATTCAAGAAACACAATATGAACCATTTTAAAGGCTAAACATTGGTATTTTACAAAACAAGTATATAAAAAGTGGTACCAGGGCAGTTTGAAGATGTATTTACATTTTCTTACCATATTCACCCCTAAAAAAGCTTCCAAATGACAAGTTACAAGGGCTCTTTTCTCATGAGAAAAGAGCCCTTGTCTAGATCTTTCAACACTGTATGATATGTATTAGATTTAAAAAGCCTCCAAACACAGAGACATCCTAAAATCTTGAAGTTGCATGAAACTGCTCACAGAAATAAATTATAAAAATACTGTACTACAGAAAAACCTTTTCACTGTGCATAACGATAGAGGAAATCAGCTTTTTTTTGTCAAGTTTACAAACGGTATTGCTTCACAGTATATGGACATCACCGACAGTTTCTGACTGAAGCGACAGTTATAAAGTTAAAAATGTAGGAAGGAGAATAGGGATGAATCCTTTAAAACAAGGAATAATCGTACCGGAGCCAAAGCAACAAGCTAAGTGAGAAACAGTGACACTTTTTGGCTTTCTCATATACCCGGACATGGACACAGTGACGCTTCTGGATCAGAAAAAAATACTTGAAAGTCACAAATACTAGGCTGTGTGGGCGGCGACTCAGGCTGGATTTATGCCATTTTTTCCTGTCCTAAATACTGACACCACAGGTGTGGGAAGAAGAAACAGAAGTGTGAAATCAGGATAAAAAAGTTTGCTTGAACTTAATTTGGTTTGGTCCCGTCTCCTCAGAGCTGTTATCTCAGATCTTTGGGGACTCCGAGAACTTTGTAGACATCGTTGGAAAAGACAGTGGTGAAGTACGGCCACGGGTCGTTGGACATTTGAGTGCAGAAGGGAGTTTTCCCAACGTTGTCAGGGTCTTCTACATCCCAGATCTCTGGCATGCTGCACCCGGGCCTGAAGAACAGAGACAGAGATGAAGACAAGCCCACAGCCCTAACCAGAGAGGAGGGGTCTGGGCTGGGCTTACCTGGTTCTCCTGGTGCACCAGGAATCCTCCAGGATGAAGAAGTCCACCCCCAGCTTCATTAGGTTTCGTTGAACTGTTTCACCAGACATGCGACTGTACATGGAATAGACCAGCTTGGTTCTCTCCCTGTGAAGAAACATGGATTTAAACGTTACCGTTAACAGAGTTAATACACTTTTCCCATGGCAATATTCAAGCACTTTTCAATGTAATTTTTCTAACTTTTCCAGCACCACACTTTGGAGACAAAGACAAAACAAATGAACGAAAGAAGACAGTTTAAATTCACCATTAATTCGTATAATTCATTACTATTTTTAACTGGGATGCAACAATCTACTTTTTTCATGTCCGATACCGATTCAGATATCTGAGGTTTAGTATCGGCTGATTCCGATACAAAATAAATCGTACTGAATTGGCTTAAAATGCTTCTTTTTTTGTATTGAATTCTGAATTTATTTGATACCTTTGCAGCAGAACAGCACACTTAAATTCTAACTGATATAAAACAAAAAAAAAGTTTAGTCAAATTTAACTTCAGACAGTGAGACAAAAAAATTTACATGAAAATATCTGGTTTCAACCGCAAATAACGTAAAATTGGGCTTTTAATCAAACATTCAATTATTTTATTAATAAGCTGTGCAGCTTGAATATAAAGCATTTTCAGAATCAGAATCAGCGTTTATTGTCATCATGCAGAAGCACAAATAAATTTGTTTCAGTACAGCCCGTCCAAAAAAGACAAACAAACAACATGAGACCAGGGTAGACGGGTGCCTGAGGCTGCAGCCATCATACACAAATTAAACGCTTTACAAACCATGAAAACGTCTAAATGAAATTCAAGCATTTTATCAGCAAAAATTTATCGGTGCAAATTTCCTTAATTTTGGGAGATCGGTGATCGGCCGATGCTTACATGTGAAGCAGATCTTATCCCTCCCTCTCATCTACCCCAGCAAAGGTCTAAAAATCTCTTCTGCGTTCCTGTGAGAGGTTTGACCGATAAAACAGTCCCCCAGGTCACATCTACAGTTAACAGCAGTCGCCAACTCAGCAACTCTTTTGCTATAGTTAGTGACATTTCAGACAAAAAACTGAAATTGACCAAAATCAGAATTGGCAGGTCAGGATTTTTAAAGATCGGTAATCAGAGGTCGGCCAAAAAACTGCATGAAATGCCGACCGCTGCCTACGGATCCATAAAAACAGCCCAGAAATGTGAAAATTTGTTCTTTGTCATCATGAAGCGTGAAAAACTCATGGCAGCTGAACTGACCTGAGACCAGCGTCTTCGTAGTGGGGGTGGTTGACGATCGGCCGGCCAGCAGAGAGCTTCACGCTGGCCATGGTGGGCATGGCTCCAGCAAACACAGAGTCTACACAGAACCACGACAGAACCCAGTGGAACCAGTTAGCAACAGAGTTGCTGTACATATGTGTCAAAATGAGATTTTCAGAGTGAATTTAATTGTATTTCTTGTGTTGTGAAGCTGTTGACTCACCGGGCTGGGTGTTTTCCTGGATCCAGTCCAGCAGCTCCTCCTGCGGCAGGTTGCTGAACTCTCCAATGATGGCCCACTGGGCCTGCAGGTTGGCCACTCCCTGTACGGCCATCATGCCCAGCACTGTGAAAACTACAGCCTGGTGCTTGAACCTCTCACCAATCCAACCAAACAACTGGGAAAGGAATGGAGAGCGGACATATTTGATGCACAACATGGAGGTGGGGTTTTAAAAAAATTAACTAAATTCTCAAAGTGAAATGAGTTTAGCTCACATAGACATAGAAAGTGTTAGTTTTGATTACCATAGATTACAGATAAAGTAAAAATGTGGTTTCTTATATCGTTACAACTCTACATAAGACCAATAAAAAAAGATATTTTAAAGCAGAAATGTCATTCATAGTCATGTTCTGTACAATCTAAGTTTACAAAAAGTGTTCACAGTCCTCCCAGTGTTGTGGTTGTCAGTTTTGCTTGAGCACCTTTTCCAATTACAGTTTTCCTTCCACTTGACTTTCCATTAAAATGCTTGTATACAGCGCTCATTGAAAAAGTGAGTGTGTCCATGACTCCTTTTTTTTTTAACAATTGTACACATCTTATGACAAAAACTACCAAAGAATTTATTTTGGTTTTTCAAAAGTTATAGGCCAAAATCATAAGAAATAAATGCTTAATATATAACAAATAGCTTTTTAAACTGAATTAATCAAATTATTTTTTAAATTGGATTTAAAAAATTCTCTGTCATCCATACAATTTCCAAGAGCAGAGCTAAGAGATTTATTAAAGTCAGTGGGCGTTTGTGTATTTAGAAACAATTAATGAAGATATAAAGAGAAGTTTTAAAATGAAAAGGAGAAATTGGATGAAGAAAACATAAAATATGAAAATATTATAGTCAACTCCGTCTCTCAAGTCAATTTGCTATAATATAAGAAACTAATCATCAATCAATAACCACATAGATGCATATTTAACCACAAAACAGGAAATGTGCAGAAAAACCAAACAAAAACAAAAATAACATAAAACAGACATATCATTGAAATGATGCAACACTCTACCTTTACAGCATGTTACATTTTATTAAAAACTGATCTACTCTTTTTTGTGTTTATTTAAACAGATTGTTCCATAAACAGAAACAACTTTCCACTTGTTAAGTTCTGATTTTGAGTTTTTCAAAATATCTCCGATCGTCTCAAATTATAAAGGCAATCTCTTTTAATAAATAAATAATGCAGATGTTTTGGTAACACACTGCTATGTATTTAAACATATTAAAACCTGTGTTGGAGCAAGATAGAAAAGCTGTCCAGCAGAAAATATCAAGAAGCTAGTTGAGTGTGACACAATTCCCACATTACTGTGTTTATTTAGTTGGGCTAGTATTGTTCTAATCAGTGTCAGTGTTCAGATTGTCGTGTCTTTGGGAGTGGAGGCCCACCTGTCGGGAACAGAGCAGTGACGCCATGATGCACATGTGGGGAGTGAGGAAGAGCTTCAGGCGCATGATGAGGATGGCCAGGACAGCGAAGGCTACCAGCTGCAGGCTGTGGTACACCATCTGCACCAAAACACAGGCAAATGCATGAGTTTACGCCGACATTCACAACTTCTCACGCTTCCACAGCATGCACAATAAAAAGGACAGAGGTTGAGTGTTTTGAGTTTAAGACACTCTGTGAACAGGAACAATATGTATTGGGTGACGTTCATATTTTCTATAAAGGTTGAATTTAACAAAATGCAAAATCAAACTGGAGATCAAAAATAGAGGTGCAACTAATGACTATTTTAGAAATCAATTATTCCATCGATTATTGCAAAAATTAATCAGGTAAAAAAAAACAAAAAACTTGTGCGGTCCACAGATTTTTCATTAAGAAATGTTTATATACATTATTAGAAATACATTTAAAAGATGTAAATCAATAAATCAGTTCTTTCTGGTGTGACATTTACCTGAACTTTATCATTTACAGCAGATTTTAGAATAACATGAAGGTTAAAGGTTACATAAGCTGGTCTTTCATTTCATTGTGCAGATTATCTATTCCAAAAACACTAAGTCTTGTCAAACATTCTTAGTACCCTTAAAATATAATAAAACTAACTTAAAATCATAGAGCTTATTCACAAAACACTTTTTCTCTCTATTATAAAGCCTGCTTATTGAAATCAGCATTTGTAACCCAATTCATGTGTCACTGTTAGTTCTGTACAAAAAAATAAAGCCGTTATGTGAAAAATCTGGTGGGTGAGCAGTGTTACAGAAAATTACACAAGACGGCTGGGAGAGGGATGAAAAAAGCAAGAAGAGTGGGATTTCACAGCAAAGGACAAACTGCTTTTCATTTCTGGGTAGAGACAAGAGGGATGAAAATCCCTTTGAGAGACAAAACCGACTGCAACGCAGAGGAGAAATATTCTGAAATCAGAGGAACAATGCAGCCAATGGCATCTGAGAAATGAATACATTTAATCACAATTAAAAAACATAAAGGAACTTTATTTCCTTACCTCTCCTTTTGCAGCTACATCAGACCTGCAGAACAAAACAGATGAAGAAAAGAGACAAAATTATTTATTAGAAAATCAGAGAAAAAAAACTACTTAGAATATTGCTAAATAAAAACAAAAGCATAGAGAAGGAAGGAGTCACCCTGTGAATTCATCTTCATCCTCCATGTTTGGAGACGTTTTTGCTTTTTGTGTCAGAGTCCGAAACAGATCCTGCACCGTCTGAGGAGGACAAATTAGGATTAGGATTAAAAGCAACGACTGTTGGATCTTTAATGTCATCACTGATTTTTTTGTTTTGTTTTTAGTGGTAATACTCCTTCAACTGCTTGCTCACGTACTGCCTGCTGTGCTCTGCCAAAAATGATTCATGTATTCTTAGCTTAGCGTGGGTCGGCATAATACGATTAAACACCAAATGTTTTTTCTCCCTCATATTTTTCAGCAAGAAAAATCCTTGCAATAATAGATATTTTCTTTACTTCTCAGTTTAGAGAGGAAAAAAAAGGTGTAAAAGCTGCAGGAGAGAAAACATTTTCATGTAGATTTCTCAAACTGAAGCGACGCAACCTGCTTCCTTCATCCCAGCAGTTCGGTTTGGTTGTCTGCAAGCAGCTTTGTGTTTCCTGCATAAAAAGAGCTCTGAGGTTTAAAAAGCGATTTCATCTTCATGCAGGGCTGCACAGAACAGCAGAGGGTTTATAGTGAAACCTTCCGACTGTCTCAATGTTTAATTCATGATCCCACATGCAGGGAAATTCAATAAGCCTGAACAGAAGTGCTTAATAATCCTTAATAATCTCAGTGACTTTACAGAAGATTTTAGCTTCCTTCGGTGAGAGTTTGTTCACTAATTAGTTAATAAAGGAGATATTACAGACATAATCTCGCAAACATACAGCAGATGGGTTGTCTCTTGGCTTCCTCGGATAATCGGTTGTTTTGCTTGGATTAGAATGGGATAAACTAAACAGGAAACAGTGCATCCCAGTAAAATAGAAGATCATTAAAGAGATAACTTTATTTAGTAATTAAATAAATGTAAAAAAATCAGAATTTAAATTATGACTGTAATTTGTAAAATGCCACAAAAAAAGTTTTGTTAAAGAAACCATCTGTTCACAGAGTGCCATATCAAAGAATATTAATGGAAAGCTAAGTGGAAGGAAAAACTGCCCGCCACGCAGATCCAGTAATTCGTGCAAAAAAAGGCACAACAAGGTATATGTTGCAGTACAGGGCCTTACTCATCTCTGTGTTAAAAATGCTTTTTTTTATTAGTTTATTGTTCAGTTTTTCATTTAAGCCATAAGAATAAACATTGACAGAAAAAAACACTTGAAATAAATTACTCTGTGTAATGAACGTAAATAATATCCCAGTTTCCTTCCTTGAATACAAAAACTGAAACCGTTTAATTTGGAAATTTTTTTACTTCGTTTAGTAATTGGTGTCAAATGAACACATTTCATCCAAATCAAAGTAGCATTTAATGAATATAATCTGTCATATTATTCAGATCGATCAATGATTATTTTAATCCATCTCTGCTTTCTTTAATTCACCTTCATATGCCAAGTTTTTACCAGCCTTATTCCTGCTGGTTCCTAACTGGACCTCCTCTGAGGTAAAAGTAAAAGAAGGAGTTCAAAAATGACAATCTGTGTTTTAAAGAATCTCTCTTTATTTGAATCAGTGCTAATCAAAGGCAGATCAGAGTCGTAAAATACTGGGTCACAGTCCTGATTTATGATTAAAATAATAAAGAATATACTGTATATCAGTGACGTGCGGTGAGGTTCATAGCTGGTGAGGCACTGACGTCATCAGAATCAGATTTGCAAATAGATGCATAGATTGACAGCAGTTTACAGGTTATGTTTCACTTCTGCATCCTTACACATACAAACTGTAGCTCACAAAATCTATCGCTGCACTTGACTTGCTTCCCGAATCGTTTAGCCTAGCTCGCTGTCACTTACTCGGCAGTTGAGGAGTGAACAAGACGAACGTCTGGGATCTTGAGCGCCCCCTGCCATGAGGCAAGAGAACTGCCTGCCTCACCTCGAACCTGTTCTCTGCTGTTTATAATCGCTCATTACACGAAACACGTTACACAAACACAGTTGGTGACAAAAAGCACTGTACATTATATACATAAGCTAAATTATTGGAAATAAGTTCACATATTAAATTTGTTTAAACCATTTTATTGACGCCGTACAGCAACATGCTCTCTCCGCTTAGCAGCCAGCGCAGAGCCAGGGGTTGCGCAATCCAAGGTGAGGCAGAGCTCGCTGCTGCCTCACCGGCATCGCTTCCAAGCATTTGAATGGGAAAATAAGAAAATTCAACGATTTTGAACAAATAAAAATCGAAATTGGTGAAGCTACATGAAAAATAAATATTTTTTAGTACAAACCACCGGATGAATATAACAATTTAAATTACTTTATGATTATATATTTTCTTTCTTTCCATGATGGCTGGTGAGGCACTGCCTCACCTGCCTCCCCTGACCGCACGTCACTGCTGTATATTTACATATAATATCTGCTACAACATAAATGCATATCAGCAGCTTTAATATAATTTGAATAAATCTTTAATGTCAAACATTTCAGCTGTAATATATTTCGATCAGCCTCTTGTTATAATGATTTCTAGAAACCTCCAAAGGTAAAACTGAAAGCTTTAGCTTTAGCTCATCACTCTGAGCTTTATTAGTTCAGATTATTAAAGTGAACTGAGGGAAACAGGAAGAAACAGAGCCTGACTTGGAGTGAAACAAATAATTAAAAGTGAAGGTTTTTCCTGAGAGGACTAAACATTAAGTTTACTTATTTTATGTGAACAAACTCACCTTGCTTGCAATGAGAGCAACCACCAGCATGTTGATGGGCAGCAGCAACGTCTTAAGGTAACGAACCGGCGTCTGAGGGAGAGAGACACAATAAGGAAGTCAAAGAGAGAAATGTTTATTAAATGAAAAACTTGATCTTTATCCAAAATCCTCTACAAAATCCTTTTGAGTTTATTGATGAATTTGGGTTTTTAGTAATTTATTTTCATCGTTCATTTTCTAATGTGGAATGATTGCGCAACAAAATACATCAGCATTTAAGAACTGGGCCAGAGTGTCAAAATACATCTCCACTGATATTTGAAGCCTTATGTTGGATCAGGGGTGTCCAAAATGTGGTGCTGTGGCCATTTGCTGCCCTTGGAATGATTCTCTGCGGCTGGTGTCCACAGTTTAATTAGACAGATTTATTTTACCAGACTGTTGACGGCGATATGCTCAAAACAAATTAAAGTTACATTTTTGTAGATAAAAAAATAGTGCAGAAAAATGAAGTCTATAAATTGAAAACTTAAGCAGCAACACAAAATATTCATCTTTTATTAACCATATTTCTAGTTTTCTTTTGAATTTGATGATGAATAGCACCACAAACCTTTTACTTGAAAGTAGAATTGTGATCCCCATTTTATTAAATATCAGGATTAAAAAAGGGACCAATATCATTTTCTTATAACCTAGAATACATCAAAAATTATTTACAGAATCTGTCTGTATGAAAACCAGGTGAGGAGGTTTCATTTAAATATTGTGTATTTAGTTTTTTTCCTTTGCATTTTTCACAACAAAAAAATACAAAAATAAATAGTACCCATGATTACTTTTAACTTGACAGTTGTGACCCCTGTGAATTTCAGTCTTCATGTATTGTTTTGATCTTGTCTGGATTTGAGTAAAAATAAGCAACAAATTCAAGCTTGAGGAGCTAATTGTTTTTTTTTTCAATTGTTGTGGTATTTGTTGTAGAATCATTGGAGGAGCAACAAAGAAGAAGTCAATCAAAGCGAAATTCATAAAAGTTGTTCAATAAATAATTTGAAATAAGAAAACAAAGAAAAAGGAAACAATGTTAACCTCTATATAACAATGAAATAATACAAAGTACATCAAATACAGATGTAAATGAAAAACACCTGCTTCTGAAATTAAGAGGTTTTTAATAATAACAACAAACCAAAAACAGTGTCAAAGTAAGGAATTACAATAAATTGCAAACACTTGCAGACTAAATGTGTAGCGAGTAGTCAGTGTGCTTTCATTCATATTCTGTTCAAGCTAAATCATTAAGTCAGATCAGCGTGCAGCACAAAGCTCGACTAAATCATCAGCTGTCAAGTTCTGCTGCGAGGGTTTTTGTTCCCTGTCAGCACAGATCTGGTTCCATCTGAACTCTGACACAAAGCAGCGGGAGTTTCAACATGTCTGACATCTAAAAAGATAACCAAGTGACATTTTAAAAGCAATTTAGACTTTCATTTTGGCTGTAAAGACTTGAATGCAACTCTAATCAGCTATTCAGAAACACAAAAATGAGCTCTGCTGAAAGAAAACTATTTAGTTTGACTTGCCTCAAACTCCATGAAGTCGAATTCGGCAGCGCAGGTGTACATCAGAGTGTGAAAGTCTTTGTAACTTGTGAATTTGGACTTGATCAGTCCACTGATGTGAGCCTGGAAAATAAGAAACCTCTGCTTAAATACACAAAGTGCCAATTCTGCCCTAACATGGAACCCAACATGTGGTTTAATATTTTCAGTAGGTTGCAAAATGTTCAGTGTCTTAATTTAACCAATTTTGACATCAAACATCACTTGTTCCTACTACTTGTTGTTTCTTACAACCTTTAAACATGAACATTCTCTTAAAATATTCTAATCTTTTAATGTAGAGTCAAAATATCATCATCACATGGAAAAGTGGCAGCATTGAAACATGAAAACTTGGTATCTTACATCATCAGAGGCACCAAACACAGAGGAGAGCAGAAATTTGAGCAGAACTGTGGAGCCAACCCAAGCCAGTCCTTGCATCACCTGTCGATGAAAACATAAATTATTTTTCATGCAATCAAAGCCTCTCTGTAAAAAGCAACAAGAACAAGCTAATAAATAATTTACTATAATTACAAATACTTTCCTAAATGCTATCTGCATCATTTCACCTCCCACTCTTTTGATTTTGCGTTTCATCACACAAATGCGTTGGCTGTGAGCAACAAAACACACCAGAAAACTCTGTGAATATAAAACAAGTCCTATAAACAAATCCCCAAAAAATCTCAGCAAATTATATAGTCAACAGTCATTTTGAAGTTGGGATCAACTTAAAAAACTGTTTTAAAATTAAAAATTGTTGCAGGAAAAACACTTGTCTAACCCAAGTCTAATTATTACCAACACATTTCAATAAACATGCTGCAAGAAACATGGAGACTCCACACAGAAAGGTCATGCAAACCCAGGAGCCTCTTGCTGCAAAGAGTCCTAACAACCATGCAGCCCTTCAGCTGCCTTTATAGTATTTTTAACATTTTGTATTTATAGATGTGACTCTAATGTTGTGACTTCCTGCATGTAGTGCTTGTATTTGCACTAAATCACAAGGGAGATATTTATATCAGTGCTTTTAAAATATGGTTTTTATATCCTTTCCAATCTCCTATCAGAAGGAAGCAACCTTTTTTGGCTAATACAACCTTATCCCTTTGGGAGAATTTAAGAGCTTTTAAATTTCATTCCTAATTTGTCATTTTTCTCCTTAAATTAAAAAAAGGAATACATAAAAAGTGAACGACTGAATTTTAAATCCTTAACTCCAATACTGATGCAGTATTCAGAATTTAAGTGCATCAAACTAGAGGTTACTAGAGGTTCATAAATGTGTACTGTAAGAATATAACTGTTACCCAAGACCTGATATTATCAAATAATTTTGCATTTGTGAAGAAAATTTTACAACTTCGGTATTTCTGTTTGTTCTTTTCTCTGCAAACGCAAAATAATAACATCAAAAGTATCGCCACAGTACATGCTTGAAATGATGCGTGGAAAGAACAGCGTTATTTCTTCTCACCCAGAGGATAATGCCAGGTTTGAACATCTGAATGAATTGGTTCCTCAAAGCAATGATTACCTAAACAGAAAAAACGACAATTAAACACTTGTTTGAATCTGTTTCTGTATAAAACACATAGATTCTTACAAGCACATCGTAATTTGATGTTTGCACGTCAGAAACTCACCCAGATGGAAATGAGCGAAGAGGCGTAGAAAGACGTGAGGAGCATGGAGTTTCCAAACATCAGGATGAAGCAGACACCGAGTGTGATCTGAGGAAAACGGAGAACAAGTGTTTTCTCTCAGTGTGAAACCTGTAACTTTATGTTTGTAAATGATCTGTGTGATCACATAATAACACTTAGAGACTGACAATGACAGTGATCTCATACAGTATCACTTTATTAATGCACCCTTAGGGAAATTTGCCTTGCAGCCAAATGAAAAACTAACGTCACAACCACTCTATGTGAGTAGTTACAACAGAAATAGAAACGCAACGGAAAACATCAGACTAAAATGACAAACCAATTATAGCTCATCATATTTTAAATTTATCTGAATAATAGCCTGAATAATAAAAGTTGGTGCTTGCTTTATGCTTTATTTTATTCAACTGTCTTTAAAAGATTTTTGTGGCACATCAGGTGACATTAGACCAGAGATTTTGTCTGCCACCGTCACTGCTGTCTCCTTACTATACTCTCTACTAGTTTCAGTAGTTTCCTTTGGTCACAGAGAACAAAGCTAAATAATATCTGTGTCTGAGTACAGCAGCAGGGTGGTCTGGGATATCAGCATTAAGTGACAATAATAGATCTAACCAATGTATTAAAATGGGAATTCACAGCCACAAGCAGAAAATAATCCCATTCAACAAAGTCTTAATACTTAATCCCAGTGAGGTGTGGAAAACCGAATCCCTCTCCATTGTGCAGACGTTGATCACCAACTGGGGTTGCTTAGGATTGAGGGGGTTTTCAGCTGTTGCCAGTGGGTTTTTGATAAAGCAGTGTAGGATTACTGTAGCAGTTTTTCAAAAAGGGGTAAGCTGTACACAGAGAGGCAGATGTAGTGTGCGCTTTGGGCCTCTTTATTAAAGTGCCACAGCCAACACGGCTGTATGACATGTATGACAACAGTGACAGTCACCAGAGCCCAAAGGAAAACCTTTGAGAGGCGGCGGAGAGTCTCATCATCGTGGTGCAGCAACGGCATGATCCAATTAAGCCCGTCACAATAAGCAATAAATCAATTAATCGCATGATAAATTAAAATAATTTCCATTTGGACAACAGTTGTTAAAGAGATATTCTCTTAGTTGAAAATTATCTCAAAATGGCAATATTATGTTTTATCACAATAATTTCTGGGACAAATAATAAATCAAAATTTGTTATTGTGATAAGTCAAATAAAGATGCAAGATCATGACAGTACTAAAGTAACTGGTTTGTTTTCTATGGGTCCTTTCACCTGGTTTGGGTTCTGAGTTTATGCAATTTTACTGTAAAAGTCAACATTTGAATGTCTGGTAATGTTGCATTTAAAAGAAAAGTGATACACACATGTTTTATTTTAAAAAGAAACATCCAGACAGTAACAATATTTAAATTATTCTCTGATTTATTATCATAAAAGATAAGCATTTAGATCAGGGGTCTCCTCGAGGGCCGCAGACCTACAGTTTTTAGATGTGCCACAGGTACAAAACACTGGAATGAAATGGCTTAATGACCTTCTCCTTGTGTAGATCAGTTCTCCAGACCCTTGCTAATGACCTAATTATTCTATTCAGGTGTGGTGCAGCAGAGGCACATCTAAAAGTTGCAGGACTGCGGCCCTCGAGGACTGGAGTTTGAGACCCTTGATTTAGATCAATTTATATTTTTTCCCTTCTAAGCATTCAAAAATTGCAGCTTTTTCCTACCAATTTACTTCTTAATTATATAAACCAAACACCTAATAGGGTAAGCACTAACCGTTTCATCCGCTACATGCAACACTGCATGTGGTAGAAGACACACAAGTCAAAACTGTGTCACTTCTATTTCAGTAGACAAAGCCAAAGCCATCGTCAAGCTCTCTAAATTATGCACAGCCATATGCCTTCCCGTCCCAATCTTCCCGTAAAGGAGCTTCTCCTTATCTGCTGCGGCCACAGACTGCAGCTGAGAGCCAGGCAAGCAAAGGATTAGGGTGACAGGAATGTGGACCAGAGGAACAAACGGTCGCATTCCCTTATTTTCGGAGTTTACTGTGGTAAAAGGGAACGGTGCATGAGCAGTGATACTGTTAATGTCATAGAAACCCATCCCTGTGTCTGCCGGTTCTGTTCTCTTGTCTTATGTGATATTCTTTCAGCTAACACTTTCAGAGATAACACAACATGTCACACCTCAGAGGTAATCAGCTGGGAAAATGTTTGTTTTATGCAAAATACAGAAATGCTTTCTTTCATGCCTGTATTGACAAATCCAAGCTGTCAATGTGCAGAATTGAGTTACAAAAGAGGAAGCATAATCATTAACATGTTTACTGATTAACGTAGGAAAACATGTAGGTCTGCTGTACCATGTGAGTGACCAGGATGGACTGCATTTTAGCAGCAGCAAGGTAGCCCAGGATGTAGGACGCAAACAGTGAAGCCACCTGGAACACAGAAAGAGCAGAAACCTTAGGGAGGAAAACCTGCAGCGTGTCAGACAAAACATTATTTCAATGTAAAGGAACAACTTCTAGTACAGCAGACTCTGGATTTAAAATAGAAGAAAGCCTTTAAACAAAACCATCTTTTATTCTAGAAGGACAATCTCACACCAAAAAAACCCTAAACGCTTTATTTGCTGAAATATGTACAAATTTGGATAATTCTGGCATTATTTCTTGTTTGCCTGAGGTGTAAATATCATGTGACACAGAATCCCATTTCTGTTAGCAACCAAGACAAGAGACAATATGCATTCAAGTAAGGCTGAGCCTCAAAACCAGAAATAAAACAGCTTCTCATCTTAAAATTACTCACATCTTTAAAAGTTTAAAACAGCTCAAGCTGTGACAAAGACTCTTAAAACTCTTTCTCTTGTGAATCGTTGAGAAAATTAAGTTGGTTGTGTTGGGAAAACAAAGTGATAAATGTAGTTTTAACAGCAGAGATCTCTCAACGATAAAACTAACTTATTGTTTTTTCTGTGAAATTATGCTAATGAATAAAAGATAAATATGTTTTAATGATCACACGTTTACCAGAGGGGTCAGGTGTTTGGTAAACATTTAAAATTATTCCATTGAGACATGAAATTCTCAGGAGGATGTAAAAACAAACTCAGAGGCATCTGACCCAGCAATAAAAGATGCCTGGAATTTAGAAGTACTACAAAAAAGAAAACCCTGCAAGAGAAAAACACATACACACACGCACCCCTCCACACACACCCCCGCACACCCACACACACGATCAAGGACATGTTTCCAAGGATGCATTGCAAAGGATGCAAATCGGTTTAAGCTGTGGCTGCAGGGAGTCAGGATGAAACAAGATGTAGCGAGAAGAGGTTTGGCTACTTCTTTTTCAAACTAATTTCCACACATTGGGCGATGAATTAGATACAGTTGGGCTGCAGAAGAAAAACGGCTTGGTGGAAACTATAACTCATACAAACAGAGCAATTTCATACTTTTTCAGAGTAAGCTGAGGAAAAGTGCAGGAGTAGTTTCTAAACATAGAGCGGTATAAAAAGTGTGCAGCAGCTCTGTCAGATTTTGCTCAGTAGGTCTTCAGTTATGATCTGTGCTTCTGTGGGGCCGTGTTGGTACAATTAGGTTAAACTGACAGCTACAGCAATCACATTCCTTAGGTTCCCATGGAAAGTTTACTCCAGGGTATCGGAGAGATCGTCCATCATTCCACACAGGATGAGCAATGTTGCTTTAGAGCTGGATTCAGAACAATGAATGTGATCTTTATTCTCTGTTTCAAAAACCTCCCAATTTTTAAGTCACAATCGACAGGCACTGCGCCGCTACCTAGCCACCCTAGCAGAGATCCTGCATGTTTGCTCAGCTGGTTTTACTCCTGTATGCACAGACAAGTGTTTTTTTGTTGACTTATTATTCAGACACCACCTGCTGCATTCTTGTTGGTTGTGCAGGAGGCTCTACTTCTGCTTTTCAAAGATGTATGTTTGCATAATTGCACATCTGTTTGCAGCCATTTTCACATGCGAGTGTGAATGTTGAGTTGGGGGGCATGGGATGCAACAGTTTACTTGGATTTAAAGTGACAAGACGCCCTAAAAGCGCTCTATCTGAAAGGAGCTCAAAACAGGCAGAACTGAGCACTAAAATCTCCTTATATAAGAATGAGTTTGTCCCAAAAATGTAATGAAAAATATTTTGTAAAGCCCGTAGACCACTCCTAACTTCTTCAAAGAAGCAAAGCGCCATGTAGGAAATGGTTTAGATGGTTAATATCTTATCTGAATGTGACAATTCTGCTTTAGTATAAATCTAGATTACTTGGTCCAAGAGGATGAAGCTTAGAATGTATCAAAAGAGTTCAATAAAAAGCTTAGTCAGGCTTTCACGTTATTTGCAGGTGAAACAGAAGCAGGACACAGTGCACCACCAGTGATCTTCCTGCATGTAACACTGAAGAGTTTTCCTGTCCTTCCCGACTCCTGTGCTGTCTTCTTGCTTTGTTTCTCTCATGCTCAGCAACAGCGTTTGTCAGGAGTGTCCTTGCCAGAGTATGATGTTTGTTCCCAGCTTATATCCTTAATCTACCAGCCCTGCACACATTCCCCCATCTCTCTTTACCTGAGTGAGCAGCACAAACTGGGCGAACTGCCAAGGCAGCATGAAGCATAAATTGGAGATGCCCAGAGCGATCATGGCTGTCCTGCCTGGTTTTCGTACACTGCGGAAGAAGAGAGAGGGAGGAGGTAAAAACATAATTCAGAGCTGAGAATCTAGAGGAGATAAGAAAAGCCGTATTAAGATGCCTGAGAAAACAGACACATTCAATGGCACTATTAAAAAAAAACACTGAACCTCATTATGTATAATGTCACTCAGAAGAGAGAGCCTTTACCATAAAGCCGATGCAGAGCGGCTTCCTAACAGGTCTCACCCAGAACAAAGTGTTATTCACAAGATGATACGACATGACAGGGTAATGTTTCACTGCGGTAAGTGCTGCAGCTCCTCTGAGAGCTTCCGTCAGAGTGCCATTTAGCTGATAACCGGAGCAGAACCTCGTTTCCTCAAAGCACAAAAGCAGTTATATAGCTATAGACTACCAACACAAATTACACAAAGGGTTTTATTCGAGAATACACTGACGGCTTAATTAGAAACATCTCGGTATTAATGAAATTATCCCTAAAAGGAAGACATTCTCCTTCTGTTTTAAGGTTTTATGCATCCAGATGTAAAATAGTATTCTGGTCTTTGCCAGGTTAAATTATTTAAATCTGACCAAAAGTTTACTAAAGCACACAACAGTCATTAAATTTTCAAGAAAGACAAAATGGGTGAAAAGTTCAATCCTACGAACCAGAAGAATGGAGAATGTAGTGGATTATGTCAGTGTGCTGGCATAATCTCAGCTGAGAAAGAGATTTTCTCCTTGAAACAAATCATACTTGCTTGTTCCTTTTATATTTGAACTCTTTCCAACCCCAGAGAAACAATAAACTTTCACTGTTAACATGGAAGAAACAATGAACTGAAAAAAAATTCTAAATATAGTTGAACTAATAAAAAAGGGGATGTTGGGCTTTTTAATCCAGGGTTTCTGCAGGCTTCACCAACTCTAACTTAAGACTTTTTAAGACCAGTATGAATGAAATTCATGACCTGTTTCAAAACATAAACGCACAAAAGAAAATCTAAAATAAATAAATTGAATGCGTTGCCAACATAGGTGAGCCAATGGTTAAGATGAACATAATCCAGCCAGCTGGTGATTAATTTGCACTTACCCATGATAAAATTAAAAAAAGCTATTTGCCTTAAGCAGCTATTAGCAGCTAGTTAGCGCCTCAAGTCACAGAAAGCAGAGAGGATGTTTGCGCGTATTCCAAAGTTTTGCGAGAGTACCGCAAAGAAAAACAGAAAATCACATCAAATATTAAAGATTAAATAGTCCTGCAACAACCAAATTTAAGATCTGTGATTAACGTACTTGAGGTTAACTTATTTTCTTCCCCAATGAATTTAAGATATTTTAAGGCCTTAATTTTAGATATATGAATTTAAGACTCTTTAAGGATGTACAGACACCCTGTAATCTAATGTCCTAAATATAGGGATACTTCGAATATAGGATTGATTTGGTATATTATAATGACAGAAAGTAGTTTTATTAGTTTGAGGAGACAGCAGTTTAAGAATGTCTGGAGATGATCGTTGTAAAAGGTCAGTTGACAGAAGGAAAGAAAAATCATGGTCCAATCATTGAAGCGCTGGCTATGTGAGTACAGCACTGACAGGTGAGTGTTAGCATGACAATTGATTTGTGCATTTACCGTAGGATGTAGGTGAGAAGCAGCATCTGCAGGACTAGAAATGGGTACGCAAAACTCTCCCTCAGGGGTGGAGTCCACATCACACGAGTGCTCTGATTTCATACAGAAAGAAAATAAAGGACAATCAAACGGAAGTGGATTACAGTTTATGAAATGATTTAAAAAAGCAATGAATTTCTATATAAAAAAAAACAGGAAGGCAGGTAGTTTTCATGTACTGCCCTAAAAAAAGCTATACAATCTGGCATATGCAATAGAAAACATGTCACTTCATGCATGTTAAAAAGGAAACTGCAGCTAAGCAGATCTCTGATTTTCAAACTCTAATTTCTGCTCTGCTCGCAGTAATTGGTGTTGTATTTTTTAGTTGTACTCACTTCACCATGATTGAAGAAAAAACACAACGTGGAGACAATTCCCCCCAGTCTGCTTCCACTGGATAGAAAAAGAAAGAACACATAAAAACTTCAGGGACAGCAGATGAGAGATAGGAAAAGAAGTTTTCTAGTTGATGTTATAAATACAAAGAATGATCAAGAACAGAAAACAAATGATCACTCGACACATAAATTGGCATGATCTTTGCTTTTCTCTGATGCTGCAGGGCAGAGCTCAGGGCAAACATGAACTCACCTGAGGTAAGCTCCATAAATAAAGAAAATGCTCATCATTGCGCCATTCAGTAGGAAGACACAGGCTACGTAGAAATATGCAGGGTCGCCCAGGCCTGATGTACACCAAAAAAAAAACATAGTCACATTTTACAGTCAACAGATTCATTTGCAACTAAAGGATGTTTGGCCAGTGGGCAGGAAAAACTACTTCAAGCTCAACTACTGACATTTTTAGCTCTGTAAGATCAGAAGCTCCTCAGGTTGGTAAAATTAGGTCAGGCACATATAGCTCACACAAAAGATAATATATGTGAGGTGCTCTGCTTTTCCCATGAGGACAAGGCATACTCTGATCCACTGCTGTAGATGTTTTGGTTAAAATATCACTCTGAGGCACTGTACATCTGTTTTTGAAATATTTTCTTCACCAACAAAATGCACAATTATACTTTCAGCTTGCAAGTTAATATTGCATTTTATAGCTCTTTCAGAAAAAACAACCTGATTTTGAGAAGGTTTGCATTAAGATTTCTGGACAAGTTGTCTCTGCCAAACTGTGCATTTGGAAGGAAGTGCCTTGATTAGATGAGACTAAAACTAATCAATCTGTCAAGTTTATTTGTGTAGCACATTTCCACAACAAGGACGTTGAAAGTGCTTTACACCATAAAACATAACAGAGTAATGAATTATGAAACAAGCAATAAACAGTACATTTTGTCAAATGGCATTATCAAAATCATCAAGCAAATACACAATTTTCTGAGATACAGGGAGCCAGTGGAAGGAGTTTAGAAATTTTAGCTATGTGTTCCTGGTTTTAGTGAGAACTTGAGCAGCTGAAGCCTTCTTTTA
This sequence comes from Xiphophorus maculatus, assembly GCF_002775205.1. Lineage (NCBI taxonomy): Eukaryota > Metazoa > Chordata > Actinopteri > Cyprinodontiformes > Poeciliidae > Xiphophorus > Xiphophorus maculatus. Next base: position 8,853,796 of record NC_036445.1, read on the forward strand.
TTTGTTGATTTTATGTGACTTTATTTGTATAGAAAAAGATTGCAGTTCATCCTGAGAACACCATCCCCATCATGAAACATGGTGGTGGCAGCATTGTACTAAGAAAAACTAGCTGGAGTCAGTAGGAGATGCATGGACTTGAATACTGGTCAATACAAATGAATAATACAGAAAAATACAATCATATAAGAAATCATGTAGAGGCTGCAGAAGACTTGAGTCTGTGGTGGATTTTCTACTTCCAGTAAGACAACAAGAAACAAACAATCAGAGCTGCAATGGAAAGGACCACGTTCAGTACTCAAGAGCCAGTGTCCTAAATATTTTAGAAGTGCTTCTTCTTCTGATGATTTACCTCCTTAATTTGTAACCCTGTTCTGCAGAGGCTGCACAAAGAGACATTCATTTGATACAGATGCTGTGAGATCCAATCTGACTGATTCTGAGACTAATTCACAAAGACAAGTGGGTGCAATTTTTGAATTTTGAGGTTTGGAAAGCTGGTAAAGATTTTTCTGCTTATACAGGATGTTAACTTGTGAGTGCTGAATACAAATATATGCTCAATCTCACAGGAGACTAAAAATGAGCACTGTTAAAATCGGTTCCTCTTAAGGCTTCTAGCAGAGTAAGAAACAAAACAGTGAATCTTATTAAGGATGCAATAACTAACAGGTCGTATGTGTGTTGACGTGATCCTTCGATGGCCTCGTGTGGCTGTGAATCACAGAAAAAACAGCAGCTGGTCTAAATATGGAGCTCATACTCACTGCTTTCTGCAGTGTCGCTACAAATTTCACAAAAATGAAAACGCCGGGTGACAGATTTCACTGAAAACGCAGGATGGCTGTGCATCAGGTTTGTGTAAACACTGTGAAAACAGACTGTTTAAAAAGGCCCTGCTGCTTGCACTAATGAGACAGAACAGAGACTGCAGCTGCTGACAGCAACACATTTAAATGGATTCTTAAGATTTTCTTCATCACTGGATGTTTATTAAAAAAAAACACTAAAAGGAAGCGGTGCTTTACTGCTGTACATTTGTTATGATTAAACAGATTATCTTTTATTTGACAAAGAAATAAACAAAAAGGCTCCTCATCATAAACCACAGACAGCTGTTATCAAATAAGACATTTTACTGGGTGATTAGTCCAAGAAATTATTGCAACAAATGATAACATTGTCATTTGGAGACCAATAACCCTAACCCTAACAGCATAAAAATGGCAAAACTAATTTCTAAAGAACTGGAACTAAAAGACATTTTAAATATCCAAAATAAATGAACAAAAACAAATAAAATGAACTATGAAGTTTCTGTAAACAAACTAACCCTTCAAAATAAAAATTATATAGTTTAGTGCAATGCAGCAGATTTTCTGAGTGTGTGTGTTTGAGTGTAAGAGAGAAAGGTAGCTCAGGATGGGGCTCCATGGCAACCGAATACCTTCACAGCTGTCCACAGGAGTGAGTCCCTCTCCTCTGTTAATGGACCAACACGTCTTAGTGGGGATCCCAAAGTAGCCCATAACACCTGTGTACATGCGGTACCAGCTGGCCAGGACCACCTGAGGAGAGGAGAGAGGCAGTGAAAAGCTTGATCGAACAACACGTTTTCAAAAGGCTTTTCTCTCTCATCTCAGATGAATAATCAAAACAGTCTGACGGCTTTATGCTCTTAACAGGGTTCTGGGTTTCTGATACTCTTCACCGAGGTAATTATACTGTCCAAGTGATTTTTATTAACAACTGATGGCCTTCAGTTTCCTTCAGGTATAAACAAATAGACAGAAAGACCAGTTTTTATAATTATTAGGACAAAACAGTAGAATGAAATAATCGACTTAAGTCTGGAAATGAAGAAACATCCCCATATCAGAAGTCAGAGCAATAGCTTAAAACAACTGGAATGTGTTCACATGCAAACTCTATGCAGATGATACTACTATATATTATGCATCTGTAAAATCAATATGTGAATTTACTTTAATCTTAAACAATGAATTAGAAATCATACAGAAAAGGGTTCTAGATAATAAATTAATAGTAAATACATTAAGGACAAAAAATCTGTTTCTCCAGTCAAGTGAAATGTTAGACAAAAGATGTCGTATGGACAAAAATGGTTGCAAAAAGTCTTACCAGCTAAGGTGCCAAGAAGTGTTGCATCCCCGGTGAACGGAAAGAATAATATAGAGACAATACAACACGCAAAATACGTTTATAAAACATTAAAGTTACCTCTGGGTAGAGATTGAACCTCTTCAGAGTGTTAATGACCAGAGGATACTCGGTTAATCGATCGTTCATGATCATATGGAGTCCATCCAAGAACGAAGGAGCCTCGATGATGGTCTTGTAGTAGGAATAGTACAGACCCTGGAATCAAAAAGAAAGATCAAGAAAAATCTATACGATAAAAGCAGGATGAACAACAAGAGAAAGTAAAACCCAACAAACTTATCCCTGAGGAAACACTCTTTTATTTTTATGTTTACACACCAGATCAGGGTCATCTCTAGTGTGTGTACACAAAAGTGAAAGTTGACCTTTGCTCCAACAAGATTGATTTTGTTTGGTAGTCAAATGAAAAAAAAAACCCAAAATGTTGGGAAATGACAAATTCTGCTGCCTTGTCATCAAAACTGGTTTTTGACCTTTTTATCTTGTTGCTCAACATCCATTTAATTCCCACCCTCAAAACATGACATCCGTCTGACAGGCACAGGGCTGCTGTGATCTGAACCATCATGTCCAGTGTGCTTAATCTGATCAGTACTTTCTAAAATCAATGTGACTACTATGTATTTATATTGTTAAAATGTATGGAAGCTCACATTAATTTGCAGCATAGAATTGTAGATGTTTCCTGATCAACTGAGGACTCACGATGGCAGGAATTATCTGAACATTTTATTCCTTTGAATGTTTAGATTCATATATAAAACTAAATATAGCATGACAAGCTCACAAGTACAGGACAATCTGGAAACTACATGCAGGAAGGATTTTACTATGACTCAAGCCTAAGTGCAGCAACATCATAACGAAACAAAAGAGAGAAGTACTCAAAAATGCTTCTGCAATCCAGTACAAAATAAGGGATAAAATGGAAATTTTTAGGATGAATCAACTTTCTTCCACAACAAATGCTACAAGCCCCAGGGTTCATTTTTAGTTTGATTACCGGTAGTTGCGAATACCAACCAGACTACACACAACAAATAAAAATCTCATAGCACTTCCTAATAAAATGTCAACTGAGTGATAGACACAAACACAAAAATTTTGAAAAATTGACCAAAGAATATCAGAAGAATATCGGCATGCAAACATGGTACACAGCAATTTACAGTAGAGTGACCTACTCTAATAGGCAGGGTTTCGGACAGTTTTCGTATTTTATAAAATGTAAAATTACATGTAGGTTCTGGTACTCAAGGACAATACAATAAAAAATGAGTAGAAATTAATAACATCACACCAAATTTGGGCAATTCCCATGACATAAAACCTTGTAAGCCAACACTGACTGTACGACCAATAGCCTTACTGTCATTTGTTCACCATTCAGAAAAGTTAACTAGAGGCTGGTAGAGTAACTAGAACTTGTATTCAAAAGTAAAAAGTGTGGTGCAGTAAAACGACTCCTAAAAGTGCCTTTTTTCCCCCCACATACAACTACATCCTATGCACCTCTGGTTATAAACACTTTCTCTGCTTCTCATTTACTATAAAATATGAAATGACAATCTGAATTGAATCTGGAAACTACTTGGGTCAGCAAACCTAAGTTGTGTGGCTGGACAAATGTTCCAGATCCACAGTGGTCAGCGTTTATCTCTAGTGGTGGAAGGAGCAGTGGTGAACTGGTGACCGGGTCATTGGAGTGTGAAGAGTGTAGGCCGGTTATACGGTCCGATCCAATAGATTAGCTACTGTTGCTCATTTTTTAAAAGATATTAATGCTGGTTCTCTGAGTATGGACCCTAATGGGAAATTGGTTACAACACAACAGCTACTTTCTCGTGCACATCAGAGAACATAAATAACCTTTTCTTCCTTGATCTTTTGGACATTACTAGATATATACTTGTGTTTTCAGGAAGTTTGATACATATCATTGTGTATAATCATATGATTCAGGATATTGCTTGGTTGGGTACCAATATCATCTGGTGTGCATGAGAAACTAACTCTTTATTTGTTTACTTCTCTATACACTGTAAATTAGAAAGGCGAGAAAATACGCAAAGCTTTGGCAGGATATCCATGATGGTCATAATATTATGCCTGATCAGTGTATATTCCTCATCCCTTTAGTCGATTAATTAATTAAATCATTGTCCATTAGCTGTACCTTTAAACTGGATAAAAAAAACAACATTCCTCACTTATTCAAACAGTAGCATGTTCTACAAAACTGTGGAAAGAGTCACCATCAGCTATTAAAGCATTTCTGATAAAACAAGAAAGTAACTACTTACCATTTCTGTTCGGAAAGCCATTTCTTTCTCCAGGTTCGACAGATGTGAAAAGTGTCTGTCATTCTCAAAGAGCTGAGACAGATGATACCTGGTCACAGGAAGAGGAGAAGTGTGTAAACAAATAGCAAGTAAGCAAAACGTGTGTGTGTGTGTGTGTGTGTGTGTGTGTGTGTGTGTGTGTGTGTGTGTGTGTGTGTGTGTGTGTGTGTGGTTGTTGCTGCAGCTTACCAGTGCAGATATCCAGTCAGCCCAGCTGTGGACAGAGAGATCGAAAACTTTGTGAAACTGGTGAAAATGGGTCAGTAAACAGCAAATACACAAACACTAGTAAAACCGCACAGGTCACGATTCAAATGTGATTGTTGAACCATCAGTATACTATAGGGTTATTATAAATGGATATCCAGGAGTGAAGTTAATGTGGAAAACCTGTTCTAACCCGGTCTAACCGGTGAATAACGCAACTAAAACAGAGCGGAAGTTATTTATATGAGAGTTTAACGACATAGACTACCGGAGAGCTAGCGCTTGTGCAAGCTAACAGTTAGCCCTGTGATGGTGAACCGAGATAATTTCCCTGATTTCCCGCTGCAACGGCACCAGTTGACCAGTGTTAGCCCCCGTTAGCTTGGGTTTTATCGGCATGCTAGCAGGCTAAAGCACCGAACTTACCGAGAAGGACCGTGACAGCCAGGCTCCAGACCGACGGCGAAGTTAGCCGGAGCTTGTGTCCGATTATCGACAGCCCGTCTGGATGAGAGAAAGCCTTGTTGTCCCTGCCTGGTCGCCTAATGTTACTTTTGCTGTGGGGTGAAATATGATGAAGGGTTTGGGTTTGACCGGGACTCTTCCCGGTCTGTTTCCTGGTTTTAGCCACCATGACTATGAGGAGCGGAGCTTCGGGGAGCGAGCTGAAAGAGCTGAGGGGTGTGAGCGCTGAACAGCTCCACCGCCGCTCCTATCTGCCCCTCCAATCTGGTTTACTACCTGAGTGATGCTGTGACTGACTCCTCGTACAAGTGTTATTACACCGCGCCCCCTGTTGGTGGTTTAGTCGCACTACAGTAAGCTTTTAGGTGTAGCCATGGCAACGCAAAGGCTCAGGCTCCTGGATAAATGCTATGCGTCCGTCTACAGGTTACATTTAGAAACCAAGCGAAGAAAACTACAAACAAAATAAAAAGAAAATAGCACATCAGAGAGCAGCGGTATGAAATAAAAGGCATTTCAGACACAGAAAAAGTAACCTACAAATACTGTTAAAATATAATGTAAAAAAATAACGTTTTACACAGTTAACAAAAGAGCGCAGACAAAATAAAGACATAATAGTTTATACTTAAAAAATCCTCACAGACATAACAAGCAAAGACAAAATATATTTTTGCAATCTAAAACCATTTTTGTTGGAGTTCCATCTAAAAGTGTATAAAGAAAATCTCTCTTTATGCCCATCATGTGGTAGCCACCAGTTTAGAGACATCATATGCTGTTTGACTTTCTATTGGGTTCAGTCCAGGGGTGAAAGTAGGCCGCAGCCTTCAAACTGTTCTCTGTCAGCTTTTTACAAAATGTCCCAATTAAAAGCAAACGGTGATGATCTAGTTGTGTTTCATGTTATTTTGCTCAGTTAAAACAGCACAGCACACCTCCAAAACAACTGCTTATGTTTTCTCATGTTCTCTTTTGTTTTGTCTTTAGTGATATGATTTCAAATGTAACCGAACCTTATTCACAAGAAATTCAGGTAACACTTTATTTGACGGGTTGTGACTAAGACTGTCATGACACCATCATAAACATGACATAACACCTGTCATGAACAGGAGTAAGTCTTCATGAATATTTATGACTGTTGTCATGAAGTGTCCTTTGGTAAATCATAACATTTTTAATGCAAAGTTGACATTATTCAAAATGTCTTCGTTATGACAACTTGACATTAACCAAGAAATCATGATCTGACATAAATTTGTATTTATGATTAAACTTTAGCTTTAGTAACATAAAGCTACACAATTTTTAAAATTTATATATAAATACCCCCCCCCCCCCATCCATAAAAGCAGCTTATAGTACAGTTAAATATTTAGGATTTTATTTGTTTTGTTTCGCACAATGAGTCCCAGATTTTCATCACAATACCGGCAAGAATTTAAAATTATTTTCACCTCTTGTCCAGTTCACTTATTTCTGAGATGTGATGCACATTAATCTTCTGTTTTTTCTTCTGTTAATAAGGTGGTTTGCAAACAACTTCTGGGTTCATTACCGAAACCTTCTAGATCAGAGTACGGATGCATACTAATGTACCAATATTATATTCTTTATATTATTCCAATTTCTGTCAAAAATAATACAAATATCAACAAAATTATATCCCCAGATATTCACGATTCTTTTTCTTATGAAGATTTCTGACTAGCAAATGTCTCTCCTTGTGAGAGACATTTATTACAATCTAAGAAGAACAGAAGACTTTTCCACTTGTAAAAAAGAAATAATAAAAAATAAAATAAAACACGAGGCAGAAGCAAATCTGACCAGTAGGTGTCGCTGCTGAACAACAATCTGTTCTTTTGCAGTAGTTATGATTATATGGTAGATAAGTTGACATGATTCGATTCTTTTTATAAAAATACAAAAATAATAAAGTATTTTTTCTTGAGACTGCTGAGATTTTTAGAAACTGTTGTATTTTGTCAGAGACTTAGAAAATAAAATATGAGTTCATCTGACCTTTTTTTTTTATTATCTTGAGGAACAGTACGTGGAGTTTTGGCTTGATTATGTCAAAACTGCACATGTCCCAGAGTGGTAAAGTGATTGAAAAAGTGTTAAAATAGATTGTTTTACTAGGGGTCATAGGGTCAAATTCTGTGCTGAGATTGGATATCGGATTTCCTTCACAAGGCTGTCATTTGTTAAAAACCCATTTTCAACAAATGAAGCTTAATTTGATGTCAAACAAAGACAGAATAGAAAATTCATGTTGGTAGCCTACCTAAGATTTTTCAACAAATTCCTTTATTATAAATGCCAACATTTTCTTTCTTGTATACATGTGTTAATATATACAGTGCAGATGTACTTGTTTATCAATCAACAAACCATTTAATGCAAACCAATTTGAACAAACGTTTTACTTTTCAAACATTTGGCACAAATAGATTTTTAATCTCTATAAATAGCAAGAAATCAAAAAGAAAGATGAAAACTGAAAACTAAATTCAGATTAATATTCAACAAAGTTTCCTTGTTGATTTTTTTGAGCTTGTTTCTTTGAGATGTATGTTAAGGATTTTTTGGGATATCCAATGTTTATTTATTTAATCATTTTTTGATAAGTCTTCGTGACAGTTTTAAGTAATTTCAGGTTCCATTTAGACAGTTTTTCCTAGCCTTTATGCTGCTAGAAAGATACTCTCTCATTCTGCACACTGAGTGAGCTGTCAAAGCAAAATGGTGTTTCTCTACTTAAGAAACTTCTTATATCAGCATATGCAGCTTCTTATCTTGGCTATGAGATTTGCAAAAATCTTCTAACATGATAGGAGCAAATATAGATGCTTCTTACATCCTTCCTGTTACCTGCTGCAAGTCTCGCTCTCTTTCACTCTGTCGCAGCCTAAATGAACCACAAGCCGGACAGGTTGTGGAAAAATCAGTTCCCTCTTAGATGAATGAGTAAATAAATAAAATCTTTATTTCAAACTTGTAAGCATGCAACACGTGTTAGTCAACATACGAAAACGGAGCAAAAATCAGAAAAGAATTAAAATGCCAGATAATCTCCATCATTCAGATTATGTAGAATAAAATAAAAGTTTATCATTTCTTATCCAAAAGGGAGTAAGAGAAAGCAAATACTTATTCAGTTATATACTTATATAATAAAGTCTTCCTCTTAATTCCTTTTTAAGTATTTAATTTAGCATAAAAAAAACCCTAACTTTAAGTTTTCACTCTTTAACTGTGTCCTCTCCACAGAGTGTTGTTTTAGCATTTGTATGTGGCGGGTTCACTGACGGGGTAAAAAATTCCCAATATTTGGGTTTCTGACAGTCAAGTCAAGGCCAATGAAAAAGAAAATCATCAGCTTCAGTCAGCATCTCTAGTCTCAAGACATTTTTGCACTTTTTAACGGAAAAACTAAAAGTACAAATCTTTTTGACAAAGTGGGAAAACGTACACGCAAACAAATGTTTGTTTTTATTCCCTGACTAATTTGATCTGTCTCACTGTTCTGCTTTCCCTGAGACTGTGCTGTCTCTCAGACTGTTTTAGTATCATTGCCGTGGTCAAACAGACGCTCCCTCAGCCCACACACATCTGACTCTTTGCTTATTGTTACACCCTCTGCAGTTGTTGTTGGAGCACCAGGCGCTGTGCCTTTCGCCGCTCCCGCTGTCCAAAGCCAACCCTACAAAACCACCAACACATGTGGACATCGCATGGGATAAAAATCCTTCCCTGCATGCCACATCTCTCATCATCCAGCCCTAATTCCATCCCACCAGGAGGCTGATTCCTAGCCGCTTTTTGCTACCACAACACTATTTTTTCAAACTCCCCACAGAATCAAAACAGCCAGCTCAAACAGAAACACAATAACTGTGGCTGAGTGGTCGCCGTGACTGTCAGAGACAGGAGGTGTCGCTGGACGGGACTCTGGTGAGGGATGAGCTATTGCTAGCCGTTCGCTCAGATTGTGATTACACTGAGGAGATTTGTTTTAACAGAAAACACAGAATGGCAGGGTGGGTACTGTCACCGGTTTCCAGTTCGGTCAGAAGTGTGAACAACGCTATCCAAGTCACTCTGTTATCGGATGATTTAAGTCCAGATTTGATCTAAATCACTACAAAATGTGATATTTTCTAATCATTCAGTTTTGGCCCTTATGCTTTGGATCAATGTTCTGCTGCGAAAACCAACTGTAATTGGGTTTAAGGTTCTGCAATGCACAGAGCAAAAGTCACAACTACATCAATTATGGAAAAACATTCAGGTCTTGAGAAACCCCCATATTTTCACCACCATGTTGGACAGGCAGTTTGATGTTGAAATAGTTTTAAGTAACATTACACACACATTACCAAAAGTTCAACTTTTGTCAAAATCAGTCCACATAATATTTTCCTAAATTGAGCTACACTTTAAAAATGCAGTTTAGTTACAGATAATTCATTGTTTAGCAAGGTGAAAATTACTTTGTCCAATCAGGGGAGGTTGGTTTGGATTGCAATTTTCACTTAAAGAATGAAGTCAACATCAGAAAACTACTGATTTCAATTCAGTCTTTTTCCTACATTAATGTTTGTTTTATAATCTAAGACATTTCAAACACTTACATTTTGACAAAAGTAAAAAACAGAAGAAACCTGTGTGTCTTAAAAACGACATTTTAAGACACACAGCTATCAATCAATCTATCAGTCAAGTGTATTTTTATGGCAGCAGTTGTGAAAACCAATGACAGACATTACATATTGCCAAGTGCCCTTGTTAAAATTATCAGTGCACATGAAATATGTTGGTCAAACTAGAGTTTTTGTCTTAAAATGATCTGACCTCTAACTCAGACAGGTACGTCCACATAAATCAGAACATCATTAATAGGAGTTTATTTCAGACCAGAAGACAGACACCTGCACACTGAACGATGGGGAGTAAGTCATAAAAGGTCATGGCACAAAGTGCTGCGTTCAGTCATATAAAATGAAAGTTTAGTGGAAGGAAAAAGTGTGGTAGAAAAAGCTGCACAAAACAATAGCCAAAATCAGAGCATTCAAGTATAGAACCAAAGCCCATTCAAAAGTTTGGAGAAGATTCACCAGCTGTGGACTGTTGCTGGGATCAGCGCTTCAACAGACCTTAGATCGTTTTCTAATTTATTGAAAAGATAATGTCTCCCGCTGTCTTTGTAAATCTCAGCTGAGTAGTAAGGCTGATGTAATGCCGTATGTGTGTGGCAGAGACAGGATGTGTGAATTAATTTACATGCCAGCTGGTCACTCCTGTCGCTTTGACATGTTCATTACGAAGCAGGAACATATGTTGCCAATGCTCGCTCGTTGTCTGAGTGTCAGTTATCCAACCGATACGGCCCATCAGTATTCTCTGGAAAGCAATTCAATTAGAGATCTCCAGGGGCCGCGGGGCCGCGGGGCCGCGGGGCCGCGGGGCCGCGGGGCCTTCAGCTCCACCTCACTGAGGTCACAGGACTGAATGGCCGTCTCTTCAGAGTCCTGTGTGCTGGTTAGAGAGAATATGAACCTGTTCTAGTAACACATTTAATGTCATCTAACAGGTTAAACTTCAAATGATTATATTTAACGTTGTGATATCTTCAGTGGATTTCTAAGCTTATATTTTGTGTTTTATTCAATTATTCATTATAAAGCAAGGTAGCAGATAGATGGTATTTTAAAATTTTTCCTTAAATTTACATCTCTGAGGTGTTTTTTGCTTTATTATTATAAAACTACATATCTATTTATGCAAAAAAATGTGATGGAAAGAAAGAAAGCATCTTTTTTTCTACCTGGACCTGACATTTTTTTTATCCTATAAGAGTTGAAATGTGACTTTCTTTTATTTTTTTAACCCTTTATGATATTAGAAAGAAAAAACATTTTTTTGGCTTCAGATAAAAATAAAATAAAAGGTTATTTTCATAGACTTGTTGACTTCAACATGCCACTTTTTGTTGCACTTTTGTAATATGCTTTGACAATAGTTTTACCTGGCCTATCATCATATTCACTATTCACCATGATGGGTCCTGTAATCCTAATTAATCTGAACCAACATCGAGTGTTTGTTGCTCAATGCCTAAAAGGTTTCTATTAAAGTCCCAGAAGTAAACTTCACATGTTCATATTTGTTATGGTAGGATGCAAATGATTTAGCCTCCTAAACAGGTAATAAAAATGTTTATTGTAAAAGATTTGTGAGCAAGATTTGGTAAATATTTCATAATTTATCATACTTGAAAGGCATGTTCTCTTGTTTTTACCATTTTGAAAGACCATTTTTTTACTCATGACAATACAAAGTAAAACTGTATCAACTTAATCATAAAACTAACCAATTAAATGGCTAAAATTATGCAGCAGTTTAAACTTAAATACAATATTTGTGACTCAACATGTTCATCTTGGAGTATCTTTACAAATCGTACTGGTGGAACAGAACACAGCTTTTTAAAAAAGGGGTTTCCTAATGCGGCCATCAAAATGAACCTCAGTGTTAGGTCATAATTGTATCCTGGGAAAACTCAACACTTAATACATTACAGGTTCCTTTGACATTCTGATAAAAAAAACCCCAAACATCTTTATTTTTCAGGTATTTGTATAGATATATATCAAGCTAGGTGAAGTAAATAAATGAAATAACAGCAAGAATAAGCTGTTCAGGTGCAGATCATGACGTGAAAGTCTATTAATTAACCTGAAGGCAACACAGAACAACATATGTAGGTGCAGAAACACCTAAAAAATGGCCAAAAAAGATTCTTCTGCATTTATAGTTAATAGTTTATAGATTATAAAGCTTCTCATGTAACAAATGTTAAATCTTTAAATGAGCAGTAAGTAGCATTTTATTATCTTTTCTGCATGACTGACTTTTTCTCTCCTGGTTGGATGTTTTGTCTTGAGCTCCTACAGGTGCTCCAGGACCTTTCCTTCACCTTTGGTCGTTGTCATGGAAACACTGTTTTACTTGGACACAGTGATGGCCTTGGACTGATCTTAATCCCAGTAACACAGCTGCCTGGATTACCGGCGCACCTCGACCTGATGCGTTTGAATCCCCCTCTTCCTGGGACAAAGCTGACAGCCAGACTCACCTGCCGCTCCGCGATGGAGAGATAAACGGAGGACGAGGAACCAGGCAGAACATCAGACAGAGATTCTCCTGTTTTTAACAAGCGATGACTAAAACCTGCAGGAAAGAGATTTATTCCCCTGGGGTGAATTTCTTGATGTGGCTGCATATCAAATGAATTGAGAATTATTTTCATTTTGTCTTTGTGTAAATTAATCAGCTATAAAATGTTTACCATAAACATAAAAAAGCTATGTGACCTCTTCTCTGGAAGCTTTAAAGCTGTACATAATCCTGTGACTGAAATTCCACACTAATTTCACTTTAATTGTTCTTGAATTTTCATATCAGAACTATTTTCAACTTTTTATGCTTTTGAATAAATAATTAGAAATACTGAGAGGTACAGACAAATATAGGAAACACCAACCATTCTTTACAGAGCAAATGCTACAGCTGAGTTCTTTAGATTTATACTTTACTGCCTCTAAGTTGTTTGAAAAACCATTTCCCTTTGGACTTAAAGATGTGTAATCTGTGCATGCTGTGAAATAGAAACAGGATGCATCATGACTGAAGCAGTAAAATATTCTGGAAAATATTATCCTAAAAACATTTTTCCAAACAGTAATGTGGAATCTTGGAAAAAGAAAATGAAACATGGAAAAAATATCTGTATTTCCATATTTTAATTACATTTCATGTAGATCCATCCATCCATCCATCCGTCCGTCCGTCCGTCCGTCCGTCCATCCATCCATCCATCCATCCATCCATCCATCCATCCATCCATCCATCCATCCATCCATCCATCCATCCATCAAAAAAAACAAACATCTTTTCTTGAATAATTTTTTTTTTGCCAAAAGTTTGAAAACTTACACAATTTATATTAAAAAATGAGATAATAATTAAGCCTGAAATAATTCCTCCCTCTGGCAAATCTTTCTGACTGATAATAATATTAAAATTTTGGAGTTGAGTTTTAACTTGAATGCGATACTTTAACACCATCCCTTATGATATAGTTTGCAAAATACCAGTGGAAACTTGCAAAGCAAATATAAAAGTTTGGTTCCAGTTTTTTCCACCTATTTATTGAGAAAGGTATAAATAAGTTTCTACATGAGATTTTCTATTAAAATGTGAATACTATGTTGTTTTTTTAAATACAAATTTACTTCTGTATTTAGATTATTATTTATCATTTACTTTATTAAAAATAAACATCATAGGTTAATGAAGGTCACTTTAATTCCAAAACTCCTAGTGGGATGAATAATTTTGTTCTGAAATGTATTTCTGACCTTTTCTTGGGTGATTATTAAGACATTTTTTCTTCCAGTACCTTCCACATCACACACATGGCAGCATTACTTCGTAAAATGTTTTTCCAGATTTTCTAGGACAGCAGTGTAATTAAATGGCACCAAATCATCAATCAGATCTGGCAAAAGTTGCAGTTAGCTGAACATTCAGACTTTTGCTCTAAAAACCTAAAATAATCTAGATATAGAGTTAACTAAGTGATCTTAATGACTAAAGAGAAGATGGAGGCAAGCGAGAGGCCAAGCAGTGAGTTGAGAGAGAGGACATGATTGGCTTAAGTCGGTGCAGAAAGATTGTTTCCTTTGGTGCTGTGCTGCGATTTCCTGTCCTGTGATCATCTATTCCATATGATTAGGCGATGTGCAGGGCGTGCAGTCACATGCTGGCTGCACAGGCAAACGAAGCAGAGCAATGACAAAGTTGGCAGGCCAACACAGAGCGGATTAGCTGCTGCAACGAGGAAAACACACGAGCGATGTGCTTTAGCTACTGAGGCTGCATGTAGAACTGAGTATTATTGGTAACAAGAATTCATGCATTTCATTTCTCAGCGTTAGGTAACAAACAACTAGTTTATTTCTTTTCCATCCATCTCATTTGAAAATGTAGGGGTTTGAAAAGGATGCATTCTCATTTGCAAGGTTTGAAACTTGTACAAATACTGTATACAGATAAGAGTGAACCTAAGCAACTCTGAATTGGGTTTATGTAATATAATTAGCCTAAATCAGTGGCCTGTTATTCAGAGCCGACACAATGCTGAAGAGGCCCAGCTCTCTCTCTGCAGCACCCTCTAACACACTCTTTCTCTCTTTCTCTCTCTCTCTCTCTCTCTCTCACACACACACACACACACACCCCTATACACAAATATATGCACCCTCAAGCTATTTCAATAACACAAAAAGAATCACACAGCTGAGACTCTGTAGATAATGGAGCAGTTAATGATGTCCGATCTGTAGTCAGACAGAAACACCAAGAAAAAAAACAAACCAAAAATCAACAAGATTTATAGTGTGCTGAGTTTTAAATATGTCACACAACTCACAACATATCAGAGTCCCACATGAAGTCTATTTAAACATGCAAAATGTATTTTTGTAGCTTCTTTGTTAAATGAAAGAATACTAAATGTTTATTACAAAAAGAAGAAAAACCAAAGGAACAAATTAATGATAAAATGAGAGAAAATGTAGAGAAATGGTTTATACATAACATGTTTTGGCATCATTTGTAGTCGTAAAAACATACAGGAGCTTTAAGAAAAAAACCCCACCTGCATCTGTATAGACTTATTGGCTCCTGTAGAATTAGAATTAGAATAACATAATCTGAACATTATAGAAAATCTTAAAAATGTATTGTTTTGTAGGAACTCTGCAAGACAGGAAAATGAAGAGAACATAACCTGTGGAGTACGTTAAATGCTACAAGAAATCCACTGGGTTTTAGATCATTTAAGTACAATCTGGTGGAGTCTTACTGTGAGAATGATGCAGAATATCTTAGTCCAATCAACACAGAAATGTTTCACCAGACAAAATCTCAACCTCAGTTCAATTCAGGTTTCTGATTTCCCATTCCTGCTTTTTTTCTTTCTTTATATAGATTTAAAAAAAAAATTGTATTAAGCCTCTCACCTCTGTAAGAGGTGTTTGATTTAGTTTTAGAGAAGCGGTCAGGAAACCCAATTGCTTTAATTAAGACTAAGATTCACTGGTCATTTTGAAAACAGGTGGAAGATGCCCTGAAATGCAGTACTTTGTGTGAGTGTACGCATCTGTGCAACGGCGCCAAGCTTCCCCTGTCGCTTGTCAACACCTTGACGGTTTAATCTTTTCCGCCTTGTGCGAGTATTAAAAGGTTACAAGTGTTCTTCATGGCTTCTTGCACACAGCATAAGGGGTTTGTTCACCAGTGGCAACTTGGTCAATTCTCAAAGGGGATGAGGTGAAGGCTGACTGGAATAGAGGCGCACAGAGGGGATGCAGATGTGCAGGGGATGTTGGTGTCAGAAGTATTTTTTCAAATTTTCCTGTGAAGTAAAGGAAAATCAGAGTGGCTACTGTGTTTCTTTCTTGTGTTTTTGAGATTTTCACTCTTTCATTTGACATTTTTGTGTAGAAAAGTCAAATGCAACAGTGCTGAAGACATAGAAACAACTGTATCTGTATATTGCCTTGGAAAATGTTTTAACATCTTAAACTTTTTCAGTTTTAATCAAAGTGAAATCACAAACATTAATTTTATTGGCACTATATGTGATTGAACAACATAAAGGAGCACAATGATTATGAGGTGAAAGGAAATAAACACACGCTATTTTATCCCATTTTTAAAAAAAAATCTTAAAAATCTGAAAAGTGTGGTGTGCTTGTGTTCTGCCTTCCTAAATCAGTACTTTACAGAAATATTTTTTATTGCTGGAAGTCTTCTGGAGAATCCCCTACCAGATTTGCAGATAGAGGCTGAAATTTCTGTCAGACTGCATTAAGAGAATCCATAAGCAGCCATTTTCATGTTTTGCCACATATTCTCTTTGGTTCTAGGTGTGTACTTTGACTGGGCCGTTTTACCATTTGAATGTATTTTCACCTAAACTATTCCAGTCATGGCCATTTTGGGAGTTGAATATCCACTCCAATCTCAAGAGTTTTGCAGCTTTTCCTTCCTCCTTCCTCCCATCCATTCTGATCAGCTTCCTGTTCGTCCCAGCATGATGCTGCCGTCACCATGTTTTATTCTGGGGGTTTTCACGTTTTATTGCAGTGTTAGTTTTGCACCTAAGTTTTTCCAGTTTATACAAAGGAGTGACGCTTAATGATGCTCACTAATGTTCTCCAACAAACCTCTGACACCTTAAAAAAAATAGTTTTTTTTCGCTTATAATGAAACTAAATTTTATTCTGTTTACTGATTAAGTGATGTCTAATGCAGTTTTGAGAACATTGTTATTTTTCTTCTACATTAGTTGCACGTCTTCACTGGCTTATCACATAATTTACTCAAATGCTGGCGATCTGCTTCGGTTGCTAGGTGATTGGCTGGGCTCAGCAGGGTTGCTAAGTAATGGCGCCGTGTGACTCAACAATCAAACGACTCACTTTCCAGACACCAAAAAGCATTAACTAACTGCTGGAAACAGATAAGTGTGTTTTTAATCACCTGCACTGTTTTTAGAAGCTGCTGAGATGCAAATGGAAGCACAAAAACGTGAAAAAAGTAAATTTTAATAGAGAGCTTGAGTTAAAGTCCAGAGCTGAAAGCTAAGACTCCTGCAACACTCAGCTGCCTGTTTACAGTATTCCTATGCAGCACGTGAGGTCCGGTGAATGATGTTTATGTTTCCTCCAGCCTTCATGTGTGTGTGTTCCCCTCACTATGAGATCCAGGTACAGAGGTGAGCTCTAATAGGCTCTTTCAGCACCTTGGCAGGCCGCAGTGCTGCAGTGATCTTTCAGCAGCTGGAAGCCCCGCTCACACCTCTCTGCTCACTGCAGTCCTTCAATTAGCAGTTTATTATTGCAGGGGCCCGCGGCTTCACAAACCTCCACCCCCCGTCTCCACCCCCTGGGTGCTGAAAGCTGCATGCCAATACAATAACTGACAGTGTATGAGTTGTGTGTGTGTTTGTGAGTGTGAGAGAGATGGAGTGCCAGAGTGCAGAGTGACACATTTCAACAATAGTCTTTGGAGTTATAGACAAGACTCGAGATAATTTGACCAAAAATGATATTTGCATTTGCTTGAGAGTTTTGATGCATTTGTGTTTCAGTACTTGTGCCCTAAATCACTGAAGTATTCTCTTTCTTAGCGTGTCAGTGGATAAAATGTATTGTATGTATTTTCCTTCCTTTCTTATGCATACGTTGATAGAAAACAACATTCAGATCTATAGATTTGCATAAAGATTTAATGATTACACTAAAAAAAGAAACATCACTAATTTACAGTAAAATTCAGGCAACCACAAAATTTTACAGTACAATGTATTTTATCGTATACAGTAAAATCCTCTAGCCTTCAGAATTTGTGTATTTATACTGTATTAACCGTATTTATACCACATTTTACTGTACTTAGGGTATAATTCTGGCTACTACAGCTGCTGGTATTTTACCTTAAATTAAAGACTTTTTTTTGCAGTGCAGTTTTAAATTTGTTGTGCTGGTTGCATCGATAAAAGTGAAATGATACATTTTAAATAGTATCAAGAATTAAACCTAATGTGGAGGCTTAACAAAGGGTAATAAATTTGGAAAAAATGGACAAAAATAGCATAATACAAAGGAAAAACACTTAAGCAATTAGCTTAGAGAAGCATTAGCACCAACTCATCAATTTGAGGGTATGATGCCATTTTTCAACCAATCAGAAATTGCTCATTCTACAGTTCTCACTGTAGAATGAGCAAATTGCCATTACTTTTACAATTGAAAAATATTTACAACTGGAGCCTAAATCTTGATCTTTGGAATGGCTTGTTTTGTCCTGATGTTCCCCAAACATGGGATTGTTCAAATAAACTTTATTCATAAACCATATTGGAAAGGAGGAATTACTGTACAATGACCCTCTCAAACAAGGGGTCTACAACTTCAGTGTCAGTCTAAAGAAATGAACCTTGTTTTTAGCTGCAAAAAGCTACATGCTGATATTTGTGGAAAATGATGTGAAAAATAAATGCATAGTTTTCAATCTAATGATGAGAAAAACAGATCCAAAAGATGTTGCTGTCCTCTTACTCTAATTGTGGGAATTCAGTGCATTTATTCCATACAAACCTGCCAGAAATGTTCTCATATTTGTATTTAAGAACATTAGTTTGTTCTTCATCACTTTTAGCTTAAGTTATAAAAAGCCACAAGTGGCTCCGGAGCCGCAGGTTGCAACCAAAACAAGCAAAGAAAATTCAACGAATCACAAAAGCAGAATAAGATAGAACAAAATTCAGACAACATTTGAACTATAAATTAACTGAAATGCTGTGACATTAAAAAAAAGAAATAGACAGAGAAACAATTTAAGCAGATCTTATTGTATTAATTGAAGATATGCAAAGAGGGACAGTCGGAGGCTGTTCTACAACGTTGGGGCTGCTGCAGCAAAAACAGAATCAGTTAAACAGCAGCTTTTGATCAGAAGCATGTCTGACACCTTTGAGTTAAAGAAAGTGCGTACTTATATTTTGTGGTAAAAAGAGCATCACTTTTCTGTGATGTTTTATGTCACAGTTCTTAATTTTCATGTGGGGATTTTGAAATTACTTTCTTACTTTTGCATGTTTTGAGCTGCAGACGATGTTCCCTTTCCTCCTGAATCTGTTTCTAAGCATGTTGCTGGTTTAATGCAGCAAATTGTGAGGTTGTCTCTTCTTTTCTTTTTTTGTGCATGATCAGAAACTCTGCAAGCACACAGACAGATCTGCTGCTCGCTTAGTCTCCTTTCCTGCCAATACGCCGCTGGTTAGATATTGTTAGCATTCCATTTGCCATTTACATTTTCTCTGCTTGACATAATTGAGGAATGGATGCTCTTATGAAAATTAAACTCGCAGTCCTCCTGGGTTACTGTAACCCTGTTAAAATGTAATGAGATTCTTTATGCGTCGTCTTGTGATTTTTTTTATTAAATAGAATATCAGTATGACTAATTCCCTCGGCCCAAATGTGGACTGGGACACCACATTATTGATAGGCCAGTGCATAAGTGGTCTCTCTTGGCCTGCCTCTAATGGCCTAATAATGCATTATACCAGTATCAGTGGGCCTGCGGCTTGCAGTGCTTATTGTCGTTATTGAAAACACCTGGGCGGACCATTCATCAAGGTTAAATCACCAGGGCCCATCCGTTCATTAGGCTGTCAGTAAACATCTTTATTTAGTTTTGGCTGCCGATACTGACAGAATGGAGGCACGGGGAGGCCTGACGAGCAGCTGCGGCCCCCCGAGAGTCCAGGAAGACATCAGGACATGAAGCCGGCGGGTGTGGCTCGGCTCTCCACCCATCGAATGCTCCTCTGTCAACTGGGCGACTGATGGAGCGCAACTGATCAGTGTGGCCTTTCCTGGAACAGTGGCAGCTTTCTTTTTTTTTCTGTTTCACAGCGGTGCATATTTATCTTCTCTGATGATTGTTTTGAGTGAAGGCAGAAGCAGAAGCTGAAAAACTGTCGGAAAATCTCTTTTTGTCCCTGTGACGGATGGATCAGGAAGCTAATGGAGAAGGATGGATCCACTGGATTAACCTCATTGACTCCCAGTTTTAGCTAAAGAGCAACTTGACAAATCATCACTGCACACAATCTATTAACATATTAAAATGGATATTAAACAGCTTTCATTCATAACACACACATGACAATGTGGCCCAAATGATCATTAATGTTTTGGAAAGGATTTTGATTTGGCCGATTCAATTAAGATTAGTTTAATCAAGCCATTTTGTATTCAGTCTGATTATTATTTGAAAGAAATCAACTTTTCAAAATGAATTATTTTTCAAAGTTATATTAGAAAGTTTGTAACTACATTCAGTTGAATGAAATTGCAATCTTTTTGCTCTGGACAAAAACTACATCTCTTGTTAAAACCTTACTGTAACAAAGCAAAAAAGGACAATGAAGCATCATTAGGTTTCAATTAAACACTGGTTCCAACTCCTCACAATTAGTTTCCTTACGGTCACTGGACTCTTGTTGCAAAATTGGACAGTTTAATGAATAAATTAGGATAGCTTAGGGAAATTAGTGACATCTGCGGCTGTACACTGTGAACACAAATGAGACCTAAAAAGGTTAAACATGACAAAACCATAAATTCAGAGAAAAATAACAACCAAATTTAACCAACAGGGCAAAGTCTCAGGCCTTAATCTGAATAAATAATTACATATTTACAGATATATCTGTATAAATAAAACAAAGCCTATGCTAACCTTCATTGGGTTGGATTTTAATCAGGAAAATGGGCCAAAAATCAAACGCTGCCATCACTGGCTTTTAGCCGCTCAAGAACAAATGATGCGGGGAGGACTCCTGAAGATTACAAAAGCATGGCGGTAAAGAATTTGCTGACTTGTGGCTCAGCGAAACAAACGATGTGTTGCTTTATCAGTTTATCACTGGCTGTCTGGAAAATGGGCGTATTTACCAGAATCATCAGCGAAGATCTTAACTGATGTCATTTCTTCTCCTTTTCTTTATATAATCAGTCTTTTTCTGTGGAAACGACGCCGAGCTTTGCTGTCCCATATGATTTGTGTCTCATTATGTGGCTATACTGTCCACTGTTTGCTGGACAAATCACTGCTTTACAGTAAACATCTGTGTCAAAGAAATATGAATATATCAGAGCTGGACAACTAATAATTGAACATTTATTTTAACACAGATTTATATCTTGGGTACGGTTTCATCGCAGCTGTGGTCCTAATAAATCTGAGCGTCTGCAGCTTTTTAACTCTTCAGCATGCCGGAGCACAGCTGTGGGTTAAAGTGCAACAAGAAAACAAGAATGGATCACCATCAGTCAGGTTTTGGTCCAGACGTCTTTGGATAAATACAGCATGAGATTTTTATATGTTTTTTAATGTTTTTATTAAAATGTGGAAAAGTTTTTGTTTTTCACCGAAGATAAATCACTAAATATTGCCTTAAAATGGTGCAAGTTATAACATGACTTGGTCTGTGCAGCTACAGAAATCCCATCAAAGACTTAAGCTCTAATCTGAAATAAATATTTCATTGATTATAAGCAGAAACAGGCAGTTTTCAGGTCAAAAAACAAAATTAGTCGCTTGATGGTTGTGGCTAAATTGCATATCTTCCAACCATTTAGCTCTAAAATAAAACATTCAGATTTAGATTTAGAAATGATATGTAACATTTAGATTTAGATTTAAAGTTAGCATATAGATTTAATATCTAGAATTTATTAAACTATTTTATATTTATATTTAGGATATAGATTTATTATTTAGGATTGAAATTTAACATGTAGATTTAATATTTAGATTGATGAAAATTTGGAGTAGCGTAAACCTGCTAATATATGACAATTTTTTTAATATGTGATAAAAAAAATGCACTAAATGTGAAACAAAATCATTTGTATTGAAATTTGACACTTGGTGGCCCATTCACACCTGACAAGCCATACTGTGTTTTTCAGGACTGAAACATTTTATTTTGTTTCTATTTATCAAGTTTTGAAGACTTTTGATGCTGTGTTTCAGTTTTAAGGCCTCCCAAATTCAATGTGCAATCTGAATGAAGCTTTCATGTGAAATCTGCCGTGCGTCCTGGACTTGGAGGATTTATGATGTGCACAATGAACAGAGGGCAGCAGAGTCATGCCTCTGTGCAGGCACACAGCTCACTCTGAGCTCTGAGGCGACGCCACATGTGAGACGGCCAGCTGCCAGTGTTGATACATTGATGCTGCTCAGGACACACAGTTGAATTCAGGAGAACCAAACAGCGACAGAGCGTATATCTCTCAGAGGCTGATGGGGTGGGAAGAAGGAAGGACGGATTGCTGGGTGGCTGGAGTGTTAAAGAGCTGCGCATGTCTGTCACTGTGCTGGCTACGGGCCCCGGGGCCTCAGACCAAACACAAACAAACTCCAACAGCTGGGTCCGGAGACCTCAGACACACACACACACACACACACACACCCGCACACACACACAGATTTCCCTGTCTTTGGTGCATAAAGAGAGAGAAGTTCGACCTTTCCTCTTTGCACAATCTTGGTAAATCTTCCAGAGTCATCTGTGCCAAAACGCTGAGTGCCTTTAAATCTAAACTAAAAATCCACCTGATTAGAGTTTCATTTGAAACATAATTAATCAAACATTAATTAACATTCTGAAGTGTATCGAGAACTTGACGGAATATAATGCTTCAATTGTTGACTGTGTTTTCTATTACTTTGTATTTTTGTGTTTTTATTATGTAAACTGCCTTGTTGCTGAAATGTGCTATACAAATAAACTTGATTGATTGATTGATTGATGGATAGATAAAGACTGAGAAGGCCATGAAAGACGGCTTTTTTTTGTGTTCCTTGAACCTCTCCAGTGTCTATTCAACACAACATATAAGAATAAACACAGTGGTTGACATCTGGTGAATATCAGTTTCATGAAATGTCCAAAAACGTAAAACTGCACATTTTAACCTCAAGACAATAAACGCAATTATGTAAAGCTCTCAATTTCAAGTTTCAGTTTCACACTTCTCCTTGTGTTGTTCTCCTCTTGACCTCCAGGGGGAGATGAGAGCGTTAAAAGCACTCTGACCTTCAGGAGAAAGAGAAAAAATACCTCTGAGTTCATGAGTTTATATAGGAATCACAAGAGAGAAGAGTGTTTTTATGTTTTATCATCAATATAGTTAAACTACTGAGCAATTTTTCCTATTTTAAAAGTGGTTCAGACTGGTTTTCTATTCATTTTCTTTGATATTTCTGCAAAATGCTGCACATAAATGAACAAAAATTGCATGCATATTATTAAAAAAGTATTTTAAACCTGCTTGTGAGTAAAAGACACATGTTAACAGACAGCCTCAGAGTGTGACAGACAGAAATTATCTTAAGAAATTAACTTTTTAGAAATATTTTAAAAAAAAATTAATCTACTAGCCAGACTGTCCTGTGAAATGACTCAAATTAACCTTAGAAAAAGTTTCTAACCCACATAACAAAATCCCATAATATTTTTTTCTACTTGTTATTTACTATTTATCAAGATAAATCCCCTTTAATTTTTCTTATTTATTTAGATGCTTATATTGATATTTCCCCTTTACTTATTTGTATTTCATACAGGTGCTGCAAAAGTTTTTGGAGCGATGCCTGGACTTCAGGAAAATGTGACAACAATAAAACAGATTAAATGATTTCTCAGTCTTCAACTACAACGGCACACATTGCAGAAGGAGTTTTTTTTTTAGGTGTTATTCCAAAAAATTGTAATCTTGCAAGTGATAGCTTAAACTTTATTGCACATTTACACAGAACTTAACAGTATCTTTACACTAGAATGGCTAGAGTTAGTCCACTTTGATGTATACCTATATCGGCTTCGATAGTCCAACTGGCCTGAAGGATTTTCTCTAGCAGGTGCTTTTGTTCTGTAAATAGGGCCATTACCTTATCAGTACCCTGGTAATGGCCTCAACGCATCTCACAGTTGCACAATTGTTCCTTAGACTTCGACTTCGACTGACTTTGTTGTCATTTTCAACAGTATAAAATATGAATATAAATCTAAATATAAAATATAAAGTGCAGGACTGACAGTAAAATAGAAGTTATTTAGCTCTGTACATGTGCAAGGTATAAAGTGGAGACCAGTTTTTGAGTGCAGTCCAGTTAAGAGTTCAGCAGTCTGATGGCAAGTAGGAAAAAGCTGTTTCGGAACCTGGTGGACCTGCACCGGATGCTGCAGAACCTCTTTCCAGAGGGCAGCAGGGAGAACAGTCCATGGTGGGGGTGTGAGGGGTCACTGATGATGTTTCAGCCTCAGGACACGCATCCTGCATCGATGGTTGACCTGACACTTCGCCCTTTTGCCTGAGCTGGGTGTGGAAGGTTGTTGCCGAAGCAGTTTCTCCTTGTGTGCCTTCTTCTCACTCACATGAGAGTTACCCAACTCTTTTGCAAGCTCAACCAGGAAGTCCACCCGTCTCTCCTGCACCCCAATGCATGCCTGATAAAGCACATGTGCATTCAGTGCTGCCATGTCAATCATGTTTGCCAGGTTTGCTGACCAGCTGTCACATAGTGATGGAACCTTGGTCACCCCCCGCAAGATTATGACTGAAATAAATGCCATTAGTTCTTCTGAACTAAATAGGTGAAGCAGTCACCTATTTATCCTCCACAGCACAAAATGCTGCATGCAAATTTGCATGTGCAAAGTCTCCCAGATTTCTTTTGCTTACACTTTTTGCATGATTTTTTTGAGGTGGATCAACACAATTAATTTGGTTAGTTTATTTCTAAACTGTCATGTTATACCCTCTTAGCTTTATTTCAAAGAGAAACATTACTAATTTCTTTTAGAAAAACCTTTGCATATTTTTTGAAACAGATTCTATGTTTTGCAAACTCTATGTACATTTGGCAAAATGACCTGGATAATGCAGCACGACATCATGGATCAGCTGCAAAAGGTCACATCTCTCCAAAAACACTTCATGTATGCTTCAAAACTAAACTGAAGAGCATTACCTACAGGAGACCTGATCTCCTGCAGGTATCATAGATACCCACCCCCAACATGGACTATTCACATTCCTACCCTCTGGCCTGACGGTCAACGACCACATTTACAATTGAAGAAGGGATGCTAATTTGAGCCATCAGAGTCGTCAGGGTGGACTCCGGCCTTTTGGCCCTGTTGAGCCGATATGGGAAGGACTCGAAAACTGTGCCATCCTAGCATCTACATGCAAAACAAATGAAAAATGGACGAAAAGTAAATTAAATTACTCCTGGTAAAAGCTGAAAGGGTAAAGGATTTTGGAGACAGATCCCCAATCTTTTGAACATTTTTCCTCAACTTTTTAGAATTTGAACAATAAATCTACTTTTCAATCTCTAACAGACCGATTAAACAAGTTTTTTTCCCCCAGTTTTTGCAGACAGACAGGACCAATTAGAAGCTGTTAAGTGACCCAGTTTGGCAGCAGTGACAGGAGGCAGCTCTCCTGGCACAGCAGACTGAGGGGGAACAAAGCCTTCTGATCAGAGATCGTCATCCCGGCCGGCCCCGAGAACTTCTGAATGAGTAAAATGATTTGATTATGTTGAGGCTAATGACGAGAGGCATACTTAAATCCATCTCCACAATTTTCCTAGCTTCTTCCCCTGATTCAGTGCTCTGTCAGCAGCTTGTTAGACTTTTTTCTTTTTACTGAGGCTCTTCAGATGAATGGTGAGAAAGAGAAAATCAAAGAGACAAGAATGTAAAAGGAGGAATGATAAAAAGAAATGTTTAGAGCAGATTTTTCCTGAAGGAAAAAAAAAATCTAAAAAAACAAATGAAACGGCTGTACGAGTTAATGCAGGCCATATGGAGGAAATACACTGTTTTCTGCTGTAATTGACAGGATTTTCAAACCAGGAACAAAACTCAGCCATCAGCAGCGCGTGGAGCTCCACTTTCACCAACATGTCAAAGCAGCAGAACAAAAGCCAATGACTGACAGACAGCGACCTCTCCTTCCTGCCTGTCAACACAACAAAGACGTCGGCTGCGTGTTTGCAGACAGCTGCTGCTCCGAACACAGCACTGAAAGCAGAAAATCACAGCGAAGAAAAGAAATTCACTTTAGGGCAGAGAGTGAAAGAGACGAGCAATCTCAGGCTGTTGTTCTAATATTAGCCGGGTCATTGTGGGACGCTGGGCCTGCTGGGAGCTCAGTCGGTATTTATAGCTCAGGACGATGCTCGGGATGATGTTTCTGTGTTGTTTTGCGTTGTGCCTCTCCTGGATGCATTAAGACCAAACAATCTACTTTTGTGTGCAACATAGAAAGGAACAAGATTAACCCAGAGTATTGAACTTTATTTATGCTAATAATAATAGGTAAAAAATTATCCTGTTGTATTTTTAATTCCTTTTCTTTTAAGTGTTAACATAAGCTTTTGATAGCATAGTTGTGCATGCTTTATTATTCTTTTATATTATATTTGATTAATTACTTTTTGAGTTAATAATCTAATCCTAACACTAAAACATTTTTAAGTCGAACTTTACTTTTTGAAGTTGATCAGAGCTTCTGGGAACTTCTGATTAGGAATCCAATACATTTCCCCCTGGATGTATAAATATGACGTTACACATTGGTTCATTACTTTTAGCTGTTAGCCACTAAACTTGACAAGAGAACAGTGACAGATAGGCGGCAGCTACTCCGTCCTGTCAAACTAGCAAAGTTGTCTTACCACCACACACGATGAGGATGAGAGTATAAAGGGTAGAAAAAGCAAAAAATCAAATCTTGAAACCAACCATTATACACACATGCAAAGAGGTGGTATGGCAGGAATGCCACAAAAAGCAACAAAAACTCCAACATATTCTGTCCTACCATCATAAATGTAAAGATGTAAAGTTTGCAAAATGTATTAATGTTTGACTAAAGGGGGAAGTTATATAAAATTGACTTTTTTGAGGTCAATATCATGTTATGAAATTTCCTAACCAAAAACAGGCCTGGAGTGTTACTTTTATTTAGATTTTTTCAGAAATTGTCGAATCTCCAGTGGTAACCATTGGGAGGTGCCTAAGCACTTAATTTCCACTCATTAAGAACCTGCAGCTTCTCCTCTGAGCTGCAGGTTCAAGCCAAACTACTGCCTCACAAAGCTCCCATAGCTCTACGACTCCCCCACTCAGCTCCTCCAGACTAGCGGCAGCAGCTAGCAAACACCTGGTGGAACTGCACACCTGCTGAGCTCATCATACAAACTGTTTCTCTGACCAATGCTGGCAAGTCGTAAACTAAAGTCTTAAATAAGAAAATTGTTGGGAAGGCAACAATAGAGGAATATTTCTATTCTTAAATAAATAGAAGCTTTCTTTAAGAAGCTTCTATTCTTTCTATTCAGAAAGAATAGAAAGAAAGAAGCCAATTTCAAAGTGATAAATTACAAAATAAATTGAATTTTTTAGATATACAGCATTTTTAAAACAACTGAAGGTAACGTGGTGACTTAATTGTGCTAAAAAATGACATTATGTGCCTTGAAAATACATTATTCTGCCACTGCTTCTTTGTGCTTTGGTTACATGAATCTAAAATGTAACATTTTGCTGACAAATCCTCCAGGTGGTACAAAACACAAATGTGTAAAATTCTCACTGTTATGAATGTTGTATCATCAGTGGACTCTGTAATAAAACAAATAAAAGGGTAATCACTGCGTCTTTCAGCAGGATACTAAGCCAAAAATATGTGACCAAATCAACGGTTCATAGATACCAAAACAACCATCTTCTATTTTCGTCTCCGTCCCCAGGATCGAACCATTTTGAAAACCTGTGGATGAGTCTATAGAGATTAAACAGCAACAACAAAATAAAAGATCAAATTTTAAAAGTTTTTCAGCGCCAGATTATGCTGTGACAATAATAAATTCATTTATTTCAAGAAGAGTTTTTATATATTTTTACCAAATGGTGCCAAAGAATTTGCAGAGTAATGCATTATTAAAGCTAAAGCTGCAAACCATCTGTATGTTAATGGCTTTTCCAATGAATCCTTACTTTGCTTTTTGGACCTCAGTGCTTTATTTGTTTTGTAAATCTCATTTAACTGCACAACAAATGCAAAGAAGCATAAAATCTTTGAAAATAAGACAGAAAAGCAAATAGATCTTAAAAGCTGGCCTGTCTTTGCGTCTCATTTTGATGCCTGTGGGCATAAAAGTGCAGTTTTACTGACAGGAAAATGTAAATCCTCCTGCACAAGGATCAATCAACCCTTCTGCGTCCGCTTGCAAACGAGCGCGCATCCTTGCATCACAACCTGTTAGTCTCTCTGTGTTATCGTCACTTCCCTGTGTGCTCTCGCCAGACCCCCACCCCCACCATGACCTGCGACGGCGAAGAAGACAAAGAGGGAGTGAAATGGAAGAAGAGGAGGAAGAGGAAAAACAGGAACGTTTCACCGCTTTCAGAGAGACTCCATCGGTGAGGACCTCCACCGCCCGTCCTAATCACATCACCCCAGAAAAATTTTACTTATGGCTAATGGAATTCGCTTAAAATTGAACCACTGGGACAAAAGTAGATTTGCATTGATCCAGATATGTATAGAGCCAAAGTCAGTCTATCTATCCTGTGAGGGAATTAAAGGCCGCTAAGCCTATAGAGCCAGACTGTATAATCCTATGTTAAAAGATCAATACTGGCTGGAACCCACGTGAGCGCTTTTCATAGAGTTTGTTTTTGTGTGTCCATTTACCAAAAAAACAAAAAAACACCCACACCGTATGGAAGTTTGTTTCGTTTTCCTTAAAATAATCCATGTTGTAACCATTAATCTCTCAGTTTGACAGAGTTGTTTGCTGTTCTTCTCATCTTTGGCAGAGCTACATCAAAAACAGAAGGCTCTACTGTGGACGCTGAAGAGAAAATAAACCCGGCCATCCTGCATTTATTTAGTCTGACACCCACCGTCTACGTAGCACACCCCGAGACATCTTTAACACCCAAGAAGAGCAGAAGAGTTGAGCTGCCAAAATGTAGTGCAAATTGTACATTCCCCTGCAAAATGACTCAAAATGACGCTTATTCACACTTTACATCATTGAGTTTTATAAAATGTTGTGAGATAAACACACACAAACGTGGAAAGATGTCAAGTGTGGTGTGGGTTGTTTTATTCAGCCGAATTGAGTGAATACCAAGATTTAACTGCTAATTACAGCTGCAAGACCGCTGGGTTATGACTTTACCAAATTTGCACAAGTAGAGAGCAAAACTTTTACTTTTGTCCCATTTTTCTGTGCAAAACAGCTCAAGCAGAAAGAATTTCAGCCTCATCACTTTAACAGATGAATATTTATTTATTTTAGAGGGTGGTAAGGGTGGGGATAGTTTTGGTTTAAATCAAGTTGAAGTTTCTTTAGAAATTTCCATACAAATATAGTTTTATTGATTGATTGAAGATACTTTGAAGATATATCTTCATGCAGCTCTGGAAAAAAATGAACAGATCACTTAAAATGATCAGTTTCTCTGATTTTACTCCTTATAGGTATATATTTGAGTAAAGTGAACATTGTTCTTTTATTCTGACAACATGTTTCCAAATTTTAGTATTTATTTGCAGAAAACGAGAAATGGTGAGAATATTGAAAAAGATTCAGTGCTTTCAGAGCTCAAATAATACAACGAAAAAAAGTTCATATTCATTTAAAAACAACAATACTAAGTTTTAACTTAAGAAGAGTTCAGAAATCAACCTTTGGAGGAGTAGCCAGGAGGTTTTCAATGGAGTTCAGTGGAGTGAGCTCTTAATTCTTTCCAGAGCTGTATACAATTATGTAATTTTTAATTAATCTGTAAATCTGACTGTATGCTAAGTCTGTTAGCTGCTTCTCTGATAAATGCTCTGTTTGCTTCCCTGTCAGTTTGGGTGAACAGATTATCTATTAGCAGGCTTGGAGTTTTGTTTTACTCAGTTCTTTTTAGATGTTGCATTGAACTCTGTTTGATGTTCAAAGCGTTTTTATTGTCTCACTTCCTAACCCATCTTAAAACTGCACCATAGCTTTATCGACAACATGTCCATGATCTTCCTTGGTCTTTGAAATTGTGTTTGTTTGCATACAAACCTCCTAAAACAAATTTACTCATATTTATGAGTTAGGTGACCTCTGAAAGCAAATGTATCAGATTTTATTTAGGAGTTTTTTATATTAAAAATCAAGTGTTGTTTTGCTTCTACTATTATTCACTACTTCATGCTGGTTTTATCTCATAAAATAAGACACAAGTTGGTATAAATACCTTTTGCAAAGTATTTGTACACAAACAGCTGAATCTTGTCATGCTCCAAAGGTGAACAAAAACAAATTACAGTGGAAACTCTCAAAAGACGAAATCCACAAACCATGTGCAAAAGACATAACTTTTCCTTTCAGAGCTCTATAGATAATCCAGTAATGTGAAAAATGTAAACAGCATAATGTCTGGATAATGCTGAGTCATCCTTAGCTTACTGTTTAGTATCAAAGTAGTTATTTGTGTTTGGATGTGTTTAAAATGTGGTGTCAGCTGAACTATTAAGGCATCTTTGCACCTATTAAGCCGTAAAATTTCAAATATGCACTGATAGAAAAGCTACATAGAAGTTTATTCACCTAACAGTCGAGCAGAACTTCCTTAACATCAGTTCAGAAACAGAAAGGCATTATCAGGGGGCGTGCTGTGGTGGCGCAGGGGCTTAGCACGCCCCACGTTTGGAGGCCGTAGTCCTCGACGTGGACTCCTGGTCCCGACGACCTTTGCCGCATGTCTTCCCCCCTCTCCTCACCCTCCTTCCTGTCTGCCTACTGTAGAAAAAATACAAGCCACTAGAGCAAAAACTCTTCGGAGAAAAAAACAAATGAAAAAAAAAAAAAAAGAAAGGCATTATCAGACCCAAACGGATACACATGATGTTTTAGATCAGTGATGTTCAAATCCAGAACTCGAGGTCCTTGCCCTGCAATTTTAGTATGTTCAAGTCCAACACAAGAGAACTGAATGAATCCTGAATATGTAGTCAAGTTCTCCAGGGTCCTGATAATGACCTCTATTTCACTCAGGTGTGTTGAAACTCAGAAACATCTAAAAGTTGCTTGACATTGAACCCGGAGGCCCAGATTTGAAGACCCTTACTTTAGGTTCATTAGGTTTGAGCAGCATTTACTGAGTTTAACATGTTTAAAATGTTGATGTTACTTTACAAAGAAAATTGTACACAATAAGTGGCTACTTGGTTACTCACACGAAGAGTTTGAGGATCATCAGCAGAACACTAAAAGTTGTACACATTTTTTTTTAGATCCTCCGGTCAGATCCATGTGTCTGGGTGAGAACCTGAAACAACAATCTGAAAGACGATCTGAAAACCAACAACATGACAAAGAAGAAGACGAAAGCTCTTAACGTTTGTCTTTGGTTCACTGTAATCAACCCCACTGTTTATTTCAAGTATTTTCTGGCAATTTAAGTTTTAACTGAATGTTATTAAAAACTTCTTATTTTCTGATTTACAATTATGTAAACAACGTTTAAACAACACTAAACTCTTAATTCACCAAAACCGTTTGTTAAATTTTATTTACTTTATTGGTATTCAAACAAAACTGAATACCAGGATATAATCCTGGATCGATTTACACTTTCATTATTATATTTTAACTTCAGTAAAGGCTTCTTTGTATGTTCGTAACATGAAATCAGCTGACTGCTGAAGCCTAATCAAATCACAACGTTTTAACAGGCGGTACTTTAATCTCATCCATATTTACTTCTCCCTCTGACATCTCCATACCCTGAGAATGTGCCAAATGACCTCACACAACGGCAGCGTCCCTGCACACACACTCCATGGTGACCTCCACTGATGAACACACACACACACACACACACGCCCCCACACACACCCACAGAAACCCTTCAGTCAGGAGGTCACAGCGACCCCATCATCATCACGCTGGCTGGAATGGGCTGCAGCGCCGCAGTGACATTGGTTGTCGGAGGCGAATCTGATGACTAAGAATTCCAACTATGAGATTAGTCCCTCTGACCATCCTGCTCTAAGTGCCACTCCACACAAATGGGACCCTAAGAAGATAATAACTGTACAATTGCTTTTATCGGCAGGGAGTTATTCAATTTATAAGCTCCTGCAGTAAAATGTTGCCATAACGATAAGCTGGCCGGACACAAATTTCAGAGCGGCCATTTTTATAACATCTTTATAAATAGAAACCAAAGGGTGAAGTTACTGGAAGATTTTCTTTTCTTTTTGCTTCAAATGCTGAAATTTTAGCTCCAGATGAGATTATTTGAACATTTACAGCAGCAAAACATGCAAAAATAAACTGGTAGCCAGGCGCAACTCAATAAATTAGAATATCATGTTTAGTTTTTTTTACACTGTTTCAGCTAGTCAGAGTGTGTTGAATAGTTAATAGTTCTCCATGACATTCTCTCTCCTACTGATTAGGTACACTGTAAAAACATAATTCTCTAATTTATGGTAAAATACCGGTGGCCATAAATGCAGTGAAATTCTGGCAAACAGAATTTTACCATATTAACGAGGTAAAATCTAATTTATGTTAAAATTCTGGCAACCACAGCTGCCGGTATTTTAACATAAGTTAGACCTCCTTTTTTTGTTTTACAGCACAGAACATTACGACCATGGTCAGGTGATACGTCCACAAATTGTACAGTATGTGTTGCAGGTAGGAGAAATGGGAAAAAATATAATTCTGAGCAAGTTTCCCAGAATCTAAATTGTGATGTTTAGATGAATGGGTCAGAGGATGTTAAAACTGCAGCTTCTTCTTCTTCTGCAGTGGTTGGTGTCTAAAGTGCAGTGGCAAATAAGTAAAAAAGATATAAATTTGACAAATTGGAAACTTACAAACAAATTCACAGTGATTTGTATAGAATTAAAATCTTTTTTTTGCAGTCTCTTGAGTGATTCCCCATCAATGAATGAGTTAGAAATTGGTGGATAAGCTCTATTGGTGCATCATCAAATTGTTTTTTGCAGCTGGTTAGATTTTACACATTATAGGAGAGATTTTTGACTCACCTATTAAAAAGCCATTTTCTAAACCTTTTAGGTTTACCCTAAAAGGTTAAACCTTTTAGGGTAAACCTAAAAGGTTTAACCTTTTAGGTTAAACCTTTTAGGTTAAAGTGTTTAACTTTAAGGTTAAAGTTAAACACTTTAACCTTTAAAAGGTTAAAGTGTTTAACTTTAACCTTTTAAAGGTTAAAGTTAAACACTTTAACCTTTTTAGGTTAAAGTGTTTAACCTAAAAAGGTTAAACACTTTTTAGGTTAAAAAGTGTTTAACCTAAACACCTAAAAGTGTTTAGGTTAAACACTTTTAGGTTTAACCTAAAAGTGTTGTAAAGTGATATTTACAACACTTTGTAAATATCAAAGTGTTGATATTTACACTTTAATACTGCAGTTTTGTAAAATTGTTTACATATTTGGTATATTTTCTTTTTCCACATTTATTCTGGCATTCACACCTTTGAGTTTTCTTTGTAAAGAGAATGGCTTTTTTGATAAACATTTTACGGGCTATTAAGTACAGAGGAGTCAATAATTGTGATAAACTTTTGCAAAATAATAATTATTAAAAAATATATTTCTTAAAGTGTTTTTACTTCTTTGAATAAATCCATGCCTGTAGTTTTTTGGAGACACAACATGAATTTCAACCCCAGCTCACTGATTACATTGCACTCACGCATTTGAAGCAGCAGCCGTGTTAGAAAAGGTTGTGTGAGGTCGTATTTAAGTAAAGTCAGTGCTTTAAAAAATGTGATGTCACTCCGTAGGGGAAACAGCCATCTTGCTTGAGTCACATTTGCTTTTAATTTACTTTTCAAGACCCTCCTTAATGTCACAAAATGAAATCTTTTGGCCACATTTACATGTATATCCAGGTAATAGAAATAAATCTCAGACACAATTGTTCCTAAAACCCCCTGCCGCTGCTGTAGCCTCTTCCCTGCTCTCCACCAATGAAAATAAAGTGATGTTGGACGTACA
Organism: Xiphophorus maculatus; assembly: GCF_002775205.1. NCBI lineage: Eukaryota > Metazoa > Chordata > Actinopteri > Cyprinodontiformes > Poeciliidae > Xiphophorus > Xiphophorus maculatus. The sequence goes on from NC_036445.1 coordinate 8,887,774, forward strand.
ACAGTTAAAGAAATGAGAAAGGCTGACCATTCTTCCTCTGTGCTTTGGCAGCATCGGCTCAGAGCTGTTGAAAGTCGAGGCAAGCTCACGCTCTCTCCCAGCCCACCGCCTCCACCTTAATCCTGTTTGTCTCCATTTTACCACGATTGAAGTGGAGGGCCTCTCCGAATCCCCCCCTCACTGCCTATTCTGCTAAAAAACATTTCCTGAACCATATCTGTGTGTTCTCCTCCAGGATAACTCAGATTACTTACAAATACAGGCCCGGTAACCCAGTTACCAATCGGGGGTTAGGTTTGTTTAGACCACAGGAACGTTGATCGTTCCTATATATTTACAGATCAAGAGGAAAAGTTAAATACATGTGACGTATGCTGTAAAAGACATTAGTAACTCATATATTTGTTGTGATATCAGAATTAAACGGTTATTAATTATCTTGAGTCCCATGAGAAAATCTGAAACAACAGCAATAAAAAATATAGATTAATTAGACTTAGACTTGAAGAGGTCAGAAGCAGAGATGGAAACAATTGATCGACTTGTGGATAATTGTCAATTACTGGTTTATTAGATTAAAATACGTTTGAATTGGTTATTTAATAATGCCCGCTTTGAACTTCTTTTACTGTTGTAATTTGGCAGCCATCCAGAAGAGGGAGACACTGGTCATATTCAGGTGGAGCCAGTTGATACAGAAACAAAGATGGTGGGGATCATACTAGAATGGGAAGAGAAATGGCCTGATTGAGAATGAAAACTTAACTTTATGCGGTTCTGTTTTGAATTATAAACACCTTAGAAGCTCCTTAAGTTTCACCTTAAAGCGTTCATTCATTCAGCTGAGGCGCTGCATGACGGAGCAGCGTCAGATTCTCAACCAAAAGTTACTGATATGTTACAAAGGCAAGAATGTGATAATATGATGGGAAAAAATATGATGCCAGAAAACAAGGTTTTCTGTGAGGGCTTGATGAAATTCATGGGAAAAAGTTTTAAGTTTAAGAGCAGCCACAGAAAATACTTCTGTATGAATAATTTCACATATTTGAATTGTTTTCTTTTTTCTTTCTAATTTAGCAACCTAAGAGGTTCCTATTTTTGCTGTATTTTATAAATATGTCTAAGTTTATTAATGTGAGAAATCACAAGTTGTTTATTCAGTCAGAACTTTATACAACTAACAAAAATAATGTTAAAATTTTAAGATTCTTTTTTTAATTCAGCATATTATAAAGCATTTTTCCCTTCATGTTATGGAAAGAAACAGCCGCTCTCAATTAATTATTATTTCATCAATAAGGTCAATCAACTTTAGATTAACTCACTGATTGAAAACTTGCATCCCTAAGGTGATTATTAGTAAATGGGCTTAAAGATGGTGAATCTAAAGCAAAAACAATCAATTTAAATGTTTGATTTTACTTGTGTAAAATCAACAAGTAAAGTTGAAAATCAATTTTGTTTCCTTCACATATGATTGGGAGTTTTTTCTTAGTCATAAGGTGGAGAAACTATACATTACACTAAAATAATATTTCTTTCTTTTCCCAACAAAAGACTTTGCGACCACACACTTGGAAACGTCCGTCAGCGTCGGTGTCGATCCTGCAGCACAATACCTGGATGCTGCAGTGTTTTCCGAATAAACAACACAGTTAATCAACAGTCAGAAGAGAATCAGCTCAACTCAGAGGACCACACACTCTCTCTGCAGCTGGAGCCACTATTTTCATGCACAACTCACTTTTTCCTTCACATTTTGAAAACTCGACTTGTGCATTCGTGACAAAAATAAGGACAAAACTTAGAAGTGGCATTAAACTCTATTTGAACCTTTAACTACTTTCTATACAGACTATCGCCCGAATATGCAAAAATACACACATGTATGAGAATATTCTTAACATGGTAGCTGCTATTTAGACATAACTCTGATTCTCTACTTTTTCTTGTCTATGTGGAACATGAGGTAGGAACAAATAACGTCACATTTCACTCAAAAAGCTTCTAAAACTGATTTACTAGTTAAAGAAATGTTATAGAAATGAAAAGAGAACATCTAAAATAAAATTTCTGCTTGTTTCGATTTACATGCAAGCTGGTGTAAGAACTGCAGCACAGCAAGCCACTACAGGAAGTTAGAAAAGTAGCAGCAAAGAACAAGTATGTTTTTCACAAGCTAATCTTTGCAAAATGGTGAGAAAAGAAAAAAGAAATGTATCTAAAATCAAATATTCACTCAGTTCAGCTTCCACACGAGCAGTAGTTAGCACAGCTAGTGGTTTAAATATTTTACAGATTGTTTTATTTGCTTCTTAATTGCTGTCCTTTTCCAACACTTGGATGCAGTCATTTTTAACATCTTTAGCATACCTTGTTTAGCACGTGTATAGAAAACCAAAAAGTGTGATGAATTAATGTATTTTACACCAAATCCTATTTATCATTCATTTTCTGATCCAGCGCAGTTCAGCTGAGGCTTTGACAGACAGCCTGATATATGAGGCTTTGATAAGTGCAGAAGTGTGGAGATCTCAGAACACACTGCCTCGCGAGGTCTCCGGAGCAACTTACCGACCCGCTCCAAGAGAGGATTAGGTTAAGCCAACTCTCGGTCATTTACAGTTTATCACAGAGCGGCTGTTTCTGCCAACTACTTTAGAGCACTTTTAGCACAGAGGTCAGGCCTGGGAAATTTCACACAGATTAAGGCCTCAATGCTGCTGTGGACTCCAGTTTGATGGTAACTACATTTATGTATTTAATTTCCAAATTATCCAGACAAAGGATTATATTTGACCTGAGAACTAATCAGCCTTTAGCAACAGTTCCTTTCCAAACATGTTTGTGTGTCAGGAGATTTAGCTTCATTTGTTGCATTTCATAGTATTTATGGTTTACTTTTACAAATTAAAAACCAGGTTGCATGGTCATCCACAAATTTAGTGTTTCATGAGGAACACTAGCCATTTTACTTTACTTGAGTAACTCAACTTGTAGCTGAAATTAATTTCTGAATGTAATGTCACCTGGAAAATGTAAAAATAACAAAAAGTGTTCATATCTCTTCAACGTTTTGACATTTTGTCATGTAAAAACCACAAACTTAACCCTCCTGTTATGTTAATTTCTGAGGTACAGCAATAATGTTCGTGGGCCAATTTGACCCAGGGGCCCGGGGAACCGATTTGTTGACAAACAAGTCGGTTGTCAAAGCTGAACAGAATGCATAAAGTGAGGACATTATATCTCAGTATATACAAATCTAACACTGCTTATTAATTCAGAAAAATACACTGGAAGAAAACACTTTTATGTGCTTAAAAAGTGGACCAAACATTAAAATCTTACCTAAATATTTTCATAAAGCATGACATTCATACACACACACGGCTATATTAATGGTCCTCTATATGTAGTATACACACACGTACACACACTATAATTAATTCCACACCCACCTTGTGTCTCCTTCAGTTTACATCCCCACCACAAGGCCTGGGGGCAACAAGCCCAGTAAGTAGCTAGCTAATTAGCTAATAACCTGCAAATCAAATTGGCGGCCGGCGGCCCTTTGGAGGCTCGGCTCGGTCCATTAGCATCAGCGACTGTCGTCAGAGCTCTGATCCGTCTAATATTCGACCGAGGAGCTCGACATTTCTCATCCAGTGTTGCACCTTTATCCATTCACAGGCCCTGCTGATAACAGCCCTTCTGTCTGAAATGAAGCGTCCATTTAAATGTTTACAGTAAATGAACCAACTTGTGTGCACACACACACGCCTGCACGCCCCCCCCCCACACACACAGCGACACACACTCCCTTTACAGAGCTCTCCTCGCCTCCCCAATTAGGCCTCTAATTTGGCTAATGGAGCATTAATGGAGAAAGAGGCTGCTGAAGACCCGAGCTCAGCACAATGTCCTCTGAAGCAGCACACGAACGCACACCGGTTCCACACATACAGATTAGATTTCACTAACAATAGTATCAGAATGCCCCTCCCTTGAGACGCAAACCCAAGCTGCTCTGTAATGGGAACAAAAACTTTAATGTAGTTGTGGGAAGGTGAATGTATTTCATTATGCACAGAGGAGAGGAGACTGGAACCCACCTGAGCATCTTAAATAGACTAAACCCTACAGATGGGATGAAAGTGTTATAATCTGCTGCTGTAATTTTAAGCTTTAGCTGAAATTCTTATTATGCAAAATTGACTTTTTTGAGCTTTTCATCATGTTTTATTATTATTCCCTCATCAGAAACAAACATTGTCAAAGGCTAGATAGAGGAGCGTTGCTGTGATGACATCCTGAAGGTTGACTGTTAGAAAGAGCAGGAGCTTCTTAAAGAGACAGAGGCCCAATTTTAAGGTGTTCATTTTAAACGTCAAATTTATTTCAAGTTATTTTTGATTTATACAGCTTTATGTCTGGAAAATACCCAATACTGCCCGTTTAAAGAAGATCAACTAAATTATTGCTGTGCAGGTAAATGAATTAGTTGCTCAGTTTGTCTCCAAGAGTAAAACTAAACTATTGTCAAAGAGATTATTATTTTATTATTTCAGAATATTGTTCTTTGCTCTTTGTTTGAAATGTTTAACATGTCTTTTATTTCTCTTTCTGGAGCCTGAAAGTTAAGACAGGTTAGTGATGGTGAGCGTCACCCTGGTTTCTTATCTCATGCATGCCTGGCACAAAACATCCCATAGTAGAAAATATAATTTCATACTTGGAAAAGTTGTTAATGAAATTACCAAAACTACAACAGTAAAAAATAGCAAAGCAAGCAAATGCAAAATACAGCAAATGTTACACACCAGCTTCGTTTCACAAACTTATAAGTTTTAACTACATCAGTTTGGATCTTGAATTTAAAGACATAGATGGGATGAAAACCTGAATAGTTATTACTGCGTGCAGTAAATTGCTGATTTTTATGGTTATTTTTCATGTAATAGCCTATAAATATTCACAGATTATCTCATATTAAAACTAGCAACAGTAATTTAAAGTCTATTCTCATCTCAAACTGTCACAACAGTGATAATTTTAACAAATATGTAAAAAAATATTGTTTTGTAAAAGTTACATGCTGCAGTTTTCAGTCTCTTGCATGAATGTGCATTAATTTTCAGAAACAAAACTGAAATTATTAACTTTGTACCTAAAGAGAAACGATCAAGAGTCATTGCACAGCTTCAGCTATAATAGGTAGAACCCAGTGATAAGGGCTGAAATCTGGGTGTAGTGATGGACTCAGACCTGGTTCTGCTCTGCATCCCCAGAACCAGAACCAAACGAGGAGAAGCAGCATTCAGCTTCTAGGCAACACAAATCTGGAATAAACTTCCTGAAAACTTCAAAACAGCTGAAACACTGAGTTGCTTTAAATCCAGACTAAAACCTCAGCTGTTTAGAGTTTCCTTCGATAAATAATAACTGGGAAAAATCTTTCTTTTTTGTTTGTTGATTGTGTTATGTTTTTATCACATCAAGCACTTTAAACTTCCACGTTGCTGAAATGTGCTACACAAAGAAACTCGACTCATTGCTCAATCTTCTCTTCTGTGTCAAAGTTAGAGCATCAATTACAAAAAAGCAACTAATTTTGTTGCTTGAGCTTTTCTAAACGCTTCATTGTTTAGCTTTTATCTATAGTATTCTGGGTGAGTGACCAAAGTTTAGATTTTTGACTTATAAAAACTTTACAATGAATAAAAACTCATTAAATTAGGCAAAGAGCCTGGGAACTGTTGCAGCACTGCTGAGAGGAGGATCTCCATGGCGCCATCAGAGGGCTCCTTATCAAACACACACAGTCACAGTGCTGCTCGTGTTCTGGATATGTACGTAACCTCTGCTGTTATTCCAAAAGTGTGCAGTCTTTTTAAATTTGATCCTGATTTATAACAGTCGAAGCACAATACACTACATATTGGTTGGTTTGAAGCATGAAGGTATTCTTATTAAAACTTCCTGGAAGATGAACATATGTTGCACGGACGAGGTAATCAGCCGAAGCATGCATGCTGAACATTGGCCCAGTGTCTTGATTAGCCTGAGCTAAGCTCCTCCCATGATGCCATGCTCCGCTGTGGAAGAGTTTCCAGGGTATGACGGTGCTGGCGACAGCCATATCTAACTCTGTGACCCTTTTCAAGTCTGCCGCTAGCACTTCAGTCTCTCTCACACACACACAAACGCACACACACACACACACACACACGTCCTCCCAACATCTGCAGATAATGTCCCTGCTTCAGGCTCCAGGCCTTCGATAAGGGGAACCCCAGAGGAGGGGAGCAGCAGGCGTTGAGTCAGAGAGTGGAAACCCGGAGAGAGAGTGTGCAGTCATCCTAATCTCCAGGCCGGCTCCATAAACACAGCTTTGGCCCCGCAGACCCAGATCCAGAGAAGCCAAGCAGCTCTGCGGCTCCAAGTCTGATGTAACACATCACGTCACGCTGCCACCACCAGCGCCGCCGCTGCTGCCCACCGACAGCCGACCCAGATTAGTTTGGACCCTAACTGATGATGACATGAAATCCTGTTTCTGGTGATGGAGTAAAACAAAAGTTTCCTTAAGGATAGGAATCTCACTACTACGAAAGGTAACACTAAACCAAAAAAAGAAAAAAGCTAACCTCAGAAAGAGAATGTGAAAACACTCCAGGAAAACAGTGTTTACGTCGACAAATTAGCAATAAAATAATGGTAAATGTGTGAGGAGTTTTCTTTTAATGAGTGTTAGTAGTTTTCCAATATAACATTAACGGTTTGTCTGCAAAAGAAACATTTTTCAATTTATGACGTTAATCTTAATCTGCAAAAAGGATGTTTTCCCTGAATAATCTGGAGTAACATTCCACAAATAAATGCATGAATGAGTGAATCCGTGAATACTGGAAAAATTAAGAAACCACCTAAAATGTTTCTCAGATTTTTCTCTTTACAGGTTTATATTTGAATAAAATGAACATTGTTCTATTATTCTATGAACTACTGACAACATGTCTGAAATTCCAAGCAAAAATTTATCTACAGAAAAGTTTGAAATTGTTAAAATAATGAAAAAGATGCAGTGCTTTCAGACCTCAAATAATGGAAAGAAAACAAGTTCATCTTCATTTACTGATGTTTTACCTGAGGAAGAGTTCAGGAATCAATATTCGGTGGAATAACCAGGTTTTAAATGGGGTTCAGTGCAGTGTGCTCTTAACTTTTTCCAAAGCTGTATATAAGTTTATATAAGATAATTGAAATGAAAAAGTTTAATTCATTCCAGTATAGTTCAATGATACGTTCATATCCGACAGTTCAGTAGGATCCTAAATGTAATACAGCACAATCAAAGTCAGTTAATCATTTAATGGAAAATGATAAAAGGCATCTGTCCAGCTGATTCCAACAAGTCTTTAATTTTGCCTTAAGGTCCTAATTTTATGATCTGAATCACTGATACTGACATCCTAAAGTGAGATGAGCTCAACACAGGATGCTGGATGCTTGAAATAAACTAAAACTGACTATACCACTTACTGGTTGAATAATTTTCTAATAATCATCTGACCACATGGGGCAATCTTAGCGCACTGACATTTCTTCCCCCAAACCTGAGTTGATAAGTAACTCACAGAAAGGAAAGCAGTGCATTACATATCCCAGTGTACATGCACTTTTCAGACGTGGCATGACAAGAAACAGAGCTTTAAATGTTCACCCAGAAAAGTTATGAATTAACAGAACTGCCTTCAAAACACCTGTCTGTTTCATTATTTGTCTGTGTGTGCTTTATTGGCTCTCTCTCTCCATGCTGTATAAATTTCCAAGTGTAATAACTGAACAGAATTTGCTGCTCTGTAAACACAGCTTTGATTAACAGTTTGCTTAGCAGTTTTTTTTTTTCTTTTGCATTACATTCAGAAATACAATCTCTGGAATGAAAAACATTTCAAAAGGTTTACAGATTGACAGATGGACAGATGAGATGCTATGCATTAATGCCAAACTCAAAAGAGCATGTTTGTATGCATAACTTCTTCATCTTATCACCAACTACATTCCTTCTGACATATTATTATTGTCTTCACTTGTTTCCTCATTTAAAGATCTCGTTTTCCTTTGAATGATGCTTCAACGTGCGCGGTGATCGGTCACAACCAAGCGCAGAGTTGGCAGAAGCAGATAAGAGCCAGAGCCAGACCAAATAAAGACCAGCAGTCTGTTAGCATTCCTGACGTTTCTCGATACCTCCTCTGCCACACACAGACACATACCGCTGAGGTTCTGTGGAAACCACAAATACACACTTCATCTTTTTGTTTTCCAACATCAAGCTCAAAAGGTTAGAAGAAAAACAAACGCCTATCAGAGAGGAATATTGATCAGAGATTAAAAACATCTAGTATTAAGTTAACGAACAGGAAGAGGCGGATGCTGACAGTAATAGTGGACAATGTAACAAGACATGGAAGAGGAGTAAAGAAGAAATGACAGTAATGCTGAAGATAAACACAACCTGTCCTTGTATGTGTTTACACCAAGCTTACAAAGTATGTTTATGAGATAAGTTTATCTCAGGTATTGAAAATATTTCCTGTCTAAATTTAAAAAAAATACTTTTCAATAAGGACTGTCTAGTTAAACATTACGATACTGAATAAAACTATGAGCGACACAATCATTTGAATATACCTTTTAAATTTTTTCGTATTTTTTGCACATTTTTGTATGTTTGTTAATCTAAATACAGAAACAGAAATTAGGGTGCATTAATAACTCACCACTGATATCCTAAATGTAAAGAAGGATAACAAGAATCATGCAGGTTTAGAAAACTTAAAATCTGCACTTTCCAAAACAAAATCAAACTCCGCCACAGAAACTTGTGTACAAAAGATAAATAGATAAAAAGTTGGGCACAAAACTGAACTTAAGAGATGGCTTTTATTTGCTAGGTGAAGGATCTGACAGAACAAAAGACTTTTGGTTGTATGACTAAATTATGTAGTTTAGACAGAAGGGAAAAGACACGCAGCGAAGGCCCCAAAGTTGGGAATAACATGGTACATATGGCAGAGTTCATATAACTGTACCCCGATTGATTGATTACCATACAAAATAGAGCATAATTCTCCACCACTGACATGTCAACATCAACGTTTGCAGGTCTTGAGCTTGACACGTATGAACAGCCAATAATCTGTCAATATGGACCAAAATTGGTATTGAATCTTTGCACAAATATTGTCTCAAAACATGACAGTGCAACATTTATTGTCCAGTCTGATGAAACAGAAAGGAAGGGAAACCCTCCTTTCTTTTTGCACATTGTTTGCAGCCCCATCTTTCATCCTTATAGCAGGATGTGGTCGGAAGATACTTATTTGTGAGGCAACTTCATGGATTTCAATCAGCTTCAACTTTTCAGCTTAGATGAAAAAGCTGTCAAAGTTAGCGGGTGGGAACCGCCAGCAAGCTCAGCGTATTGTATTGACTCTCAGAGCTTTCTCTTCCGGACCTAAACAACAGGCGTCAAACACCAGAAGGAGCTCCGGCAATAAAATGTCTGATAAAAATGCTAGTGCCATTTCACACTTTCACTCACTCAAGCCATGGGAAGTGGGCCGCCATTTGTTATGAGCTGTTGTTTTGCTTGTGTCAGATTTTACAAGCAACTGAGGAGATGTCAACTTCCTGTTCCTTTGGTGAGACCACCCAGAGCATGCATCCATCCATTTCAGGCACCAGAACCTCAGAAAGCTGCAAAAGTAGAAGAGACAATGTTGTTTTTTGTTTTACACTTTTTTTCCAAATTAGCTCATTAGCTGTAGATTCAACTTGAAAAATAAATAATACCGATCTTGGTGAGCAATCTCCATAATATTAATATCTATCTATCTATCTATCTATCTATCTATCTATCTATCTATCTATCTATCTATCTATCTATCTATCTATCTATCTATCTATCTATCTATCTATCTATCTATCTATCTATCTATCTATCTATCTATCTATCTATCTATCTATCTATCTATCTATCTATCTATCTATCTATCTATCTATCTATCTATCTATCTATCTATCTATCTATCTATCTATCTATCTATCTATCTATCTATCTATCTATCTATCTATCTATCTATCTATCTATCTATCTATCTATCTATCTATCTATCTATCTATCTATCTATCTATCTATCTATCTATCTATCTATCTATCTATCTATCTATCTATCTATCTATCTATCTATCGCCAGTATAAAGAATCTATAATACGAAAGTCAATAAGAACGTCGGCTTCATTGGCTGTTTTTTGTTTGTGTTTGATTTCTTTTTATGGGTTATTTATGTTCTAAAACTTCTGTCATAATAGTTATTTTCTTTAGGTTTATGATTATGTTCTATTTATGTTATTTCTTTTAAATTCTGACATGTTCTAATGTGTTTATATTTCAGTTATTTCCTTATTGTTCATTTATTTCAGCTCAGGCCTTGCCACTGTATTCATTATTGTTCAAAAGGTCTTGCCATACAGGTAAATCCCGTGTGGTTCTTTGATTCTTCTTAATTAATTTTCCTGAGGTTAGCGTTGGATTTCTCCCTTTGGTTTTTTGTTAATTTCTGTTTATTTACATCCACTTCTGTAATGTTATTACTCTGCTTCATGTTTCTATGCTCCAGGCCTCATCATCCAGGTGTTTCACTTGATCCGTCACTCTTGATTTTTAACTTTCAGAACCAGATTGTCTGTTTTCATGTTTCCTTTCTTGTTCCACATTAAGTTTCTGCAAAGGCACACAATCTTATTATATTTTTGGTCTAGTTTCTAGTGCAAATATCTTAGTACATTTAAAATAAGACCTCATTAATTTACAGTAAATAATTCCTTATTTGTGATTATAAAGGACAAGTTCCACTGGCAGATTTTTTCACTTACAGCAAGACATTTTTTCAATGTTGTAAGTGAAATAGTTTGCCAGTGGAACTAGTACAACTATATTAAAGAATTATTGACTTCAAATAAGCTCTTATATCTTGCTGAAATGCAACTTGTACGTTAGCCTTGCTTTTTTCAAGCATGCCAATATATTTTGCACTAAAAACTAGACCAAAAATACTTTGTGTTTTTGCAGTGTAGTGCTGGTCCATTTCCCGTTTTCCCTTTCTGTGTTTCTGCTCCTATGTTTTGTTTTTTATCATTAAAATCTTCACACTCAAGTAGCTTTTTTGCATATTTGCTCTGCTTCAACACAACAAATCAGGACAAAGAAAAGTTAAATTAAATAGATAAAACAGAAATAATTTCTTTATTAAATCAGCTAAACTTTAATCTCCAGTTAAAATCATCAAAGTCGTTGAAATGTAAGGTGATTTAAACCCATTTCAGTGTTTTTAGAGGGTGCTGATTACCACCTTCAGGTGGTGATTTCTTTCTGACAAAGACCACCAATGGGGCAGCTTTACACTGTAACAGGACGTGGCTAAGTATCTAATAACGTCTGTGAGGTCATAGGCAAGCCACGACTTAAACAGCGACTCTCCGTTTGATCTCCCAGGTTATACCTCAGTGTTCACACCTCTCCTGTGAGCAAATGCACGTCGGCAGGGTGTTAACAGACTGAAAGGAGAGACATATCACAGAAGGCCGCTGGCATCAGATGATCTCCTCACTTCAAAGCGCACAAACACATCTGTTGTAGCCGTGGCACAAATTGCTGTATGTCCCATTTTTTGGTATTCATCTCCATGGATCTAAAACGATGTAGTCGACAACACAACACTGCCTGTGTTGTTAAGGGTGTAGCTGTGGCTGCAGCCCGAGGGAATCCATGAGCTGAGAAGCTCAGAGCCACACAAGAGGAGCTAAGCTCTGCTGAAGAGAGGCTGTCATCCGTCCCTGGCTGCACCTGCAGAGACTGGCCTGTCTCTCTAAAGGCCTTACCCAGCAGGAGGAGGGAGCTTTGGGAGGATTTGGGTGAGAATGGCAGCCTACTTTGCACCTTGACTCTGTAAATGCTTTGAATGGGTCGATGATCTTCAGTCCTGGGCCCTGAGGGGAAAAGACAGAGACGACACTGGAGTCATGGAGAGGAAAGCGATGAATTATTGCACATTATCTGCAAATTATTGGATGTACCAGTTGATTAGTGAAGTGAGATGTTCTTCAGATGATTCTGATGCTTCAGAGTTAAATTAGAAACATAAACTTCACTGAGATTTGCAAGACATAAAAAATATGAAAGTTATATTTAGTAAGTCGAATATTGGTTTCAGATTGATACTAGTGTGTTAGGATTGATGAATTTGTTTCCAGTTTCTCTTCCATATGTCCAGCAAATTACTAGAATTTCTCCACAGACTTCATTATTTTAGATTAAATAAACTTATGATCCCGATGGGCAATTTCATTTGCAGACAGCAACAACAATTGCATATAAATACATATATAATTTTTTTTGCAATAGCACACCACAACATCTATAGCACATAGTACAATCATATACCACCACAGTTTGCTTAGGTTTATCTCAAATTATTAACAAGGTGGGCATAAATGGTGAGAAATGAATATTTATATCTTTCCATATATCTAGCAGAAGACAATGACCTCTAATGGCAATGAAAAGGTGATTTAGGTCAACAAGGATAGCTTTATAAACTAGCAATCATGCACTTATTTCACTTTAATTCACTTTACAAAATGGCATTAGAAAAACAAAGCATGAATTTTATAATATATATGTGTAGCTTCATTACTGATTTTCCCTCACAGATAAACTTTCTCCAATGTTCTTCCTGCACTCAGAGTCTGGTACTGCAGATGTGTTTACACTCACGTAAGCCTTGTTGTATTTATTACCAGCACTACTCCCTGGTACTTATATTCGGTTAGCCCTCCATTTAAAAACACACTTTCATACACTTTGACAAATAGGCTCACACATTTATGAACACTTATAGATATTCTAAAGATCACATTTTTCTCCTCACACGAAGCTAAGTAGGCTGCTCCAAAGTACTTAACGATTAGAGAAACAAAACAGATCTACCTCTCAGCACACTCGCTAATCCTCAGGCATCCAGCTCTGAGACGGCATGAGGGCGTTTGAGGTGGAGCGCCGCAGCCCAGCAGTTCTCCGGTGACAGACAGCGCTTTCTCTGCAGAACAGCAGATCGCAGGTTGATGTGACCCATATGTGGATGAACCACAAGCAGAGATGTGGGGATGTGCCATTAATCCAGGCATTTGTCTTCCATGCACTAACACCAAAAAAAAGAGAAAAAAAAAAAACAGAAAGGAAGAACAGCACACTTCTGCATTTTTTAGAAAAAAACAAGCATGATCAGAAAGTTTTTAAATGGTATGTAGTCAGAGAGGACTGTTTTGTTTAATAGAATGTGAAGGTGAAAATATTTTGATCTGACTCAAACTTTTCTTCTTACTCCAACTATACTTTAGGATTTCTCTAATCTTTTCAGTTTAATAATATATTTCTGCAATAAAAGACACATTTATTTTAAAGCTTGTCACGCAATCTTAAGAAGTTTCCATGCTGTTTGTTTACTTTTTATTTTACAGCCAGAAATGTTGGCCTTGAATTAATTTTGGGAAAGTTAACATGACAGACAAAAGGTAGTCCATCACTTTGTAGAGGAAGAAAAAGGATGCGTGGTTTTCAGTTTCTGTTACTAATAAAAATCTGAAAATTGTCAGGCATGTGTTCTGATCCCCTCCTACTCGGATACCCCTAAATAAAAATCCATTGCAGTCTGAAGTCATTTTATTGGCAAAGGTTCATCACATTTGTGTGTAATTGGAATTTTTATGTGATAAACCATCATAAAGTAGTGCACAATTATGAAGTGGAAAAATAAATATCTGAAAAGTGTGGTGTGCATTTGGATGGAGCCCTTCAAAATTGCACTTTGTGGAACCACTTTCAGGTATCTCTGTACTAGATTTGTTGACTCTTCTTTGCAAAGCAGCAATAAAATAAGATTTTATTGCAAAAACATAAAATCTTACCAAATGTTTTTTTCTCCAGGTTTCTAGAGAAAAATACACTTGAAATAAGACAAATCTGACTTACAAATAACCTTTCACCAATATATTGAGCTTGTTTAAAGTCAATAATTCTTTAGTATTGATGAAAAAGTACCAGTTTATTTCAGTTAAAAAGGGAAAAATGTGTTTTTATAAGTGAAATAATCTGCCAGTAGAACTTAAGCTAAAAATAAGGAATAATTTTATGTCTTGCTGAAAAGTTAGCAGTTAGTTTTGTCTTATTTCAAATGTACTAAGATATTTTGCGCTAAAAACTGGACAAAAAATACATATAAAGCTTTTGCGTTTTTGCGAAAACCCTCAAAACCTCCGTATTGTACTGACTGACTGTTTAAGGATGCTGTTCTGCTGCTACTATTTAGCTCCAGAAAAGCATTTTCCTGCTCAAGACAAGTATTCACATAGCATGATACTGACACCACCAAGCTTCACAATGAAGATTCTGAGATGCAAATGTGAAAAATTGCAAAGTTCAGCCAATTATAACTCACATCAAGTCATCCTAGAATTTTTTAGACTATATGACGATGTTTGCTGGGAGAAGTGGATGCAGACAGTTTGAGAAATGGAGGTTTTAATAATCTGGAGACCAAACGAGTGCTTGAGAGTACGCAATTGATCAGAAAGAGGCAGGGGAAGGAGGAAAAGTGAATGTATGAGCGAGAGGCAGAAATGAAAATGGAGGGAGTAGAGGAGTCTCCGGCTTTTGGTGGGCGGCAGCAGATAAAGCTGAGCTCTGGAGGATTAAACTTGTCTTGTGTGTGTTTCAGAGCTGGCGCGGTTGAGGGACAGGCACTCTGCTCCGGGCGGTTCTGGAAGTTTTCAGCAACATCCAGACGTCTTGTCTGCAGTCTGCCATTAACACAAACAGAAACAAAACCGTAAACACACAAAAATAGGCAGAAGCACACTTTCTGCTAATGCACTTGAGCCAGTTTTAAATCTATAAGTAACTGTCTTAGCTGAAAGTAAACAATTAATAGACAAATATGGTCTTAGTTTTATATCATACATTACAAAAACATAAAGTCTTTTTGTCTAGTTTCCAGTGCAAATATCTTATTACATTTGAAATATTGATTAAAACGTATAGTTCCACTGGCAGATTTGTTTTTCCTACACAATGGGAAATTTGTCTCGTCTTTATTGAAATAATCTGCTAGTGGAACTAAAACTATTTTATCAATATCACAGAATTATTGATTGCAGTAAGCTCCTGTATCTTGCTGAAAAATTACTTATTATTTAGTTTTTTCTTCATTTCAAGCGTAATAAAATATTTGCAATAGACACAAGACAAAAATACTTGGCAAGATTCTGTGTTTTTGCAGTGAATGTACTATATTATAGTTTTGTACTTCTGTGTGAGTCACAGCGGCTTCTAAAAACAGTCCAAGAGCTTAAAAAAATTTTTGTTGGAAAGAAGGATTTTGGTGTTTGGAATATGAACTATTTCCAAAACACTCTGAGTTACATTCGTTGTTACCTAGCAACCCCAGCCAAGCTCAGTCCATCACCTAGCAACCCAAGAAGTGTTGTTGTTGACTTATCATCCAGAAACCACTTGCTGCATTCTTGTCGGTTGTGCAGGAGGCTCCACTTCTGCTTTTCAAAGATGTACAGTTGTATAATTGTGCACCTGTTTGAAGCCATTTTCATGTGCAAGCTGAGCTGTGGGGCGTTGCCAGCAGCAGCTTATTTGGATTTAAAGTGACAATATGCCCTGAAGCAGCTCATTCTGAAAAGAGCTCCAAACAGGCAGAACTGATCAGACCAACATCTTTTTATCTAAGAATGATTTTGCAGTGGCTGCACAGTGGCACAGTAGGTAGCACTGTTGCCTTGCAGCAAGAAGGTCCTGGGTTCAATTCCCAGCCCAGGGTCTTTCTGCACGGAGTTTGCATGTTCTCCCTGTGCATGCGTGGGTTCTCTCCAGGTACTCTGACTTCCTCCCACAGTCCAAAAACATGACTGTTAGGTAAATTGGTATCTCTAAATTTTCCTTAGGTGTGTGTGCATGGTTGTTTGTCCTGTCTGTCTCTGTTTTGCCCTGCGGCAGACTGGCGACCTGTCCAGGGTGACCCCGCTTCTCGCACGAAACGTTCGCTGGAGATAGGCACCAGCACCCCTCCCAACCCAATTAGAGACAAGGGTGATAGAAAATGGATGGATGGATGATTTTGCAAAACTTTAATGCAAAAACTTTAATGAACTTGTTTCGTAGACCACAGATCAATCATAACCTGTTCAAAGAAACACAATAGGTAATATTTAAGTGTTGCTTCCTATAAAACCAACCCCAACATTGATTGAAAACTGCACGTTTTGTCACCTAAATAGTCAACAATGTGGCTTAAGAGCTTATTTATGTCAGTGCTTCACCCACTCTTATCTCAGCTGAGGACACAAGTGATTTTAGGATCAGTGTTCTCATCACTTTAGTGGTCTTACAGTAATTCCAACGTATCAGACCTTCATATTCTTTAATCAGCCAGACACGAGTTAGCAGGTCTGTTTCACACCATGACGCTCTCCGCTCTGACTGCTTCTCAGGTGTCGGCTGAGGAAGGCGACAGGAGCCGGTGTGAAAACACAGATAAGAGCCCACTTTTCCAGAACGTTCCCATGCAGAGCTTCTCCAGAGCCAACGACGCTGACATGAGCCACATGACAACAATTCAGCATCTACACTGCGCATTTCTCCTGACAACATGATGAAATTATTTAAGTAAAAGTATATGCAAATATGTAAATTTATGTGGCAACTTTCATCGGCAGAAATTCTAATTAGCTTCACTGTCAGACAAGGAATAAAACAAAATAAAAAAACGTTTTGGATTTATGAGCCAGTTGCATATTGGATCTTTTCTATTCTAAACACTGGGTGTATTTTTGTCCATATTCCCATTTTTCTGTTTTATATTTTAGCTTTCATGTTTTCATTTACCTTTAACTTGCTGCTGGTACACCTGGAATAAACAATAAAATGTATTTCTTTTCTATTCTATTCTAAAAAAAATTGGCGAAATTATTCTGTATTAAGCAAAACCACTTATGAATTTTATTTATTTTTGATCCCACTTTTTGCTTTTACTTATTTTTAACCAAAGTGAAGTGGAAAGTATGAAATGTAAATTCTAAAGACAAAAAAACATTTTAAATTCATTCATTAAAGAGCTTAAAGGTGCGTCTGGGTGTATGATGTGCTGTTTTGCACGTGCATGCCTTGTAAATTAGCGCTGTGTTGTTTAGATTTCATTAGTCCAGTCATGCTGCAGCCTCAGGCTGTGCCACCACTGTCTCTGTATCTCTGCTCTACAATCAAAATTAAGACTAACATGAAAAATCTCTGCATATTTAATACGTATGTTTTTATCTTTTTGGCCACATATGCACACTTTCTGTTAGGATTAGGTTTTCCTAAAATAAATAAAAGTAAAACATGTTACATTCTGGACTGATATGAAGATGCGATTACACTGCGGCGCATTTTCTAGCACTGATGCCTTGCAACAAATTATCTGGTTAAAAATAAAACTCAAACCACAAGTCATACTGAAATACAAAAAAAAATATTTCTGGGCAGTTTTGAAGGTTCAAAGCACAAAATATTAATAAAATATGCAACATTATCTGTAATAAATCTCTGATGAAATAAAGTAGCTATTTCCCAAAGTCTCAATCAAAAATTACAATCGTGAAGAACCTCTTCATGAGACTGTTATACAACAACAGAGTGCCTTCAGTCAGAGGCTTCCTCAGACTCACTGTAACACAGACAGCTGCAGGAGATCCTTTCTGCCAACAACCATCAGCATCTCCAACAACTTTTTAAAGAAAATTGTATAAGTTACAACATTTAGTTTCCCTCTGGGATAATTAAAACATTTTTGAATCAAAGTGAACTGAGTTGCCACTCAGAAAAATGTGCTATGCATGAAAGCGATTAAACTTCAGACTTTTTATGGACCCACTGCAGGTGGCATCTTTCCAAGCAAGAGTGCTTCACTTTGAAATTAACATGTCACATCAACACATGAAGGTCTTTGAATCATTTTGCTATTTTTCTGCTACGCAGTTTGCATGGATGGTATGAAAAAGATCATATAGTCCACTGTATGATGTTCACAATAAAGCTTTACTCACATCTGACACCGCTTCAAACTTCTGTCTTGTGATAGGTCACTAATGAGACAAGAACACCTCAAACTTTTTCTTACCAAAACTCACACACATCAGGTGAACATTAAGAGAACATCTTCCCTCCTTCTGTAAGAAGGATACCCTTTCAAAATGTGCCATTGTTCTGCTCTTCTCAAATAAAACATGATTAGAATGAAAAACTTGTTTTTAGCAACAGGACGGTAGCGGCTTATGAGTTTGGAAGGAATTGAAAGAAGTCTTAAAATAATTTGAAATCAGACATTGCTCCATATAGGAAAAGAAAAACATCTACAAATACAGAACATGCAAAACAACAACTGGGACATGCTGAAAGAAGTTTCCAACATCCTCCAGCAGACTGTAAAATAAATCAAACCTGAAAACGAGGGACCACTGGTTTGTAGGTGGATCTAACATTTCCCTCAGTTAGAAAACATATTTTTGATGATATCTTTTGATTTATTATTAACACAAAGTTTAATTTTGGTGTTTATCTTTGATTAGATCACTTTCCTTCCATAAATTGAAAATATTAAACATCAGTATGTACAAGATTCCTGTAAATAAACCTCCAGAAGTCTAATGAAGTTTCAATGATTTGTTTTTACAGCCCACAACTTGTTTCGCCAGCTAAACTTTTACACCAAGAGTAATAATAAAAAGCTGCCTCAGACTTTTATTAGACTAAGTTTGTTGTGAAGAATATCTAATAGCGGAGCGTTTCTTTGTAGGGAAACAGAGAAAAATAGATGAAAACATCTTCAGCAGGATCCTGCGTCTGTTAGCTCCATTGTGTTTCTGTGATTTGACGTCTTTTACTTCGGGGACATTTGGCTGAGGGACAGCGGCCTTTGTGTCATCCTCGTGTTGAGCAGCGGTGAAAAGGAAACAGAGAAGAGGCAATGAGCTAAGTGATATTTAGCTCTTTGCCTGTCTCAAACCGACACACACAAGGTTCTTTTACAACACACACACACAGAGAAATACACCAGAAACACTCACAAAGCAAAGTCAGTGCAGTAGCTTCAAACATTTAAACAATCAGGTCACACACACACACACACACACACGCACGCCCACGCCCGCAAGTATGTGGGCACACACACATGGTCCATCAGCTTGGAGTTGACGTTGACAGGCCGCTCTTTTGTCCATCATTCACCGGGAGACGAGAGCACAAACAAGACGAGGGGAGAGGGAGAGATAAAAGCCCTCCCCCCTGCCCATCGTAATCCAATTACAGGCCTGCAAATTTGATTGGCGCCCCGGGAGTGTGCCTTCAGCTGTCCGTCATTAGCGGCTGGAGAACAAGGGGGGTTTACTCAGGGTGCTGTTGGGATGGAGGGAGGGGTGTGTGTGTGTGTGTGTGTGTGTGTGTGTGCGTGTGTGTGTGTGTGTATGGAGGAGAGAGAGAAAGAGGGAGAAAAAGCAGGTCTGACACTTTATCTGTGTTGCCTCAAACACGTCTGCTCTGTCTTCATGCGCCAACATTCAATATATTCTTTCCATTATTGGTTGTTAGAAAAATGTATTTATTGCACATCTCCATGTTTCTATTCAGAAAATCCTGCCAACAAAAGTAATTTCTGAAGATTTAAAACAGAGTGGAAAAAACATTTTTGCTTTTTAAAGGTTTCATGGTTAAGATCTTGGTGTTTAGTTTTCAGCTCAGTGTTGTAGAGAAAAACTAATTTAAATAATACAAATAAAAGTACAGCTATTGGACAGCTAGTGGTCTTCTGAACCACTGTTGTTCAAATTAAAAGCATAATTTTTAAGAGAAAATCTTTTTTTTAATCCATTTGGCAAAAATCTAAACTTAATTTTGAAGAATAGAACAAAGAAATCAGATTTTTGTACAAACAGAAATTTCAGGTCATTGTAGATCCAAGCCACATAAATGGTCAAGATATTTACCTTATGAAAAGAATGATCTTTCTTGGAGTTAATTTCATACTATTTTCTTTAAATCTTTTGCCCATTTTTTATATCAAAAACAATACATTAATCAAACTTTCTTAAAACAACCTTGATTTTTTCCAAATTTAATGTGAATGAACTCAAACCTGCTTTTGAGTCAGCATTCCTGTTTACATCCAAGTAATAGCATAAAAATAAAAAAAATGAATAATTTGAGTTTACCTGACATCATTTTAAAGAAGATTTTAGTTTGTCATTGAAAATATCACTTATTTTTCTTTTTTTAAAATGTGTCCATCTCAACTCTGCTTGAAGGGAAATTTATACCGTTTGTTGATGTTGTGGGCCACACAAAATCTTTTCCAAGACCACAAATGGCCTGCAGACCTCACTTTGGACACCTCCGCTCTAAAAGGTTAAAGTGACGAGGAGTTCAGGTTCCTACTCAGCACATCTGAAGCAAACTTTATCATGTCAAGCAAAATGATCCCTTTTACAGAGAATAAATAAATAATTAAGGACAGGCAGGTGAAAGCCAGATCTTTCAAAAAATAAAATAAAAATTAAAATTTACCTTCCAATCTTTCAGGAGGGTTGACCCTGTTTGGTCAGGAAGTTTTGACCCTGTTTGCCTCCGTAAAGGCAAAGCTTCTTTACCATTCCCTCCCAGAAACCAGCTGACTGTTTCACTCTGGTAATCTGATTATTCACAAATTTGTCAGAGATTTGCACCCCTTAACGACAAGATCAACCTTGTCAGGACCTCCATTCTTTGTCCTTTGCCATCGTTCATGTAGAGGGACCCTTTGCCGAAATCTAATTTGAACACCAAGAGTGTCTTAGTGTAAAATGTTAACATTAACATGCTTTCCATTAATAAGACAAATTACTTTTAATTGTTTTAAATGCCACTTTTAATGCCTACTGATAGCATTTATCATCTTTAGTCCTTAGATTACTTTTCTGCTGTTGTGACCTGCTACAAATGGGATTCATAACCAGCTTCTGGCAGCATCTCTGATGATGGGCCAAGGTTTATTTATATATCTTATTTTGTTTTGTTTGCTACTCTTTTTTAAATACCACGTCACAATGTCTTCACAGACAGTGTAGCATTTTCTCAGGATTTTCTTATACTTTTTAGAATCTGTTTTGCACTGTGTGCTGCAGGTTTTAGATTTTGTCATCCCTTGTAAACATCAACATCGGCAGGTTACAGTTATTTCCATTGTCACCACATGGAAGTATGCTCAGTATGAGGAACAGCTGGAAAGTTACAACATGATGCAATCACCCCTTGTTATTACATGCTCATATAGAAAAGAGATTGCATGTTGTGGAGAAACAGCATTTGGCTTTTATGCACCATTAATTTGGAACAAACTTCCAGAAAACTGCAAAACAGCTGAAACACAGAGTGCCTTTAAATGTAAATTAAAAATCCACATGTTTAGAGTTGCTTTTGAAACATAATCAATGACAAATTATTTAACAATCTGATGTGTAATGATGGCACTTGACAAAATGTAATGTTTCAATTGTTGGTTGTATGTTATATGACTTTGTGTTTTTATGATGTAAAGCACTTTGAAATGCCTTGTTGCTGAAAAGTGCTATACCAATAAAATTTGATTGATTGATTGATATTGAAATACAAAACACAGTCTGTTAAAATCCTAAGTTAGGGTCAGAGAACAAACTTATGTTGAAGGGTTTCATGTCCCGTCTGACGGCTGATAATTTGGTTTAGCTGCATTTCTATTGCACATGTGTGCAAAACTTTGACTATATTTTGTCAATGTTGAAAAAAGCTTTCCAATTGTGTTGTTGCTATTAAATAAGAAATATAATTGAAATCACATGTGAATATGTTTGTTCACGCAATGAGTCATTTAAAGACGTGCTGCTCCAATCACTTCCTAAAACTCGATTGTTGATCACGACTCATCTGATGTGGAAAAAGTGTTTGCACTGAAGTTTTGTGAAATACAGCTGAAAAACCACCTCATCCAACCATCAAAATTTCTGATCAAAAATTGATGTGTTTCCATTAAGCAAACTTATTTTTGTACTTACAATTTGTGCAATTATATGGTCAATGGAAATGCAGCAATTGCTATACAGCTGCAAATGGAAGGAAGTACTTTAATGTTGCATGAATCTCCAAACGAAGCTGTTTGCTGTGTTAGATATTTGGGTACTTTGAGGATGCCAGTGAGACGCCACACATATCAGTGCGGTGCCTTGTATCTCCCAGAGGAAGATCAGTGAGGAAGCTGCCGACATGCCCCAGAGTCTTATCTTTTATTGGCTGGCTCCTCCGTCAAACTTATCTTTATTGGCTGGCTCCTCATGAGGGCAGCCTGTGAGCTGTGTGGGGCAGAAATGGAGGTGCAGGAGAGGGATGCTCCTCCAGGATGACGAAGACAGTTCTGTCAAGAGTGTGGGAAAAATCTACCCCGTTTCCACAAAGTGACTTCAGACTCTCTTCACTTCCTCTGCTTCCTACATCATCATCTAACGTTGTTTCGGCTTTTTCTGCTGAGAGACAGAGCAGCAACAGACAAGTCCTGACTGTAAAATAACATTTTGCAGGAAAGAGTTTGGACTTTCTCTATCAGGAGCTGAAAGCTTTGGAACTCATTGCCATCTGATTTTAAGAACGTAAATGACATTAAAATATAAATTTTAAAGCTTAAGAAGTGGCTAAAGATGAACCAGAATTGCACTTGATTCAGTAGTTTTAAATGGACTGTTTTATATCTCATTTTCATAGTTTTATTGTTTTTACTGTTGATCTTAACTTTTCATTTTACCCGACTGTTAAAGAGACGGGTGCTGCAAATTATCTGTGACTATAAACACTGTGATGCATCAGATTGTCTTGATTCGTGTTTCTTGTATCTGTTTCAATGGGGTTCAGTGCAGTGGGCCCTTACGTTTTTCCAGAGCTGTATAAGAAAAATGTCACTCTTTTTGAGACATACAGCATAAATACATCTCAAAATATATTTAAACCTTTTTACATCCTTCAAAATTGGTACAAAAAGGTAAAATGTGAGAATACTTTAACCTTATATACCCATAATCCAGTTGTTTGCCTCACCCAACTTAAAAATTTTGCTCTAACTTAATTATCATGTAGACTACTTTTTTACTTTAATTATTAAAATTACATCTCCCCACCCCCAAACATGTATTATTGTTCAAGTAAATATAGATTTTGTTTGGATAAATAAATTAAAAGAAAAAAGCTTTCTTTATTAGTTCTAACAGATAATATCAGTCTGATCTTCTTTCATTTTTTTGTCCTTTTTGTTGTTTGGTACATTTCCTCTTTATCCATCTTCTGGTTTCCTGGAGCAGCCACAGATCCCGACGCTCTGCTTTCAATCAGCAGTCTCCTTGTTTCTCAACACAGGCAGCATCTCTCTGTCGCTTCCAAATTTACTGTATGCGTTGGTGTGTGTGTGTAAGATGACAGAATAAGATGCTGTTCTCAACACTTGTTTCCTGGAGTCTGGCCTATCAGGGAGATAAACAGCAGATCTGCTGTTCACAGGCGCTGTACAGGTTTATCATCTGCAGGAAAGCTGATAGCTAAACTCTGCAGACCCCAAGCTGAGTGTTTACAATAATTAGCATTTTAAGAGCTGCAGTTCCACAGCAGAGTAAAATATCTGCTTACATCTTTTCTTGTATCTACAAATAAATCCATGCAAACTTCACTTCTGGGATTAATTTTCTTTGTAAAAGAAACTGTGGCAAGCTTTAATGAGAATATTGATGTTAGTTGTAAATTGAATTACCATGATTATCATGAAGCAATTTTTTGTGGGAAATATGAAATATATGTATTTATAGGAAAATATCTTCCAGCATGACTGTTGCTTTCTCACCATCATCTCTTCCTCTGACTCCACATCTAATAACAGAAGCAACAATGTCAAAGCTTGGGCACTTTCTCTGTTGAACTGGTAGCTGTGTCGTGTTTTTGCAGATTTTTTCCTGGCAAGAAATCATGCAACTGTCTGATAAAATTAATAAATTAGTTTTGTGCTTGGAAATGCATAATTCAGCTGATGGTAAGCTTCTGGGTTGAGCTTCTTTAACGTATCGTTGAGGTTTTTTGCAACTCCACAAACAAAATGATAATCCAGTTCAGTTAATCTGATTCCTAAAAAACTTAACTTCGACACATTCTACAGGAAAGATGTGTGTAATCTGTGACAAGTTAGATAAAATACAGTTTTTGCAAATAATTATTGACATTGTATTATTTCATAATACAATGTCATTAAATGGAAATACAATGCCAGATTCTAAAAGGTTGCCATTTTAAGGAAACCAGCAAACTGCAGGAAAAAGATTTCTGATCAATTAACAATCTGTTAATTTCCACAGTAAAATGCAAGGTGTGTTCTTTGTCAACAGACCTATAATTTAAAAAACAACAACCCAAAAAACAATGACGAATGGAAATAAAGACAAAATTAAACTCAATTATACAATCAGATCACAATAGACATCCATACAGTATTAAGAAGTTTTTGTAATCCCAGAATTTTTTTTATAACTTTTGAAGCCATTAAATCCACCACTATGAATTTTCTGTCAATGTGATAAAGTATTTTGTCATGAAATTGTCTTTTACTCATAAATGAATGTTTTCAATCAAAACAAAACAAAATAAAATGGTAAACTGCATCATGGTAGGATGCTAACAATGCTAACATGTTGACACTGTTACATTTTTGTCATTTTTAGTTTTAAAAGGATTTCAATGACAAGTTTTGTGCTGCTTACTAGTTTTCTCTGAAGTAATTTAGATAAATGTATCTTAGCTTCAGTCAACTGGTCAACAAAAGATTTCTTAGTTCCCTAGAAGGTTAATCTGGCTCTGATATAATCAGAACCATGCATCCTCTCAGTCTGTCCTGTCAACTGTCAGTGAAAAGGGTGACATCTCTCTGTAGGTCCCGTCTCATGGTCTCTGGATCCCTTATCTGCCCCCCAAACCCTCCCACCCAAAATCGCCAACCTCTCTGTACAATCAGCCAAGTCCTCCATGTCTCCCAAGATCCAGATAACTCGGCGTTCCCAGGCTGGTGTCCTGCAGTGGCCCGTATGTCCTAAATGACATCACCCGACCAAAAGAGGAAGTGCGTCTGCTTTGAGGTTGCCATGACAACAACATCACTTATCCTCAGGGAGAGGGATGTTAAGTCTTATCAGAAAAGCGTTTCTAAAGCAGAGTCTGATGGGTAAATAAGTTAACTTGAAACCATTTGAGACCAACAGATTTTTTTCCCCGTTCCTTCTGATCAGTCAATACAAAACAAAGTGGACTCTATGTTTTATTCTGTTACATGACATGTGGCTGTTTTAAGAAAAAAAAAGCAAAAAATCACCCAACTCTGTGTCAAACTCCTTCACGTTTGACACCTTCTTGTTTGGAATTTTATCCAGCCATTTCATGACATCACATCTGACAAGCTGCACATCTGCAGCTTGTCAGATGTGCAGTTTATGCACATATGCAGTTTATGGTGACATAAACAACATGTCATCATGTTGTTTATGCTATTTATCTATGCATGGTATCAGGTTATAGCAAAAAAAAAGCTTATTCCCACTTACAGTCCCTGGACAGATTGATACTCAAGTATGATTTAAAAGATCATATATTGGTAAATGTATGATCATTAATTACATACATATCTGATCATTCATTATTCAGCTCTCACTAAAACCAATGAAACCAGCAGACAATTCATGAAACAATTTGTCTTCATCAATAATGAAGCCGTATTTGGCAAACTATTCCAAACTTCGCAATATTAGTTCCAGTTTTGAGAAATTTCTTATTGATTATTTTGTTTCATTATTAAACCCTAGAAAAGCTGATCTGCAGTTTGGCCTTGCATCAACTGGACGTCATAAGAAAGCTGAAAATATAAAGTTAATCACACCTGTATTAGAGTTATATGCTATCACTATGAGGACATAAAAGCAAACTGTAGAAGGAAATACAACACCATAACTGAGTCTGTAAAACACACATCCACCCACCAAGTATCTTCCCTTTTTCCTGGGATCCATGAATGCATCTTAGCACATTCAACTTGTACAAATACAGAAAGAACAGAGTCATAACCCTAACCCTAACCCTAACACCATCTCAGAAATCTCAGCATGCATAAAAAAACAATGCAACTGACAGTTAGCAGATCAGACACCCAGACAGATGCAGAAAAGTTTGACAATAATGTTTCTAATCTGAGTTAATGTTTGTGCAGTTTCAGTATAATGGGCATAAATGCCCACAAACACACAGGCACAGGCTGACTGAGACGCCCTGAGTCCGCCCCTCCTCCCTGGGAAAGAGAGAGAGGACAGCAGGCCATCACTGTTAGCGTTACATACCACTCAGAGTGCACTCTGATAAGACAAGCAGAGGAGCTGAGTCCTTCAAGAACACCAGATCCAGACTCAGCTGCTGCTGCTGCTGCTGCTCAAAACAACAAAAAAAATAACATGTAGAAAACTTAGTTATGCAGATGATCCAACCCTAACACTGAACACGGTACCTTTTGAAGTAATATATCATGTAAATATTAACTGTGTAACAAGAGTTTGGAATATTTTAACATTATAATATATTTTGTTTACATGAAGCCTAAGTAGTGTTTTAAAGGAATGCAGATGACATTTGATCATCTGTACATCTAAAGTCTAAAACATAGCTTGATCTTTGCAGAAGCATTTAGCTGAGATTTATTAATACAGTTTGTGATCTGTGTAACCTAAGATTTATTTTACTACTAATTTTCTGTGTATTAGGACCGCCTCAAAAGATGTGCTGCTTAAAAGATGTAGAAAAGATAATAGTGACTCAGATAAATTACTAGAATTACTAGGTTTTGCATCCACCGAGGCAGAACCAAACATGGCGAAGCAACAATCAGTTTTTATGCTCCTCTAATCTGGAACAAACTTCCAGAAAACTGCAAAGATGCTGAAACACTGAGTTCCTTTAAATCAAGACTAAAAACCCACCTGTCTAGAGTTGCCTTTGATTAGCAGTAAGTGGAACATTCATCAATATTTTAGATGTATATTTTCTTTATGAATTTGATGATTGACATAGTGTACTGACATAATGTAATTTTTATTCCTTGTTTCATATTTAGACACTGTATTATGTTTTTATGATGTAACACACTTTGAACTGCCTTGCTGCTGAAATGCAAGCAACGTTGACTCAACTTAAAAGGTATGAAACTCTTGCTTTGTTTTAACCAATAGTTGTGTATTTTCTCATAAGCTACATGCACTGCTACATTTGTAGTAAATATATAAATAAAATATTATATATTCCACCATCGTTTTGTGGTGTGTGCGTGTTCTCTACAAATTCAAAGTTTTATCCTTGTAATACATATTTTTTTCATTTTGTTATTATTTTGGAGATGTGCAGGAATCCATAAAGATGCTCTTCACTTTCTGCTCTTACACTGAGAAGCTACCAGCAGCAGAAAGACTCAAATAAGAGCAGGGGTCGGCCTGAGGACCAGAGTGCTGCTGATAAAGAAAAGATGAGGTGTCATGTTCACTTGTTTGCTAATTTAAAGCGTTTTCTAATCGTGGCCCACTAATGGCTGCTGTTATAATCTCACAGATAGTTTATCTACAAACTGGCAGAAAACACTGACTGCTGAAGGTCTGCTTTGCAGGCAGAGCAAAGAAGGGCATGTTTAGCTTTGTGCAAAAGCTTTATACTGCAGCTGATAAACATTAATAAAATATGCAAATAAATGACATTTGAATGAAGCACAATGAATTACATAAATTAGATTTTTTTTTTAATTATATAAACTCAGATTAAACATTATGGGTCATCGGTTAAAAGTGCATAACAGTAATCTTAGCTTATCAGTATTAATCCAAGCAAGTTTATCTGTAACAACCAAACCTTCCAGAATGTTCTCAATATATCCTAATCAATACGAAACACAAACTCTTACCAAGTATTGTGGTCTAGTTTATTGTGCAAATATTTTAGTACACTTGAAAAAAGACAAAGATAACTTACAAGTAACTGTTCAGCAAAATAGGAGCTTGTTTTAAGTAAATAATTCCTTAACATTGATTTATGAAAGTACTAGTTGCACTGGTTTACTTGTAACAAAACACTTTTGGTGTAAGAAAAAAAAAATCTGCCAGTTGAACAATTAAAAAAAAAAATTATATTAAGGAATTATTGACTTAAAGCAAGCTGTTATACTTGCTGGCATTAAGTTATTTCTGTCTGATTTCAAATGTACAAGAATACTTTAGTATTTTGTATTTTGCAGTGTCGTATCGTATGCATCAGATGAAGGTCTGGTACAAACATTCAGTCTCAACATCAGACTCCTAAATCTCTGCTTTTCTGCTGAAGTTATGTCAGAGAACGGGTTTCTATGACAGGAGGTCAGCAGGTCACAGCAGGAGACCTGAAGGTCCAGGGCCAGACTGTCTGTGGACTAATCCTCAGGCCCACACGCTCCCCCTTAGTCCTGACCCTGGCAACACAAACACCCGGAAACGCTGGAAACCAGAAGTGTTTACATCTGCATCTTTGTGTTTGCATAAATCTGTCCTGAGCATCCAAATTTTGAAGCACTAAAACTTACGTTGTACTGCGTGTGCATGTTGCAAAGTCAGTCATTCAACATCCTTCAAGTAACGAGGTTGGTTCTGCAGATCAGGGAGGCAAGCCGGGTTAAAAGGTCACAGAAAAACAGAAGTTTACAGCCACATCTGTCCGTCATCATCCAATCCAGAACAGCTTCTCCTTCTGATTATCAGAGGAAAATAATGACAAAGTCATTTTGGTGAATAGTTTTTGTGTTTACTTGCAGTGGACCTACTGAAGATGTTGCAGCTCTACTAAAAATGTGGGAAATTGAAAATGACCTCTTGATAAGACTGGTTTAATTCACAAGCTAAGAAAAGCTACTATTTTATTGTTTCAAGTAACTTATTTATTTAGTGTTCTTTCACTCAAACATACCAACTGTGTGGTTTTATTTTCTTATCTTTTTATAAGAAAATAATTTAAAAAATGTACAAAAGTAAACTTGTATTTGCATGTGTGTGTGCAAGTGCATGACGTTTATTTGGCTTGGTTTCATTATTTTGTAACTAAAATTAAAGAAATACATCTAATGTGACACACTGACTTGTAATATGAAATTTGGTTTATTGCAAGATGCCAGATCGATTTCAGATGGTTCATAGTTACATATCTACATCATCTATGTAATTTGTTTAGTTTTTATATCTATCATTTTGCTCTTTATTTAGAAACCCTTCAGCTAATTCCTGAAGCGTTATGCCAGATAGGTCAAGAGAAAAAGATCCTGCAGATAAATCCTGAAGTTAACTTGTCTGTAAAACAGTTTAATCAAAAATTAAAGGCTGACCTTCATGAAGGAACTGAATTTGTTTTACTTTAGTGCACTAGTCAGAAGTGAGTGCACACACAGACAGATTCAAGTGGACTCTCTTGAGATTGTTGTGGTTCTTAGCAGCTGCTTGGAGTTTATGTGACACCTTTTCAGGAGTGCTAATGCTAAGAGTGAGCCAGAGGGAACGATGAGCCCTCTGCCAGAAAACAGTAATGGATGGCTGGAGAGGGACTAAATTGGGGCGGGAGACGGGAGGGGGAGCAGTGTGGAGAAAGGGTGAGTGAAGATGTTAGGGGCAGTGTTTCCTATCCCGATCCCATGGCGGCTCTCCCGCTGCGTTGGATGAAAGCTCTCCAACCAGCCGTCGTCGCAGTAACTAATTTGCTGAGATTTTCTGCTTGACTTGAGGCACGAGGAAGAGGCCACCTTCCTCTAACCCCTCCATCTGACCGTCAGCTACCCCTTCGTTTCCCCTCAGCACTTTGAATCTCTGCCTCTCTTTTGTTATGCTCATACATTTACCTTCAGTAATGAAAATCTTGAGTTGTTTCTTCTTTTCTTTTGTAAAATTACATTCTTTAACATTTTGGGAATCACATCTAGTCTTCTAGTTAAGTTGTACAATTTCGACCACAGACTTTTTTAAAAATAGTTATAAAAATTCTAGTTTGCTTAAACCAGGAATTTTCCTCATGTTATTTTTCCATTCAACAATATTAGACATATCTCTATGCCCTGCAAATACCGCTTAGCTAAGTGTTTCAGTTGGACCTGTCACCATATCAAAATGCAGCAAACAACAAAATAAAAGTAAATAATTTTAAACGGGTAACTGGAAAGCTGCCATAAATCTAAAAGATCTAAATTTAAAAGATGGTCCAATATGAGAGGATTAATATTATTATCCTGACCAGCACCGCTAACTCTAACAAAGCCTCTTTGCATCTTTAACACTCGAAGAGTTCAACAATAATGTACGTGCCTGAAGCGGATAAACATGAGGATTAAAAGCTGGTGGATCAATAATATTGACCAGGACAGAAAAGAGGAGGTGATCACTCTGTACGACACTTCATAAACTCTCAAGAGACAAGAGGTGACTGTGGAAATCATTATCAGATCTTTAATACTTGTATGAAAACTGCAGCTAAAACAGGATTGAGCTCATGCTGGATGTCTGTACGTGTGTTTGCACTCGGGCCAACTTCTGTGGTTATGTGTGTGCATTATGGTGCGACTAAGCTAACATAATACTAAGGAATAACAACACTTGGACAACAAAAGATCTTTTCTTGGGGCTGTTTGGCTCCCCTGCAGTTTCCTCACAGTTATTTTTTGCAGTGATGCTAATCCCACTTTGAGCAGTATTCGAAGTGGAGGCCAGACCAAACAGGCAGTCTGACTGCAGGATTATGTATTATGTATTTCTTCCTTTTAAAAAAATCTTGCATACGAGTGTTTGTGATGAGACTATAATCACTTTTAGATGTTTATTAAAATGGTTGTTCAGCTTGCGGAGAGAAAACCAAAAGGTTTAATTCAGGTCAGACAACTTAAAAGACAGATCAAATGTATGTAAACGTCTAAATTTGTAGAAAGTTCCAAAAAAAATCCAGGAAACAAATAAAGAAAAAGTTTTTGCTAAGTTTTCTGGCACTTAGTAAATAGAACAAATTTTAGTTATTCTAACTAATAAGAGAAGTTTGGTCTAATTTAACTTCAGAAGGTGGAAATAAAAATCTATATGTCTTTTAATAACAAGTACGTCTTGAACCTGATAGGACTAAATAGAAACTGTAGCTGTTTGTATCCAGGTTGCATCATGAATGTTGTATGTTTTTTTTTCTTCCTTTTTTGTGTGTTTCTGCCAATTGGATTTGCAGCAAGGCAACAGTGTTACCAACTGTGCCACCATGTTTCTGGATGGTAAGTCAACAAGAAAGCTCTTGCCTTTTCCAGCAACCATTGCACATACAGTGGTTAAACAAGGCTGACCAAATATGCTGGAGCTCAGCTTGGGTTGCTGCTGGTGAAGAGCTGGTCTTGGCTGGGTTGCCAGGTAACAGGGAAGTGTCCTTGATTATGTCTCAGCATTCAGGAAGTTTTTGAAACGGTTCATTTTTCAGACAACAAAAGCTAAAACCTATTGCTGAAAAACCCAAAGACCCAAATAGAAGTATAAAAATGAGCATTAAATTAATTATGCATAATAGGTCCCTTTTAGGGTTATTATAATGTATTACAATTTCTAAAAATTCGAAGGAAATGTTTGTTTGTGCAAGTCATTGTATTAAAATATGTGTCATTTTAGTTTCCTTTTCTAAAACTTGCATGCTAACCTTGACTTGTCAAGCTTTGGTGTGAAGGTTCCTGTGAGCAGATGAACTTCTCTCTCCTTGCCAAAGTGAAAATCTGTGGAGGTGAAGTGTGGAGTTCTGAAGTTGGGGTCAAACTGGTGGAAGGACACAGAGGTGAAGTCCACAGGCTAACATGCTAGGAAGACTCCCCCTCACTCTGGCCATATTTAGAGATGTGACTCTTGGCACATCTCAGGAACGGCTCCCCTGGAGGGTTTGAGGAGGTCGATTCGGTCTGCAGAATCACAACATGATTACAGCTCTCCTTTAAGAGATGTACAAAGGGGTGGGGGGATTGAAGCACAAGGTGCAGGGCTGTGTTTCTAAAGCTCCTCTGTTAGCTTTTAGCACCACTGCTGCTAAAACTCATAGTTGTCCAAGCTGTGCTGCAAAAAGGATTTGCGTGTCACCGTAAGCGTGTTATTAACCTCTCGATGTCGACGTCTGTCACACTCTCGCTATGACAAACACTGCAGAGAGCCTGCAGTCGTGTGCTAATTCAACTCCTTTTTTAACCACATAGCTCTTCAATTATTCACAAGCCCTGTGGAGTCAAACATTTCCATTTGAACATGTTACACTTGTATGACCAGCTCCATGTTCAATAGTTGTGTAGAGACAGCGAGAGCAGAAGGCCGGATTAAGGGTGAGTGGGATCCGACACATTGTGTGGGATTTTACAAAATGTTTTTAGACAATTCAATGATTAAAACTGAAAGTGGTTCAGAAAAGCAAAGCTGACTTTGTGGATGTATATCAGCAATTGATACTGTGTTCTTTCCAAAAAAAAAAAAAGGGGGCTAGTCATCAGTTTTCCGAAACGTTTGTTGTGTTTTGGGTACTGATGTAGCAGTACCCAAAACTAAAACCTTAGTTTCTATCGAAAGCAACAATTCTAGTTTCGATAAATCAAAATTTAATGTTCCTGTTAGTTTGCAGGGAATAAATACAGATCATGCATAATAAATTGATGAATTCAAAACCAAGAACTTTCCAGGAATTCAATGCTTTCCTGACTTGATTGATAACAGAGATAGAAGCTGGACATCAGTCATAATTCACATTAATCCGATTTTGAAAAATCTGCTGCATCATCTTTCAGATGTGTCTAGTGGGTAATTCCAGAAATAGAAGAATAAAAATAAATAAAAATAAGCAAGTTATTTCATCATTCTCTACAATGGATTTAAGAAAACTATTGTAAACCAATCATAAAAATCAAATAATTGTTCCCAAAACTCTAAGGAAACCTTAGTACTTTTGTAAATTATCTTTCAACTTTATTAGGTAACAAAAGGACCTAAAAAAAAGAACAAAACAAAAATAATATGTATAAAAACTATTATTCCTTAAGTCAATCAAGTCATTAAAGAGTAAAAAGTTAAACTGTTATCTTTGTAAAATGTATTTTAGATTATTTTGTTGAAAAAAAATAAACATGTGGTAACAAGATTGAAATTGTTACAAAAACATATAGCAAAAAAACACAAAGAACACTGGCATTTAAAAAGTCCTTCAAATCATTTGACTTTGTGCTTTGTGAGTCTACAGTGGCTCATCCATCACATCCTGCTGCCCCATCCCACCTCCTTCCATCTGACCTATCCTTCACCAAGGCCCAGCATAATCCAACTAAGTTTGGGCAAAATAGAGCTGGAGGCAGAGGGAGGGGAAAAGGTGGGAGCGAGGTCAAGGGAAAACTTGTTGTGCTAACCAGAAGTCAAAGACGTGATCCTGCAGCCACAGCAGTGTTCAACAGAGGCTTTGACTTTCTAATCCAGATAATATGACAAGCTGGATTTAATATGTAGAGCCTGGACTCAGCTCTGTTTGGCTTATTATGAAGAAAAGTGCTTAAACAGTGAAAACACATCAGACTTTAATAACCTGAATAGCTACCAAGTAAAGTTCTCCCATGTCCTTATTTGCATGGGCTTTACTTTGTCATGTCCAGAAAAGTTTGTGACTCAAACACGTGAAAGAGTTGGAGATCAAATAAAATGTTGTTTAAACAAGATGAAATAATTAGACTTCAGTTTCTGTACAAGGAAGCTGCTGAGTCTGAGTGGCGCTCTGGGGGACTTCAGAATATGAATAGTGTTGCTGGTTTTATTGGTTTGGTATTGGTTACAGCCTCTGGAGGGTGGCAAAAGTTGCTTACGGATTAATGTGGATTAATGACTTGGGCAGCAGACGCAAGTTGGAGCTCCAAGAAAGGAGGTTCGGTGCCTCCTGTCATGAATTACAGCAATCCAGGTCAGTATGATGATATGGAGAAAATCCAGGAGGTATCCAGAATGCTGAGGCTTTGTGAAAAGCAGAAGGTGCCTCCAGGGGAAATGTTGTAATCTTTAATAACATAGATCATTTTCATGCATGTATTGTATGAACAAACTTTATATTCTATGCATCAAACTCTCCAAAACAAAATGTATTTAGCTCGTACTTTAGAGGTTGAGAAATGAAGGAAGTGGAGACATTGTGATTTATGGTTTTGGGTTTAGTAGAGTACATTAGTGTTGTTTCTTTTTTCTATTCTTACTTTTTCAATATATTTTGATGAAGTAACATCCCATGACCTAGACAAAGTTTATTCGTTTTCCTAAAGAGTAAAGTAGTTATTATCTGAGCTGATCAGAATAGTGGTTTATTTCTATCTTTTTAAGATGCTACAAGCTTTTATTGCGAGGAGGTAAATAAATCTTTAATAGTGCAGACAAAGTATCTGCATAGTGCAGCATGAGAGTGAATAATATCATTGGCCCTTTGCTGTGATCTTTGAGTAATACTTGTGTAATTTCAGTATCATGATGTGTGATGAACGGCACATAAGGTGTGGAGTTCAAGTAATTTCTCTCAGTTAATCATTAAGATCTTATATTTTTCTGGTTTTGATGCAAAAGTGTTAATTACTCACACCTGTTCTCACTACTGTAATCACCTTCCACCAATATTTATGCTCCTCCCTTTTAGTCAGCCCTTGTCAGACGCTCCTCTCACCATAACTGTGTTACGTCTCTAATTAATAAAACTGTTCATTGCTGTGAAGGTCTCCTGTTGCTGCTTGTTTTGAAACACAGACTTTGGATTTTCTGATCGCTTTGTAAGTTTAGTTTTTATTGTTAAACATTTTGTCTTTGCAGTTTAGTTGCTTGTCCGCATTTGTTTCTGCCTGAAAAAAGAGAAAAGACTATGAATCACATCAGAACGTCATAAAATACTTTCCACAATATTACATCAATACAGTACTAATATTGTTGCCCTTGGAGATCTTTCGGCCTTTCTTCATGTTGACAGCCAAGTTTTATTTAAGCTAATTCTTTATTCTATATTTCTGTCAGTAATCAAAATTTCCAGAACCTTTTCTTGATTGTATTTCTATGTATACTTTTAAAGGCTAAATTGTTTTATTTGCATACATACTGTGTGTGTTAACCTTCACTTCAAACAGGTGAGCTCTTCCATGAGTTTGGGGAATGCAAGAAGGAAATAAAGCTGTAAATAAGTTTAAATTACAAACGGTTGATACTTGGGCTGTGAAACCAGGGAGCCATGTTGGAAACGGTGGTCCTGCATTTGAACTTAACCTGACTGTGGCCTGGGCCTGACGCAGCAATTAGCACCAGGGATCAGCATCAAAAGGAAAGGCGCAGTGTGAAGCTGGTCTAATTAGTCATATGAACGGAGGCAACAGGCTGACCACTGCATGCCTCGGGTAACAGAGGGGGCTGGGGCAGACTTGCTTTAGTCAGCAGCAGGTGAATAAGTGTCTAGGCTGGTGAGGACATGCTTCAGATCAAAGCTTTGTAATGTCAGTGACCTGAACTAATCTGCTGAAACAAAATGAAAACATCCTGGAAACCTCTCTGCTAACTCTTATTGCTCCAATTTCTCCTCATTAACAAAAGGATTCAGTGATCTACATAAATATCTGAATCCATTGTTTTGCTGTTTCTCACAGGTTTAGACACATATTTCTCCCAGAGTCGAGAACGTTTGATGGATAATTGATGCTGAGGGTTTGATTTAACATTAAGAGGTATAATGGAAGTGAGAGAAGCTCAAGGTAATAATATAAAAAGTTTAAGAAACCGTCATGTACTCATATGATCCTAAACCACTATTTTATTTCTCAGAAGTTTTCTGAATGTGACAGATTTTCAGTTTTAAATATTTTTAGGCACTATAACATTCGAATTTTAATTCC
Organism: Xiphophorus maculatus; assembly: GCF_002775205.1. Taxonomy (NCBI): domain Eukaryota; kingdom Metazoa; phylum Chordata; class Actinopteri; order Cyprinodontiformes; family Poeciliidae; genus Xiphophorus; species Xiphophorus maculatus. The sequence goes on from NC_036445.1 coordinate 8,923,957, forward strand.
AGATTTAAAATTCTCAGTAAGGCTGCAATTAATTCTTGTGTCTGTGCAAAGGTCAAAGGTCAAGCTTTTATTTGGAAGAAAAATATTTCTGATGCTCTTTTCTGCATAAAATATCAAATTGTTGCTCATATAAAATACAGAGTAAATCTTTAATACTCCCTGAATAAAAAAGAAGTTAGGTTAGGCTGTGCTAACTTCAAGTTCATCATGTAAAAACCATAATTCAGAATGGATTAATTTGAACAGGCTTATGTAAAACTCTGGTTTATAAGCAGTACAGTTTTAATTCTGTGATAAAAATTATGCAATTTGAAGTAGTTCAATAAAGTTACTGTATCTCTAATAGGTTTAATTTAAACAAAGTATTTCTTTAGATATTTCTTTTGTTTTTGTGGGTTTTTTTTGCAAAGTGGAGAAATCAAAATAAATGTCAACATTCAAATACGGCAAGAGAACAATTTCTGAAAGTCCCGCCTTTAAAAAAATTGTGAAACTACTCAGCAAATAACTATTCTTCTATATCGTTTTAATTTTCTTTAATTTTGGGATCGTTTTATGCCAATAAAGTCAATGATCAGAGGTTTTACAAACTAAAGACTCTAAAAATGGACAGAAAAAAGAGAACACAAAAGATAATCATTCAAGAAAGCCTAGAAAATGTTACTCAAACGATACCAACAAACTCTAGTTATCTGGAAGCAGGAAAAAAGAAATGAGAGGTGACTCCAGACTTTTGGACAGTACTCTAAACATCATTACTCATTAAGATAGCACTCTGGAAAAATAATTCATCCTTTTAAGAGGAGTTTTTAGATTTATTGTTTTCACCAGGAAGCTGAAGATTGGCTGTGAACACGTGATAGGAGCATGATGACACAGAGTGACTGATAAGAGCCAATCAGGAAGAGAACTCATTGTTTCCAAAAGTCTCTATTTTAGTCTGTCACCAAATCAGCGTCAGAGTGGCAGTGCATTTTAATGGTCTACCTATGGTCTCAAAACTTACTTCGGATGGAGTAAGATACCAGAGCAGAAAAAGGCAACTATTTTCACACACATGTATGAATATGTGCTGAAACAGACTTCCTGCAGTGTTGTTTTACTTTCTAAGTTCTCGTAAAATGCTTTACTGGGAAAAAAATCTTGGACCAGATGTGTTTTCGTTAATAATCTTCGCTTCGACAGGCTCTCTGATAATTTCTAGATAATTTCTTATATTTGCAGGGATTTTTTGATGTAACATCCATAAATGGCGGTCATTAACAGGAGCAACATAAGTCAGGTGTGTGAGGCAGCTGCCCTCCTGCGTCCCCTCGGCCCGGCAGGTGAACACCGACATGTAATATGCAGAAGCAGTGGCGATAATAGGGATTTACATTGACAAAACAAATGCTTGCAAATATATTAAACATATTCCTGCCGCCTGCCCTGTAATCTGGTAAAATGAATAAAAAGAGGAAATCTGTCAGGAGGGTGAAAGGGCAGGGTCACAACAAACAGCCATTTCATTATTGTGGCTCAAATGTCCCAGGATTTAATTCGATCACAAGGCGATTATTTTTCCTCAGATTCCACTCTGCAGGGAATTGGCTGTCATTTGCTGCTGACCTCTTTACGCGATTTATCCCCTCAGTCGGGTTTGATGTCATATCGCTGAGTGCTGCTGGGATATCCTGTTATCTATCTATCTATCTATCTATCTATCTATCTATCTATCTATCTATCTATCTATCTATCTATCTATCTATCTATCTATCTATCTATCTATCTATCTATCTATCTATCTATCTATCTATCTATCTATCTATCTATCTATCTATCTATCTATCTATCTATCTATCTATCTATCTATCTATCTATCTATCTATCTATCTATCTATCTATCTATCTATCTATCTATCTATCTATCTGTCTGTCTGTCTGTCTGTCTGTCTGTCTGTCTGTCTGTCTGTCTGTCTGTCTGTCTGTCTGTCTATCTATCTGTCTGTCTGTCTGTCTGTCTGTCTGTCTGTCTGTCTGTCTGTCTGTCTGTCTATCCGTTTATCCGTACATCCGTCCATCCATCCATCGTCCATCCGTCCATCCGTCCATCCATGCTTCTTTAAGGCTCCAGTGGCCCCTCAAAGTGTGAATAATATTCGGTAAGTAGTGACGCCTAAGTGGGAAAGCTTTTAGCACATTATCCACTGCCAATTGCACAGTAATCTCATTTGCCAGTGCAGGTCTCTTATTAAATATCTGCACCAGCAGATTTGCATTTAGGAGTCCCCTAATAGGTTTAGCTGCTTGGCCGCTCTTTGGCTCGCCGTTTGTGTGAGCCACCGTTTCGCTGAGGGGAGTAAAGGTGACTTTGAGGACACACACAGAAACAGGCAACACAGAGGTTACTGCTTTGGGAACAAGGTGCCAGATGCTCCTGGAAATAATCTCAGCTTGCATTGGATCGACTGTTTCAAGACAAACTTTTATATGTTTTTGCTTCCCAGAACGGGAAAATCTTGTGTTGGGTTTTCTTTTTGTTAGTGACTAAAGACAGTGACGGTCAGATGTTAATGTATGTGATTCTGCATATTTTCAATCTGATACCAATTAAATACAGGACCCATATCATCAATATCAATACGATATTGTATTTTTTATTTAAGTTTGTCATGAAACTTCTCATCTTTAGGTGTTTTTATGGTTTTCCTTTAAATTGTTTAGTTCAAACCTAGGATAGAATTTGGACCAAAGCTATCAATATTTACAAAAATGTTTTAATAACATATTAACAAGATTTGAGTTCACTTTCCCAAAGTACTCAAGGTGCAGGAGGATGGTGACCACACCATGAGTTTCTCCCCTTTTATGCCCATAGCAGCCAATGACACAGTGGTATTCCTTGCAGCATGAGATGGTGGATTGTCATGTATGAAGATGATTTTGCTACTAAAGGTATGGCTCTTCTTTTAGAACCATGAAAGAAAGTGATCAGTCAGAAAGTCCATATACTTTGCTGAGTCATTTTCACACCTTCAGGGACCCTAAAGGGACCGACCAATGATTCTCTCCCCATGATTTCGGCCCAAAGCATGACTCCACCACCTCCTTGCTGATGTCACAGCTGTGTTGGGTGTGGTGGCCATCCACCACCAATCCACTACTGCGTCCATCTGGACCATCCAGGGTTCCACAGCAGTCATCAGTGAACAAGTCTGTTTGAAAATGAATCTTCATGTACGGTTGGGCCCACTGCGACCATTTCTGCTTGTGAGCTCTGGTTAGGGGGCCCAATAGTAGGTTCATGCACCGCAAGCCTCTGGAGGATCCTCCACCTTGAGGTTCCAGAGGCACCAGCAGCTTCAACTAACTGTTTGCTGCTTTGTAAGGGCATTTTAACAGCTGCTCTCTTAATCCGATGAATTTGTCTAATAGAAACCTTCCTCATTTTGCCTTTATCTGTACAAACCAATCTTTGTTCTGAATCAGCCACAAATCTCTTCACAGTACGATAACGCTTCAGTTTTCATTAAATATCTAATGTTTTCATATCTTGTCATACGGCACTACACTATCTGATGATTTTCATCAGCAGAGAGATACATTCTCTTTCACATATTGCTTGAAACCTGTGGCTTGTTTAATAATGTGGAACATTAATTACTATCAGAAATAAACTAAATTTTGCACACGCTCAAACCAGATTTCGCAGTTGTTATTTATTATAGTTTGGACTGTGAGTGTGTTGACTGTTTTTGTTTACATTTTTTACTTGAATTGCAGATCGTCCACCTGTGGGGCGTGGTCTGGCCACGCCCTGTTGTCAGACCACGCCCTCTTTCCATTCTCCTAATCCATCACAGAGCCAAAGGGAACTTGATGGTCAAGCAAGGATCCAAGAGAAGATTTCCCAGATTTTTCAAAGCGTTGTTTCATCTGAGACCTCAGATCTATGACGGTATCCTCCAAAGCTTCACTCCCAAGTCCTCTGCCTGCTGGTCTATTCAAAACTGTTTATCTTGTCCTGAGTGTCTTCCTGCATGTGGGTCAGAAAATTACCTCACACCGTGACATCATCAGAGTTAATGGGGAACTTACTGCGTTCTCAGAACACCACAAAAGACCTGCAAAAACGATCCATGTTTGTTCTGGAGACAAAATCCAGAAACAGCTGACTTTCCTAAACCATTGCTGGAAATACATTTTTGTTTGTTTCAACCTCAAAGTAAAGCCTCACACTTTCAGTTATTTATCATATATCAGCTATTCTCACCGATCTATTTGATTAAAATTTGTACTTTAAATGTTCCTTAATGCATCACTTATACTTCTGGACTTTAAGATATTTTATTTTTTATTTTCTTGTCCATGACAGATGTGACACAAACCTCAAATATTGTACACTTTGGCCTTTACGAAACCAAACAGTAAACTGCTGCATGGAGCTACAGCTTAACTACAGCAGTACATAATTAATGCAAGAAAAAAAACTCATGAAAACAATATGCAGGTTTAATCAGATTGTTTATATAGATATTTCTGCCAAAAATATTAAATGTGTTTTACTTATTATGCTAAGTCAAAATTTTCGTGCAAAAGCATGTAAAAACAATCTTGTTATGATATGTTTGATAAGTATGTTCCCAAATGTGTATCAGAAGTATTTTTTCTGAAACTTTTAGCTAAATTTATCAGTCAAATCATCCCAATGTTTTCAAATAAATTTAAAATGTGTACAGTTGCACAAATGATCTTAAATGTCTTAAAATGTACAAGAAATAATAAGAAAAAAATATTCAAATCATTTAACACGAGTGAGATTTTTATTCTACAATTCAATTTCAGTTTATTCTTTGGTAACTTTCACTCAACAGTCTGACTTGATATCTAAAAGAACCGAGAGTAAAGAAAATCTAAGGAAAGGTTAATACAGATTTTCTTTTATTTTGCAAGACATCAAAGGATTTTTCCTGCATATATTAGTCATTTCAATCTGTCATCAGCCTCTGCAGTCATAAAATTCTCACATTATTACTTCCAATCTCCCTCTCTTCTCTGTCTCTGCCGCCCTGTCTGTCTTTGGCTTGGAAAAAAAAAGAGAAAGCCTGGCAGTAGCAGGTGATTTAATTGGCTGCTCGCTTTCAGGGCCGCTGTGAGCCAGTGGGAGCGTGACGTGGAGCCAGAGGCAGCGATTGGAGGGCAAGCTGGAATAATAAGGGAAGGCTGGACCGGAGCAGACTGAAGCGTCCCAAAGAGCCGCCGGCCTCAGGTCTGACAGCCCCCAAGAGTCAGCAGTGCGTTCTTCCTTCACCATGAATCCAGCCAGACCACATCGGCAGCAATAAAACCTTTTTCCTGTCTTTTTGAGTGCCGATTGTTAACCTGTTTGCGCCTGTAAACTCTGTGCGCAAGAAAGTCCTGAGATCTGGAAGAAACTGCGCGTAATTTCCTCAATCTTTACTTCCTTCTGCCGCTTGGAGCCAAAAGCGGCCGGTATTTCTGGAGGTTTTCTGCTTTTATTTTTTTAGAGGGGAATATTTTTGCCTTTTGACACACCGACATGGAGTACACGTCATCCCCAAAGCCGCAGCTCTCATCCCGGGCCAATGCTTTCTCCATAGCCGCCCTGATGTCCAGCGGAAAGTCCAGCAAGGACAAGGAGGCGGAGGAGAACACCATCAAACCTCTGGGTAAGAGAGGAAGAAATCCAGCTTTATTGTTTGAAAAGTTGTTTGTTGAAGAAGAAAAATAATTACAGTGTAAGATTTTACGCAATGAAGCACCAAAATGTGAGAAAAGTTGGTGCTTTTATTTTTTTTGTGACGAAACCTGTAATTACAATCAACTACCTTAAGCTTTTAAGCACTCCTGTTTATCCAAGGCGCCGATATTTACTGATGGAAAGTATAAAATAATAATTTTATTTTCTGAAAATACACGGGCATTAAATACATTATTATATAATTTTGTGCGACAAAGGAGGTCTTCGGAATTTTCAAGATGAAAATGTGTAAGTAGGGATATTTTTTCCTAAAAGCGATGTGTAGTTTTCACAGAAATACGGGTTTTGTTCATTTATTTATTTTTTGTTCTTAGTGGATTTATTTATTATAATATAATATAATATAATATAATATAATATAATATAATATAATATAATATAATATAATATAATATAATATAATAATATAAATGTATATGATTTTCCAATTTCTGTTCAAACTGTGATATAAAATGTAAATTACATGAATGATTACGTTTTTCTATTGTTCGTTTATTTGTTTTAATTCTGTAGATTGTACACGGTTTTATTTTTGGAGTACATTTAAGTTTAAAAAGTCGTATTATTGATGTTTTCATCATTTTAGAATGGTTTGTATCTCTTGTTCTTACAAAATAATTTAAAAATAATATCAGGACGATCCTCAATGTTACTCTCCATTTCTCTTTCATGTTTACGCACCCGCGTTTCTGATAAAACCAGAACAATTTGTGGAGAAATCCTCCTGCAACCAGCAGGCTCTGGCTGACCTGTCGTCCCTGGACGGGCACGGGGACTTCAGCGGGAGCGCGCCCACGGTGTGCACGGAGCCCCTCATCCCCACCAATCCCGGCATCCCCAGCGAGGAGATGGCCAAAATCTCGTGCAGCCTGGAGACCAAAGAGCTGTGGGACAAATTCCACGAGCTCGGCACTGAAATGATCATCACCAAGTCTGGAAGGTAAACCGGACGCGCTGCTCTGTAATCACTCCGATCACATCAAATATCACAGAATACAAAATAAAATGAGGAAAAGTAGAATAATGACATCACTGTTTGTTTTTATATAAAGACAAAAATGCATGCGAAGCTCGAATTTTTTCGGAGACTGCGGAGGAATAAAATGCACAACAATATCGCTTCCATGTTATCACCAACTGCCATTTTATTGGGTCTCACACAGGTTTAGTGTGTGACCCAATGCAAAATATTTAATTAACAATAAAAGTGCTGTCTCCAATTATGTTGCATTTGGAGGAAAAACGTCCTGAATTTTCTACATAATTCATGATGCAGCTGAAGGGATTTTTACTCGGCGCATATGCAACTTCTTTAAATGTAACATAATTCAAACAGCTGAGAAAATGTCACTAAATGGGAATATTATTATTTCACAATTGGAATGTTTCGCCTTAATCTAACATGGTTCTCATAATTTGATGGTAACATAAGATTTGGTTGTAATTTTTTCAGTCTTTTAAAAATCAGATTTCAGTTCTCTCACTGCTGTTTGTCCAGACTTTGTTTTACTTTGGTTTTTACTTGTTGCTCCCTTCTGCGTCGTGTTTTATCTTATTGGCTATTGTCTTTTCTGGTCAGTATGTTCAATAATTTTTTTTTTAAATTTTACTTCCGCCAGCATTATACTGTTATTTGTGACTAAGTCAGAATAAATAATAAAAAAACTCATTTAGTATTAATTTTGTATATTATTTAGTTTTAAATAATATTTCATATTGCAAAGCGATATAAAATATTGATCTGTTGATCTGTTGTAAGCTTTTTCCCCCAATAAATAAATAATAAAAATAAGAATAAAAAAAATATGTCACATACAGGCGGATGTTTCCTACCATCCGGGTCTCTTTTTCCGGAGTGGACCAGGATTCCAAGTACATCGTGCTGATGGATATTGTTCCGGTGGACAACAAGCGGTACCGCTACGCCTATCACCGTTCCTCCTGGTTGGTGGCCGGCAAAGCCGACCCCCCTCTGCCCGCCAGGTAAAGACCCCAACACGCTCCATCTGTCCAGGGGTCTTCAGGATGATTTTTCGAATAACTCGCAAAATGAAGTCACGTTTCTAGCTCTTTAAAATTGGTAAAGATGTAAAGATTTAAACAAATATTATTTAAGTTAGCCTTAGAGGCGAATTGAAGTATATAAAAGTATATAAAGTATAAAGTATATAAACAAATTAAAGTTGTTGTATTTTCGTGTTTTATTTTTTATGCATCAAGGACGATTATATGTGTAGTCTCCATGCAACAACCATACTTTCGGTGCTTATCTATTATTTGTTCAGAAGACCAATAGCACTTATTGATCTTCCACCTTTATCGAAAAAATAGACGACCATTCAGCCATCTATTTGTCACGTAATTAACATGTAATTACAGAGTTATATAAATTATTTCAGGCTCTGGATAATTATTCAGATTCTGGACACAGTCAGTTCTTTCTGGAAAAAAAAGTAAATATTTTCCTAGTTAGTGCACACCTGAAAATAAAGAGTGATGAGCATAAACGGCTTTAATCGTGATATAATAAATCAAATTCGGCAAATTTTCAAGAAAAACTAAGCATTATATCCTTTAAAAACGACTTTCTTTCTCCACGCTCGAAGAAATGACAGGATTTAGTCAGAAGTTTTACAACGAAATGTTTGCTAAGTGCCAATTAGAGTCAATCAAGATCCGCGCGTTGATTGGTCGTGGCGGCTGCGCTTCGAATGCCTCTCGGCCAATCAGAAGTGAGATGTCGCGCTCTCCTCCGGCAGGTTGTACGTCCACCCGGACTCTCCGTTCACCGGAGAGCAGCTGATGAAGCAGATGGTTTCCTTCGAGAAGGTCAAACTGACGAACAACGAGCTGGACCAGCACGGACATGTGAGAGCAACTTTTGTTTTTCTCCGAAAATGACAACAAATAGGTTTTTATGGAGCCGTAAAAATAATTAAAATAGCAAACACAGCCTGACTTAGGTCTTACCGAGCAGACAAAACCATACAAATAGTTCCTAGAATGCACAACTAAAACAAGGAAGTCAATACATGAACCAACAAAAACAGAAAGATATATTTTTTACTCCGTTTTATTTGATCATACTGTCTTAATATTTATATATTACTGATTTAAAACCTTAGAGTAAAATAAACAATAAATCTACCAGGTTTAAGACATTTATGGCAGCGCAAATTAAATCCATGCAACAATTAATTCATTTTGTTAATTAATTTTAAATACGCTAAGCTGCATTTTTGTAACGATGTGATCTGTAGCTGATATGATTATTTCATTTATTCCTTTTGATGAGATTTCAGTGTTTTGCTTTTTTGTTGACTTTTTGAAATTAAGGCCTGAATTAGTGGATAAATAAGATCTGATTTGCAGACTGAGAACAAAATTATTATTTTTTTCTCTGCCCACCTCTTTTGAGTTTCTCCTTTCCATTCTTTGTCTTCATATTATATTTTTCTCTTATTTTACCAGATAGGCCAGGAGTCTACAGCTCCAGAGCCTTCAGTACGTCTCTGAACCTTGCTCAAAGACTCCTAATAAACCTAAATCTGATCAAAAGTGATAAAGAACCAGTCAATATTTCAGAATAAATATATAATAATAACTGCAGGATTTGAGTTTCAGTGGAATAGTTGCTCTAAATAGCAGAATGGGCCTAAAAATACCAGAAATAGTGTTTGTGATTAGGTTGGAAATATGTGAATGGGTTTTATGAGGATAAATACGGGTCTGTGAACAGTAGAGTTTGCAAACCCTTAATTTGACAATTTTATCCAACACTCTACTGACCACAGATAATGTTTTAAGAAACCATAGCGTGCCTCTTTGTCAAAGGTTCAAATTTCCTCTGTTCGGGAAACTTTAATTCAAATTGAAAGAAAACTGAGAACAAACACAAATTAACCAGCATCTTTACTGGGTTTTGTTTTAATTTCTGAAATCATCTTCTTACGTGATGTCAGGCAATGAGAGCAATCATGTTTTAATCATGTCATTACTGGGTTTACGCTGAGCTGTAGTTTTATTCCTTTGTCATTTTTCTTTATTATGTCTTTATACATGTATACAGTAAATTTTGTAGTGTTAAATAAACACTTAAAGAGTTACATTTAACACTGTGTCCGAGTCTATTTGGTCCTTTACTATGTGTAAGTATTAAGAGACCAAAGACTTTCAGTTTGTCTGTTGTCCTGAGGAACAACAACAAATTAGCACAGAAGGCTGCCCTGCATCTGTTGAGGACCTGGAGGTCGTCCAGTTAGTGTTGGTGGGAGTGATTTACAGTGTAAACAGTAACGAAGGGTAATGTCCGGTGGGTCCAACATGTGAGGCTGACTGATAGGCCATGTCAAGGAGAACAGTCAACTCCAACCTCTCTGATGCAAAATAAGAAAATAATTTATACATTTTAGAGTTTATTCTGTTGTTTGCAGTATGAAAAACCTTCTTTTCATTGTATTTTATTTTTCCTCTCTTTGTAGATCATCCTGAACTCTATGCACAAGTACCAGCCACGAGTTCACATCATTAAGAAGAAGGACCACACCGCTTCGTTGCTCAACCTCAAATCGGAGGAGTTTCGCACCTTCGTGTTCGTTGAGACGGTCTTCACCGCCGTCACGGCCTATCAGAACCAGCTGGTGAGTAAATTAAGTCAAATCACGACTTTGTGTCTCTGCTTGTCGTCTTTTTTCTGTTCAGGAGCATTTGAGTTCCTCACAGAAACCTTATCAGGACAGGAGTTATGTATAAACTGAGATCAAACGTGTGATCTGAATCAGAGGGTGGCAATTTTAAAGTGATAATCATAAATCGATATTTATTACTATGTTGTAATCTCAACATTATGTGATACACAAAGTCACAGTGAAGGTGGATGACGGACATCAAACACACAAACAAAATATTGAGATGTTGCCAACTTCGTGTCCTGAAACATCTATTTTTTTTTGGAAGAATCATTAAAGTCTTACAGCCCCATGCAGCATGAAGGTCCTGAGTTTGAATCCCAACCTGGAATTTCTCTGCATGGAGTTTGCATGTTCCATGAGCATGTATGGGTTCTCTCTGGGTACTCCAGATTCCTCCCACAGTCCAAAAACGAGACTGTTAGGTTAATTTGTCTCGCTAAATCATCCTCAAGTGTGAGTGTGTGTGTGTGATTGTCTTGTGTTCATAGCTGTTGGCAGTGAAAGACTTTTATTTGTGGCGCCCCCTGGTGAGCAGTTCGAGGTACTTGTTCTCAAAATTACCAGACTTAAGATTCGTCTCTCATCAATTTATCAAGTGAAAATGATATTTGGAACCACAATAAAGTATGGGAGCATACTTTAAAAGAATTAATCAATTTGAGTTTATTCTGTTTGCAGTATAAAAACTTGCTTTTCATTGTGTCTTATTTTTTGCTGTCCTTGCGCCTTGCAGATTATCCTGAACTCAATGTTTCCATTAAAGTATGAAAGCATACTTTAATGTGTCTATAATCTACAGTTTTTTATTTTATTAAAGAGTTTTTTGTAAAATATTCTTAATTTTATGAATAAAACTAACATTATTCTGAGCAAAAAATGTTTTAATTATATGCTATATGTTGTAGAAAGGTTTTATAAAATAGAAACCAGGACAAGTGACATTTATTTTTTAGTAGTATATTTTTTTACAAAGAATTGTGTTCATTAAACTTATTTCTAAGTTAAAGAATAACTTATTTTACAGTAAGAAGACATGCCAATCATTGATTTTTAGAAATTGCTAACAAATATTGACACTAGATTTGATAATGTGGCAATAAAAGAATTACGTTTAGACACAAAATTACCTACTTAATTAACTTTAATTAAAGAAGAATTTATCTGATCCTTCACAAAAGAATGAAAAAAAAGTGTTTGGAGCAGAGAAGAGAAACCAGTGAGATGTGTCTCACTGGTTTTCTGCTGGTGTGTGTTTTTCCCAGATAACCAAGCTGAAGATCGACAGCAACCCGTTCGCCAAAGGTTTCAGGGATTCGTCGCGGCTGACGGACATGGAGAGGTACAGGGGATTCTGGGCCCAGCACTGTTTGTTGGCCTCTGATAAGACACACACGATTTTATTCATCAGGATCTTTCTTGTTTCTTTTACATCTTTATCTTTTCTGTGTTCCTTCACTTCGCTCTTCTTCTAAATATTTAACATGTCCCTTTCCTCTACTGTTTTTTCATGCTGATCATCCGAGTTTATACCATGTTTTTCACTTTTTCCCCTAATCCATGTTCACGTCATTGTTGAGGATTTTTGTTCTTCTTACTCAGTGATTTATTTATTCTGTTTTGTTTTCCATTTCTTTTTCATAATTGTAACCGCTCTATTCTCCTTTTGCCATTTGTGAATTTTTTCTCCTTGTCTTTTCCTCATTGTTAAGATCTTCGTTCCTCTTTCCTTATAGCTTGTAATGACCTGCTCTGACAGATGGGTCGCTTTTTTGTTTTTTACCTTTTTCTTTTTAGCTTGAGTCATATAATAAAATTAAATGAAACAAAGAATTTTTATATGACTTATATGCATATTTACCAGAAACAATGCAGCTAAACATAGTGGACATAGAGTGCATATAATGGTTTCCATAAAAGAAATATGGCAATTTAATAATTCAAAGCTGAAGTCCGTGGCTGGATTTGTAAAAATAAAAAAGCTTTTACAGTACAAGCACAGTAAAACCATATCAACAATAAAAAAAAAAGGTCTGCATCACGTGGAAATGTACACAAGTGGATTTACACAAATAAGAAAAGTTTGAGCTAATTAAAAGTGTGTAAAGTGTTAAAATTGGGTGCAATCTTCTTTCAAATGTGAATGTTGGCTGGCTAAACGTTAACAGATCTCTTAGTGACTCTTCTGCCTTTGAATGAAACCACAGAGTCTCTGCTGCAGACATTTTAATTTTTTAAAGATTAAACATAAGAAAACAAAAAGAAATCAATTAAACATTGAAATATCAATAACTTATCTTTTCTAATACATGACAATGATGCCAGTAAATTATGGATAAGTTACATTACAGATAAGAAGCAACGACAATGATGCTTTTTATTGATGAGGTTAATCATTTGACTGTATGTTGACTTTGTTATTGAAGGGACCACTTATCCACATTCTTCTGAAATGAGCAAAGATCACAATTATAGTAAAGCTGCTTAGTGTGGTATGTAGCTGAAAATTTTTAAAACTTATTTGTTAGATATAATTTACATCAATCACAGACAAATGTGAGTTTTGGTGCCTTAGAAATTCAACTGCTAACTTTAAATGTGTTGCTTGTTAAAGTTATTAATTTAAAAATACCTGAAAAATGTATTTATAAAATCAAGTAATAGTTCATTTTAAATGAAGCACTGGGTCATTTACTAAACAAATAGGGCAGCAGCAGCTTGCTCACCAGAGCCCATTACTGCATTGTCTGCATAAAGTTGATATGTCACTGTTAAAATGAGAAACATACGGTGAGTTAATATAGGTCACTTTTTAAAATAAACTTTTCATCTGTTTCTCAACTCAAATTTCTACATTCTTTAGGTTTGTGCCAATAAAAGGCTTTTTTAGTCAAAACATTGTTTTGTCCATCTTCACATCTTATCTTCCTCTGCTACCTTTCTTTTCCCTTACTTTAGTTTTCATCCCAACAATATAATGCACAGAATTCCAAGAACGTGAGTTTCAGACAAACGCAGAGACTAAGAACTGCCGTGCCTCTGCAGATTTCAGCAGACGCAGCCAAAACACAAACTTCTCGTAATTCCCGATTCCGGCACTGTGGCCAAAATCAGCTGACAAAATCAAGCCATCTGCTCATTTCCCTCAATCAAAGATCCCAAACAGAGACCGCCGAACGCATCCAGACGACCCTTCCTCCCCCTTGTACTTCTCCGTCTTTCTCTTTGTGAGGGCTGTGAATTAGACCTGATCAATTGGTCTTCGGGAGCTGCAGAAATCACATTAGTCTGGAGTCGGCCACTGCACTAAAACACACTGTAATTCAATTGGCTGCAGTGACTGATTGAAACCAGCATGCTCCTCCTCCCCTGTCCCCCCCCACCCCACTGCCATGCACTGTGGGAGTTTGCTTTGGCTTCTGCGCCGCGGGGGCCCAACACTGATAAAAACACACACATTTGTACTCCTCTGCTGACAGATATTGCACTTTCCTAACCTAATTGGAGGGTTTTGGGCTCCATAGGGGTGGGGCTGAGGCGGGACGCTGCTAATGTGGACGCATTGGTCTGATGATGCACACACATGAACACACACCGCCTCCCCCAACAATATCTGTCACTGCGGTTTAGAAGTGCTCCCTGACAAGTCTCAAATGAGCTAATGCAGTTTGTGGGACTGGTAACACATACATGACACACATGTGCCTGAATCCACACACACCAGCTGAAAAACAAAGTAAATACACAACCTAAACACACTCACAGCAACACAAGAGCTTATTTCACTGAGTGACGCCACATAAACAGTTCATTGGAAAAATATTCAGACCTGTTGAACTTTTTCATACACTGCAAAAAACACAAAATCTTACTAGTATTTTTGCTCTGGGTTCTAGTGAAAAAATGTTAGTACACTTGAAATAAGACAAAACTAACTTGCAAATAACTTTTCTGAAAGACATAGGCACTTATTTTAAGTCAGTATTTCATTAATATTGTTTAAAACTGGCAGATTTTGGACCATTGACATTTTCCCCCAGAAGTTAAGATTTTTTTTCTAGCAATTTTTTTACTTTTAAAACTCAGAAATGTCCATAATTTCTTCAGAAAAAGTTTGAGATTAATCTCAAAATGTATGAGTTTTTCTTAGCAGAAAGTTACTCCTGGTTTTTTCTTCTTTTCTATCAGCAATAGCCCTGACACACCATCATAGCTAGCTTATGTTTTTATCACACCAAAAAAAGCTTATTTTTATATTTTGGATAAAAACAGAAGTTCCATCTGATGATTGATGATTCATTATCAAAACTACAATATGTTGACAACTCTAATTAAAGATTTGATTTGATCCTTGATGTAATAAGATAAAAGTCCTGTAGGAAAAGGGAGGTCAGTGGGATATGGGAGTGTTCTTGATCATTTATGCCACTTTTATTTTGCTTTATGTAGTGTCTTTATAATTTTTCATGACCAAATTAGAAAAAGAGGACAAAACTGACTCAGAAGTCACCGCTGTTAAAGTCCACCAGATAAGAAAACTTTGCTAAATGATGCGTCTTTCCTGTTATCTTTGTAAGGTTGTCATGGAAAATGTATCATACAATTGTGGCGGGAATTAAAATCTTTCCCATTGCATTTATGTATTTTATGTAGAAAAAGCCAGGGTCAGTGTGTGCTGAAAGCAAAACTAGATATTACTGTGTAACTCTTTGACTTAGTAATCTAGCGCTGGGTGTAAGCTACACATCACTGCTAGTGCAATGATAAAACAAAAGAAACAAAGAGATTTACTTTGGGGCTCTCTCTTTGGCTTTTGCTGCAGGGAAAGTGTTGAGAATCTGATCCACAAGCACTCGTACGCCCGATCGCCGATCAGAACCTACGCTGGCGACGAGGAGAACCTGAGCGAGGACGGACACACCACACACACCAGAGGTGAGCACTCTGAAAAGTTCATTATTTTCAGTAACTCAATTCACTGAGTGAATCATATAGATATATATAATTATTTTATATTACGTAATATAATATAATAAATCTTTTTAAAGAATTACATTTTATTTTTATTTTAATGGTTATGGCTTACAGATAATAAAAAAAAAACCTATTCCATGACTCTTAAAATTTGGATATTGTGAAAATATTACAGCATATTCATAGAAAATTGTGTGAAAGGAAAATATGCACCAGCAACAGGGACCACTGTAGCCCCGACCGGATTGTCAAGCAAAATCTTTTCAAGAATTTGGAGGTTCTTCAAGGGAGTTGACTGAGACCAGAGTCAGTGCATTAAAACCCTCGATGCTCAGAAATCACATCTCTTGTCTCAGAACTATGTTACCTGAAACCAGGAGAAAAAGAACTGGACAACTGCTCAGTGGTCCACAGACCTCTCTTCAGATGAAAGTAAAGTTTGCATTTCATTTGGAAAGAAGAGGAAGAGAGGAGTAGCACAGGTTTCAAGTTGAGTTGAGTTCAGTATTTAGTTTCCATGGTCTGTAGCGATATGGGATTTCATGTCATCTCTTGGTTCTGGTTCACTTTGCTTTCTGAAGTCCACAGTCAACTCAGCCATCTACCAGGAAGTCTTACTGCTTTGCTCTGCAGGCAAGCTTTATGGAGATGCAATCCCAGTCAAGTTCAGCCCTGTCACCTAGCAACCCAAGCTGAGCTGCAAGATGTTTGGTCAGATGGTTTTATCACTGCATGTGCAGTACAGTGAATACTGGAAAAGACAAAAGAAAGTGTTTTGTTGTTGACTCATCATTCAGAATGCACTTGCTGCATTCTAGTTGGTTGTGCGGCAGGCTACACTTCTGCTTTTCAAAGACATACTGTTGTATGATTGCAGTTTTCACATGCAAGTGTAAACGTTGGGTTTGGGGGTAGTTTTCAGCAGCGGCTTATTTGGGTTTAAAGTGAGAAGAGACCAGAAAACACCTCAGTGTGAAAGGTTTTGTTTCGCTCATAAACCGATTTTAATCTGTCCCAGGAAGCATCGTAGTTTCCCTCTAACTAATCTGATCAGCCCGGTGATTACCTCCATCTTTTCCTCCTGCAGGATCAGCGTTTACGGCCTCAGACAACCTCTCCCTGAGCTCCTGGGTTACCACCACCTCAGGCTTCTCGGGTTTCCAGCATCCTCAGACCCTGTCAGCCATAGGCACCGGAACCGCCTCCCTACCCCACCCCATCCAGGGATCCTTGCCCCCGTACAGCCGGCTAGGCATGCCGCTGACGCCCAGCGCTCTGGCTGGAACCATGCAGGGCAGCGGGCCGTCCTTCCCTTCCTTCCACATGCCCCGCTACCACCACTACTTCCAGCAGGGGCCATACGCTGCCATCCAGGGACTCCGCCACTCCTCCACAGTCATGACGCCCTTTGTATGACTTCACAGAGTAGAGGGCCAGAAATCAGTCTGACCTTCGAAAGGGGCAGACCATTAATCCTCATCACTCTTCATCTGGCTTGCACCTGTCCCTCTGGTTGTAAATAATTCACCTGCAGAGAGTGGGGTGACATGAAGAGGAACCTGCACGCTGAACTGAGGCAGACTGTGCTCCTCTCTCAGGATCTGACTCCTAAGAACAGCTCCGATGTAGGAAAAGACTGACAACTTCATTACAAAGCAAATGCAAGACAAAAATATGTGCATGCATGTTTTATTTCAGCCCTCGAATACAAAGTACAGTTTCTAAATGTTTTTAAAATGGCAGCAAAACCCCGCAGGGTGCGATTCCTAAAAATGACAGAGGGTGGTTGGATGGAACAAGCAGCCATCTTGGCTCCTCTCTGTTAGGAGAGCCAGCCATATGTACAGTTCAGAATAACGACAACGCACTCTGGGATCTACATACTCAGAGGTTTCTCACTGTAAATTATAAAAAAAAAGAATACTAGAACGCATGCTGACTGCAGTAGACACACACATTGCTTAACTTTGTATGTTTTAACATGGAATGAAGGACTTCACGTGTAAAAGAGCAAAATGTTTTTGTTTTAAAGGCCTGGTCACAGCAGGTATTACAACCTGCCTTTAACCGAGGCTGTGAGAGCAGACTGCGTCATCAAAGATAGAGTGCAGCAACTTATTGTTTCCCCAAGGATTGTATTTTAGACATATTACACATCATCTGGCAAAGGATGATACCAGTTTGTCAAAACTGTTTTTGTTTTCAATTCAAAATGGTTCAAAATCATTTCAAGGAGATTCCAGAGAAAGTGCAGATGTTTGAGTTTTCTCCCACTGTTTGGAGGATAATCAGCACTAGACCTTTCTGACCTGTTGCTACATACTGCTGGTCAGCTTGCTGAAGGATGGCTACAATATATCTCAGACATGCTTACAAGAAAGGAAATAAAAATGAAGCGTCACCCACCACACTTACTAAGTTAATGCTGTTTTAAACCACTTAGCAGCAAACTGCAGGCTCTACACAAGCAAATAGCTTCACTAATTACATTTTTAATTTTTCATAAATACCGTGAAATTGTAATAGGTCATCATACCACGAGAGTCGCAGTCCGGCTCATGTCTACTTCACACCATTACCATAAAATATCATTAATGATGGCAACAAAGCTGAATCTCACACCTTATTTCAAAAACTTTCCTCTACAACAGAGCTGAGAAAGAATATGAGAACGTATTTCATCCTCCTTCGGTGCACTTGCAGAGCTCAGAGTCTAGGCCAAATGAATTAAATCAAAAAAGTAAATTGTATCTGATCTTAATGCTCCTAGTCTTCTTAAGGAGGAAACATTTAAAAGTTGCTTCCAGGCAAGCAGTCAGAAGTAATAATAAAAACATACGAGAAGAAAAACAGCAACATCAACTGGTAGAAATGGACTCAATTTAAGAGTGGAGAGACCTAAACGACCAAATTTAATCGTTTAAATTGGGTCAAGCTTTACAGAGATTTGGTGAAGGTCTCTGCAACCTTCAGATGGGGTGTAGTAAACTAAAACTACCTGCAGGCTATATGCAGCAGGTTGAGTTGATTCAACGTTTACACCCTGAAGTAATAACTCTGTGTCCTGATTTAAAAGCACAGAGAGAGGAGAAATTTGGAAGCATGAAGAGCTGACATATAGCTCGCTGTTTTGGTCATTTATTTTTTAAAAAACCAAACAAACAAACAGAGAGACCAGATTTGCAAATCTGTCCTGGTAATACACCAAAATATTCCTGAATATTTAGATTTTTAGTCCATGCAAGTTTTTGTTCCCGCTTGCAAAAGGCTGAAATGATGTGACAGCAGTTACCAATGTTGATTTAGTTTTCTGCTTTTTGTGAAAATAATGAAAGGTGTCACTTCTAACAATAGTTTGTTGCTGCATGAAGATCAGATTATTCAGAAATGTTCCAAAAGAGCCAGGCAAACAAATGCTGCAAACAGGTTGCAATGACCTCTGCAACCTTTTCACATCCACAAGCCGATTATGAACGTTTGATTTGATCTTCTTGGTTTGCAGAAGACTTTCTTTTTCAAAGACGTCCTTATCTGATGTCCAGCTTGAACTGAGTTTTACTTTTTTTTTTCCAGTGTACACGTAAATACCTTTGGGTTTTGATTTTTTTTATTGAAGATAACCTTTTTTGTTTTTTCTTAATGTTTTGTCTACCATAATCTGACCCCAATAAGTTTTTGTTTTACTGATTTTTAAGTGCAATATATTTATTTTGATCTGTGGAAAGAATCTGTAATGTGCTGTATCACATTTAAAGTTATTTGTAAACCATGAGAAATATATATGAATCACAATCAAAACATTTTCTGTTTTTTTTCTCTTTTTTTCCTAGATGAAAATAAAATAAAATAATTAGGGAAGAAATGCTATTGAGTATTTTGAAAAGTCAACTTATTGAAAACATTTCAATGAGGAAAGTTTCGTAAGCGGAAACATAAATGGCACTGAAAACAATATATTGGGCTTTGTGATTACATCCTACAGTAACACCTTTTGGCCTAAATATTTGAAGAAATTAAAAGAAAAACCTGCAAAACATCAGATTTAGGATTTTTTGATGTATAGCTGCTAGCATGAGCACAACCTAAGCTTCCAGTACGTTTCAGTTCTGCAATTCAGGAATGTCTTTTAGTGTAAAAAAAAATAGGACAAATGAAATAAAAAATTCTTTAAGAAATCCAAAATTATGATCTTAACCCTTAAATAAAATGTTAATTACAAGAGGTAATAATTTGTCAAAATAAACAGTAAAATGGTTCAGTAATTACATAGAATCCATTAATATTAATAGCAATTAAACGTCGTCTATGCTTCATAAGTATGTTAGTATAATGAGTCTTTTGTAACTTAATATTCAATAAATGACAATATGAAATATACCCAGATGACAATTAAGTGGCATCTTCTCAACAGACAGAAATCAAGAAATAAAGTTTATTTTTCTTGCAGAGTTAACTGGTGTTCCTTTAAATATATTTTGTAATGAGAAAAATTTTACATCATCTTCTTGAGCTTTGATCCAAAGCATAATTGTGGGTCCATCTCTTAATGGTTCTGAAAATAAAGGTCTAGTCAAAGTATGGCTAGAAATCTAATTGGGATGCTTTGGCATGAGCTCATACAGGATGCATTCCTACAAATATCTATAAAAAACATCTATAATTTGGACACCCAGATTTTCTGATTCATGTGTTCATTTTTGGTCCATTTCGATGTCTAGACTAGAAAAGAACATTTTAAATGGCACCATTTAGGCATTTACCATTTACCAGGAGCATTTTAACACAAAAATAAAACTCAAAAGTGCCTCAGAATTATATAATTTGTTAGTTTTGGTGCCATGAATATTATTTTATCATCTACACACACTATTTTTGTTTTTCATGCTCATCCATATCCAAATTCCATACTTTTCCACTTTTCAAGAGCTGTTGATTAGCCTGTTGGTCTGACTTAAAAAAGCAATACACCCAAAGAAATTCCTCATAACGTTGTTCATATATATACACATCAAGTGAAGACTCAACACCAAAGCCATAATACTACACTTGTGGAAGTAAATAATATAAAAACTTCAGTGCATCCATTCTCTGATCTGGCTGTAGGGATACTGAAGACTAAATATTAGTTACTCCCAAGAAAGGTCTCTCTGTTCACACCTGAAGATTAGTTAGAGAGGTGGAAAACACCAAAAGCACAGGGAGAGTGCACAAAAACATTTAAATGGTCAATTTTATGGCTGCAAAGCAACTCTTCTAACTGCCTGATCCGAGGTGTAGGCCTCTGCTTTTCACAAGAGACAAAAACACATGACCTGAAAAACCAAACAAAAGATTAAGTGCCACAGCTTGATAAATATGCCTGTATGTGCATTATTGACTTCAAGGGCAAACACTCATACATATAAACACACACGGAGCAGTCTATCACCAGAGCCATCAGCCGCCACCGCAGACGAACTGACGGATCGATGGCGGGACGTTAGTCACCGTTTCACCAGGAAGAAGCCACTACTTCTGCCCTGATAAGAATCGGTTACATCCTTCGAAAATAAATAAATAAACAAATAAATAACATCCAGTGTGGCTCTGATTGGATTAAAGGGAGAAGGGAAGGGCAAGACAAGCCACCATGAGGTATGGCCAAGCAAATTGGAGCCAACAGTTGGGCCAGAGAGTCCATTTTGGGGTATAATTTACACAGTGAGGAGCATGAGCTGAATCTAATGTCATTTCCATCAATTTTGCATTTTGGCCCTTTTTTCCCCTTCCCTAAGGCTTTTAGCGGTCATTTGAATCATCTGGAGGAGGACGGCCGGCAAGCATTACAACGTCGGAGACGACATTTAGCGCAGCGACAGAGTAAGAGGTGGTTCTTTATTGTGTGGTGACTGGCTGCAGTATTGTATATCCGCCGCTGCACCATCTTGGAAATGGCTAACAATATGCTAATAGGTTAAGAGCACCAAATAGTCCCAGACAAGCCACTTAAATGGATGTTTTATCTGCAGGTCAGGAGTCTCATCAGCTGCCATCTCTCCTGACAAGATGTGCCAAGTCAAATTTAGCGACAAAGTGCTTTTAACAAACAGGCCACAAACTGCTTGGGGCAGGACAAAGGACACAGACACGGAAATGTTTGTGGTGAAACGTGAAACCTGTTGTCAAACAATGGAAAATCGTTGGAGGGGAGATTCACATTGAAAGCAAAATGATCCGAGGACAAACAGAGATGACAAGGCTTCCTGTTGGAGCTCAAGCTAATTTAACTTCATTTACTAAACTGGTCCCATTTCAAATGGGGACGATTTTTGCCAAATTTAGTTTGACATTGAGACCAAAGCAGAATTTCCTCTGACATTTGTTATTACAACTTGAATTTAGCAAAGTAAAAGTGAGTAATATCCTTGACATGAAAATTTAAGTCTACTGCCTTTACTGATATAAGACTTGGAAGCTTAATAAAATGTTTACAATTTTCTTCCTATCCCCAAATAAAATAAAATCGACTGCAGGTATATCACTGACAGCATCAAGTTTGGGAACTCTGATCTTGTGTCTTTAACCAAATAAAACATGTGGAAAATGTTGCTCACTTATTTTTAAAGCAAGTAAAACTTTATAAATATAAAATCTTTCAAAATGGTGGTGCATGCACATTTAAACATATAAGGGCTTGGTGATAGGAATTTGATCAAGATATTTTGTTTAACTAGAACTACTTATTACTTATTTGCAGTCTTTGTTAGGTAAATGTGTGAGAGTGACCGCAAGACACAGCAACAACAGCCTGACAAACAAATCCAGGAAAAACATAGACCTACCCATTTAAAATAGGGCTCTTTAGTTTGTCTGTTACATAAAGAACTGTGATATACATCACTAAACCACACACAGTGACTGCATTTAATTATATTTTAATATTTATTAATGCTCTCATAAAACCAGCAAAGAAAATAATACAAATAAGAAATCTGATAGTGGCTAAAACATACAGACAATGGTGTTATCATCGTAAAAACAAAATGTTTATATGTATATATATATATATAGTAGAGCTTAGCTTAATTACTGCTCTGAATATGTTGTTTTTGAGTCTGTATACTCAACTAATTTAGTAATTTAATCAATTACTAAATTAGTAGACCATCATTTCAGTAATTGATTCATCATGATTAATCCGATTAACTGTTTCAGCCCTAATTCTCACTCAAATTTTCAAAATTAAAGCAAACATAATTAATAATTTTCATCTAAAAGATTGATTAAAACAACATTCAATAATATCTGCTGAGATAATCACTACAGTGATATATACACAGACTACAGCTGGAATATAAAGTGTAGATAGACCTTTAGGGGTCACTTTTACTGCTGTAACGCATCACCATCCCATCCGCACAGGTGTCACCCTCCATCTCTCCTCTCAGTGCCCCTAATAAACTCAGTCTATCTCCTCCTCTCTGCACAGTGGCAGGTGTCCAGCCCAACTGCGGCCCCTCCAAAGACAACAAGGCCTGATAGCAGGGAAACAGGATGGAGTCGACTGCATAACAAGGACTTATTATGATGATGAAATGTCCTACAAGGTCCCAAACACCCTCTTAAAGAAATCTCTACCTCTGATAAGGGGAGTCTAACAGTCACCCACCCTAAGGCATGCGGGGGAGGAGGGAAGGGTTCTAACCTGATTGGATCGGCGGCTCAGAGGGGGAGCATGTAACAAAATCAAATGGCCGTCAAGCCTGTGTCATGCATAATTAATTGGGCCATCTACGACCAAGTACAGAAAAATCCATGGTCATTTGATTAGAGGGGCTTTGGAGGACTCTGAAGTGCACTGCTGTCTGAGCTGCTTCCACACCATCCCCAGTGTCACAGAAACGAAAAGCAACTTAAAGTTCAAGTTTGGTTTCAGCTGGAAGTTCAAGTCAAACCTGCTCTCTCAGTGATGTTTGGAGGTAGGATGAGCTCGTTAAGCAGGGAGACACATCCAATATCAAAGCTCATCCAAAACAAACAAACAGAAATAATCGAATGTTCATAATTGCGCAAAGAAAAAAAAGACAAGCAAGCAGAAATCAGGAAAGCTCCACAAACGCTGGCCTCTTTTCAAAGAAGGGCAAGAAGTCCTCTGTTCAGTTTTCTACAAGCCACATACGAAAAGTATGTGAACAAGTATGTGGGAGGAAGATCAGTTGAGACCAAAACTGACCTTTTTGCCCAAATGCAAAACACTGTGTGTGCCAGAAAACCCGATGCTGAAACCTGCTTTAAATTTAGGATTCTGCTAACCTTCCTACTATGAAGATGCATTTTTTGTGCAAGTGCACCTTGAATTAAAAAAAGTTGAATTACTTCCACAATTTATTCAAGTAGTGAAACTTATACAGTTTATTATACAGAATGATGTATTTAAAAATGGATTTCAGTTCATCAACTGAATTAAATAGAAACCTTCTGAATATCATGTACCAACTAGAAGGAGATGCTGATTTTGTAATGATGATTCTTAGTTAGAATTTTCACTTTTTCCTCCTTTCATCTGCTTTCTTTTTTGTGCATCTGCTCTGCTCTGTCTTGTCTTTTTTTTTACATTCTTTAAAGAAAACAAGACATTCATTAATTGTTTTGAGGTTCTGTCTTCTTCATAGAATGTCATTTTACACAACATAATTATGAAAATATCTTATAAAATTACTTAAGAAATTAATAGTTAAGACAAAAGCTAAAGCACTCTGCTTCCTAAAAGCACCAAAAACATTTGTGAGGATGCTGCCATCTGTAGGACAACTGAAGAACTACACATTGTAATCAAGTCGATTTTTGTATGCAGGCAGAACTTTATTCAAAAAGAATATATATTGGAATTATAGATGAATATATTTACACATGTAAATAGATGATAACGTGTGAAAAATTGAGCTTCAATTGCTGCAATCGCTGTATGCACCCTGTGTGCATATGGAAATGTCTTTCAGAAGGTTTTCTTTTTTAATAAGGACAACTCCCTCTCATTCTAGAGAGATTTTCTGACGTCATCTTTAAACCAGTCACATCTCAAATAAAATAATAAAATAATCTACCATCATGAGTCCATCGCTGCTCGAAATGGAAGACGGCTCCCATCTGCGTCTCGCCATCATCTTTCCCATCGCAGTTGAGGTATTTACTCCAGAGACAGTTTTTTTTTTCTTTTTCAGTTCCTTTATTTTTGTACTTTTTGTAGTGACACTCTGGATTTGCTCTCAGATCCCGTTAGTAGAAGCCGTCAACTGGAAACAACCGATTGCTACCGTCCAATCAGACTCGAGTGATTTTGTTTGGAGACTCAACTGGGTGCTACAATGAAGATGAAGGTTGGAAACTGTAGAGCGGTACCTGCTGGCAGGAGGGAGACGGGCGGAGCGTCTTCCTAGTTAGCCAGGTGCGGCTGAACGTTAGGGATGAGTGAGGTGAAGAAGGTGCTGATGAAGGTCCAAGCCACGGTGAGGATGCTCGGCTCTGGCATGGCCGCACCCAGAATCCGATCTTCGTTGCCTCCTCCGCCTTCCTCACCGCTGTCATCATCCTCCATCCCCTCATCCATCAGTCGCTCCTGGGACAAACAGACACAATCAGTGTCACATACTTACTCTTGTTTTCAAGGTAACAACATTTTTTGCACAATCCTGTTGAATAATCATTTATGTTAGTTAATAAATTATAGGCTAATAAATAAAAATGTGCAAAGAAACTAGGTTGTTGTTGAATGAACAACAAACTAGTTCATTCACACCTGCAGCTTTGCAAATAGATGAACTACGCTCACAGGAGTTTCTTTTGCATCTTCTGTTATCAAATCAATTATTTGTCCTCACATATGGATTTTCTGTAGAGTCAATTTTGAAATACAACGTTGAGAGAAAAAAAAGTAAACGGGATACAGATACAGATACATTTGGAGGTGGATTTCGTCTGATGAACTTGGGGCTTTTGCAAAAAAAAAGGAAAATTTAACATTTCATTTATTTTCACAAGCAATGAAACACAGAAAACAGAGAATTTGATGCATCAAACTCACAATTTCCTGCATTTCCTGCTGCCTCTGCACTTCTCCTGGAGGAGCAGCGGCCCTTTCTCCTCTGATGTTCTGCTGTTCTGGTCTGAAGGGAAACCACTGAGCCTGGTGCCTGAAAATCACAAATAAGTTGAAATAAAAATTAACCTAAAATTATCAAAAAAGAAAAAAATAGCATCTTAAGCTGTGGACAACAGCTGGAAAACTATTTACAATTTATACAGAATCTATACAGAATTGGTAAAATGCTAAAAGCCAATTCCATATTTTTCAAGACTATGTATGAACATGTGTAAAATGTACCGAATATGTTACATAATGGCAATGTTATGATTGCTTTTCCGTATACTGTGATTGCAAAACAGATATTAGGAATCCTGACCTCAATATGAGCAGTGTGGGATTATTGTCATTTAGAACATAAAAAAATAAAGGATCTAAAGAAAAACTGGATTAACAGAAAAACAGAACAAAATTTTCTCCAACTGCAAAGAAGAACAAAGGCAGCTCTTGAAACTCTGTTCTGACCTCATTCTATGTGTTTCTGTGAGAATCTGTTCAGCCCGATTTTCCTAACAATGCATACAGAAAGTATGAGTGACTTACAGATAGAGGAGCAACATGGCGCTGACCACCATGACAAAGCGACTGAAGGAGGAGTAGAAGTACACAATGCTCAGCAGAACCCCAGCCCGTGACACCGTGTACAACCAGTCCAGCCAGTCCTGGTTCAGCTCGTCGTCGTTCAGCACCGGGCCGCCCTGTGCGTTCATCTGGACTGGGTTGGCAGGCACGTTCTCTTGTAGAGGGTCCTGGGCTGGGTTCGGGCCCAGCGGAGGCTGCACAGCTTCATTGGGCTGAGCGGGCTGATGGGGGGATGAGGAAGGTGGAGATGGAGGAGGAGGAGGAGCGCTGGGAGGCTGTAACGCAGCTACTGCTGCCTGACTGCAAGGAAAAAAGCATTATAAATGCATAAAATAATGTCAACATTGAGAGGAAGAACAACTAAAACTGAAATCCAAGGGAAGATTCCCATAAGGAAGCTTGTTCACACAATAAGGTTTCAGGGCTGCAGCTAAAGATTATGATAATAACCATTAATCAGGGGAAAAATATTGGCACACCATACACATTTAATTTAACTTCTTAATTTTATTTTAAATAATAATTGAAATACATAAAAATTCAGATGCACAAATAAACTTTTTAAGATAAGAAAATAAAAACTATCCCCTAAAATGCAATAACATAGCACTGCTTTAGTGAACACTTGATCAAATGTATCTGCAGCTAACAAAAACCAGGGAAGATAAGTCCTTTCTGCTTTACTTAACATCAGTAGTGAAAGAATAATCTGTCGATATATAGAAGTTTATTTCCCTCATCTTAAATGCAAAATGTAACTGCATGTTTTATTCTATGTAGTCTAGTTAAAAATTATTCGATTACCAAATTAGATGATGATTATTTCAATAACTGATTAATTGTTTCCTACCTATAAGGTTGTAGAAGTGAGCTCTAGCAACACACTTACTATTGCATGTAGTAGTGTCGAACGTACATCTGCTGCCACCACAGCATCTGCATGGGCATGCTGGCAGGAAGGCCGCCTTGTAGAGGCGCTCCATCTGGGCTGTGGAATATTACAGTTTTATTAGTTAATATAATAACACCGAGGCACAGAAAGCAGAAAAAAAAAACACATATTAGCATTTGTATTTGTATAAAATGTATTTAATCTTCAGAGTGTTGCCAGAATTTTTCCTCAATGTGAGGTTTACTGAACTCAAACATATTTTACAGCTCTGTTTCCAGTCTTGTAAAGAACAAGATGTTCCATTCTGTAAATTACTCATTATGCTCCTGGGATCTCCTACTGTTTAATATCATATATATGACTGGGTTTGTGTCTGGCACCTCTTAAAGTTCAGGTGGTTTTTCCAGAAAAGCTGAATAGAAACTATTTACTAAAAGGTCACCTTATAAAAAGAGGAATTTAGTCCTGCCGCTGTCGGATGACGCGAGTAATCACCTGTTTTCATCTCTCAACAGACAAATGTATTATAATTATGTCAAGCAATATTAACCAATATTGTTTTATTAATAAATATTGCTTTATTTGGAATATTTATGTCAATAAAGCAAGGTAATATTAACATAAAAAAATCAGAAAAAAATGCTGCTCATGCTACTTAATTAGTTCAATAATTTATAGATATTTAGAAAATAATGAGAAGGTATGACCAGTAATTATTACTTTCCTTTTCTGATTAAACTTTAGCAATCACAACTTTATGGACTATTTTTCCATTTCATTGTATGAGTGAGTTACAGGGGTTGTTATTTACCACAGAGTATTAGGATCAGGCTAAGAAAAAAATTAATTACAAGAATAAAGTCATAATATTGCACGAAAAACATTGTAGTGTTGCAAAAATAAAGTCATACGCAGAAATAAAACGCCAAAACAAGATGAGAATGAGGTCTTCATAATGAGAATAAACTCATATTACAAGAACAAAGTCAGAATATTAAGAGAATACATTCACAATATTACCAAAATAAGTAGTAATAATAGTTATGCTACAAAAAGTCACAACATTGAGAATAAAGTCATAATAATATGAGAAAAGCCTAATAATAGAAGAATAAACTCATAATATTACTAGAATATAATAATAGCAGAATAAAGTAGTAAATAACCCTTACATGAAAAATAATTTTAAAAAGATTAAATGAGAAATGTTAAACATCTTGTGAAGTTATACTTTGGTTTTCCAAATATCACAGACTTAATCTTTTAACATGGCCACATCAGATCTTGATAACTATTGACGCTTTGCTCTCATTAAAAACTTTTTTCAAGTCATTTTATGACTTTCTTCCAGTATTATTGTGTATATTGGCAAACATATGACTTTATTCTCATGATTTCAAAAACAACGTCAAAAAATTAAGCTCTTTATATTACGGTTTTCACTCAAAACGTGCTCACTAGTGGGGAACACCATTGGTTGTCTGAGGATGGTATGAGGGTAGCCCACTGCGATGCCTTAACTCATCACAAGATTCTGGGAGAGATGAAGAGACACAAGAGGAGGAGGCTGATTGGCTGTCCAGGTTTGGCTTTGAGGCAGGTGAGGAGGAGCTGCTGCCATCTGAACTCTGCAAAAACATATAAACACTGATATAACCAAACAAATAAGTTACAGTTATGAAGAAGACATTAATGTAAGCAAGAAGTCTAAAAACAAAATCTTCCGTGAAGTGAAGTACTTTCGTCACAGCAAAACATCTAGCTCGATCTGGTTTCTGACTGTTTCTTTAAACATGTTTACTCACGCCGGAGTCAGAAGCAGAGGAGTTGGAGGGAGTGTGAGGCATTGGCGAGCCTGAGGGACCAAAAGATGGATAATCCAGATGCATCACGTGGTATTCATCCTGCTGTAGGGTTGATCATGCTGCAGACAACCAAATGATTTGAGAGGTGAGAAAGGATAGGCAGCAAAATAACAACAGAGACAAAGCCAGAAGCAGAGGGAGATGAGAGATTACAGTGAAACAGGATGGAAGTCACACACACAATAATCCCCTTTTGTTTGTTCGATCAGCCATTGTTTGACAGGCAGCCTGTTTCAGTTCCCCCACAGACTGAGGCACAATGAGGCAACTAAATAAACAACACTGCAGTTTCCTAGCTCATAGATAAGTTGCATCTGCAAAATTAAATAGTACAGTAACACCCTTCAATTTATTAATAATGGTCTGAAGCCTTGGACAGCTGTAAAACCGCAAATGTTCTTTGTGGTTGTGTGATTCATATATCAAAAATTATTCATAAAAATCAAACAATTGTCAAATTGTCATATAAAGCACTTTATGTCAAGCAGACATTACAGAAAAACTAGATTTTATCTGGTACACATAACAGCTCAAACTTTTAGTGTTACTACAAAGTCAGTTTAATTCAGAAAAAAAATACTTATGAAGTTCCAGCTGAGAGAAACTTGTCAAGTAACCAACAGATAAGATTGTGAAGATGGAAATTATATGTTTCAAGCAAATGTGTGAAATTGTAAGCATAATTTATTACTCTCATGTTGATTTATCTACCATTCCAAAACAGCAAAATTGACCACAATATAGATTCAACAGTCAAACACAAACATAATTGATAAAAAAAAAAACTCAAACAGGATAATACATTGCACCAATCACATTAAAGAGTACAACTGTTAATCTAATCAATAACACAATAATTTCTAAAAAAAACTAAAACATTTTGTAAAACATAGCAGCATCATTGGTTATTCTTTCATGAAACCCACAGTGGGAAAATAGTCTGAACACACAACTTCTTGTCAAATATATTATTTTGATGGTGTGACTAATTCTTTTTTTGGTGAATCAGAAATGTTTTTTAAACTCCGATTTGAAATGTCATATTTTCACATAATGCTTTACCTGCAGATAATGTTCAAGCATTGCTTACCTCTGTGATCACATTGTGGTCTTCCTCCGTAAATCTGCTCCAGTTTTTTGGATTGCTGCGAAACAAACAAAACACTAATAGTATGATGAAGTGATGAAGAGTGTTACAATTTAAATTCAAGGCATACATAAATAATCAAAAACAACTCAGGTTAATAATTTGCTTAATTAAATTTTTGCTTGCTCGATTCAGGTTACCTAACTTCAGTGTCATTAACACACTATGCAGTGGGTTTGCACACAAGTTTCAGTCACTGTTTGAAACCCAACATTTTATTGAATCTTAAATTAGGTTGAAAATTCACCTCCAGGTTCCCGACATTTATAGCAGTAATGGTGCTGAGCAACAGAAGCTAAATTGCATTTTCTTAGAACAGGACACAGCAGATAAAACTAGAGAGCAGCATAAGCATGATGTTCATTTGTAGAACAATCAAATATGCTAACAAGAATTGTAAGCTTGTGATTTAAATCCTTACACTTTATAAGGAAATACATGAGATTCCATTTATGTCATGTAGCAAAACAGAAAACCGAAGACGAACTCGTTATAGAAAAATATCTGTTTATGAAATCAGTTGAGCTTCAGGTCCCTTGATTTTTGCAGGAATGTAATTTTCTATTACTACCATGCATGTTTGGCTACTGTACCAGCAACTAAAAGCAAAACAAGCTCTGTGAGCTGCTGCAGGTTAGATAGTTTTTATTAACTAAATAACAGTGTCTGCTTTTGAGTTGTTAACTAAAGTGAGGTCAGTTCTTTATGCTAAAACATGAACATACTTGATGAAAAATGCTGCCACTCCTCTTATGATATGAACTGAAGCAAATGTAGCAAAATCTCTAAAGACAGACCCATCTGAAATTAACCAGAAACAATCTGAAACATGTTTTAGCAGCTTTGAGTTAACTACCAGCAGTTCAATGAGCCTGGATGGAACTGGAAAGATGAGCTTTTATTACAACCTTATTTATGGCTAAAATGCTCCATCAAATTGATGTTTTGAGTACAATGGCTTGTTGATTCAATTATACTAGCAGACTGGTTTGGATTTCAAAGCATATTCCAGGTATCTAGCACAGACTCACTTCCGTGCAGCCAAAGAAAAACCAAACAAAAGGAAAACCGATCTGTAAGTGCAAACTGTTGGCTATTTTCCAAAATTATTTTAAAAAAAGAAGTAACCATCTTTATATGGCCGACCACAAGACTGAGCTAACCAGAAACCAATTCCTCTGTTGAACTCATAGCAGTTTGAGACTTTAAGATAAATGTATCCAAATCTTCTGGTGAAGGCGATCCTAAAATTTCATTTATGAGTACATACTTTTTCATGATGCAATCATGAACTAAAGTTTGGATATTGTTTATCCTGAAAAACGTGTTCTAGCCAAGAAGTCTTATTTGTTGCAGTCTTTATTTGGTCTGACAAGTATAAGATCTGTGGGATGCTTTATATTTTTGAGGAATAAATGTGGTTTCATCTTAAAAATAGAATTTAGACAAACAAAAATGCAAGAAAAATTGGAGAAATGCAGATTCTCAAAATGAATTCAAACTACACATCTTCAACATCTGTGTCTGCCTTTCTAAATGTACGACCAGACAAAAATTTTAGGAGAAGCATCAAAAGCAAATGAGGTGGATTAGCACAGCTTGTCAACAACTGATGGCGTCATCTACAATATGTTACTGTGGGATATTGTCTCTGCTGCCCAGAATTCGAGCTGTTAGCACATAATGACAAGACATTAGACTGTAATACAGCAGCAGTCTTCAGTCAGAGGTCCCTTCAGATTCACTGTAAGACTGACTGCTACTGGAGATCCTTCCTGTCCACAGCATCATCATCTACAATGACTCCACAGATACTTGGATGATATATGTCTTAATGATACATTTAATTTCCATTTTGGATAAAAAACATTTTTTTGAATTGAATTAAAAAAGATAAAAAAAAAACAAGTAAAATAAATTGGTAAAATATATTTAATGTCTTCTATTTACTGATTGCACATTCTGAATGAGATGTAAATGGATGAACAGAATTTGTTTGGTAAGCTCTAGGACATCGTTCTTATTGAAAAAAGCCTACAAAGAAAACAATATAGTTATTTTTTTCTTTCTTAGCTGTTTGTCTGTTTAGTTTTAGAAAAGGAAGTGCAGAAAAAGGAATTTACTTTTAAATAATACATGTAAGACTTTGAACAATAACTAAATCTTAACAGTTACTTTACCATTAAAACATCTGTTTTCAACAATAAAATACAGATTTTGGAGACACTAAAATAGAGGTTTTACTGTTTTATGACATTGTGAAAACAAACTATTTTTTTTATTTAATATTATGCAATGTAACAGAGGAGAAAACACATAACAGGTTTATAGTTTACACGTATGTTGAAATGTGTTAGTTGCTGTTCTATACTACATAAAACCCAATTCTTTACTTGCAGAAATACACAAACCAAAATTAAAACAGAAACTAAATGTCACTTATATGCGCAGTTTCAGGGTTTCTATTGACCCTACTGCCACCTGCCATGTTTACTGGCATTTAAATATTCCCTCAAAAAGGCAGAAGCCTTTGGGGGGGTCAGACGTAATAACAGCTACCTAAACAATTAGACATTTTCAAATTAAAGCCTCGCTTTTCAAAAGACAAACGGATAGTTTTAAATGAAGTTTTTTATTTAAACCCTATTCATGAAGCTACGGTTAGCTTGCTAGCTTGTTAGCCAGTTTAACTAGCCATGTATCACGTCGTTACTTCATTGACAACATATTTATCCGTCTGACTTTCATACATGCACTCAGAAAAATACATTTCTGTACCTGTTTCCTCCTTTAACAGCGTCGTCTCCTCACCCCTGCTAGTCTCGGCTCTCCTGCCGTGGTGTTGTAATGTCGACTATAGGGGCGGAACCCACGTGACCACCGCCTTCATAACAGCTGATTATGACGTCAAGGAGCTTCCTGGCTGGCCATGTTGGAGGACACACAAGTCTGTAGCGACAGCTAATCTGTGATGCGTGTTCCTTCATGGATGCACAATGCCGAGTTTCTGTGCTATAGTCGGCTGTGGAAACCGAGGACAACGGGACGTGAAAAGCTTCTTCCGGTTGCCGGCGGTCATCACGAACCAGGGCGAGAAGACGAAGAGCTTGTCCAGACGGAGGCGATGTTTGTGGTTGTCAAGAATAGCGAGGGATAATCTGCGAGATTCAACGCTACCTTACATCCGCGTCTGCTCGGATCACTTCGTATCAGGTTAGTCACTATTACTGTTGTAGTTCCAGCACGGAATAAAGTGGGTTATAAAGTAAAAATGTAATTTACTGTTGTCAGGGCAACACAATGTAAGTGTCGAATCCCCGCCCACCACCACCACACTATTTCCTCTGCTAGGTGCTTAAATATTTTTGTCTCTAAATGTCACCAAACTTTTTTTCAACACTTGCCAGATAAAACCTTTGACCTTTTCTAAATAGTTTTGCTTAGAGACAACAATAAATAAGCAAGGACTGGTACGGCCAATATTCTCCTGTTTTATAAAAGCATTAGTACTAAGGATTTTTTTAAAAATAATTTTGAAACAAATCGCAAGCTTTTTTTTTAAGTAGAAAAAGGTTTAGGCAAATTAACATTCATCAATAATATGAGAGATTTACATTTAGACCTAACATATAGGTATAATATTTTTATTTTGATTTAACATTTAGATAGAAATTTATTGTTAAGATTTAAATTTAAATTTTACCATTTAGATTTAATATTTATGTTAACATTTAGATTTAATAAAATTGTGTCAAATGTAAGCATGGTAATTTCTGAGGTTTTTGTCAGACATTGATAAAAGTGTTCAAAATGTGAGAAAAGTAAGCTAAATATATAAGACATTGTCTGCTAATACTTTTGCCTGTTCAAATTTTACACTTGAGATTTAACCATGAGCAGCAAAAGCAAATGAGGTGGATTAGCAGTGCTTGGCAACAACTGATGGCGTCATCCAGGAAATCCACTCTACTGTGGAATGTCGTCGCTACTGCCTGGAAATTGAGCATTTCATGGTGGTCATAAAGCTGGCATACAGCAACAGTCTTCAGTCAGAGGTCTTTTCAGATTTGTTGCAAGATTGACTGCTACTGGAGATCTTTCCTGCCCACACCATCACCATCACTCAGAACGACTCTAATGATATTTGAATGATATGAGTTAAGACAATTGTCATTTTGCCTTTGGGATAAATAAAGTATTTTTGAAATTTTGTGTCATTTTAAGGCGAAACATATTGTGCTGAATTTTGTTTCCTCCTAGGCCGACCTTCTGCTCTGTATGATGATGCCAACCCAGACTGGGCGCCTTCTATAAATCTGGGCTGTGATGGGATGGATGAGGCAACCACGCCCACTGGAGGCACACAAAGACGCAAAAGGAAGCGTTATAGGAGAGAGAAGATTTTAGAGCAAGTTGCTGCTTCAGCATTGCTTGATCTAAGCGATGCTGCTCATGAAGACGATGAGGAATATACTGAACACAGAAAATCAGTTAACGTTCAGACTGATCTCACCTCTGAATCCATCACTGCAATGCAGATGGAAATAAAGAGACTCATAGAGGAAAACAGAACTTTGAGGAAGGATGTTGCAGCTCTAAAATTGAAGGACTTTTAAAGTAAATTTGAGTGACTTGTGAAAGTACAAAGAATGACGTTGCATAGAATAATAGTTTAGTTTTACTGTGGCCATTTAGCCACGTTCCTCCAATCAGATGTGGATGGTGCTAAAAACTCATCTGTAAAAGCTTAATTTGCAAGTAATACTGATGAGGTCCACTTATTAGTGTTTCGAATTGTTACATTACCCATCAAAATTTGGATTAAATGGTTAGAAGGAACATTCGTTAAGTATCAGGTCAACACCAATGATTGTCTGTTTGAACTCCTGATCATCCATGATTTCCAGCAGACATGTTTTGGTCTCCAGGTGGAAATAAGTGTTGATTTGTGACGTTCTCTCGTGGCCCACATGAAGGAATAAACAAAGGCAGAGCAGGCTCTGCTAAACACAGTTCTGGTCTGAAGCCTATATGCATTCATTACTGACATGAATAGGATATTAATTTGGGTCTTTGAGTGATTTATTTCAGCTGCTCAATCTAAAGATGAACTGGACTGACAAAAACTTAATTAAAAAATGAAATAAAGGACTTGATTTGTACATTTTGGCTGCGTTGTGCTTCTATCAGAGAAGGCACAACACAGCCTGAGATTGACCACAACCTGAGGGAAACTTGCAGTGCTCCTGTTTTTCATGTTTCTCAGTGAGATTAAATTAGTTTTGTTTTTGTCGGTGCTCTGACAAAAACTTCTCAAACACAATCAAATATTCATATTTAACTTGCCCTGGCAATAAGAGATTAGTAGAATTTTAATATTTGTTTCCATGTTACTAAAAAAGTCCAAGAGTCAAAATCAAAGTGAAACAGTTGATGTTTGATTAGACCTTTTAAACATACAAGGATCACAAAACTTTTTAAAATGTGTAAAAGCTATTTTTGATACTAATTAGTTTTTGAAAACAAGCATTTTTAAAAAAGTCTTTATTATCCACAGCTGACCAAACAGAAGTAAAGTGCATGAGGTGGCTTGTTTGGGTGGCTCTTTTCAATAAGAATTCCCATAGTCAGATCTTCATGTTTACATCACAGTTCACAGTACAGCACCTAATGATCTGTAGTTCTGATTACTGCTTCAGTTTCTGCAGAACCTCCCTGGTCAGCTCCTTACTATACCGGTTGATCTTCCAGTGTCCTGGCATCCATCCGTGGAGAAAACGATTGAAATCCGTCCATGCGAATGCAAACATCTCTCTCCACTCCTTCTCAAGAGCATTAAAGTTCACGTCTTTATTAACAAATGCCTTCAGCTCTGTGAAATAGTGGTCCAAAAATCCCGGTACCCGTTTGCCACATTCCCTCTCATCCATGCAGCTACCGAGAAAATACACAACATCTTTCATGCCACAGCCACCGCCGACGTACTGAAAGTCTACGGCGGCCACTTCCAGTCCGCTCTTTGAGAAGCAGAAGTTGGCCAGCTTGGCGTCACCGTGAACGATGGTTTTAAAGTGACACTCGTTGAGGACCCCGTCGATGTCGCTCGCTGCCGCTTTGAGCTCAACGTCGTCCATGGCTTCCAGCTCATCCGGTCGGGTCTCCAGGTGCCAGTAGGTGCCAACCGGCCACAGACCCTCTGGGGTCACACCCAGGAAGAGAGCATGGAAGTGGGCGAGCCAGCTCAAGCAGGCCCTTATCTCTTTGTCCTTAATGCTGGTTCTGTAAATGAAAACATGAACATCCATCATTAAAAATCACATTTCATCTGCCTTGTCAGGGAGACCTATGAAGACATTGCTGCAATACTCGGTTCAACTAAAGGTAAGCATACTATAGCCTTAATATAAATAATAGATTTGCTGTAAATAAATATAGATACAAAGATAAATCAACATTTTCTACTTGTAGTTAGTAAGACAATTTCTGATAGAATTTCAGTTTCTTCATTTAGAGAGTGCATAGTGTATAATAAAGGGGCAGGAGTTGTTGATTTTTTATACAAGTGTGACAATGTGGGATTTGCTCTGTTCAGATGAGAACAATAATACAGGCAGTTTGCGCAAAAATTGTGATTATAAATTGTTTCATATTCGTGGTTAATGGTTTATAACACTTCTGGTTAGGTGAAGCCGTTTCAGAGATACTCACATTTACGAACAGCTTCAATTTTGACTGTCTGTGGTCATACCTTCTCTGGTCATAACCCTCCACATCCAGATCTTCCAGAACTATCAACATCTCGTCGCCATAGGAACGGGCGGCAAGGCAGACGGGGATGCGGCAGCTCTGATTAGTGGAGTAGTTCTGGTACCAGTGGGTCTCCACCTGGTAGGACCTGACTTTACGGGCGTGGGAGCGATCCGTGTTCCAGCCGCCCGGATGTTCTGCCTCTTCCGGAAACTTGATGTGTTTGACCACCACAGAGGGCCGCCCACAGCCCTCAAGGTGCAGCCGCACTATCTCCCCGTAACCGCTCCACAGAGTCTGGATCTTAGCGCCGACACGCAGCGATGAAGCACCGCATGTCTGCAGGATGAGGTCCCGGCACTCCTGCTTCATTTCCACGGACAGATCTGAACCAAAGGGACAGTGGAGCGAAGTGTTTAAGTAACGTTGACAAAAGATATTTGTTGTGATCTGATTTTTGCGATTAAGCAGAAAAACCAAAAACAAACAGTTATGGTAAAGACTTGAATAAAAGAAAACAAATGAAGGACGTTAAATGAGGCGTCATATTCAAAAAAAGAAAAACAAGGAACGAGGAGTATTACAAGTATTTACCCTCAGCTTCCTGATGGAGGCTCCTCTTCTTCTTCAAATGTGTTTTTTTTATTTGTTGGCGCATTGCCGCCACCTTGTGGAAAGCAGTGGGAATTAGAAAAGAAAAACTGAAATTAAATAATCCTTACTCTCTTTTTCTTTAAAGTTTTAGACCGTAAAGCCGGGACCTTTTCAAAATCTTCTAAATAACGTTTGTTTTGTTATAAATCTATCCTTTCAATCTGGTATTTACTTAAATCTAATATAGCATATAATAGTAGCATGCCACCCCCAAACAAAGAGAGGCAGTTGACCCTCCTTCTCTTCGTGGCTTGGTGATACTTCCTAGTTACTTTGTTCACCTTCAGCTCCACTTGCAAAACAATTGTAATAGAATTTGCTTTTGTCTGGAATTATAGCTTAAAGAACAGCACTGATTTGTGTAGAGGCAAAGTTTTAACAGTATTAGATACTGAATGCCAAACACATAAAAACAATAAAGGTAACCTACTGTTCTTCCTTGAACAGATTAGGATAGGTCTGTGGCAGTGATGTGGGGTAAAGGGAGGCAAGTGAGGCAGAGCCTCACCTGTCATAATGGAAAAATATGATAAAATAACTTATATTGCTATTTTCACCCTGTACTATAAAGTATTTATTTATTCTCCCCTCCAGGGGGGTTTTGTGGGCTCTAGTGTCCCTTAAATGAAAGTAGGCTGACAGGAAAAGGGGGAAGACATGCGGCAAATGTCGCCTGGTCCGGGAATCGAACCCGCGATGGCCGCGTCGAGGACCCAAGGCCTCCAAACGTGGGCACGCCCAAAGTATTTATTTTTTATTTAGCTTAACCAATTTTTATTATTTTTACTTCAAAATCGCTGAATCCTCTGAACTTTCCATTCACCTGCTGGGAAGCGCAGCAGGTGAGGCAGCAGCGAGCTGAGCCTCACCTGGGATTGATCAACCTCTCGCTAACTGCAATGGCTGCCATGACAGCATGTTCCTCCTGTCTGCACGTCGCCAATAAAATGGTTAAAAAACATTTAATGTATGAACTGATTTTCATAATTTAGCTCATATATATGCAACGGATATTAGATATACAGGTGAAATTCTTGCTAAAATATGTTTTGTAAATATCTTTGTATGTATTTCATAATTGCCTTGTGTTGAGTGGTGTTTGGCGCCCCCTACTGGTTGCCGTAACAGAGACAGTAACAGCAAGCTAGCCATGGAGCTAGCCATGGAGCTAGCCATGGAGCTAGCCATGGAGCTAGCCATGGAGCTAGCCATGGAGCTAGCCATGGAGCTAGCCATGGAGCTAGCCATGGAGCTAGCCATGCAGTAAAGTGCTGCGATATATTTATGGTTTTCTCCTCTTACCACAGCAATCACTTATTAATAATAGCAAAACAAACATTAAGGCTAAAACCATGTTACTGCAACAGGCTGGATGTTCTGCTCTTTTAGTGAGAAATATTTCAATGAGTTTTTAGGGGCGTTGTTGTCAGTTGCTATGGCAACGAGTCTGAGTGTGTGTGTGTGTGTGTGTGTGTGTGTGTGTGTGTGTGGCCTGGCCAATGCAAAGAGCGA
Organism: Xiphophorus maculatus; assembly: GCF_002775205.1. Taxonomy (NCBI): domain Eukaryota; kingdom Metazoa; phylum Chordata; class Actinopteri; order Cyprinodontiformes; family Poeciliidae; genus Xiphophorus; species Xiphophorus maculatus. Next base: position 8,962,899 of record NC_036445.1, read on the forward strand.
GAAAGACATGGTTTTGAGTTGTACTTCAATGGTTTTTCCCTTTGCTGTGGAGCACAGCACGAAATTAATAATGGCCTACTTAAATTTCCAAGTCGCATGGCAAGTAAAAGAATTGTCTTTTTGCCCTCCAGCGTTGTCCGCATACGCGAAGTTTCCTCATATAAACATGCAGGTGGTCTACATTTGTATATCTGATTATGATTAAGTCGGTGCCCGACCAGCTTTGCACGTCACTGGTCTGTAGACATTACATTTCATCAAGTTCATTACATTTTTGTGCACAAAATCATTCTCATATAATGAGATTTTAGCCTGGTTAGCTGACCAAACACTCTAGTACTCAGCTTAGGTTGCTAGGTAACGGGGTGGGGTTTGCTGTGGTTGCTAGGTAACAGCACAAAAACACCTTGAGGTCAGAAGTTCAAATTCAAAAATACTTTATTGATTCCAAAGGGAAATTAAATGTTGCTGTAACTCACATTAATATTATGATGTTTGATAATACATCAAACTTAAAAACTATCGGTATCGGTATTGGAATCGGTGATACCCCCCCCCTCGGACCAACACCGAAATATGCAGAATCACTGACATCATCTTGTTTGTTGAGTTTGTTGAATTTCTAAATATTGGTGAAAAAGTTTTAGTTACACTGGCAGATTATTTCACTTCAAGTGTAGTAAGATTGATGCACAAGAAACTCGACCAAAACTACTTGGTAAGATTTTGTGGTTTTGCACTACATCCTGGAAGTTTTTGAAAAGGCTCATTTTCCAGACACCAAAAACCATGGCTGTTTCTTTAAGCACTTGGGCTTTTTATTGAACCAGCTGTGACCCAAAATGTTTGCATAATACATTCCCTATCAAGTCTAATAAGCACAATGAATTCAACTTGAACAAATACTAACCAAATAGGAAAAAGGAGCACGAGAAACTAGAGAAATACCAGGGCCTCAGGGAGGAACTGGAGAGGGCCTGGAAGGTGAAGACCACAGTGGTGCCTGTGGTCATCGGGGCCCTCGGGCAGTCACCCCCAAACTGGACCAATGGCTACAACAGATCCCAGGAACAACATCAGACATCTCAGTCCAGAAATGTGCAGTCCTTGGCACAGCCAAGATACTGCGCAGAACCCTCAAGCTCCCAGGCCTCTGGTAGAGGACCCGAGCTCAGAGGATAAGAACCACCCATGGTGGGTGAGAAGGGAATATATATATATATATATATATATATATATATATATATATATATATATATATATATATATATATATATATATATATATACTGTATATATATTTTATCCATCTCATCTACCTTTTCTTATTCATAAAGTACTACTGAGGTCAATGCAGCTGGTGTTTGAAAGTTTAGACGTCATCTTATTTGGATTGAAAGGAAGACGCCTTCTTCAAAATTCACGGTTCTTCTTTTGATTTTCATATGCAAAGTTTGTCTTTGAGGTAAATCTTCGTGGGTCATATCTTTGTCTTAGCAAGATGGTATATTTGATCAGGGTGGATTTCTCTAATTTAAAGCAGTTTAACAGAAGTATTTCTCTCCTTGTAGATTTCCTGTTTTTGGTCATTTGTCATGCTTGTAGTAAATGTTTTAGATCAGGGGCGTCAAACTCATTTTCGTTTTGGGCCATATCAAAACTCACAATGTTCTTAAAGAGCCGGTTGAGCCTGGATATGTTGATAAAGCCCATTATATAGTTAAAAAACCAATAGTTGTTTCAGTGTTCAGTAAGTGTCTCTTAAAATTAAATAATATTGAACATCTTTTCACACTGATCAGTCCAACCAGAATTTTGTGATGATTTTGTGTGTTTTTTGCAATCAAAATGATAGATTTTGATTGCGATGATCAGTGATCATGATTTGTGGTCCTAATTTAAAAATATTTGTAAAGAATTTTTATATTTGTGCTAATGTATGACGTTTGACATGACTTTTTTATTCATCGCCATATCAATCATTGGCTATAACTTGACATCAAGAAAGGCTGAGGCAGGCAAATTTTGGAATTTGTAGACTGTGTGAATTTTGTTTGAGTTTTGAGTGAGTTTTACAGATTTGTTGAAAATCTGGAGGGACTTATTGATGTAATTTGGAGTCTGGAGGGCCACATAAAAAGCTACGGCGGGCCACATTTGGCCCCAAAGGCCTTGAGTTTGACACATGTGCTTTAGATCATTAAACAAATGTTCAAATCAGAAAATACTAAATGCCATCCATCCATCCATCCATCTTCTTCCGCTTATCCGAGGTCGGGTCGCGGGGGTAGCAGCTTCAGGAGGGAGGCCCAGACTTCCCTCTCCCCGGCCACTTCTTCTAGCTCTTCCGGGGGAATCCCGAGGCGTTCCCAGGCCAGCCGAGAGACATAGTCCCTCCAGCGTGTCCTGGGTCTTCCCCGGGGCCTCCTCCCGGTGGGACGTGCCCAGAACACCTCACCAGGGAGGCGTCCAGGAGGCATCCTGACCAGATGCCCGAGCCACCTCAACTGGCTCCTCTCGATGTGAAGGAGCCAAATACTAAATGCAGTTTCGAAATTATAATTTTATATGAAGATGGGGGTAAAGTTGTCCAGAACTAAAGCTTTCACATGCAGTTTCTTAAAATGCTCCTTTAAGTAGTTTAACGTTTTTTACGTTTTTGTCAAATTACAAACAGAAACTTCAATGTATTTTATTATAATTTTATGTAATAGACCAACACAAAGTGAAATGTAAGACAAAATATGTACGTTTTTCTTCTTTTAATTAATCCCAAAAATGTCTGGTGTCTTTTGTATTTAGTCTGCCACAATCTGTAACTTCAAAATAAAATCAATCTGCCAATTTATTTGCTTTCTTCAATTTAACAGTTTTATTAAAAACTCTTTTAGAACTAAACCAGAATGCAGAATCTACTGATATTATATGGTGGCCTTACATTTTCTTACACTACACTATCAAATACAAACCTGTAAGTAATCCTGGATTTGTTTGCACAACCAGATTAAGATTAGATAGAAAGAAAAGAAAATACATACATTGTTTCGTTTACATGTTGCACATTTTGCAATTACACAAAAATACTAAGCTATTAAACTTCATTTCCTTGCTGAGGAAATCTGAGCTGGTCTAGAAACTCGTCACAGTTGGTACAACTACATTTAAACAGAAGCAAACAGCCTGACATTACAGTTAAACTCCATTAAAACCAAGACTATTAATCAAATGAGGAATGCTTAAACTGTTCTAGTGGCTCTAACTACTTCTACAAGTGAATAGAAGAAATTCAACTACAGTACACAGTTTTAGTTTATCTGTTCATGCTTTGCTTTAAATGGAAGCTGTATATGATGCTAAATGCTACGTTGTTATTTTCAGGTATCTTGTTTTACAGGTGACCTCTGCTGCCTTGAACAGGTATAAAAACAGGTTCGTTACATTTTCTTTTACACAAAATCATCATTAGGTCATATTTCTGGATGGTAAGTCAACAATAAAACACTGGTCTTTTCCGCTGAACAATGTACTCAGCGGTGGAACCAGCTGCCCAAACATGGCGGAAATCAGCTTGGGTTGCTAGGTGACGGGCTGGGGTTGCTAGGTAACGGCACAGTGCCTGACTGTGACTCTGGAAGCTTTTGAAACTCAATTTTCAGAAACCAAAAAACTTTAACTTACTGCCTAAATATAGCTGGGTGTTTTGTTTTTTTCCAAATTCAATTCAGTAAAAAAGATTTTATTGATCCCCAAAACAGTCTTTTGAAGTACTTCATCTGTTTTTAGAAGCAGTTGAAACCCAAATGTAAGTATAAAGACGTACAAAAAGTGAGTTTTGAGTAATAGGTCCCCTTTAAAACCTAAGATACCATTACTTTCTATGACAATAATTTGCAATTTGATTGAGCAGAAGGTAAAAACACAAGGCCTGTAAATCAGCAGATGTAATTAATTTGTTGCATTCAGTTTTCTTTGTTTTTCTTGGAGACAATCTTCCATTTCACTTTGAAATCAGTCCATCCCTGGTTCGTCAGCAAGGCACCAAGCTGAGGAAGGGAACATTTTGTTACGTTCCTTTATTTGTATTGAGACAAGTAAAAGGGAACGTGGTCACTTTACCTGCTGGAGGACCTGGGCGTTGACGGCTGGATCGGTCAGATCCACGTCGCTTGTCATCGTCATTTTCACAGTGGTGCTCATTTTTACCACTGAGCAGAAAAAATAATCCATGTCACAACCACAAGACAAAACTATGATGGAGTTTTACGGCCTTTGTAGAAAAAAGGAGTAAATCTGGGAAAAGTGAGTTAATTTATGAATCTAAAAAGTAAAAACTCAACTTTAAAAAAAAAATTTTGAAAATTTCTGAGATTCATATCAAAATTTGAGTTTTTTCCAGCAATTTTTTGACTTTTCAAACTCTGAAATTTCCAAGTTTTTTCTAGAAAATGTCTGAGATTATCAAAATGTAAGTTTTTCCATCAAATTTTTAACTTCCTAAACTCAGAAATTTCCAAGTTTCATAAAATCTCTGAGTTTTCTTCAAGAGCTCACTCAGAATTTTCCAAATTTGTTTCTCACATTTCTGAGTTTTGTTCCAGCATTTTTTAAACTTTTGTATCTCATAAATTTCTAACATTCTTCTTAGACATTTCTGAGATTAGTCTAAATTTTTTTGAGTTTTTTCCAGCAATTTTTTTGACTTTTCAAACTCTGAAATTTCCAGATTTTTTCTAGAAAGTTTCTAATGTCTGAGTTTTGTTCTAGCAAACTTATAACTTTTCAATTTCATACATTTCCAAACTTTTCTAGGACATTTCTGAGATTAATTTCATTTTTTTTTAGCAAATTTTTAACTTTTCAAACTCCAAAATTTACGTATTTTTTTCTATAAATTTTCTGACATTCAAACTTTCAGAATTTTTTTCAAGGAAATTTTTGACTTTTCAACCTCATAAATGTTTTTCCTCTAGAAATTTTTATCTCAAAGTTTGTTCCTACTACAACATTGTTAAAAACAGAGTTTTTTGTCATAACATCTTATTATTTAACAATCACCTTGTTCACAAATGAAGACTTTGGTGGCACTACACGTTTCATCAACCCATATATGTGCTGTATTCTCGCAGATACAGTTCTGAATACCCCCAAAGTTGTTTGGTTCGGAAGAGACCCATCGTCGGAAGAGGCTGGGACTCTTGTCAGACCAGCTCCACGGCACTCGGTACAGCCCGATCCAAACATCGACTCCAACTGGAATTAACTGTTTGACTGCAGAGTTTTCTGCCTCGTTCTCAATCATTGCCAAGTCGGTGTGATGCGTTCTGCAGTAACTCTGAGCATCACTCCATGTTGCCAGAGTTGCGATGAACACATGTTGTTTCACATTGAGCTCTGTAAGTGCATAAAAACAAAAGCATGTTTTATTTTAAAAGAAACTAACTACGACAGAATATTAGTGCCACAGTAAAAAATAAATAAATAAAATTACGAGAATAAAGTGATAACAATATGAGAATAATGTCATAATATTAAGTAAATAAATATTGTGAGAATAAAGTAGAAGTAATACTAAAATAAAGTCACAATATTTTGAGAATAAAGTCACAGTAGTCGTAATATTATGACTTTCTTCTCGTATTTCATTTTTTTATATTTTTGCGTGGCCCTGTACTCTGTTGTAATAAACACAAAAGTTAGTGAAATATAAATTAACCTCATATTTCTATACCAAAATATATAGAGTCTAAATTTTTACTCACCTTTGTAACAAATAAATTCGCGTTTCATCTCACAGTTAGCATCATACCAGTACCCAGCATTAGCCATTGACACGCACATCTCCCCTGAATTTTTGAAGTTTGGATCACCAGTGCCCCACGGCCGGTAACCAGTTTTACTGGTTTCTCCGGTTGCAGACCATCTCCAGGAGTTGGACTTGTTGCCCATTGCAGTTTGCCAGGCATTCGGATCATCCCAGAGTCCGATCCATGCCCAGGAATAGGAAATATTAGGTTGCAGCCTCTTTATGTCGTCCAAGCTCTCAAACGTGGCCAGGTCGGTGTAATGCTCCCTGCAGAACTGCTGAGCTTTAGGCCAGGTCACTAACTGGTTAACATAGTAGTACTTTCGTAGAGGGAACTGCAAGCAGGAGCCGAGGCAAAAACCTGAATATTCAAAAAGAAATGGTTGAAGGTAATGATTAATGAATTAGGTTTATGGCTTATATTGTGCTTTATGTAGGAAATTGTTACAGGAGTAATGATCACATATCCCTCACCCCACCACACAGATTTTGCATAATGATCCTCTTCAGGCATTTGTGATAGCTAGCTAGCAATAGCTACGTTTCTATTACAAATGTGCACAAAACTTTTTAAATATTCTGAAACCGCCACCCCTCACAAAATTTAGCAATTGTAGTGTTTCCATTAAATCACATGCGAATATGTTTGTTAACGCTGTCTTTAAAAAACATGCCGCACCATGAACCTCCAACTACTGTACTTTCTGTTCAATCAATCAATCAATCAATCAAATTTTATTTGTATAGCACATTTCAGCAGCAAGGCATTTCAAAGTGCTTTACATCATTACAAACACAGAAACACAATACAATATAGAATCAATCATTAAGTCAAGTTACATCAATAAATTTGTAATTGATTACATTTCAAATACAATTCTAAACAGGTGGGTTTTTAGTTGAGATTTAAAAGAAGTCAGTGTTTCAGCTGTTTTACAGTTTTCTGGAAGTTTGTTCCAAATTTGTGGTGCATAGATGCACCATCTGCTGTTGTCTTCTTCTTTGGTTTGCGGCAGCGACAACATCCCGTTGTTGCTGATGTGACTCGTGTGTTAGGAAAAAAGTGTTTCCATTGCACTTTTGTGAAATAAATCAAAAGCTACCTCGGGCCAGAGCTAAAACAAGTTTTTTCGAAATTGGAGAATTTCCGTGAAGCGAATTTATTTGACCATTGGCGCGTGACGCTCTTCAGAACGCTGCGCGCTCCGCCATGATGGATGTCAAAACCAGTGAGCCCGCTAGCTCCTGTCAAAAAACCGAATTTGTTGCCTAATATCGCTTTTATTTTGTTGGTTTGACTGTCAAAATGGTTACAGGGTGCTGGGCTGTCGGCAAACGGATGAGGATGATAACCAAACTTCATTTTATCATCTTGATGAGGAAAACAGACGGTGAAGGATAGCAGCAGCTGTCAATCATGACTGCAAACCCTCGGCTTGATCGCGGATTTGCAGCAAAACCATTTTACAAGGTAAGAAGGTTAACGTTCATATACTTAATAAGTTAGCAAGCTTAGTCGGGTGTAATAAAATATTATTTTATACAAGGTACGCAGCTAATTATTTGTAATCAAGGAAAAATGCGCAACCAGCTAGCATACAAAAAACTAGTAAGACATACGCAGACTTTGTCATTCAACTGCACATTTAAAATGTACATATTGAGCACACATAATAAAACAAATAAGTAAATGACAATAAAATGCATCAATAGAAATAAAAGATTAAGAGGAGCTTAGTACACTTATGGCGCTGGAAACAAAATTAAAGACATGTTGGTATAAATAATGTAGCGTAACTTTTGGCAAAATGGTGCAATTTAATCAAATCAGAAAACATGTCAGGAGGAAGAAAGTGATCAGTATTTAAGCTAGTTATTTCCAGATTTTGTAAATACTGGCGTCTATGAACCCCAACTAGCTGTGCTACTTCCACAGACAAATTAGCGTGACTTGAACAAGTAAGAGCCAAGACTATACGGACAAAAACGCTTGCATACTCCTGCCCTCACTTCCCACATCCATCATGGCGCCTCAGCGTAATTAGGTGATGTAGTTGCAAAAGGCCAATAACATGAGACAGATAATGTGTGAAAAAATCAAACTCCTATGTCTCCACCATGTGGCCCTACTGCCATCTACTGAAATACACCCTCTGGTTAGAAACAACCAATCAGAACCAGAAGAAGGGTCTTAGTGCTGTCAATCAAGCTCATGAATGTTCCAGTGTGTACAAGCTAAAGTTTGCTATTTTGCTGCAGTTGTGCTAATGGCGGAGAAACCATTATCTGCTATCATCGGTGGCCATGCTAACTAGCCTGCGAATTAATGGCAGGCTCTGCTGTGGGAGAGGAACAGTGGCATATTGCAGCATGTACACGAGCATGATGGACAATGCTAAGTCGTGCCTCCAGCTCTTATGGTCTTGGCAGCCGGTCATCTCCATAGGGAAAGATGAAGAACAACTAAGATTACTTTGCAATAAAAAAATACTTGTGAAGTTGTGAAATAAATTTAGATATTTTACTTTGCTAATTAGTAATTACATTTTATAAACAGATGCTTATTTAACTTCTCTCTCACCAGATTTCTCATCTCTAGCTGTTTTTTAGGCTCTTACCAAAGAGGAGTGCCGTTCCAAACGTTTGTTTGTTCATTGTAGAAGTTTCTGCAAAAGCAAACAATTATAAAACATCTAGAAAATATAAATATACTCCTGTATAAAATAGAAAGAAATCTTTGATTTACTCATTATAGAGTAAATAAAAAATGACAAGCAAAATATAAGTTTCTATCTAATTTACATTTATTAGATTTTTAAAAAGATTTTTTTGGAACTTTTTAATTAGATTTACACAATTCAAATCATAGCATTACCAGAGCCAGGTGATTAGACAAAAAGCAATACAAAATTTCCCTTGTTTTGGAGTTGATTTAAATTTTTAGATATAAATAAATTGAATTTACAAGACAATTGGTCTCTGGAAAATATACTTAAAATGATAAACTCTCAGTTGTTGGTAAATTAGTCGAATACGTTGTTATGAATGCTGATGAAACAAAACCTATCAAAAATAATCAAAACTTCAACCTATTAATAGCTGCTAAAATGTAAAAGCAATACTCACGACGTTAGCAGCTTGCTGCTCCAAGGTTGACATCTCAGCTTTTGAAGATGGGAAGAAGATGAGAAATGTGCAGTTTGTCACAAAATTTACATATGCAAATGTTGACATTTAGATATAATATTTGTAGGTTATTTAAATGACACAATTGTACAAGTGAATACATTCAAGAAGTTAGATAAAAGACAATACTTTGTCTTTTACAAGGAATTTTCTAAACTCCAAAAGCTGAAAATGTTAAACTTTTGAAATGCAGAAATTTTCTGAGATTAATCTCAAAATTTCTGAGTTATTTGGTTGAAATTTTCTTTTTTTCTTTCTACAATGGCCCTGACTCACTGTCATACTTTGAGTACTGGCATGCAGGTTGGAAGTTTTATTTCATTTAGAAACATTAGTAATTTTAGTGCCAAGCTCAATTTTTTAATGAGAAAACAAGCTATTTGCCATAGAAACATACAAAAACAACAACCATTCATTAAATATTTAAGATAAAAGCTTTAGCTTGTGTGAATGGGAAGATTGTTTGTTTTCTAACATCAGCAAAGTTTTAATTGGCATCAAGTCAGCAAAATTAACTCTAAATACAAAAAGTAGCACAACCAAATAAGAAAGGTGTGAAACACAGATTGAATCTTTTACGTCTAAATATCCAGTATGAAAAATGCTAAACTTTTTGTCGTTTGTCACGTTTGCTGGTTGTTTCATTAGAACCCAAGTCTGACTCCATTATTTTAGAGCTCTATGTTGAACCTTGTTTACTTCATTTACTTTCAGCTTGTTGGTGTCTGAAAACATAATTTCTTATTCAAACAAGCTGAATTTGCATTTTTAGGAAGTGAGTTAGCTGCCCCATTTGCCTGTGTTTGACTCCAGATCACTATAGGAACATAAAAGCACCACATTGAAACGTCATGGTAAAGTCAAAAATTAAATGGACCTCACGTTGGATTCCTGCTGCCTATTTTTATACATACATAGGAAGTGTTATTGGGATTTTAATATCTACCTTAAGAGAATCCCTTTTATTATTATTATTTTGATCCAGAGGATAAAAAAAATTGAACAATCTGAAATATGAAACTGCTGTTGCTGAAAAGTATTTTGATCATTTTTGTTGCCTGTAGAATCAGATGTTTGCATAAAATGAAAACAGCTTGGATTCAAACCAGTAACCTCCTGGCTTTAAACTGGCACTCTAATAAATTCATCCCAATCTTTGTTGGGTTTTTTGTCTCCCAATAATGTCCTCCAGTAACAAACTGATGTTCCGACATTAATTTTCTGAATCTGGTGGTTTTAGTTTTCTTGTTTCTTTGCCAAGACCTTTTAAATTGTCGTTTTTGTAACACAAAACAGGATCAAATCTAATATGTAAAGAATTCAGCTTATATAAAACTGAAACTAGTTTCAATTGCAAATTTCTTAGTCCACCTGTATAAGACAAAACAGTAACACTTTGAAGGGATGTGCATAAAATTGACATGACTGTCATAAACATGACATTTGTCATGAACATGAAGGAGTCTTTATTAATGTCTATGACTGTTGTCATGAAATGTCATTCAATAAATGACAATTTTAATCCAAAGTTGCTTTAAAAGTTGGATTCAAAGTCCATTAAAAATGCTAACTTTGCATTAGAGTGTCATTATTTACAAAATCATGCAAATATGGACTTTTAAACTTGTTTGCCGTGTCCACAGTGATGGAGAAAGGAAAATTGAACTTTTTTACAGCCAGGGTTTTCTCAAAGGAATAAATTAGCATTTCCCTGTAATTTGCAACTCTTCAAAGTGACAGATTTATAAATCTTTTGAATGAATCAGATCAACGTAATATCAATTAATTTTAGTAACTCAATTCACTAAATAAGGCACTTTATACAAATTAAGAAAACACTGATCTTTTAAATCTTTTGTATATAATATTTTTTAACATGTAAAATTTGAAAGTTACCATTCTAACACAGAATTGTTTTTGTCTTTCAAAAATGTACTTTTTGAACTGAAAAAAGAAACAATCTTCACTGAAATGCATATTCTAATTTATTGAACATGACTCTTTATTATAATTATTTGGAGAAAATTTAAACATATCCCAAAATTAAGAACACCCACCCCAATTAAGAACTTTACAGATTACTTTAAATAATCTTTACAGTTTTCTATACCACCACAGTAAATACTTCAGAAGTAAATAATTCAGAAAGGATGGGAACAACAATACCCTGGAAACCTGCCAGTCCCTTCATTTTGCATATTTAACCAAATTATTTCCATGAGGTTACTCATTCTATAGAGCTCAGAAAATATTCATCTGTTTCTCCTGAGCAAATATCCTCTTTGGATATTTGATTTTTGGAACCTCTCAAGTAAATAATACTGGACATTTACATACAGGACTGATATCAATAACCTACCAATAATCTATCATCCAATCACTGACTGAACCAGGAGCAGGCATAGAAACAAAAGCAATCAGACTGAAACCCTAAAATCAGGAAATGTTTGTTCTGATTTGTTCTTGGTAAGAAATAGAAAAGTTATCTAACTTTTATAGAGAAAGTAAATACCTGATCTTACCTTTAATTTTCATACGGCTTTGCATACGGATTAGAAGACCAATCTCTTGAGATCTGATCGTCTGAAAGCCTTCCTGACGAATTCAGCAGTAAAATTAAGCACATGTTGTACTGCCAAATGAAAAAAAGGTTAATTACCAGTGAATTTTCAGTAGCTACTATTATTTTTGGACATGGAGCTCAGAAAACATATGGTAAAACTTTCTAAGAGTGGATCAACAAAAGAAAAGCTCTTTGGTCCATTATTTTATTAAAGCAAACTTTAGTAAAATATTTATTTATTTAAATAAACAAATATTATTTTTTGTTTGTTTGTTCCATACCAGGACTTGCTTCAGTGGATTCATACCTGCACAAAAGGTCCAGACCAACGGCAGAAACCAACTCTGGTCCATTTAAAGTGGATCAAATGTGTCATGATTCAATACAATAAGTCTCAAAATTAAAGTTAAAAATCAAACTTTTTACACAACTATGTAAAAGGTTGTGTAACATGATTATGGATCATCATGTTTCAAGGTTATTCAAACATAATGATCCATAATTAAGTTGCTTCTGATGGCTTCCATGTCAGTTGACCAAGATCAGGTTTTTACAAATTGTTTAAATACAAATTATGTTTACTTAAAAGAAAGTCATAAAAAAAATCCTATAAAGTCTTTTTATTTTGGCATTTAGGAAAGAGATGTAATGTTTGTTAAACAGTAAATGTTTAATCTTATTTGATGTCAGTGGGGAAAAAGGAATGTGGATTACTGGTCTATATTGTCATTTGCATGCTGCTTTCCATACAGAAGAAAAGCAAGTAACTTAAGACGACTGTCACAAAACATCCACCACACACCATTCAGAGACACCTTTAAACACACTTTGCACAGCTACTGTAACAAAAGTTTAATTCAGAAGTTAATTTTTAGTAGCCTCTATTATTGCTGAACATAGGACTCAGGAAACATAAGGTAAGATTATTTTCTATTTACTTTACGCCTTTATTTTGGCACCTTGTATTTTTGTTCTTATTTTGCTTTGCTTTTATCTACAGTGGTTAGATTATAAAATTGTTGCTCATTTAGTTAAAAAAAATCAAATATTAAGGTAATTATAATTTGAAATACATTTAAAATGTTTACATTTCTAAATAAATTCAATTCATAGAGAGAAATCATACATGGCACGTTACATTAACATCTGTTTTATTAGCCACTATTACAACGTTACTAAATACTTTGCTATATAAATAAGTTAATCTCAGTTTTCTTTTTTCCCATAGTTTCATAGCAGCCATGGAAAATGTCATAAAGCTAATGATTCTTACAGGTTAGTTTTCTCCAAGTTTTATACATTTGTTTTATACGTGTGTAAAACACGTGTCACCTTCAGAGCATATTTTCTAAAAGAACAAAACACTTATCTTCTCAGACAAGAATTTAAAACTAATCCTTGTTGCTTTTTACACTTCCTACCTTTCTTCTACAGGACTTTGTTCTCTTTGTCTCTGTGTGTATCAGTACCAATACGTCTTATTCCACACTCCAAAAACCTGGACGGAGGCACAGAGCTACTGCAGGGAAACGTGCGTTGACCTGGCCACCATGGAAGACATGAATGAGATGGATATGGCTCTTCAAAGTGTTGGAGATGACTACAGTGATGCCGTATGGATTGGGTTGCACAGAGGAAGCGACTCAAACTGGCACTGGTCTATAGCAGACAAAGATTTCTACAAGGATGGAGAAAAAAATCACCTAATATGGAGCTCATTAGGTACCGACAACTGTGGTGGTTACGATTCTGGAAAACTTTTTACAGTCTCTTGTCCTGTTACCAAATATTCAGTCTGCTTTGATAGTGAGTATTCCTGTTACATTTTTCTCCTAATAATATGCAAACATTGACAATCAATTATGCATAACAAAACACAAATGAGCCTAACTGTGCTCACTAATAATATCAGAACATGTTTACATAGAGATGTTGTACAGTATGTGTACAACATCATATTATTTCAGCAGCCATATTGGATATCTAACTGTGGCTGACTCCATCATTATCAAGCGTTCTGTTTGACTTCCAAGTAAAACAAAACGCCCTCCATGTACACTCTGACATGGAAATTGCAGTAACACTAAGATTTTCTGCCTAGTCAGTGATGTCCCTATCACTCTGAGAATGCATTGTGATCCCCCTCGAATGATTTGGGAAGTGTTGCTCAGCAGAGGGATGTCTGGGTTATTTATGACACCCAATCTCAGATAACAGTTAGACAAAGGATGGATATATGTTTCTGCTGCATTTGTAGCTCTTGTCCACATAGAAACTGATATATGTCCAAAGTAGATTTTGTTTACTTTGGACAAAGATTTTTTTATTAATCTGTGTGAATTAAATAGTCTAAGAATAACAAAAACACTGCTGCAGATGCCTGTTTGGTGCATTCCCGCTATTGCTTTTGTTGTAGCAAACACAAAAATGTTCTTTTCAGGTTCAGAACAGGGAGCAGCTCAGTACATCCTCAGACCAGAGCTGAAGAATTGGACCACTGCTCGAGATTTCTGCAGAAAAAATTACACAGACCTGGTCAGCTTGAGGAATGACACAGAATACGCAACAGTCCAGGAAGTAGCCAATGGAAATTCAGTTTCTGAAAATTTGTTGGTCTCTTCAGAGACCCCTGGGTTTGGTCAGACCTGAGTGACTCTTCACTAAGGTACTGGAGGCAATCCCAACCAGTATATGCAAAAAACAGTGAATATTGTGTAGCTTTGCTGAAGACTGAATCTGGTAAATGGGGAGACAGGAAGTGCACAGAAATGCAGCCTTTCCTCTGCAAATGCAGTAAGTAAAAGTTTCTAATCAGTGCAGCCTGAAACTTATGCATAAATAAACTGTAGAACCAGTCTCTAAGCAACGCTGACAAATGATTTGGTTTCATTTTGAATTTTAGAAAAGTCTAATCTGCAGATTGTGAAACTGGGGATCAGCCTGCAGGACTCAACTTTAGATCTGAATGACCCTACAGTGCAAAACAGCATCTTGGAGCAAGTAAGTCTTCCAGATGTCAAGCCTTCAAGTGTAGATATGCTTTGATTCAGTTAGCTTAAACTACATTTACATACTGGTTAAAAAGGATGTGTTCTTTACCCCAGATGAAGCAAAGGCTGAGTGAAAATGTGAATGATGTCATCCATGTTAACTGGAAAAAACACTCAGATGGAAGAGTTTTCATCAAGGAAACAGAGAAACACAACCCATGAGAGGAATACAGCAGGACTGCTAAGATTCTGACTTGAAGATGTAAAAACCCACCAACCAGGATGGTAACATAAAAACAACATTTTGCTGTAGCTCATAACGCTTTAATAAAGTTTTTTTTACTTTGCAGCAAAAATACCTTATTTTAGAAACAATGTGATGATTATCCTATTTATTGTTGCTGTTAAATATCAGAAGTAATAAGAATGTAGAAACTTATCCAAAAAAATTGTCTCAATTACTATTACAACTAAATGGTTTTAAACACAATCTTTGTATTCCTTGCTGTCTATTTGTGTTTTAGGTGCATAAAAAGTTAATTTCAGATTTTTGTGAAACTCATCTACCCAAATTACTAATAAGTTTCTTTCTTGTTATCCTCTATGTTCTTCTAAAGGATGCATTAATATTTAAGTCGGTTTACCTAGCATAGCATTATGTGAATTTATATTCTACTATTTTTTCTTTTGCATGAGAAACCTACAAAAATAAAAGTTAATCAAGTAACTTATCTGCCCTGGTTTGATATTTCCTTTCACCAAAGTCCTTAAAAGATTTTAATCATGGAAAAGATCTAGAAATAGTAATGTGCTTTTTTCTCAATTAAAAACCAAAATCCATTGCAGACGTGTGATTTTCTGAGAGAAAAAATACAACAATCAGCAACACTTGATTTACTACTGAGGGGAAAACAAAATGACACCGGAGACTGGTGCTGTGGATTTTGCAAGTATTTGCATAATAAGGAAGTAAAACCCAGTAAATGGCCTTGAAGGAAAGGAAAGATGAAAAGCAGTAATTCATTGTTAATTAACTGGTGGCGAAAAAGGCAGCATATTCAAACAAACTAGATTTGTCCCATGGGTGGGACTCTGCCAGTTAGGAGGTTAAACTGTAGCAGAACCAGATATGAATTTATAAATGGGCAAAGCCTTTATCATACATAAACTCCCATTGAATTGTTTATGTCAAACCCTATTTGGTTACGAGAGATCCTCTTCGGAGATCTTGTACTAAGACAAATCCTCTAGTAGACCAAATATAAAGCAAAGAAAAAAATTATATATATTATAGTTTCCATATATCAAAAAAGATCAGGTTGGGCCCTTTGACCCATTAGAACTTCATTCCTGTTCACAGCAGAGATTCAAGTAAGTGTTGGAAACATTCTTTAGATATATTAACATGAATCCAAGAAACAAATGAAAACATCCCAATGATGCCCTGTTTTTATCAGACACTGTTGAACAGTCCATCCCAATTGCATTGAGTTACATGTGATTTGTTGATTTTCTAGTTGTGTCAACAAGCAATTTAACAGAAAATTAAGTGGTGTGCAGCAATAACACTATGTTCAAATAATCCACAACCAACTTTGCAGACTTATTATAGTGATTTAATAAAGAAATACACACCAGATTTCAGACCAGTTGAATAAACCACAGAATGAAAGAGACCTATAAGATAGATCATAAGATAGTTTGATTGTCTGATAGATATGATAGATAATCAGTCTGACAGATTCTGTTCAAAAGACAAGATTTGAAAGTTACACATTATAGCTCTTCATTTTAAATTAACTGATAAATTTGTTGCTCTTTCTTTTTTATTAGTTTTTCAACCTGTAGCCTCAAGTTTTTCCTTATCTTTCAAAATCAGACCCAGCAAGCATCCCATAGTGTCCCAAAAACACGTGATTGGTTCATCAGAGGCCTACCCCAGCTCAGAACTGCTTTCCCCATAGTGAGTTTTATTTTGGTTTTCAATACAATCAGATATTCATAAGGCTTTTTACCCCCTCTAGTGGTAAAATGAATCATTCAGCTTTAACTTTAAACCACAGTCATGTCATGAAAACTTAGTAACTTTAATCCAGTCTCGATGCGTACACTTCCACCTCACACAGAGTGAGATATTCATTTCTTCCAGGTATGACAACGTTGACGTATCGACCATCCATGCCGTTGCACTGAAAGGTTTCAGTAAAACCTGGAGCGATGGTTGAGATCACAGTGCACCTGTCAGAGGAAAAAGATTTAAGATTTCAGGCAAAAATTAAAGATACAGTCCTTCAGCAAAAGTAATCATGAGAAATTAATTTTGCTTATAACAACGTTTTATTTGCATTCAGTGTTTTGATAAAATGACTGTAAACTACCTGGGATTGTTATTTCCGTTATTGTCAAGTGAATCTCCAATACGAATTTCAGCTTCATTAATTCGAGTGGGAAATTCAACCCGATTGGTTATGTTAATATTGAACACTTTATAGGTTCTTCCCAGGTCCAGTCTCCACCAGGGGCTAAAGTCATTATTTGTGGCACTGCAGGAACTCTGGCTCCACAGTGCTGCACGGTTCCCATCGATAGCGTAGTAGGCGATGGCTCCAGGATAAACTGTTGACTGTGAAGCTTTTCCATAAATTGCCACATTTTCGTCTGCGAAACAAAATTTTAAATGTCAGATGGGATGCTTCTAATATGCTCTTCCTATGTACATATTGACAACTGCACATCTTTATTTAAAAAGTGTTCTTCTTTATTTGTTCTAATAATCCATTTTGTATTTAATTGGTGCAAAACGTATTGTTTTTATATATGAATAGGGAATGACATTCAATTTGTTATAGAAAATAGATATCTGTCTACTTTCTGTGACAGTACACCCAGCATGTGCTTTTTCCCATTATTTGTTTTAAATTCCCATAAACTCTCAGCAGATAAGCTATATTTTTAAATACATTTTACATTTATGAATAGTATTGACATTGAGAAAATAGTACTTTTTTGTGCAGGTTTTATCTTAAGATTGAGTTGAAATTTTGGCTGTCTGTACAAATCTCTTTAATTGTTCTTACATTGGCTTCGAAAAGTCTTAAAAACAACACAAATTTAAAAAAAGATGGTTTTCTCATTTTTAACCTTTAAAAGGTAATTACTGAAAACACAGCAAACTCTTAACCAGCTTTCAGAACACTTTCAAATTCAATGTGAATGAAGTGAAAGTGGATATTTTAATACTAATCATCCTCAGATTAAGATGAGTATTATGGTTATTGTAAAAAAAAAAAAACTATTTAGAAACATTCCTAAAGGAACCACTTCAAGTAATTCTTTTGAAGCTTAAAATATTACAACTCAATAAATATATTTTAAGATATAAATATAGGGGAAAAAAATTTCTTTAAAATGCTATAACTCATATTTATAACTCAATTCAGAAAGCAGGATAAGTGGAAATCCTGAGTACATTCTGGAGAAACTATGTGGGTATTGGGTCTTCAGTTTCAGAAAGACAGATAACAATATCTTATTTTGTACAGTTGACCTTGCTTCTCTTTTGTAATGGCCTTGTTAATCTTCAGCTCTTCTTGTAAGAGTGACACAGACAGTACACTAAAACATTATGATCCTGCTGAATGAAGCTGCACTGAAAAAAAGCAACGGTCAGCTGTGACATTCTTTTTTCTTTTTTTTCAAGAGACATACAGTATCTTCTTATGTGTCCACAAGACAATTAGAAGAAAGTTTGCATTTGTTTGGACCTGTTTGTTAAATTTCACAAAAGAAGCTGTATGCTTGAGATATTGCCTTAAAATATATCCACATGCTTGGATATGCCAAATTGTTTAAAGGCACAATGCCAATGTTTAACTTTTAAGAAACCTGAGTACGGTCCACCCAAGTGTTTATTCACCAATATTAAACATGTTCACTTTTTAAATAATCAAACCTTTGTTTTTGAAGTTTTGGCGATTTTTTTTTTTGTTTGACTTTCTGCATTGAGTTTATCTTGTGTCATCTATCTTGAATTACTGGTCAAAAAATAAAACATTGTAAAGAGAATCATGTTTCTCCCAAAAGGGAGGATGGAAGGAAGAAGATAGAAAATTCCCTGAAACAACATGTCTTCATCTGATGTGTTTTTGTTTGTGCTTTTTGTCTGGTTGCAGAGAGGATCACACCTGTCGACAACAAACAAAGGTTTAAAAATGTCTGAATTTTCAGAAATGATCACACCGCCTAGTTGAAGTACCAGTCTCCATGTGCAAGTCAACAAAGGTGAAACAAACACTTAATCAAATGCTGAGTTTATATGATGTTGATGTAGTGCATCATTCTAACTTTTGCTTTGTTTCTGTTTTCCAGCAGAGAGGAAACGCTTGATTGACAACGTCTCAAGCTCAACCTGTGACTTGGAAGACCATAAACATGTTGCACATCATCCTAAGCAAAGTCTGAACTCAGTGACTTGTTACTCTCAACCCAGAGCAAGAATCCTTTTATCACATGCTTTTCTTCTACAATAGGTTATCCCTTATATGGACACATTCTATTTTTTTCGTATCTCAGTAATACTGTGAGGAAACTGGACAGGACACAGAATCAGTACTTGTTTTTAACCAAATTTTAAATTGTTTCTTTAAGTGGATTACTCGTAGTCTGTATTTTTGTTTAATTTGGACTTATTTTCTTTATAACTTTCCATATTCAAATGCTGACAAACTGCACTTTCTTGTGTGTTGTACTGTAATTTTTATGGTAAAATTCTAGTAACAACAGCTACCGGTAACTTACCATAAAGTTTTTGTTTCTTTTTTTTTACAATAAAATGTCAATATGTCATACAATCCTGCCATGTTTTTCACTTAGGTATTGTAATCTTTAAAGAATATGTGTAGTTTTAATAGTAAGTAGCATAAAAAGTTTACAGTTCTGAACTGCTAAAGTCACTGTGGCCAAAATTTTACACCACAATGCCTCAGGCAGTATGGCTGCATTTACTACAGCAAAAACACTTTTAATTTTTTTATTTTAACATATTTTAAGAAATGCGGTATTTCACCGTATTTTAGCAAATACAGTAAAATACTGGCAGTTTTGGTTGCCAGAATTTTACTTTATTTTGGAAAATACTACCATTTAGACACTTTTCACGTTGTTTACATCCGGAAATTTCGCGAAGGCAAAAAGACTTTTCTTTTCCTTGCCATCCGTAGCTGTGCTGCTGCGGTAGAACAGTTCCGGTAACTAAATGAAACCTTCTTAATTTAGAGCAGTGCGCCACAGTAAAGGGAAAATAACTCAGAGAAACATTCAAAGAACAACTCAAAACCACTTGTATGCCCAAGGGCGTAAATCCAGTCTCATTAATCTTTAGCTCTTTGATTTTTTGGTTTTTATGTCACTAATTATTTGTATATAAATTGTGAGAATATATAATGCTCATCTCTGGGACATGGAACTTATCTCCTTCCTGAACAATGTGATGACCGAACATTCCCATGGTGTTTATACTTGGTATTAACCGTTTGAACAAATTAATTTGGTACATTTTACGCATCTGATCATTGGATCCAAGCATCATCAAGATTTACGTAGGTCCACAATTTTCAACTTTAAAATTTGAATGGTGTAATTTTTCTGTGATTTCACAAAAGAAGCTTTTGTTTGAGATATTTCCTTAAAATATATCCACATGTTTGAATATGTCAAATTGTTTAAAGGCACAATGCCAATGTTTGACTTTTAAGAAACCTGAGTACGGTCCACCCAAGTGTTTATTCACCAATATTAAAGATGCATTCAAACATCTAAAGAAAACAGTTCAGCAGGATGTAAAGATGTTATCAGGCAGCATTCCTGTAACCTATTACGCCCTCAAATTTATACTTTATAAATACTTGGTATTAACCGTTTGAACAAATTAATTTGGTACATTTGATTAGACGTGAGCATCATCGTAAACCATTTTGAATGGTGTAATTTTTCTGTGATTTCACAAAAGAAGCTGTATGCTTGAGATATTGCCTTAAAATATATCCACATGTTTGGATATGTCAAATTGTTTAAAGGCACAATGCCAATGTTTGACTTTTAAGAAACCTGAGTACGGTCCACCCAAGTGTTTATTCACCAATATTAAAGATGCATTCAAACATCTAAAGAAAACAGTTCAGCAGGACATAAAGATGTTATCAGGCAGCCTTTTACACGTACTACACCCTAAAATTGACAGATGAGATTAAACACATATGACCTAGCAAACATCTTCAAAATGACTAAAATATCCAAGCACATTATTTAAAGAATATAATGACCTTTCTTATGTTTCTATGTATTCATAGTGATACTAAATATGTCCTGTTTCATGTAAGATTGACTTTATTTATATTTGCTAAGTGGCAGACTAAAAAGAATTCTAAGAATGAATTTTTATTCCTCCCTTCAAAGTCAAACATTGACATTCATTAAGATTATTGTGCCTTTAAACAATTTAGCATATCCAAACATCTGGATATATTTTAAGGCAATATGTCAAACATACAGCTTTCTTGTATGAAATTGTAGAAAACTCAAACCATCCAAGATATCAAGTTGAAAATTGTGGACCTTTGAAAATCTTGATGATGTTTGGGTCTAGTTGTCAGGTGCCTAAAATGTACCAAGTTCATTTGTTCAAATAATTATTACCAAGTATAAACCCCATGGAAATGTCCAAGGATCCCATTGTTCAGGAAGGAGATAAGTTCTGTGTCACAGAGATGAATATGTCTTGGTGCAAATCCTGGAAAAAGACCTGATGAAGCTGGTAATAGAGTTTAATTTTTACTTCCTCTTACTTCACTTTATTATGTCCCCAAAGGGTATTTCCTTTGGTGCAAGCAGTGGCGACCATCATATATTCTTACAACATATACGCAAATAATGATTGTATATGTTCTAAGAAATTTGAGGGCGTTATAGGTTATAGGAAGGCTGCCTGATAACATCATTATGTCCTGCTGAACTGGTTTCTTAGCTGTTTGAATTGGTGAATAAACACCTGGGTGGACCGGACCTTGTCTCTGTCTTGGACTCAAACCTCTTGCTCTTTCTCTGTCACTATACCCAGTTTTGTCAGAAACAACAATTTCTTAAAAGGAATGTGCACTCTGAAAATGTTTTAAATTAAATCGAACAATCAATTTAGCATTTTCATAAAAACAAAAAGTGGAAATAGATTCAGCCCAAAAGTGAATCAAGAAAAGACAATACCTTTTTAAAACTTCAAAATATAGGTTTAGAAATAGAAACTCCATATATTTGTAGCTTTTTGACTGAATTATCTAGTTTTTTGTAGACATTAGACCATTCCTTCTAAAGACAAAACTCATTCTAAATAAGTTTAATTAGAATGAGATGCAGTGTTCGTAGAATAATCTCCTATCACAGAGTAGGTGGTCATGAAAATGAACATATAACTCACTCCTCAAGCATTTTCTATGTGAAATTGCCAAAAAATAGCTAATAAGAGATATACATATACACTATAATGCCAAAAGTGTTTGCTCACCCATCCAAATGATTGGAATCAGCTGTTCCAATCACTTCTATGGGGAGAGGATGGTTTTTAAGCTATTACAAATAAATTACAAAAAATAAATAGAAATATTTTTTTCTAACTTCAACATCAGACCTCCATTTTTATTCACAAACAAGTGTATGTAGAAAAATATAGATTCTTACCCATAATTTGATAGTTAGAGAGCTCAGATCTGTAACCCTCCTCCTCACCATTGGTCTGAACAACATGGAGGCAGAAAAGCTGAAAATCCTCATTAAGAGGCCGAGGGCAACCAGATTAATTTATTTTTGCTAAATTGTTCTATTTAGCTAAACATTACTGTTGAGAGGCATAAGCAGCCCTCCTGGCATAAAGGTTAAAAAATAAAAAAATTTAAAAAATATAAAAAAAATCAAAAAGGGCATTGGGGCATAAAGAATAAAAGGGACAGAGGCTCAAGCTCACTGGATTCCCCCCACGTGCCTGGGACCACCTGTGACCATGGTCCAGGTGTATAAAATTAAGCACTTAGACATGCAGACAGTTTTTACAAACATTTATGAAAGAATGGGCCACTCTCAAGAGCTTAGTGAATTCTAGCATGGAAATGTGGTAGGATGCCACCTGTGCAACAAATCTAGTCATGAAATGTCCTCAACTGTCAGCTCTATTATAAGAAAATGGAAGTGTTGGGGAGCGACAGCAACTCAGCCACAAAGAGCTAGGTCACATAAAGTGACAGAGTGGGGTCAGCAGATGCTGAAGTGCATATTGTCAAGAGGTCACCAGCTATCTGCAAAGTCAATCAAACTTCATGTGGCCTTCAGATTATCGCAAGAACAGTGTGCAGAGAGCTTCATGGGATGGGTTTCCAAGGTGTATAACTACATTCAAGCCATACATCACCAAGTTCAATGCAAAGCGTCGAAGGCAGTGGTGTGAAGCATGCTGCCACTGGACTCTAGAGCAGTGGAGGCACGTTCTCTGGAGTGACGAATCACACTTCATCTGACAATCTGATGGAAAAGTCTGGGTTTGGTGGTTGCCAGGAGAACGGTACTTTTCTGACTGGTTTGTGCCAAGTGTAAAATTTGGTGGAGGGTTGTTTATGGTATGGGGTTGTTTTTCAGGAGCTGGGCATGGCCCCTAAGTTCCAGTGAAAGGAACTCTGAAGGCTTCAGCATACCAAGACATTTTAGGTGATTCCATTCTTCCAACTTTGTGAGAACAGTTTGAATCTGGCCCCTCTCTCTTCCAACATGACTGTGCACCAGAGGTCAAAGGTTGATAAAGACATGGATGGCAGAGTCTGGTGTGGATGAACGTGACTGGCCTGCACAGATCCTGACTTCAACCCAATAGAACACCTTTGAGATGAATTAGAGCGAAGACTGAGAGCCAGGCTTTCTCATCCAACATCAATGTGTGACTTCACAAATACAGTTCTGGAAGAATATTAAAAAGTCCCCATAAACACTCCTGAACCTTGAGGACTGCCTTCCCAGAACAATTTAATCTGTTCTGGCTGCAAAGGGTGGATCAACGTAATATTGAACCCAATCTATTGGAAATGGGATGTCACTTGAGCTCATTTGTGAGTCAAGGCAGGTGAACGAATATGTTTAGCAGTATAGTGTATGTACTGTATATCTCTATATTTGGGAGGTTCTGCACAGCAGTCTCCAAAAAAGGTCAGGTGGGTCCCTTTACCGCTCTGAACTCCATTTCTCTCCTAGGTAGAGATAAAACTAGGTATTTGAAACACTCCTTAAATATTTTGGTGTATATCAACATGGTATCCTCACATGCTTGCCACAGAGTTGTTTGCACATCCATACAATTTTTCTCCCAGTCCACCAGATTGCAATTATGTTCTATCATCATCAGACACTGCTCTGTAGTCCATTCCCAATTTCATTGATTTACTGCCATGTGATTTGCTGATATTATTTGATGGTGATGAATTTTATTTCAGATATTTTCACTACAAAAAAGATAACACAAAATAAAAGTAGCACTTTCATTTTTCTAAATGCAAAACCATATTACCAATATACATACACATATATGCATTGGTGATTATGTGTCTGAATATGGGCATAAATTAGTTGAAGCTATTTAATCATGCCCCTTTTTTCATCATATATAATCTTCCCATTTTCTGTTTCCCTTCTAAATCAAAAATAGTTCCTAATCCAGATGTAAATAATATACACACACATATATAATATATACATATATGTAAACACACACACATATAAGACACCTACACAAACCTACACACCTGCCCAACCCATCCTCAGTGCTTTAATTCTTGCCCGAATTCATCACTCCTGCTCATCCCGGTACCATTTTGAGGCTTTTCTCAACCTCATGTTTGGACTTTGCTCCTGCTCTGTGCTGAGTTTATTCCAAATCTTCACACCACTGACTGATATGCACATTCTCTTCATGGTTATTCGAACACTTAAGATTCTGAAGTTAAAGAGCTCCCTATAGTATGAAACCTGCATTTTCATACTTTTCACATAATTTCCAAACTTCAAAGCTGCAAAGTTTTAAAATGTTTAAACTTTATTTTTGTTTCTTTTCTCTGAATTTGTGAGTCGTTGACACTCACACTCTGTCATTGACAAAATTATGAATATTATCTGGAAATAGTTTGTTTCCAGCTTTGTACATAAACTGTGCAATTTCAAACTCTACCAAATCTGTGACTTTGAGGAGGCAGGAATCTATAAATAAATTATGGGTGTAGCTTTAGAAACAACCTTATGAACTATTTAGATGGCTTTTATTTTTGAATGTGCATAATTGTAGTAGTGAGATTTTGTACGTGTTCCCCAAACTTCTAAACAGTAACTTACATATGGCAAAATAAGTGAACAATACAGGATATTAAGTGCAGAAAAATGCATAAATGGTCTAGCACAGTGGTGTCCAAACTCATCCTGCATGTTTTAGTTCTCTCCCTGGTTCAACACACGTGGGTCAATTGATGGCTCGTTAGAAGGCCACAGGAAACATGCCGAGGAGGTTGATGGAGAGAACTAAAACACGCAGCCCTCAAGGACCGACTTTAAACACCACTGGTCAGCATTAGTGAATTTGGCGATACTATTTTAAATTATACATACTTAATGTGAGATTTCCAGCAGATCTTATCAAACAATACCCCCAAAAACCTAATTTCAGTAACTCTCTCATGTTAGCTATTATCCTTTGTAAATCTTTATCACCTTTACAATTACCAAATAATTTAAACTTAGTTTTATCCAAATTTTGTGATAATTTACTAATATCAAATAACTTTGCTAATTTATCAAACTCAATTGATTTTTAACAAGAGCTGTTGTAAATTTTCTCTTGTACAAAACATTTTTGTCACATGCAAACAAAACGAGATTAAGTATTTCTGAAACCTTCCATATATCATTTATGTTTAAAATAAACAACTTTGATCTCAATGCCTACTTCTGGGAGACACCACATACAATGTCTAAACATGAGGACTGAAACTCACCCATATTGTTGCAGAGATAGTTTTTAATCCAGTGCAAAACAACTCCTCTTATGTCATAGGGCTCCAGTTTCCTGATTAATATTTCATGATTAATTGCATTAAATGCTTTATTTAGTCAATAAATACCCCAAACTCAGATTTATTTTTGTCTAATGAGCTGGTAACTGAAGAACTGCCATTGCTGGGGATCCTTGTGACCTTGCTGACTCTCAGAGAGTAGTTGATGTTTATTTATAAATCTATCCAATCTTGCAACAGATATTATTTCCAAACTTTGGAGAATTGTGGAAGTAAAAAAAAAGAAAAACAGGCTTGTAATTTGTAATATGGTTTGTAAAAGCTGTTCCCATAGTGGGATTACTTTTGCAATTTTCATTTTATGTGGAAATTTACCAGTTTGATTTGACAGACTACAGATGTATGTTAGCAGCTGATAATTTACACAATCACCTTTATTATTACCATGTCAGAACCATTGCAGTCAGTTGAACCTTTACAATTGCATTTTGTGTCAAAAAGCAATTTAACAGACAATTAAGTAATTAGCAAGTATAGTTCAACAATAAACATCTACTGATCAACAATACTACATGCAAAGAATCCACAAATAACTTTGCAGACTTATTAGGACAATTTAGTAAAGAAACACACAGCAGGATGCAGAACAGAACAACAAACCACAGGATGAATACAATAGATGATAGACAATAAAATCATTGCAGACCGATTACTCTGACAGACTCTGTTCAAAAGACAGTGTCACCAAGAGTTGGAGTTGACATTATTGCTCTCAGTCTTCTTTTAAATTAACTAAATTGATTTTACTCCTCTTGCTTTTCTACTTGTTTCTTAATCTGCAGTCTAAAGGTGTTGATTTTTTCCCTCAAAATCAGACCCATCAAGCATCCCAAAGTGCCCAAAAACACATGATTGGTTCACCAGCAGTTTATCCCAGCCCAGAATTGCTATTCCCATAGTGTATTTTCTTTTCATTACATTTAATATAACCAGATGCTTATAAGGCTTTTTACATCTTTAGTGGTCAAAATGAATCATTAGGCTTTAACTTTAAACCACAGTGATGTCATAAAAACTTAGTAACTTTAATCCAGTCTCGATGCGTACACTTCCACCTCACACAGAGTGAGATATTCATTTCTTCCAGGTATGACAACGTTGACGTATCGACCATCCATGCCGTTGCACTGAAAGGTTTCAGTAGCACCTGCAGCGATGGTTGAGATCACAGCGCACCTGTTAGAAACACAAATTGTTTTTGGTTCAGTGAGCATTTGAGTTTTGCACTTGTCCTCTCTTGCTTTCTTTAAGAACACTTTACAGTACCTGGGATTGTTGTTTCCGTTGTTGTTTAGTGAATCTCCAACACGGATTTCAGCTCCATTAATTCGATTGGGATATTCTACACGGTTGGATATGTTGATAGAGAACACTTTATGGGTTTTTCCCAGGTCCAGACGCCACCAAGGATTAAATTCCCCTGCTGTAACACTGCAAGAAACCCTGTTCGAATGGCCAACACGATTCCCATCAATTGCATTGTAGGCAATGCCTGTATCATACAAAGATGACTGAGTAGCTTTTCCATAAACTGCCACATTTTCTTCTGCAAAACAAAATGTTTAACGTTAGCTGTGATACATAGTCTTTGAATATGCTCTACCTATGTACATATTGACAATTGTATATTTTTATTTATTTTGTTTGTTTGTTCAAGTAGTCAATTTGGTATTTAGAAACTTGCAAAACCGAAACTTCTTGTTTTCATATAAGCATAGGATTGACAGAGAATTTGCTAGAGAAAATAAATACCTTTCTACTTTCTGTGCCCCCACACTGCTTTTTGTAAGGATATTATCCCAAAAGGTGTTTTTTCTTTTAAATTAATAATAACTTTCAGCAGAGGATATATATTTCATATATAATTAATTTTTAAGAACAGCCTTGACAATGCATAAACAATGCTTTTTTGTGCAAGCTGTCATCTGATGATTGAGTTAATAAATCGGCTAGGGATGTCTGTACAAATCTAATTTATTGCCAGTTATGATTTTGGCTCAAAAAAGTCATAAAAAAACACAAATAATAATAAAAAACCCCCCTGAAAACAAGAAATGGGTATGATACTTTTCATGGTTATAGCTCAACATATTTTTTGTTCTATATGTTGTATGATTGCAGTTTTAAATGTTAGTCAGAAGATAACATTTTCAACAAATTTTCATCCTCCATCCTTCCACTTGTAATCAAAATTATTGAAAAACCATTGTTTCAACAGCTAAAGAGCTTCCTAACAATAACCAACCACTTCAGTGTCTTTCCGTCCAGTTTCTATGCTCACCACAGTACTGAGATTGTCCTAGTCAAAGTGTTTAATGACATCCACATAAATACAAACTATAGAAAAACCACAGTGACGCTCAATGACAAACCCGACTTGATTGATAAAAATATGATCAAAAATGTTTCGAAAGATTCTGACCAGTCGGGGCGCGGTATCCATAGACCTCCACTTCACAGATATGTAGAGCCCTCTGCGCACCAGGTAATATAATGATCACATAACGTCCTTCGACATGCTTGGTAAAATTTATTGCATAAGAGCTTCCAGCTGCAACAGCAGAAATGGTAGCAACCCTAGAAAAGAAGAGTTGAGTCAGTAACATTCAAGATTTTTTTCACCCCACAGGATTTGCTGAAGGTTTAAAATCACATACTCAAATCTATTTAAGTATTTCTTAGCAATTACAAACTATTTCATTAATCTTGGTATCAGTATAAAGGTAACACTGGTGTGACTCCAACAGAAGTTTAAATATCACAGGAGCTGCTATAGTTTCATAGAAAATGAGGATTGTAACAGTATATGAACATTATAGAAATATAATTAATAGGGCTACAAACTTTGTGAAACCATAGTTCCAAGACTGGACAGTACCTGTACAAAGATTGATGTAGCTCACATAAACAAGAGAATTTACAGAGAAATTGGCATCATCTACCAAACTGAGGATTTCCTTTGTTTCATTTACTAAACTTAATAAACTTATGTTATGTTTTTCTTTTTGGGGGTGGGGGGGCTCAGTCAGCCAACTTTTCTATCCAACTATAATAAAACAATAAGAAATTGCTAAATTTTACTCCCAATGAAGAGTATATGTTGGAAAACCAGGGTAAAAAAAAGAGCAATTACAACAAATTTAGTCACATTTACTGAAAATTTTTAAAATGGAAACCACCAATACTTATATATATTTTGTCACTTCCAGAACTCCCTACAATTTATGGATGAAGGTTTGTGGTCACTGTCCTGAAGGCCTGGGCACAAAATCAGCTTGTAGCTCAGGGTCTAACCTTTCTTTGGAAACTAAATATGTCTCTGTTTAGGGGGAGGTGCAGAAATGAAAAAAAAAATCATATCTGAGCAGCATTGAGCCTCCCTTGTTTCACACTGTAGTCATGACATAAACACTCACAGTGGGTTTGCAGTGATATCTTTTTGCAAAGAGTTTCCGATGTGAACCTCCACACCATTGAGTCGCTCTGCACAGCAGTCTCCTCTGTTGGTGATGATGACCTGGGTGACTATATATGAGTCCAGCAGGTCCACCCTCCACCAGGGGTTGTTTTCTGTCTCAGTGTGGGTGCAAGATCCCTTTGTAAGGTCAGCATTTAGGTTTCCATCAATAGCATTGGAGGCACCTACAAATGCATTCCACGGCTCCCCTAAGAACTGAGAAGACTGTGTAGCTTTGCCACGTAAAGCCACATTTTCTGAAAAGAACCAAGAAATTCAATGAAGAATAAATTAATCCTATTGTAGGTTGTTTGGCTTAAGAGATTTATGCAAAGTTGTGAAAATTCACATCTGTTTATCTGTTAGTCAGTTTAAAAATCTTTGGTGCTTTTTCTGTCTCAGTAAATGTAAATATAAACTACATATACTGTATATGGAAGGCAGAGTATTATGCTTTTTTGCTGAAGTTAGAAGTTAGAGCAAAGCCTTGCTCTAAAGACAAAACTCATTTTGAATAAGTTCAATTAGATTATTGTGTTGAGTTCATAGATTAATGTTCTATCTTGTAGTTTCTAAATTTACATCAATTTCACGTTACTTACGATAAGTGTAAGCTGAGCACACTGGCAGGAGGAGCAGCAAATGAAATAGTACATCGTACTTCATGATTCTGCCAAAAACAGGAGATAAAAAATGTAAAAAATTAAATAAAGAAAATTCAAACAACTCTAAAAATATTTCCTGAGCTTGTGAGAAATACTGCAGATTATGAGTCCAGTATTGTTGATTTAATTTATGAAAACTGAGAAATTACCTTGATTCTTTGGTAGGTTTTCTTTTTGAGGTGAGGGATTTGCCTTTGAGCGTTTGCTAAGTCCTTCACTCATCTATTTATATCATTTAAAAGTCATATGTTGTCCAATCACATCTCAAAGAGAAGTCAACTCCTACAATTCTCAGTAAGCTTCAGCTCAGAAAGTCCTATTGTCACTGGATTCAGTTATTTACTTTGCCATCTTTGTTTAAACAGATCATGGTTTAGTTAGCCTTTATGAAGACACGTAAGCTCAGTCCTGCAAGTCAAACACTCAAACAGCTTGATGTAGCACAGTTTTGTTCATCCTAAATAAGATAGATCATTTCTTATAATGCAGCAAAATATTAACCAAGGTTCAGGATACTTTCAATCTGAATCTGAAAGTGTTTTAAACATACAAATTATTCTCAGAAATGAAGAGAATTATTGTTATTAGAAAAAAATGGTTTAGAAACTTTCTTAAAGATACCATTTCCATTTAATTACTGCCATTTCTGATATAGGCAACAAAGGCATATCAAGTATGATATGCCCTTTGCTTACCAGGATTGTTTGGGCAAATGCTGTGTTAGTCCAATCATTTTGTTGAGGCCTGGCACAAGGAAGGTGACAGAAATGGCTTGGGGGGCCTGTTGGAGAGTAAATGCTCTGCAAAAATCTTAGTTGGAAGAGGATGATGACACTGTGACCAGATGTTTTATTTATTATTCCCAGATTAACAGATTAATAGATAGATAGATAGATAGATAGATAGATAGATAGATAGATAGATAGATAGATAGATAGATAGATAGATAGATAGATAGATAGATAGATAGATAGATAGATAGATAGATAGATAGATAGATAGATAGATAGATAGATAGATAGATAGATAGATAGATAGATAGATAGATAGATAGATAGATAGATAGATAGATAGATAGATAGATAGATAGATAGATAGATAGATAGATAGATAGATAGATAGATAGATAGATAGATAGATAGATAGCATTTATTGTCATTGAACAGGATTCAACGAAATTTCTATTGCAACTCCCGTGCAAAAAGTCAAATATATACAATAAATAAAATAAACAAACACACAATAATAATAATAACAATATATACAACTAAAATTAACTAAAGGCACTCAACCACACCAAAGAAGTAGCAGCAGGTCCAATTATGGCAAAGTACAGATGATGTGACAGTGCAAAATGCAGAACAATATGGCTGTGTGGGGGTGGGGGATATATATGTGTGACTGCGAGGTTATGATATGTGTGGGAGGGGGGGGCGGCAGGGAGTAATGGCTCTGACGGCTGTGGGGAAGAAACTGTTTCTCAGTCTATTTGTTGTAGTCCGTATATTCCTGTACCGCTTGCCTGATGGCAGCGGCACAAACAATCTGTGGCCCGGGTGGCTGGAATCCATAGCTATGGATCCAGCTCTCTTCTTGACCCGGCCTATGTAAATGGAGTCCAGGTCTGGGAGGGGGCATCCCACAATGCCTTGTGCTGTTCTCACCACCCGTGTCAGTTGTTTCCTCTCCAGTGCTGTGCAGCTACCATACCACACAGTCATGTTGAGGCAGAGGATGCTCTCGATCATCGCCCTGTAAAAGTTCACGAGCAGCCGTGAGGAAAGTCCAGCCCGTCTCAGTTTCCTGAGGAAGAAGAATATACTTTTGATCGTTACAGTTTTTCACCCTAGCCAATTTATGTCAATGAAACTTCAACACATCACTTGTGACATTAAAGCCAAGAAGAGTTTTAAAATATAATGTTATTCCAGAAGATCCTTCGCACCACTGGGAAAGTGTGTGGATTTTATGAAATTTTATTCTGTACAGTTGACCTTGCCACTCTTTCGTAATGCCCTTGTTACTCTTCAGCTCTTCTTGAAAAACATAGACTGACAGTACACTGTCTGTGTTTGGACCTGTATTTTAAATCCCAACAAAGATTTGTACAGACACATAATATTTTACAGTTTTTAGGTACATATTAACCTTGTTTCCTATGTTCTCTGTATACAGTAATTGTAAAAAGGAAAAGAACTCAATTTATACCCGATGTTTGCTCTAGTGCTGCAACAGTGTAGTAAGCTTTAAACCATAGCAGCTCTAAATAACATTTTGACTACACAAGCAGGTTTTGAAAGAAAGTCTAGAGCAGTGTATCTCAAATATGGTCTTCAAATTAACATGTTTGTTAAGATTGTAGTACATTAGAAAGGGCTGCTTATCAGGCAAACTTGCAAGAGAGAAATAAAAAAATCATTCTTTTTAGTCCGCCATATAGCAGACAGAAATAAAGTCAATATTACTTGAAACAGGACATATTCATATCGATTTGAATACATAGAGACATAAGGAAAGTCATTATATTCTTTAAATAATGTGCTTGGATATTTTAGTCATTTTGAAGATGTTTGCTAGGTCATATGTGTTTAATCTCATCTGTCAATTTTAGGATGTAGTACGTGTAAAAGGCTGCCTGATAACATCTTTATATCCTGCTGAACTGTTTTCTTTAGATGTTTGAATGCATCTTTAATATTGGTGAATAAACACTTGGGTGGACCGTACTCAGGTTTCTTAAAAGTCAAACATTGGCATTGTGCCTTTAAACAATTTGACATATCCAAACATGTGGATATATTTTAAGGCAATATCTCAAGCATACAGCTTCTTTTGTGAAATCACAGAAAAATTACACCATTCAAAATGGTTTACGATGATGCTCACGTCTAATCAAATGTACCAAATTAATTTGTTCAAACGGTTAATACCAAGTATTTCTAAAGTATAAATTTGAGGGCGTTATAGGTTACAGGAAGGCTGCCTGATAACATCTTTATGTCCTGCTGAACTGTTTTCTTTAGATGTTTGAATGCATCTTTAATATTGGTGAATAAACACTTGGGTGGACCGTACTCAGGTTTCTTAAAAGTCAAACATTGGCATTGTGCCTTTAAACAATTTGGCATATCCTAACATGTGGATATATTTTAAGGAAATATCTCAAACAAAAGCTTCTTTTGTGAAATCACAGAAAAATTACACCATTCAAATTTTAAAGTTGAAAATTGTGGACCTACGTAAATCTTGATGATGCTTGGATCCAATGATCAGATGCGTAAAATGTACCAAATTAATTTGTTCAAACGGTTAATACCAAGTATAAACACCATGGGAATGTTCGGTCATCACATTGTTCAGGAAGGAGATAAGTTCCATGTCCCAGAGATGAGCATTATATATTCTCACAATTTATATACAAATTATTAGTGACATAAAAACCAAAAAATCAAAGAGCTAAAGATTAATGAGACTGGATTTACGCCCTTGGGCATACAAGTGGTTTTGAGTTGTTCTTTGAATGTTTCTCTGAGTTATTTTCCCTTTACTGTGGTGCACTGCTCTAAATTAAGAAGGTTTCATTTAGTTACCGGAACTGTTCTACCGCAGCAGCACAGCTACGGATGGCAAGGAAAAGAAAAGTCTTTTTGCCTTCGCGAAATTTCCGGATGTAAACAACGTGAAACGTGTCTAAATGGTAGTATTTTCCAAAATAAAGTAAAATTCTGGCAACCAAAACTGCCAGTATTTTACTGTATTTGCTAAAATACGGTGAAATACCGCATTTCTTAAAATATGTTAAAATAAAAAAATTAAAAGTGTTTTTGCTGTAGTAAATGCAGCCATACTGCCTGAGGCATTGTGGTGTAAAATTTTGGCCACAGTGACTTTAGTAGTTCAGAACTGTAAACTTTTTATGCTACTTACTATTAAAACTACACATATTCTTTAAAGATTACCCTACCTAAGTGAAAAACATGGCAGGATTGTATGACATATTGACATTTTATTGTAAAAAAAAGAAACAAAAACTTTATGGTAAGTTACCGGTAGCTGTTGTTACTAGAATTTTACCATAAAAATTACAGTACAACACACAAGAAAGTGCAGTTTGTCAGCATTTGAATATGGAAAGTTATAAAGAAAATAAGTCCAAATTAAACAAAAATACAGACTACGAGTAATCCACTTAAAGAAACAATTTCTATTTAAAAATTTGGTTAAAAACAAGTACTGATTCTGTGTCCTGTCCAGTTTCCTCACAGTATTACTGAGATACGAAAAAAAATAGAATGTGTCCATATAAGGGATAACCTATTGTAGAAGAAAAGCATGTGATAAAAGGATTCTTGCTCTGGGTTGAGAGTAACAAGTCACTGAGTTCAGACTTTGCTTAGGATGATGTGCAACATGTTTATGGTCTTCCAAGTCACAGGTTGAGCTTGAGACGTTGTCAATCAAGCGTTTCCTCTCTGCTGGAAAACAGAAACAAAGCAAAAGTTAGAATGATGCACTACATCAACATCATATAAACTCAGCATTTGATTAAGTGTTTGTTTCACCTTTGTTGACTTGCACATGGAGACTGGTACTTCAACTAGGCGGTGTGATCATTTCTGAAAATTCAGACGTTTTTAAACCTTTGTTTGTTGTCGACAGGTGTGATCCTCTCTGCAACCAGACAAAAACACAAACAAAAACACATCAGATGAAGACATGTTGTTTCAGGGAATTTTCTATCTTCTTCCTTCCATCCTCCCTTTTGGGAGAAACATGATTCTCTTTACAATGTTTTATTTTTTGACCAGTAATTCAAGATAGATGACACAAGATAAACTCAATGCAGAAAGTCAAACAAAAAAAAAAATCGCCAAAACTTCAAAAACAAAGGTTTGATTATTTAAAAAGTGAACAGCCCTGGATTCCTGGAGGCGACCCTGTTTGTCAGTACCAAATAAGTACATTCGTTTAAAGTTCACATTTCTAAGTTAAGATAAAGCAGTAAGATATAGTTAATTATCACTATGTACTGTTAGGTGGACTGTAAATACACTCTGACTATACATTCTTTAACCAACAGGTTTTATGTCCAGAATTTTGTGTGTGTTTGGGAAACTGTTGATCAAGTGCAAATCAAATGCAGTTTGAAATGTTGACATAAAAGTTTCAAAATGGATTTGACTTAATTCAGTCATTTTTAAAATAATATATAAATTACATTATGTAACCAAATTGCTGCTGCACTGGCAGATGAGCTTATTGCTCCTTTCTCATTTTGTTGTGCATTGACATAAAAAAAGAATTACTGAATTGGTCACATAAAATACCCTTGTAAATTAATTTACATAATTGCTCTTTTCTATTTTTGCACTTTTTTCATTTTCAATCTTGTATTTCTGTAAAAACAGCCGTACCAGCCGAAAAACTGTGTGAGTGGTTGAAGGTGAATAATTCTTGAATGCCTACATTTCTTCTTCTTTGAGGCTCTGTTTGGATTTACATGGAGGCATATTTATCACCTTTAATACAGTTTCACAAAAGAAATCTAATATAGGAAGTAATTTGCTCATGCATAAGCAGTGTATAAGAAGTGTTATTCCTTTATTACAAGCAGTTCAGTCCTTTGTTACAAGCATAGATGACCTTTATAATAAAGGTCATCTATGTATGTGGACGTGTATCTTATGCCTGGAAAGTGATACTAGAAAAACAGAGTGCAACTTATCGTGGCAAGCACTATGCACACAGACATATTACGCTCTTGAAGTATCCTTCAGCAAGTGTTCAAATATATACAAATATCAGTTTACGAAGATGTTATTTTATGTATTATTTGTGTGTCCATACTAATATTCTAAAAACGGTAGTTTGTCCTATGAACTGCAGAATTGTTAGCCAATTTGGATTTCTCATTAAGAGATAATATAAAATGTAAGAACAATACAAAGCTTTTTTGGTTTTTTTGGCTCCCTGCTGTGTGTGATCAGTAATTATTTTTTGTCAGAGTCAATGTAATTCCATATCAGTAACAATTGCTGTTCAGCAGAAAGCATTAGAAAAAATATGTTTATGTTCTGAATAATGTAGCACATTACCTTATCACTGAGACCTTATCACTGAGAATAACAAGATTTTATAATTAAAGCACTTTCACTGGGAGGTAAAAGGATAAAACAGAACAGTATTGCGACATTTTGCTCAACATCCCTGTTAACTGCTGCAGGTTTTGCTCTCTCTCGCTCCTTTGTAGCCTGAATAAAGTGGAAAGATGTCTTTGATGTGTTGCTGATAATACAGCCTCCTTTTAAGTTGTTACTCAGATCCCCATGCTAATTCTGATTAATAGACATCAGTAATACAAAAAATATCTAACTTTGAGTCTTCTTCACACACTAAATACATCCACACTGAGGAGTGGGGTCTATCGGGTGACCAGGCTGTACTTTGTGCATTCACTGGTCACCAAATGTTCTACTTTCTGTCTGGTCATTGGTCAGGGCAGATCCAGCTGAAAATCTGCTGAATCCAGTCACCAGCTTATTTCCCAGATCACCTCTGATTTTCACTGGTGACTGCAGAAAAATGCAATATGAGATATTTCTTTACTTGAGCATAATTTGTATTTTAGAGCCTAGCACTGCTACTTTCTGATGCATTTCTATCTCCATTTTATCTATAAGCAGAACTTTTGTTAAAAAAATATACATATATTTAGATACTTGATTTCTGATTTGTTCATGAAGTCCATGGTGTTTTTAGAAATGATGGCATGTTTACTGCCAACAGGCATTCTCATTATTGGTTTATTTGCTTGAAATCACAGTCATAGACATTTTTTATATGTGTTTTGATTATCTTACTTTTTAAACTTAAAGAAAAAGCTGAGGAATGTATGGACTGAGAGGCAGTGGTAAACACTGATTGAGTTCTTCCTTTGAATTTTATTATTAATTTTATTGATGTTATCACCGCCTTCTTTGACTGGAGGTCTTGGAGCATTTCTGTTTCATTAAACATGAGTTAAAAATATGAGATAAGTTAACTTGTTTGTCTTTGTGTCCCCCCAGCATGTCCAGAATGACTCTCCATCCAGTAAGTCCCTGGCTGGCCTGGTGGTCCAACTGCTTCAGTTTCAAGAGGATGCGTTTGGACGCAGGGTCAACAATCCTCCTCTTACCAAGCTACCTGTAAGAACACACTCATTACTTGTGAAAAGGACATTAACTACATACCCTAAGTTCTAAAACACAGTACTTGTTCCTTCTCCTCGTCTAGGCCAAATGTTTCCTTGATTTCAAGGCAGGAGGAACTCTCTGTCACATCTTGGGATCAGTATACAAGTATAAAAGTGAGCAGGGCTGGTAAGTTAACTGTTTCTTTTGAACCATAATAATTTAAATACTACCCAACATTTGATGTGTAAGGACTTGGCAAAATGTTACAACTGTGTTTTCTCCTACTTTGTATTTTTGTGTTTTTATGATGTAAAGCACTTTGAACTGATTGTTCAAATTAACATTTGATTAAAAACCCAAATTTGGAAAACATGATTTATAATAAATTTCAGACCTAATAAATTCATACATACAGATTTTTTCTCACTCTTTGAAGTTCGGTCGCACTTAGTGTTTCTTGGTTTTGGGTAGTTAGAGGTAGCAAAATTATTTCTATTTACTAAATGCCAGAAAACTTAATACCTTGTTGATGTTTTTTATAGGTTTTTTGTGAATTAGTATGTTGTGTCTAAGCACTTAAGTTGCTCTTGACACAATTTGTTTGGAATTTTTTCAGTATAATGAATATTTATTACTTCTCAATGGCTTATTGATCTGTGTGATTGAAATAAAGTTTATATTTTATACATTAAACAACATAATTGAAATTAGAGGAAATGTTTTGTTAAATTAATATTTTGCTTTTGGAGCAGTCATGTATATAAGGTGTGTGTGAGACATTTTAAAACATTTTGTTATATTTTCGTTTACTGTGTCCCTGCTGTAGCTTGTAGATTACCATCACAAGACATTATTAATGACAGAAAATGATATATAATCCTGAATTGAAATGCTCTTTTTTAAGTTCATTTGTATTGTTTTTTACTCAAAAGTGTGGAAAAGTTGAACACTTGCCTATTTAAAAGTGCTTGAATTTTACTGTGGGATAAGTGTATGAATCCTGCACATATTTCAGATACAAAATGTGCAGCCACTAGATGGCAGCACACATTCACAGTATCAAAGGTAATGCAGCTGGGAGTTTTGATGACACCACAGCCTCTTTGAGAAGCAGAAGTTGGCCAGCTTGGCGTCTCCGTGAACGATGGTTTTAAAGTGACACTTGTTGAGGACCCTGTTGATGTCGCTCGCTGCCGCTTTGAGCTCAACGTCGTCCATGGCTTCCAGCTCATCCGGCCGGGTCTCCAGGTGCCAGTAGGTGCCAACTGGCCACAGACCCTCTGGGGTCACACCCAGGAAGAGAGCATGGAAGTGGATCAGCCAGCTCAAGTAGACCCTTAACTCTTTGTCCTTAATGCTGGTTCTGTAAATGAAAACATGAACATCCATCATTAAAAATCACATTTCATCTGCGATTTGTTAAATAAAATCACTGATTTGTAATTACGGTGTCCACTTTAAACTTAAACCAGTTGATAACTGGTTTGAAAGTTCAAAAAAGCCTTTTTGCAGCTAAATTATAGAATAAATATACATGAGCTCAAGAACAAACATATTTGTTGTTTTTAATCTTAATTAGATAACTCAGTCAGATCGGTGAACTGTGGACACTGACATTAGCTTAGGGGACGTCTGTGCAGCTTCAACATGTTTTGCATTGAGATTCTATTTTAAGATTTAATAGCTTCTTTTAGCATACATTGCACATAATAAAAGACTTTTCTAGCAGAGTTTTTTTTTTTTTAGCAAAATTAACAAAAATAAAATAAAATTTTAAAGGGGCTTTAATCCTTCATTTAAAGGAACTCAGCATTTCAGCTGCTTTGCAGTTTTCTGGAAGTTTATTTCAGATTAGATGAGCATAACAACCGAATGCTGTTTTGCCAAGTTTGGTTCTGATTCTAGGGATTGAGAGTAGAACCAGTAGTCTGGGAGGTTGATACAACATCATCAAATATTTAAAGTATTTTGGTTTTATGCCATCCATTGGTTTATAAACCCACAAAAGTAGTTTTAGAGTCTATTTCTGAGCTACAATGAGCCAGTATAAGGACATCAGAGCAGGAGCGCTCTGACTTTTCAGGGAGACTTATGAAGGCATTGCTGCAATACTCGGTTCAACTAAAGATAAACACATACTATAGCTTTAATATAAATAATAGATTTGCTGTAAATAAATATAGATACAAAAATAAATCAACATTTTCTACTTGTAGTTAGTAGTTAGTTAGTAAGACAATTTCTGACAATTTCAGTTTCTTCATTTAAGGCAAGGCAGACGGGGATGCGGCAGCTCTGATTAGTGGAGTAGTTCTGGTACCAGTGGGTCTCCACCATCCGTCCAGGTAGCCAGGACCTGACTTTACCTGGCGTGGGATCGATCCGTGTTATAGCCGCCCGGGTGCAAACAGTTATGGTAAAGACCTGAATAAAAGAAAACAAATGAAGGACGTTAAATGAGGCGTCATATTCAAAAAAAGAAAAACAAGGATCAATTATTACAAGTATTTACCCTCAGCTTCCTGATGGAGGCTCCTCTTCTTCTTCAACTGTATTTATTTATCTGTTGGCGCATTGCCGCCACCTTGTGGAAAGCAGTGGGAATTAGAAAAGAAAAACTGAAATTAAATAATCCTTACTCTCTTTTTCTTTAAAGATTTAGACTGTAAAGCCGGGATCTTTTCAAAATCTTCGAAATAACGTTTGTTTTATTATAAGTCTATTCTTTCAATCAGGTATTTACTTAAATCTAATATAACATATAATAGTAGCATGCCACCCCCAAACAAAGAGAGGTACAGCAGTTGACCCTCCTTCTCTTCGTGGCTTGGTGATACTTCCTAGTTACTTTGTTCACCTTCAGCTCCACTTGCAAATCAATTGTAATAGAATTTGCATTTTTCCGGAATTATAGCTTCAAGAACAACCCTGATTTGTGTAGAGGCAAAGTTTTAACAGTGTTAGATACTGATTAAACTTGCTAGCCCCTTCCACAGTGATGGTGAAAGGAAAAGGTAACTCTTCTAAAGCCAGGGTTTTCTCAAAAGAATAAATTAGCATTTCCCTGTAATTTGCAACTCTTCAACATGACAGATTTAAAAATCTTTTGAATAAGTCAAATCAGCGTAATATCAATTAATTTTAGTAACTCAATTCACTAAATAAGGCACTTTATACAGATTAAGAAAACACTGATCTTTTAAATCCTTTGTATATAATATTTTTTAACATGTAAAATTAGAAAGGTACCATTCTAACACAAAAATGTTTTTGTCTTTCAAAAATGTACTTTTTGAACTGAAAAAAGAAACAATCTTCACTGAAATGCATATTCTAATTTATGACATGACTCTTTATTATAATTATTTGGAGAAATTTAAACATATCCCAAAATTAAGAACACCCACAATTTCTTTGACTAATCTTTAAAGTTTTCTATACCATCACAGTAAATACTTCAGAAGTAAATAATTCAGAAAGGATGGGAACAACAATACCGTGGAAACCTGCCAGTCCCTATGTTTTGTATATTTAACCAAATTATTTCCATGAGGTTACTCATTCTATAGAGCTCAGAAAATATTCATCTGTTTCTCCTGAGCAAATATCCTCTTTGGATATTTGATTTTTGGAACCTCTCAAGTAAATAATACTGGACATTTACACATAGAACTGATATCAATAACCTACCAATAATCTATCATCCAATAGCCACAGGTGGGCGGAAGAACTGATCACTGACTGAACCAGGAGCAGGCATAGAAACAAAAGCAATCAGACTGAAACCCTGAAATCAGGAAATGTTTTTTTCTGATTTGTTGTTGGTAAGAAATAGAAAAGTTATCTAACTTTTATAGAGAAAGTAAAACCTGATCTTACCTTTAATTTTCATACTGCTTTGCATACGGATTAGAAAACCAAACTCTTGAGATCTAATCGTCTGAAAGCCTTCCTGACTAATTGACCAGTAAAATTAAGCACATGTTGTACTGCCAAATGAAGAAAAGATAAATTCACAAGTGAATTTTCAGTAACTACTATTATCTTTGGACATGGAACTCAGAAAACCAACATATGGTAAAACTTTCTAAGAGTGGATCAACAAAAGAAAAGCTCTTTGGTCCATTATTTTATTAAAGCAAACTTTATGTTTATTTATTTTCTTTGTTTGTTTGTTCCATACCAGGACTTGCTTCAGTGGATTCATACCTGCACAAAAGGTCCAGACCAACGGCGGAAACCAACTCTGGTCCATTTAAAGTGGACCAAATGTGTCATGATTGAATAAAATAAGTCTCAAAATTTTTGCTGATGGTTTTTATGACCATACAGTTTTTTATTATTTTTAAAACATGGAGAATGTGTAGGGTTGGAAAAGCACCAAAATCTGACTTTTTACACAACTATGTAAGAAGTTGTGTAACATGACT
This sequence comes from Xiphophorus maculatus, assembly GCF_002775205.1. Lineage (NCBI taxonomy): Eukaryota > Metazoa > Chordata > Actinopteri > Cyprinodontiformes > Poeciliidae > Xiphophorus > Xiphophorus maculatus. The sequence continues at coordinate 9,004,314 of NC_036445.1, forward strand.
ATGGATCATCATGTTTAAAGGTTATTCAAACATAATGATCCATAATTAAGTTGTTTCTGATGGCTTCCATGTCAGTTGACCAAGATCAGGTTTTTCAAATTGTTTAAATACCAAGTGTGTTTACTTAAAAGAAAGTCGTAAAAAAATCCTATAAAGTCTTTTTATTTTGGAATTTAGGAAAGAGATGTAATGTTTGTTAAACAGTAAATGTTTAATCTTATTTGATGTCAGTGGGGGAAAAGGAATGTGGATTACTGGTCTTTATTGTCATTTGCATGCTGCTTTCCATACAGAAGAAGAAAAGCAAGTAACTTAAGACAACTGTCACAAAACATCCACCACACACCATTCAGAGACACCTTTAAACACAATTTGCACAGCTACTGTGACAAAAGTTTAATTCAGAAGTTAATTTTTAGTAGCCTCTATTATTGCTGAACATAGGACTCAGGAAACATAAGGTAAGATTATTTTCTATTTACTTTATGCCTTTATTTTGGCACCTTGTATTTTTGTTCTTATTTTGCTTTGCTTTTATCTACAGTGGTTAGATACAAAATTGTTGCTCATTTAATTAAAAAAAAATCAAATATTAAGGTAATTATAATTTGAAATACTATACATTTAAAATGTTTACATTTCTAAATAAATTCAATTCATAGAGAGAAATCATACATGGCACGTTACATTAACATCTGTTTTATTAGCCACTTTTACAACGTTACTAAATACTTTGCTATATAAATAAGTTAATCTCAGTTTTCTTTCTTCCCATAGCTTTATAGCAGCCATGGAAAATGTCATAAAGCTAATGATTCTTGCAGGTTAGTTTTCTCCAAGTTTTATACATTTGTTTTATACATGTGTAAAACACGTGTCACCTTCAGAGCATATTTTCTAAAAGAACAAAACACTTATCTTCTCAGACAAGAATTTAAAACTAATCCTTGTTGCTTTTTACACTTCCTACTTTTCTTCTACAGGACTTTGTTCTCTTTGTCTCTGTGTGTATCAGTACCAATATGTCTTATTCCACACTCCAAAAACCTGGACGGAGGCACAGAGCTACTGCAGGGAAACGTGCGTTGACCTGGCCACCATGGAAGACATGAATGAGATGGATATGGCTCTTCAAAGTGTTGGAGATGACTACAGTGATGCTGTATGGATTGGGTTGTACAAAGGAAGCGACCCAAAGTGGCACTGGTCTATAGCAGACAAAGATTTCTACAAGGATGGAGAAAATAATCACCTAATATGGAGCTCATTAGGTACCGACAACTGTGGTGGTTACGATTCTGGAAAACTTTTTACAGTCTCTTGTCCTGTTACCAAATATTCAGTCTGCTTTGATAGTGAGTATTCCTTTTACATTTTTCTCCTAATAATATGCAAACGCTGACAATCAATTATGCATAACAAAACACAAATGAGCCTAACTGTGCTCACTAATAATATCAGAACATGTTTACATAGAGATGTTGTACAGTATGTGTACAACATCATATTATTTCAGCAGCCATATTGGATATCTAACCGTGGCTGACTCCATCATTATCAAGCGTTCTGTTTGACTTCCAAGTAAAACAAAATGCCCTCCTTGTACACTCTGACATGGAAATTGCAGTAACTCTAAGATTTTCTGCCTAGTCAGTGATGTCCCTATCAGCCTGAGAATGCATTGTGATCCCCCTCGAATGATTTGGGAAGTGTTGCTCAGCAGAGTGATGTCTGGGTTATTTATGACACCCAATCTCAGATAAAAGTTAGACAAAGGATGGATGTATGTTTCTGCTGCATTTGTACCTCTTGTCCACATAGAAACTGATATATGTCCAAAGTAGATTTTGTTTACTTTGCACACAGATTTTTCTATTAATCTGTGTGAATTAAACAGTCTAAGAATAACAAAAACACTGCTGCAGATGCCTGTTCGGTGCATTCCCGCTATTGCTTTTGTTGTAGCAAACACAAAAATATTCTTTTCAGGTTCAGAACAGGGAGCAGCTCAGTACATCCTCAGACCAGAGCTGACGAATTGGACCACCGCTCGAGATTTCTGCAGAAGAAATTACACAGACCTGGTCAGCTTGAGGAATGACGCAGAATACGCAACAGTCCAGGAAGTAGCCAATGGAAATTCAGTATTTGTTGGTCTCTTCAGAGACCCCTGGGTTTGGTCAGACCTGACTGACTCTTCTCTGAGGTACTGGAGGCAATCCCAACTGGTAAATCCAAAAAACAGTGAATATTGTGTAGCTTTGCTGAAGACTGAATCTGGCAAATGGGGAGACAGGAAGTGCACAGAAATGCAGCCTTTCCTCTGCAAATGCAGTAAGTAAAAGTTTCTAATCAGTGCAGCCTGAAACTTACGCATAAATAAACTGTAGAACCAGTCTCTAAGCAATGCTGACAAATGATTTGGTTTCATTTTGAATTTTAGAAAAGTCTAATCTGCAGATTGTGAAACTGGGGATCAGCCTGCAGGACTCAACTTTAGATCTGAATGATCCTTCAGTGCAAAACAGCATCTTGGAGCAAGTAAGTCTTCCAGATGTCAAGCCTTCAAGTGTAGATATGCTTTGATTCAGTTAGCTTAAACTACATTTACATGCTGGTTAAAAAGGATGTTTTCTTTACCCCAGATGAAGCAAAGGCTGAGTGAAAATGTGAATGATGTCATCCATGTTAACTGGAAAAAACACTCAGATGGAAGAGTTTTCATCAAGGAAACAGAGAAACACAACCCATGAGAGGAATACAGCAGGACTGCTAAGATTCTGACTTGAAGATGTAAAAACCCACCAACCAGGATGGGAAAATAAAAAACAACATTTTGCTGTAGCTCATAACGCTTTAATAAAGTTTTTTTTTCCAGCAAAAATACCTTATTTTAGAAACAATGTGATGATTATCCTATTTATTGTTGCTGTTAAATATCAGAAGTAATAAGAATGTAGAAACTTATCCAAAAAATTGTCTCAATTATTATTACTACTAAATGGTTTTAAACACAATCTTTGTATTCCTTGCTGTCTATTTGTCTTTTAGTTGCATAAAAAGTTAATTTCAGATTTTTGTGAAACTCATCTACCCAAATAACTAATAAGTTTCTTTCTTGTTATCTTCTATGTTCTTCTAAAGGATGCATCAATATTTAAGTCGGTTTACCTAGCATAGCATTATGTGAATTTATATTCTACTATTTTTTCTTTTGCATGAGAAACCTACAAAAATAAAAGTTAATCAAGTAACTTATCTGCCCTGGTTTGATATTTCCTTTCACAAAAGTCCTTACAGGTTTTTAATCATGGAAAAGATCTAGAAATAGTAATGTGCTTTTTTCTCAATTAAAAACCAAAATAAATTGCAGACGTGTGATTTTCTGACAGAAAAAATACAACAATCAGCAACACTTGATTTACTTCTGAGGGGAAAACAAATGACACCGGAGACTGGTGCTGTGGATTTTGCAAGTATTTGCATAATAAGGAAGTAAAACCCAGTAAATGGCTTTGAAGGAAAGGAAAGATGAAAAGCAGTAATTCATTGTTAATTAACTGGTGGCGAAAAAGGCAGCGTATTCAAACAAACTAGATTTGTCCCATGGGTGGGACTCTGCCAGTTAGGAGGTTAAACTGTAGCAGAACCAGATATGAATTTATAAATGGGCAAAGACTTTATCATACATAAACTCCCATTGAATTGTTTATGTCAAACCCTATTTGGTTACGAGAGATCCTCTTCGGAGATCTTGTACTAAGACAAATCCTCTAGTAGAGCAAATATAAAGCAAAGAAAAAATATATATATTATAGTTTCCATATATCAAAAAGACCAGGTTGGGCCCTTTGACCCATTAGAACTTCATTCCTGTTCACGGCAGAGATTCAAGTAAGTGTTGGAAACATTCTTTAGATATATTAACATGAATCCATGAAACAAATGAAAACATCCCAATGATGCCCTGTTTTTATCAGACACTGTTGAACAGTCCATCCCAATTGCATTGAGTTACATGTGATTTGTTGATTTTCTAGTTGTGTCAACAAGCAATTTAACAGAAAATTAAGTGGTGTGCAGCAATAACACTATGTTCAAATAATCCACAACCAACTTTGCAGACTTATTATAGTGATTTAATAATGAAATACACACCAGATTTCAGACCAGTTGAATAAACTACAGAATGAAAGAGACCTATATGATAGATCATAAGATAGTTTGATTGTCTGATAGATATGATAGATAATCAGTCTGACAGATTCTGTTCAAAAGACAAGATTTGAAAGTTACACATTATAGCTCTTCATTTTAAATTAACTGATAAATTTGTTGCTCTTTCTTTTTTATTAGTTTTTCAACCTCAAATTTTTCCTTATCTTTCAAAATCAGACCCAGCAAGCATCCCATAGTGTCCCAAAAACACGTGATTGGTTCATCAGAGGCCTACCCCAGCTCAGAACTGCTTTCCCCATAGTGAGTTTTATTTTGGTTTTCAATACAATCAGATATTCATAAGACTTTTTACACTCTCTAGTGGTAAAATGAATCATTCAGCTTTAACTTTAAACCACAGTCATGTCATGAAAACTTAGTAACTTTAATCCAGTCTCGATGCGTACACTTCCACCTCACACAGAGTGAGATATTCATTTCTTCCAGGTATGACAACGTTGACGTATCGACCATCCATGCCGTTGCACTGAAAGGTTTCAGTAAAACCTGGAGCGATGGTTGAGATCACAGCACACCTGTCAGAGGAAAAAGATTTAAGATTTCAGGAAAAAATTAAAGATACAGTCCTTTAGCAAAAGTCATTATGAGAAATTAATTTTTGCTTATAACAACGTTTTATTTGCATTCAGTGTTTTGATAAAATGACTGTAAACTACCTGGGATTGTTATTTCCATTGTTGTCAAGTGAATCTCCAATACGAATTTCAGCTCCGTTAATTCGAGTGGGAACTTCAACGCGATTGGTTATGTTAATATTGAACACTTTATGGGTTCTTCCCAGGTCCAGTCTCCACCAGGGGCTAAAGTCATTATTTGTGGCACTGCAGGAACTCTGGCTAAAGCGGCCTTCGCGATACCCATCGATAGCGTAGTAGGCAATGGCTCCAGGATAAACTGTTGACTGTGAAGCTTTTCCATAAACTGCCACATTTTCTTCTGCAAAACAAAATGTTTAACGTTAGCTGTGATACATAGTCTTCTAATATGCACTGCTTGTTGACAACTGCACATCTTTATTTAAAAAGTTTACTTTTTTGTTTGTTCAAATAGTCCATTTTGTATTTTATTGATGCAAAACTTATTGTTTTCACATGTGAATAGGGATTGACATACAATTTGTTATAAAAAATAGATCTCTGTCTACTTTCTGACAGTCCACCCACCATGTGCTCTTTTCCATTTTTTGTTTTAAATTACCATAAATTTTCAGCAGATAAGCTACTGTATATTTTTAAATATATTTTACATTCATGAACAGTATTGACGTTGAAAAAACAGTGTTTTTTGTGCAGGTTTTATCTGATGATCAGTGACGTGCGGTAAGGTTCATATTTGGTGAAGCACTAACTTAATCATAATCATATTTACAAGTATAGACCCTCTGCATGTTATTGTTTACATAAGGAAATTTCGCGCATGCGGACAACGCTGGAGGGCAAAAAGACTATTGTTTTACATGTCATGCATAGCCGCGCTGCCGCCGTAGAATAATTACGTTAACTCAATCAAACTTAGACATGTAGATATTATTAATTTCGTGCTGTGCTCCACAGCAAATGGAAAACCGTAAAGTACAACTCAAAACCACTTCTTTTTCTCTCTGTGTATTAGCGCAGCTATGCGCAGATTCGTTGCCATAGCAACTGACAACACCGAAACAAAAATAAAAACACTTAAATATTTCCCACACAAAAAGCAGAACATTTAGTAGTATGGTTTTAGCCTTAATGTTTATTTTGCTATTATTAATAAGTGATTGCTGTGGTAAGAAGGGAAAACCATAAATATATCGCAGTACTTTACTGTATGGCTAGCTCCATGGCTAGCTCGCTGTTACTGTCTCTTACTCTGCAGTTGTGCAGTCACAATGTCTGGGATCATGAGCGCCCCCTGCCATGTGGCAAGAGAACTGTCTGCCTCACCTCGATTCTGATCTCTGCCGTTTCTGATCGCTTCCTATCATTGAATGGGAAATTTCGGAAATTCAGCGATTTTGAAGGAAAAATAATAATCAAAATTGGTTAAGCGAAATGAAAAATATATACTTCATAGTGCAAACCACAGGGTGAAAATAGCAATATAAATTATTTTATAATTATATGATGACAGGTGAGGCTCTGCCTCGCCTACCTCCCTTGACCGCACGTCACTGCTGATGATTGAGTTGAATATTGGCTAAGACAAATGTCTTCAATAGTTATCACTTTGGCTTCGAAAAGTCATAAAAACAACACAAAATTTTGAAAAAGATTGTTTTGTCATTTTTAACCTTTAAGTAAACTTTATTTTGTAAATGCCCCAATTCAGGCATCATAAAAGCTAAATATGTATTTTTTTGTTATATATATGGTGTGAATGCAGTTTTAAATGTTAGTCAGAAGATGCAATACGACTTATTGGAATTGAAACCTGAGAAGTTACAAGATGTACAGTGAGAAATCTTCATTGAAGAACACCTGGGGTAACTTGGTCTAATAAATCAAGCTTGTCAGTGGTGCTCACTGATCATTAAACAAACATGTTTTGAAAGATTCTCACCAGTCGGGGCGCGGTATCCATAGACCTCCACTTCACAGAGAGACAGAACCCTGTTCACACCAGGTGCTATAATGATCACATAACGTCCTTCCACACGCTCAGTAAAATTCATTGCATAAGAGCTTCCAGCTGCAACAGTAGAAACGGTAGCAACCCTAGAAAAGAAGAGTTGAGTCAGTAACATTCAAGATTTTGTAAGAGTAATTCCCACAGGGTTTGCTGAAGTGTTTAAAAACATACCCAAATCTAATTTTGTAATTTTTTTTAATCAATTACTAACTATTTTGATAATCTTGGTATCAATATAAACATAACATTTGGAAGTGTTTTTGCAATACACAGACTATAAATGTTTAGAAATATCATAAATAAGGCTAAAATCATTTGGAAACCATAGAACCACCCCTGGACAATACCTGTGCAAAGGTCAATGCATCTAAGGTAAACGAAAAAAATAAAATTGCTGTTAAAATCTTAGGTTGCTTGAGTTTGTTTTGGGTTTTGTCATTATTTGTGTTCCTTAGTTTCTTATCTATGTTAGTTTTGCCTTGTTTTTACTTTTTTCATTTAGTTCCTATAGTGATTGTAGTTATGTTTATTTCTTTTGTCTATTTTTTACTTGATTACTCTAATTTTATTATGTTTCTTTGTTTAATTATTCCCCAGTAGATTTAGATTTAGATTAATTTCCCAGTACACAGTGTGCTCTCACTCAGCCCCTGTGTCTATTCCTCTTTTTCTCTCTCTCCTGAGCATGTCTTCTGCTCTTTCGCCTCTCACCCAATAACTCATCAGCCCAAGACTATTGTTCCTGCATTTCACATCTCTTTCATTCACTCTTTGTTGGTTCTTTCCATTACTTGGTCATTTTACCCTGCATACTCCCTTTATCTCCTTGTTGGCGTTTACATTGTGGATTATTTACTCCCTGTGTTTTTTGTAATTTTGTTTATTGCAGAGAGCCTCCACCAACTCTTTGCATTTGGTTCCATTATCAAGTGTTACTAAAACAGTAACATTTACAAAGTTTAATGGAGTTTTGCCTTAAAACTGTGGATTTCCTTTGTTTTACATGTCTAAAATTGCTTTTTTCTTTTTTTTTTTCTAAGTTACCCTCATCTATTTTTTTTAAATCCGAAACAATAAATTGCCTCTAATTGAAGTGTATTTTTTGGAAATACAGTGTAACACAAGAACAATTACAACAATTTTAGACACATTTTACAAAAAAATAAAATTATAACACCAAGTATACAGTATATTAATTTTTCGTACTTCCAGAGCTCCCTATAATGTCTTTTTGATGACGGTTTCTGGAAACTGATGTCTGTCTTTTAGCCCTTGAGCATATACTCAAATGCTCAAATGATTTTTATCAGTGTAGCCAAGAGTCTAATGTTTCTTTGGATACTAAATATGTCTCTGTTTAAGGGGAGGTGCAGAAATGAAAAAAAAATCAAATCTGAGCAGCATTGAGCCTCCCTTGTTTCACACTGTAGTCATGACATAATCACTCACAGTGGGTTTGCAGTGCCGTCTTGTCGCAAAGAGTTCCCGATGCGAACCTCCACACCATTGAGTTGCTCTGCACAGCAGTCTCCTCTGTTGGTGATGATGACCTGGGTGACTATATATGAGTCCAGCAGGTCCACCCTCCACCAGGGGTTGTTTTCTGTATCAGTGTGGGTGCAAGATCCCTTTGTAAGGTCAGCATTTAGGTTTCCATCAATAGCATTGGAGGCACCTACAAATCCATTCCACGGCTCCGCTTTGTACTGAGAAGACTGTGTAGCTTTGCCACGCAAAGCCACATTTTCTGAAATGAATAGAGAAATTCAACGAAGAATAAATTAATCCTATTGTTGCAGTATTCTAAATTTACTCAAACACTGTGACATGCTACTTACGGTAAGTGTAACCTGAGTACATTGGCAGGAGGAGCAGTAAATGAAATAATACATCGTACCTCATGATTCTGACAAAAACAGGAGCAAAAAACTTGGATTTAGGTTATAGTTATAGTTAGTATAACTATTTTATAACATTTCATGCTATATTATAGTAAACAGTGTCCTATTTGTGAGAAAGTCTGGTACGAATTATTTAAGAAAACTGAGAAATTACCTTGATTCTTTGGTGGGTTTGCGGTTTGAGGTGAGGGATTTGCCTTTGAGTGTTTGCTAAGTCCTTCACTCATCTATTTATATCAGGTAAAACTCAAATGTTGTCCAATCACATCTCAAAGAGAAGTCAGCTCCTACAATTCTCAGTAACCTTCAGCTTACAAAGTCCAGCTGTCACTGGATTTAGTTATTTACTTTCCCATCTTTATTTAAACAGATCATGGTTTAGTTAAACTCAGTGTTATGCCTCCTAAATAAAAGAGGTCATTACCACCAACACAGTAAAATATTAACCAAGGTCCAGAACACTTTCAAATTCAATGTGAATCTGAAAGTGGATCTTTGAAACCTAGTAATCATCCTCAGATCAAAAAAGTAATATGGTTATTCTTATTAAAAAACGGTTTAGAAACTTTTCTAAAGGAACCACTTCCATGAATTCTGTTGGAATTTAAAATATTAGACATTAGGAAATATATTTAAAGTTAAATAAAGAGAACATGTTGCTTTGAAAAACTAATACTCAATTTGTAAGTTCTTACAAGCTATTGTCTGTAGGAATGTTTTACCCATAGCTGCAAAATGCTTGATGAAAATATTTAAAATTTTGAATCCAACAACATTAATCAATTGTTCAGGGGAAACATCTGATAAAGGAGTTTGTAAAAATGCCAGTGTTGATGAGAAATTAATAAAGTAAGTTATTAGTGAGTATAATTTCTGTTTCTTTCAATTCCATTTTGAAGTCAGTCTGAATACCATTACAGATTAACATTCATGTAGCTATTGTGATTTGTTAGTCTTAAAATAAAACAATTTTTAATCTTTATGCACAAAGCATTATAGTTTTATTTTGTGACTCCTCTTTGAATTGTGGGAGACAATCTCTGAAAAGCAGGAACGCAGAAACGTCCTCAATCACTCATCATCCACCAGCATTTTTCCTTCTTATCAGTTTAAAGCCCAAATATTATGTCAACATAATACATTCTCTACAAAGCTTCAAATATCTGGAGAGGAGAGTAGATGAAGTGGTTGTTTCTTAGAAGTGGCTGACTAATAATAAATCATTCAATAAGATTGTTGATACAACAAATTACAAGTCAAACAGGTCATGTTGGACTCCTTTAAAAGGATAGGAGAATTTGAAACATGCAACATATTATTGAAACTTACTTTACTTTTTTATTCATCTAATTTAAAATAGTTTTTGAAATATCTGCAAATTAGTCCAAAACACTTAAGTACAAAATTTAAAGGAGTCAACAGTTGCTTTAAATGAGGTGGATTTAGTTGTTGAGCAATATTGAAAATTCCAAGCTGTGTCTATTTATGTTATCCCAGACTGGCTTGGCTGTAAAAATAAGGGAAAAGTTCTGAGCTGGTAAACAGTAAAAACAATAAAGTACAAAAAGTTCAGAAATATTTTTAAAACTGAATCATTTCAACACCACATGCCTGCAACTAAACAGAGTTTAAAAAAACAAAAACAAATGAAAGACAAATGCTTGAAAATGTGGCATCGGGATCACACACTGGGAATGTGTGTGATATTTATGAAATTATTTTTTGCACAGTTGACCCTATCATTCTTTGGCCTTGTTCACCTTCAGCTTCTCTTGCTAAAGTGACACAGATAGTACTTTAAAACATGATTCTGCTGAATGAAGCTGCACTGGAGAAGCAATGCTTGCTTGTGTCACTCTCTTGTTTTTACAAGAACCTTGTCTGTGTTCACAAGAAATTAGAATAAAGTTTGCATTTGTCTGCTTTAAATGCTAACAGAGATTTGCGTAGAAAAATACTTTACAGTGTTTAGATACTGATTAACCTTGCTTGACTTGGCCACTGGATACAACCATATAAGCCTAATGTTTTCTCTAATGCTACAAGGGTGTATTAAGCTTTAAACTATAGTAGATATAAATGGCATTTTGACTACATAAGCAGGTTTTGTGAGAAAGTATAAGTGGCCGTGTGATGCACAAAGAGATCTTTAAAATGAAACAAGTTTTAGATTTCTTGATCTTTTCGAACACTGAAGATACCAACAACTGCAAAAGTTACCCACACATCCTTTTACTGTTTTATTTTATTTTTATCAAACTCTCGTTGCCTGTGATTGGTCTGGATGAATTAGCAGCCCCTTCTTTTATAAAACACTTCTAGATGACTGAGTTACAGACATCCCTACCGTCATTGTTTTATCCAACAAATTGTAGAATTTAATGATTTAAGGTTTTTTTTGCAGTTTCAGTTTGATACTTATTTTGGCTCAAGCTTGTATTTATGCATTCTTTTTTATGTATCCCCTAGATTCATCTCCTTTATCTCTTTATTTATTTTCTTTTTGAAAATTTGTGATGGCATGTTACTAAATGTGCATAACTAAGTAAGAAATTCTTTACTTTTCAAACTCAAAAAAGTTCTTTCTTTTTCTAGAAAATTTCTGAGGTTAATCTAAAAATGTCTGCCTTTTTGGGTGGAAATTTACTCCTTTTTTGTACAATGGCCCTAATATATTGTCATAAAGGAATGTAAACATGTGATCTTCTCTGTAATTTCCATATGGTTTTGCATACATAGAAAGATAAATAAAGTCATGCCTACCAAAGCATCCACCACACACATTAAGCAGACTCTGTACTGCTAAAGTAACAAAAGATTTGTTCAACAGTTAATTTATAGCCACTATTTTTCTTGAACACTTTGCTCAGAATACATAAGGTAAGAAGCTTCTTAATTCTCAATACTTACCATCAATTTTTCATCATTTAAGGCAATAAACAATTTTTATGCACATTTGTAGTTGATTACATTTCAAAATAAATATAATTGTTGAAGTAAAATCCTCAATAGCTCATTACAATGCCATCTCTCCATCTAGTTTATAGACCACTGTTGAGGAATTATGTGAAGTTTTCCCATAAATTAATCTATTTTCTCTCTTCCTATTCACTTCATTACAGACATGGGAAATGTCACATGTCTTATAATACTTGCAGGTTAGTCTTATACATCTGTGCTACCTGTCTAATGGAAACAAAACAATTATAATCGTCTCGGACAAGAACATTTCCAACTAATCCTTGTTGCTTTTTACACTTCTAACTTTGCTTCCACAGGACTGTGTTCTCTCTGTCTTTGTATGCATCAGCATCAATATGTCTTATTCCACAGTCCAAAAACCTGGACCGATGCACAGAGTTACTGCAGGGAAACATGCATTGACCTGGCCACAATCGAAGACATGAAGGAGATGGATATGGCTCTTCAAAGTGTTGGAAATGACTACAGTGATGCCGTATGGATTGGGTTGCATAGAGGAAAGGAGCTAACTTGGCATTGGTCTCTGGCAGACAAATATTTCTACAAGGATGGAGAAAAAAATTATATAAAATGGAAAAAGCCTTTAAGTACTAATAACTGTGCTACTTTCAGTAATGGAGAACTTTCTACACTCTCCTGTCTTGAAAATAGACATTCAATCTGCTTTGATAGTGAGTATTACTTTTGTATTTTGGTCCTAATAAGACATAATGAAACAGCACACATGAATGAGTTATCCATATCAAAAACCAAATGAGCCTATTATGAATGCCAGCATCTGGGAGTTGGTATATTTCAAAATTTTGAACACAATTACATTTTGAGTTGTGAAAATTTTTAAGTTTACACTGATGTGCTTTATTATCCCAAAGGCTAGAAGAGTCATTGCTCGATCTAATTCCAATAACTAATCGAATAACTTTGGATTACTACTTGCAAATAAGAACGTTTTCATTTTTATGTCTTCTAGAGTGAAAAAAACATGTTTTTCTACAGATGTTGTACAGTATTTTCTGAGACAGTGGTTTAATGTGATGTAAACCATGAAAAACGGTTTATTTCTGCAAGTCTGAAATTCCTTATATCAGCACAGCAGCCACATTGGATTTTATCTCACCTATTGTTTTTGTTGTAATAAATACAAAATATTATCTAACTTCTCATTTCAGGAACAAAGCAAGGAGCAGCTCAGTATATCTTCAATCCAAATTTAATGACATGGACCGCCGCTCGAGATTTCTGCAGAGAAAACTACACAGACCTGGTCAGCCTGAGGAATGACGCAGAATACGCGACAGTCCAGGAAGTAGCCAATGGAAAATCAGTATTTGTTGGTCTCTTCAGAGACCCATACGAGTGGTCAAACCTGACTGACTCCTCACTAAGGTACTGGAGGGAATCCCAACTGGTAAATACAGAATATCATCAAAACTGTGTTGCAATGCTGAAGAATGAATCTGGCAAATGGGGAGACAGGAAATGCACAGAAGTTCATCCTTTCCTCTGCAAATGCAGTAAGTAAACATTTTAAGCAATATAAACCTATTGTAAAATGTGCAAAATAAGGAAGCAGTGTATAACAAATTATTTTGATTAATTTTGACTTTAGTACAAACTAAACTGCAGTTCATAAAACTGAGGATCAGCCTGCAGGACTCAAGTTTGGATCTGAATGACCCTGCAGTGCAAAACAGCATCTTGGAACAAGTAAGTTTTCCAGATGTTCATGCAGGTACATTTTGGTTCAGCCAATATAAACCTTATTGAAAAACCTTAACTTTCTTTTATCCCAGATGAAGCAAAGGCTGGGTGGAAGTGTAAGTGGTGTCAACAAACTTAACTGGAAAAAACACTCAGAAGGAAAAGTTTTCATCAAGGAAACAGAGGAACACAACCAATGAGACGAATACAGCAGGACTGCTAAGATTCTGACTTGAAGATGTAAAAGCCCACCAACCAGGATGGTAAAAAAACTTTTAGCTGTTGCTGATTAAACTCTTTTCAATAGGAATGCTTAGGCGCTAATATGATGACTATCTTCAATAACTCTGTGAGTCATTAGGCTTTTTAATTTAGCCTGCCTCTTATTTTTTAGCAAATTCAGAAATCCAACCATATGATCTATCATCTATCATTAATATGTCCTACTTTCATCCTGAGAATTTCATCTTTCATTTAATTTAGAGCCTCCTGTGTAGAAAAGATACACATTAACATGTGCACCATTAAGACTAAGATTACTTTCAGTCTTCATCATAATGAACTGGTCCACAGGAAAAAACCCAGTAACAACAGGATTAAGCACTAACATGGTAAACACGAAATAAATTAGCAAGGATATGTATCCAGTAAGCTTTAACAACAAAAAATGTAAGTCCTTCATGTATATTAGTTTTACTTCAAACCAATAGTACTCAAAAGGAACTGAAGAGTATTTCAAGAACATCTAGAGAAAATGAATGAAGAGCAAATGCTGGCACCTCTGAAGTTTAGTGTCTGGAGACCAACACCAGACATTGTTGAACTTCCTTCAGGTTAAGCAACTGTTCCTTTCTTTTTTGTGCATTTTAATGGGAAAGGAACATGTTCACCACTTTACACAACACAAGAAAAGTACATAAACTCTCCATTGTTGCAGCTACTGCAGTGTTTCAAACTGCCAGCAGCCATATTGGATTTTGATGAAGGGGTTGATGAGATGACCTTCGAGTTTAATTTTCCTGCTAGGAATTTTTAGTTGGATGTTTTGCTACAATCATGCATTTATTTTTATTCTTCCGCTTTTTTGTGTGGGAATATGTCCAGCTCCAGTTTTGGTATTGTTTCAAAACACCTTCACAGTGTCTTAGAAAACATTAGAATTTATATTAATTCCAGTATAAAGATATGTAATCTGTAATAATTTAAGAAGTACTGCATTATTGTATGACATGAAACGGTCAGCAGGATTTTATATTGATAAATGGTTTTAAGGAAATTTTTTGCCAACTATTTGTCTTTTAGATACATGACTTGCTAAGTTCACATGCTATCTGTATTTTTTTCAAACTAAAAGTTAATAAAGTAACTTGTCTGGCCTTGTTTTATTTAATTGTTTTGCAAAGGTTCTTTGCGGTTTTCAGTCATCCAAAAAGATTAGAAAATACCATGCTTATTTCCCAACTTAAAACCAAAACCAGATACAGGTGATAATCTGATAGGATAAATACCATGAGCAGTCAGACTTTATTTACTTTTGAGGAGAAATAAAGATGGCAGCTGAGATTGATGTAGCTGTCTTTGCTAATGTACAGTACATGAGTGATAAACTATTGAATACATTTGAGGAAAAGGAGAAAACAGAAGCAATAACCAACAAATTCCATAGCTTAGTTCAAACTCTGGCTTTTGGAAACATGTTTTAGTATCTTCAGACTCAATCCAGTCTAGAGCCATACACTTCCACCTCACACAGAGTGAGGTGCTCAGTTCTTCCAGGTACGACAACATTGATGTATCGGCCGTCCATCCCGTTACATTGAAAGGTTTCAGTAAAACCTGGAGCGATGGTTGAGATCACAGCGCACCTGTTAGAAACACAAATTGTTTTTGGTTCAGTGAGCATATGAGTTTTGCACTTGTCCTCTCTTGCTCTCGTTAAGAACACTTTACAGTACCTGGGATTGTTGTTTCCGTTGTTGTTTAGTGAATCTCCAACACGGATTTCAGCTCCATTAATTCGATTGTGATATTCTACACGGTTGGATATGTTGATAGAGAACACTTTATGGGTTTTTCCCAGGTCCAGACGCCACCAAGGATTAAATTCCCCTGCTGTATGACTGCAAGAAACCCTGTTCGAATGGCCAACACGATTCCCATCAATTGCATTGTAGGCAATGCCTGTATCATACAAAGATGACTGAGTAGCTTTTCCATAAATTGCCACATTTTCTTCTGCAAAACAAAATTTTAAATGTCTGCTGTGATACATAGTCTTCTAATATACAGTGCACATTGACAGTTGCATATCTTTATGTAAAAAGTTTACTTTTTTGTTTGTTCAAATAGCCCATTTTGTATTTGATTGATGCAAAACACATTGTTTTGATATATGAATAACGGCTGACATAACTTGCTCTAATAAATCAAGCTTGTCAGTGGTGCTCACTGATCATTAAACAAACATGTTTTGAAAGATTCTCACCAGTCGGGGCGCGGTATCCATAGACCTCCACTTCACAGAGAGATAGAACCCTGTTCACACCAGGTGCTATAATGATCACATAACGTCCTTCCACACGCTCAGTAAAATTCATTGCATAAGAGCTTCCAGCTGCAACAGTAGAAACGGTTGCAACCCTAGAAAAGAAGAGTTGAGTCAGTAACATTCAAGACTTTGTAAGAGTAATTCAGACAGCGTTTGCTGAAGTGTTTAAAATAACATGCCCAAATCGAATTTAGTATTTTTTTTTAGCATTTACAAACTATTTTAATATTCTTGGTTTCAATATAAAGATTACATTTGGAAGAATCCATCAGAAGTGAAAAGATCACAGCAGCTGATAGATTTGTGCTCCACAGCAAAGGGAAAAACCGTTAAAGTACAACTCAAAACCATTTCTTTCTCGCTGTCTGTATTAGCACAGCTACGTGCAGATTCGTTGTAATAGCAACTAACAACAACGCCACAAAACAAACAAACAAACAAAAACAAAAAAACACTCAAATATTTCTCACACAAAAAGCAGAATATTTAGTCTGTTGCAGTAATATGGTTTTAGGCTTAATGTTTATTTTGCGATTATTAATAAGTGATTGCTGTGGTAAGAGGAGAAAACTACAAATATATCGCTGGACTTCACTTTACTGTATAGCTGTCACTCTGCTGCTAAGGAGTCACAAAACCGATGTCTGGGCTCATGAGCGCCCCCTGCCATGAGGCAAGAGAACTGCCTGCCTCACCTTGAATCTGTTAATGATCGCTCCTCAGCACACCAAACACGTTACACACACAATTGGTGACAAGAAAACACTGTACATTATATACTGAAGCTAAATTATGGAAAATCAGTTCATATATTAAATGTTTTTAGTCATTTTATTGGCGACAAACAGACAGGAGAAACGTATTCCCATAGAATGGCAGCCAGTGCAGTTAGAGAGAGGTTGCACAATCCAGGGTGAGGCTCAGCTCGCTGCTGCCTCACCGGCTTCGCTTCTGAGCATTTGAATGGGAAAATGCAAAATTCAGTGATTTTGAAGAAAAAAATAATCAGAATTGGTTAAGCTAAATGAAAGATAGGTACTTTATAGTACAAACCACAGGGTGAAAATAGCAATATAAATTATTTTATCATATTTTTTTCCATGATGAAATGAGAAAGAAGTCACAGCACATCACTGCTTTCTCATTTTGGCCTGTGTACTCCCTTTATCTCCTTGTTGGCGTTTACATTGTGGATTATTGACTCTCTGTGGCTTTTGTAATTTTGTTAATTGCAGAGAGCCTCCACCATCTCTCTGCATTTGGTTCCATTATCAAGTGTCACCAAAACATGAACATATTACAAAGTTTAATGGAGTTTTGCCTTTAAACTGGGGATTCCCTTTGCTTTAATCACTAAACTTATTTTTGCATGTCTAAATTTGTCTTTTTTTTTAAAAAATTACCCTCATCTATTGTTTTTATTCAAAACAATAAATTGCTACATTTCCCTCTAATTCAAATGTATTTTTTTGAAATACAGTGTAACACTGTAGACACATTTTACAAAAAAATAAAATTATAACACCAAGTATATATATATTTTTTGCACTTCCAGAGCTCCCTATAAATGCTCCCTTTTTGATGAAGGTTTCTGGAAACTGATGTCTGTCTTTTAGCCCTTGGGCATAAACTCAAATGCTCAATGATTCTTATCAGCTTGTAGCCAAGAGCCTAACGTTTCTTTGGATACTAAATATGTCTCTGTTTTAGGGGAGGTGCAGAAATGAAAAACAAAATCAAATCTGAGCAGCATTGAGCCTCCCTTGTTTCACACTGTAGTCATGACATAATCACTCACAGTGGGTTTGCAGTGCCATCTTGTCGTAAAGATTTTCCAATGCGAACCTCCACACCATTGAGTTGCTCTGCACAGCAGTCTCCTCTGTTGGTGATGATGACCTGGGTGACTATATATGAGTCCAGTAGGTCCACCCTCCACCAGGGGTTGTTTTCTGTATCAGTGTGGGTGCAAGATCCCTTTGCAAGGTCAGCATTTAGGTTTCCATCAATAGCATTGGAGGCATCCACAAATCCATTCCACGGCACCCCTTTGTAGCGAGAAGACTGTGTAGCTTTGCCACGTAAAGCCACATTTTCTGAAATTAACAGAGAAATCCAATGAAGAATAAATTAATTCTATTGTGGGTGGTTTTGCTTAAGATATTTGTGCAGTCATTAAAAAAAGTCTTCCATTTATTTGATAGTTGATAGTTTCAATGTTACTTATACGTCTCAGTGGCACGTACTTGCATTATAACAAGTCTTTTATGCAGGCATGAAACAAATGTTTTCGCTATTTATATAAAAACACAATGAGAAATCAGATGAAGTATTTTACTGTCTTTGCATTTTGACAGCTTGTTCTAAATTGGCAATGATGAAGTCGTGTCCATAAAATCAATCAATGCAATGAATAATAAGTAATGCTTTTATCAGCTTTGAAAGGAGTTGTAAAAGATTGCACTCTTAATGTTTTTTTAAATAAATCAAACAATCAATTTTGCGTTTTCTCAAAAACACGAAGTGGAAAAACAAGCAGCTAAAAATAAAACAGGACAAGAAAACACATTTTTAGCCCATTTAGGGATCCCTCAATGTAAAGGTTTATAAATAAAAACTACATATATTTGGAAGTCAGAGTATTAAGGTTTTTGCTTAAATTTAAGAAAACCCTTTCTCTAAAGACAAAAATCATTTTAAATAAGTTCAATTAGGCCAACCTGCTTTGCGCATATATTAATGCTCCTATCACAAACAATGCTTATGGTCTCTAAATTTACACAAATACTGTTGCATGCTACTTACGGTAAGTGTAAGCTGAGCACATTGGCAGGAGGAGCAGCAAATGAAATAGTACATCGTACCTCATGTTTCCTCTTGTCCTGTTTTTGATTTTGACAGAAACATGAGGGAAAAGCTGGGATTTAGGACAATTAGTGTAACCATTTTCAACATTTCATGCTATATTACAGTATTACTGTCCTATTTGTGAGACATTCTGGTAAAAATTATTCAAATGAGAAATTACCTTGATTGTTTGGTAGGTTTGCGGTTTGAGGTGAGGGATTTGCCTTTGAGTGTTTGTGAAGTCCTTCACTCATCTATTTATATCAGGTAAAACTCAAATGTTGTCCAATCACATCTCAAAGAGAAGTCAGCTCCTACAATTCTCAGTACGCTTCAGCTCACAAAGTCCATTTGTCACTGGATTTAGTTATCTACTTTGCCATATCTATTTAAACAGATCATGGTTTAGTTAAACTTTAGGCAGACACAATAAAACAGTGTTAAGCCTCCTAAATATAAAAGGTAATTACTGATAACACAGCAAAATATTAACCAAAGTTCAGGACACTTGGTTAATATTCAATGTGAATCTGAAAGTGGATCTTTTAAACAAACTAATCATCCTCAAAATACAGGAGTATTATTGTGATTGTCAGAAAATAAAACTAGAAACTTTTTTTAAAGGAACAACTTCTTTAATTTTGTTTAATGAGCCTATTAGGAATGTTAGCATCTGAGAGTTGATATTTTGAAATTTTGAACAAAATTACATTTTGAAATGAAAAAACATGTTTACGTTTACAATTATATGCTTTATAATCCCAAAGGTTAGAAGTGTCATTACTTGATCTAGTTCGAATAACTAATCTAAAACTTCTAACTTTTATTCCAATACGCGACAGTCCAGGAAGTAGCCAATGGAACAGCAGTATTTGTTGGTCTCTTCAGAGACCCATACGAGTGGTCAGACCTGACTGACTCCTCACTAAGGTACTGGAGGGAATCCCAACTGGTAAATACAGAATATCATCAAAACTGTGTTGCAATGCTGAAGAATGAATCTGGCAAATGGGGAGACAGGAAATGCACAGAAGTTCATCCTTTTCTCTGCAAATGCAGTAAGTAAACATTTTAAGCAATATAAACCTATTGTAAAATGTGCAAAATAAGAAAGCAGTGTATAACAAATTATTTTGATTAATTTTGATTTTAGTACAAACTAAACTGCAGTTCATAAAACTGAGGATCAGCCTGCAGGACTCAAGTTTGGATCTGAATGACCCTGCAGTGCAAAACAGCATCTTGGAACAAGTAAGTTTTCCAGATGTTCATGCAGGTACATTTTGGTTCAGTCAATATAAACTTTATTGGAAAAACCTAACTTTTTTTTATCCCAGATGAAGCAAAGGCTGGGTGGAAGTGTAAGTGGTGTCAACAATCTTAACTGGAAAAAACACTCAGAAGGAAAAGTTTTCATCAAGGAAACAGAGGAACACAATCAATGAGACGAATACAGCAGGACTGCGAAGATTCTGACTTGAAGATGTAAAAGCCCATCAACCAGGATGGTAAAAAAACTTTTAGCTGTTGCTCATTAAACTTTTTTCAATAGGAATGCTTAGGCGCTAATATGATGACTATCTTGAATAACTCTGTGAGTCATTATCAATCAATCAATCAAATTTTATTTGTATAGCACATTTCAGCAGCAAGGCATTTCAAAGTGCTTTACATCATTACAAACACAGAAACACAATGCAACATAGAATCAAAAACAAAGCATTAAGTCAAGTTCCATCAATAAATTTGTAAGTGATTACATTTCAAATACAATTCTAAACAGGTGGGTTTTTAGTCGAGATTTAAAAGAAGTCATTGTTTCAGCTGTTTAACAGTTTTCTGGAAGTTTGCTCCAAATTTGTGGTGCATAGATGCTGAAAGCTGCTTCTCCTCGTTTGGTTCTGGTTCTGGGGATGCAGAGCAGACCAGAACTGGAAGACCTGAGAGGTCTGGAAGGTTGATACAATAAAAGCAGATCTTTAATGTATTGTGGTGCTAAGCCGTTCAGTGATTTATAAACTAACAACAGTATTTTAAAGTCTATTCTTTGAGCTACAGGGAGCCAGTGGAGGGACTTTAAAACTGGTGTTATGTGCTCTATCTTCCTGGTGTTAGTGAGAGCACGAGCAGCAGCATTCTGGATCAGCTGAAGCTGTTTGATTGATTTGTTGGACAGACCTGTGAAGACGCTGTTACAAAAATCAATACGACTGAAGATGAACGCATGGATAAGTTTCTCTAGATCTGGCTGAGACATTAGTCCATTAGGCTTTTTAATTTAGCCTGCCTCTTATTTTTTAGCAAATTCAGAAATCCAACCATATCATCTATCATCTGTCATTAATATGTCCTGCTTTCATCCTGAGAATTTCATCTTTCATTTGATTTAGAGCCTCCTGTGTAGAAAAGATACACATTAACATGTGCACCATTAAGACTAAGATTACTTTCAGTCTTCATCATAATGAACTGGTCCACAGGAAAAAACCCAGTTACAACAGGATTAAGCACTAACATGGTGAAAATGAAATAAATTAGCAATGATATGTATCCAGTAAGCTTTAACAACAAAAAATGTAAGTCCTTCATGTGCATTAGTTTTACTTCAAACCAATAGTACTCAAAAGGAACTGAAGAGTATTTCAAGAACATCTAGAGAAAATGAATGAAGAGCAAATGCTGGCACCTCTGAAGTTTAGTGTCTGGAGACCAACACCAGACATTGTTGAACTTCCTTCAGGTTAAGCAACTGTTCCTTTCTTTTTTATGCATTTTAATGGGAAAGGAACATGTTCACCACTTTACACAACACAAGAAAAGTGAATAAACTCTCAATTGTTGCAGCTACTGCAGTGTTTCAAACTGCCAGCAGCCATATTGGATTTTGATGAAGGGGCTGATGAGATGACCTCTGAGTTTAATTTTCCTGCTAGGAATTTTTAGTTGGATGTTTTGCTACAATCATGCATTTATTTTTATTCTTCTGCTTTTTTGTGTGGGAATATGTCCAGCTCCAGTTTTGGTATTGTTTCAAAACACCTTCACAGTGTCTTAGAAAACATTAGAATTTATATTAATTCCAGTATAAAGATATGTTATCTGTAATAATTTAAGAAGTACTGCATTATTGTATGACATGAAACGGTCAGCAGGTTTTTATATTGATAAATGGTTTTAAGCATATTTTTGTCAACTATTTGTCTTTTAGATACATAACTTGCTAAGTTCACATGTTATCTGTATTTTTTTCAAACTAAAAGTTAATAAAGTAACTTGTCTGGCCTTGTTTTATTTAATTGTTTTGCAAAGGTTCTTAGAGGTTTTTAGTCATCTAAAAAGATTAGAAAATACCATGCTTATTTCCCAACTTAAAACCAAAACCAGATACAGGTGATAATCTGATAGGATAAATACCATGAGCAGTCAGACTTTATTTACTTTTGAGGAGAAATAAAGATGGCTGCTGAGATTGATGTAGCTGTCTTTGCAAAGCAAGTAAGTGATAAATAGTGAATGCATTTCAGGAAAAGGAGAAAACAGAAGCAATAACCAACAAATTTTAATGTCTTAAAAATCATTTCACTTGAAAATAAGAGGGCAGATCTTCTTTAAATTCATTGCAGATGTCATTCATGATCTTATCTCAAAAGGCAGATTATCAAGTCAAACATTCAGACAATCTCGTAAGACTCCAGACAGCAATACAAAAAAGAAAGTATCTGCTTTAAGTAAAAAGCCATTCACTGTTTCATTTGTAAACATAAGCTTCAGTCTGAGATACAAATTAATTTAATATTGTAAATATACACAGTTATAAAACACTTGAAAGCTCATCCTTTGTGATGTGAATGAATGTCTGAAGGAGAACTTTGACACTTAATTTGTTGTGAGGATTTTCTGCCATCTTGTGGTCACAATTTCTAAGCTCTAACTATAATTAAGTATGACAACCTCATCATTTATATTGTGGAGACTCCTATCAGTGAAATGAGATCCTTATAATGTAACATCTAACATCTTTAATTCAATCCAGTTTGGATGCGTACACTTCCACCTCACACAGAGTGAGATATTCATTTCTTCCAGGTATGAAAACGTTGATGTATCGACCATCCATCCCGTTACATTGAAAGGTTTCAGTAGAACCTGGAGCGATGGTTGAGATCACAGTACACCTGCAAAAGGAAATAAACATTGTTTCTTTTTCAGTGTTTACTTGAACAAAAAATGGAACAAAGTGAATTGGTAGAAAATATATTGTCCTGTAATATTTTATTTATTTTAAGAGGACTGTAAACTACCTGGGATTGTTATTTCCATTGTTATCAAGTGAATCTCCAATACGAATTTCAGCTCCGTTAATTCGAGTGGGAACTTCTACCCGATTGGTTATGTTAATACTGAACACTCTATGGGTGCTCCCCAGGTCCAGTCTCCACCAGGAGTTAAAGTCATTATTTGTGGCACTGCAGGAACCCTGGCTAAAGTATGCAGCACGACTCCCATCGATGGCGTTGTTGGCAATGGCTCCAGGATAAACCGTTGACTGTGAGGCTTTTCCATAAATTGCCACATTCCCTAATGCAAACAAACAACAACAACAAAAAGATAAAATAAAATAAATGTCCCTTCTCATAGTTTTCCCGACGTTAACCTGTTTTCTGAATGTTAGGACTCAGAATTAAAGCAGTTCCTTGCCTTATCTTTCAGTTTGTTTTTTATCAGTCCTGAACTTTTATATTACATAGCATTCCACACATATTGTGTGTGTTGTTATCCTATGTCATACGTGTAATTCATTTTAACAGGATTTGAAGAAAATGTTATGTATAAACTTCATCTCGCAATGACTCAATGTTATACCTCCAGGTATAATGTTTGATGCTTCATGTCTGTTTCCATGAGAAATTAATTTACAATCTATGTATAAGAGCTATTTTTTTGCTTTACACTCATTCTTTGCATGACAAAAGCATCTCACTCCATTTTGATCAAAACTTTGAATCAAACCTAACAAAGTAATGTAAAGCATGTAATATAATTGGAGTATTTTATAGTGAGTATGTAAAACCCAGTAGCAGGATAGGCCTCACCAGTTGGAGCACGGTATCCATAAACCTCCACCTCGCAGAGTGTAAGTACTCTGGAAACACCTGGAAGCACAACAGTCACATAACGGCCTTCCACATGTCTGGTAAATGTAATAGTTAAAGTTCTTCCAGCTGGGATATGGGAAATGACAGCAACCCTAAAACAGAGAATGTTAAAGGAACATTAGGATTTGTCTGATAATAGTAATCACTGATGTTTCAACATAACTTATTTTATCACTTTCTAAATAGTTTTGTCACTTTAGATAAATGTATTCCTAAACATGATGATCACAACAATATCAGAAATCCTACATAAAAATAAAGGTTGAACATTTAAGAAAAGAGATTACAAATAAGTATTGATCTTTTCTTCACCACATAATTAAAGGACTTTTAACTTGGTCGAAAACCCTGAAAGTATTAACCATGGAAGACTACTAAAATGTTCAGAGTTTTTTGTAGTTTTGCTTTTGCTTACAAATCCTTTATTACTTTCATGTATTTTAACCAAATTTTAACAAGTATCTGATGCTTTTTATATTCTAAATTCACAAACCCGATTGCAATAAATATTTGCAAAGATCTCTACTAAGTTCTTTATATGCAAAGGTGATAAAAGAGAGAGAGAAAAAAATTGTTTCACAGTGAGCTGTGTGCTAAGACCTGTGCATGACAAAGCTTCATGAAATACATATAAAGTTCAGCATTATGTTACTAGAACAACATGTAATTTAGGGGTTTTGATTAAAGTGAAGAAATTATACAAAAATATATTTCTCTGACAAGAAACTAAGCCCAGGAAACCTCCCTTTCACAACTGACAGCCACAGAACATGACCTTCCTGTACTTCCTGTCAGGAGTCCTCCCAACAATCTCTCAACCAGTTATAATAACTCACACTGGGTTTGCAGCACCGTTGTAGAGTAAAGAATTGCCAATGTGAATCTCTGCTCCGTTCAATCGTTCCGGACAGCAGTCTCCTCTGTTGGTGACGGATATAGAAGTGACAATGTAAGAATCCAGCAGGTCCACTCTCCACCAGGGATTGGTCATTCCAACAGTGTGAGTGCATGATCCTGCACCATAGGCAGCCTGACGGTTACCATCAATGGCATTGTAGGCAGCTGAAAGAGCATTGTCATGTCGATCAGACTGGGTGGCTTTTCCATGCAATGCAACATTTTCTGTGAATAAAAAAAAGTAGAAAAATTACATAAATAAATAGTGTCAGCAAAATTTTTTAATCTTTCACGAACAACATGGTTCCATCAGTTAAGTCATTCAGGTCCTTGGGAGGTGAAACAGCCACAGACCAACACACAACTTTTACAGAACTGTATTTACTGAATAAGAAACTGTTTCAATAATGATTCTTTAACGTTCTCCAATTAATAAATGGGATCAATTTCAATCTTTCAGAACTATTCTTCTTCTTTGTGTTTATCTTAATATTTTTGAACAATTTTGCTACACACAGAGATAATGAAACATACTATATGTTCGAGCCAGCACCGTTCCCTGGAGAAGCAGCAGAAGTAGAGCTGAAAGGTTTCTCATGGTTGCTTCTTATGCTGCATACAGTCAACAAAATACGTTACTTAGCAAATCAGTAACCAAAAATTGAGGGAAGTTATAAAATCATGTCAATGCACAGGACATGCAGAAATAACAGATCACCAAAAAAACACACACAAACCTTGCCTTGTGAAATAAATGTTGAAGTGAACAACATGCTGCTGTTTGTAAGGGATATTTATGTAGGCATCTTATCTTGAGATGTGGTGTTTGGATTAATGATACACCTTTATGATTTTATTTTTTACCTTTGAATGAGATGAGGTTTATTTTCTTAGACAGCTGGTATATGATTAGCAGGTGTAAATTATTTTTACCAACAGGAAGTTCAAAATCTGATTGAGAACTCATCCCCTTTACTTGAAAGCTTATGTCCATCTTTATTTAGTCTGAAAAAATTTGAGCTATTTTGCAAATCACTACAGCTTATCTTTTATTTCAGAGGAGACATAAATCTGCACAAACCAAAGTGAGAAACTGCTGCTACTCTTTAGCTTCAAACAAAAGTTGAAGCAAAAGTTGTTGTATAGACCAAAAGAAAGAAACAATTAAAAAGACAAATGATCAGTATAATTTCCAAAACATAGGGCACCATGTTGTGGAATAAATTTTGACCCACCAAGTTTCACATTACCAAGTGGTAAACAAATTAGCAGGAAGAAATTTGAAAGACCATTTATTGCCAATTCACAAATAATAATACTCTGTACTTCCTGTTCATGTTTCTGACAAAGGACAAAGCAGTGCAATTTAGATAATTCTGCAAATGATTTATTATGTCAATATATACTTCCTGGAATACACAGGGCAAAGTCATTTTTTTATTTTGGACGATAAAGGAGACACAAAGAGAAAACAAAGTACAAGTATGACAACTTTGCATAAAAGAAACAAATGTTAAAATTCAAGTTTAGAGGCAAATAATTTAAATCCAACTTTAGATTAAAGTTCAATTTGAAACTATTAAAATACCAATCAAAAGTCTTTTCATTCACTTTAGAATGTGTACTTTAAAATGTATATATGACTCTGATATTGTAATAGCATATATGTGCAATTTTAGTCTTGTAAGTGTGTGTGAGTCTGTAGTACTGTATGACTGTATGTGTAAAAGATGAGGAACAAAATCAGTTCATTGAACCAAGATGTGAACTTTCACAAAATGTGTTTATTATAATCAGACTCAAGCCAATCTGCAGTTCATGCTAAACCTTTTCTAACAAATGGATATACAGTAACTGTGGAAATAATAATGAGGACCTGATTTCATGAAGGATATGTATACGGACATCTTTATGTAACACATACAGCATTGATAAATCATACACCACCTATAACTTTTTTATTTGTTAAAATTGGATAAAGTTCATTTCTTTCAAAGAAGTACTGTAGGTCAGGCATTGCCAGTTGAAGGCAAGATTTATAGTAACTGTTAAACCATGTTCAAAACTGGACACACATACGAACGGACACTTGCAGGGGTCTCAAACTCCAGTCCTTGAGGGCCGCAGACCTACAGTTTTTAGATGTGCCACAGGTACAAAACACTGGAATGAAATGGCTCAATTACCTCCTTCTTGTGTAGATCAGTTCTCCCAGCCTTGCTAATGACCTAATTATTCTATTCAGGTGGTGCAGCAGAGGCACATCTAAAAGTTGCAGGACTCCGGCCCTCGAGGACTGGAGTTTCAGACCCCTGTGATAAAGTATATCTTTATATGTGTCCTAAATGTGACTTACTGATATACTTTGAGAAATGACATTCTCAGACTTCCTGGTCACATCTTTCAGTAGAAATAAAATACTACAATAAAGTTAGTGCTACAATTGCAACGCCAAATGAACAGTAAAGTGCAGTGTGATAACAGCCATATATTTCCTGGAACAGATGATTGATGCTTTGATGATTCAACATTGATTCATGACTTTATAGCAAAATATGAAAATAGAATGGGGTTATGCATGGCCACAACTTAACAGGGCATAAAATTGGATTTGAAGAATTTTACATTTGTACAGAAACAGCCAACTTAAGGCTTGGTTGGTCATATACCATGTAGAAACAATGTAGAGGTTCTTGTAGATCTTCTAGAGCAGGGGTGGGCACTCCTGGTCCTCGAGGGCCGGTGTCCTGCAACTCTTAGATGTCTCCCTGGTCCAACACACCTGAATCCAACAGCTGAATCTCCTCCTAAGTGCAGTCAAGTTCTCCAGAGTCCTGTTAACGACCTCATTATTTGACTCAGGTGTGTTGAAGTAGAGATGCATCTAAAAGTTGCAGGACACCGGCCCTCGAGGACCAGGAGTGCCCACCCCTGTTCTAGAGGTTATTTCCTTAGAAATTTCTTATAGCTGAATTTTTAAGTGTGTAGCTCATAAAAATGAGTTACACACAGCATGCTGCAGAGTCAGCAAAATGCTGGGTGCCCTGTAAATGACCTCAGACGGTTGACACTGGCAGAGCAGCAAAGGAAAGGAGGAATAACTTGGACACGATATGGAAAGGTCTTCCAAATCCAATGTAGCCAAAAACAGCTTGTTTCAATGCTTTGTTCAGCCTAAAACTTTAATTTTGGCTGAATTAAAGCCACTGCTTTGTATTCAGTCTCACATATTCCCCGTAGACATGTTAGAAGACTTTTGAGTACCTTTTTGAGCTAAACATAACTTTTGTGTGTCAAAGAACTTGAGATAGTCCTCAATATGATTCTTTTTCTTTTGAGAAAATTTATCTCTCAGCTATTCATCATATCTTATTGTGCAATGCAGAATTGTTGCAGCCAAAAAACAAAAATGAAAATAACTGGTGTTTGAGGGTCATTTGTTTGAGGTCATATTTCATGAGTCAAGAATGTTAAAGTGCTAATCATCACAAAGATGTAACTTTTTCAAGCACTGATGTGTTATTTTAGATTTGACAATTTAGTTTCAGAAACATGTTTTTCTGTTCTCATCAAATAGGTCAGTGCATATTCTGGTCATGTGATTTTTGTCTCCAGAAACCACAGATTAAAAATAAACAAGTGTTTTATGTTGTTTTATAATAAAACACGTGAAAATAAAATCAAAGCCCTTTTCTGGTTTGTGGCCCAAAAAAATATGAAAAAAACATTTCACTTAACGTTGTTTTCATGTTAGAAATATGTAAAACACAAAATCTGTTCACATTTTCTCCTCTAAGGTTTTCATTACTGGGACTACATTTTTTACTTTAGTAACTTGCATAGCATCTTTTGCACTTTATTAAAACTAGCACTTTATTTGGCACTGCACTTTAAGCATAGATTTGCACATCAATAGCCATTTCCACACAAGAAATTTTAACAATTTATTTATGCTAAGGAACAAAAGTCCATTACTGTCAATTATAAATGTTGACATTATAAACACAAGATAAAAAGTAAATATAAAGGCTACAAAATGGATTTAATTTAATTAAACAATATTTAAATCCAGATATCCACATATACTGTATATGCTACATTATCTAACCAAATTGCTGCTGCTCTGGCAGATTATTGGTCCTTTCTCATCATATCTGCATCAACGTATAAAAAATAAAGAATTACTGAATTGGTTACACAAAACACGCGTGTAAACTAATTAACAAGATTATTGTTTTCTGCTTTTTACTTTTTGGATTTTCAATAAGTATTTTTCATAAAAGCAGCAGTACAGCGACATAAAGTGATTGAATCAGGTTCTAGTCAAAGAATTTGCAGCTGTCACTGAATATTGTGATCTAGTCATTAAATTAGATGAAGACATGTTTTTCTACAAAAATAACATTTAAAGGAGTGGCAGATCTATTTAGTTAATCTAGTCTTGATGCGTAGACTTCAACTTCACACAAGATGAGATACTCAGTTCTTCCAGGAATGACAATGTTAATGTATTGACCATTCATTCCGTTGCACTGAAAGTTTTGAGTAAAACCTGGAGAGATGACTCCGATCGCAGCACACCTGTTAGAAAAAAAAAAAAATTGGTTCTGTTAAGAAAAAAAATGACAAAGCAGAAAATATGTTGCTTTACAAAATGAGTAGGACTGACAAGCACCTGGGATTATTGTTGCCGTTGTTATTAAGTGAATCACCAATACGAATTTCAGCTCCTTGAAGTCGTAAGTAGGCTTCCACGCTGCTGGTTACACTGACAGAGAACACTTTATGGGTTTTTCCCAAGTCCAGTCACCACCAGGGATTAAATTCATGTATTGTATGACTGCAAGAAGCTTTGCCTCAGTGACCAGCACGATTCCCATCAATGGAGTTGTAGGCAATGCCATGAGTATGCAGTGACGACTGAGTAGCTTTTCCATAAATTGCTATATTCTCTCCTGCAACATGAGATTTTAAAGTATAAGAATTGATGTACAATTTGACTTCAGTGAAAAGTGGGTTCTCATGGTATGATGCCTGGATGTATTTGCGTCGCTCATTATAGTGGATTCAAAAACAAAAGCTTTTGAATGAGCTTTAAGCAGGAGAGGGGAGTTAGCAGCAAAACAATCCTATTTTTAATGTTTTTTTTTGTAACTGTGTCATTTGTTCCTGGCAGTTATTTCATATTTGACCTGCACTTCTTACTCATTCAGAACTGTTTATATTACAAACAGTCTTTCTTCTGTACTGGTGTCTTTGTAGATTATCTACACTCTGAAAATGTGAAACACAATTTCATCTTCTGATACTATTCCTAAAATTAGAGATAAAAATAACTCAAACTTCTTTTGAATAATATATTGAGAGTAATAAATGCAGGTCTCACCAGTTGGAGCACGATAACCATAGATCTCCACCTCACAGAGTGTAAGCACCCTGTTAAAACCAGGCAGTGACACAATCACATAACGGCCCTCCACAGGACTGGTAAAAGTTATTCTCAAAGTTCTTCCAGGTGGGATGCCAGAAATTACAGCAACCCTAAAACAGAGAAAGTGGGGCGAATGTGACTTTATTTCAATACAATCGAAACAGTAAAATAATGAGCTGTAAACCAATACATATCAATCGACCATGACTTTTCTGCAAGGAATTTAAAAATGGAAAAAAGCGATATAAAATCAAAACCAAAAATAATAATTGAACTTTAGACTAGGTCTTAAATACAGTATCGTTTACATATTATGTGTCATTCAGTGGATAACAAACATCTATATACCTTGTTAATGTAAAAGGAAGGTCAAACAAAGGAAGACCACAAAAAATGATTTCAAAACTTTATTCCGCTAATATAATTATATGTAATAATAAATATTTTTTACATTTATCATATCCTGTAGAATTAAAATCAACACATCTGTTAAAATAAATATACGTTTTACAAGTAAAATGCAAATAATTTCAGGCCAATTGTAAAACACTTTATATTCAAGGATCCTCACGCGACTGAAAGTTGTCCTCTTTCTTTCCAAACATTTGAAATAAAAAAGGGTTTTACTCACACTGGGTTTGATGTACCATCGTCTTGTAGGGAGTTTCCTACATGAATCCCTGCTCCGTTAATGTTTTCTGAGCAGCAGTCTCCTCTGTTGGTTACAGAGATGGAAGTGACAACGTAGGTCTCCAGCAGGTCCACTCTCCACCAGGGGTGTGCTTGTGGTCCAGTGTGGGTGCAAGATCCCCGTCTCAGGTCAGAATTTCGGTTTCCATCAATAGCATTGTAAGCATCCACACTAAAATCTGATTGGAGCCGATGAGACTGAGTTGCTTTGCCACGTAAAGCCACATTTTCTGAAGAAAAATAAAAATCAGTGAAACAATGATAACTGTTGTGGCACTTCCTTTCTTGCTATGCATTTTGGTGTTTTGAAAAACAGGTTTCTGATCTAAGCATGAAGAAATGAAGCAGCCCTCATGAGGAATGAAGTTCCATCGAGTCTTTAAAGTCATGGGTATTTAACATCAGGGTTGCAACCGGTTGTACTGCAGGAGGGCAGTTAGATTTCTAATTACATTTCATCTATACTCTTTTAACTTTTAAAAGTTGTTTTTTTAATACAAAGTAGTATGAATCCAACATGAAACAAACTGGTAAAATGAGGCATAAAATAATGTATTTTGTTCAGAAATACACCCATTTATGTATATAATATAATGTGTGTATGTGTTACTGTGCATGCAGTCCCAGTTTGAGTTGTAAATAGGGCTGGCTGAAATTCAATTAAAATGTATAATGTTCTCAATTCATATCAATAAATATACATTTCTATTTTCTGTGTTGAATTTCAAATATTCCTGGAAAGCCCCCTGAGTGAAAAAAAACTTCTTAAAATCCCAATCTGTGTTTTTTTTTATTATTCTTGCCACTAAATACAAGAGAAACTTAGTTGAGCAACTAAGATGATAGCCTCACAGTTTACTATTTTGATATTGAGCGAATGAAAAGTAAAACATTTAATTTGCAGATTAAAGCACATGATTCTTACTGTATTCATAAGCCAAGGCAGTCACCAGGAGAAGCAGAAGAAGCAGAACCGAAGTGTGTCTCATTGTTCTGATTTACACTGCAGAGAAAGTTCACAAGTCAGATATCAAAATCTAATTGTGAAAATAAAAGCTAAACTCAATGCACATTGCAGACTGTAGATTCTGGTACAAGTACCTTGATGTGTCAAAAAGTCACTGAAGACAATGAGGAGCTGCTGTTTATCAAGGAATATTTATGCAGGAATCTTATCGTAATATGTGCTTTGTTACTCTGATTATGACTTTGATTATTCCTTAGAATAAGATAACATTTATTGCTGCAAACACGTGAGGGATTTGCAGCTTCTAACACATTTCTATTTACTTTCATTTTCAGGATTGAAAAAATATGTCATCTCATGCTAAAAGGTGAAGGTCATAATAATTTAAATAAAGACCTGTCAAATTAAGCCAACTTTACTGGACTGAAATGAAAAACTTAAGACAGTTTGTGGGTTTTATCGGTGCAGCACCTGTCACTGTTGACCTGAAGTTTAGTTATTGCCTGTTTTCTATGTGTTTCAACATTTTACTCAAATTCTCATCTGAAGCATCTTAAAACTTAGTAACACCTGTTAAAATGAAAATGAGTAAGTTATGGACAACGATGAATCATTTTAAAACTGAGAAACTTTATGGCTTTATTTTGATGCAACAGAAATGCCGATCATTGCCGTGCAGCACGTTTTTTCCCTCTATATAAAGCATATCTTATCTCATATCTGATAACAAATCATCATCTTCTCTAGGCATTATCTATCCTAATTTACTCTTAGAAGAAAAACCTCCTATTTCCTGGTCCCCAGTAGCCATGTAGATCGCAGAGGGCCAGCAGAGGACGGTGAGGGAAGCAGCAAATGTCCCATCCAGGATCTGGTTTAAAGAAGCTGAAATAAAAGGGGTCTCAACACTGTCTGAGGATCCAAACTGTGTGTAGGAGTGATGTTTCCTGTTTGCTGGTGTTTACCACCCAGGAATTGTATTTCATTTTGTTTTCTGATTATACCAGAGACAGATACAGTGTTTTTTAAGGTCAAGAGTAATTCTGTTCAGGTGTTGCTAATGAGAAAGGGAAAACTATTTTCTACTGTGCCTACTCAACAGTTCTGGAGGATTTTGTTCGTTCTAAATGGAAATGGAAAGATAAATAGACGTTGTAAAGGAATAAAATGACTCTTATAAGTAGATCAAAACTGTGACTGCATGTAAAAAACAGCAACCAGAAGTGTAAAATATGATAGAGTCTACGTTGTTTCTTTGTGAA
Organism: Xiphophorus maculatus; assembly: GCF_002775205.1. Lineage (NCBI taxonomy): Eukaryota > Metazoa > Chordata > Actinopteri > Cyprinodontiformes > Poeciliidae > Xiphophorus > Xiphophorus maculatus. The sequence goes on from NC_036445.1 coordinate 9,037,542, forward strand.
CATTTTGAGCTATATGTGGTAACGCCACACCAAAAGCAGGGCTTTGAACTTTTGAAAAATACAATTCTTAAACCACATCTCTTGATCCTATCTCTCAGCTCTGGTACTGTATGACACACTTTTTTTTTTTTTAGTTCTTTATTGGTTATATTAGATTTTAGTCAACCAGATTTTGGTATAACTGGGGGTCTCAAATTCATTCTATGAATAAAATGAATAAACATTTAAAATCACATTACCAAATAAAATTAAAGGCAGTTTAAAGGTTGCTTTTTGTTCCCTTTAGGTTTTATGTCTTTCTTTTATGTGTCATTTGTCAGTTCCAAGTAAGTACATTTGTTTAATGTTCACATTTCTAAGTTAAGATAAAGCAGTAAAATATAGTTAATTATCACTATGTACTGTCATGTGCACTGCAAAGTACACTATGATTATACATTCTTTATCCAACGGGGTTTATGTCCTATTTAAACTATAATCAAAACTTACTCTTTAAAGTCTAATACAAACAAGAGTATATCATTAAACATAAGTATTCAACAGAATTGTGTGTGTGTTTGGGAAAATGTTGATCTATTGCAAACCAAATACAGTTTAAAATGTTGACATAAAAGTTTCAAAATGGATTTGATTTAACTCAAATCATTTTAAAAATAATATATACATTACATTAAGTAATGTATATATTATTGCTGCTGCACTGGCAGATGAGCTTATTGCTCCTTTCTCATTTTGTTGCGCATCGACATAAAAAAAAAGAATTACTGAATTGGTCACATAAAATACCCTTGTAAATTAATTTACATAATTGCTCTTTTCTATTTTTGCACTTTTTTCATTTTCAATCTTGTATTTCTGTAAAAACAGCCGTACCAGACGAAATACTGTGTGAGTGGTTGAAGGTGAATAATTCTTGAATGCCTACATTTCTTCTTCTTTGAGGCTCTGCCTACGTTTCCCATGAGCGCTTCCATTTAGAGTTTTGCGGCTGCGCAATATCATTTGAAAACTTGCACGGTGAGGGACGCTTTGGAGGAGAAAGGCAACGCAGCGAGCTAAACACAATGGCGACGTCGGCGACAGCAGCAGGCGGGACGGGCTCAGGCGGAGGAGCGGCGGGTCTGGTCGGCGGCGGAACGGCGGTAGCCCGAAAGAAAGACGGCGGTCCTTCTACGAAATTTTGGGAAAGTTCGGAAACGATTTCTCAGCTTGAGACGGTGCGACTTTGGATCGGAAAGCACTACAAGAAGGTGAGCTAGCTGCTCTCTTGCTCCATTGCTTTCTATGAAGGCCCGCCTCTCGTTGGCACAATGGAGCTGCTACATCTTCTACGTGTAGCCTCACAAGTACTATCTCGAGACACATGTTCTTGATATATACGCATATAAACGTATTTAGCACTGTGCTGTTTGCGTGTTCTTATAAAATACGATAGATTATAGATATACGCAGTATTCACACGAGTACCAGTGGGAATTAACTAAACTAACCTAGCCACAGTTAGCTCCCTGACTTCTCATGCAGCTTTCTAAATGGCAACACTGTTTAGGACATGTTCATAAACGTCCATCGGATGCGCTGGTTGTGGGTTTTATTACAGAAAAAACACATTTGAAGCTTTACTCAGTTAAGATAATAAAAATAAAACATTCTGTCATCGTGTATAATAACAGGCCCCAGGAGCTAACGGAAAAGTCACGGGATAGCCTTCATACAAATCATATGGATAAATGCGCATTCATCCAGTTTTTGGGGTATTAAATTCAGGAATAAAATCAGTCATTAGATCACTGTACAGATTTCAAACCCAGCTACATTTTGTGTAGAACAGCAGGTTGTGTTTTGTCAACACACTAGCTTATCACAGTTCAGGCTACATTCACACACTTCAGTTAGCCAAACAAAGAGTGTTCCCCTACTGCTCCAAATCTAACCCACTGTTAAACTGGGATTGTTAAGATTGTAATCTGGGTAAAATTTGAATTAAATAATACATAGAAATGTTTGGATTTACATTGAGGCATATTTATCGCCTTTAATACAGTTTCACAAAAGAAATCTAATATAGGAAGTAATTTGCTCATGCATAAGCAGTGTATAAGAAGTGTGATTCCTTTGTTACAAGCAGTTCTGTGCTCAGATTTATAATAAAGGTCATCTATGTATGTGGACGTGTATCTTATGCCTGGAAAGTGATACTAGAAAAACAGAATGCAACTTATCGTGGCAAGCACTATGCACACAGACATATTACGCTCTTGAAGTATCCTTGAGCAAGTGTTAAAATATATACAAATACCAGTTTACGAAGATGTTATTTTATGTATTAACTTATTTGTGTGTCCATACTAATGTTCTAAAGATGGTAGTTTATCCTATGAACTGCAGAATTGTTGAATAAGAAAATATCCGTCAATATGTACCTAAACAAATTCTATTTATTGCTTAGTAATTGCACCTCCATCAGCCTTTTCCAAAAAATAAAGTTTTTATAGGTTCATTTGGATCCATATGTGGTTCTGACTGTTCATAATGAAAGACCTACTTGTTAGTTTTGAGTTACATGGTATTATTTATGAATCTTAAGAAGGGACACACTATTCATAATTTTGTGGATTATTTCCAGTCTTTTGATTTTGTAAAAATGTAACCTCCTGAAATGGATTTTAGCTAATTTGGATTTCTCATTAAGAGATAATATAAAATGCAAGAACAATACAAAGTATTTTTTTGGCTCCCTGCTGTGTGTTATCAGTAATTATTTTTTGTCAGAGTCAATGTAATTCCATATCGGTAACAATTGCTGTTCAGCAGAAAGCATTAGAAAAAATATGTTTATGTTCTGAATAATGTAGCACATTACCTTATCACTGAGAATAACAAGATTTTATAATGCAGCACTTTCACTGGGAGGTAAAAGGATAAAACAGAACAGTATTGTGACATTTTGCTCAACATCCCTGTTAACTGCTGCGGGTTTTGCTCTCTCTCGCTCTTTTGCAGCCTGAATAAAGTGGAAAGATGTCTTTGATGTGTTGCTGATAATACAGCCTCCATTTAAGTTGTTGCTCAGATCCCCATGCTAATTCTGATTAATAGACATCAGTAATATAAAAAATATTTAACTTTGAGTCTTCTTCACACACTAAATGCATCCACACTGAGGAGTGGGGTCTATTGGGTGACCTGGCTGTACTTTGTGCATTCACTGGTCACCAAATGTTCTACTTTCTGTCTGGTCATTGGTCAGGGCAGATCCAGCTGAAAATCTGCTGATTCCAGTCACCAGCTTATTTCCCAGATCATCTCTGATTTTCACTGGTGACTGCAGAAAAATGCAATATGAGATATTTCTTTACTTGAGCATAATTTGTATTTTAGAGCCTAGCACTGCTACTTTCTGATGCATTTCTATCTCCATTGTATCTATAAGCAGAACTTTTGTTAAAAAAATATACATATATTTAGATACTTGATTTCTGATTTATTCATGTAGTCCATGGTGTTTTTAGAAATGATGGCATGTTTACTGCCTTCAGGCATTCTCATTATTGGTTTATTTGCTTGAAATCACAATTGTAGACATTTTTTATATGTGTTTTGATTATCTTACTCTTTAAACTTAAAGAAAACCTGAGGAATGTATGGACTGAGAGGCAGTGGTAAACACTGATTGAGTTCTTCCTTTGAATTTTACTATTAATTTTATTGATGTTATCACCGCCTTCTTTGACTGGAGGTCTTGGAGCATTTCTGTTTCATTAAACATGAGTTAAAAATATAAGATAAGTTAACGTGTTTGTCTTTGTGTCCCCCCAGCATGTCCAGAATGACTCTCCATCCAGTAAGTCCCTGGCTGGCCTGGTGGTCCAACTGCTTCAGTTTCAAGAGGATGCGTTTGGACGCAGGGTCAACAATCCTCCTCTTACCAAGCTACCTGTAAGAACACACTCATTACTTGTGAAAAGGACATTAACTACATACCCTAAGTTCTAAAACACAGTACTTGTTCCTTCTCCTCGTCTAGGCCAAATGTTTCCTTGATTTCAAGGCAGGAGGAACTCTCTGTCACATCTTGGGATCAGTATACAAGTATAAAAGTGAGCAGGGCTGGTAAGTTAACTGTTTCTTTTGAACCATAATAATTTAAATACTACCCAACATTTTGATGTGTAAGGACGGCACTTGGCAAAATGTTACAACTGTGTTTTCTCCTACTTTGTATTTTTATGATGTAAAGCACTTTGAACTGAGTAGTAGCTGAAATGTGGTATTAAAATAAACTTGATTGATTTAATATGTATGTCCATAAGTACTGATTGAAGATATTTATCAGGGTTTTTATTATATATTATCTGACATTCACTATTAGGAGGAGATTTGACCTGCAAAATCCGTCTCGGATGGACCGGAATGTGGAAATGTTCCTAAATGTTGAAAAACACCTGGTCCAGGTGAGAGCAAGAGTTTAGAAAGAAGCTGCTGACTGTACATGTTCAGTGTGTGTTATTTAGACTAAATATGTCTTCATTTAGCTTTTAATTGGTTTCCTGAAAGTGTTTGTGTGCTTTTAGAATAACTGCCTGACACGGCCCCTCGTCTACCTGTCGCCAGAAATTGAACAGAAGCAGGTCAGCAAACTCAAAGACATCATCAAGAGGCACCAGGTGAGCTTGGGTCAAACCAAAAAAATCCTAATTATTTGGGAAGTAGATTTTATAATAGATGCTGATGTATTAGTTGTTTTTTCTAATCTCCTCTCCAGGGTTCAGTCACTGATGACAAGTCAAAGGCAACTCATCACATTCACCCATCTTTGACACAGCAGGAAGACGGTTCGTTTCAAATCTTTTGAACCATAATAAGTGAAAAATTGATGTGTATCATATTTGATGTGTATGATTTTGGTGATGCTACTCATCAAAATGTAGTTTTTTCAGTTGTTGACTGTATGTTGTTTTCTTTATAACTTTGTAATTTTGTGTTTTTATTTTGTAAAACACCTTGAACCACCTTGCTGCTGAAATATGCAATATAAATAAATTTGATTGCGATTTTTCTGACTCACAGATTCACTTGTTAATTATATAAAATGTATTAAAAATGTTCAGGGGAAAAATTTATTTTGTTCCCAGTCCAATCCAACTGTTTTTAGATGCCACATAATGTGTGTTTAGTTGTATAAAAATATAGCGAACAGTGGTTTAGACATAGATATCCATTTTCACCAACATAGACAATTATGTAATAAGTGGGTGAAATGGTAAATGTATTGTTTTCCTCCTGAACATTTAGAATTTAAACACTGACTTGTTTTTTTCAGAGGAGTGGCTGCGTCCGGTCATGAGGAAGGACAAGCAGGTCCTTGTTCACTGGGGCTTCTACCCAGACAGGTGAACAGAGTCTGTTGCTGAAAAGCTCAGATTTTCCTTCTGGTTTTTTCTCATATTTTCTGGATAATGTTTTGCATGTTTATTTTAAGTGTTTAAAAAAAAAAAAATTCAGTTCACCTTGTCTTTACGCTGCATGACTGATCACTGACGGTTCATGTTTTGTTAGTTATGACACCTGGGTATCCGCTGGTGAGGTGGATGGTGATGTGGAAGATCCTCCCAGCTCTGAGAAACCCTGGAAGGTAAGTATCATGGTCTATGAAGATGTTTTTTGTGTAAAAAGAAAAAAAAAACTGCTTAACATGTCTTTGCTCTGTTTAAAATAATTGATTCTTTTCAAAATTATTTGAGTTTTTAAGCTAGTTCCTGGAAAAGATCAGTTTTGAATGCCTTGGAAGTTTCAAAAATGCTGTTTTCTTATATCACTTTACAAGTTTTGTTATAACTAAAGTTTGGGATTTTATTGAAGAAAAAGACTATAACTGGGCTTCTGGTTAAAAAAAAATGTACAAAAACAAATCTACCAATGTCATGAAATGCAGTTTATTTGGAATAATAATTGCAGAATTATAATGATACTGCTAATTAAATGCAGTTGAATTTAAATACCAACTAAATGAAATAATTTCATTAATATTTTAATGGTAAGGTGATTATTTGCTCTCACAGTCATTGCTTATTAATAATATTCCTTTGATCATTTGCAAATATTACAGAGGTAAGACCTCTCTTTGCTTCCTTAGGTTCATGCCAAGTGGGTTTTAGACACAGATGCCTTCAATGAGTGGATGAATGAGGAAGACTATGAGCTGGACGAAAACAAAAAGCCTGTCAGCTTCCGACAGAAAATCTTCCCCAAAGAGGAGGAGGTAGGTTTGTGTGTCTTGTGTTTGAAATATTCAGTTTGACGGCATGTGTGCATGTTTTGTATGAGAGTATTTTTTGTTGCAAGTTAGCTTCGTTTTGCCTGTATCTTGGCCTTGTTCTTCGTCGTCCTTTTCCACATCCGGCTTCTGTCTGCTGCTCACCTTTTTCAAACCTTTCGTTGCACTTTGTCTACTTTCTGATTGAGTTCAGGGTTCCTGTCAGCGTTACCACGTAGGCAGTCAATGTTTTTACTTTCTGTTTAGTTGTTTTAATTTCTTTAGGATTTGACCAATATAAGTTGGAAAATGACAACATTTGTAGAGCAAACATGCAACTTTGTTAGCCAAATGTGACTATTTTTGATTGGACGGTGTACAGGAACCCTGTTTGTCTCCTCCACCACCCACCAAAACATCCCCCCCCCCCACCCTGTTGTTGTTCTCCCTCTGCTTCCCCTCCTTGTGTGTGCAACCGTTCCATTCTTCTCATTCTGCCGCTCTTTCTCTCATCCTCCATCCCTCGCTCCCTACGCTGCACGGGGTTTGTCTGATCAGTCTTCCCGTACACCCGATCGCAAGGAGCGCAAGGCAAACTCTGCTGGCAAGAAGAGGAGACGCTCGCCCTCGCCGCCCAGCACTCCAGCCGAGTCCCGAAAAAAAGGAGGAAAGAAGGGGTAAGAAAAACAATTTAGTGAATTTTCTAAGCTGTATCTCTTAGATGGCTTTTTTATTCTTTGGCTTAATGGATGTTTGTTTTAAACTCCCCTTTTAATGATGGCAGAATGGTATTTGTCAAACTAGAAAATTCCTGAAGAAATTTAACCGGGGCCTGCCAAAGTGTGCCTGTCGGTTTGGACCTAGCGTTCTGATGCTAAACATGAGCATCAATGCTAAGCTTAGCTAAATAGTAGTCATTAGTGTGTGGAAAGTCACAAGCATCTTGCCTAACATGGACTTGTACCATTCAGTATGTTAAAATGAGTCTATAAGCTAAAATTAGCCAAAATGCTAATGTAAGCCTAAATACTTTCAGTAGCAGGTGGGGCATCAGTAACATGTTGTCTGTAATTGACCTACTCCAGTGCTTCTCAATTCCAGTCCTCAGGCCCCCCTGCTCTGCATGTTTTAGATGTGCCTCTATTCCAGAACAGCTGATTCAAATGATTGCATGACCATCAAGTGCTGCAGAAACCTGTTGATCACCCATAGATTCAATCCAGGTGTGTAGCAGAAGGGAAACACCTTAAACATGCAGGGCAGGGTGGCCTGAAGACTGGAATTGAGAAACACTGACCTACTCCATTCGGTATACTAAACATGGCTAATAAGTAAGAAAAATAGGTAATAGCTTATTTAAGCTAAAAGGCTAATGCTAATAAATTCCCTAACCTGAGAGAAAAAGTTAATGCAGAATAATATTATTGAGCCTCAATATGCCCCTGAGGGGCATATTGAGGCTTTTATTTTGAAATTTTCAGTAAGCTTCATATTGAATGCCCACATTAATCCAATGTGTAACAGTGCTTTGGATAAACCAGTCACATAAAGCCAAAAAGAGTAATTACCTGATGTAAAAAATATTCAAGGCTTTTATTTTGAAATTTTCAGTAAGCTTCATTTCAATGGGCCAAACTCATCCCATGTGTAACAGTGACTGAGTTAAATCAGTTCTATACAGCCCATGGCAGCAAGTAGTTCTAAATGGCAGCTCAGTCCTCCTCTGTTTTAACTGAGTCTCCACCATAGAACTACAGTGATGCGTAACGGTCACGGAAGAAGAACTAAAGAATAAAGAGGCGCCTTATTGGGAAGATAAGATAACAATAGGTTCCTGCTATGGCTTTGCATGGCAGGCCCCAATAAATTACTTTTAATGATGAAGAAGTGAATAATGAGTCTCATTATTTAAAGCTGATCTATGGCACATACTTAAAACTTCTCTTAATGTTTAGTTGAATCACACAGAAAAAATAGTCAGTGCTGAAAAGTTTCCATTTGGTTTCAATTGACCCTTGAACTTTCTCAGGAACCCAGGGCCTCACTGGAAGCGACGGGGACACAGAGGAGAGGAAGAGGACACTGAGGAGGACATGACGAAGGACATGGATGATTCCTCTGCCGGCGCCAGCATGGAGGATGGTGTGTCCAAGAATGGTATGTGGGCTGCTTAAGCAAAGGACAGAGCTTACAGCAAATTAGATTTGTTTTTATTTTTTCAGGGACAAAGCTTCTGAAAGCTGCACAAGGAGCTATTCTGCATATTGGAATATTGATTACTTTTAACTTTTGTTTTCCTGAATCACAATGCTCTCACTACTCCTAGACCTGAGCATCTCGATAGTTTGATTAATTTAAGTCATCTTGACCATTTTTTAAAAATCCTGTTAAATGGAACAACTAAAATACATTATTTAAGTTGGGCAACGCAGTCTATGGCCAAGTGTAGCTGAAGGTACTAATAAAATGTATCTGTACTGTACTAAAGTGAGTAAAATTGCACATACCATTGAATGTCAATGTGGAATTATTCACATTTCTCTTTAAGAGCAATTTTTATTCACCTTCATTGTGATTAAAATTCTAATTCTACTGTAAATATGTACAGTGGAGCCTCTGAATGCATATTTACCTAGTTTAAAAAGATGTATTTGGAAGTTCATTTCCAGAAGGAAAACATTGTAAAATAAAATTTTGTCCTGACCTCCATCCACACGCTGCCTAAACAAGCTCTTCAGATCAGTAATTTTCAGGATGATACTGTCTGTAATCATATAATATAACATTGCTAAAGTATTACATAGTTAAACGATGATGAAACAATAAGCAAGAGAGGACAGACAACTTCTGTAATGATTCAAGTCAAGACAGCATGGTGTATTCTCTGGAGAGCACTTGCCGAACTTGTTACTATCCGGGTGTAAAATAAAATAAAAAGAACCAGTTAATTGACACTGGATACTCTACACTTTTGTTTTTCAAAATGTTAGAAAATTTTCAAAACTTTACATTAATTAAAGGTATCCTGCACAAGACGAGTTTGTTTGAGTAATTGTAAATACAGAAGCATTGTACTTGTTTCAACATTCTGCACGTCATGTTGATGGCTCTGTGATCGAGTTCAGAGGAGCTGTGGAGGTGTTTAAATGCAGCAGCAGCATTTACACTTACAACAAACCCAAGTTTCCAGACCTACTTATCAATAGTTTTGTTTTTAACTCTTTGTCCTTCACTTTTTGAGTAATACTTGTATCTTGTAACAAAATGCCATTCTCCAACTTTTAAGACTTGGTCTATTAAGAGGAATAGCAGGTTCAAAACGTTTTCTTCCCCCTCGATGTGAGTTTAGGATATACTTTAATACCAAACACATAAAACTGAGAACATTTTTTTTTTACCTAGTCCCATTAATGTTGTCCCACTTTTTGTCTCCCCAAAGAAATCATCTTTTTTTGAAGCACCCGAACTAATTCAGTCTATTTTAGAGTCCTCTTTTTTTCCCCCCCACTTTTGCTTCATGTTGGTTAATACCTCCATGCCCCTGAATTATGCTTTCTGAAGGTTTTTCTTATTTTAATCTTTTATCTCCCCTCCAGTGTTTCACTTGGTTCATTTTTCTCACTTCTGTTCCATGCACAGCTAATTCAAAAAAAGACAGTGAAAATACTCCAGTCAAGGGAGGGAATATGGCAGATTTGGGTTTGTATCCTAACTGGATTTGCATGCTTGGTTGTGTGTTTGGTAACATAATTGTGTTTAATCATCTTAAAATGTCGCCTTTAGCGCTGCTATGTGTCTAACATAAAGTTTATTTGCATTTTTCCCAGATGACATGGAGGATGATTCGGTGCTGTCCGGTGGAAAGGTCCGAAAAAACTTATCTTTTTTATTTTTATCATAGTGAATTGAAATTTATTGGTAAACTGATGAATCAAGAATTTTCAAATATAGAAATTTTTAAATTATAGAGAATTATTTTCCAATAACTAAACAAACAAAAAACATTAAAAAGCTGCAAACACCATAAAAAGGCCTTCAGTGATTGGAGCAGTGATGTCACAACGAGCTATTTCACTTGCACGTTACATAGACTTTGTTACTTTCATGAGGACTGCAAAGTATTTTAAAAATTGTTTTCAGTTACTGTAGATGAACTTCAAACTCCAGAAAAATCCATATTTTTAATCTGTGCCAGGAAGTTTGTATTTTATTGGTGCAGAATTATGTTAATTTGTCAGATTAACGCTCATTGGGAAAAAATATTGCCATCCCATTTGTCGGTTGAAAACGTCTTTTAAGATAAGTAAAATAAGTGGAATTTACCTGTACTAAACCGCAAAATATACTACTCTCTCTCTCAAAATTGGGAAGATATTTTGTCCCAATCAGTCTCCTCCGATACTCTACTACACCACAGAGTGAACTGGGGTCAGAAAGCAACACATCTCTAAAAATGTGATCTATTTAAGTTGACACACCTACAATTTTCACACCCTGCTCCTGTTGGCTGTTTTTATCAGACTACTGGAAGCATATTTAAATGTGGTTCCAGTAGCTCAGTATTGAGTATTCTGAGCTACATTTGTAGAGCTATTTTTTTCAGTGGTCCACTGTAGTTTTACTTTTGTAGCTGAGGCTGTTTTGAATTTAGTCTTTGGGCTGTCTTTAAAAGAAATATATTTGGTTGGGATAGTTTTGTTTTTGTGGATTAGATGGCATATTAAATGTATACTAAGAAACTAAAGTTTGACAGTTTTGAAAAAATCAAAACAATATTTTTAGTGTCATTATTTAGAGAACTGTATCTGCAGGATGATGATGAACAAGGCAAAGGAGAAGTCAATCGGATGGATGCTGGAGAGGACAATGTAACTGAACAGACTCATCATATCATCATTCCCAGTTATGCTGCCTGGTTCGACTACAACAGGTCAGCTCAGACAGAGTGGAAACATCTCTGTTATTTTGTCCTTTTTTTTTTGTTGCTACATTTAGTGCTTTTACTGATTACATGCTTTGTACAAAGGTTTATAAATGCTTTAATCTATTGCATTGTCCATATAAGGTCAAAAACCGCTGGACCTTCTGAGGAGTCAACAACAGATAAAATTTTATTCGGAAAGTTAGTGTGATAGAGTTTTTAAGTTGACCCAGATTTATAGTTTTTCTTTTACATTTTATATAAAATTCAATCACAACAGACCATTTTACAGTAATTAATATATGCCTACTTCAAGTTAAACATAATGTTTTATTGTTATTTTAACTCTTTTTAGCATCCATGAGATTGAGAGGAGAGCTCTTCCAGAGTTCTTTAATGGGAAGAACAAATCCAAAACTCCAGAAATGTGAGTTTGACATTCAGTCCTGCATCAGCCACATAGAGTTGGAAATGTTACTTTGTGAGGAACATTTCTGGTATTAATGTAAACATTTCCTGTCATGCTCATGTTTTCCTGCACAGATACCTGGCCTATCGTAACTTCATGATTGACACTTATCGGCTGAACCCTCAAGAGTACCTGACCTCCACTTCCTGTCGCAGAAACCTGACTGGGGACGTCTGTGCCATCATGAGGTTTGCTAAATATGTGGCTCTTAGCTTTTCAGTTTTACCCAGTTTTAGTTCTCTGCAAAAAAATATGAAAAACATGTCAATTATGCATTTGTATAAAATTTTTCACATTCTGCATGTTTGTTATTGAATATTTTGTACAATATTAGAAATATATTTAAAATCCAAATACTTCAAATTGTTTTTTAAATAAAAAACATTTTATTGCCTAAAATGCAATAACATAGCAATCCATTTAGTGTACTCTTGATCATTTGTAGCAAAGGATCTGCAGCCCAGAATATACTTCTAACATTAATAAGTGAGAAGCACAGACCTTTCTGTCTGACCTAATACATTGTAGGGCTAATCTGCTGATTATTTTCTGGATTAGACAATTAATTAAGCTAAAGGTGCTTCATAATAGATTTTTTTTTTTTTTTTTTACAGAATTTGAACCAGGTAAAGCTAAAAATATACAATTCAGTGATTTCTGGGTAAAATATATTTACAGCCAAAGATTTTTTATTATCTTAAATTCAAATGTAAATATTTTTGTACAGTTTTGTCTTAATTATTGCTCTGAGTATGTTCTTTCGTGATTAGCCCCTTTTTAGTCTTTATAGTATAGTTAAGAATCGGTTACTACATTAGTTGAAGATTATTTAAATAATCGATTAATCATGATTAATTGTCTCAGACCTAGTATAAATACTTCGAAAACGCTCATAATGGTAGAATTTAAACTTTCTGTTTTTATCATCTTCAGGGTTCATGCATTCCTGGAGCAGTGGGGTTTGGTAAATTACCAGGTGGATGCTGAGAGTCGGCCGTTACCCATGGGCCCCCCTCCCACGCCCCACTTCACTGTGCTGGCTGACACTCCCTCTGGCCTCATTCCCCTCAACCACCGGCCTCCACCTGTAAGGACAACATTTTCTATCGTCCGTCATGAATAAACCTTTAAAAACTTAAAGGTTAACATTATGGCGTTTATAATGTGTTCTGCAGATTCCTCCTCCTCAGCCAATGCCCAACTTTGCAGATAAGTCCAAAGACAAAGCAATTGACTTGCAGAACTTTGGCCTCCGCCCTGACCTCTACAAGAAAAACGCCAAAGTGAGAACTCAAAGTGGATTTTGCCTGTACAATTCTAAATTCTGTTTAAAATGACTTATAAATGGTCTAATTTTATATGTGTATTTGCTTTGAATCACAGCAGGGAAAGGGAGGCGGTACCACCAGAGAATGGACTGAGCAAGAGACTCTACTACTGCTTGAGGTCAGTCTTTTTATGCAAAGAACACTTTTCTCCAACTTTACTCTTCCTTATCTTACTTTCTTGCACTATAATAATAAATCAGTAAATGTTAAATTTTTAAATATGTTCTAGGATCCATTGCCTGTGTTTATTTTCTATTGGAAACAAATACTCTGTTCTGATAAAGATCTCTCTCTTTGTAGGCCCTGGAAATGTTTAAAGACGACTGGAACAAAGTGTCGGAGCATGTTGGTTCACGCACCCAAGATGAATGTATCCTGCACTTCCTGCGGCTGCCCATTGAAGATCCTTACCTCGAGAGCACAGAAACGTCTCTGGGTCCTCTGGCCTACCAGCCCATTCCCTTCAGCCAGTCTGGAAACCCAGTAATGAGCACAGTCGCCTTCCTGGCCTCTGTGGTGGATCCCAGAGTGGCATCTGCTGCAGCCAAGGCAGCTTTAGGTGAGAACAGGAGAAAGAACTGAAATAGATCAGGTTTTGTGTCATACTTTTACTATAATTTGGTGCATTGGAATTTGATTTGTGAATTTGCAATGACATTATTCAACTATTTTAAGGCTGAAACCATTAATTGGATCAATCGTGATGAATCGATTATTGAAATAATCCTCAACAAATGTGTTTTTGTTAACTGCAGTATACACACACAGAAAGGCCATCTGTTGAAAGAACACCACTCTCAGAACAACATTAAAGCTGAAACTGTCCAAAAAATATATACATTTCACATTTAACATAAAAGTAAAGCCTTTGTCTGTAAATACGTTCTATCCAAAACTCGTCAAGTGAAGTTTTAGTTTTACGTAGTTTAAATTCTTTAAAATATTTCTCCTATTAGGGAGCTTTGGCTATCCAATTATTAATCTGTTAATCAAAAAACTAATCAGCAAATCTCCGTGTATTGTTTTAGTCCTGGTAGCATTTAAAGGACATGAAGGTAAAAATAGCCTTTCTCCTTTTCCAGAGGAGTTTTCTCGCGTGCGTGAGGAAGTTCCTGCTGAGTTGGTGGAAGCTCACGTCAAGAAGGTCCAGGAGGCAGCAAGGAGCACCGGCAAGGTGGACCCCACCTTCGGCCTGGAGAGCAGCGGCATCGCAGGAACCGCACCAGAGGAGCCCGAAAAAACAGGTACATAGCTTCAGGACAAATGTAGAGGAGACTTTTTTATTCTTTTGAACCATTATAAAAAATATTTTTGGGCAAGTTTACAATACATAAAGTGTTTGTAATGGCGCTTGAAGCCCTTGAAAATGCTTGAGTTTCAGTTGGGTGTTTTCAATATTTTTAAAGTGCTTGTATTATGTATAAATTCATTGAGTGCACAGTTGTGTAATAAAGTGCAATCTAACATTTGATTAAAAACCCAAATTTGGAAAACATGATTTACATTAAATTTCAGACCTAATAAATTCATACATACAGATTTTTTTCTTACTCTATGAAGTTCGGTCACACTTAGTTTTTCTTGGTTTGGGTTAGTTAATGTTAGCAAAATTATTTCTATTTACTAAATGCCAGAAAACTTAATACCTTATTGATGTTTTTTAGAGGTTTTTTGTGAATTAGTTTGTTGTGTCTAAGCACTTAAGTTGCTGTTGACACAATTTGTTTGGAATTTTTTCAGTATAATGAATATTTATTACTTCACAATGGCTTATTGATCTGTGTGATTGAAATAAAGTTTATATTTTATACATTAAACAACATAATTGAAATTAGAGGAAATGTTTTGTTAAATTAATATTTTGTTTTTGGAGCAGTCATGTATATAAGGTGTGTGTGAGACATTTTAAAACATTTTGTTATATTTTTGTTTACTGTGTCCCTGCAGTAGCTTGTAGATTACCATCACAAGACATTATCAATGACAGAAAATTATATATAATCGTGAATTGAAGCTCTCTTTTTTTTAAGTTCATTTGTATTGTTTTTTACTCAAAAGTGTGGAAAAGTTGAACACTTGCCTATTTAAAAGTGCTTGAATTTTACTGTGGGATAAGTGTATGAATCATGCATACAAGATATTTCAGATAAAAAATGTGCAGCCACTAGATGGCAGCACACATTCACAGTATCAAAGGTAATGCAGCTGGGAGTTTTGATGCAGATTAGTGCTCTGAGAATATGTTAATGTTTTAGGAAGAATCCACAGAAACCCCAGCAGGAGATGATGACTCTCTATGATCGTTGAAGGATCTGATCTGCATCTGTTTATATCAGCACGCGCTGAGCAGTGCAGATATTGGTGTGTGTTTATACTGCCGTGGTAACCAGTGGATTAAAAGAACAGTGGCAGATGGGGCAGAGGAGTTGGGTGGAGGGAAAACAGAAAAACTGGGTCATCGTTCTGTCTCTCTTGATTTTTGCTGAGCAGCTTCTTAAAAATGTGTCTTTTTACTGTCATCACAGCACGTATGATCCCTGATAAAATGGCTCTGCTGCCTGAATTACTGCCCTCTTCAACTACAGTTAGTGATCAATAACTCTAAATGTGTTCCAGTTCTCACTCGGCCTGAAGCACTTTGCCCGACCCACAATCAATTTTCAGACTCTTAACGTTGGCCTAAGTGCAACCGTGACATGGTTTAACTCTCAGCTGTAAACATACATTCAGCTGCTCTCCTGTGTGCAGATGCTTTCACACTTTTCCCCACTGGTCTGTTTACTAAAAATAACTTGCTAATCTCATTCCTCTTAAGGGGTTTTATCTGAAGGAATAAAACATGTTTTTGTAAAAGAAAAAAAAAGGATGAGTTTGTTTTGATGAATTATTTTCCTGATGTATATTTTGTTTCACCTCTTCATTCGCAGAAACCGCAGAACCAGAAAAGATGGAAACAGATTCGGACTCCCAACAGGCTGATAAGGTGAGATAAAAAGGAAACTTATAAAAAATTATTTTGGAAATGTATTGATAAACCATCTTTAGAAAAAAAGTGTAATTCCTCAAACTATTGAGGATAAAACCCGGAGGAAATGCTACAAACCTATGGAGTCACCAGTTTATACCACCATCTTACCTCTTCTTACAGTTGTGCATTTGTTTGAAAAAATCTAGGTTGAAGATATTGATAACTGGGAATAAAAATTAATTAAAAAAACTAAATAAAAACAATTTTAAATTCACCAGTGTTTTTCATACAAGATCCAATTTTAAATCTTTTTTTTTCTTGCTTTCTTTCCTAAAAAATAAAATAAATTACAAATGGCAGAAAATATTTTGAGTTACACGATGGAAAATAAGGGCCAGGCTCAATAATCTTTTTTTAATTAAGATAACATGTTCATATTATTAGCAGAATAAAGACACAATTTTACCAGAACATCTTAAAATTACGAGAAAGTAATTTTATTTGAAAAAAATCTTCTAGTTATCAAGATTTGACATGGTCAGCTCAGTCCATGTGATTCTTTCTTCCAAATACACTCAGTTGTTTGTACAGATAAAAATTTATGATGCTGATGTGTATTTCCTTATTTATAATGCAGAAACCAAAGGATAACGTCATGAAATACTCAACATTCCTCTATTTTTTTGTTTCTTTTTGTGTTTTAATTCTCATAAAATTACTACATCATTCTCCTAATACTATGATTTTATTCTTGTAATTTAAAAAAGGAATAAAAATATAAATCATAGTCCAGCCTAATCACCGTCATAGAGTTTACCTAAGTCTAAATAAATAAATAAATTGATTAGTTGATCAGGCCTATTTATCGCCCAGCCCTACATATAGTCATTGGTTTTCTATATTTGTCATATCAAACGATCAACACTGACCATGGTCATGTCTGACCATTTCTGTACACAATGAGCCATTGGTGTGATGTGTGAATGGTTGAAATCATGTCGTTACATCTGCAGTCAGGAACATTCATTATGTTTAAACAGGAAAATCAATACACAGTTTAAATCTGTTAAGGTGTTAAATAGTTCTTGGCAACCATCAGTTTTCCTTTTATAAGTGCTCTCTCTGTCTCCCAAGGGGTGAATAAAGTTTATCCTTCCAGTCATCTGTGTTTAGAAGGAGCTGCAGGTGAAAGTAAATGTATTTTCCAAAGTGCATGTGGTGTCTGTGGCTGAATCATTATCCTTCGTTAACAAGCGTCAGGTGCTTGGATTGGATCACTACAGGAGACATTTGAACTAATAATCCACAAACAATGAACATGGCTGCATTTTAAAGCAGCGCAGTCTTTATTTAATGTAGAACAAATTCACAGTGATGTAAATTGTTGTTTTACATAGGGCTGCTGCACGATATATTGTGAATATATCATCATCGTGTGCGCAGTATTCATACTCGTATTGCAAAGGACTGTTTGGAGTTCAATAACTGCTGGCTAATATATTCCTGGTGTATGAGTTTTGCATTTTTTAGTCAGTTGGACAGAGTCTGACGGCAGCAGATGTTCACACCGACACAAATGACTTTGTCCAACGTGCGTGAAGGTCCTGGAGTTATGGAAGCACAAATGAAGGACAAAAGAAAATAAAGAAATATTGCACCTGATACCATAAATATCTCAATATTTACAAATATCACCATCAGCAGATATTCTAATTTCAGGCACTCCTAATTTCACAAGACAGACTTAATACAGTTAAGTCGTCCCAAAGAATAATGTCTTTTCTCATACGTTAAGCTCATGTATGTGATTTTTTTGTTTTCAGGCTGAGATGAAGGACGAGGCGGAAAAGCCCAGTGAGTCGGCAGAGAAAAGCGACAAGACGGAGAGCACGGAAAAGGTGAAGAAGGAGGGAGCAGAGGGATCAGAGCATGAACAGGAGAAGGAGGAAGAAGGAGAGACCAAAACAGCTTCAGCAGGTAAAACATAATACAAGTCATCACGTCTCTTCAACGAACCACTAAAACAAAAAAAAAGACTTTTTTGGAGACAAACTAGAAATCTGTAGCCTAAAAACAACCTCATCTATCAAGACGTTCTTAGTCCTTCGAAACATTTTATTTTACAGAAATGAGATTGTTTTGTTGGAATGAAGTAATAAAAAAACTCTTATACTGTTTCTTTCAGATAAAGATAAGGATGAAACTATGGACACCTCATCTTCAGATCAAGAGAAGGAAAAAGAGGAGAAGACAGCTACCGAGGAGGGAGAGGAAAAGCAGAAGAAGTTGGAGCATGACATTGGAGAGGGAAACATCGCTACAGCGGCCGCTGCTGCTCTCGCTTCTGCAGCCACCAAAGCCAAGGTGAGGCCTGCCGCTCAACAGATCACATGTTTCCGTTATGCTGGCCTGCAGCGGAATTATGTTTTCCTGGATATTTATCATCTTACTTCGTCCATCTTCTCAGCACTTGGCAGCAGTTGAAGAAAGGAAAATTAAGTCCCTGGTTGCTCTGCTGGTGGAAACCCAGATGAAGAAGTTGGAAATCAAGCTGAGGCACTTCGAAGAGCTAGAGACCATCATGGACCGCGAAAAGGAAGCTGTAAGTCAGAGTTTACATGTTAGGAATTGGGAGAAAAACGCGTTTTTCACCCTGAAGATCGATCAACAACGTATTTACAAAGCTAGTTTGTGCATCTTGATTGGTTTAAAGCCTTTATAATGAGATGTCAAAGAAGTTTGCAGCACAGCAAATTTATTAACATTAACTGTGTTTACATTCACGCCATTCAGATTATCAATCGGCATAACTCACCCCTCTTATTCAGGTTATAAATTAATTTTGATCAAGTTGAACTGATGAAATATCCCGATTGGGGTGTTTGCATGACACATTTTTATTCCCATCAGTTTATCCCAATTACATATGTCCAAAAAAGTTAAACTGTTCTGCAGAATCAACATGTTTAGTTGAAAGCTAATACTATAAGTAATTATTGTAATAAACAGAGATTTTAAAAAGGTCAATTTATTACTAACTGTTTTAAAAAGTACCTTAAGAGATTTCTTTTTAGCAACATTTTTGTAAGTTTTGCAAGTTTATGTATGAAAATAATAAATATGGTATAAATGGCAGCACTATAACCATGATACAAAATGTGGTATGTTATTTTTATTTTTATAAAACTACTACTTTTCTGTTTTAAATAAAATTGACTAGATAATGGTGGATATTTAGGTTTTAAATACCATGTTATTGTGAAACAGGGGTTTCTTTATTTTAGATGAAGGTTGTTATTTTGTGAAAATGTTGGTTAAATCATCCATTGGTAATCCAGTGTCACTCACTGAATGAGAAAATGCTCAGAATTGGATTTATCGGGCCACGTTTTGCACCTCCTCCACTTCACTTAACACACAGTCCCATTTTGAAATAAATACTTGTACAATGTGTGAGCTTGAAAACACTACAAAATGCTAGATTATCTGCTGTTCAAGCGATAAACTTATTTCTGTTAGCTTCCCAAAGACAAATTACTCTTGTCTGAAATCATAAAGCTGCTGGGTCATTTATTTTTTATGGTTCATCCTGGTTTTCTTCTGTTAATTTTTGAATTTGTTTTTGTTTTTTGTTACTGCAAATGGGGTGGCTATTATAAGAGACACTGGGAACCCTTGTTTTTGTTGAGAGTACTTGTCTGTCTTGCATTTCCTGTACCATACAGCCCAGTTCTGTGGTCACTTTGATGATGTAGCCAAGAAACATATAGTCCATCAGCACATGTTCTCATTGGGTGAGTTAAATCTGAGTTAGTCTTAGGTCTTTCAAAGATACTGACGCAGAAACAAAACTTAAAATCTTGGCAGCTTTAGAAATTGAGCTGCTAGGAGAAGGTTTTCAAGAACAAAGCAGTTGTTTAGTGATGCAGTTTGAACCGACAGTGGTCTTCATGGGACACATGAGTGATTTAGCTTATTAGTTTCAAAGCGTGTGTCCTGGAGACGCTGGTGGGAGTGGAAAACTGTGTTTTCATAGCGGTGGGATTCAAGCCCAGTTTCACAGATGCAAACACTTCATGAAAAGAACTGTTTAAAGAAGTTTTTGTAGAACTGGAGAGAAACCAAACCTGGGCTGCTGCTATAAAACATTGTGGTTGTAAAGATCCACACAGAACAGCAGAAACACATCAAACCATTCTTCGGCTCTTCTACACGGAAACTGTCTGGGTAATGGAGAAAACATTCAGTAAAAGCAAATAGATTCCTGCAGTCTCATGTCAAATATTATATAACTAAGTTTAACAAGTAAGCATTACTATTTTTATGATTATGTACTAGTGAGCATCAAGGCAAATATAATGAAATTCAATGGTTTAAGTTAATAGATGTGGAAAGGTGGTGAGAAATAGCCAATAAGTGAATTAATCTGGGGCTTTCCTCCTAACTCTTAACACAGTCTTGGCATGAAATCATATCTTTACCTATTTACTAGAACATTTGTAAACAATTACTTCATTAATGGAGTGATTTATAAATTATTCTGATGATTATTCAAATAAGTTCTTCTACTCATCTGATGAATCGTTACAGCTCTGCCATTTACCATTAGCTTTTTAAACGTAGTTGGTTGAAGCACTAGTTAACATACTTTTATTAACCTTTTGCTGGCAGCAAGCTCCTATAACTTCCTCAGTCGAATTGTCATGATGCTTCTAAGAAAGGAGTGATTTTTCGACCTCTAATTGGTTGTGTTGGTCTTTCTTTGTGCAGCTGGAGCTTCAGCGGCAGCAGCTCCTCACCGAGCGCCAGGCGTTCCACATGGAGCAGCTAAAATACGCTGAGATGAAGGCCAGACAACAGATGGAGCAGCAAGCCGCCGCCGCTGCTGCTGCAGCCGCCCAGGCTCAAGGTCAGGGCTCTGGACCTGGACCCCACCCCGGTCCCCCTCCACACGGTATGCATCACGGCGGACCCCCGCCCCACCACGGCGGCCCTCCTACTGCTCACCATGGAGGACCACCGCCCCACCACGGCGGGCCTCCTCCCCACCATGGAGGACCGCCACCAGGTGCTGCAATGCATCCTGGGTTCCCTCCAATGGGCCACCATCCCATGGCCCCCCACCACCCAGGACAGACAGGTCAGAGGTCAATTTAAGACTTTCTGTGTGTGTGGAGAAGTCATAGTTTTATTACATTTTTGTCATTAACCTAGACAAAAATGTTTTCGTTATGACAACTTGACATTAACCAAGAAATTAGTATCTGACATAAATTTGTTATAAAAGTATTACTGATTAAACTTTAAAAATTATGTAGCTTTATGTTATTGAAGCTAAAGTTTAATCAGTAATACCTTTATAACAAATTTATGTCAGATCATGATTTCTTGGTTAATGTCAAGTTGTCATAACAAAGACACTTTGAATAATGTCAACTTTGTATTAAAAGTGTCATGATTTACTGAATGACACTTTATGACAACAGTCATAAATATTCATGAAGACTAACTCGTGTTCATGACAGGTGTTATGTCATGTTTATGACGGTGTCATGACAGTCTTATTCATAACCTTCAAATAAAGTGTTACCAACATCTTTTAACTGCAGAAATATTTATTATTTGTTCATCAATCAAGTTTTTGTGTAGCACATTTCAGCAGCAAGGTAATTAAAAGCGCTTCACATCATGAAAACATAAACACATCATATAGTCAACAATTCCAAAAACCAGAACAACGACTGAATTTTGTAAAGTGCCTTCATTAAACTCATCGTAACATTTAATAAAAATGAATGAAAGCCAATTTTATCCATGTGGATAAAAAAACCTGTTTTAAAACTTTATTTGTTTATTAGTTTTGAATCAGAGGGAATATTTTGGAGTTACTTTGCAACAGCAGAAATGTTGATCAATGTTCCATTTATTATGATTCAACAGAAACTCTAAACAGGCAGATTTTAGTCTTGATTTAAAGGAAACCCGTTTTAAAATATGAATAAAAAGTGTGGTTGAAAAAAAAAATCCTAACATTTTAATGTCTTGCGTTGCCTCCACTTGTCTACAGGACCGATGGAACCGGGTCAGCCCATGCCGGGACGGATGCTGTCCGCTCCGCCTTCTGCCGGACCGCCACCAGGGGGCATGCCTCCCATGATGCCCCCACGTCACCCTGGAGCCCCCAATGGCATGTGTGAGTATAAAAATTAGGGCTTCAACTAACGATTATGTTGTAGAGAGTTGTAGTTCTTCCTAAAATTGGTGGGTTGCCGGTTTGAACACCTGCTCCGTCTGCCTCGGTTGTTGCTCCTTGGCCAAGACACTTCACACACTGTACCTGCTGATGGTGGTCAGAGCCCCATGGCGTGGATTGAATACTCACAGGGCGGCTGTGGCTACACTGTAGCTTTCCCCTATCATTGTGTAAATGAAAGACAGAATGATTGACTCCTAAGTGCTTCATACTACATCGGTCTTCATTAAAAGTTTTACAAATGCAGGTTATTAACCTTAAAGATTCTGGTCATGGAAATATATTTTAACTTGGTTTTTGTGTGTTTAAATATTTTAACAATTTGAGTTATTTATTTTGTTTCTCATACTTTTCTTTATAGAAGTAATAATTGATGCCACCATTTATGGATTGCTTTTAAAGTTTATTCAGCAACTGGAGCTGACAGTATTGTCACAAGAGGAAGCTAATAAAGAGAAAGCACAATTAATAGCAATGGCTTGTTGTGGTGTTTTTCTACAACGTCTGTAGAGAAATTCATTTGGATCTGTAGGAGTGGTGGGGTTTTACTGTGATGCACTTATTGACAGACTTCTTTCATAAGTTCACAGTTATAATTTTCAGCCATTGTTTACACCCAGATTTACTTCTGGTGCAGAATTATAACGCATGTTTTAAACCAATGATATAAAAGTCAGATTAAATAAATATGACAGGACCTTCAAGGCTGCAGAAGCTTTGAAAACAAACAGACAAGTATCTGATTTAGTTTCACATATGTAAGCGGCACAGATTGTATTTTTGGGGGGTGAAAAGATGGAAATTATGTCATTAAAACTGCTGTAAAAAAAAAAAATGTTATGGGCAAGAAAACTTGGTCTGAGCCGTCGCACTTGTTCATGTCTGGTTGTACTTGCTACGACTGCAGTTTTACATTTCAGTACCAGCTGACTGTTGTTCTGATAAGTCTCGATTTTTCAGGTTTTGTATTTGTGTAGTTCTTCACTGTCAAGTTGTTTGGTAGAGATACAAAGGTATAATTTTTTTTTCTTCTTTTTTAATGTTGATTATATCAAAATATTTATTTGTGACAGCCTCACTTTCGGGTATTTGTGATCAGTCATGTGCCTAAAGAGCTCAAGTTGCTTACATCGCAGTAACTTTTCCATAATAATTTGCTGAGATACTCATTGAATCAAATCTCTTTTTCTGTTGGATTTTCAAAGCAATATACTAAGTAGCAATTAGTATATTCCTACTTTAGTTAAAGTCAAATCTTTCCTTTGATAGTGGAACAATCTTGAAAATTTGCTCTTACCTGCCCTGTAAAGTTTTCTAAAATTAGCATGCTTCTCTCTGCAGATCCTGGCCCCCCACCTGCACAACCAGAGGCGATTCCTCCAGCTCCTGTGGCTCCTCCAGCGCCCCCAAGTGGCCGGGTGTCTGATAATTAAGACATACAAACAGAAAAAGCACACGTGCATAAAGCTAAAACTCTGTCTCTGACTTTTGCTTGTTGCTACGTTTTTCTCCTTCACATTCAAGCAACCATAAACTTTACTCCCCCTGACACACAGACCCAGAACTCTGGGATCCAAATTCACAAACACACATGC
Organism: Xiphophorus maculatus; assembly: GCF_002775205.1. Lineage (NCBI taxonomy): Eukaryota > Metazoa > Chordata > Actinopteri > Cyprinodontiformes > Poeciliidae > Xiphophorus > Xiphophorus maculatus. Next base: position 9,061,332 of record NC_036445.1, read on the forward strand.
AGACTTCCTCTCAGGGCACAGCGGCGAGGTTCATCTAGTAATAAACACTGTTTTACACTCTGTCGAGTAACAGCGAGGCTGAAGACAACAATCCTGTGTATAGAAAACCAAACAAGGAGACAGAAAATATTTTTGAAAAATCCTCCTTTCTCAGCTTCTTATTTTGTTCGAATGACACTGTAACGCTTTCCAGAGTAACGAAAACAACCCCATGCTCTCCTGTTCCCCGTTTCCTTAAGCGATAAACCCCTAGAGGAGGCTTGTTGGGCCAGACAGCCAGTCTGTGTGCTGAGTAGCCTGAGCTGTGACATGTGAGTGGATCCAGCCTGCCCTCACTCCTGCTGAGTATCTACCTCTCGCTCTTCTTTTTAAATGATACACTGTAGCTCTGTGTGTGTGTGCGCCTGGAAGACAGATGGAGGCTTGAATTTGGTCTGTGTAGTCTGTGAAGTTACAGAAATTTACAATAGAGACAAAAAGTTACGATTTACCTTCAGACGAAAAGCCTTCTAGGTCAAATGTTGCTGGAAAGACTGTTATGTTTCTGATGAGGTTCTCCCAAACAAAGCTGGTAGGTGTAATATGTTTAGTCTTTAATAGCTTTTATGTTGCAGATTAAAGAAAATATCAGAAAATTATGCAGGAATCTTCTAAATGCGTCACATTTTAGCTGCTTTGATCAGTTTCTACAAACAAGATGGCAGCATTCTTCTTTTTAAGTTAAACTAAACACCTGCCTTGCTCTGATCTTATGTAATAAATATATTTGATGCTGTTAGGAAGCTACTTCCAGGTGCAGGCTGACCTCATTTTGCTTCAAATACAATAGCAGCAGCAACAAAATATGAATAAATAAAGCTTAGAAATCCGAAGCTGAAGTATTTCTTAATTTTATTTTGTTTAAATATAGAATTTTGTTACAGATCTGATCGGGCCGCCAAAGGATTCACAGACTGTAAACATCCGTTCTTCTGTCTCAGCTCCCAGAGCGCGAAAACGCACAGAGAAATGTAAGCTAAGCTCAGGCAAACACTGGAGGCTGCATGCACACACCCACATCTTGGTTAAAACCTGGCACTGACCCTCTAACACACACACACACACACACACACACAAATCCTCTGCTGACCTTCACACAGTGAGAGACGCTGCGTTTCTGCTCGAACGAGACGGTGCCGATTCTGTAGCTATTCGACCCTCCTCTTCCTCTGCTCCTTTTCCTCACGCCTAGCACTGCCTACCTCGCTAACACCTCCTCCTCTTCCGTTTCTCACTTTTCACAAATCGCCGTAAAGCTCTGCAATATTCTGCAATCTGTGGTCGAAACAAAGAAAAACAAATGATGTGTTGATTCTTGAAATTTCTGTTGATGCAGTCCAGTAGTACCCTCTTGTTTGGTTGAAAAGAATATTGTCGAAATGTGACGTTAAACTTCGGCTTCACTTCACCAATAGCCAAAACTATAAACAAACGTTTCTGTTTGCAATTACTCCTAACAACCATCGCTGTTGTTTTTCCCTGACCATTGTCTCGGTTGTCGGTATTTAAGCCTATAGATGTAAAATTTGATCTGTTTTGCATATGATAACTGCTTCCTGTGTACAACTTCTTTAGTATAAAATAAGTCACAAGTTCACACAAGTTACTACTAAACCCAAAAACGGTACCTTAACTTCAAACTGTTCCTATTTCCTTTATAGCGCTGTCGGTGTCTCTGCTACCTCTTCCTCTTTCATCTGCTAGCTACCTCTTCTAGAAATCTTCCTCTTGCTCTCTGCTACCTCTCGCACCCTTTAGCTACCTCTTGTTAGCCTTTTCTTTCCTTTTTTAGTCTTTGTTTTTGAGTGCTGCCCACATGACTGCTGTCACCGCTGCCCTCTTCTCCCAGGCTGCAGGAAGAAGAAAACGCAAACATTCGTTCATCGCGCTCTCATTCACCGTGCCCTCTTTGTTTGTTTTTTTTTTCCTGTGTTAACATCTAACTAGATGTGTGATTTATCTTCACTTAAACATGACATGATTCCCTTCTTACATATATTATCTTTTATGGATGCTTTTTTTGTGTTAATGGTAATGTATTTTTAAAGAGAAGTTTTGTGTAGATGGAAGTTTTCTCTGTTTGTAGCATTTGTTTTGTTTTTATTTTTATTTTGTATGGGGTCTGTTGGTACTTGGACCTAGACACTGTCAAATAAACTGTTTTCTAATAATCGGTTTGGGATTTTCTCATTACTTAAAAGTCTTGTATAAAGTAATAAGACAAAATGAGTTAGGTTTAAATGTGCAGTTTGATTTTTAATATATTCCACATTTGGATAAAAATGAAAATCAGTTGAATATCAAAACATTTTGTTTCTATCATATTCCTTATATAAATAGGGTGCTTGAAATCCTTGAAAAAGCTTGAATTTTGATTAGGTGTTTTCAAGGTTTAAAAATAGTTGATTTATTTATAAAGTCCTCAAAAGTATGATTAAAAACATAAATTTGCAAATTGTTTTTTACATTTGAAATCAGCTATTTTCATACAGCTAATAAAAAGACTATTTTTTTCTCACTGTCTAAAGTTAAATCAGAGTGAACTTTTTTTAAGTTAGATTATTTTTATTTTCTAAATGCTAGAAAATGTGGTGAGAACATTTTCGGAGATTTAATTGTGACTTTATTATTTTGTGTTTATGCATTTGATCAGGAAGGTATTTTGCTTTTACACAATATGTTTGGATATTCATAAATATGTCATGAATATTTATTATTCTTAATGACTTACTAATCGTATTACATGAAACAGTGTTATTGAAATTGCAGGATATTTTATTTTGTTAAACATTTAAAACATAAAATTTTGCTATATTTTAATTTACCTCGTCCCTGCTGTAGAATGTAGAATACTGTCACAAAAACATTAGCAGTAGTGGATGATTTATAACAGTGAATTGTGGCAGTCTATTTTAGTTCATTTATATTGGTTTTATCTCCAAAGTGTTTTGCTGGAAAAGTTTGAAACCTTACCTTGAAATCTTTGAAAATTGTCTTTATTTCACTGCAGGGAAAGTGTGTGAACCCCGTATAAAGCTGAAAAGAGTACATTTCCAGCACCTTAGGAACAACGCTGGAAATTTGTTTCTAAGGAATAGAAAATGTCCACTTCCCACAAACTGGCCTTTAAACAAAAGGTAAAGATAAGATTTTGGTGTTTTCACTATTTAGCAATATTTTCTTCTCCAAAGGATTTCCCCAAATGGTGTAGATGTAAAATTCTGCAATGAAATTCACTGATTTAATTTGTTCTCCCCCATTGTTTCCCATTGTCAAACCTTTATGTCCTCATTGAAAAACAACCAGCTGCACTCACTAATCATCTCTAATGACAACATGGAGACCACCACTTTTTCTGGAAAAACAAACATAAAGAATTGAAAAGTGGATTACTGGATTTGGGCTGCGAAGTTCTGGATCGTTACAATATTTCCTTTCACTGTGTTCGTGTTTTTCACAAAACAGCAGATCCACAATGAGCAGATGGATTATCTGGGGTTTGCTTTTGTTTTGGGATTAGGGGCAACGCTATGAAACATCTGCACACGAGGCATTCACGTTGTATGAATTACGTGGTTTGTGTCCTCACAGGCTTATGCACCTATTGTAAAGGAAAACTGCTTAAATTTCCTCAAACAACTCAATCCTCTGATGCAGACAACTGTTATTTTACTATATAATCAAGGCATGTAACAGAAACTATTTAAGTGAAAATCACATTTACAAATCTTAAATACATTTTTTTAAGCAGAAATTTGAATTTATCCAGATGAAATGATTACGTACTATCAGGTATAATGTGTATGCATATAAAAATCATGTTAGATGTCTAAATAGCTTTCTGATTATGTTCTTTGTACTTTTAACTGAGATTGAAAACCATCAGTAAATGTTTGGTTATTACCAGTGGGAGACCCATGCAGTGTGCGTTTCTTGCAGCATAAACTTCCTGTAGCATCTGCGGCTGCACAGAAACGAGAAGAATAAGTGAGTCCTGATACCATTTCAAACCTAATCCAAGCCGCCTGGTGCTGTAATCTGTTGAGGGCGGATTTCAGTGTCCAGCAGATTGAGCATGAGTGTGTTACTGAGTGGGATGAAGGGCTAGAGAGAGATTACTCAGCCAGACGGGAGGGTAGAAAGAGATTGGTACCACTTGAGCTGGGAAAGGGCATCCAGAAGGATGGGTAAGCATCTCCCCTTCAGATGTGGGCCAGGACATATTTCTGCAATCTAGATGGAACAGATAATGGACATTTTTTCTCCTAATCACTAGATAATTATTACAAACTTTCTAGAAACACATACAGTATAATATCTGATGTTTTGTGAGATTCTATCAGAATGTACCAATAGTCGAGAGTTGCCGGATCAATCCGTATTAATAAATCAATGTCAGATTGATACTTTAGTTTCAGATTTCCTCTTGAAATTGTATCTTATTTTTGTTTAACAGTTAAAAAATACAATAAAATTCAGGATTTAAAGTGAAAAAACAAAACATGACTTTTGTTTGCGTATAGATATCAGAAAGATGAAAAGTAAATTAATACAGAAATGTATTAAAACTAACATTTTGGAAATAAAAACGAATGACGAGAATAACAGATTTTAAATCTAAAGTTGATTCAACTTGTGTAGTATTTTGCATTTATTTTTATTTGAATATTACCAGTTTTGAAGTTTAAAAAGGGAGGAAAAGACAAAAACTATGCAACTAATCAGTAAACAATCAATAAAAGATGAAGTGAAATAAATAAAAGATAAGCAGACATTCATGACAGTGTGGCACTGACAAAGTAAAATATCAGACCACCGGCTTCCCGACGAGGCAGTAAAAACTGAGTTGGCATTTTGCTGCAATCCATTGAGAGTATCTGACAAAGGGAAGAGAAGGAAAGGTTAGATTTCACTCCGAAACCCAAACACTTGCATCCTGACCTTTTACCGACACAGCAGTCTATTCTTAGCCTGATAAAATACTGCTGATGTAGGAACTTCAGTTGTCTTTTTCTTTTATTTTCCACAGATTTCTCCTCCCTTCCCTTTGCCACCACTGCCAATATCATTTATTTTTCTGGAAGGGTTCTGGCTAAATCCACGGAAATCCAAGAACAGATGAATCCCCTTTTGTTTATTATTACACACTTTAAAAGTATTTGGAGATAAATTTAAGAAGGTTGGAGAGGTGAAGCTGTTGGTGTCAGAAAAATTAGCAGAGGCTTTGGAGATATTGACAGGTAAATTTCAGGGACAGCAACAGCCTCAACGGCTGAGTAGTGAAGTGTGACGCTCATCAGTTGTGGCAGATTCAGCGCAGATGTGGGAGGCCAGAGGGGCCAGACGTGTTAATTATGAAACGTTTTTGGAGTAATGTTTCATATTTAACATGCCACGTCTGTGATCAAAGTCACTTCACAGGACCCAGGTTTGAATGTATCAGAGATGCCTCTGGTTTCCTTAAAGTTGAATTTGAGAGGAGAAAAAAAGAAACTTAAGCCCTGAAAAATAGTACAATAAAATTTTTTCTTACTCAATAGTTAGATATTCTGATCAGTGCACAATATAATTTAGGCAACTTTTACAATTTAGAGAAAGTTTTCCCATACAGTGATATAAATACAATTTTTAACACTCTGTGAATGTTATTTACTGCAAGTGTAATTAATGATTTTATAGGGATTATGCAAAAATCAACGTTTTATTTTCAATAAAGCATTGTTATAACAACTAAAGGCAACATTGTAACTTTACTGTCCCATAAAACAGCACTATGTCCCTGGAAAAATAAACAATACCTCTCCAAGTCACTCAATTAAAACTTAACATAAAATTTTACTTGACAGATTTTAAGTGGCAGCAGAACCATGAGGGACCAAGGACAGGCACAGAACCTGGAGAAGGGATTGAGACCAGCAACCCAAACCCCTCTGGACTCATACAGACTCCCAGACCTGACCTCCAGTCCAATACCGCACCCGACCAAAAAACCACCGAATCCCAAGGAAGGCAGCCAACCGAGTGTACTGGAGCGACTGAGAGCACATCCCCACTCCAAAGGAGGAACCAACCAGCCCATCCTCTGCGACATCTGCAATGAGAGTTCGCCATGCAAAGGAAGGCAGACATCCAACACGTTAAAACATCCACTGGATCATCGGTGCAGAATGGCCAGAGCAACAGCTCTGAAAGAAAGAAACTTAAGCCCTGAAAAATAGTACAATAAAATTTTGTACTATTGATCAGCCCGGGCTGGGCTGGGCCTGATCCCCAGCCCAGCCCGGGCTGTGGCCACAGCCAGGCAAGCAAAAACAACGAAACACCCCCCAATCCAACACTGAGCCAGACAACGAGCACACCAGACCCAAAGCACCCAGCAGGCACACACAACACCCCAGTATTTTTATGTAAAGACAAATAAAGTATCTTTGAATTGAAGAAACTGTCTAAATGTCAAACCATGGCATTTTATTAACTCTGGTGATTTTGTTGCATAGATCAAACAGAAACAAGAAAATGTTCAAATAAAACTGAACAAACTCACATATCTTACTTGAAAGACAGAAAATTTACTTTAAGCAGCAACTTTTCATTTTCTGATTCACTCAGGCTGAATAGAGACAGTTTACAGCATCAGTGTCTTTATTGTAAAGGCAACATTTTGACAATAATACTGCTGCTGTTAATCCATAGTCTTTCCAGTTGATTTCTTTAGCATTTTACAGTCTGTGGCTGTGCTGCGAATGTTTCTGTATGATGACATGTTCTTTGAACTTCAGTTTATTGTCTCTTGTGAGCCCAAGATATTTGAAAGTACTGACCTGTTCAACTGGTTGACCATGAATGGTGATGTGATTGAGTCCAGGAACTGATTTATTAACATCTACTTTTTTTAATTCCTAAAATGCTGGATTTTTAAAAGTGAGAGTTTAATTTGGTAAATGAATTCAAACTTGGTGTGTGTTTACTTTCTAGTGCTGCTCAACCTGCTGCAGATCCTTGCTTTTTTGTTGGAGGAGGCTGTTGCCATAACAACGGCTCCATGGTTACACTGCCTTCAGCGTTTGGGATGCGACTGGCAGGTCAGTGGCGAGGCCGATGACAGCTTCAGTTTTAGATGCTCATACCAACTGCTCAAGTAAATGAGTTAAAGAAAAAACATAAATATGACTTTTGACAACATCTATATCCCTGACAAAATGCTGGGCCAATTAAGAGATCTCTCTCCTCTGAGGCCATTTGATGTAACGATTATAGTTAATGAGGTCACATAACAGCCATTTATACCTCCATTAACAGTCTCGACTGTTTGGAGCTGTGAGCTGCAGCCTTATCGGTCAGTATTCATCTTATACAATTTGGTTTGTGGGTTTAGAAGAAGTTCCCAAACTCTAACTGTGTGTACATTTGGAAATAGACTACCTGATCAGTCTCAAATAAAAACTGCTTTTGCTTTATTTAAAACCACTTTATTTAATCACTGAGATGTTGTTGTAGAAAGAGGGTAAAAAAAAAAAAAACTGAATTTTTTCTTCTTAACACATCGCAGCTGCTGGTAGATCCTGTTACAGGTAGAAACATCAATGTTTTGCCTTTCAGCAGCCAGTATTCGTAAACACATGCTTGAACAATGTAAATATGAAAAATGCAGCATATTAAATGGAGTGGATTTAATACATTTAAGACAAACTGATGGTGAAATCCCACCAAGGACATTTACTTTCTCTTTTTTAGATACACGTCGCGCCATGTGTATTTCAATCCCTGACATGTCACATGCTGTCTGGTGCTGATGAGGGCATACTTGTTGCAGCCATGTCTATGTCTGTGCACCTAATGGAGCATAGCGATGGCTCTGTGTGTGTGAGCACAGCTTATGTGCTAATAACTGTGTGTGTCATAAAATATGGAGAAGTGTAAAGTAGGCCAGAGGTTCATAGCAGCAGGATGAGAGCTCCTCCCTTCCCCTTCTCCCCTTCTTTTGTCTCATCTCTTCATTTTGTTCCTTCTAGCTGCTGTAAGGATGAACTCATGCACACGAGTTAAGTTGAATTCATGAGCATAAAATCTTCTGCATTTAAATCATTTTGTTTATGTAATATTAGATTCTTCAGAAGTTATTTCAAAGAGTTTTTTCCACAAATATTTAGTCCAGGCTGGCTATTTTCACATGGATCTTTTTTTTTTTTTTTTTTTTAATTAACTTTAACCTATTAATTATTCATTCATGAAATGGTACTCAGCTTAAAAGATGAATTAGGTTTACTAATTACCAGCATCCCGTCATAGAACTGCTGTTTTTTTTCAGTTTCTTTAGCTGAATCCAACAAAAACATTACAGAGGGTTTTTTTTGTAAAGTTCCTTAAGACAAATTTTTTTTGTGAATTCGCACAACATAAATAAACTGAATTCAACAAGAGGAATAAATTTTGTGATTCAAAAGATGACCACTTGGTAAAAGAAAAAATGTGCATCTTTCAAGTCCCCCTATGAGATTAATTGCAAAATTTTCCAGAAATATTAGTCTGGTTCTGAGACATTTTTTTTTGTCTTTAATTTTTTTTTTTAGCAACACTTTAAAACATGTGGTTATGGTGACAAGAAGGCGACAAAGTGAGAGAAAAAACATCCAAAATGAAAACATGACCTTACAAAAATACTAATCTCTTTAATGTTTTTTTTGCATTTCTTAAGTAACCATAATCTCTGGTATGTTTATTGTGATTTTATTTAACTGTTAAGTAAAGAAATGTGGAAAAAAGTTAAATCAATTTTCTAGAATATATTAAAGAGCAGATAAGGAAGGAAAGGTTTATGAAAGTTATGCAGGAACACAAACATTTGAAACAATTTTGCAGCTTCTGATTGATAGAAGTAATTTACAGGTCATAAAATACCCACCCTGTTATTAAAACATAATTATTACACCTCATGATGCTTTAGTTTTTAGATCTATATGCTATAATGACGATGCATTTTTAGTGAGCAGGTTGGTTCACGGTATGAAACAAAAACTTGAGAAATTTTAGGTACACGTAATTTACACATTCTAAAATTTAATAGGTTTTTGGTTTTTAAAATCAACATAATTTTAAAAATAGCATCTAATTTTGAGAAGCTATTTGTGATATTCTCTCTCCATGAAATCTAATAATATTGCACTGCTGAAGCCTTTCGTTGTTTGTTCAAGCTTATTAGAAATACTTTCATCATCCTGCCTGTGCTTCTCAAAGCAACAGAGCAAATAAATACCTGAATCAAAAGCAGATGAGGAACATTTTGTCTTCACATTTTATTACAGAATTTCTTACAACAGCAATTTTTGTCAAAAACAGAGAATTAGATTTTCTTAAAACGACACATTGTGTATTTCTGTCTTTTAAATGTCCTTCTCTTTTCATGATTAAAACAAAATGACATTGTGATCACTGTAGAAGAAAAGTTGCTTCTTTGTTAATTAGATTTGTTCATTATTTCCAAACAGAGGATAAAAGGTTTATTAAGATTATGTTTGTGTTCATTTAAGGAATGTCAGAAATGATTAAAGCCTGGCGGTGGGACGCCTGTCTTGTTTACGTTCGACAATGAAGAGTTAATCCTCATTAATGCTGGCCCAAAGTTACCATTGCATAAAATTGTTCTATGTGTCTGAACATAATTAAATCATCTCTACCTGGTTATGAAATCATTAAAGTTCAAGTTACGGAATAACAGATTGTTCAAAAAAATGAAGTCATCTGGCTCAATGTGCATCTGTCAGTTAATGAGCAGCTAAAATTATGGGGTGAATCATTTAGTTTAATTAGATGTGGGCATGTTTGCATATTGTTTTGTTTTCTGCAACTCTTGCAAACAGTGTTTATGTTGTGAGGATGCAGGAAAACATTTTCTGGGAAGATATCAAAAGGGACCAGATTGCTGTCAAAGGAAGAACACGAGACTGAGACAGAAGATGTTTTTTTTTCTTTCTGGCAACATTTTATGACTCAATTTTCTTTGTAGAAGCAGCACAGTTTAACGTCATTTAAATTCAGCCTCCTGACCTGCTTTTCACAATTCACTGAACATGTTTTCTTTTCTGCAAAACAATTCTCCCAAAAGCTAAACAAATAGCTTTCATACACGAGTACACATCTGCATACAAATGTAGTTATGGACGTGCATAAGCAGCATGTTTCATTTATGATTCTTATGAATATGGAAACACACGCACGCCCACACCCACCCCCACACACACGCCCCCATGCCCGCACACACACACACACACACACACACACACACACACACACACACACACACGCCTGCATGGCTGCAACATCCTCTGTTGCACAGCCCCTCTCTCTTCCTTTTAGGTTTTTTGTGTGGAAGAATGCCTGCGACCCCCACTGCGATCATTACCCTGAGGGCCCTTGAGCATTCATCACCATGTGAGCAGACCCCCCATCTCCTTAATAACCCCCTCTGCCTACCCATCCGCTTTGTTTGCTCCTCTCTGTGACACCATTAAGCAAAGCTTATTGTTTTGATGACGTTTTATTCCTCAGATTATTATTATGCACAATATTAAGCAGCTTCCTCCTCCTCAGTTAGTCTAAGGATGAAGAATGATTAATTTTAGACAAAGCAAAATGTAGACTGAGATCCAACGCTTAAATCAATGACAGAAACTTTGGGGGAAATGAGGGAAGAATCTGTAAAAGTAGAAGAAGCTCTGCGGAAAAAAGGTCAACATAGAGTTTCGGTAGCAACGTTTTTGTTAAATGAGAGGATGGAAATAATCTCAATGATACAAAGAAGTGAAGGGAAATTGAAAAAGTGCGGAGAAAATGTTTCCTGGAATGAAGCAAATAACTGTCTATAGAAAACGGAAAGGATTTTTTTTTTTTCCAAAACAAAGAAGGGAGGAAGATTAAAAACAGTCTGAAAATGAAAAACATTTGGGATGTAGAAGTTTGGACGCGTGATGAAGAAATACTGGGAGAAAGTTTGTCATCGATCTGAAGTAAGAAGGATTTTCATATGAAAAAGTTTGGAATTTCAAGACTTTTAGATGTAGAGCTGCACAGAATAGAACATTGCAATATTATTGCTAAATATTATTATTATACTTTTACCTTCCACACATTCTCTCACTCTAGTCTTATTTCATACCGTCTGACCTGGGTTGGTATAGATTATTTGTGGGTGAAAATGAAAGTAAAAGTCTCTCCAAGTGACGAAATATATCATTTTAGGGATGAAATTGATAAAATGTTGCAGCCAACAAAATCTTGCATCCAAGCAGTTCTTTATAATATTGCACACATTGATATTCTGATGATCACTGAGATTTAATACATGTTGCAGCTCTTTTTAAAGATAAGGAAAACACGAGCAACACAACATCTGTTTAAATATGTTGTCAGAGAAGGGAGGGGAAATCAGGAAGACATTAACTTCATTTGAAATATTTTAAATTAGTAAAACTGATTAAAAAAAAAAACAACTATTTGAATTTAACCAATAAAATTATGGGAGCTACTGCTTTCCCCCCTCTAGGTGAGGATTGTTGGCTGGATACCCGTCAGGTCAGCAGTTTTCCCTACGATCATGTCATAACATAATGTTTCTTTAATAATAATACTTTGTATTGATCTTCTTTAATATTCACACTCACTACGCAGCTGGAGACAGAGCTTCAGGAACCACCATATTCAGGACAAAGACTACAAACATCACATTCCTTGTGCTCAGATACAGAGAATCTGGAATATTATTTGGAGGAAGAGAAGGGACAGATAATACACAAACCTTTTGGTTTCCATTATTACAGCAGCTTTTTTGTAAATCTTAACACCTCAGCAGAGCCGCGGGCTGATTACCTCCATTTTGCTTTGATGCAGATATTCATGCTATTTGAACTGACTGTATAAATGATACAATAACTTTTCAGTATTTTGAAACATCTAACCTTTTTTATTGGTGTCATGGAATATATTCATTTTTTATTAACTGTATTGAGTGTTTTCATTAGCTACGAGCTATAATCATCAAAGTTATCATAAATTGTTTTTCCTGTCATTTGTGTTTCTTGGCCAAACATTTTCCTTCCACTCAATGTTCCCTTGACATTCCTGAAGATGATTATTTTTAAACAGCCATCTTCTTCATCAACATCTTTTGTGAATAACCCTCCTTGTGGTGGTTGTCCTTGTCTGTGTACAACTGTCAAATCGCATTATGTGTCCCAATCATCTCATTAGATCTCACCCTTTTAAAAAATTATTTTTTGTTGACCTAATATAATTGTCTGGCTTTAAGAGAATATAAATTTAGACTACTTACAAGATGTAAGCTATAATCATGAGTATTAACATAAAGAAAAAGCAATCCCTGTTGCACTTGTAACCTTTTCTACCACACTTTTTCCTTCCACTCAACTTTCCACCTTCTTTGGGACGTACATCCTTGTGAATGATAGAATATTGCTCTCTATGATTGTGTAAGGCATGAGATGGATATCATAGCATTTTGGTTTAGCAGAAGAAATATCACAAAAAAATCTATATAATATCTAAATATCTTCTTTTTTTTATTGTGTTGCTGAAACAAATTAACCTTTCATTGAATCATCCATTGATACTCTACCTGCAAACGTAAAAGACTCAACAACTGACTGAACCAGCCTCCTCAGATAAACCACATTCAAAATGTTTACTTAAGTTTTGATTCTGAAATGAAGGAGTTAAGATAAAATGTAATATCTTTAGCAAGAAATGCACGAACTAATTTGTTTTATTACAAAATTGAAAGGAACTTAATTCCTAATTTTAATTGTAAATCAAAAATTTCCTTGTATGCTATAAAAGTATGTAGTCATGTCTTAAAAGATGAGGAAGGTGACAAAGTGTGTAAGAGGAGTGATAAAGTTTAATGAAAGGAATGGATGGAGAGAAGATGAGAAGGTGGAAGTCGTCTTGGGAAAAGAAGGGAGGGAAGAAAGGAAGAGGTGGGATGAGGATGGGGGAGATGAAGAGGAGGAAGAGGAGGCGCATCAACAGTCTCTTCCTCCTCGCCCCCCTCCTCAGACGATGAGAAGGTTGCCGAGCGCGCTGCATACCGCCGTGCGTTTGTCTCCCTCTCAGCCACACAAAGTGCCCCAAAAAAGCACCGATCCGAACCGTGACTTCGTTCTGTGCCACCTCGGAACCAGCAGCCCCCTCCGCCCTCCGCCTCCAGCACATTTTGTAGCAATGGAGCCGTAAACGCTGCCACACAGAGCTGAGCCGAGTGAGCGAAACAGCGGCGGAGATCAAGCGGCTATGGAGGAGAAGCGCGGAGAGGCTGGAGTCTAGACAGAAACCCTCAGATCCATCAGCCCGGAATACTTTCCGCAAGCTTTCCGAACTTTGCTGTCAATAACCTTTTTTAAAAAAACAAATCCAGGTTTTTATTTCTCTTTTGACCGTGTGCGCGTAACATTGCACAAGAAGGATGCAGGGAAAGAAGAAAGCGAGCGGCTGCACGGGATGCTGGAGGCAAATGCTGCTGTCGTGCGTCCTGGCTCTGCACCTGATCCCGCTGAGTGTCCACGGTAAGACGCTGGCCCGTCCACTGCGCGCGGCAATCGTGCTAAAACATTCTCATTAATTAGTTATTTTATTTCTGCTGTGGCAGCACATCCTCTCAGTGTATTCAGGGTACAGTAACATTCTCCCACAGGGCAGACAGAAGGGAGGTCAGTGAGGCTCAGAATGTAGGTTAGGAGGTTCTTTACTCTGATGCTAATATTAATGAAACTCTGCTCGGAACAATCTGCTAAATTCTTGATCAGAGCGTCTTTGAACCGACACTTGATGGAAGAAGATGTCTTTAATCACATTCTTCAAAGAATAGAGAGCACACATCGTCTGTTTTCTTGACTCATAGAAAGCAAAGGGTGATTTTTTTTTAAATGTCAGTAAATGCATAAAAAATAAAATTTGCCACAAATGATAAAGTAGGTCAGGTTAAAGTCTTGAGGCACCCAATCGATATCAGATGAGCAACATATTACTGTATCATTATATGCAAAAGTCACAAAAATATATACATCAAATCTTCTCAGACGGTTCTTTCACTTTTCTCCGTTCCCACGTCTGAATCGGATAAATCAGAAAGCTCAGGCAGAGTGGTGGAGAGATTCTGATATAGGAAAAGAAAGACAGTTAGTGAGGAAGATCTACGTTTATCCAACGTCATGTTTTCCAAATATCACCCAAATAAGGTCAGGACGCGTACAACTGCCTCTCAGCTCATGTTGAGTTAAGCAGATGCTTCTATTGTGTGAGGTCTAAATTTCCGCTAAATTCTCCTAACTGAAGGAATAGTGGATCAAAGCGGTGGCACTTTAAACCAGGTCACTGTTTTAACACTTCCAGCACAATCTCCAGGATCCACACAGGACCCTGAGGTCTGTGTGACAGTGACAGCGTCCAGCAGCAGATGCGGCAAACCGGATCCCCGAAGGCGCGCAGGCACCACGGCTTCACAAAAGGCGAGGATTAGAGCCGAGGGGGAGCTGATGAATTATTCATGAGGGGGGCTGAGAGGACATTCTGATACACACGCAGAAAAAAAAGAGAAGGAAAAACTCGAGTAAACATGAGAAGAAAAAAAATATATAAAACGACACAGGGGCCGTAGCTCTTTGTCTGAGGGCCGATGCACATGCGTCAGATTAATAATGCAGGAGATGAAATCGGTCTGGCGTTATAATCAAATAAAATCTCGTTGATTCGTCCGAGCGGCTGAAATTCACATGGATGTGGTTTTGCTGCCATTGTCTGGTTTATTTGGCGCAACAAAGAGCTCCACATCCTCTGACTCAACAGGAAAACTTGGCTTTTCTTTCAGCTTTTGCATAATTTTATCCAGTAATTTCGTAGATTAGAGTGTATTTCTAAAACAAAAGAAACAAACAAACAAAAAAAAATCATTAAATATTGTTAGAAAGGTTTTATAACAGTACAAATAATATTTTTGAAACTGTTCTATATTCGCTAAAATATATTCGATGACTTGAACCGACCAAATTAAAGATGCTCTTCTCAGTTTGAAGGTTGAATATGTTGCATAGCTTCTCAATATCTACATTTGACACAGATGAAAACAGTGACAGTGAAAATCAGAATCACGGTTGAGAAAGAGAGGAGTGAGTGGACTCTTTTATCATATTATTCAACAAACATAATGTAACTGCATGACTTTATAACGTGAAGCTCTAGTTTAATCCCGTTTTTGCAAAGAGTTAGCACTCAAGGCAGTAACTGGAACTTGGTGCAAATTTAATTTCGCTTATCATTTTGTATAAATATCATGGATTTCTCAGCGCTATAGGCATGTTTTCCTTTCAAGTTTAAGATGAAAGGTTCTTGGAGGCATCCTGTCTTCTGTTGCTACTAAGAACTTTAGAGGGACTTTTCTTCTTAATAGTAGCTCCAAAGCTTTCAATGGACATGCAACATATGTTTAAAGGTAATTTTTATATACTGTGTATCATTTCTGCACATTTGTGTTGTAAGTATGTCAGCAGTGCTCCTTAGTCATTGTCATGCTTTATCTGGAAGGTTTGTTGTCATATTTAGACATGCTTTTTGTTGGTCTAGATGAAGTGTGTGTGTCTCTTTCTCTCCTCTGTTTTGTATTGTTCATGTTCATTGGAACAAAGGGGAGAAAACTTAATGTGCTTCAACATTGGGAAGTTACTTTGGCAGAAATGTCTTTATTTTTTCCATATGTGAGAATTGCACATCTGGGTATGAATGTTCAACTCTATATGCAGTCTATGAGTTTGAACAATCTTTGGCAGACGGTTTACTACAAATGCTACAGTATCAGATGTAATATTATGCTTGGTGTGTGTGGGATTTGCATCAAAGGCAAATCCCACAATGCATTAGATTGGAAACCGCTTGAGGTTGACTTACAACAATAATCTATAAAAGATTAAATAATCATTAAAATGTTCAGGTATTTTAAGTTAATGTTCTTTAAAACTCTAAATGTAAACCATATTTTTATATCATCTAGAGATAATCAATGTGTAGCTTTATTAGCAGCCAAGCTCATGTTTCTGTTTGCTTAACTCTGCTGTGGTCCTTTAAATGATTCTACAAACCAGCAGTTTTACAAATACCACTTTATTAGTTTGGCAGAAGGAGCGGTGCTGCTAAAATTCCCCTTCTTGGCCTCATGAATCTCAGTAAACATGGCAAATGTTTTTGAAATGTTAATGACAGAAAAAAGGCAGACCTAGTTGTCCAAAACCAGGTCAATAAGATGGAGATTCCTTCACTGCTTCAGGGATAGCACAGGATATTAAAATAATACAATTCACCATCATCATCTTAGTGTCAGTTTGAGTAAAAATTTCCTCTCCTTGTCTGGTGTTTTTGTCACTTGTCAGATTTCAGCTCAGGTGCATGTACAGTAGAACAAAAAGAAGCTGGCAGATTTGGTGCAGACATCCACCTTGGGCTAACCCTCCCCTCCCTCAGCTCCCCCTGTTCTCACCCATCAACACGTCTCACTTCACCGGTGAAGTGTAAAGATGGCAGCTTGCCCCACATCTGCGAAGGACAAAAATCCAACCATGCTGAACTGACAATCAGAATCCGCTTGTTCTTTTCCTCCATCCATTATTTCCCCCTCTCCTCTTCTTGTGGCCATTTGTAATCCCCCTCCCTCTGTATGTTTAGAGCTGATGACATGCAGCCTTCCTCGTCCTCCCCCTCCTCCCCATCCCCCATGAGCGGTCGAGGTGGATAGGTTGATGGCTGGACCGAGGAGGATGTCTGCTGCTTGTGTTTGGATAGAAACTCGTGGATGGGTTCTCCTCTCTTCTCCTCTTCTTCTTCGCTGTGTGTTTGCTCCTCTGTCCCGCTGACACACATATCTGGTTAATCTTTAAGCCAAATCCTCCCTCCATCAGCCCACTAACCCACTCTGTCCCTTTTCATCGTAAAGGATATGAAAAAAAAAAACACAGACAGTAATCATAAAATTTACTCATCTTGCAGTTCGTGTTCGTAGTCATGAAGAATAGTGATGCAAGCTCCGTCTCGGCTTCTTCCTTGTGGTCTCCATGGAAACCGTGCACATCCCAGCGGCCAGCAACTCGGTGTGTTCATATCGCTGCCATGATGTGTTTGAGCAGTGAATTTCATTAAGGGGAGAATGTTTGGATTTTGGCACATGCTCATATTTCTGGTCAAACTGGGTGGCCGTGTGCCTGTTGGCTCTGCATGGTGTGTGTGCGTGTGTGTGTGTGTGTGTGTGGGTGTGTGTGTGTGTGTGTGTGTGTGTGTGTGTGTGTGTGTGTGTGCGTGTTGGGTACACAAACAGTTTCAAATCAGATGGCCTTATGGGTTTTGTCACATTTTTTGTGAGATTTTTTTGTGTGGTCACACTCAGATTTTTAAGACATGCTGACATTATTATTGCTTCAGATGAAGCGTCACGTTTTCTGATGTTTGCTCCCTAACAGATTTATTTTGTTTTTGCTTTATTTTTTTGGTAATGCTTTATAACTAAAAACAAATTTTAATATGAGATAATGCTAATCTAAGTAAGATCAAAAGTAGCATCAAAAAGATAATTTCATTTATTAAAGGAAAAAGCTATTGCTTCCTAAACCTAAAGGGTTTTAAAGTTCCTTTTTGTGCCGCGCTGCCAACAACTACCATCGAGCATTTACAAATCTTTCTGCTTCGCTGGAGGAAATTTGGCTCACACTCTGCTTCACAGAATTGCTTTAATTCAACCACAACAGAGCGCGTTTTAGCATGAATGAGATGTTAAAATTCATTCTACAGCATCACAATTGGATTTAGTATGGACTTTGACTGGGCCACTCCAAAACATTTAGTTTTATTTTGAGCCACTCAGAAATGGACTTGCTGTTGTGCTTCGGATCCCGTTTTCATACTGACTGCTTTTCTAGACTGTTCTTAAATCTTTCAACTTGAGTCAGATGTTTTTCCTATTGAGATCTTATGACCTACTTTGTGTTGTTATTTGTTATATAAAACTGATTAATGTTTAAGTATTTTCTTTTGACTTGTTGGATTAGTTTGCGTGCTTATATTTTGAAAATAGGAAAGTTCCAGCAGTGAGACTCTTTGACAGATTCATTTGGAAAAACCCACCTTTACTTGACTTTTAATTGAGAGAGAGAATATTTCTGTACTGGTAAAAATACATTGAGTGATGAATTAAAAAAGAAACAATACTCACTCTAGCGACAAAACAACCAAAACAACTGAGCTAGCAGGAAATTTAGATGCTTTTTATTGTGAGATACTTACATGGAAAAAGAAGGAATGATATCTGGATTTACTGTGGACATAATGTGCCTCATTCCAGCACATCTGTTTGTTGGGAAACTTAATGATCCTAAGGCCGCTTTCACTACCTTCCCACCTGGCTCAGCATGCAGGCCAACGCTTGCAGACGTAGGTGGCCACAGGCTCGACTCGAGAAGCTGTAGTGTATTTGTTTGAGTGCATGGAGGTGTGTTAGCCTTTTAGTGCAAAGTAATTACCCAGCTCTGCCAAATTAATAAAATCACAACACACACTTTAAAATGTTGCACTGATATACTCTATATTGCCAAAAGTATTCACTTTCATTTACTTGAGTAACGTTTTGGGAAAATGCACTTTTTTACTTTTACTTAAGTGATTTTCTTATGAAGCATCACTTCTCTGACTTGAGTAAACTCTCTGGTTACTCTATCCGTGTGAGTAACTTCACTGAAAGAAGAAAAAACATGTTTTAACAAAATAATCACCAGACACAGACGCATACCTGCGGTTTTTGTGAAAGTTTCATTAGTTTTATATTAAAATAAATTTATTTGGATTTTTTTCTTTTGTCTGATTTGTCATTTTGTAATCATGTTGTTAATATGAATTATTTTCACTTTGGTCTTTAAAGTACATTTCCATATGGCCTTGGTCCTTCTGATTATGTAAATTTTAAATTTTAAATGAATTACATTTTGATCAGTTACTCAATACTCGAGAAGCCTTTTTACCAAATACTTTTTTACTCTTGAGTAATTTTTCAGACAGGTACCTTTTACTTTATCTAGTCTACCAATGTGTTGTTAATGTGTACCAGGTAAACTTAGTGATCAATATGAATATTTTTACACCAGTTTCATGACTTGCATGGCTGCCTTATTCTAACCTTAAGTACCTCCTTCTATATGCTCCTCACTTTATACAGGAGATCCACTCAAAACACTGAGATACTGAGTCAATGCTGCAGAACTAACAGAATCCACCTACACTTGTTTTTCCTTGTCCTGCACCTATGAATTACCACCCACAGCTGGCATTTCTGCAGCGATTCAAGCTGCTAATGTTCATTGATGGCTGCTTATGTAATGCTTTGTATGTAAATGGACAAGGTTGTTGCACAAAACAACCTTTCAGTCAGAGTTTTACAGATTCACAGACCAAGGATTTTGACAACACAGAGATGCTGATGACACAACCTGAAAATAAAACATCATTATCAATGATCTATTCATAAATACTCCAGTTTAAGAGTCCAGTTTTAAGTGCTCTTCTGCTTCATTGCATCTCCCGCAGCATGTAGGTGTTATTTGTTTTTGCTGCTTTGATTTTTACTTGTAACTTTTATTTTTGTTGCCTGTCCTTTCTGGTGGTCCTCCAGAACCTTTTTCATTGTGGTTTGGAAAAGGAAAAGGTTATGAAACAACTTTCACAGAGTTTCATGACATCTCGACAGCTGTGTGCTTCCGTCTAACAGATGAAACATTGTGGGTGTGCTTTTTTAGCAGTGCTGAGTTGGCATTGTTCTCAAACTCTCGATGCCCTTGAGTGGTAATTTACATGTTTCTGTCTTATGCGGGAAGTGAGTGCATATGGTAATGGGATACAAAAGGTGAAAACATATGCAAAATGCAAATCTTATCAGTTTAAATGTTTCAATGCACATTCTTCTCCGTGTTCATGTGCCATCTTTTACCCTGATCTACGGAAGAGTTTTATTTAATTCATCAGATGCTGCACTGCCTGTGTGTCCTTGTTGAAGCGAGTCATTGAGTTCATGCTCGTGCACATGCTTCACTCTCCTCGTCTGGTGGCGCCCGCCCGCCCGCTCTCCTCCGCTGCAGACTGTCACATTAGCATTCAGCTCGCTCATCACAGTCGTCTATGAACACAGACACACACACCCCCACACGCAAACACCTGTCATGGCAACAGACCACATTTAACAGATAAATAATTAGGCAGACGTGTATGTTTGGTTTGTTGAATGCAGAGTTATCCTCATTGAGACAAAAACATAGAAACTACTTCTACTCTGGCGTTCGAAGGTTCTCGTTATGTAAATATACCAATTATCAAATACAATTAAAATGAGCTTTTCAAACTCCATTATAGTACTCCTATTACTTTTTTAAATCATAATAGATGACACATGAAATGTTTTTCTATTCTAATGTAGGTAAATGTTTCACAGATGTCCAAAGTTCAGCTAATAAAACTTAATGGAATAGCCATACAAAGCTCATCATAACCATGCACCTCATATTATTATTATTATTATTTTCAACTTATGTAAACTGTTTTCAAGAGTCAAGCAATTATATTGAAGACACCTGTTTGTCTCTTCAACGACACAAAACAGGAATTGAGTAACATGTTTTTCTCTAATGAATACATGGCCAAAACTATGCATGCAGGGTAAAATATATGGACACAATAGTACTAATGTTGAGTAAAATGGTCCTTACCAAAAATGAATATTTCACCACTCTAATTATCCGAACCGTTCATTTAAATTGGTTGTTTTCCTGGCCTATTGGACCAATTTTCCAAGCATATGTTCATTTATTTTCAATACAGCTAAGCTGCCATTCCACAAAAAGTTTCAAATCACTATGAGAACACAACTTAATTCAAATGCTTCATCTTGAGCTTTTGACTAGTTGAATAAATTTTCCATCTACTTTGTGCAATCCATCTGTGACTGACAGCAAAACAACCCCACAGCATGATCCTACTTCATGTATTATGAAGTAAAATAATCAACACAGTATAAATAAACACATGGATGAGTTTTCATGGATCTTGCTGGGACATTAGTTCTTTAATCCTAGAAATGTTTTTCAGGTAATAGAAGGCTGACTTGGTAACTGCCTTCATGTGTCTCTGAAGGTTCAGATCTGAGTTCATCACTACATCCAGATTTCAGACCTACTCAGAAGTTTCTGGTTGTAATAACTGAAGCTGTACACTGAATCTTGACAGTTTCTCTTTAAGACCAAAGGTGATAACTTCAGTTTTGTTTCTGTTGAGCTAGAAAAGTCTGAAAACTGGAATTAGCTGGATGTTTTGGCATCCAGCTAAAAAACAAATAGCATCACTGCTTCAGAATGCATAAACAGGCTAACTTTAAGCATCTGGAATGGTCTTGAAAGTCCCAACCTCAAACCTGCTGAAAATTTGTGGGCTAAGTTTCAAAGCTAGGGCCATGTGAATGAATGAACCATTTTAAATAACGTGACCAGAGAGAATAACACCAGACGCTTGTTGAGTGATAGAAAAAGTACAAGGGTGCAACATTTAGTCATATATGGTGTTGTGTATGCATATATTGTTTTTGTTTAACATGATCAATATTGGGCATGATTCAAATGCATGACCTATTGTAACCAAAGACAGATGGTAAAAACTGCAAATGCATGCACTGTCTGACATGCTTGATAAGAGCCGGTTGATCCAGAAAACAAGACGCTGATTCAGATTCTTCAGTATGATCTGCAGAAGAACATTAATAAAACAAAATTATACAAAGCACAACCAAGTCTGGTCTTTTGTACAGTTTATATTATATCTTACGTCTTTACATTAATTTTAAATGTATATTGTTTAGATTGCCCTGTTTTAAAGTAAACACTGTCCTGCAATATGATGAGATTTAGATTTTATTTTCTATTATAGCCAACTTTTTTATGTACAGCTTCTAGACAGTATTTAGTCATTCAAGCACACAGCTGCAGCAGTAAAGTAGAGAGCAACAAAGATGAGTTTTTTGATGCAATAGAAAGCTGTTTTGCCAGACCACATAAACCACTGTTGTCATGGGGATTGCCATCTATAACGTGAATAGTTACATATAAATTGGCAGAGACAGTATTATCTTTTATGAGCAAACAGAGATCCAAAGACATAGCATCATACTTCCCATTTCACACAAACCACAATTCTTTAAAGGTAAACACATTATTCTTTGGTGCTTGACTCCATCTGTGAGCGTCGTCTGTAGATCTTGTTGAGTTTACAGAGCCGCCCGCATCAGCTCCAATGAGGCAAGCATTGTTTCTATGGCGACACATCCCTTCTCCATCCCACCACCTGTGGAGTCAGAAATGAAAGCTCTTCTGTCACAGAGAGTGAGAAAAAAAGCAGATGCTGGAGCATCGGAGAACAAGAGCTGATGGAGGGAGAAACATAGGGAAAGGGAAAAGCAGAAGAATTTTCAAAAATAATGAAGAGGAAAGAGAAGGCACAGAGAACAGATGAAGAGAAGGAAAGAGAGATCTGCATGAGATGGAGAAAATGTGTTAGAGTCAGACTTGCTGCCAAATGCCGACCTGCACATTTCTTCTTTATGTTGAAGTTAATGAGCAGCGTTGAGTAAAGATAAAGCAGCCTTGAGAGCTATTCATTAGACTGAGTGAATGTGGAAACGAGGAAAAATTATGAGGATGAATGTGTGGTTCTCTTGAGGTTTAGGTGTTTCGAGCTAAAATCCATCTGAATTGGATAAAGAGGTTTTTATTCAGGTCTTTATCATGTTTTCTTGCCCTGTTTGTGGTCTGCTCAAGTTTCCAACCATCAATATAAACATATCTTCGTATGGGCATTAAGCCCAAACATACTCTTAATCTCAATAATGAAGGAAATGTGATCTGGGAAACTGGCTAACTTCTCCTGGGCACCCTTTAAAAGAGGAAAGACAAGGGAACATACCATATACCTGAGGGACATGCATATTTATCTTTATAAATCATAAAACAGTCAAATATAATACTTCCTCAACTAAGCATGTTGATATCTACATTCAGAGCCTCAATTAGCACATTTAAGCTTTCTTGTTTTCTTTAGAAAACAAAGTGTTAGTTATACTACAGCTATTGTAATAAGCGATATACTGTATTTATTTTGAGGCTTTTTGGAAATCATCACAAGGAGTTCTAGTATTTGTATGTGTAAATAAAATATATGCATACAAATGAAATTATTCATTTTCATCTCCAAAGTTCTGCGCTATGACTAACAAACTATTCTTCCTACACTGCAAAAATACAAAATCTTAGCAAGTATTTTTCTCTAGTTTCTAGTGGAGATATCTTATAAAACTTGAAATAAGACAAAACTAACCTATAAGTTGCTTTTTATTTAGATATAATAGTTTAAGTCAATAATCCTTAAATAGTGATAGTTTCACTGCCACATTCTTTCACCTACAACAAGACATTTTTCCTGTCTTACAAGTGAAATAATCAGCCAGTGGAACTAATAGTTATTTTGATCAATGTTGAGGAATGATTGACTTTAATTCCACGAGTTTTTGTTCCATTATTTTTATTTGGAAATTTAGGGTAAACCAGAATTACTCAACAATTTTGATCAGAAAACACGTTACTGATGGGTTTGCGACGAGCATTTACACATTAAATGGTTCAGAACATTAAAACGTTTCCTCACCTAGAACTGCCATGTTGTTTCTGCATGAGCCTGTGTTTGTCGCCAACTGGCTGACCTTTCCCCGTCTCCACAGTCTGGGTCACCAAGCTGGCCGGAGGACCCTAACTGTCACCACCAATCAGCTTCCTCTTTACAGTTTGTCATGACCAATCAGAGTGCCTCGGGTCTGAGAGAGGTTTAGTGGATTCCCTTTCGAAAATGATTTGGGCTAAACAAAAAGCCTGGGAGGGTCGGCGACATGCCAGCCCTTGGCCTTGAGAAGCCATTAACCCCAAACAGTCACGCAGACACACACCCACACACACACCTACCCATGCACACAATTAGGGGCAGCTAAGTTCTGAACATTATGATGATCCACACCCTTCACCAAAGGAGCTGGAAGCCACCCTAATCACCACTGGGTTATGTTGGCAGAAAGACAACACACAGGCTCTTACAAAGCAAACAGAGTGAGGAATCTTCTTATATAACACCGTCCTCTTGTCTCATTCAGGTGGGAGGGGAACAAACAGAGAATCTTTTGTTCAGTCTACTTTGTCTCTTTTTGGTTCTGATCCGGTCTGTTACAGTCCCAGCCAGAGTCTGAAGTCTGAAATTCAGAATCATTTCAATTCAGGTCAAGTTTGCCTGTTCCAAAGCAACCAATTGGGCAAAAGACCCACAGCAATGCTAGTGTGGGTACGGACTTGTGTTTTTACAGTGTTCCCAAGTCGTGTTGCCTCATCTCAGGCTGTAGTTTTTCTAGCAGAAACACATTACAGGTAATGATGTCCAAAAATATGTTCAAAGTGGGCATTTTCTGCAACCCTAAGAGATGTTTGCGGGTGAAAATCCCAGTAGATTAGCAGTTTTTATAAACATCAAACAAGCCCATCTGGCACAAACAACCATGTTACGTTCAAAGTCACCCTTTATTCCCCATTCTGGTGTAGGTTTGAAGTCATGATTATCACATTCACTCAGTTCCAACCATAAAATTTGTATTAAAAAGTAATTAAAAAAGTGTATCTAATAAACTGACCTGTAAATATTTTTGCTTCATTCACAGAAACCCAGATTCTCTTGTTCCGTCTTTGTCATCAACAGCGGTAACAAAAATCATCACTCTTGTTAGAAAATACTAAAAGTTCTCAAGTTTAGATCTTCAAATTTTAGTTTTTAAAACAGCCAGGGTCAAAATGGGTTTGCTTTGTCTCTGTAAAAGAAAAACAAAAACAAACAAAAAACTCCTCAAAGTTTAGTCTTCTGCCTTCACCTGTCACCTCCACTCATGCTACCATCACTTAATGCTAAGGGAGTTAGCTTTTAGTTAGCAATTCTGAAGAGTTGTCTAGTTTTTACTGTTTTCTGTGATTGTTTGTCATATTTATTGCAGTGGCATATAGTTCAGAGTCTGCCCACATAAAATGGTGTGTTAACTGATATAACTGTGCATCTAACTGAAACCATTTAGTCTGATCTATTTCAGTGTCATTGGTCCGGTTTTGGTCTCAAGGTGTTTCCACACCTGACAGTCCAGTTGACTCGATTTGATTGGGGACCAAAATTGCAGTATTACATTGTCAGACCTCAACTTCTATTAAAATGGACTAATCATGGCTGGTGTAAATGCACCCGTAGTTTTGTCTTTGGTCTTGACTTAGGTTGTCTTGCCAACTGCAACTTGAACGTTTTACAATAGCACACAAGTCTGTGCTGCATAGTTTATACTTTAACCACAATGTACCATAAGGTCTGAAAGGTAAACCACCCACATGCTGCAGAAAATACCTTAACAGTTGTCAGAGAGCCACCATGCTGCTCTAAAATCGGCTGCCCGTCAAAAAAGTTTCTCTTCGTTAACCCTCTATGGCATGACTTTTTATTTTTGTGGGGAAGAAATATTTTCCTGCATTCTTTGGGAGCTTGGTGGTCCCTAATTACATGTCAATCATAAAATCGGACTCTGACACCTCCTGGAACCAGATTTGGGTTTGTTGCCTCAGGGTAACATTGGTCTAGAACACCAAGATTGTCTACACTGATTATGAGAAATGAAATACAAATCAAACAAAAACTATATTCATAAAAAAACTTTTTTTTGGACAAAAATATGTCAAAAATCATGCCCCCCAAAAAATAAAATAAAGGAGCAATGTGAGGTACAGCTATGTGGTTTGTTGCCTGAGGGCAACGCCATGCCATAGAGGGTTAATCCAATTAAGCTAACGAGGTGTTGAAACGGAGACAGCTCCACTTAATTGGAGCTCAGTTCAGTGATGCACTGTGAGGATTCTGGCAGGATGACACTACTGTGTTCTCAAAAAAAGTACCTGAGCTCTGATCGCCTGTGCTTTGTAAACAAGCTCGACTCTGTTGAAAGCACAGAGGAGATTAAACAACATGCAGAGGATCCTTGATCAATCAGTCCACATGGGTGGGGTGTGTGTGGAATCAAAGTTATTCCTGTGGACTTGTGAATGTTTTCGGTTAGTTTTACAGAAATTACTTCTATACTGTGAATGGATATTTTTCTGCCTCTGTACTCAACATGTTTCATTCAGTAATGCCAATTAATATTAATAATACATTGTCTCACATAATAAAAAAACTGATGCAAAATTGGTCAATAAAATGCATCATTAACCCTTTCATGCATAGTGGTCACTACAGTGGACAGCTATCTAAAAGCCATTTTCTTGTGCTTCCTGTGGATTTTTATGTTATAAATGCACACAGACCACTGAAGTGGACACTAATGCATCATAAAATATACCATCAACTACTGGCCATCAGCTGCAAATGCAAGAAATTATTTTTGTTAAATACAATATGGCCGACAGACAAAAAAGCATGAGAACCGACCCGGTCCCTCCTTCTACTGTAGACGACTCTTGCAAGTAAAAAAAATATTGTGACATCAGATAACCCCTAAAGAACAATACTACTGATGTATTTTTCAAATAACAACTTTGTATGTGGACAAAATTACAATTGATCACATAAAAATAAAAAAAATAAAAAAAAATTATTTTTACAAAAAAATTTTCCTACCTTTTTTATGCCTTAAGAAAAGAATTTTAAAAAATGGAAAAAAAAATTCTGACACAAAGGATCATAATTCATGCATGAGAGGGTTA
This sequence comes from Xiphophorus maculatus, assembly GCF_002775205.1. Taxonomy (NCBI): domain Eukaryota; kingdom Metazoa; phylum Chordata; class Actinopteri; order Cyprinodontiformes; family Poeciliidae; genus Xiphophorus; species Xiphophorus maculatus. The sequence goes on from NC_036445.1 coordinate 9,088,265, forward strand.
AGATTCATTTGCATATTATCTCACACAGTTGTGTCCAAACTTTTGGTCTGTACTGTAAGTTTTAAAAAGTATGTAAATGGAACAAAAAACAGAGTAGATGTAAAGCAACAGAGATGTAAAGTAATAACCACTGGACGTTTGCCTGCTGAGACTGGGTTCAAGTTATATCTGAAAATTAACACAACAGCGATTGAAATATAATCTCTTGGATTTTTCAATTTCCCATCTCCCCAAAATGAAAAAGAAAAAAAGTCCTGGATTCAAGTCAAACTTGCATAAAAACCTGTTTGTTGATATAATAGAGTCTGAGTTGTGTTGTTTTGGGTATCCAGATGTGATGAGATTTCCCTTATGTGCCTACAAAAGTCAAAGGAGTCCAGACTAAAGGCAGCATCTTTTAGTAACAATTACCCTTTCAACCAGGATGGTGCTGCAATTTAATCAAACTGAGGGAATCTGTCTTCTGAGTGCAGACAAAAGATCTCTGGGGTATGATTCATTCCTGACAGATGACAGACTGTCACAGTGAAAGCTAAAGTCAGAAAGTCTATCAGAGGCCATGAAAGACTCCTCTTCTTTCTGCCTTCTCCAGTCAGTCTCTTTCACCATCTTTTCCCATCAATCACAGCAAATGTCACCTATTCCCTCTCTTTATCTTTCTGTCTCTATTCTTTGCTGTCTCTGTGTCATTATGTTGCTCTTCTCCCCATTGTTCATCTCCACCTCTTCCCATCATAATCTGTCATCACTCTCTAATGTATGGGAAACTTTCCTACACTACCTTACAATCCCCAGTAGTTTTGCACTCATCTAACTGGTTCCAGTTGCAGCATAAGGAGAAGAAGTGAAATTGGTACTTAATTTTCAGTTGCACATTAAGACCAGAACGTTTTTTGGCTTCAACGTTCAGTTCCTGGTGGAGAAGTAAGCATGTTTTGATTGATAAAGTTGTATTTATCCATGTTAGAGTTAAAAATAATATGTTTTTGTTTTTTATCTCCTGGCTGCTCAGTTGATGCATTAAACAGCAGCGGATTGTGAGACTGCTGGATGGATTAACATCAAGTTGAACCCAAAATATTTTCAATAAACTCAAATTTTTCCTGTCATTGTTTTTTGCACAGACGTCCCGCTGGATGATAGTAACAACAAGAAAATAGTTACATACTAAGGTAATGATAAATCTTTTAGACAAGACCTTGACCAAGACCTTTCTTATAAAAGTCTCATCTTAACATTGTTTCTCGTCTATGGAACCGAAACATAAACATAAACTCCATGCATATATCCAGTTTAAACTGAACTACTGCAGTGCAGTTTTAGTGATGTGCCATAAAAGCCTCCTAAATGTCATAAATAATCCAAAGTGCTTTTCACCTTTCACTGGCTCAGAGTTTAATGTTCCTCTTAGCACCTTGAGATATGAGAAAGTTTTCAACAGAAGTTAATTTCATTATTACAAATGTTTTATTAGCAGGTTTTAAACACTGGTGATCTTGACATTCTCAAATTAAATATTTATTATTATTTAGAAATCAACCAAATTAGCATTTTTAACAGTTTCAGCATCTTAAAAATGTTTTAAGACATAACTATAAATTCCTAGGATCTTTGTTGAATTTTCTTGATGGCTTTTGATTTTATTTTATTTATTTTTTTCACAGGTTTTTTAAAAAGTACAAAAAAAACAAGCACTCAGTAGGACAGAGAAAACATGTGCATACATAGCCAAGAACAAAATAATTCGTTTACCACTACTTTTCTGTTTGAAAAGGAGTAGGAAGAAATGAGCACTTACTTAATCCTCCCCCTTATCTAAATTTAATGAAATATATTACTTGCCGACTCAATAATGATGGTGGACCACATGTTTATTTTAAAGAATCTACATAGAAGATATTTGTCATTGCTTTACCTTTTATGAGTAACATTTTTTTAGGTTATTATGTCTCTTAGCCATCTCAAAATGACATAATGCTTGCCAGCTAGTTCATGTGAATAGGAAATTCATCAAATTTGACAATTTTGATGATGGCATTTGACAAAATATGATGATTATTGCTTTCTTCATAATTGCTGACTGTGTTGTGTTTTTTATGGTACAGCACTTTAATTGCCTTGTTGCTGAAATGGGATATAGAAATAAACTTGGCTATATAGACTGCAACTTGTGACTGGCATGGGAAATGGGAAAATAAACTGCAGTTAAAGAGGCTCAAAAGTTGTGCTGGTTTGGTTTTTCCACATCATTGTCTCCAGAACATGCATTCATAACTGCAGTGAAGGTTGTGCCCAGTTAGTTGCCCCTGCATTGACAAACATATTATCAAGACTAAACTTAACAGCAGTCAGCAATGATCCTCACATATGCTATTAGGAGGTTTTCAAACAAAGCTTCTTATGGGACCAGCAGTGCATTTCAGCTCACAGCAGGAGATGATGGTGGGCTTGAACTCCCAACCACTGGTTACTTTTTGCCCATCTGAAACAGGAACTTCTGATTTTTACTGTTGCTCATACGTTGGATGTTTAATTTTGTGGGCATAATTATCTTTTTATGTTAAACATCATTTAACAGATTTTATTGCAGACAGAAAGAAAGCTATTTACAGAGACATAAGTTTTCTGTTTTTTAGACACTGAATAATGAAGTTGGAACGGTTAGTGTAGAAAAAATGTTTTTATAGGTTTTTTGTTCCAGTCTGTCCAGTTTGTTGCCTCAGTTGGATTGAGTCTGTTGTGCCAAGTTAAAAAGTGAGTTGCTGAAGTAATAGCTAACTTTCCCTTCTTTTTTGACCAAATCTGTCTTGACACTATGAGGTAGCCAGACTCACTAGAGTGTTTATTCAAGCTGTCGAGTCTACTATGAAACATTAGTTAAACATCAGTTTAAGTCCCTTGATGAACAACAATACAAGCTCTTTTGGTTCTGCTCACCAACACAGAAAAAAAACCTCAAGTTATTAACATGTAGCCTAAAATTAGGCTTACGTTTGCTCAAAGTAAACATTCCTAACAGATCTTTCTGTAGATGTTTATTTTTGCATAAATCCAGCCCCTGAGTGGAAGTGGCAAAAAATAAATAAGTACCTAAAATGAAGGCTGAGCCAGTCATTTACACAAGACAAATTATATGATTTTTTGGCAGTTTGTGTTTAAAAAAGGTTAAATAGAGAAGCATTAACTGCTGAAATTAAATATGGCCTGGTTTTAGTCAGAGAAATTTGGAACTAAATGAGAACAGGAATCAACATCCAGATCAAGGCTGATGTTCACAGGGTTTCTACCCTCTGAGAACCTGATTAGCTCAGCATGATAGAAAAAATCTCTTTAAACCTACAAATTTATGTTTAAAGCCAACTCACAGGAGGTCCTTGATTTTATTTTCTTGCCAGTGTAGGTAAATCATTCCTGCTGAGATGTGTACAGAATGTTCAGAAATAAAGAAAAATATTCAAAGAGCCTCCAGATGATTAATATGAAACCATAAAATCCAAATAGGTTTATTGGCTGTTAAAGGTGTAGTTTGGTAAATTAGTGTGTCTCAAATACAAACAGTTTTTATGTTTTCATTAGAACAAATGAGGAGGTTCTGCTAACTGAGGCTAACCATGAAGTACAAAAAAGAGAAAAGAATGGAAAGTCAAATAGAGAAACAAAACAATTTCTCTTTCAGACACAAACTACCAGTGATTTATTCCTCATCATCACCCTTGACTAATCTGATTCTGCAGATCTTAATAACAACAACTGCAAGGGATTAGCTCAGTATTCTGTCCAGATAATATGTTTATTAGCCAATATTCCTTCAGATTGCACCGTCTACGCACACAAAGTGCACCTATGATGGACTGGTGACTTGTCTGAACGTCTCTGTTGATTTATTGTTTAAGTGACGTCACGTTGGCATTAAGAGTGCATTCACACCAACCCTCTTTAGTCCACTTTAATTGAACTTTAGTTTGTTTGCCTAGAAATCTGTCCAGACATTGTTTTGTCTGAGTCTCTCTGAGATCATCAGCCCCCACCCCTACAGTGAACCCCAAAATCCATTCCCTCTTCAAACCAATAATCCCTAATCCCAGATACACGCCATTGAAGTACATTAGTGAATTATTCCTTTAATCCAGAAGTAGGAGTGACCCTAAAAGCTGCTTTTTTTTTGCATGGGTCCCTGAGCCGCCCTCAGATGAAGTAATCAACTGGAGGATACAGCCAATTGTGTGTCATTTTAATTTGTTTCATCCCCCAGATGCCTTGAGATTGTTCTGCTGATTTTGTAATCCGCAAGAGTTTAAAGCATGAAGTAACAGTGTGGCACACGAGGGGATGCTTGACAAGGAGGTGTTTTAAAGAAAGATTCAGATTGAATGGCATAACATAACAGTTTCCTGTAATGTTTATGTTTTAGTTTTATGTTAAATTACTCTTATTTTTGTTGCTTTCGTTTTCATTTTCAGATTTTAGACTTGTTTTTAATAGGAGATTATGAAAAAATGCTAATTTTTATTTATTTTTTGACCATTTAAAAAAAAAAAAAACTAAACCACCATGAACTTTTCATGATGGTTTAAGAATCAGACTTATGTAGTAAATAATCGATTTAAATTTTGTTGTAGGTTATTTGAAGATGTTTTTTCATGTTTTCTTTGTTAGAACAGTTTGCATTGGGTATTCGAGTATTTAGTTGATGTTTACATTGAAATCTTTCATTTATTTTAAGCTTCAGGTTCCCGAATTTCATTTTTCACTTCTAATTATTTGTCAGTACCTTTTGTACCTGCAGATGTAAAGACATGTCTGGTGTCATAAATGTTAATCTTTCACTTTTTTTAGTTCCTGGGAAAATTTGACTGTGATTTTTTAGATAAAAGTCAGGGGTTTTGATGGTGTAAGGGTTGCATTTGTATTATTATTATTATTATTATTATTATTATTATTATTATTATTATTATTATTATTATTATTATTATTGTTGTTGTTGTTGTATAACAACATTTCACATAATTTTGTGACAGATTTTTGTACAGTTTGAGATTTGACATTACACATTTTTGACTAATTCTGGTTTCTTTTTATGCGCAAACAAATACCCTTTTCTGGCTTTTCTGCCATGAGCGATCATTAATGATAAATAATTCATTACCACTCATGGCAGAAAATAAATAATTAAGCATTATATAAAACAAAAGACAAAATGATTATGGAGTTGGGTTTTTTTGCTTATCTTTAGTATCTTATATTAGCAGTTTCCATATCCAACCTGGTGCATAACAGACAGAGACTATCTGACAGAGAAAATGTATGAAACATCCTTAAGAATAGAAGCAGACAAAACCCAGACCACCCACTGAGCTGCTGAGATTTTTTATTTGGCAAGAACCCAATTGGATTTGTCTCCGAAAACTGCAGCAATGTGCCTTTAGTTCCCACACGATTAAAAAGAATAAGTGAAAGTAGGGCACGTGTAAGTGTACTGTCCTTCTGTCCACTTTGTCTTTAACCATGTAGTTGAAGTTAAGAACTAAATTTTTTTCTGTATTTGACACAAATAACTTTTGTTAGAATAAATCCAAATCAGTGTGAATTTTGTTGCATTTAGAAATCTTCACAAATCTTGCTGTCAAGATTGAATTTATAAGGTGGGATATTTAGAAAACATTAACATGGGATTTGTACAATCTAACTTATTAAAAGCTGTATTTCTTTACAAAACAAAACAAAAAAAACAACCGTTACCGTTAATCTGGCGTTAACATTAGAAAATTGTTTAAGACTAAAGAGCAAATTTATAGGTTAAGGAGGGAATTATAGTTTAAAATATACAAATTCAGAACTGGAAAAACGTTTTGTATCAGTAAGTGGAGTCAAACTGTGAAAGAATTTGAATATTGAACTTAGACAATGTTCAAACATAAAACTGTTCAAATTATCATATAAACATAGGATTATTGCTGGATATAAAAATAATGATTTTTCAACCAGTGTAATTATAATTAAATGGATACTATATTTTCTATTAAATATGGGTTTAGTTGTTATACGTATGGATTATACAAGTAATAAATGTAAGATTATGTAGGTGGACAAAGAGAGGGAATATTGATAAGTTTATAATTCCAGCCACTCCCTTAAAAATGTAAAACAAAAGTTTTGACATTATGCTTCATAGTATAAGTATTTTTTTGTACATATTCAACAAACAATACTAAAAGACTTTTCTCTCTTTGCAGGGATGGTTCTTGGTATAAATGCTACTGAGCCAGACGATAAAGTCAACACCACTTCTACAGTCATCGAGGAGGACGGCCCTGTAAAGGTTAATGATGTCATGGCAACAGTAACCGGGATGAGCACCTCTGCCACTTCTGCTCCGATCGGCTCCGTGACCCAGAGGGCGGGTCGTATGCCTCGCGGTGACAAGGACGACACTGAGAGCAGCGGCATGTTTCCTGCTCCCACGGTGGAGAAAGTGAGCGTTGCAGCGACGCCCCAGATCATCCCAGATTCGGCTGAGACAGATCTCCTGTTGCCTAGCAACCCACTCAGAGAGGATGTCGTGAAAGGAGAGGAAGAAGGGGATGAAGAGGAGGAGGGTCTGCCACATACCAACCCACCTTGGATCCATGTCAAGGAAACTGCCATGTTTGACCTGGACCACCTTACTACCACTACTGCCCCGCCAGCAGCTGCCACTAACCCCTCCAACCCAGACGTCCTTCACGTGGACTTCTTTGATCCATCCTCTCGTGGGCGTAACTTAAACCTCGCCCCACCCTCTCCATCCTCTCTGGCCCACGAGCTGCAAGGCGCAGAGGCAACTTCCTGGGCAATGCCAGAAAACTACGACTACCTTACACCCTACGACGATGGCATGACTACCACTGTTGACGAATACAGCTACAGCACCACAACCGATGCCTATGAGACCGAAGAAGACCTCAGAGAGGCTGCAGGGTCTCCTGCTCGCTCCAGGCCTCGGGTCCCTGGGTCTGGTTCCTTCATCCCTGGGGGATCATATCCTGGTGCTGCACCTAACGTTTTGCCTAATGGGTGCAGAGTCGGCTACCAGTTGATCAATGGAAGCTGCCGCTCTGCCTGTGAGATGCAGCCCAACTATTGCCTCAATGGAGGACAGTGCTACCAGCTGGATGGCGAGGAGATTTTCTGCAGGTACAAAACTCCCCTTGTTTAATTTATTCACAAATTAATATTTTTTTAAAGGGGCACAATTATGTATCTTCCGGGCACAATAAAGAAACTGTTACCTTCAGTTGGTATAAAAATGCTGTACATATCAAACATAACTTCAAAGAAATTAGATTTCTCATTTGATTTCACTCTGACACTCTGCCTTTAGCACATCACCACAAAAATGCTTCTCATTTACAACTTTTCTTAGGAAAGTTGAACTGAGAAGTTTGCATGAGGAGCTCAGCATATACACACCAGGTGTTTGCTTAATGCTGGTGCCACTAGTTTATAGGGGCTGAGTGGGGAAGGTGCGAAGGAAGCATTTAGGAATCCTAGAAAGGTTGACAAATATGCATGAAAGAATCAAAGCAACACTCCAAGTATGTTTGGGATGAGGGAATATAATTATAGCATGATGTAAAACTCAAGAAAGTTGATTTTAGATATTACCCACCCCCAGTGCCAGCTGGGTTAAGTAAACAGTTTTCAAAGTGTCCATGAACAGTCCTTAGGGTTCTTTTATGAACTGTTTTTCCTCAGGGTTCAATCAGATAGAGCCACGGCAGTAAAAAGGCACTGTGGAGGTCAAAATAGGGTTAGGGTTAAAATTAAGAGAACAATTTATACAAATATGCTGTGATCAGAGACCTAGCCAACACACCTAGCGGTTTTTATACTTTTATTTGGATCTCAGCTTTTTCTAAAATCAACCCAGGCACTTAAAAAAACATCCATCCATTTTGGTAATAAGTTAATTGTTTAGATGTCTTGAGAGTGAGCTGTTTATAAAACCTTCCAATTGTTAAGTCACATTTGACGGTCACTGCGCCATTACCAAGCAACCCTAGCCAAACCCAGCCCCGTTACCTAGCAACCCAAGCAGTAGAGCTCCAGCACTTGCTCACCTGATTTCACTGCTGTATTTGCTGTACAATGGCTGCTGGGAAAGAGAAGTGTTTTGTTGTGAGAAACCACGGCATTCTTGTTGCTTTTCAGAAATATACGTTTGTATAATTTTGTATCTGTTTGCGGCCATTTTCACGTCTGAGTATAAACATTGAGAAGGGGGCGTGGCCAGCAGCAGTTTACTTGGATTTAAAGTGGCAAGAGGCCCTGAAACAGCTCATCCTGAAAGGAGCTCAAAATAGGCAGAACTGACCAGACTGAAATCTCATTATTGAAGATTTGGTACAAAAAAAATTTAATGAACATGTTTTGTGAAGCCCTTAGACCTATCTTAACCTCTACAAGGAAACAGAATAGGTCACCTTTAACAATGAGAGTGTGTCTGTGGAGTCTTGAGTCAGGATTAGAGCTGCTGCAGATTGGGGGGGAAGGTGATTTCTGCTGTGAGTGATTTCTAATACTCTGATCGTGACTATCGAGGGGGTGCTGTCCTGAATTTGCATTTAATGAAAGGACAGTCTGTACTGGAAGTCTTCCTTTGTCAGCATATGGTTAGAAAATGATTGGTTTAAATGAAAATATTAGAAAATTAGATTGAACCTGAACTGAGAATAATTTAGAAGTATGCAGTTATTCCAACGGAATATATTTGTGTTTAATGTAGCGCCATATACATTTAAACAAAGAAGACAGTGACAGGCCCTATCAGATTAAAAGATTATTTAGAATGCAATTCCCAGAATCATAAAATGGATGGACCAACCAATCATTGAAGGAAGATTTCCAATTAGTGAGCAGCTGCAAAGATTACAATGCAGATTTATGCAGAATGGCAAACAGCTTCCTGACTGGAACAGATAATACAGATATTGCTTAGTTCACATCATCTATACAGTTTTCTCACAAATTCAAAAAGTATTGAATTAAAAAAATGCTACACACACAAATATCACTGAGAGGTCAGATCTACCAGCAATAAAAGAACAAAGTCAAAGATTTATGACCTCAGGGGACCTCAAGTCAGGACAGCAGGAGATTTATCCCCTGTTGTGGTCATGACCTCCATCCTATTGCTGCCCTTTTAACCCCAAGCTCTGTATGTCAGAAACACAGCATTTCTATCATAAGCTGAGTTGATTTGATGTTATGCGATTATATTTGCTTTATGCAGTTTCTGAAGGATTATACTGAGTGGCGTTTGCCAGCCTGCCTCCCCTGAGTGTGAGTCCGGCTGTAACTTTCCAGGAGCTTTTATTATGTGCCTAAAGGTTGGAATTTTGTACTTCTAATCTGGAAAATTTGAATTGCTCACACTGGAAAAACACAAAATCTTGGCAAGTACTTTTGATGTAATTTCTAGTGCAAACATCTTAGTACACTTAAAATAAGACAAAACTAACTTACAAGTATAACCTTTCAGCAAGATACAGGAGCTTGTTTTGCATAAATAATTCTATAATATTGATCAGAAAAAGCACTAGATCCACTGGGAGATTATCTCACCTATAACAAGACATTTTCCCATGTTATAAAGGAAAGTGGATTTCTACAGATGGGTTTAAAACTCATATGAACATGAATGGGAGAAAATCCATAATTTGGAGGAACTGACAACTGCATGTTCACTATCATAAGCTGATGTGGGCTTTAAACACATATTTCATGACCTTCAAGCTTATTATAGCTTTTCTATAATAATAATAATAATGTAATGATTGGGTTCACAAACCCTACCATAAAGATCCAACACTCTTACATCCACTGTTGTATTAATGCTGGTGTTGAAGATGTAAAAAAAAAGGACTAAAAAACCCTGAAAACTGTAGCAAGTAAAAAAAAAGAATGAATATTTTATTCTTAACAGAAAACATACAGTAATTATAAAAAACAAACTAGTGTCCATAATATTTAGAGCATATTTTGGGTGTCTGTCAGCAGTTAGTAGCAGGGATGAGCCTCCTGAGAGTGAGTCAGACAGATACTGAGAGGCATTTGACTTCTGGGCAAGAGCAAGATATGGGTCAATGGAGCGCTGGCACAGATGCTGACCAATATGGTGCTCTGTGGATGAAGCCATGATTGCATGTAGGATTACACGTGACTTGGGTTAGTATGTGAAGCATTGATTTGATTTATTCTTCATTTTCATTTTATTTTGTGCTTGTGTGTGTGTGTGTTTGTTTGTATTTGTTGGCATTTGCAGCTTAACTTAAGCTGCTTCGTTAGCATGAGATAAATGTTCGAACTGCTGTTTACTGACCTTAGACCAGCTTACTGTAACTCTTTAGTACAGTGTGCTCCACTCTTATATAATAACAAAATATACTCAAACTTGAGCTTTTTTCTCAAATACAGCTTGGAAATCTTGCTGTAGATCTACCAAATTAAACTGAAACACAAATTGTTGTAGATTCAGCACTTTATCTGGTATGTAAAATAATGCAGGGATGTAAAACTCATTTTCAAATTTCCGCTATATCAAGATCATGAGTGTTCTCAAAGGGCCGGTTGTGCCAGAATGTATTGAAAAACTGTTAAAATATTAATAAATATCTGTGTCTCCATTTGATAAGTACATCTTAAAATTTAATGATACCTCCAGAATTTAACGATTGTTTTTGTGATTTTTTTTGCAATCAGAATAATTGATTTAGAAATATTTTATCTTTGCGCTGTATGATGGTAAATGTGACCTTTTGTTATTCGTTACAAAGATTACGGATGTAGAAGTAAGAAATACTGCCACCTGCAGGTGGGAGTTAACAGGTCATAATTTGATAACCTGTTAACAGCTGAGAGTTAACATGACCTGTTATGTTAACAGGTTATCAAATTATCAAGTTATCAAATTATCAGATTTTTTTTGATCATTTTTGGGAAAAATATTGAATAAACTCACAATTATGCATTAGATTGAAAAAGTGTAGAAATCTATTGATTTCATGTGAATTGCCAGAATCACAACATTTTGACTGATAAGTTAATGTTTAAGCGCACTACTTTCATTTTTTAGTTTCTATATATGCGTCGGAAAACCTGGTCTTTGAAAGGTAAAAATTGCCCTGACATCAATATATTACTTGAAAATAGTCTCAAAATTACAATATTATCACTTATCTCAATAATTAAAGAGACTATTTATTGGACGACTTGTTTTTTTCTTCCTGGTCAGTTATCCTAATTTGCTCCATATTGTCCATTTCCAAGCCCACCGCTGTGCATCTTCACTCAGTTTATTCTGTCAACCTTCTGAGCAGTTTGTCATGAAGCTTCTCTTCCATAAGAAAGCCATCTGTCATCTTCATCTCTATTGGACCAAGCGCATGGAGCTAAACGTAAACATAGTTTTTTCTAAAGCCAGAAAGGCTGCTTTGAACATGAAAGAAACAATTCATAACCTTTTTAAGAGAAAATTATCAGCCTGTCAATGGGGATTATTTAGAGTTACAAGTTGCCACCTCTGTATGTCAACAAAGATGTACTTTTCTTTTACAGATCATATGCAGACATGGTAAGCTTCACTCAGTGAAAGAAAAATATTTACATTTTGGATCAGTTTTAAGAGCTTATTTTCACATTCTTCATCTTGGAGCAGTTTAGCTCTAAACCTCGGTCAGTTTCTCCAGCTAGACCTTCTTCTTTAAACTATTTGTGGCATCCCCGGCGCTGGCTCCTCTGTCCCTCTCACAGATGTGATCTGACAGTGTCATAAACCACTTCCACCTCAGGCGCTGCAGAATCAGAACCATATTCGGAGAAAGAGATGAGAAAGCAGAGGGAGCGGGTGACTGAGGGTGTGTGGCATGGAAAGAAGCAGGGAGATTTGTGTATTGAGCGGCTTTGTAATCTGTCTTGCATTTCCCTGCAGTGTCCCTCTTAGTTTCCAGTGTCCCACACCTGCTGTCCATCTGTACACCTGTCCACAGTCAGTTTGGGTAGTTATTTTAAAGTTTTTTGCATCATAAGTGCCTTTTTCTGAATGCAGTCGGGTCATTTTTGACTCCATAATATGTCAGAAAGACAGATGTAGCAAGATAAAGAAACCAAGGCAGGGCAAAAGAGCTTGAAGGATCAAACATTTGTAATGAGAACAAAAAATTGTCAACAAGAAGTGGAGAGATGTACTGAAACAGAGTGAGAAGTGGAGAGAAACAGAGGAGGTAGAGTGGAGAGAAACTGAGTGAGAGAATGAGTCAGAACCTTATAATGCTTGCCAGCATGGAAACGACTCAGGCGAGCCAGGTCAAATTTACTGGCGTGCGTGTGTGTGTGTTGCAGCTTGATGTAATTAAGAGAAGCTTTGAGCAGCAACAGCCGTTTGTGTCCATTTTTTGGGGGGATTTCATGCTTGCGTCATGAAAACACATGCAAGATTATGAGCGTATCAGAGATCAATTTTAGGTGAAAGAGCATCGAGAGGTGGAGTCAGGTCAGAGGTCTAACACGGGGAAGATTTACGGCTGCTGAGGAGGCTGGGGCTGACACACACAGACTCACACACCCCAACACACACCCCCACATGCAAAGCGACTGTTTTTGCCAAGCTGGATCTTGTGAACTTACTTCATCCCTAACAACGCACAAAAACATTTGCTGAAATTAACTTTTGGGTGTGTGCCTCTCTGCAGGATATCTAAGCTTCGACTCTGAACTTCACAGCTGAGACTGTAAACCTGTTTGCATGTGAAAACAGATTTTCACAGCTTTTCAAATGGTTTTACATCAATATGCTCTAATGAGTTCAGGTCTCCGTTTCTGCTTTTTGCCAACTTTAGATACCTCTGACTGCTTTATGCTCTTATTTTAGAAGAAAAACCAATATGGACTTAATCTACTTTTAATATACTTATATCAAATTTATTTGAGTGTTAATTTTTTTTCCTGCAGAACAAACCAGATGCTGAAGGAATTTATTAGGTCTTGGGTTTGTTCTGTTATAGAGCCATGTCATTCTTTAAAGTTTTAAAATGTTATGTTGCTGAGGCTAATAGGCCAAGAAATGTTTTGTAAAGCTTAACATAGATATATGCTTTATTATGATTTCACTCAACTCTCAGTATCTCCAGAGGCCTTTTGTTTTTGAGGCAAGATGTCAGCAGATAAAGGCAACATGACAAATGCAAAGTTCACAACGTGGGACCAAAACTCCTTCCAGTGGCTCTCACATGTTTACACACCCCTGTTAAAATGTCAAGTCAGGTCATGGTGAATTATTTTAAAACCTTTTCTACATATAGTAGCAAAGAAATCTGTTTACAGATAAGATAAATAAATACAAAATTAACACTTTTGACCTCAGGATTTAGTCTTCTTTAGTTGGAGTTTATCAGCATATTGTTTCAAGAATTGACAACATTTACCAAGTCTGTTTTGTTTACACTGCTAAAGCAGGCAGTTATAAACTTTTTTAGGGGGAAGATTGAAGTATTCATGGATTTTAGTCATTTTTCTGGTTACTGTGATCTGTAACTACAGTGAATACTGAGATTCCAATGATTGAACCCCAAAGTTTGATGTCATTAGACCATAACTCATTGTCCAACATATTTTGAGAGCTAGGACACAGCCAGCGCTCTTCATAAATTGCTGTTGTTCTTCACAATTACGTTTGGTCTTTTGGCTGCCTCTTTAACCAGTTCGGGAAAACTGTCCTTTATTATTGTGAAGACAATAACGTAAGAACATGTTGTCCTATATTTTCTTCAGTTATCTGTCACTCCCTTCACTGTGACATAGACTATGTGTAATGATGTTCACTTTTAAACCCTTCTCCTGACTAGGATCTAATTGACACTTTTATTCAATTAGATACTTTTGATTCTTTGCAACCTCTCTGAAAATTATTTTTCAGAGAGGTTGGATGTATGTTGGATGTATTCTCTCTCCATTGAACGTTGTAAATCCTGGTGAAAATCTATCTCTCCAGCTGATATGGTTCCCAAATATTATATATTTTTTCCCAGTAATTGCAAAATAAATCATCTCCTGATTGACAAACCCCCTGCAATCACCTTATTTTTTATTGTCTGGTGCAGCAAGAGGTTGTTTATGTCCATATTTAACCTCCTAAGAGCAAACTGAGTTTCTGCAGCGCTGATTTACTGCCTTCTTGTCAGGGTCATGAGCGGAGCAGTTTTGTTGAAAACATCCCTTTCAGCTTCAGCGAGTGGTTGCAGTTAAATGTGACAAGGGACCCATCTGTGAATCAGTAATTAGTTTGCAGTTTATGGTGTCGTGACTGCTCTCCAGGGATCCAGAGGTTTATGCAAATAGGTTTTGGGTACAGTTGGATCTGTAGATCTCCTCTGAATGAGTCGTTTGAGTCGTTAGCAGCCTCGGTGTGTATAAAACAGCAGGAATGATGGGATGTAGCCGAGTCACGCCGACAGCTCGGCGGGAAACAATATGTAAATGTGACAAGCAAACAGAAATAAGCCAAATTAGGTGTTTATGTTTTGCTAACCAGATGTCACAAGCTGCATGCAAGAACGTACCAAGTTCACTTTCCTGCTCAGAAATGCTCTTTGCTCTAAATACTCTAAATGTTCATTTAGAGGACACTGTTGATAAGCTTGTAAAGCAGGCAAATATAATTTGTTTGTAGATTTTGTGATGCTTTGCTTAGACCTTGAAAAAGAAAGATATCAGCATAGTGAAAACGGATTTATTAGAAATATTTAAGCTGGCTTGTTTCTGCTTCCATGTTGTTGCTAATTTATCTTAATTTAAGATCAATAACTTTGAGTTTAAACGTTTTGCTTGGACTTTCCTGAACTGACAGGTCTTTGTTTGACTCCCCTGAGATGTCTGAGTTGACTTCAGCTTAATGCAAAGTAGGAGCTAGAAGCTTAAGCCAGTGTCCTTCAAAGTGCAACCACAGTTGACAGTGAATATGTAAATTTTCCCTAAGGTGTTTTGAACACACACCAAGCTTTAACTGTGAGAGAAAATTGGTGCAAAGCCAAAAGAGTTTCAAGATATTGATCTTGGTTTTCATTTTATGTCTTTCAAACCTTATCCAGACTTCTCCAGCCCTGAGAAGAACAGTTCAGCTTAATCTGCCAAGGGTTTTTTTTATGAATTCCAGTAAAATTGTATCATTTAACTAATGTTTACAGGATATTTTTTCCCTTGTCCTCCCCAACCCTGATGCATTGCCCCTTCTGAGTGTTCTCCACCCAGTGATGTAAAGACTGAAACAATGAAATTCTGCAATGGCAACCAATTAAGTTATGTAGCTATTTTCCATGAGTTTTACCTCATTCTGACTCAGTGGTGGGCACATCTTTTCCCATATAAATAAATATAAAAAAGGTCCATCTGTCTTGTTTAAATGTGTAATCGGGTGAGATCAAACTCCAGTCTTTCCTCCTTCTCTCTGTCAACCTTGTAAAATCTTTTCCAGTGTTTTAATCTTTACCTCAGCTTGACCCTTAGTTTCTCTTCCCCTCCCAACGCCCCTAGCGAATGAGAAAGTTCCCAATTATTTGGAAACAGAATGTCAAATGTGGATCTCAGTGCCAGAATCGCAGTTCAAGTTATTGATTTTTTTTCTTAAAGAGATCCCGAGTCTCTCCTGTCCTCTGCTGGCCTTTTAGCCACACATCCAGCCGCTTCTGGATACTCGACTCAGTTTTTTTCTTCCTCCTCTGCAATCCTGGCATAAAAAAATATCAGCCTTAGGCAGGACATGTTTAAAAATAGTACTATTTTTCATGCAAATCTGGACTTAATGCTAATATATTCAACACTGTTGCATACCCTCTCCTGTCAGTTCAGATGCAGCTTGTTTAGGTCTTACCTTCTGTTAGGTTGTTCCCCTTTAACCTTCCTATGACCTTGTCAAAATGCATTCTGTCTCTTCTTATGTTCTTACTTCATGTTTCCTACAGCTAAGCAACAACCATTCATCTCTCCTACGGGTAAAACTGAAGCTTTCATACCTCCAGCAGTGTTTTCCCACTGGACCAGTTCCTATGCTGGATCTGGGTTGTTGCTATAATGGGATATTTAAATAACCATTTTCTTTCTCCACAGCTATAGAGGCAACGTTGAGTCATAGGTCAAAAGTTTTAGGAAACCATTTTGAGTCCAGAACTTCATGAGATGCCAATCTATATTCAAAAAAATATTTGAAATTCTATTCCTGTGTAAAACTGCCAGAAGGTGCAGGCCCTAAGCATACGAAGAGGCAGATCTGCGCAATGTGTTACATCTAAAAAGAAGAACATGACAGAGAGGGAAATGTTCCCAGAATAACTCTGTCCAACAAAATCAACAAAGACCTAATTTAAGATATTTTATATTAGCTATTAGATATTAGCTAATTTCTTGACTTTTTAAATCAGGTTCCAGAAAACAGTGTTTACTTTGTTTTATTTTTTATAAAATAGAAAATATTTTTCAAGGCTTTATTCAGATTTCAACTAATAATAATGAGTCAATTATGCAATTATTTGAGATCTGAAAAATAATTATATAGTCAATTATATTTGTTTATATAATGACGAATAAGACAGTACCCTCAGCAGTTTCAATAATTTAACAGCAGCAACACAAGCAGTGTGTCTTGGGAGTAGCGCGTACATAAGCATAATTGACAGCAGTAAGACATTCCTCCTGGCTGTGATTGATTGTTTCTGACCTGGAGCCGTGTATTTCTCCAGATGCCAGTAGAACCACAGGGAGGCAGCAGGAGGAGGAGCTCGATTTTTTTACTCTCTGCTTATTCCTGTTTGTCACGTTCCATTCTTCCTGAGAAACCCAGCATAGATCTTATTGTGCTGCAGCACTATTTGTACCCTATACTCCTCTAGAATGAAACACGCCCATCTTCTAGCTTAATTAGCTAAACAGTCAGAGGATTTACTATCTTGTATTCTTTTTTTTCTGTCCCAGTGCCAGTTCTTCTGTGGTTCTTTTAGATTTTGACATTACTTCTCATATGGCTGTGGAGAACCATGGCAACATAGATAATGATGGGTTGGAAAGTGAATAAAACTGTAATGGGATGTGTGGTGACTTCATAGTGGGAATAACTGTTGTTGGCGTCTCATGTAAACCACAGAAGTGTTGGGAGTTTTTGAACAAGCCTGATTGTAGAAGCTCTTTCATGCCTGTTGAAAAGTTTGGCTCCATTGGTTTCTCTTTGTAGCTGCTTTAGGCTTTAAAGTTTTTCAGGGATTAAGACATTCACAAAGATTGACCTGAGCCAAATTTATTTGAAAATAAAAGATGTTGTCAGCTAGTCTTATAGTGCCCCAACAGTCTTATTAATTAGATCAGAAATCATCTGTTTGTTTTGTCTTAATCCCATAGACATCCATGAAAACGGCTTCATTCAATATGGCTTAATCTCTTTGTACTTTATTTACTGTTTCTGTGTCTCTTAAACTCTTCTTTTTGTTTTCCTAACAATGACAGATATTGTTGACTGCATTCAAATACTCATGATAAATGCATGTTTATAAGCTTTTAGCAAAGATAACTTAATATAATTGATATACTGTATATTACTATAGCAGGAGAGCTTTGCAGTCTGGTTGTCTATTAACCAGATTTGGATAATTTTCAAACTTTATGGAGTCTAAGCTGCGTCTTGCTGGTTCGAAACTCAAAAAAATATTTTTTCTTTGGTCACCTAATCCATCATATGTAATCCATCATATCACACTTACAAACTGTGGTTTCTACAATGCTTTTCTGTGTGAAAGTGGTTAAAATGTGAACAAATCTAAAAGTTAGTAATTGTCTATATAACTGAGGGGTTTAAAATTGAGATCAAAGGAAGCGCAAAGATAAAAGAAGCTACTTAAAAGAAAGCTGTAGTTATTACAATATGCTATGACTGAATTCCTTACCAGGTATGTCCATAAAGTCATTGGAAGTTTATCTAACTGGCCAAAGATATTATTTACAAGCAGATTGAAAGGAACCTGAAAGACCTATATTGCCTCCTACTACTTCTTTTGCTACTGCAATACTGTGCAAATTAAAAATGTGATGATTGAATTTCCCTCTGGTTCTAATATCAATATTTAATGATCAGAGGAAGGCTGGACAATTGTGTTTTGAATGCTGTTCATATATTGTTTCAAATTATATGTCTTAAAAGAAAAACAGAACTGGCCAACATTAACACTTTAACCTTCAGCATTTCTTTGCAAATCCACTTTTTACACATAGCCTATCACACTTTCAAATGAACTAATTTAGAGTAAAATGAAAAAAGAACTACTAGCAATAAAACCAACTTGTGAATTTTTCTAAAGCATTAGTAAAAGCAAGACAGATTTTCTGTGGGCAAAAACAAAGGAGTTGCCTGAGTCTGCAGGGGAAGAAACCTTACTTTCTATGTTTATGACGATCAGAAACTTGTTTATTGACATTCTCCTTTTCCTCACTGACTCAAATGTCTGCAGGTTGTAACTATTGATTTACTTTGACTTAGTGAATACGTTCATTGATCCTGTCGGCATCACTACTCCATCAGCAGACCACATGTTACTACACTACAGTGAGAGAGAAAATTCTTTTTAGCTTAAAGAAACTTTCATTTTGACAACTAAACAATGTTTATTAGCAACTCTTTTTCAACAGAAGCACAGTGTGCCATTCACCAAACTCTGTGTGTAGTTTCTAATGTCACAGTTCTGCGGTGCTAATACCTTGTCAGAGATAATTAAGTTCACTTACGACTTCACCTTCCTCATTTTAATAATAAGCCAAGGTGAAAACAATTTGGCTGCACAACCTAAAAGCGGGAGATGTGCATCAGCTGGAGCTCTTTGGAGGGAAGTAGGACAGCGAAAGAGCGGCAGTGAGTATGAAAATAAATTTTCAAAAAGACAAATAGCAGGAGAGGGATTACAGAAACAAGGCCAGGAATACAGAAGAGGAATGTTGAGCTGGATGCTAAAGAGGATTTTTCCCTCCCTTTTTCAGCTTGCCTGTGAAGGCATGACATGTCAGCTCCATGTCTGCTCCGTTTGCTGCTCAGCTGTGTTGCCATAGAGACCAGCACATAATTTTCCCTCCTCATCCTTTCTGCATCCCTCTATCCTCATTTTATTTTCCTCTCTACCCCCACTCTTCTTCTTGCGCCGACTTACATAAACCTCTTCTTTTGTACAAACACAGAAACACTCAGAGGTTGAGTGCACTGAAGTCTCCTTGAAAATGTGATATCAGTCTCCATCGCTCCCCTCTCTCCTCCTCGCACACATGCCCACACACTCAAAATGTCTCCTGGCTCTTTGGCAGCTCTTCCTCTCAGCTGGCAAATGAAAGAAAGATATTCAGGAAGGATTCAGGAAAACGAGCCGTGAAGGGAACGCACCTACATGTGGAAAAGCGTATAGGATCAGCAAACTTCAAACTCTTCACTCTCTTTACAATGTCTTCATCTCAGTTCCTCTATAGAGACATGTTACAGAGAGGGTGAAAAGACAGCAGTACATGTCTTGCTCAGTTTTCACTTGAAGCTACCCTTTTTCACCCCAGTTTGCTGTGAAAGCCATAAAAATCTTTATAAAAATATATTTTAAGCAGCTATCATAGCCAAGATTGTGAAATCCTGTAACAATGAACATAGTACTGCTCTCCTAAATGATAAAGGTGAATAAAGAGTGTGATATAACGTTATATTTTTAAAATGTAGCTTGAAGACAGTGGAACAGGTGTTCTATATATATATACAGTATATATATATATATATATATATATATATATATATATATATATATATATATATATATATATATATATATATATATATATATATATATATATATATATATATATATTTTTTATTATTATTATTTTCTTTAAAATCTTTGTTTTTGGATAGTTTCTTCAACAAATTTCCAAAACTTGAAACATAACCAATCACCTTTTTGATTACAACTTTTTTCTTGTTAATGTCCCCAACATCTCCACGCAATAAAAATGTATAACATAAATCTAGGATAGAAGTTTTAAAAGTACTTTGGAAGCTTTGTTAGGTTTTAAAAATAGGTTTTTCCCCATAATGTATTTTCAAATTTCACAATCATTTTTGTTCATGCTTGTTTTGTTAGAAAAAATACCATCTTGTAAAATATTCCATTTTCATGACTGCTATCTTTTGCCATTGTCTGTGCCAATCAAAAGATTAATGATAAAATGCATTTTGATCTGTTTGTGCAGCACCCTATGGTCATTTTTATAGTGAAATCAACTAAATTAAAGCGATCATCTTTCTGATTTTTTGCAAGCTTTACAGGAACACATAGTTTGTTTTGACGTCCCTCATGACGAATGGGCCGCTTTCTGAACGCCATGTGTAAAGGGTCAGTAGTTTCATGAGGTATTGAGATATGTTTGCTAGTTTCATGATAAACTTTGGGCAGACAAAGTCATCTGCCTCTGTGGTTCTGGTCCCCTCCCCAGGCGAACTCTGCACTTTACCAGACACTTATAAAAGGAGCAAGGGACTCAGATGGTATCTGTGTGTGTCTTGTGTGTGAGTCCACATGTGTGGTTTGTTAAATCTTATAAATGTCTTTTCTGACTTAGTATTTTTGACAGCTGCTGGGTGCGCATTTATGAGCTAAAGCCGCCATCTGTATGGAAAATCACCTCAGGTGGTTTTTCCTTGTTCACGTTCCATTATCAGTGAGGCTAAGTACAGTCTTTATGCTTTCTGAATCAGGCATTAATCAAACTCTGCGGAAAAAAGCTTCAGCAGTAAATAACTTTATAGCCAGGATTATATAATATTCTTTTAATCTCTCTTATACTTGCTGTACATATATTTACAAATACATACTGTTTCTGCATTTTTGAATCCTTGCAAGGACTGCTCTAAGCTACTTTTTATATTGACAGCATGTTATATTTTATTTTTATTTTATCTTGTCTACAATTGCTACTCAGTGGTGGTTGTTGTGTGTCTTGTCTCTATGCTGCTGTAACTGCGAAATAATTTCCCTGCTGGGATGAATAAAGTAATTCTATTCTATTCTATTCTATTATTCTATTACTCACGTAGGAATTTCATCTTCTTTTTTATACTGTTTCAGTTAATTTTGCAGAGTTGGGTTTCCACACAGCTCTTTCTACAGCATTTCATGTTGAGTTCTTCACGATGACTGGGTCATTGTGACATGTTGATTCTTTACTTTTTCCATCAGTCTGTTGTAGATGTCCTGCTGTGTTTGAGACATTGTTCTCTTCATCATCTGTTTTTACTTCAAGCAACAGCCTTTCCAACAGATTCCCTCACATTTGACTCTACAAATGCATTAGTTTGTAAGGAGGTACATGTAGAAGTAAAGACTGTATGGTCCAGTGGTTGCAGAATAAGCCCTAATCATCATCCTTCCACCTCCATGCTTGACAGTTTCATGTTTTGTATGTTCAGTTTTTACTAAACATGAACTGGACATTATGATTAAACATCTTTACTTTGGTCTCATTTGTCCAGTGGACTCTTTTACAGATATATTGTGGTTCATAGAAAGAAGGAATTTGTTAGTTAGGTCATGCTGCAATACAGAAGAGTTTTCTTCTGTTAACTCTTATAAACATGGCTACCTGTTTGGTCTGTTTCTGTCATTTTATCTTTTAATGTGCTAAATGATGCCTGTAGAGTCTAAAAGGAGCTCCTTGATTTTTTTGTACATTTTTTTAACTTGAGGTCCTTCCCAATTTGACTGTTTCTCTGTGGTCATTGCTGATGTTGTTCTGTCTTGGTATTCTGTATATATGTATGCTCCAGACCAAAACTCCAGCTTTTACAGAGGTGGTAACAATGATGACAGTCAATTAATAATACTTATTTGAGCTCCAGCACTTGGCTGCTAATTTGTCCCTTGTTGATGTTGTTCATACTAATCCCATGAGTGTATATTAGTAGCAATGCAATTTCCCTAATAGCTTAATATATGTAATTACTAATATCAAAATACTTGAACAATCATACCCATAATACCCAAAAAGGTGCAAATGGCAAGTTTAAATCCATTTGACACTTTTTTGTATTTCTTGTTGTGTTTTGCTCACCTTTTCCTTTCACCTGACTTTTTCACCATGGTTCCCCTTGTCTGTCTTTGTTTCAGATGCAATGTCCAGGACTACATTTGGCACAAAGGTGCGCGTTGCGAGTCGGTGGTGACCGAGTTCCAGGTGATGTGCCTCGCCGTGGGCGCCTTGGCCCTGGTGGTCTTGCTGCTCTTCATGATCATCGTCTGCTTCGCCAAAAAACTCCACGTGCTCAAGACGGAGAACAAGAAGTTGCGCAAGCGCAGGTGAGACAAGACCATAAGGTTTCTAATTAAGGAAAAGTAGAAGATGTGAAGTTTTAGATTCTTTTTTCTTGCCTAATTATTTTTGGCTAAAGCATCTCACTAAGACCTTTAGACCATTGGCAGAAATTATCTTCAGATGACCGAGGAATTGGCAACCACTAGCTGAAAACAACTTTTCCACTATGCAGAAGGAGACTGCAGCTGCTGCAAGCTTCAACATTTGAATTTTTCAATGTTTGTTGCACTGCATTGGTAATTATAATTAGGGAAAGATTAAATAATTGCAGAAGAAATCAGACAGATCAGGGCTTTTATAAAATATTAGACATTCACTGAGGATAACAAAACAAAATTCTGAGATTGGGATGTAAAATAAAAAAAAAGGCAATGAATGAATGTAACCAAATGCATGTGTTCTTCAAAGAAAGCTTTTCCAGTAGTATATGGTGTGTTTTTTTTTGGCCTTATCAAAATGGATGTATTTCACAAAAACTGCATAAGAAACTCTGTTTTCACATTACACGAGTCACGTGACCAACACAGCTGGATGTTGCTGCAAAGGTAACCTCTCCCAGATATAAGAGGCTCGCTGCTCCAATGCCTGAATAAGACGCCAACATCTCCTCTGATGGCTGATAGATAATAACAGAGCGCTATTGCTGAAATATGAATGTATTTCATTTAACATCCATCTCTGCCATGATTTTTAATGACCTATCATGTGAACAAGCTTATTCACATGATTTTAATTTAATTTTGTATTTAATGGAAAGATTGCAATTGTGAAATTATGGTTATTTTATATTAGCAAAGATATATCGACAAAGATTTGGGCATATTTGTAATAGAAACACAGGTTCTGATGTACCTATAAAACAGATACAGCAGCTAGAATCTGGTGACAGTTTATCACACAAGCACTAAATGTTGTTTAGAAATTCAATTATGGATTTCTAGCTGATCAGCAGGTGACAAAAAGTTGGTTTGCTTCAGTATTCAGTCCATCAGCTGTCTAAAATAGCGCTACCATCCTACAGGATAGCAAAAAATTACCATGTTCTTACTTTATTTCAAGATTACTAGAGTATTTGTTTGATAATTTGTAGAAATGAATAAAAGGAACAATAGTTTTTCAGGACTGTATGTATCCCAGTATGAATTAAAATGTATCTTGTAGCATATGGTGGCCCCTAATCTCCCTAGAATACTCATTGTTGTAATATTTTGAATGTTGAATATATTTAATTGGTAATGAGCAAAAGTTACGAGTGAGGACAGAAAATCCAGATATATACTTATATTAATATATCTATTATAAGTTTAACAAGAAAAGGATCAAGACAAGAACAACAAAGAGGATAGATGCGTTTGAGATTGCTGAGTAGGGGGATGAGCGAGCTTAAAAAGACACTGACAAGGACAGTCAGGAGTGTGGTGGGAAGTTGAAGGGATGGTAGATCGAAGAAAATGAAGAGGGGGGAGGTGAGAAAGGCAGTATAGGCACCTGAGAGCAAGAATCAGCCTGAGAAAAAGGCAGGTGAGGCGATACAACTGGTGTGAATCTTACTAGAAATATAGATACAGTAAATAACCAAGCAAATGTTGTTTAGAAATTATTTCAGTGAATATTGAGACCCTACCATACAAATAAATCATTCTTTCATGCTATTTATTTCCATATAATCTATTTTCCTTTCCTTAATTTATTATTCCCTGAAGTAAAAGTACCACAGTCTTGCAACACTTACACAATACTTTAAAATAAACAATGATTACAATAACTTCTAGCAGCTCCTATCTTACCAACTCTATTCTTGAAGATTGTGTTATATTAATACAAATGATGACTTGGTGCTGCTTTTGCTTCTCTTTGGCTTTTTAATGACAGGAAACATCAATCTAGCAGATTGGGGAAATTTTAGTCTGCAGTTTTACAGAGTAAAGTGTAGAAGCCTTTGTTCAGCCAGCTGACTAGCAGTGGGCAGCAACCAGTGGGGGAGGGACTACACTGGAAAACTCCAGTCACTCCAGTACTTTCTCTGCTCCCTCTTTAAAATAATTTTAACCTCTTGTACATTGGTGTCAGATGCTTTGAAACAACGTCCAGTTTAAGTTCAGCCAAGGAGGTTTATGTATCTCACCAATCCCTGCTGATCGCCTACCACATTATTTTCTCCCACCTAGTGCTTGTTATGCCCAAATTTTGCATATTTGTATGCTAACAACCTACATGTATTCCTATATACCTATCTTTCTGTACTCTAATTCATTTATTTATATATGAATGTAAATAAATGTACACAGGGAGAGGTTAAACAAATAAAATAGTATGAGAGCTTTTTAGGACCTTTCAGTATACCTTTCAACCACAAACTTCTTTTTATTTTCTTTGAATTTTACAAAGTACTGCATGGCTGTTAAAGTAACTGATTTATACACCAATTTCCACCTAATTATTAATACCCTCTTTGCTGCTTCTCTGATTTATGCACTCCTTGAGCGGTCCGACACTTTTGGTAGACGGCCATGTCTTGCTTTGGAGTGACTCATTTCAGTTTTGGATGATGGATTGAACACTGCTCCATTAAATATTCAAAGCTTTGAACGATTTTCACAACCTTATCCTGCTTGAAACTTCTCCACCACTTTAACCCTGACCTGTCTGGTGTATCTAATTAGGATTTACTAATTAGTTGTCATGTTATTGCAGTGATTTTATTTTATTTGCTATGATACTGTTCGGGATTTTGGTTGTAAAAAATTTAGAAAACCATGAATAATTTTCTTTTCCATTTCACAGTTATGAAACTAGTCAGTCTACTGCATAATTATCTCATGAAAGTTTCTGATTATAACTTGACAAAGTGAGAAAAAGTTTAAAAAGTATGAATACTTTTGCAAAAAACTGTACATTTATGATGCAATGCTAATTCAAAAGAGGGACTTGCTGTGTTGCAACCTCAAAACCTCTGCATTAAGCTAAAAACCCTGCAATTTATTTGGTGCACTGTATCCTAAAGAAAATACTGTCGGAAGGCAGCAGCAGCAAAAAAAGAGAGCAACAGACAGAGCGAAGAGCTGGACTGAATGGGAAAAGGAGTAGGAGTAGGTTGGGGTTATTTTGCCCGTGTTTTGATGCTGATCTCCGTGGCAACAAAGCAGTTGCTGTGGATGAGCAACAGCCCAGCGACTGAGCACCGTGGATGCAAATGGGAACCAAAGGACCGAGACCTCATCACAATCTCCCACGCTGCAGGGTTTATTTTTAGGACTGCAGGCGGGGGTATCATGCTAGCTGTGGAGGAGATTAAAGTCAGTAGTAAGGTGGGAAAGTGGTGCAGTGACTAGCATCCATATTGCTAGCTTGCAGAAATAAAAAAATGTAAAGAGAGGGTGATGTCATTGGGATTGTGGATCCAGCTGAAAGTAGGGCAGTCTGAAGAGGAGGAGGGGAGGGGAGCGGGAAACAGATGGAGGAGGTGGGGTTGACCTACATACAGCTGTGCAACCTTAGGGGTGTGAGCTATGGGGTGCTGCATGAAAGAAAAAACACTGCCTCATCAAGTGGTGGGTTTTAAGAAATCGATCAGAAGTAGGCAGAGGAGATGGAGGATGGCAGATTAGGAGAGGAGAATGGAGGAAAAGATGAGGATGGGGGAGTGACGGCGAAAGTGTTGCATGAAGGAAGGAAACAGAGAGTGAAAGTCGAAGAGGAGAGGGCAGCTTTGGGGAGAAAAACTCAGCATGACACACTCAGAGGAGCGTGTTTGGTGCTGAAAAGGCTCATGAATACTTGAAACTCCCACACTCTCCATCTGCTGTGAGTTTCTGCGGAGTGTCTTGAGATCAGACGACATCCTGGTCAAGAACGGAGAGAGACAAAGGAGACAAAGACCGATGGAGGATTTTAAAATGCTGCTTCCTTTAATCAGAAGTAAAAGTAACTAATTAAAAAGTTTTTTTATACTCACATCAAATTGAATCCTGAAACTGAACTCACTATCTGTTATCCCTGATTTAATGAGCATATTTAGCTGTGAGTTCTCTGCTTTGACACACATCATTATTTTCTGGTCAAACGCTTATCGACCAGAAATGCAACAGACACAAAGATAATCCAATAGTCCAGTAGTTAATGATAACCTGGTGAGCTATTCATCTAATATGCAGTGCTTGTACAGAGTTTATCTGAATCAACCAGGCCACTCAACTGAAATGTAGATTTGGTAATGCTGAATTAAAAGCAGCTAAATGACGATTAAACACCTGCTGTTTAACAAAAACTTAATCATGATGCCTGGTGAGGAATACTCAAATTAATTTTTTAGCTGCACAATCCTTATTGCAATATTTAATTTTGGGTCGGCTATATCATTTTGTGTCTCACACATTCTAACTGTGCTTGCCAACAATATGGTGGCAATTAAAAGTATACACTACCTTGGATGTTTTAGCCTCTTTTTTGTTTTTTGCAAATTAATCATGGACAGCAAAATTTGGCAAAATTAACAACAACAACAAGAACTCACAGTGAAAACAGATTTTTGCAAAAAAATATGAATAAAAATATGAAACATAAAACATGTAATTACATATATATTCATCACCTCTTAACTCAGTGCACAGAGTCTGTGTGGTTAGGTCACAGTTATGTTTGCACATCTGGACGCTGCAGTTTTCTCCCATTCTTCATTGTAAAACTGTTCAAATTTTGTCACACATCTGACAAGTTGTATGTTCATAATTGAGTACTACAGGTTGTGAAAAACTGTCCTCATCACAACTAAAAAGCAAGTTTCTAAAGCCAGTAAATCACAACTATATATCCCATTTGTTTAATTGTATCAAGAAACTTAGTAACTGTAGAAATTGTGCATTTTATGTACAGGAAGATGAATTGATATTTGTTCAAAGGGAGCCTAGTGTGAGACCAAAGCTGGAAGTGGTGATGGGAAACATACTTCTTTATCTCTTCCTTTCCCACATCACTATTTAATCTTTCACAGTCATGACAGTTCATTCATCAAATCTAATGTGAAAGCTCTGCTTGCAGATCAGAGGAAATGGCTGCGTTTTGATCAGAGAAAAAGACCACAGCCTCTTTAACTCTACACATGATAAGGGAGCAAAAATGATGAAAAGCAAAGTCGCAACTTGACATCAGAAAGCGGGGGGCTGATGTTTCTCTGCACCTTCAAGAGTTCATATAAATAGTTTGAATGAGAGGCCAAATGACAGCCAGAAGAGAAAAATATGCAAAACTGGTGTCACTCTCGACAAAGTTACTGTTTGATTTGGTCTCTGAGACAAACTTCTCTTTGCTGTGATGAAAACGAAGGAGCACTGATCTCAAAGAGTTCAATATGACTCTGTCAAACAGGAATTCCTGAAGTTGTTTCCTCCCAGGTGAGATGAAAGGAAACTCTTTGTGTAGCTGCATCTGATTTATCTATGTACAGCACATTTCAAGTCACAGCATCTCAATGAGATTGTGATATGGGCTTTTACTCTGCCTAGGGCTTTCCCTTTCTTACAGGGATTTTTTTTTACTTCCATTTTGGTCTCAACTGCTTCAGAAATATTAAAAGAATAATTTATACAGATATGCTATGATCAGAAACTACATTAATCTGTACTGTATACCAAATGGTTGTGCAAAATTCCCATTTTGAAAGTTTTTGTACTTCCATTTTGATTTCAACTGCTTCTAAAAACAACCCAAGTGCTTAGGAAAATCACCCAGCCGATTTTTTGAAAATAAGTTTATGTTTTTTGGTGTCCTCCGGATTGTTAAGTCACATTTGGCGGGCACTGTGTCATTACCTAGCAACCCCAGGCAAGCACAGCCCTACTACCTAGCAAACCAAGCAGAACTCCAGCATGTTTGGTCAGATGTTTTTCCCACTGTATGTGTTGTACAATGGCTGCTGGAAAAGTCAACTGTTTTGTTGTTGTCTTACAATCCAGAAACCACTTGCTGCATTTTTGTTAAACTTCAGATATTCCCACAATACTGTTTTTAATTTTTGTTCAGATTATCTCTTCCAGACCTTTTTCCGAGAACAAAGTCTTCCTCCTTCTCAAAATCCCATGAAACTTTAACATTTTTAGTCTATTTCTTATTGTACATGCATTGACCTACATAAGAGCATTGCAGGAGCCTACTGGAGGTCCTGTGATGATAATTTAGGGCTTTTATAGACTTATTGTGCCATTGTGCAGTCTGATCTCACATTCTTCTACCACATCCTAGTACTGCCTTTATTTATTTCTCACCATAAACTGCACTTTGTCAAATGATATTTTGCAGAAAATGATTCTTTTCTTTAGTTACCCCAGAGTTCCTAAAATTGATATTGATCCAAACATGTAAACAAAACAAACAAAAAACAAGTTTGCTTTCATACTGTCTTCTCCTTCAAGGAAGCTTTTGATTTATGTTGTATTGCTAATAGAGAGAAGGAATTTATCTTTGAGAGCAATTAATTTAGCTCAATAACTGTGAAATGCTGTTTGATGAATGCTGCTACATTGCTGCTCTGGCTGCTAAGAGTTTCCTGAAAGCTTCTCACTGCAAACAAAATTTTACATGTGTTCATTATAATTATGTGCAGGGCTACAAGATTTTAGAAAATCTTGCAAGGGGGATAATAAGTGTAAATATCCAGATGCTATGCAATATGGACTGGTATATTTGCATATTTACTTTTTCCTCTCTTCCTGATCATTTTTTCAATCATTCTGTGACCTTTAACCTTTTGAGTAATGTTATTAGTGTCTGCTGTGAGCGCCTGCTTCTCCAAGTAGTCCTTTGCGATATAACTTTGACGGCCGTGGCTATTGTGATGATGATATGCGATATATTGCAATATATTGCGATATGTTGTGGCAGCCCTGGTTGCTGCCACAATATATCGCAATATACTAATCAAGATTTGCTAATCTTGAGCAAATATTAGCTAAAGATTAAGGGAACGTAATATCAGATAATGTCCTATTATTTCTTGCCTTGTTTTAATTTAAAAAGTAAAAAATAAGCCATTTTTTTCTACTTTTTAAATTTAAAAGCAGGTAAAAAATTTTTGTCAGTGTGTTGCATCACAGATAAATGTTTATTTCTGTTTTATCATTTCTCATGTTGAGCTGTCTAACTGATGCTGCTTTTGTGCCCCCATTCTTCTTATGCTTTTCTTCCCGTCTTTCTCACTGTATGATCTCTTACCTCTTGTTGCTCCACAACCTGCATATTCTTTTTCTGTTTGAGTCTTTCTTGCCATTTCATTCTTGTATTCTTCCATGTCATCTCTCCTCAATAACAAACCTTCTTCACCGTCCTGTAACTCATTTTGTTTCTTTTCCGAATTTCTTGAGTTTTTCTCTAAAACATCCCACATGCTCCTTTATGTTTATGTTTCTCCTACTGCTTTACCTCAAATCTCTTAAATTTTCCTTTTTCTCTGTTTTTTGGTCTCTCCCTCCATTCGACCCTTTCCACCCCGCTGGCGCCCAGCAGTAAGTACCGGCCTTCATCGGAGCAGCACAATGATAATTTCTCGCTGTCCACCATCGCTGAGGGCTCCCACCCAAATGTAAGGAAACTGTGCGACACCCCTCCTAACGTCCCTCATGCCCGTGCATTGGCTTACTATGATAACATTATCTGTCAGGTAACGTGGTTCTCGCCTCTCTCTCTTTCACCCCTCTTCTGCATCTCCCTCCCAACCTGAATCCTGCTCGGGCCCTCGGCTTCCCCGCAAAATGCATGGGCATGAGTATTCTCAGATACTCTGAGGTGTTATAAGCTTAAAGGATAGAGGACTGGCGGGGCCCAAGTGCCAGGATCAATAGTGAGAGATTTCTTTAATGATGCAGGAAATCAAAACTCAAACAGGACCAGAGGGATTGTGATTAGAAGCCCAGTGATTATCAGTCTCTGAACGCAAATTTTTGTTTCAGTTTTTATGTTTATTTTTTAAATATTTCTGGTTTTGAAAAGCCTAGTTTTTCAAAGGGATGCAATAGTTAGATTTTTTTAACTTGGAGATTTCCCGAGATCTACCAACATTTCCAAATCCAGCAGCAGTGATTGAAATCTGAATTTCACCCTTTACCAACTTAACAAAACATGCCTAAAGTTCCTACAGATTGCATCATCTGGATTGCATCATTATTGGCAAAAGGTGTTCTGTTAAGAGGAATCTGGTGTTGAATAGAGAAAGAATGAAAATCAAATTTCTTTTCCAGATATGAAAGTCTGTCAGAAAGGCTGCCATAGCGTGTAAACAAAGAGATAAATACCCACAAAGTTTTAGAGTTATAACATTTTTATCTTGCTTGGTTTTATTTTTAGTTCTCTGCAGCCATGAAAATATTCTCTTCTGAGTTTAGTTTCCACAAAAGACCAAGCACAACGTAGCTTGGTGCTATGGTTGGATGATGCTACAAACACAGCCAGGGGGTTAGGGCTTCAATTCCCCCCTGAAACCAACCTAGCTCAAGTCTTAAAGATTTTTTGTTACAATTTGACCATTTTAGGACAGAAAAAACATCCTTGCAGTGAGCCCTGCCTGTTCTCTGTCCTTCTAACCTGCTCTCTCTCTTATCACCTCTTTGCATCTGTATTTTATGTCATGGCATGTCTGCTCTGTCGCTTATATGCGCCACCTAGTGGCTATGTCAGCCTCCGCAGCTCCTCTTGTTTACTTTTTTTATTTTTAAATGTCTTCATGACTTGTTTATCCTGAAGGTATATAGAGAAAGAGGGAAAGATGAAAAATACTAAAAAAATAATTTATTCTGGGTTTATGGGTCGAAGGAGTCGCATCACAACAGGTAAGCTAAAAGTGTTGGGTTTTTGAGAAAAATAGTGGCGGTTATCAGGATAAACATCTGGGATGCAACACCTCCCTGCTGCCTGAAGGTGGCAGCAGAGCTGACAGGTGTCTCACTAACTTAAGCATGGGTAGTTAGTTTGCGCTAACACCAAAGTTGTAGCAGCATGGGTTGCTGTAGTGCTACAACTGAGATTTTATTTTTTTTTTTACTTTAGCTAAAATTTAATTTATTTTCAGTATGTGGTACCACCCTCTCACAGCTCTTTCAGTAGTTTGTTCGCCTCTTTATGCGGCAGGCTGTAGACTTTGAACTTGGCTTCTTTACTAAGTATACATGTAGTTTCTTTTCATGCAGATGAGTCCCATCAATTCATTCTAAATACAAGTGCAAGTCATTTCTTTCTCTCTAATAAACATTAAACACCAAAACACAAGATAAAAAAACAAAAATCCGTCATCACTTTCTAACAATATCTTTAATATCCCTTGCCATTCACTGGATTGAATAGTACTTGTGGTATACAGATGGGTTTCATTGTGAGCTCCTGAAGGTACCCTGTGAAGTATTTTCGAGATTCAGGCCTTGAATAATTCTGGTGCTTATATAGTAAGCCTTTACAATACAATGTTACTAAAACAAGTATGGCTGTCAACTGCGTACCTTACAAAATTGGACAAACTGAGGTTTGCAACAGTTTACTGAAGAAAGATTTATCTTTTACTAAGCTTTTTTTTATAGATCTTTCTGCAATTTACCAGCGAGCAACAAGCTGAGTTTTTCTGTCTGTCATTAAGGAATGTGCTGATCTCCTAAAAGCAGTGGATGTGGTGACCAATCCAACACCGACTGCTAACTTGTATTTAATTTGACATAGTCACATAATATTAATTTTGTACAGTCTACATAATGTGAAAAGATGTCACATATATTCTAAAGATAGCTTGCTCCATGGAAATCAACTCATTCAGTGTTATTGGTTTCCATTTCTTGCTTTTTATCTGGTTTTCTGTCCATTAACTAATTTCGAGTCTGTGGAATCTGGGGCAAGTATAAATGTGTGATTGTGATAAACAATCACATCATGATGTAGTAGAAATAAAAAAAATACTGCCACCTGCAGGTGGGAGTTAGCACCCAATGCTTTTAACTATTTTTTGCAGAAAATTTGCAGTAAATTCACAAATATGCATTAGAGAAAAAACCCCACTGTCTATTGATTTTATGTGAATTTCTGTGTCTCTTCAAAATAAATGTTGATGAGCTAGAACAGTTTATAGTTTCAAGAGCTAAAGTATATTCAGTAGCACAGCATCACATTCAGATTGACTCCCAACCCTGCTTTTAGATCAGTTTAGTAATCCTGTTATTACTGCAGAAGGCTCTGGCATTACTGATATATTCTAGGTGGAATAAATTCTCTCCAGCTCTACAACAAATTAAGTATCCTCAACTACTATTCAACACAGTTTTAAGCCACAAATGAGCACTAAACACATCATTTCACAATTAAACCATAAATAAATCCCTAAAATCAAATTCACCAAAAACTAACAACTCCATGTCTGTGCATCTATGGTCTAGAACCTCATCGGAAGTGGCCAAACCTGTGGGTGCTGCGTTAGTTCATACTAACAGCCAAGCAGCACCGCAGAGTCTGTGCAGGAACAATTCTGAATCCAGCTGGGAATATCAGCTGACATCGGACAGGAAGTCCAGTTACTCCTGCTTTTGGTCTCTGTCTCCAACGCTCAAACTCTATTTTATCTCTGTCTCTTCCTGTCTCCTTCTTAATCTCTTTTAATTGTCTCTGATCCGTTGGGTCTCTGACTCTTTTTCCTCCTTTTTACTGTCCACTTCAAACTCTGTCTTTCTCCGTTCTCCCCCTATCTGTCTTTCTTCTGAGGATGGCTTGTATGGTTGTTTTTGAGGAATATAACCCTTTGCCCCGTCCCCCTCCCCTCAGAAAACCATGAGCAGATACACCTGGGAGTGTAAGACCAAAGAGGAGTCCGACTGTGAGGTAAGACCAAATTTCAGACAGTCCCGAACCTCTGTCACCCTCCCAAACAGCTCTCTCATTGTTACTGTGGCCCTGTCAGTCACCCCTCTCAACTGATTAGTCCAAACCTCAGTCCATCTGGACAAATACAGACAAACCAAAGTGTTTTAGACAAAACGTTGAAAGTCTTGAACTGAGAAGAGTATCTGAAACAAAACAGCAACCATTAGTTCTACTGCAGAAAGCACAGAAGTACTCACTGGTTTTTTAGTAATGTTATTTGTAACATGTTATTTTGATTTTGATACACAATAAACACCTGCTGAATGTAGTTTTAGTTTTCAAGTGAATGTGCAACCGTTTTATCACCATAGTCTGATGCAATTATTACAAGTAAGATAAAAAGACAGACAGAGACAGACAGATAGATACTGTAGATGCCATTTAACTTTAACTCGGGCTTAAACATTGGCAAAGAAACATTTGACCTCGTCACCGGTCCAATCCAAACACAAAAACACATGCTGATCCTCGATTGGAAGAAAACAGCCTGTCACAAAAAAAACCTGTTTACTGAGAAGGTGAATGCAAGGTCCTTGTTTTCTGTGGCAGTTATTTCTCTGCTGTAATTGAAAGCTTTGTGTTTCATTCATGATGGTGGATTGAACCCACTTGTCCCCAATCTTCCCCTCAAAGTAATTCAGCCGAGTGCAGCCGTATCCTTCCCCCTGCAGCAAATGGTGGAGGGGAATTGTTTTCTGTCAACAGTAAATAAATTCAGCACAGGAAATACATTTCCCAGGCAGAGTCGGCAGTAATTTCTAAGAGGGTTTCCATCGACTGTATTGGCTTTCGTTGACTTATCACAACTGAGCTGACCTGAGGTTTTCAGCAGAATTAAGCAATTTAAATCATTCTAAACTACTTTGTTACTCTCAAAGACAGGAGTCCATGTAAAGCTACAAAGAATAATCAGTCCTGGATCATGTTGTGCCATTCAAACAATCCCAAATCCTTTAATGAAGAAAGACAGACCTGCTGAATCTTACACACAGAGAGGCAAACATTTAGTCTGTAAATGCAAATAAGAAACATTATTACAGTGAATTTTAGTACACATACATGGGTTGATTCACATTAGTGACAACCACACAAAAACTTCATCCAAACTTAGCCAACACAGCCTTAAACAGAAGACTACTTTATAAAATATTTATTATCAATTTCAGGAGGTTTTCACATTGTAAATATGAAGCAATATCTTTTCCATCAATCACAGTGTGACTCATAAATTAAAAACACTGACAAAGGTGTTTAGCGAAATCAGTTCTGGTACCAAATGGTACTGGAGAGCACATGCAGTAAATTACACCATAAGCATTTTGTTTGCTTTGAAAAGATAACCAGTTATTGGTGCAGATCCTTCTGTGATGGCAAAGCAAGAGAAAACCTTACCAGAAAAACAAGGTTTGTTTTCATAATGCAGCAACTGGAAATGATGACTGCAGAGAATAAATGTGCAGAGTTTTAGCAAAAATAATATTAACTAAAGTAATCCAGTAAGCAATTAATGCTTAAATCAGTCATTAAAATCATGTTTCTATGGGTTTTATTTGAGTCAAATACCAACTGAAAGCAGATATATCATAAATTGTTTTCTATTTTGTAATCAAATATGGACCAATTTGTAATTTGAAGCTACATTTTGCAACAACAAAGTTTTCTTAAATTGAACATGAACTTGATCGCTTTCTTTGGTGTAGAATTGCAAGCAAATAGGAATGATATATGTTATTATATCTTTCTTTAATGAGAAGGACCAAGTTGCATCTTAATGGAAATCCATTCCATTTATTTCCAAATTGTTCAACAGTGTGCAGTGTTACTATAAAAATAAAGTCATAACAAATAAAAAAAAAACAAATGACAAGTTTTATATATTATTTTATTTTTCTACTAATTCTCGCTTGGTTGCCATGTCCAGTTTTAGCCTTTAGGGGTCACTGTGTCACACAAAAAATCACAACAACAACAGCAAAACTCAGGACAGTTATTGATCAAATCACACATCAAGAGAAACTATATTGTGATCATAGCTTCCAACTGCTTCTGAACAGTTTTAATAGAAAGGAACTGTAGCCAAACACTTTGCAGTACTTAAGCGCATTGCTATTTTAAATGTCAAACGTTTGGAACATTAGGATTGGTTAAGATTAAGATTCTACGGGATTCTATGGGAACATTAAGATTCTACTTGTAATATTATTGGATAAATTCGGACAGTCCGTAATATCGTAATATGATTATTTGGAAACTGTGCTAGGGATTCTGGGATATCATTTAGACCTATTTGGTAAAGAGCCTTTTGATAACTGTATGTCAGCTGAGGAAACAAACATCTTTCATTTTGTAGCATCTGTTAAATTCACAACCTGGTGGACATTAATTAGTACAAATGTCCTTAAATATTTCATTAACACCCCAGAAAAAGCAACAGTTAAATAAACCTTAGAAAATACATGAGTAAGTAGTCCATACTCATACCAACTCAACTAATTATTGCCATCATAAATCAACCTGAAATCTGTCTCCTCTTGCCTATGATGCATTGTACAGTAAACAGAATACCATCCTAGCTAAAAGAAGGACATTAAGAACTGTCCATGTGCCTCCATCATCATCCTCATCATCAGAACCCTGTTTATATCTGTTCCCACTCCCCCCCAAAAGTTTATTCCCACACAAAAGTCCTCGTGACTCTGTGCCCCCACCCACTGCCCGCACCCCTCCACCCATGCACAACAACAATGAAATCCAACAAACACAAACATTTTCCAGTTTCATGCTGACGGGAGGACAGAGGGCCCCTATCCCGTAACCATGGAAGTGACATACCCACACGTCCTGCCTGAAGTTACTATCTAGGCCAACAGCCATCGGGTAAATCCTCTCACTGCTCTTCCTCTCTGAAAGTACCATTGAGTTCAAATGCAAACATTCAATTAGGGAGTGTTTGCAAGTGGCACAGGCCTCCGGGTCTGGACTTTAATGCGTGTGTGAACAAGAGAGCATCTATATCTGGCCATACTCTGCTTGTGTGTATGTTTGCGTGTGTGTGTGTATGTGTGGGCGGGTATTCTTCAGTGTGGTTCCCATTGTGACAAAGAGGTGCAGACTGACGCCCTGGGAAGCCTCGGTGCAGCCAAGTCGATAAAGCCATGCAAAATTAATGAGGCTAAGAGGATGGAAAACAGAGCTCCAATGGACTCTATAATCAATTTTTCCCCTCTGACCTTAATTAAATGCAGATGACTTAAACTGAAACAACTAAGGCACAATGTTTGTTTTTTCCTCCTCCAGCCACTGCTTGGGTATGTATGATGGTGGTGCACATTGAAAATAAGCTTGGTAGACTGTTTTTATTTTTGAAATGATAAAAGAACAGCAGAGACTGAAGGTGTTCTGCATGAGCGATATTCACTGTTTATGGGAGGTGCATTGTTTTTTTCTTGCATGTGGATGTGCATGTGCTTCCTGGGTTGCCTGGTGGGGGGTAAAAGGAGCTGGGATTGCTGTCGCTCATGCAGCTCACCACAGAGTCTTTCCACCGATAGAGTTGATAATTCAGAACAATAAATTTATTGTAAATTATTTCTGACATCTGTTTTTTTTTGTTGTTGTTTTTTTTTTTGTCAATTGCTCCATATCTGCAACACTTAAAAACTCGTTTTTTTGTTTAATATGGTAACAAATTGGAGGCTGTGCATCACCAAAGCAAAATGTTTTGTTCAGATTTCTCTTTATCCTCTGTTGATGAGAATGCATTCAATAATTCATTAAAGAATGACTTCTCCAAACATAATAAAATACCATAAGAAAATGCTCAAATGCTCACAAATGTCAGTGAAACAAATGTGTGCAGATTTTGTAATGAAAGTGAACTTTTTTCAGTAAGTGTTTTAAATCTAAAATAATTTGATTTTGACTTGAATCAAGAGGTTAAATAGAAGTGGTATTGATGATGTCATTAATAGGTTTCCATTTACATCTTAATTTGATTTAGCTGACTGTACCTTAAATGTGTAATTCTTTACTAAATTGTGTAGTCTCAATATCTTTTTGGATTTGTTATATAAGGAAAGAGTGTTATTTATAACATTAACACTGCAGGCCACATTTATTTTTATAAAAATACATAGATACCTTTTTAAAATGCCAATTATTCAAATAAAAGAGTTGACGCCACATGAGTGCTCAGATTGTACATCAATTTTTATGCCGTGTTGTAAGTGGGATTTTCTGGTCCATGCATCCTTATCTGTTTTTAAATCTTAATTTTATGTAATTATTACAGTAGTTTGAACAACTAAAAATATAAATAGTTAATAATAGTAATTGAAGCACCTAAGTCTTAAAAATAAGACTTGGCTTAAACTTGTTTCCCAAATACTTGGGTACTTTAGAATACCTTTAAGGTTGTGTAAGTTAAATTTAAGTTGGTTTTCAGCAAATTCTTTTTTATTTTGCTTTTCAGATTTTACATTTTCTCATCTCAGTTATTTCCTTTATCAATGTTTCTTTCCAACTTGAGCTCTCTAAGTTTAAAGTCAATTTGGTTTATTGGGTTAGTTCTGAATAGAGCAAGAAGCTGGTTCAAGAACTGCAATCTTACATAAAGTGTAAAATCACCAAAAGAGAAAGTTACTACAAATAACCAGGGTCAGAGTTCCAGCTGAACATGAATGCTTATTCAGTTTAAGCCATCCTAACGGTGCTTTTATCCCCCATCCCTCCACTACTACCCATTCTTGTGTAGGATGATCCTCATTCCCAGAACAAGCTGGAAGACCCGGTGAAGGCTCCGCCCAAAGAGGACGACTCCCTCAACATCCACAACTCTCTGACCCCCAAACACGAGAACCACAAGGTCCTGGGCGAGGAGAACTCCTCGGAGGTAAACTCACTGCAGAACAACATGATGTGAATCAAAACAAAACGCAAAACAGCCCCCAGCAACTTGACAACAAAACACAGAAAACGACACAGTGTGTCGGCAACGGGAAGATGCAAATCCCCTCTCCCGCTCCCCTGCTTTCTGGTCGCCCGCTGCCGAACGCGCCTAACTGGTCAACCAACCAACCAACCAGCCAACACACCAGCCAACCAACTCAGTCTACAACTGTCTCCGACACGGCACCACTGCCACGAGCAGCCTTCAGTTGCTGCAAATAATAATAAAAAAAAAAAACATACACCAACTCTGCCGCCGTCACTGCCCCAGCTGAAAAATGCCCCCATCCCGATCTGCTTCACCCAAAGCCCCTCTATCCTCTACATTCAGCCAAGCCCCTGTTTCGCAGCCCCTCCCCTTCTTGTTGCTTTCACTTTCTCCTCTGTATCATATCTGCACACATGCGCACACAGACATTAGAAGCATACATACTGTGAAAAGCTCCGAGACATAGACACGCTTTCATGTGAACACCGTCACACTCACCTTCCCTTTTCCCTGCCTGCATTGGTGTATTTTGTAAAAAGAAAGAAATCATACAGAAGTTTAAAACGTGCAGAAAAAGTTGTTGTAAAAAAAAATTAACTACTGAGAGGTTTTGATGTTTGTCTGACTAATCCAGTGAGTATGTATAAATATTGGGAAAAAAAATATTGCTCGGATTGATTTAAAAAAAAAAAAAACAACACAATGTGTCTTGGTTTTCATTGATGTGATTTCTAATCCTTTGATGTACTTGTTTTTTTTTTGTACTTTTCTGGGACTTCAAACAGAGAATAAACAAATGAAACTCAGACAGTTGTTGAAATAAACCTTTTTAACATGACCTCTCTGAATCCTGTGTTTTCCTCCGTGTCGCCGCCCCTTTTCTCCTTCCCTTTAAATCCAACGCTTTCTGCATGGCTTTGAACACAGCTTCTTAAGTCTTTGTCCTACGTTTGCTTTAGTGTCTGCACAAAAACAGCCAGAGTTGAACCTTTCATTACCAAAGATACAGTTTATTGTGTTTTTATTCAGACTTCAACACAAGCAAAATATTCCTGTTTATTTCTAGGTTATATTTTACCACAGTCGTCATGTTTTTGTAATTCCTATACAAATAATTATTTTAGTATCGATTATTATATCGATTATTCAGATGGTTAATCAGATAAAAATATTGGCACATTGTCCAGATTTTTCATTTAACCTCTTAAACCTTTTCAAACTTTATTAGAGATTCAAATAAAAAATTCAAAACCTTTTTTAAAATAAGAAAATAAACTCAACTGGGTTTTTTGGGTAAGACGTATTTACACACAAAGGTGTTTTTATCTTAAATGCAAAATGTAGATTATTTTGTTCAGGTTTGGCATCACGAAGACCAAAGTACACATCAAATAGACATTTTTTATATTTGTCACGTAAAATCATAATCAAATACAATGAATTGTCTAATTAGAATACGACAGAATGAGAGAAAGTTAAAGTGGCACGATTAGATTTGCAAGGCACTGTAAGGGCAAAATAGAGTGGCCAAATAAGTGTTGAAGGAAAGTGGAGTATCGAGAGAAAACCCAGATTTTGACATTTCCACATTTTAAAGTAAGTAAAATGTGGAATTGGGCTCAACTCCACCTGTCTCTTTAGCATTCCTGTGACTGTCAGATATCATGTAAATGTAACTTTGGGCACAAATAGTGAAATTCCTTAAGCAATGACAAACACTGGTTACACACCAAAGTGCTAGAAAAAAATTTTCAGCAGTTTTCTGTGTATATAGAATGTGACTTTGTTGTTGAAAAAAGAAAATTAAATGTTTCAATGAAATATCTAAAGGTTTAGCTTATAGGTAATGTAACCTGATTTGGAAAGTATTTGGGTTACTGATCATTTCTCGTCCTTGGTGGAATTAAAATGTGATATCACTCTATAAATCTGACTGCCTTACCAATTTGTTCATTTTCCACAAAGGTTATCTTGGTCAAAGTTGTAGAATTTGGTAATATCGAGAACTTGAACTGTTCCAAACAACAGGGGTTTAAATGTGACACCAGCTCTAGTATTATAGTCTGCTAGTTATGCACTGTAAAGACACATAGCTCACATGGAAAGGGTAAAAATGAAGATGCGTTCTGTGAGGTAAGAATCTTAAGATCCATTCATAGGGCTAATGTTTTTTAATACTACAAAATGGACCAGCAATTCCAATAAAATTGGAGCAGTGTGCCATAAAAACAGTCCTCTAAAAGGTGAATTGTTTTAGACTGAGACAGCAGAAAGTTTTTAAAAACTATTCAAATTGATCCTAAGAAAGTTTTGATGTCTTGTCAGTGTTAATACAAACTCTGTGCTGATAGTCCCTCAGAAAAATATGAAAATAAAAGGTCAGTTAGCTGATGATGTGATTATGAGATCTACCATTGGCAAAGTCTTTACTCTTCAAGAATTTCTCCTCACTGCTCATAAATCATGACAAGAAACACCAGGAACCAGTCTGCTGCTTCTGCATGTTTCATGCCTCTGGAGACGCTTTCGCTGTTTCCAGCTGGATACACTCTGGCTGACACACTTGTGCTTGCAAATAAAAGCTATTTCAGGTGCAAATTTGATGTATAAACAGAATTAGATGAAAAATACATTTATGACTGACAGACTTTTGCAATCTTGTAAAGTCACTATATGGTGCACTGCAGTTTTTATAGACGTAAGTTATGAACTTGAGTACCAGTTCCAGTCATTTCAAGTGAAAAATATGACTGATCAAGTTTAGACAATAAATAATTTATTGTGGAATATCAAATCAAATTCCCCCTATGTCTCATTTTGTAAATCTTGTATTTTTGATCTAATTTTTATTGATCAACCATAAGATGCTTCTTCAACTTGATTTGAGTCTAGCTCTACTTGTGTGGTTGTCTAAACATGATTTGGAATAAAATACATAAAAAAATTTCTAAACCAAGTCTTAAATATTGATTAAAAACAGTCAAATCCAGTCTAAATCCTGGCTGAGTTCATTCAAGTCTCAAATCCAAGATAAGCTGAGGTCAGCCATCAAGAACTTCAAGTTATTTTAATATAAATTCTTATTTAACAGCTTTTTATTTGGACATTATTTTTTAAGGCACATTGTTTTAGCACCATGGTCACCAGACTTATCAATGTACCAAGTAATTTTGAGTCAGAGCTATTTTAGGCTGAATTGCCTTCAATGTGCCAATTTCCAGAGGCTAAGTTTCAAGTTTATGTTTCAACTTCAAAGACAATCCCTGTCCCTTTAAAAATGCTCCTTAACTCACAAATTGGCTCCCACAAACACATGCACATTCTTCCAGAGCTGATAAACAGTAATGAATGTG
Organism: Xiphophorus maculatus; assembly: GCF_002775205.1. NCBI lineage: Eukaryota > Metazoa > Chordata > Actinopteri > Cyprinodontiformes > Poeciliidae > Xiphophorus > Xiphophorus maculatus. The sequence continues at coordinate 9,129,839 of NC_036445.1, forward strand.
TCTCGCCTAAAGCCTTTTGTTGGATTTCTCCTTTGGTTCTGCGTGAAAGTAACGGCTTGAACAACAGCATTGTGGTGGATTCTTCCCAGGGTGGAGGAGTAATGGGTGAAGGGTGGGGGAAGGTCCGGGTGCCCTTCCTTTTCTTCTGATAAATAGACAGGGGGTTCAGAGAGCATTTCAGCCTCCAAAAGGTAAAATAAAAGACTTTTTATGAATAAAGAATAGCAAACAGCAGTATGCTGGTTTCAGAAACAGCAACAGCAGCGATTATCATCCTCTTTATTCCTTGCAGCCTGTTACTCAAACACATACACACAAAAATACACATTTGTGAAGCTGGGACATGACTGCACACGTTGAAATACACACATAACAACACTAAAAGAGAGTTGACTGAATTGAAATGAGTGACGCTAGACGTACTGCAGGACACCATGACAACAAGTGGGTATTATGTTACCAACAGAGAGAAGTGAGGCAGCGTGAGGGTGGCACTGTCGTCTCTCTGAAAGCAACAGAGAAAGACTGAATCCCTGTGTGCTTTTAGTCTTTTAGTTTTCATCTAGAATATTAGAAAAGTGTTTCAAACCATCTTATCACAAATTATGAAATATTGAAACAAACCAACCAACAACTTCAGGAAAGAAGTGAGCTATAGAGGTGGCCAAGAATATAATGGCCACTTATAGGCAGAACTCTGGTGTTCCCTTGTGGAAATAGGACAACCATAAATCATTGCTAATCAAATTCATCAATTAGGTCTTTATTTTAGTATGACCAGATGAAAGTCACTTCTCACAACAGGAGCTATAACACATAATAGCCCACTAGACTTTAAGCAAACCCTTGGAGAGCTTCAGACCAGAATAAATAAAATGTTCTGGTTTAATGGAGAATCCACACCAAATTTTGCATCATGTTGAACACTGTTAAACACAGTGGTGGGGGAATCAATCAGGTTGTAGGGATGTTTCTTTGCAGTTGGGACTGAGCAGCTGGTCTGCATAGATGTTGACATGAAGACTGCCAAATACTGTATGTAGAGACTCTTAAAGGAAACCTACTGTAGAGTGCTCTATAGTAGTAGGCAAAAGCAATGATTCATTCTCCAACATGAAGATGAATCAAAACCCACAATCAAGATTGTTTTTTACATGGCATGCAATTTCCAGTAAGCTTTATCGGCTCAAACTGATTCATTACATACTGTACATCATGAACAAATGTTAGCGATTAGGTAAAGATTTATAACTTCAACAAAGTCGAACCTCCAGTCTGAACCTCCAGCAAACAAGTTTTTCTCAGTAGCCAAGGGTGCGAACCCTCTGTACAAAGCAAAGCGTAGAATAAGGGCCTGGCTTTTACCAGGCTACAGCCAAGATAACAAAGAGTGGTTTCAGGAGTAGCTTCATCCAATAAACTTGAAAACTAACTTAGAGCTTATCTGCTTAGCTTGTTTCTCTCCTAGATGAACCAAATGAAGTCCGATAAAGTGTTCTTGTATCAGTTCTTGTGATTTTTGGTGTATATTATCAAACGCCCAGTCAGTGGTGGTAGATGGCTGCTCACTCTGAGCAAAGTTTCTTCCTGTTAAAGGGGCAGCTTTCCTCTCTGCTGTTTCAAAATGCATGATCCATATGAAGGATTACTGCACGGTAGGGGTTGAACCAATTAGTCGACTAGTCGACTAGTCGACTCTAGGACGTCTCGCGAGTTTTTACATTTCATGTCGACTAGTCGCAGTCATGTGATTGCCGGTGGTTACAGCCTGTGCTGATCTGACAGCACAGTATAGGTCACAAGACACAAGAAAAATAAGTTAATACATTAGTTTAAATGATATGTAGATGGATGCATATTTGTGGTTTTACAGTGTTTTTAAAAGGAGATGGAGTTGCAGCTGCAGTCCACTACAAAACACGAGCCGTCTAAAACTCGCCCCCTTCCCGCTAAGGATGTCACTTAGCCGGCTCGCGAGTGTCTTTGTCACGACGATCTAACTAATACATTATGATGTTATGTTGCTGATTAAATAAAGATCTGCGGTAATGACAGCTGTTGATTTAGGTTGAACAGTTTACGATAACTTTAGTCTATAATGTCCAAATGAAGTGAAAATTTATGAACTTAGCGTTATTTATTTTATTTATAGCTGTAGGAAAGGAAGGGGAGGAGGTGGAGGACGTGCCCGATCAGAGCGAGCCGGTGACCGGGAAAAAAGTCACACGTGAAGAAGATTTTTTGCAACTTTTTGGGCCACATTACCAGAGTTACAGGGGATCAGCAGCACACAGCACCACTGCTGCCGAAGAAATCCTTGATTTTTTTTCGCTACCGCAGATCCCCACCATGGCGAACCCGCTGCAGTGGTGGGCCAGCAACCAGGGCAGATTTCCCCGTCTGGCAAACCTCAGCAGAAAATATTTAGCTGTTCCGGCAACCAGCACTCCCAGCGAGAGGATTTTCTCTCTCGCTGGGAATACCATTACGAGAAAGCGGGCAAGCCTTCATCCGGCTCATGTTGATGCCCTTGTTTTCCTACATGTCAACCAAGAAAAAACCCCAACAACTCTTAGCGAAGAGAATATTGACAGCGAGTGAACTTTATTTACCCCCCCCCCCCCCCCCGCCCCCGTGCCACCTCTTTTTATTGTTTTTACATGCCATCTAAAAGATGTGCGTTTCCTTTTTGAATGTTGGTTTCCCAGCAACTTATTATTTATCATAAACTATCCCGATGTTTTGTTGTTTCACTTGTTGCTGTTCTGTGTAAATGCCGTATTTTTCCGTGAAAACGGGTAATAAAGCCTGTACGTTACTCCAAAGCTTTGCGTCTTGCGTTGCTATGACGTCACAACGACTAGTCAACTCGACATTGACTCGACTTTTATCATGTTGACGTTGACTAGAAAATATCTTAAATCGTTCAATCTGCTGAGTCAGCAGAGCTTCCTGCCGCGCATCGGGCGGAGGAGAAGCAGGTGGTTTCATTGAATTCAGCTGTAACCAAACGGGATCCGTTCATAACAAGTTTGGCTTGTGATGTTCCAAAAGCACCATGTAGTCAGTGTGATAATTTGACTCCTATAGTAACTATCCAGAGATCATCAGCATCAGCTGGTGTTTAGAAAAAAAAAGTCAGACCCGACTTTGTGCAACAAACTTTTCCCCGCTGCTCACGAAGAATCTCCATAATAGACTTAGTAAAAGCAGGAGAAGGGGAGAGTGTGTGTGTGTGTGTGTGGGGGGGCGGGGGGAGTGTCAATATTTGCCGTGAAAATAGCTAATAAAGCCTCCAAGTAGTTGTGAAGGGTTTTTGCGCTTACGTCACTATGACGTCACCGCGACTAGTCGACATCGACTCGACTATTATCATGATGTAGTCGACCTTAAAAAATATGTAGTCGTTCAACCCCTACTGCACAGTCAACAACACAATGCAAGCGATTGTCCGCTGCTGCAACGTCCTCGTCCAGGAGGAATGAATGCTGAAAGCCACTGACTCAATGAAACCTGCCGGGTTTCCTCGGCTGAAAACTTTTGGATCAATTTGAATAATAATCTGAATTTGAGTTGACAGAAAACTTCCAAAGCTTTCACACTCTTCATCCCTCTCCTCTTGTTTTCTCTTTCACTTTTCAGCTATCGGTAGGTACTTGAATGCATTTTTAGACATTGGACATCATCACCATGGAAACACAGTGTGAAGCTATAATTTTAAATCCAAACTCTACAACCTCTCTAGTCCTGTGCCTTCAGACACACACAGCCACTCAATTACAAACAGACCGACCAAGCAGATTAAAAGTCTCACAGAGCTTTAGTGTCATCTAGTAATATACTGGAGGCTATCAGAGAATTAAAACCGCTCTCAGCTCCACTTCAGGCTCAACATGGCATCATGCGATCTCCACAGACAGCCTTAATCCGGCTTATCACATACGACTGCCCTCATCATGACTCGGGTTACATTTTAGTTTTTAGTCTCTATGAGAAATATTATCTCATGTAAACCAAATGTTTTTCTTATATTTTCACAGGAACCCACGTCTTAAAATGCATCTATCTGGTGCAAAACTGTGCTGAAATGTTCAGAATGTCCTGAATTGTGTCTGGGTTCTGAAATCCATTTCGGGTCACTATACTCTTGTAAATGTGAGAAACTACAACCTCTGATCAAATCATTTTTCAGGAGGGATTAAAGGACAAAATGTCAAAGGGACAGTATTCTCAGCACCTAAATAAACAAATATGTAAATGCCCATTTCTCAAGTGTTTTGAACAGATGTATCCTGTTATTTCTGTAATTCATTTTTTTTCCCCCTCAGTTGACTCTTAAATTGCCACATTGACCTTAAGTGTCATTCAGTTTAGTTTTGTTTCCATGCCTATCCATTGCAACACCATTTTTAAAAATAAAAGATGCGGTGTTGGACCAAAGTGTGTAAGAGGGAAACAGGAAAAGAAACAGACATGTTGAAGGCGTGTGAAGATTACATTTTTCTCTGATGCTCAGAGTCGAGCCAGATGGGACCTGGGATTCGGCAGCAGCCAGTGATTGGCTGACGATGTGGTGGAATGATGCCGTAAGGATGCCAAAGTAGCTGTCGTGATTGGCTAATTCACATAGTATTCCACACAGGATGAACACACACACACTCACCCCCACACACCCCGTCATGCATGCAAAATATACACGTGTGGGAATTAACCCAAAATGTACAGCATGAAATTGATGTGTGTTTCTGAGTAACCACAGTTGTGGTGGAACAGGCCTGTATGTGTGTGTGGTGTGCTTTGCAGATTTGGAGAAAAAAGGCATAAATTGAAACCAAAAGGAACCAGATAAAGCAGTGAAGGGGGCAGCTGGAGAGGATTTTTCTTTTCTGGAACTACCCCCACCTTCACTCCCACGTGATTCTAAATGAATCAGTCTGGCACCGTCTAGTTTACTAATGAGGCTCCTAGGAATGCTGCTGATCAGAACAGGAGCCTCTGGCTTCCATTCTGATGGAAATTTGGTGATATGGTACCAGTTCAGGGCAGAGTAGCCCCAGTTCTCCCAACCTCCTGTATTACATGTCTGCAAGTAACTGGTTTAACTGGTTTAGTAGTAGGGCAGTGATGGTAAAGACTTCAAAAAGCTGAAAGTGACACTATACTGCTCACTTCAGCAGAGATTATTTGCGCTCTTAATTAAGATGATAAAGCTCCTGATGACCACATTCTGTCCTGATATTTTTAGATAAGGATTTTATTATTAATATTCTCCCATCTATGGCTGTAATTCTAAACCTAAAATGTGTTTTGGACCCATATTGCAACCAAATTAAGCTTACTGAAACATGTAAACAGAAAATCAAGCACTGTATTTGTGGTTACATGACTTAAAATTGTACATTTTTATACCTTAAATGCTTGAATTTAGACCACATTATACAATTTTTTTTTGTTTTGGTACTAATCAGATGATCTGTTCTCTAAAATGCTATTTAGGTATATGAAAATGTGTGCTACTAGACTCCCAAGGCTCTGTTACCTTATAGACTCAAAGTTGCTATGTGTTCTTTTTTATTTGTTCAGTTTTATTTTAGTAAGTGTAGAAGATGTCACAGAAGAGTAACTGACACTCAGCATCATCTTTCAGCTGGACAATTGAGCCATGGCAGCTTTCAATCAAGTGTAAAATTGACTCTGCAGGTTTAAAATGTGACCCACTAAAACAAAATATCAACAGAAACTACCTGCAATTTCCTCATAATAAAGAATTTAGTACTGAGTCGAGAAATTAATTATCAAAAATCAAAACAAATACAGAACATAAAGGTTTAAAAATATCATGACACTGATCAATTTAAAAAGGGAGAGTGAAAATGTAATATTTTAGTAACATTTCATTTACAGGAATTGGTATGGGCACCAATAACTGTGGCACCTGGGTTTTCAATCTTAACGACTGAATTTTTATGAATTTATCAAACTGAGATTGTGCTTCTGCAATAAAAACTGTATTTATTTTAAGGCTTTTGATGCATCTTTGTCACAGGAGATGTGGAGAGGCTGTGTTTGTTTATCAGTCACATGCATTTGTGTAAATGTGTTACTTTACTGAACCATTTTCCTCCTGCACTGCAAGGTAACCATCGACTTGGAGCTCCACCTCAGCAAGAAGACTGAGTTCAAATCTTCAGGAAGACCTTTGGCAAAATACGATGTCTACCTCTACAGGGTGCCAAAAGCCAAACCCCGTGTTCTAAACGGGCCAAGCACTAAGACTGCAAATGGACCCAGCAGAACAAGGGCCAGAGTTATAAGGTGGGAAGACGACTTGTACCCACCTTCTCCTTGTTGTTCTGTTTGCAGCCCAGTAAGTACTTGTTCACTGCCAGCCTCTGTGTTCAAAGAGCTTCAGCAGACTAAACCTTTGACTATATACAAACTCTGACAAATGAACTAGTTCTACCTCCCCAACGTGGCTGGTTAGTAAAATGTTTTCTGACTGTGTTTCTTGTTGGACTTTAACATAAAGAAAAAAAGAAGCTGCAATGATTCTGGAAAGCTTAGAGCTAGCCATAAAATCAGGACGTTTGTTGATACCGTTGAACAGGACCAAAACAGGATTCTGGTAAATTATTGGCACCACAGACAGCTCAAGCTACAGCACATTGCAAACACGCAGACTGATGCGCCATCAAGTGCGGCTCATCTGACTAGTTCTACATGATTGCCTGTTTTAAGTGTTTTCTTTTAAGTGAACTATTCTTAAGAGTGCAAATTGTTGTTTTATACATGTTCCTCCAAAGATGCAAGACAACTGTTGTTTTCTTAGTTATGCTTTATGAATAAATGAACATATTATGAAAATACCTTAGTGAGATTCTGATTTTATTTTAGTCACACCACTACAGGGTTATCATGAACAATCAGTTCAAGGTCTTCAAGCCTTTCTTCACAGAAGCAAGCAGTTTTCTCCCTTACCTACAGCTGAAAGAGTGGACATTAAAACAAAATTGTTTCTAGATAGTTTCGTCAATTTCTGATGACTGTTGCAGGACATTTTGTGAATATTTTAGTTTGAAGCCCAAATTGTGCTGAAACTAAAATATAGAGCTTTTGTGTATTTACATTCTAAAAGAAATTTGACTCTGATGGGTTTGGCCACATGTTTTATGTACATTTGTATAAACAGGGTTCAATTTCTGTCATACCTAAAGTGTGCATATTTTCAGTTTACTAGCTGGATTATTTTTATTTTTACTCTCAAATACTGGACTGCTCATGTGTTTCACTTATGGTCAGAGAAGGTATAAGGATTAGAATTAATAAAGCAGAAGACATTTTTACAAAATAAATAAATAAATAAAAAAAATCATTCCACCTGGCTGCAAAAGCACATTTTTGAATGTTTTGTATGTGCAGAGCTGATTATGCGATACTTCAATTATGTTTTCCAAAAGTATTTTTTGTCTTTCACATAGATAAACTACCTGCACAGTCTGAGAACGTTTTTCTTTTCTTCTATATGTTGTTACCTTCCCTAACAGGTTTTTTATGCCATCTTTTGGGGGCTTTTACACCTGAAATCAACAGTATCATACGATTACTGGATATTTTTATTATTTCATTTTATTTTATTTTCAAGCAGTTCTCTAATAATAATAATAGCATCAGAGAACTGTCATAAAATAATAGTGCTCATAGTCTTATCTTTAAAATGACAATATGTTAAAAACATGAACATAAAAAAAATAATTTACAAGTTGTGATAATCATGATCATAATGTGACTCAGTGGTGATTCGTTGGAAATGACCATAGTCTATGATAAGCATCGTATTTCATTTAATTACATTTTCTCTTCCGCTCTTTCAAAGCTACACACTGCCATCTGTTGATTGAACACAACATTGCTTTGCCTTTTGCTGTTACCTATTAACAACGGTAGGTGACGCTGTTCAAAAACTGAATTAGAGAGAAAAAACGAAGAAGCTGCAGTACGTCTTCAAAGATCGTCTATGAAAATAGAACTTTGAGATACAGTAACCGCTCTGTCAATGGGCCAGGATTGCTCTTCATTTTATAAAATCAAATTTTAGTAAAGATAACTTTTCCACACAAAACGCAATAAAGGCTCAATGTATATTACAGAACATGATAAATAAAGAATTATAAAGAAAAAATTGGTATTGTTAATGGGTGTTGTTGGTTGATTTTTTACAAATCTGTCTTGGGGCACTCTCAGCTATCGCCAAGGAATTATAGAAAATATGTATTTGTAACATAGAAAGAAAGAAAGAATCATATACGTTTGATTGAAATGTAATTATTGACTAAATTTGTTGAATTTATAACTGCTTTCACGACTTTTCAAGACTACACAGGTCACCAGTTAATGTGAAACTCCTGATTGGTGATTAAAGAAATGTTGGGAGGGAGCAGTCCTGTTTGTAATAAACACATCTTTGACTCACACGTTTTCCGACGTATTTCTCCTACTGTGGCGAGTTAAGCTTTCAAATACTTACATAAAAACGTGTTTTTAACCAATGAATAGAGTAGACATTTATTTCCGTCTCTTAAGCAAATCTTTATTCTAAAAGTCTGACATAGTTTTTCAAACCGCTTAGTTTGTGTTGTGTGTCGTATATTTAGTTTAGCCGAGGGGGTTAGCAATGTTTACAGAACTCAACAGCATCCTCAACACGTCTCCTGACTCTTTCACACGGGTAAGAACTAATACTTTTACCTTGGATTTAACCTTAATGTTAATATTTTAGTCAAATTAGTAATGAGTGGTATTTTATAAATATTTGGTATATATGCCCAGATGCCAGGTGGAAATGTTGCTGTTGTGTTTACACTTGCATCCTGTCTTAATTTAGCCACATTTCTGTTGTTCAGGGAGAATTTATCCTAGTCTCTGATCGACAGAGTGACGCATCGTTTCTTATTCATCACTTCCTTTCTTTCTACCTACGAGGTGAGTTATAAAATCCACCAACAGCAAAAACAAAAAAAAGAGTTTTAATTTAAATGTTATTTTAATGTGTCTGTTTTCTGATTTAGCGCGATGCAAAGTGTGTTTTCTGGGCTTGGCGCAGTCATTTTGCCACTACAGTGCAGTGAGTCAAAGACTGGTGAGTGCTTGTCTCCCTTTTATATTTTATTCTGGGTAGGAGCAAAAATTGCACATTTAGAAAATGACAGGAATGACTGTTTGTTCATTATTTTGTATGAATTTTTACTCACAGGGTGTCCGTTTAACACAGGCAAAGGAGAAAGGTCAGCTGGTTTTCTTTGAGGGACTGAAGGAGTGCCTGTCTGTTCTGACTCCAAAGGAAAACAATGTGGAAAGCGAAGCTATGAACTTTCTCAGGTACAGATAAATAGGTATTTCTTATAAAATCCAATCATATAGCTAGACCAGTTCTGACTATCGTACAATAAAATCAAATCCAGTCAATTTTCTGCAATCATTTTGGAGCAAAGTGTCAATGTGGACAAGACAAACAAATTGCGCCAAGTTACTGACTTTGCCCTCATCCTGAGGAACCTCTCCCTTTTAACAGGAAGGAACATCCAGCAGAACTGGGTGCATTATGAGCACGCAATGTTGGGCCAGCGATTATTTTATGAAAACAAACAAAAAACAGACAGTTAATGTAGTTTTGTCTAGTAAAGAGAGCAAAATACAGAGGCACTGAACCACAAGTACTTTGAGTACTTTGTATAGGATAAGAAAAGGAGAGTTTGCATAGTTATTGGTGCAACAATTTTGTTATACTAATTATGTTCTTGTATGCACTCATTATTACCTTTAATCCTTAATTCACTCGTTGCCTTCAGGGACCCCCCTGTCGGCCTGAGGAGTCTGTATGAGTTTGTTCGCTCCAGTGTGATCGTCTCAGACAACATGGAGGAAGGAGCAGAGCAGTGGGGGCCGAGTGTGCTGCTGGTGGATGACCTCAGCGTACTGCTGAGTCTGGGCGTCGACGTTGGAGCCGTTTTGGACTTCAGCCATTACTGCAGAGCTTTAGTTTGCTCCCAAGTGCAGGTGTGACCTCAGATATACAGTATATATATACATAATTTTGTCTGCTGTCACTACTTCAATATGTTTGTGATAGAGATAGCTTTAATGGATGACTTATTGTGGCTTTGTAACTACAGGGGAACATGGTGATGCTGGTTCGCTGTAATGGAGAAGAGGATGATGATGATGATGATGATGATGATGGAGATGTAGGATCCGATGTTCTACTGAAGGGTCTGACCCACCAGTGTAATCTTCATCTTCATGTACAGGGTCTCCCCACAGGCTACTGCAAGGACATACATGGCCAGGTGTGTGACTGATGAGAGTTTTCAGTTCTTTCGTGTTTGTGTTGGTTGAGTAGTGCTTTTTCTAAGTCTGTCTTAGAAATAAAAAACAATACAAATATAGATATTAATTAACATAAATATCTTATGGTGATTTTTACTGTTAATTGACATCTTTTCTTATAAATCCCATTAAAATGATGAAAATCCATGGCACTATTAAGAAGAGAATGGGGAAATAACAGAAATTATTCCCCACTTCTACATTCCTCTCCATTTGGATGCTTTGTGCTTAAAGCCTGACCTCTTTAGAAATATCCTCATTGAAGCAATATTTGGCCTTTGTATGTATAATTTCATTAAGTCTGAAAATGTCACCAGTCAGTTATAACTAAACAAATGGTGGCATATCTATCAGAACCTGGTTATTTACCTCAAGAAGCCTTTGGTTCGAGCATTGTTAAACATACTCATTTGTTTAACGTCAAATATTTCTGACTGAGCTGTACAATAAACTGAGTACTCCTTGTTTTCCAGATGGAAGTTTGTTGGAAGAGGAGACAAGGAGATGCACCACACATGCAGAAAAACCTCTTTCAATACAAAGTTTATGATAAAGGAGCATCCTTTTTTGCCCGAGGGACATCCAGTGCTGTTCTTTAACTCCACATTTTGTTTTTCTCACATGGACTTTTCAAAATCAGGAGATATTATAGATTTGACTGATGTTCAAACTCTAAATTTGCCTGTTTTGTGATCCTGTATAATCATTGTCTTTGTCTGGAGGATGTGAGCTGTGATATTCAGCTTACTTCCTGATTCCAGGTGACTGTGTTTATTTATTGGACCTATGTAACATTACCTATTTATATTCATGGCAATGTTTAATTAGGATAAATTCAATTTTTATGATGATAGGGTTTGCAAACATGCACCTTTCTTGAAGTTCAGAAACAGCCTCATCCCTTCTTAAAACCTTTCTTTCAAAGCACAATTTTTTTTTATCGTTTAAAGTGGAATTAAGCAGCTGTTCTCCTTTTTTTCATTAATTTATACCCCAATATCTTGTCTTGTTAAGCCCTCAGTCTTGACTTCTTGAAAGGAGACGCATAACTCAGTAGTATTCAATCAGTATTTTTATAGCAGTAAGGTAAAGTATTATGGTATTGTTTTCAATTGGTGGCATGATGGTTTGCATTGCTGTTTAGAAGATCATGCATTTCCTTTGCATGTGTTGGTTATTCACTATTCTTGACTTGCTGCCACACATTTGAAAACCATGTATTCACACAAATTTGATGTTCATCCATGTCATGTTTTTCCATGTAATATTAAAGTAGAATTTTTAAGAAGAAAAACATCAGCCAAAACCTGAAACAGAATGAGAGAAGTGCATCATCTTTCAGCTGAACAATTTAGTGAACATCAGGCAGTGAGGCGAAGCTTTTCGAAATTAATTTTGTTTGTGCAAAAATTCATTTTTGTAATAAAAAATGAAATTAAAAGGATCAGTTTGATAATTTATTGCTTGACCTAATGTTATTGTAAAAAGTTTAATTATTTGTCTGGAATTTGTCAGCTGTTTTTTACCTGTGGCCACAACAATAGTTCATCACAAGTGAAGAATATTTCCTCTTAAAAATGGGCAGGTTAGAATATACTCAGATTATTGACAACAATAAATAAATATGTGATACCTCCAGATGTTTGCTTAGTACTTTGGACGAATTTTAAAAAATCCAGGTGATTCTTATAAAACTGTAAGTTCGTGTAAAAATGTGTAATGCCGGATTTATCCACTTGGAGTCGCTTTTGCATTGTTTTTGGTACTGAGGGGTGAGAGGTCGAAGTGGAGAGGTCTTGATGGGATTTGACAATCAACCAGTAGTTTTTATGCGTTGTTGCTGTGTGTCGCCATCACATTAGAGGAGCTTGTGAGGAGTTTAATACATTTCAGGATTATAATACTGCATCTGGTCGTTAGTTCACCGAGCAGGACCACACTGACCGAGTCGTTTGGAGGAAATACTGGAGCTAGTTTAGGTGAGTGTTTGAACAGTGAAGCTATCATAGTAGCATTAGCCATGCTAGCCCAGTGGAAAGCATGGAAGCTGCTGCTACACTTAATTTCTTTAAATAAAAAAGCTTTTAGTAGTAATTAATCCCTTTTCTTGATTATTGTGTACTATACTCTAGTCCCAAAATATACAGTTTAAAGAAGTGACTGTACTCAGGTTTGCGTTTTAGCAAAGCTAACATTGCATTATTCGTCCCCCCGCAAACAAATAGTTATAGTAATACTTTTGAATAAGTTTTCTAACTACCTCCCTGGTTACTAGATTATGTGACTTGTGTTTCCGGGTTGGTTCTTGATATAAGAATTAAAATTAATCTTATACTAGTTGGGAATTACGTTCTTGGAGAAGCTAACGTCGCTATATGTCTGATTGTTGTGCTAGCCTTTAGCTTGGTTCCAAAACAAACTTAGTATAGGTCCTAAAAGGGTAAAACATATTAAATCAACATTTTTAGGCACTGTTAGTTTTTTTACTTGTTTACTTGTGATTTAAGATTGTGATGTGTAAATACATATTGTATAGCAAGGTTTTTGTATGTTGATTGACTGAATCTAGAAATGCTAAATATTGTTTCAAGACCAAAACATGCATGCATGGTGCTAATTACATAATGTATTAGTTGTTTGCTAATTCGAAGCAGATGATAAACTAATAGGATCGTGCTACTAGTTAGGAAAGTGTCAACTGCAAAGTACCTCAGTTTATTCTTAGTGATGGGTTTCAGGTGAACTGTTGATTTGCCTGAAGTAAACACATAAGGCAGTGATAGTTCAAACCTCTGTAACTTGTCTTATTCATTGTTTTATTTAATATGCATGTGCCAAATTTAAGTTTTTGAAGTGGTTCATATTTTCAATGTGGTGTCTGTAATGTCCGTGTTATAACTTGCAGGTGATGTTGCAACAAGGTTGCATCAGCTCCCCTCCATTTATTCATGCGTGTTCTCTCTTGGGAAAACTCCTAAATAATGTTAACAACTCTGAAATATGTTAGGTTAAATTTACAGTGAGTTGATAATAAGTATAAATGTTACATAGTTTAAAATTTTCTGCATGCTGTTCTCCAGGAATAATTAATAAGACATAATTAGTTGGGTCTTTTCCCTGCTTCTCTTAAGCATTTAGTCTAAAATGACGCAACCAATGTACAGAAATAGTCCGCCTGTCTCACATCGTTAGTTATTACGACCTGGTTACTGATCGACAGAAACTTTCCCTCTTCTGCTTGTAAACTGCTGTGTTGCAGCTCATTCACAGGGACCTTGTCTGTGTGGTTTACAACAGGACTGATGGTCTCCGCTTATCAGCGGCGCATGCTTCGGCATTATGCAACTATGTCACTGAATTTTGATGCAGTTATGCTTGGGAGAATGGATGCAGCCTGAAGCTCTCTGGGATGTCGGTGGTTATTGTTTTTGGCCGTTTGATGCACGTCTTGCACGATACCTAACAGTGCTTCAACATGCCGCTGCAATCAATGAAACCTGGGGCAGCTTTCAAATTGGGCTTTTTTGGAAGGGTTGAAAAGAGGTAAGAATTTTAAGTTTCTCCCCAACTGTTTTATTTTAAGATTTCCCTTTGATCAAGTTCTTTTTGCTGATTTGTTGTTGTAAAGCTTGCCAACCTCCACCTAATGGAGGTCATTCAGGGCCAAAATGAGCTTTATTAATGTAGACAAAAACTTTGTTGGACAGAGACATGATAAAAAGTTTCTGTTTAAAGAATTTATTTTGAAATTTACAGAGTTTTTGCTTTAAAGTTTTCCAAACTCTTTCTGATTATCACCTGCCAGAATGGCTGAAGAGAACACAAACCCTCCATTGTGGGACTGCTGCCTACCAACACTTTGCTGTTGGCCGTTGTCCAGTGGCCACTTTCTTTGTTGCTCTGGTGTTTGTAAAGACTCCTTCAGCCTTTCCGTGCTTTTAGGGCAGCAATTCTTGAAATCCTTGGCCTGAGAGCTGCGACCCAAGTAGGAGTGAGTGCAATGGGAGGTGGCCACAGGGCCTGCACCCGGCTCGCCGAGTTTCCGATCAGTTCAATCCCAGATTAGTTCACTGACGGAGATGCTGCTGATCCCTTTTGCCGAATCAGGCCTTGCTGCTGCACCCACGTAACCCTGCAGCCCTCGGCGAGCTGAATCGACAGTTGAAAGATGGAGGTTTTCATTCAGAGGTTTCAGTGAATGCCTAGCAAGAAGAAGTGAGTGGGACTCTGACACTTCTCTGGTAATAGTCTGGAAAGGCTTTACTTCAGACTCCTGTTTTTTGGCCTTTGCAGAAGCCATTGTGTAAGCTTGCCGTTGCTGTGTTTACTGTTTGGAGTATTTATAACAGCAGATCAAGAGACTCCTGAGGAGAATTCCTCCCAGGGAATGTTTCCGTCGCTCCCGGGGGGAAGAGCCAAGCCGTCAGAGACTTTGCTTGACTCGAGAAGGCACCGCTATGTCAACCACAACGCACAGATTAGGCTAAAAAATCCCAGCGCTGCCGCTTTCAAGGGCCGTAAACAGGTGGGACCCCGACAGATAAACCGCTCTCCCATCAGCAGGTACTGTCACTGTGGCGTGAAGCTTTTGTGTTTGACACAGTGGCTGATGTTGTATGGAGGTAAGAGAAAGGGTTAGTAAGAAAAAAAAAACAATACCTGTGCTGCTGAGATTTCTGCTGCAGCCCTGCTTTTGTTTGCCTGGAAAACTTAAACGCTGATATGAAGTGAGTCGGCACGCCACCTGTTTGCTGAGGGAGCAGACAGGAGCTGAGATTGAGTTGATACAGGAGGGAAGATGTTTCTGATGCAGGCGAACCACCCAGAAGGCAAAGATTTCACAGAGTTCACCTGTCACAGTTCAGGCTGCCCTCAAGTGAGAATAAAACTATATTTATCTGAGGAGCTCAGTCAGAGTTTGTAGTTTATAATTTTAATATTTGTGCAATTTCTAATTAAATATGTAACATTTTGTTATGCTTTTTTAGTAAATTATTACCATTCTTACTGAATTTATGCCTCTGAACTTTTATATTGTAAGTTTGAACAGTTGTTTTTTAAATGGTAATTACAAAAGAAGAATTGAGAATATATTAAATATTCAATGCAGTGTTTTTTCAATAAATAAAAAAATATACTCGGGCTACAGCTAACAGTTATTTTTAATTGATTTATTATTTTTAGAATATTTGGCATGTTCTGCACATTTTTGTCTAACCCCTTTAGTGTTTTTTATACAATATAAGAAATATATTAAAAGTTGCAAACTAAACAATTATTTGATTCCTTTTCCTGTATAAGAAAATAAACAATTTATTGCCTAAAATGCAATAACATGGTATTCCTTTTGATCATTTGTAGCAAAGGATGCATCTGCAGCTAAAAAATACTTCTAACATCAGCGTGTGAAAAGCTCAGCCCATTCTTTTTGCCTTACATCCATACAGTGTACGGCTGAGTTCTGATTAATTTTTCATTTAACAGATGAATAAATAATTGGATAGCAAAACGTGCAAAAAAAGAAATTATTTTGAGACAAAAGTATTTTTTTTATCTTAAATGAAAATTAATATAATTTTGGCCTAATTACTGGTCTAACCATGTTCTTTCAACAAATGGCTTTTTTGAGTCTTTATACTCCAGTTAATGATTAATCAATTACTAAATTGGTTAAATATTATTTTAATAATTGATTCATCATGATTAATCCGGTTAAAATTGTCAGCCCTAAAATAAACTGACTTATTCCTTAATTTTTCTGAATGTTTTGGTAATTTCAGAGCTGACCTAACTGCAGCAGTTAGGTGTGCACTCCCCTTTATTCCTTCCTGTTAACATGGAAACACACCCAGAATGTTTTCCAAGAAAATGGGCTTGTAAGTGTTGTTTTCCCCCAGGTGTGGATGGTTTGAGTTGGATGTTTTCTCCAGCGGGGAATGTGCCCACACCTTTTTGGCTTCTGAAAGAGTTGTGTGTTTAACGCTGTCTAGCATGTGACCACAGTTGGAGCTGGCCTAAAAGGAAAACACATCATTTTTTCAGTCGGCACCATGTTTGTTAATGGAGTGGGAGTATAAAATCGGTCTGGTGTTGAAGGTCATAGTGTCTTTTTCTGTAAATGTAATATAGGAATTTCCCTTTTAAAAACCAACATGAATCATGCATATCACTTCTTCTGGAGTTTCGCAACAAAATCTTGACAAACCCGAAATGTAAATTTGTTTTTTTTCCTCCTGCATTCTAAAACGGTTGCTTTGATTTTAGGTTGCTGGTGAGACAAACAAGATATTTTGTAATGTAAACCTGTTGAACTTTTCACATATTTGGACTCAGGTGTCTGGATGCTCCGCGGCGCACCGTCCTCGGCCGCCCTGTGCTTCCCAATGGCCGGGAGTTGACCACAAGCACGAGGATGACGCTGCGCGAGCAGCTGAGAGAGAAGATCTCGGCGGCCTTTTACCGCCACGGGCTGCTGTGTGCCTCCTACCCAGTACCCATCATCCTTTTCACCTCCGCCAGCATCCTCACCTGCTGGTAGGTACCCTGCATTGAGGCGCTTGTGCCTCTGTGCTCTGTTATTTTGTACATCGTACTTTTTTGGATTTGTAGAGGTATTCATGCCCCTTCAGTTATTTCCCCCCCAAACTTCAATGTACTTTATTGAGATTTTATGTACATCATTAACATAAATAGAATTTAATTGTGAAAGGGAGGAAAAAGTCTGCACGGTTTAAAATTTTTATTCACAAATGAAGTGCTAACGTTGTGGTGTGCATTTGTATTTAACCTGTGTACTCTGATAAACTCATGATTCCCCTTTTAACACACAGTGGTGGGAGCATCATGCTGTGGGAATGATGCAGGGATGCTGGGAGAAAAGCTTGTTAGATGCTTCAAAAGACTTGATACTGGGGCAGAGATGACATTTAAGAGCAATTGACTTCACTACAGGAGCTTCGGGATTTTTATTTGAAAGAAAATGTTAATTAGTCCATTTTTTAATTCTCCCATTCTTCCAGACTGCTATGTGTTGGTCTATCACATTGGTGAAAAATATTCTGAGGTTTGTGGTTGTACCTGTCAAAGTGTGAAATAGTTGCTAAGAGGCGCTGTATGCTTTCTGCGTTCTGCTTTTCACGTTTAACAAACATGAGTTAAACATTTCTTTGTGCTTTTCGTAGGTCAGAACTTGTTTTATATTTATATTTTTGCTGATTAATGATTCTTATTTTAGGCAATTCATTATTGGACTAAAAATACGTTATTAAGAGGGAGAAAAATGTGATTGTAAATCCCAGGATCATAAATGGAAAAAATAGTGATTTATACTCTGGAAAATACTGTAGTTTAAAGTGTTTATTTATTTTCATATTAAAAGATCATAATGTCTGTGTATCATGAAAGGCTTAAATTAATTTATCTAAAATAAAGACCTTAAAATAGCTGAAAGTAGTCCTTTAATATGTCAATGACGAGTCTTAAATTTAGACTTGATGGAACTGTTTAATCTCTTATTTCTATGTATTTGTTTACCTTACAGGATTTTCTGTCAGACTAAAGTTTGAGACACTCAGACACCCTTATTGTATTTTGTGACTCGAGGCTGCCACTAACTGACTGCTAACATACTCTTGCTAGCTAGCTAGCTTTTTGTGTTCGTCAAATTCGTACAAATTTATCACCAATTGGCTGACTGAGTTTGAATTTTTTTTTGGAGATGTAGGTCTTAAATTCCACTTATTATGATCTTAAAAAGTCTTAAATTTGAGTTGGTAAAACCTCCAGAAACCCAGTTAATGATTCTTGTTTTATGATATGCTTATTTTGGACAAATAGTTTAAAGTGTGTTTATTTACATTCTCTGGTTAATGAAGGTCTATTTCATTTTATCATGATGTCTCCCTTGTTTTCAAGTGCAGGTCTTTTAGAGATTATAAACACCTTTTCATTTACGGCTGTTTAAAAACTTTATGTTCAGACTTGCTCTGTTCTTGCAGAACTTGGAGTTTGCTCTGATTTTGTGAAAAATATTTTGGAGACTCATTTGCCGTTTTTGACATGCGGCCTCCAATAACACATGAAAGGTGAGCAAAGTTGTCATACAGTGTGGACTCACTGAACTGCACAGAATAAAGAGAAGATTTGGCTGAGTTCAAGGCCATCTGTACACACAAAACAGCTCCCCCACTGACAACACCACCACTCACTTAACACGTGCACATACAGTGTCTGCTCTTGCTAAATAAGTGGTCCAAGGAGAGGACATAGGTCAGAGACTTGCTTGGGCCCCATCAGTGCAGGGATTGTAAAACAATCGCGCCAATCTAAAACACACTCATGCACCTGCTGCGTGTTCGCCCAGCAGCACGCTGCGGCAGGGTGCTGGCTGCCACCCGAGGGGAAAGCGAGGGAGGAAAGAGCTCATTGACAGGTCTGTTAAAGGCAACGCCGGGGCAGAGGGCTGTGAGAAAGTGGCCCTGTGAGAATGGGATGCCTGTCTCTCCATCTGCCTGACAGGAGGGGGTTTGGCCAAACACAAAAGAAGCTTTTGTGTAGGTACAGTGACCTAGAAGCCCTGGAGGAGGCCATGGAAAGCTTAATGGGGGCGGGGGGAATTAAAGAGAGAGAACAAATACTTTTAAAAGAGTAAAAAATATTTGGACAAGAGCACATCATGCACCTTCAGTGAATGCGTGGATGGTTGACGTTAATCAAAACGAGTGAATCAGCAAACTGAGATTTCTCTGCCTCATTTGAACAGCCCCCAGTTGGTGCACATAAAACCAAGACAGACTAATTAATTCAGGCAGAAAGCGCTCAGTTTTATTTTTAACTTGAGAACGCTGCTTTGAGTCGTTTTAATACTGAGAGAAATTAAAGATTGGAGATGATGTCACTAAGCCTGTAATGATAAAAAAAATTCTTCCTAGATGATAAATTGTCCCAGATATTATTGTGATAAATGATAATAACAATTTGAGCCCACTTTCAACTATTCTAATAATGATAATGATATATTAATGCAAGTACACACTCTCAAAGGTAAAAAAAAAAAAAAAAAACAACTTTCTAAAGAACATCTAACACTGGAACTGCAAAATCCAAAATAAACAACAACAATAATTAAAATGAATTATGAAGCCTTTGTAACCAAAATTGCATTTCAAAAATTTAACATGCAAAAGTGCCAGGCAGGATTTTGTAGGAAGAAAAAAATGTGAAAAGTAACTACTTTGTACTGGGTATCAAATGTTTGCAAAAATTTTTCAAACTGTAGCTTTTAAATTATATTAAATGCAAGCATCTCTAATTGTTGTTGTCTTGATATAAATGATCAAACTCATTTTGATTTATCATGTGATTAATGTATTTATTGCTTGTTGTGATAAACCTTGCTTGTATTAGTCCATTTGCAAACATTTACTTGCCCCCCTCAGGGTTTTTCTTTCTGTCTCAGAGAAAGATCTGAATCTCACACACATCTCCATTCATCATTCACAGCTTAGTAATGGCAGCATTTTTCCTGTTTTGTTGATATAAGCACCAGCAGGACAATGTTGCCCTCCCACACAGGCCCAGGCATGTAAATAGTGTTGACTCTTGATAGAGATGGACCAACCTAGTTGTAGGAGAAAAATGAAACAGTTTCCTCTTTATGTAGCATGTTCAACTGGGACTAACAGGAAAAGCCAGAGGTTCCAGTTTCATCTTCCCTGAAGAGTTTGTCAGCCTCAAACAAGGAAACACCCAGATTTTGTATGACAGTCGGTTCTTTGTGACTTTCTTTGTGGCCTCCTACAGTGAACTGGTTCATTGGTTTTATTATTCTAATAAAATATTTGACATATATTTTGAAAACACATCCGGGCTCACAGGTAGCATCTGTGTTGTCGTTCTGCCAGCTATCCGTTGCTGAGGCTTCCCCTGCCTGGGACGGGTCCTGTGGAGTTCACCACTGGGGTGCAAGACTACAGCGTCCCTTCCCATGAGCCTCTGGGAGACCTGGAACGACCAGACTGGGTAAGAGTTTAGAGGTTACATATGTATTTAAGGTCTTCAACTAATGATTGTCTTAGTAATTGATTAATATGACAGTTAATCGGATAAAATAATTGGCACATTCTGTTTTTTATTTAAGCACCAGTCTTTTTTTATATACAATATTAGAGATACATTAAAAGATTAAAATAAACAATTAAATTTATTTTGTAAATAAAAAAACAACAACTTTTGTTGCCTAAAATGCAATAATATATAATTTTTTATGAAAAATCCTTGATAATTTAACATAAGATGCATCTGCAGCTAAATAAATACTTTTAATATATTATATGTATGAAGTAGACAAACCTCTTTAAGATTGTCTCACACAAGATTTCCACCATAGGTTAAAAACAAATAAGAAAAAAATGCATGGTTTTCAGATTTCAGAAATAAAATCTGAAAGGTGTGGTGTACAAATGTGTTTTACCATCTTTTCTGTTTTCTCCCTAAATAAAAAAAACTCTGTACCTGAAAGACTAACGCTGCACATCACCACTTAACGCTCTGATCCTACTGCAATTCTGTGGCAGTATCATATAAAATGAAAATATCCAAATCTCCTGCAAGACATGAAAACCATTTCTTTTAGTTGATTTTTAAAACATGCTTCTGCAAAGTATTATCTTGCAGGTCTTAATAGAAATACAAAAACCATGAGTCATTTTACTTCTAACTATCAATTATGTTCTACTTTCTGTACATAATTGTTCATTTGTCACATTGAAATGTTAATTTTAAGTTATAATATTTTGCAATGCAGGATACATGTAACTGAACTATATACATGCAAGATTCTTACCATCGAGGTTAATATCAGGAAAAAAAGCCTGACAGGAGTTATATTTCCTATGAATGAGTCACCTGTCTGTGTGTTGGTGTGTGTTTGTATTTGTGTTTGTGCTGTAGTACCACGGGCCTCCGGTCGCCTACATCCAGCAGGTGTTGGTGAAGGCAGCCGTGTCTCCGTGGGACAGCAGCCTCGTGCCGGTGGACGTGTTTCGGTCGCCTCTGGGGAAAGTCTTCAGTCTGCTGGAAGAGATTCGCAACCACGTCCACTCTGATGGGTAAACAAACCTGTTGCACCAACAGTTTGTTGTTTTCGTGATAAGCCGGCGTCCTCACGTTTTGCAGGTCAAACAAACTGCTGACCTCAACCTGATTTGTGTCAACAAAAAAGGAAAACATTCATGACTTCAAAAAAAAACAAACCTCTTTCACTTGTTTGGCAGCTGCACTGTGCAAGCACTGATGTGCACACTGATTTGTAGGTGAGGCCCTTGTTTGCTGATGGTCTGGGATGTTTTCCAGTATATGGACATACTAGCCATATCTTCATATTATTACATTAAATTTGAATTCTGAGTCTCTTTAAGTTGTCTTTTTTTAACATTTCCAATCACTTCTACCTTCACTTTTCTTTCCAGCTCTGGCATTCGAAGCCTGGAAGCGCTGTGTCTCCAGGTGACAGACTTGTTTCCAGGGTTACGGCGGATGCAGTCAGTGCTGCCAGAACACGGCTGCCTCCTCGTGTCTCCTGGCAACTACTGGCAGAACCAGCGGGACCTGTTTGACTCGGACTCGGACCTCCTCAAGACTATTCAGAAACACGAACCGAAAGGACTGCACACCTCAGCGACACTGCGAGGTAGAAACTCTGCTGATGATTGATGATTATGCAGGATGGATGCAGAGGGAGACGGTTAAACCTAGAACCCCAGCCCATCAAGTTGTTCTCACTTTTTTTAGCCCCATAACTGTTATCACATTGCATGTAAACATTGGATTAATTTGGAATTTTTTTGCGATAGGCCAATACAAAGAAGTGCATTTTTTAAAAAGTGAAGGGAAAACTACATGTTTTTTTTAACTTGTTTGGAAATAAAAATCTGAAAAGTGTGTGATTTGGTCTTTGTGATGCTGTCTGTTCACTAATGTTCTTTAACAAAACCTCTGAGGCCTTCATTAGCTGTGTTTCCATTATAAATGTGTACAAAATGTTGACAGAATGTTTTGCAATTATGGTGTTTCCTTTAAATAAGAAATGTTATTAAAATCACACGTAAATTTGTTTGGTAATGCGATAACTTATTAAAAAACTTACTGCGCCATGATCCTCCTTTCTTCGTCTTTTCCGCCAGAATTAACATCTGGTTGTCGATCACATGACTCGTGTGATGTTGAAAAATGTTTCCATTGTAGTTTTGTGAAATACATTGATTGTGGTTCAGCTGAAACACCACCTCATCTTAGGGCAAAAACCTTTTATCAAAAAACGCAAGTCTTTTCAAAATTTTTGTGTTTTCATTATAGACCTTAGATTATAGTGGATTGTATTCATTAATTTCTTTCGTAAGATGTAAGAGTTTTGCAAAATATTCATGATTATATAATTATTTATGTGTTTATTATTATTATTATATAATTTATATTTATGCTGAAATTCTTAAAAAAATACATTAATTTATGTGTTTGTAATGTATGTAAATGGCAAATCAGACAGATTTTAGAAAGTTTGCTTTTTGCAAAGGTAATTGCTTAATTTAGCTTAAACCCAAACTAAATCTCAAATGTAACGCTCTTTCAAATGATCTTGGATCACCTATTGTAAGTCGCTTGTGAGCAAGGATTAATCAAACTAGTGAACTAAAAGGCTTTTATGCTGACTTTGCACAAGCAGTTTAATTTCTGTAGACCTTATATAAATTTATCCTAGCATATTGACCCACCTCTCCATTCAAGTGATGCTTATCCAGTAACTGTTTTATCTCCTTGCAGCAGCGTGACATCAACATGTACCAAACGCTGGTCTGTCTTGCTTTTATACAGCAGTAATAAATGATATCATGCGAGTGAGGTACATGGTGGTTGTTTCATCTTTAATGAACACCCTCATATTCCTGATAACCGAGGAGTGACTCCTGATCATGCTGAAGTCATTTGTCTGACACGTGGTCTGTGGCCACGACGTAAAAATGCAATTTAGAGCAATTTGCTGCAGTTTTGGGTTAAGAAAAAATAATTCAGTCTTTGTGTGTTTCAGACCTGCTGTTTGGCGTTCCTGGAAAGTACACAGGAGTCAGTCATTACAACAGGAAGAGAGTGGTCACATACACAATCACTGTGGTTCTTTCTAACTATGATGCAGGGTGAGCAAAAAAAAAATCAATTTTTTTGGGTGATATTTTTAATACTTTAGACATTTAGACAGTCATGACTCCTACTGACTGGAATATCAATGTTTTTAACATAAGAATTTTCTCCTCTTAGGATTTAATGTCACATTAATTTGGAAACACCTGTTGATTTAAAGCGTGAATGTCCTGTATAATTTAAATGTCAGAGGACTCCAAGGTCTTTTCTGCTTAAAACTTGTAAAATGTCTTTTGTTACATGTTCAGAAATTACTATGAAGTATCTATTGCAATCCAACATGCATTTGTTCGTCATTGGGTCCAACAAATCACTGTGAGTCATTTAACGAACTAATTAGAGGAAGTCCAACAACTAACCTTGTTCACAAAAGAGATGAATGTCTTTGTTGGACTCTTTTCCCACAACTAACTTTAAATATAATACCTAAGTAGGTGAATGTTTTTCTTAGTATAATTAAAGTTCAACTTGATGTTTAGTTCAATAAATTTATTTCCCAGCCCGAGATCAGAGTCCACTGAAGAAACTCTTTGTTTTAAAATTAAAACTTAATCTTAAAGGACTCCTACAGAAGTGTTTAGGGCTGCATTGTTCTTGCACAAAGGAAATTATTTTTCCGGCCTTAGAATTAAACCGCTGCAAATATACAAGCTGAGACCAGAACATCTTGACTTTATGTGCGAGTCCTGTTTATTACATCAGGTTAGATGTAATATCTGTGTACAATTTAATCATTTTGGACCCAAATCTGTTTGATTACTTGATATATTCATAGGAACTAGACCAGAATTTAGCTTTAAAAGATGATATGGTTGTAATTTTGTGTTTACCTTTATTTATTTGGTGACATGTTGCGTGTTACACTGCTCAGCCTTGCTCAATTCAGTTGTAGGTCCTCCCAATTGCATTTAAACACCTAATTCTCTAAAAGCATTCATACTTGCACGCTGCTCTAATGTATTAGCGCTTTGCGTAACCATAATACACAAAAAATATTAAAATTTTGTCCTTTGAAACTGAAACCAGGGAAAAACTGCTTTTGTACACTCCTTTGCACTTTTTTGTTTTGTTTAATTATCGTCATGTTCGTGTGTGTGTGTGTTCAGCTTTCTGAGTAGCTTACGGACCCGTCTGAAGCAGCTTCACCCGTCGGCCAACTGCAGCCTGAGAGACGACCACATGGTTCACATCCACTTCAAGGAGGAGATCGGCATCGCTGAACTAATTCCCCTCGTCACCACATACATCATCCTTTTCGCCTATATCTACTTCTCCACCCGTAAGTCTGCGCTGCACGTCCGTCCTGTGTCTTTGATCCATTTTGGCTCCACTCTGCGTTTTGTTATTTTTATTTTTTTTGTAAAGGGTACATTCAGTCCAGTGGCCTCTGTGCCTTTGTTTGTGCACGTTTGTTTGAGTGCCAAGGTTGTTCCTGTCTGGTGTGAGGATAATCCCGTGTGATTATCCTCACACTGGAACATTGCACACCTCTGTAAGAATGCAGCGAGCAAACCTCCAGCAGCTTCCAGGAAAAACATTACTTCAGAGGACAAACATACAGTATGTACTCAAGACAAAGACTTAATTCAAATTCAATGAGTTAAAAGACATTTTGTACCCCTTTTAAAAGCAGTTTTTCCAAATGTTTCCAAACAAATTGTGTATGACTGCAGTTTTTATTTACTGTATGTCAGTAATCTTTTTGATATCCTCCTATTATGCTAATAACATCTACAAAGCTTTATTAGCCTATTTATTCTTAAAACAGCAGGTTTCATTTAACTTTTTTGAGATATTACTTGAATCTAAAAAAATGTTCTAAATTTACTGTTACTTCAAAACAGGCACACAGTGTTCATTATTTGTTTACATACTTTCCTTTTTTAACCTCATTTGTGATATTGAGATCTCAACTCTGTCTTCAAATGGAGATCTGGGTAATGTAGTAAAAATAAAGATAGAAATAAATTTAGGTTTATATAGATTAGCAACCTTTAAACTCAGTTATGTAGAGTTTTTTTAAGAGAACTTTAAATTAATTCAGCAGTATGACGGTTTCCTGGTTTACATTTTGTCTCACTACATATAACCTTTACTTGTTTTCAGACAACTCTGAAGCAATTTTTTTCTTCATTAATTCATTAATTGGTATTTGTGGTTTTTCTTGTTTTTTTTTTTCATCAGTCAATAAATTTCAGTTTTTGTTTTACTCAACCATAACAAAACAATTAAGTTGTTGTTATGACTGAGCACAGCCAAAGAAGATGAAATGTAGATATTTGGCTAATTGATTTTTTTCTTTACTTATTAAAACCCTAAAATTGACAGAATGTTCACGTTCTTTAACTAAGCCGTAATGTAAACTTGAGATAAAACAACTAATTTGGATTAATAATTGGTTAAATTTAATAGAGGGAAATAAAGGCTTTTTTTCATGCTATTGCAGGTTTGAAGTTGTGAAAGAAAGAATTGATAGCTACAGCCACTGCTGTGCTAAGCGATAAAATGTAAAAATCTTTATTAAAATATGTTATTTTAATTAAAGGTTAACTGTGCATGTAACTGTACTGTATGGATTGTAAAATAATTATATCCAGGCTAATGTGTCCATCAGATATTAGTAACCAGATAGCAACAAAGGGATGAAGTAATCTCTAATGAACAGTTAATCAATAACCTTCTCCTCCGTCCTTGCAGGTAAGATCGACATGGTGAAGTCTAAGTGGGGCCTGGCCCTGGCTGCTGTGGTGACAGTCCTCAGCTCCCTGCTCATGTCTGTGGGCCTGTGTACTCTGTTTGGCCTGACGCCCACGCTGAACGGAGGGTAGGAGTGCCCACATTTTTCTCATGCTTTGGTTAAGATAACGTGAAAAGGTTTGGTTTGTCCTCCACCACCAGACATGGTTGGTGAGAATTCAACATTTTTTTGTCAGTTTTTGCACTTTATGGTTTGGAGAGATTTCTTCAAACCCAGCACTTTTTTTGTTTTCAATAAAGTGTTCAAAAAGCTGCTGAAAGGATCTAAATGTAATTTAGGATGATTTGTTTAAACTGTACTATATGACAGTGAGTAATAAGCCCATGTTGTTCATATATGATATGTGTTGTGAAATCACAACTTTTAGTTTCTGTACTGCTGTTAGAACAATACAGCTCTTATGGAATCCCCTTCATGTTATTTATTTACCTCAGTATGCTTTATTGAGATAAACATTTACTTCCCTAGGAGACTGTCAGTTTCATTATCTGTTGCCTTATTCTGCTTACTCACTTGCATTCACGCACAACCGACACACATGCTTCAGACTTCCTGTTTCCTCCACGCTGACTTCAAACTGATGTCTGTTAATGTTTATAACCAAAACTCAAAAGTCAGTGTGTCAGTGTTGATAGGACAGGAAGTGGGTTGGACTACTTCAGAGGGAGGAGATTCTGTCTTGTTGACGTTAACTGGTTCATCCAATCATTTGAGGATTATTAAAGAGCTGATATTGTGGCGTGATAATGGCATCCTGGTGTTCAACCACTGCCTAAGATCCACGCATGTCTGCCGTAGGCTGTGCTCATTAGGGGTGGGCTTGTACAAACAAAACCCGGGCAGCACCAACTTAACAAACTGTTAAAACTGGAAGACCCATATTTTTAAAACTGATGACTTTTTCTATGCACAACTGATCGACTCTAATTTTTAAAATGTTTGTTGTTTGATTAATAACTCAAAAGACACAACTTTGGCTGGTGTGAACTATGCTTAGTCATGATTGGCTTCACACTCAAGGCTACAGAGCTTATCCCGCTCATGTGTGTAGGCGTGTTTATGTGTGTGATGTAATATATAGTGCTCCTGACTCCTCTGTGACCCAGTTATACACTTACCTCCAAAGCTCCTGCTTATCGGTAGTCTCACACTAATCTCTCGTCACTTTGGAATGGGAGGAAATTCCCTGCAGGCATCAATCAGTTGCTAACAAAATGTTCTGATTGGCTGTTTTCCTGAAGCAAACTTTTCTTCTCTCTCAGAAAAATCCCTTTGACAAAGAGAATCTATTGCAATTTATATCAGTGTTCTCATTTTTATGACATGATTTTAATGTTAGCCGCTTTTTATGGTGAATGAGGATTATATTTATTTGACTTGTGGTTGATTTTCTTATGTGTTTATAACTAATTGAAGAGGCTTATCTTAAGGACCAGATAAATCGGATGAAAGTGGATTATTCAGGTGTTATTCCACTTGTATTTTGTAGTTTATGGTAGCTGCATTCACTTTCATGTCCAAAGTAGGTCTGGGCAATAAATTGATCTCATTGATTCATTGAATCTTCTGTTTATGAAGATTTAATTTTTGGATTTTGTTTTTCACCAATGCATTATTTGGATTTTCATGGCTCAGTCATATCAGCCCTCCCATTGCATACCATCTTGTTAGGAATGGAGCTAATATTACAAATTTTGCTGAAAGGGGAGTCAAACATCCAGGAGAAACATCTTCAGAGAACTTTTATTCAGGTCAGCGTGTCCATGTGATGTCTATATGCTAATGGTGTTTAGGAAGTTAGAACTGGTCTTTGTCAGTCAGAAGAGTTCCTTAAAACGCTTTGACAATGCTGCAAACGCCAGTTGTGATTTCTTTAAGAGTTTGAAGCTTTTTGACTCATTCTTTTTGTTTCCTAATAGGTTAATGTACCTTTTGTTTCCTTGCAGTGAGATCTTCCCTTACCTTGTTGTCGTGATCGGCCTGGAAAATGTGTTGGTGCTCACCAAGTCTGTGGTTTCCACCCCCGTTGACCTTGAGGTCAAACTTCGAATTGCTCAGGGTAAGGTTTTCACCCAGTCATCTTTTTAGGATTCACTGGGATTAAAAACATGTGGCACCCCTTAATATTTTGTCCTTTGCTTCACTAGGCCTTAGTAATGAGAGCTGGTCTATCATGAAGAACATGGCCACTGAGCTGTGCATCATCTTGATTGGATATTTCACTTTGGTGCCAGCTATCCAGGTTGGAGAAATTTGCTTTAATCATTGCATCATGAGAAACAAGATGATTTTGTTTAAAAAAAAAAAAGATAAACTTTAAGAATATAAAGTGATGTAAACAAATTTTTGTCTTGTGCAGGAGTTTTGTCTTTTTGCTGTCGTGGGGCTCGTTTCTGACTTTTTTCTGCAGATGTTTTTCTTCACAACAGTCCTGTCTATAGATATTCGCCGTATGGAGGTAAGACTTGCATGAAAAAACAAACATATGATAAGAAAACATATTATTTTACTTCTGAGAAGGAGTCCTACTTCAGATACAGTCTAAGTTGTTATATTAGTTTTTTTTTGCATAGGAGGGTAAACAACTGTGTGTAGCGAATAAATAATAATCAAGAAATTGGTGATTTACTTCCTACGCAACTTTAGTGAAGGTAACGTCAATATTAAAAATGAATTTCAATTAATTACAGCTGGCTGACTTGAACCGCCGGCTTCCCGCCGAAGCCGGCCTGCCTCCATCAAAACCGGGACCCCTGCGAACACGTGAGGCCCCTCCTCCGCCTCGGCCCTCTCCTCACACAATCACTCTGCAGACCCCGGCCTTCAGGAACCTGAGGCTCCCGAAAAGACTGCGTGTTGTGTACTTCCTGGCCCGCACACGCCTGGCCCAGCGCATCATCATGGTGAGACGGCTCATCTCTTTTTGCTATGTGTTGTGACTGGTTTTAGTTTTTAAATTAAGTTTTAAGTCAATTTATTATTTGATTGATCCAATTCTGGTTGCTTTTTTTCTATTAAGGCACTATTGTAGCTAAAGTTGAACTTTCATATATTTTTTTTTTGTTTCTAAGGCCAAAGGTGTTTATTTTTACTTTTTCTTTGAAAAACTAACTCTAAAGGTTGTGGATTCAAAATCATAAAAACGTCCTTCATACCAAGTATTTTTCAGTGTTTTTATAAGATTATTAGACGATGTCCTGAAGTGGCTGGAGTTGTCTCTAGTCTAGTTGTACAGATATTCGACTAATGTAGTGCTGTTTCTCCCCCAACTGTTGCTGCGCTCTACTGGTCAGCTGGTTGAAAGGAAGTTTCTATACGTTTTCCTCACTTACAAGAAAGACAAAAACAACACATTACAAACAATCTGCCTATGAAAACTACTGGAGCATACTAAATTTATTCTATGTTTATTCTGTATTTTTAATTAAGTCTATGTATTAAAATCAAAATGCCAATGAAAAAATGTTGTAGGTAACATAACATTTTTTGTTATTTTATCAGCCGCAGGATTTTGACTTTTTCTGGCTTAAATTAAAACAAATAATTTTAAATATTTTTGTATTTTTTCATCTTAATATTCTGAAATAGTAGTATTTTTATTAAGGTTTATTAAACCTATTAAAGCCAATCAAAATTCAACAAATTCACAAGTTCTAGTCGTGTTTTCTCTCCACATTTTCAGGCTGGTACGGTAATCTGGATCGGCATCCTCGTCTACACGGACCCGGCTGGAATCCGCACCTACCTGGCTGCGCAGGTGTCCGAGCAGAACCCCCTGGGGGACTCCGGCGGAGGCGGTTTAAGCCCCCATCTGGCAGTGGCACCGGTTTTCCGTGGCGGGGATCCTACCAGCACCCTGAGCATCCACCGTGCTCCGGCTCCAACTCCCCTACCTGAAAACCAATCACAAGGTCACCTTGGCCCAGCAGGACCTCTTCCCCATGCCCCGCCCTCCATGCCCCAGATCACCTGGGGGGCCGAAGATGAGGAAGGATGGAGGAGATTGTCTTTTAGACATTGGCCGTCGCTTTTCAGCTACTACAATATAACTTTAGCAAAGAAGTGAGTATTGCCTCAAATTACGAATTTAGAATTTTGTCTGTAACTTTAAATAGGAGACTGGATTTAAACGTTTGTTATATTGAACTTTATGTAACTAGTAAAAGATTTGTATATACAAATAGAAAACAAATCTTAGTATACATTGGTTTGGTTTTATTTTCCTTCTGATTCAGTTTCCAGTTAAATGTGTAAACTTTGCTCTAAAATGCTAGCAAAGCGTTATTAGTAACTTTAGTAAAATCACAGCGGTACATTTATCAAATGACTTGCATTGAAATCATGGTTGGGTCAGATTTTCTCTTTAACTTAAAAACAGGATTATAGCAACAAGAACAGGATTATAGGATTTTTTTTTCAACAAATCTTAAAAATGATAACAAACATGTATCTGGCAGTCATTCAAGAAATACATTTTTATTTTGTTTCAACCTTCTATTACTTTAAGAGTGGATTTTGTTATTCTGTATAATAATGCTTTTTTATTTTAGTAAAAAAATAAGGTATCCTAATGTTTGCACTACGATTGCAATATGACATTCTTAATAAATCTAACATTACTGACCCTTGACTTTACCGTCAAAATTGCTTTCAGCTTCTTTTTGGTTTTCAAGAAGGCATGAAAGATTAAAGCTGTGTTTTCCTTTATTTAAAGTCCAATTTTTGGATAAAAAATCTCATCCTCCTTGTCAATTTTAGATATATCAGCCTTCTCCCGGTAATTCCCGTCACGATTCACTTGAGCCCCCAGGAGGCCATTGACACGCGTCACCCTCAGGACACGAGACACCCTCCTCCACCAATCCCCAAAGTTTCTGTAGATATACAGACAGACCTCACCCTCTACAAGTAAGTACTTCAAAATACCCAGACTTCTGTGTATTTCTGTGTATTTGTTTGGGAAACAAACCCACTTTGTTTCCTTTAAATGCATCAGCAAAGAATATTTTACTTCATTCAGAAAAAGCTTCCTGAATTTATGTCAGTTAGACCAAACAAGTCTGGAAGTATTTAAGGTGAACCTAGTTTAGTTTAGTTTAGTTTAGTTTAGTTTAATTTATTTCAGACAAACCTTTCACCGACAGTGTAAACGACACAAAGTACATAATATATTTCTTTTAAAAAAGAAAAAAAAACCAAAAAAAAAAACCAAAACAATAAAAAAACACATCACATCGGTGATTATGAGTCTGAAAAGGAGTATGCTGAAGTATAACTTATGTAGTCATACCCCTTTTCCAACTGTAATTTATCACAGTATTTTCAATGTCCGATATCCTTTCTGACAAAGGAAATAATAAGTATAATAAAATTTCCTCAGCTAGATGAAAATAGTGCATACACACACATACACATCTGTACACATGCATATATATATATTTACATATACAAACATATATACGTACATACACCCCTATACACACCCATCTGCTTATAGACAAAATACACTGTTATTTTCATACCTATATATATTTACCCACACCTGCGCCGACATGCCACCTACTTGATGACATCCTACCTAAAGTTTTGGTTCCCAACCAGGATTATCCCCCTTGTTCTTCCTTATAACTTTGAATAATAGCTGCCTTGAGACCTTTCTTAAAATGTCTCATACTTGGACTTTGCTTCAGTTCTTTAGAGAGTTTATTCCAGATCCTCACATCAACCCCCGAAATGCACAATGTTTTCATTGTTGTACGAGCCTTCAAAGTTCTGAAGTTAAGGTTTTCTCTATAGTCATATCCCCCCACTCTATCGGAAAATAATTGTTGAATCTTTTCTGGCAATATTTTATTTCTGACTTTAAACATAATCTGTGCAGTTTGAAACTCTACTAAATCAGTGAATTTCAATAAAGAAGAATCTATAAATAGATTGTGGGTATGACAGTAAAAATCAACCTTATGAACTAAGCGAATGGCTCTTTTTTGTAATGTGCATAATGGTTGTAGTAACGTTCTCAGTAACCTAGTGAAAACAATAATTTTAAGTAGTATTTATCTATGCTTATCTAAAAGTTGGGTCTTATAAACAGAATGTTTGTTTACCACATGTAACCCATTTCATATATTTTAAATAAGTAGTTGCCTTGTACTTTGTGCAAAAGGGCTTCCAAATGATTTTGTAAGAATTACTACAGAACCAAAGAGTAACGGACAGTTTTAATATCAGACTTGCAGCCCGGTTGACTGGTTGATATCTGAATCTACAGATGGGGCATTAAGTTGTAGAAAAATGTAGCTAATCCTCTTGAGAAAGGATTTCTATGCAGCTAAACTATGCTGGGTTTTATCGTTTACTGAGATGTTGTGCTAAGTTTCAGATTTTATTATATAAAAGGAAGTTCCAAATTTAATCATATAAAATCTAGAACTACTTTTCTAATTTAAAATCATTATTAGGCTACATTCACAAGTTAATGTGTGATATTATAAAGGCCAGTATTTCTATCCAGTCGTGTTTTATCATCTTCTTCATCTACCTTCAACAATGTCAGAGTCTGGAGTTGAGTTGTCTTTTTTCTGTGTTATATAAGACATTGTGTTTTCTCCCAACTGCAGTTCACTGGAGTGGAAGCTGATCTTTTCATTTCAGACTGTATGTTAGTTTTCAAATATTTGGGTCAGGGTCACAGTTGGAGAAGAGGCTGTTGAGTTCATCTGACCCTGAAACAAATAGAAGACCAGTGTGCTAAAGATCGGTGTTGCATAATTTAATGAGGGGCATATGATGAAACCCAAAAAACTTCTTTTTAGAACAATTATTTTTATTTTTTTTTACCACAGGGGGGAATAAGTTGGTAAAATAGATTTAAATCGGCTGGGAGATTCTCTTACTGGGAATGTCTCACACAGATTCCAAGTATTCAAAACAAAACGTTTCCGTGTCCTCTTGCCAGATTTCTGGAAAATTGCTGCTGCCCCATGCTGGTAAAGATAAACCTGAGGCTTTGTTGAGATAACATGCGATTTGCCTTGGAGTCAAGTATAAACTGGTCCTTACACAGAAATGGAATGTGCACTGGTTTCTTTAGAAACCTCTGTTTTTACTGGCTCGAATGGTGAAAATAAAGAAATAAAGCAGAAATCATGGCTTAATTATTCCTATTTATGTCAGTTCTGTTACGTTTTTCTCTTTTTTTTCTTCTTTTCTTAGATGAAGAGTTAAGACCAGATACATTTTATCCCCTCATTAGATTTAAACGGAATAAAAAAGAAGACTTTTTTTTTTTTTTTCAGAAGTAAATGACAAAATGTTGACTGTTTCTTTACAGGCCAATAATTGAAAGTTTTAACACTTAGAACTAAGGCTGATTAAATCCTTCCTTTTTCTGCTCTACTTTTTACATTTTTAATTCCTGTTTTAATAAAGGAAAATTCAGATTACTGTAGTTTAGAAAGTAAAATAATAAAATTCTGCTCATGTTAGGATTCTTCAGGCTCCAAACTTTACTGGATACATTAAGTTGTTGCAAATCCAGTTTTGCTCAGAAAAGGTCATCATCTCATCATCATTTTAACTCCACATTCCTCAGTTGAAAGCAGGCAGATTTTCCTTGTGCTGGTCAGGATCTTGTGAAATATGCTTAAGACAAAAAATATCTCCACTTGTGCAGATATTTACATGATCGCTGGTTCATGGATTAGAAACAAAATTTTTACTGCCCTCATATTCTGAGAGAGTTTCGTCATTTCTGCCTTCTTCTCCCCACTTCCTGTCCAGGGTGGCTGCTTTGGGCCTGGCTGCAGGGGTCCTGCTGGTTCTTCTGCTCTTCTGCCTCTACCGCGTTCTCTGCCCCCGTAACTATGGCCGAAATGGTGTTGCTCACGGGCGTCGGCGACGAGGCGACCTGCCCTGTGACGATTACGGTTATTCTCCACCTGTCAGTGAGATCTCTCCTCTACTGCTGAGGGGACACAGTATGGTAGGAAGGGCTTTGGAAGACTAATAAAAATGCTTCATGGTATTATAAAACTTGTTTGCAAACATGACTCCACTCATTGGTTCTTGCAGGACATCGAGTGTTTGGCTAGCGATGGGATGTTGCTGGCCAGCTGTTGCTTAGCGGGACAGATCCGTGTTTGGGATGCCCAGACTGGTGACTGCCTGACAGTGATCCCAAAGCAACGGTGAGGTCACAATCTGAATTTCTTCTTCAGCTACCCTTACCTGCCCTTACAAGCTTTCCAGACTTTAACCAGTTTGATTATTTACAATTCTTCTATTTGGGACAAGGAAAAGAATAAGATCATTTAGTCTTTTTTATGAACCCTTATCTGCATTTTATGATGCTGTAATAAAAACACAGAGGTCAGGTTGACTTTGTAGGAAGGTTCCACGTTGCAGACTTGTAATAATGACTAATGCACACCCTCCTGTTCATTGTAGTTCATCTCTGTGCTCTGTGGCTCTACAAACATGTTTAAAAGTAACTTGAACCATGAAATGTCTTTAAATTTCTTGAAGCAAAAGTACTTGTAGCGAGTCCTCCAAATGATTTCCTAATTTGTATTACTGGTACAGCTAAAAATGTTAAATATCATGAAAATACTAGAAAATGGAACCTGCACATTACTTAGATTAGTGACAGAGTAAAATATTTGAAGCCTTTATTATGATTTTTAGAGTTTAGGTCTTACCGATAATGTAAATGTAACTTTTTTGCCAAATGTAATGTTATGTCTGACAAATGTAGATTTAAAATAAATGTTTGTACTTTGTTACTTTAATTGAAGGGGCACTGATAATTTAAGGAAACATTAAACCTTAATTATGAGTTAATTTGTTCACTGGGGGTGAAAACGCATGTTAAGAATTCAGTTTTTAACAAAAGAACTGGAATCACTCTTACTGACAACCCCAACATTTCCTACAAAATGAAAGTGATTAAAATATTTTTTAAATTTATGATTAGCTTTTTTTAATTTAAGCTGAGTTTTCTGGGAACTAATTAGTAATGCGAGACTTCTGTTTCCTTGGGGCATAAATATGGCGTGACACATAGGCATATTTCTCTTTGTCACTACCAATGAGGCTTAATGAGGACCCATTTTTATTCATTTTGGCATCAAAAATCTGCAAAACTTATTGTTAAAAAGTCTCTAACAACCAGTAGATGCTATTTTTGGAAAGTGTTTTAACATCACAAATATAAAGATGTGCAGCTTTCTAGACTCTGTTAACTGGATTTGTGTGCCTTAGTCTGATGAGAGTAACATTAAACAAAAGACAGACATGTGGTAAACAACTTTTCTCTGTCTGCTATGTGCACTGAAGAATCTGTGATGCTGTGGGTCATCTCTTCAAAAGTTCCCATAAAGTTTACCACAGTGCATAAATTATTGGAAATGCTAGATTAAAAAAAAAAAAAAAATTAAACCCCTAAACACGGAAAAAATCTCAACATGAAAACAGTTCCAGTCACAAAATTAGTGATTTTGTTCAGTAGGTTTTTTCCTCCGCTGAATAAATATACTCAAATTAAAAGTTGGTTATTTATATTTGTTCAGTGTGATATTATGCTTAGGTAAAAAAGATTATTTTCAGAATGCACTACATATCGACATCAACATCGGTATTTACCGATATTAGTCATTTTTAACATGTCTGTATTGGTCCAATAAATAAAACTGGGCCATATTAACTGATATTTTTCACTTGCTTGTTGCTGTTTGTTTTTGGAGGTGGAGGTGAGGAGGTTGATCACGTGACAGTTATAGTGATGCAGTGCAAGATTGTGGGAATTTTAACTGAAGCAGAGAAGCAGTAGTGAAGTCAGCGATGTGGTTATTTTCCAAGGTTTTGAAAGCTTAGTGAAATATATAAAATATTTAGTATAGGAAAATACCATCTCTGCCTAAACAGCAATATTAATATTGGGCCAAGTTTTCACATCAGTGCAGTTTGAAGGCTTTTCCCAACTTTTTTCTTCTACCTCTTAGAGGAAGAAGCAGGCTGCTCTTTCTTCGTATCCATCTGATTGTTCTGGTTTCTCTACAGATTAAGACAATGCAGCAGCAGTGGCTGTTGGGAGCAGCGAGACGTCTGGGACACGATAACTGCAGAGTCCGACTGTGCCTGTGAATCTAGAGACCCGAATCTCGGCTGTGACGGGGTATCGGAGGACGACTGCTACCCGCTGAGACGTCGCAGCGCTCCGACCCGGCCGCCTCTCTTCACCGACCAGCCCGACCTGACTCCGCTCATCGACACCAACTTTACCTCCCAGCCTCCCTCCAACCTCGCCACGCCACCCAGAGGAGGGTTCGACTTCGGAGGCCTGGTGGAGCGCGCCTACATGGAGCATGAGCCTCCGTCGCCGTCTACGTACCCGTCTCCTTCCTCCGCCTCCTCCTCGCCTCCTTCAGCCACATATCTCCAGAGGACCCTGAGCCTGGGGGACGCATCCGGGCCCCCAAATCAGGCTGTCGGGGCTGGGACGCAGTCCGCTGGAGACTGGGAAAGCTCTGTCTGGGCCATGGAGCTGAGAGGGAATCTGATCGCTGCTGGGAGGAGCAGCGGCAAACTGGAGGTGTGTGAAACTAAATTAAATGTTGTTTTGGTTCATTTAATTCAAGAGTTATTGTAGATGCTGTAGGCAGAAAAAATCTCTTGTAGGGTTAACTCTAACCCTTGTTTCAGGTAGAACATATTTACTGACAGAATGTTTTGGGTTTTTTTATCTTAAATGTAAAATGTATATATTTGTTGTACAGTTTTGGCCTAATTAGTGCTCTGAGTATGGCCTTCATCAATTGGGCTTTTGCAGTGTCCATATGCTCCAGTTAACGATGAACCATTTACTAAATTAGTTGCCGATTATTTTAGTAATCAATTAATCATGATTAATAATCATTTCAGCTGTACTTTGAAGTAAACAACAATTAGAGATCTGATTTATTAAAGCCTAAGAGCTAAACATTTGAATAAAGTAAATTTTTTCATCTGGTTCCAGCTGTGGGATGCAGTGGAGGGGTCTCTGCGGTGCAGTAATGAAGATGGAGTCTCTGGTATCACCGCACTGGCGTTTCTTAACAACAGGTAAAACTCAGATCTTTTACTTTTCTTCTTAAAACAAAAATAAACAAAACAAGACACATCTATATATATGTGTGTTTTTGTTTATTTAATTTAAAAAATGTTTTCTTCTTTTATTAATTTATTTCTCTTCGCTTGTTTTTAACTTCTGTAAAGTTGGATGTGAAAAGTGGAAGAAATGCATCATGTTCTGATATCTGTTCTGATGTTCTGTTCTCCTCAGAATCGTGGCAGCACGCCTGAACGGGTCGTTAGATTTCTTCACTGTTGAGATTAACAAACCTCTGGGTCTGCTGCAGTACAGAGGTGAGATGATCCTTATATTTATTTGACTTGAAATGTGACACTATTTAGGGTATACGATTAGTAAATGTGACATATATTCTTTCAAAAATGTCAATACATTTCTGTGTTAGACATTGAGACAGAAATGGCCTTGAAAAGCTGCAATAACAGAGAAATGATCCCTGCTGTGATGCCTTCAGGTGCCCCCGGGCGAGGCAGCATGCCCCCGTCTCCCTGTTACAGCAGCGAGGACCTGATCAGCTGTCAGCTCACTCGCTCTGTGCAGTGTGCCCACCAGAAGCCGATCACTGTGCTGCGAGCGGCAGCAGGCAGGGTGGTCACCGGCAGTCAAGACCACACAGTCAGGGTAACACCAAAACTTCTACAATTTACAACCAGAATGTTTTAAAACGTCGCTGGCTTCTCTATTTTTATAAAATGCAACAGAAAAGGAAACAAATACTCTTTATTATTTACTGTTTGGTCAGGTTTATCGTCTGGAGGACTCCTGCTGCCTTTTTACCCTGCAGGGTCACTCTGGGGGGATCACAGCCATCTACATTGACCAGGTCAGTAGCACAACAATACATTTTTACTCTTCTATCAACTGGCTAGAACACCAAATAGTCAAACATAATTTAGTCTACAAATGTTGACTATAGAAAAATAAATGTGATTCAGGTTGTTTAAAACAGGGTGTAGTTTTATATATTTTTTCCATCATGTAGTTCCTGGTTTATTCTTTAAAGCACTGTAAGTAGTTTCAACATTTAACATACAAGCTTATTAATTTATATAATATTTCTATGATTTTTTTAATGAAAGTAATCAAAACTAAAACAATGGAGTATGAAATTACTCCATTGAATGAATGAATGAAGTCGAATAGTATTATAATTTTATTCTTGTAAAACTACAACATTTTTCTTGTAATATTATGACTTTGTTCTCTTAATTTTATGTCAATTTTTTTTTTCTTAGCGTGGCCCTAATACTCCATCATTCAAAACAAATAGAAAAGCAATAATTTATTTTTTTCATCAGACGATGGTTCTAGCGAGCGGTGGGCAGGACGGTGCCATCTGTCTGTGGGATGTCCTGACAGGAAGCCGCGTCAGTCATGTCTACGGTCACCGTGGTGACGTCACCTCCCTTGTCTGCACTACCTCTTGTGTCATCAGCTCAGGACTGGATGACCTCATCTGTATCTGGGACCGCAGCACTGGCATCAAACTGTACTCCATACAGCAGGTACTGAACGGGTCGCAGAAAGCAACGGTAGAAATACAAAGAGAACCGCAGAAAATATTGTTTTGTTAGGTGAAATAAAAAATAAGTCATTCTTTAAGTCATCTTTTGAACCGTCAAAGTTGGGATTTTGACACTAAATACAAAGCTTTAACGGTTTTTATTACCTCATTTCATTTCAACCATAAACCTCAACAATCAAAGGGTATGAATACTATTTCATCCTCTTTTTCTTTAGTTTTTCTATTATTGGTTTAAAGTTTGACATTTTGTCGAGTAAATGAAACAGGGAGTCTGTGCATCCTCAAAAGGTCTTAAGCTCATGTTTCTAAAATAAGGCCTTAAATTCCTTTTTTTTTTTTTTTTTAAAGTTGGTGTGAAACACTTTAATCACGGGTCTTAAATTTTGTTGTGGCAGATATTTTAATGTAAATTTTGCCACTGGGACTCTTCTGTCTGACAAAATTTTGAGTCGTTTGCAAACGTCTTCATTGCGTTCAGTGAGGCTACTGCCAATTAGCTGCTAATTTATCCTTGCTACCTAGCTAGCTTGTTTGTCTCCATAATGTAAGTGCAAATTTATCGCCAGTTGTGAGGACAACATTCGTTTTGGCCACTGGCTGACCTCTGATGCTCCTGCCAGCAAATATAAGGATAGATTCAAAAAACCGTTAAGCGTGGCACCATGGGGGTTAATGCTGTAGAGCCAAATGCAATGTTAAAAGCATAAAGCCGAGTTCAAAGGTTTTGCTCTGCTTGTTGTAATTCAGCAAGTTCTCCCAACCATTCTTCTATTTATAGTTCTTCCTGTCTTAAATTTCATTCAAGGTGGCATTAAAAATATCCTAAAATTTGACTTGGTGAAACAAAAAGGTTAAGGCCTTGAAATGTCTTAAATTCATTATTGATTTTTTTGTTTTTTTGATAGTTGGCTTACACTACATTAAATTTTGTCGTGGTAGGACTTTCTTGTCCAGCATTAATTTGAGTGACTCAAGGCTGTTGATGCTACAGCAAACTATCTGCTAGTTTACCCTTGCTATCTAGCATTTTTGCCTAGATTTCTTGCTTCTACCATGGACACGTGCTATTTCACCACCAGTTGAAATAGCACTGGCTAACCACTAACAAGCAAGTGGTTAAGACATTTGTTTTAACCACTTGTCCACTTCTGCTGCCAACCTGTACAAGGCAAGGTGCAAAAAAAAAATCCTCATTGTTTCTGCTCACCAGGAGGTTGGCTGTGGGGCCAGTCTTGGCGTGATC
The DNA here is from genome assembly GCF_002775205.1 of Xiphophorus maculatus. Lineage (NCBI taxonomy): Eukaryota > Metazoa > Chordata > Actinopteri > Cyprinodontiformes > Poeciliidae > Xiphophorus > Xiphophorus maculatus. The sequence continues at coordinate 9,170,070 of NC_036445.1, forward strand.
TCAGAGTCTCTGCTGGTGACGGGGGGCCAGGGCTGCGTCTCCTTCTGGGACCTGAACTTCGGCGACTTGCTGCAGACCGTCTACCTGAGCCAGAGCGGCGACGGTCAGGGCGTCCGGCAGCTGCTGGTGCTGGACAACGCCGCCATCGTCTGCGACTTCGGCAGCGAGCTCAGCCTGGTCTACGTTCCCTCAGTGCTGGAGAAACTGGACTGAGGAAGATAGGCAGCTGGCACCGGGTGGGAAACACTCACTCGGCTCTATCATCTTACATTTTTTTTCATATCAATTATGAGACGTTCAGATGTTGAGAAAGGAAAAAAACTATCTTAAGGGTCATGGGATATGAAATCAAATCCATCATTCCCCATCTTTTTGTTCATTTTATGTGCGAGCTTGTGCATTTGCGTCGTTGCTCTGCCCTGGATGCTGCTGACTTGGATGGGACCTTCTGTGATCTGACCCTCTAAATGAGGAAGATGGAGCAGTTTCATTTTTGTCTGTTTTTTTTTTTTTTTTTCTATTCCTGCTGTGCCGTTTCACTTGACAGGAAAATGAAGTCACAGTTCTGCAGCCTGTTGGGATGAACAGAGTTATGCGAGAGTGTTTTTTGTGTGTGTGTGTATGAAACCAAGCCTTTTTTTTCCCCAAGCAAACATCTTCTGAAAGGTAGAACTGAATTGTGAGGAAGTGTGTGTGGGCGTGTGTGTGTCTGTGTGAGTGAGTCGGGATGGGGGGTGAACTGGTGATTACTGTAAAAAGTAAACCTCCGGTGGGGGATGTTTTTATATGTATAAATCTATTATTTATTAGCAATATGTTTTTAAGTAACAGTTTGTTTGTGAGTGGCTAATCCCAACTCTTAAACTTCAATGTTAAGTGGAAATGATGATGACTTTAAATGTAGGAAGGTGTTTGTTTGGCAGCGTTGAGCCAACTTTTTAAACCGGCCGCTTTTAATATTAAGCTGGAAAGTGTTGGAGGCGTTGAGTCCAAACTGCCTCTGAGTCCTGCGTGAGTGGGCGGGACTAGGGGCGGGGTCTGATTCACGCTACTCCTTCATCAGGCTACCTCCATTCTTGAATTTTGTTGACTGATGATTTTGTGCACAAGTTCTCACCTCCTTCTTTACGCTTGTCGCCTTCTGAGGTTATTTTTCCAAATCATTTTCCTTTGCCCAGACTTCCAAACCCAAAGTAAACCTCAGTAACTTTATCATTTTCCTTCCCAATAGTAGTATAAAAGAAAACATGAAATTTTGGTCATTTTTTTAGGTTCCCATGAACTAAATTATTGCCACGCACTGGGACGTTGTTACTGAAGGAAGTTAACTATTTTTGTATCAGTAAAGTGTTTAAAAATGAAGCCTAGAAAGTGGAAGAAGCAATTTAACAGGAATTTTGGTTCATTCAGGCTGCAAGACTCTAATGAAAGTTAATGAAGCTGGATCTGGAAATATTGGCAGGCTCTTTAACAGAGTGGAGGTAAGGTTTTACGTTTACCAGTGAAAGTGATGTTCAAAGCGCGTTAATCTCTAAAATGGTTTAAAAATGCCGAGCTCTGTAATGTAATTCCTGCATTAGAAATGCTCAGTTTAAAGTTGCTTCCACTCATGGCAGGAAGACTAGAGTAAAATATTTCAAAATGTTAATTATAGCAGAATAGCAATTTGAGGCAAAGTTTTACAGTCTGACCAGTGCATCTCTACTAAAAACTAAACTTCTTTAGAGTTAGGAGTGTTGCTGTGAGAGCCAGTCAGACATTAGAGAGATTAAGCTGTATAAGAATGTAACTGAACCCTTGGTACTTTTCCAAGTTGCATTCTTTGAATTACCTGCAGATTTACAGATCAGGAAAACACTTTCATTAGACCAAAAAGAAAAAAGAAATTCTGTATTTTTGTTTCCGATTTCTAAAACTCAGCAACTTCTATTGACCCTTTTTAACTCAGAAGCATTCATTTGACTGAATAAAAGGAATCGAAGTTATCTTCCCTGATCTCCTCAATTGCGGTTTAGAAAACTGTTGAGAATGTAATCCACCTCATCACATGATTGTCTTTCCCCCCCCCCCAAGCAAAGAAAATCCGGAATGTATTTTCTCCATCTTCCCAGCTACAGTTTGTTTTTTCTTCTGAATGTAGCCTCAGGTTAGCCACGTTATTCCCTCACAACATGAACTGAGTGCACTACTAACTGACTCTGTTTGATATGTTCACACATTTTAATGCACTTTTTGCTAAAATCAGCTTCCAGTTAGGAGCGGTGGGGGCGTTTAGGCTCCCACACATCTGCAGCACTGGTAACACATGCTGTGTTTTCTCTGGGACGCAGCCAACGTGTTATGAGGACTCGGGTTTTCTAATTATGATTCAAACAAGCAGTCAAATTGCACCTGCATCCCACAGAAACCAGGCCATGTTGCCACCTTGTCCGTTTGTTTCCTGCTGTCTAGTCGAGAAAAGCTTTGGAATTACATTTGTGTAGTTTTTGTTTTTTTATATTATTTTCTAACTATTTTTCCTTCTAGAAATGTGAATGAGTTAAAGCTGACGTTTGGCATTTTAGAAAATATAAATGTTCCTAAGTGCTGAGAACAGAATATTTAAATCTAGGTAGGACGACGGCGCAAAGCACAAAAAATAATCTGAAGTAAAGTCTTCCTTAAAGGGATAAATCTACCCTCTGGAGATTTTTTTTATTGCTGCTAAATATTAGAAAAACGTGACTGATAATGAAATTATACAAGGATTAGGGCCACTCACTCTGCCTTTCTTTTCTCTGAATTTGAGAAACAAATCAGAACTCTTGACTTTAATCTGGAAAAAAAAAATGCTTAGCCAAAAAAAGAATTAACTTTTTGATAAACTATTTTGACTTTTATATCTACTTTGACATTTTCCTGTTCAAATTCCTTTTGTTTTCTCAATTAGAGAAACGAGTAAGAATTCTGGCTTTAATCTGAAATATTATTAGAGAGCCCTCCAGCTAAAAATACTGATTAAAAAAGTAAAAAAACTTTTTTGTCTGTCAATTTTAACGGAATATCCTCCACTCCAAGATTCAGTGGCTCTAATCGTTTTCCGTAAAACGATTACGGACTTTGAACCCACATTTTTCTCACTCTTCCTTGTCTCTCAATTGTCCTTTGCTCCATTCCATTGGTTAATCATAGTACAGAGTGTGGTAGGTGGCTATAAAAAATTGTTTGATAAATATTTATATTTACCAAAATGCCAAACATTTTTTTATGGAGCAAGTTCACTTCAGTCTTAGCCTTTTTATGAATGTTTTGGTTCAGATACGGACCTTTTATAATAATCCATATTCAGCAGCACATTGCCTGGTAGCTGATGAGCTCCGTGCTTCATTCGAACACCTTTCCATGCTTTCAGTTTCTCCATATCAAGATTTTGTGGATGCAGAGAGATGCAGACAGTTCCTGTACCTGTGCAGAAATCAGTCAATATAATTTCATCTCCACATCTGGACAAACCTTTAAGCAGAGCAAACAAAATCTGCTTCTCGTGATACATTTCTGCAGGCTGTTGTAACAGAGGTAACTTATTTTGTAACAAAAACATAAGACTTTGTACTAATTTTCAAATAAAGAGGCTTTGATACAATACCTTTTTATTATTTCTACTTTATTGAATGTCTTTACAATAATGAACAATTAGTGATTTTTCAGTAAAGGAAGATTTCTTTTGGAATTATCTAACTTTATGTAGGATATTTACAGAGTTACAGAGAAATAAACCAACAAGTTAAAACGTGCCAATTTGTTTGCTGATGTGTTACCATGACAACAGAGCTTCAAAACTACTCTAGCCAAGCTCATCCCGCGTGCCCAAAGATTCACAGCCTCATGTGAAGAAGTTTGGAGTGCCTACGTTTCAGACGGCCCAATATGTTGGAGCTGGAAGTGTACAGCTGTCCCAAAACGTAAAAAGAAAAGCAGCAAAAGGTGACCGAGCAATCTGAGAGATGCAAGTGCATAGTGATCAGGTCCTAGAATCCACCAGTAATGAAAAGAGAAGCAAGTGTTTTTTTTGTTTCAGGGATCTCTCTGCTACCGCTGGCCAACAGGCACATCTTGGTAATCTCCTCTAAAGTGTTTCTGACGCTCCCAGGATTCAGGTTCGTCTTCAAAAGCAGGATAAGGGGGGAAAAAGCTACAGGCCCTTTGCTGACCCCTGGTGGTGAAAAGAGAGAACGGCAGCAACCTTGATTTGTCTCAGTGCTTGTTGAGGCTCCAGAGCGGATCCAGGCTGCTGAGCGGGTCGCTGCTATCGTCGCCTCGCGTCCCGTGGATGCCCTGACCTTCGGCCGGCTGCAGGAAGTTCTGCTTGGTGACTCGTTGCTTCCCCCGGCCACCTCCCTCCAGGGAGAAGGCCTCGGGCGTCAGAGAGGCCAGCAGCTCCAGTGATGAGGGAGCAGGAACGGAGGAAGCAAGAGGCGGACTGGCTGAAGGTGCCGACTCCGGGAGCGGCTGGTGGTTGGGTGCAGGCGGAGTCGATGGGGAGAGACAGTCAAGGCCGTTGGGTGGTGGAGGAGAGTGAGGCGGGGAGGTGAGAGGCGGGCTTAAGGACGACGGAGGCTGACTGGGTTCCTGCAGCAGCTGCACGTCACCCATTGAGTCCAGGGTTGGTGACATCACCCCAAAGTGCTCCTCCGGGCCGCAAGAGGCGCCGCCCTCCATGGTGAGGTCTGCGCTGGGCGGGCGAATGCTGAGCTTGGCAATGGTGGCTTGGATGGAGCTGATGGGCATATCGCCGCCAAGGACGATATCCTGCTGGGACTCCTGTCTGGAGTAAGGCTGGAGAGCAGGTCATGATCAAGACAAATGTTAAAATACAATAAAAATATAAAAATACAGCAGAATTAACCATCAAACTACTGCTACAAGTATGACCATGATTATTTAAAGCTGGGATTTGCATGACTGTGTCTGAAGATGCTCCACTGCCAGTGTTGTTGATTTTTATTTTTTCTTTATAGGAGGCTAAATGAACTATAATCACAGCAGAATTTAGTTTATATTTTTACCATCATAAATGACAAGGCAACTGGTGTCATGTAATGTGGTGCTATGCATAGCTAAAGCAGGTAATCCCAATGACATCAGTGAAACGTAATAATGGAACATCAAATATAGAAACAGCAAAATGTTTAAAGAAATAATATCAATAATATAGTTGAGACATAGCTAGTTCTCCCACACTTTCAAAAATATTTTAATATTAAATAAAATATTTTAAGTAAAACAATAAAAACTAAATGGAAAATTTAAAAAAAGTAAGAATTATTAGAAACCTTTGTGGCTGCAGAGGTTGTGTTCTTGCTGTAGGTGGCAGTAGTGATGCCATGGCGCTGAAGGACCTGCTCAGCGTGTTTCAACACAGCTTCATAGCAAAACTTCAGGTGGAGCTGAAAACACACAAATAATCAACAACTCTCTAATATATAATAAGATCTACAGAGTAGTACTGATCTAGAAATCCTGATCATTAAGATAAAACTGAATTTTTTCCCCTGGCAAGACTGATCTACTGTACATCACAGTTAAAACCCAAACACAGGTTCCCAGTTCGGTATCTGACCTTCTCCTGCAGCATGTTCTTCCTCTGCTGTCTCATCTTCTTCACCAACAATGGAAGGTCTGGAATGCCGTTTCCAGCCTCCAGCTCCTGCAGAGCCGCGTACAGCAGACAGAAGACGCCGGTGCGTCCAACGCCCGAGCTGAGACAGAAAGAGCAGCAGTTGATATTAGTGCTAACTTAAATAATAAATAAAAACAAATGCCGTGATGTGAAAAACAACCACAGATTTGTGCCAGAAGACATGAATAAGATACTGGGTTGGTGTTTTGACCTGAATAACTCAGAACTCACCTGCAGTGAACCACAACAGGAGTCTGTAAGGGCCTCTGGTGGAGGTAGTGTCCGTGAACCTCCTGGATGAATCGCAGCAGGTTGCTCTTGCTGTCAGGAAGACCTCTAACAACACAAAAAGAAGGAACCTTTTAATATCAGGGTTTGCACTTTTTAAGCATTTTCAAGGTAAGTTTTCAAACATTCCCAGCACCACATTAAAGAAATAAAAAAAAAATACAACTGAACTAAAAAAAGACAGTCTCTACTTACAATTAAATGATATCATTTATCACTTCTATTTATTTATTTTGTGATAGTATTCTACATTCAACAGCAGAGTCAAGGTAAACTAAAATATAGCAAAAGTGTATGTTTTGAAATGTCACACACACCGAGAACAAAACATTTAACAAAAAAATCCCCAGTTAAAATAACTTTACCATGTGAAACTTAAGCTAATCTTTTTATCAATTACCGTACACAGATCTACAAGTCATTGGGCCATTAAGAATAATACAAATTCATTACATTCAAACAACACCACACAAGTCCTGATAAGGTAAATTAAAATTAAATGCTTAAACTCAATACACATAGAAAGTCACAAAAAATATCTGAAAAATATTCTTCCAAAGTTTGCTGGCATTTAGCAAATAGAAATAATTTTGGTAATTTCAACTGACCTAAAACTAGAAAAGGCAAGTCTTGTAAAATTTATAATAGAGATGCACCAATCAATCAGCTTGGTGATTGAAATTGACCAATTTTTCAATAATCCACTCCGGTCACTTTCCAGATGCCAGACAACCTAAACCCGTTTTTTTCTTCTATTTAGTAAATGCATCAAGACAAGGAATGTTCCCCATTTTTGATCTTTAAACATGATAAATTAAATTAAGTAAAACAGAAATTATACTAGCCAGAAAAAGCCTCATAGGAGCATCTCTGATTGTTAGTAAACCTCTTACAGCTCTGGCCAGGATGTAAACTGGAGGTGGACGACGGTCCGCTTCAGGCTTTGGTCACGGTACTGCAAACTGATCATGCGCTCCACATGTGTTGGCGTCATCTTCTGTGTGGTGAGACTGAGTGTGATTGGTCCCTGAGAGAGCTGCTGGCCGCGCTCTGTGGGGAAGTAGCGCAAAACTTTTCCCTGGGAAACATTTCACAAAAGCAAAGGTCAGAAAACTTGAAAAACAAATTAAATTCATAGATATCACGCTTTAAAACATGGTACCTTGTCGAGTTCCTGCTCCGAAACAAGCATGACAATGAGCGAGACCTTCTGCTCGTACACCATTAGCCAGAAGTCGGCCGCGGTGCCGGTGAGTGGAGCCTGAGTGGCAATCAGGCGAGGGCAGTACGCCGACAAGTCATCTACAAAGCTGGCGTTGATGTAGTCATCTTTGCCTGACTGCAGAACAACACGGTTGAAATCATAAGGCATGACATCCTGGTGGCGGTTCTTCATCGTGTAGCAGCGGGCGATGGCGATGGACAGCTGCCGGGCGTCCTTCTCCTGCTGGTCCTGCAGCTCTTTCCAGCGTGCATCCAGTACTGACACCCCTCCTTCATTTTCTGAGGGGTGCTCCAGGGATTCTACCTGGGCCCGATAATGTCCCAGTTCACTGTGAAGACGGGCCACACGTTCCGGGGCTTGGTACGGATCTCCCTGGATCAGCAGAACTCCCTGGGAGTTCTTCTTTCGACGCTCCCCGTCCTGAGGGTCTGCTTTGGTGGGTTGGAGGACATTGGTAGGCCCCTTGGTGCCTCCGTGTTGGCTCTCTGGGCTGGAGGAGAGGAGATCATCTGTGCTAGAGTTTTGCCGTTGAAACAAAGATGTGGATGGAGGAACACCAGAAGGGGTGGGAAGAGTGGGTGGGGCTGTGCCTCCAGGAGTGGGTGTCATACCCAGAGAGGCTGGACCAGGAGACAGGGATGGGGATGGAGAAGGTGCAACAGTGTTGGTTGGTGGCACTACTGCGGGGCCTCCAGGACAGGGTGAAATCATATGTGGAACTGCAGGGGAGAGGGGGCCGACCACAGAGGGGGGTTGAGGGGCACCTGGAGGTACGTTTGTCCCTGCTGGAGAAGGATAGAGAGTAGCAGGTTGGGAGTGAGTCATAGGGAGAGAAACCTGAGGTTGTTGGAGAGATGCAGGTTGGGGTGCCAAAGGCTGCTGAGGCATCATTAGAGCACCACCAGGGTAGCAACCCCCTCCAGGATGAGAAGGGTGAGGGTGGGGTTGCCTCGGCATCTGCATGGGAATGGGTTGACGCTGTGCAGCTAATGCATTCTGAGGCATTTGGGGACCTCTTGGCAGGTTGACCTGGGGACCAGAGGGCACATGTGGCTGAGAGGAAGGAGGCATCTGAGGATGCAGGTTTGGGGGAATGTAGTTATGTGACACAGGAGGTATTGTTTGACTCGTAGGTGGCAACTGTGCTCTGTGACCACCTGGTATTTGCATCTGTGGGTGTGGCAGAACATGCTGAGCACCAGGAGGGAGTGGAATTTGTTGATGCTGTGACATCTGCTGGTGAGGGAGTCCAGGGGGCATCTGTTGGTTGGGATAGGGCGAGTATGGGGCAGATAGCGGAGGTGTTGGGTGAGAAGTTGAAGATGTTGGTGGATGTGCAGTCTGGGGAGGCCTCGGCATAGAGCCTGGCATCATCTGAGGGTGTTGCTGGGGTATAAAGTTTTGTGGTGCCTGATAACCTTGCGGTACCTGAGGTCGGGGAGGAAAACCATTTTGTTGGTGTTGAAGCTGACCTGGAAATGCCTGTTGGTAATTTGGAGGAACATTAGGCTGAGGTGGAATGTATCCAGGGGTGTAAACTTGTTGAGTTGGAATAGGAACGGCCCTTGGTCCTGGCTGATACCCCTGAGGAAGAGGTTGGGCAATAGGTTGGGGATACGTATGCTTCTGAGGTCCAGCTGTCTGGCCTGGGACTTGAATGGGGGCTCCCGGGTGATTCATCATGTGTGGATATGCTCCAATCTGTGGCACAGTGTAACCACTAGAGGCCGGAGGAGGGACAGGATGGTGCGGGGTGGGGGTGTAGCTGGGGATGGGAGCCTGAATGCTGTCCACAGTTGTGGTAGATGGGCGGATAGGTACTGGAGCAACAAGGCCTGGTTGAGGAGCCTGAGGAGGAGGCGCCCGGTAACCAGATACGACCGGCTGGGCAGGCATTGGAGGAGGCCTGTGATGAGTCATCTGAGGGAGGGGCACACGTGGTAGGGGACCCTGTGTTGGTAGACCCCCAGAAGTGGGAAACTGAGCAATTCTTGCCAGAAGTTCAGGAGGTGGAAGGTTGGGAGGGAAATGAGGAATGCCTGCAGCATGACCGCCAGCCCAAGGCAGGGAGCTGCTACCAGGACCTGGCAGACGGCCTGCAGTGGTAGGGAGGGAAGAAATATCAGGAGGAAGGCTTCGAAGGTCCTCAGGCAGGTCGCCCCCTAAAGCCATGATGGCTGCATTGAGCTGGGCCAGTTCTGGATCCTCAAGGCTAGAAGACCCAGAATCCACATCAGACGTTCTCGGCTTGAGGGAGGGCTTAGCAGCTGTAGGCCGCGCTGGGGGCTTTTTATCCCTGCAATGCAAAGCAAATCTCTTGGTTTCTGTACAAACTAAGTACATACTAAATACCCTTACTAAATAGTAAGGGTGCATTTACAACAGCCCTGTTTATTAATTCTAGTCTGAGTCTACCGCACTATTAGGTGTGAAAACAATTTTAGCAATCCTCTCAACAGGACTTACTTTTCCAGGAGGGGCTTCCTCTCCTCTGCCCTGGTGTGACACAGGGTCTTGGCTCTTTCCAGCAGACGTGAGGCTTTGGCTTCCAGGTCATCGTAGAACTCTTTTCCCTCCTGGGACTTCTTCATCAGGTCTTCATAGGCTTCATATGAGCCCACTAGTCCCTGGACTGTACTGTTCCACTGTTGTTCGGTCTGGTTCAGGCCCTTACGTACCGAGGCGTACTGGACATTTGCCTCAGTCAGGGCCTTCAGGATGTTTTCCTGTGCTGATAGGTTCTGGTCAATATAGACCTTTACTTGCTCATACTTCTTCAGCTGGTCCTCAAATATACGCTGGAGAGAAACAAATTAGTTTTATTTGTATTTTATTTAGCAACAATGTACTTTATCAGATGCAAGTAGTAATGTACCTTCATGTCTGCTCTCTCTGTGGTAACAAGAGTGGAGGTGATGTCATCCGTTTGAATGAGGTCACGGAGTTGTTTTTCCAAAGAGCCCCGTTGTTCCCTCATCTCCTGAACCTTTCCCAGGATTCTCTTCATACGCTGCAGCCCTGCCATTTCCTCTATAAAGCATTTTATATCAATCACACATTCATAGACTGACTGACACTGACAGAATGACTGGTGCCTCCATCCTCACCTTCACTGAGCTGGGGCTTTGGCAGAGCATCTCTGAGACTTTCCAAAGGTCCCCCAAGCAGTCGCAAGTTGCTGATGTGCAGGTTCATTGCCCGGTGTAGTTCCGTGTTGGTAAAGCTGGCCTTCTCATGGGCCTCCATGTACTTCTCAAGATCTCTCTGAATTTCAGCCAGAGCTTGGCTCTGTGCAGCCGAATGTAGCTCAGCTGCAGTGGGGCCACACATTTCCTGAAGGGCTCGCTCGCCAGCTTCGTCTCCTTCCAGAACATCTCGGATCTCCTTCAGCGAAGATTCCACATCGGTAAACACTCCTGAGAGAACTGAAAACACAAAGATGGGAAGTTAATTTATGCATGCAAATTAGAACTGGAGTGTCTCACGTATGCCTTATAGTATTTACTCTGCTTTGAGCTTCTCGGGATTTTTGTCATGTTTCCACCAAAAACATAATGTATTTTATTGTGGTTTTATGCAACTGAGCAACTTGCATAGTGGAAGAAAAATGATATATGATCTCCAGCAATATTTCTATAAATAAAAGTGAAGAGTGCTGTGTATTCATTCTCCAGCTGGAAGTATTTTGGGGTGTCTCTCTGCCAGTTCCTCACATCTAGGGATTGAAATCTTTGCCAAACTTTCATTGCCAAAACAGCTCAAGCTCAGCGAGACTGTGAGGAAAAGCATCCAGGAACATCAATTCTCAAGACTTCCAACTGAATCTAGACCTCGACTTTAACTGAGTCATTCTAAAACATGAATATTCTTTGATTTGAACCATTTCATTGTATCTCCTCATGCATGTTTAGGGTTGTCCTATTGGAAGGTGAACCTCAGCCTTTAATCTTAGTGACTTCCAACAAGTCTTTTTCAAGAATTGCCCTGAATTTAGCTCCATCCATTTTCACATCAACTCTGATCATTCCATCTGAATGAAAACAGCAATGTATTTGTTCTCTACTTTATACTTTGTGGTTCAAGAGGTTTATAGATGTATGTTCTTTCTACCAACCCTGCATGGACTGAATGAGGCTCTTGACAGTGTCGGGTCGGACACTGAGGGCAGCACACTTCTCCATCAAAACCGGTGGGATGTGGTTGTACATGTCCAGGTTGTCAACAGACTCTGGCTCCAAGCCCAACGAGTCCATAAACTGCCTGTAGGGAGATAATAGATCAGTTTGATGTAGAAAAACAAAATGTGACAGCAAGAATCTGTTGAACAAATCCTATTTGTTCATATTGTAGATGTGCATTTTGTCAAAAAAAAAAAAAAAAAACGTCATTGATTGCTTTCCCACAACCACCTTATATACAGTACAGGCACACAATAACTCACTCTAAGGTTTCAGTCTTGCTGTCAATCTTGGCCATGATGTCCCTTAGCAGCTTTGCTTTCTCCTCACTGTTAAAAGAAAGTAAAGGAAATATTAAACCATGTTAATCCTTGAAAATCTCAATAAACTTCTAGTTTCACAACATCTTAAGCACACTTGTGGATCCAAGAATTATCCACAAGGGAAGAGCCTACCTGTACAGAGAAGATGCTTCATGGGCAGCCATGGGCACCAGTTTAGCAAACAGGTCTGGTCCAGTGACACTGGGGTCGGTCGGATTAACCGGCAGAGCTTTTACCAGCGGAGCACCTGGAAGCACATAGAAAAACCAAAATAAAAATCTGAAGAGCCTTGAGTCCCGTGGCTTCAGCAGTGGACATTTAATGGTTTCCATCGTTTTTTTTACATGATACTGAATATCTTGAAAAACAAAGATTGTTACCAAAGCAAAGAAACTGTCAATATATCTGAACAAGAAAGAAAAAACTTATTAGTGAATAATTTCAGATTATATTCTAAATACATAAACATACAGCAGATCAGTAAATCAAGAATGAAACGAAACAGACGACAGATATAAACCTGTTTAGTGATTGCTGCTACCTTAAGTCAAATACACAGAAATATGCTTACCTCTATACACACATGATACTACTGATATACACCTACAGCATAAGCAAATCCAGTTTTGCATGGATTCATTACTTCACATAAACATTTGCTGTTACCTTTAACTGAGGCTAGAGTCTCCAGCGATGGAACAGTCTCGTGATAAATGAAGTCATTGTCCTTTTTGGCAGAATTAAACCTAGAGATTGGGAACAAAATAATTTAAATCCACATCTTTTAATTAATTAGTAGCAAAATGCTATGAATGCTATGTGATCAATAAAAGATCCGCTGCTCACTTTCCTCCGATGACATCCATGGTGAACTTCAGGGCCTCCTGCACGCTGTCAGGTTGACCCTGGATGGATCACAATTTAAAAAAATAAAGTTTTTAGTAAAATAAATTTTAAAACAGGTTACAGTGGCACCATGTGCAAAATTACTTTACCTTAGCTAGCTTGATGGCTTCATTGAGTTTGTCCAAAGAGCTCTGCAGATATGCCAGCTGCAGGAAACAGATGATTTCAGTAATATAGTGAAAAACTAAACATGATTCACTGAATTGTTACTAGTTGAGTTATTAAGCCATGGCCACATTTTTTTTTTAATGGTAAATATTTTGCCTCTCTCTCTCTCTCGAGTTAATTCTTATTTCTTGTTGTTTGTAAAAATCTTGATAATGAGCAAAAGTACAGAAGTTAAGTAGTTAAATAAAAAATTGTTGCATGTTTTAAAGATTTCTTGAAAATCTCATTGACTTCATTGTATTTTGTTACAGCAGAAAAAGTCAAAAGAAAAGCTAAATATTGTGCTCACCCGTTCTCCGTATTTCTGCTGCTCCTCTGCCTGCTTTCCCATATGAAGCTGTTGGGAAAGAAACAGGTCACAAACAAAATGCCAAGGCTGTGTGTGCACTAACAAATCACATTAAACCCTTACGGTTTCCCCCATTGGCTACTCACATGTGCAATAGCAGCAAAGTAGTAGATCTTCATCTGAACCAGTTTTTTCCAGTCTTTCTGGATCTTCCCCAGCATGGAGGCTGTCTCGGAGTTCTCCAGAGCCCTGCAGGCCTCTTTATAATAATCCACCACCTACAGCACAACAACACATCAACTTTTAAAAACATTACAATCATTGGTCACGTCACTACTATGAAATATAATAAGTATTAAGGGAAAACCGAACCTGAGCACTGATGCGGGCAACCAGGAAACTTTTCCGGTTGTCTAACATGGATTTCTCTAGGAGACATTCCTGAGCCTGACCCTGGGAAACAGAAACAGATTGATGACATGTTTCTGTGTGCAACTTAGATTAGGCCTGCTGTGCTTTAGATTACGTACTAGCATAAGGTTGATGTTGAGGTTAAGGATCTGGTGGCTCATGTCCACGCTGTAGTTGTGGTTGAAATGGTCTCTCAGGTAGGAGAACGCTCCGGCTGAGCACTGGAAGTGAGTGCAGGACACCTTCATGCCCTGAAACCACAGCAGAATCGGTTACACTAGGAAAGCAAACACAGGCGCAGCTGTTCTGTCAGAGAACCACCATACCTCCTCTGAAATGCGGTTATCCATGGCTCCCAACATGGAGTGCAGCGCTCCTGGAGAAATTCCACACAAAGGTCGGAGAAGGTTTAACGTCTCAATATTTTCATCTTAACATGCAATCAGATCTGCATTCCCCGCAGCACATGCTTGATTTTCAATTTATATTGTATATATTGGATTGTAGATTAATCATAGGTATTATTGAGTGCTTCAACAACTCCTTGAAGACATAATAAATTAAAAAGACCACTAAAAAGTGGTCTAAAACTTTTTAACTTAAAACTTTATTTTAAGTTTTTGGTTACTTAAAATAAAAAAAGAAAGTTTGTTTATTTATACTATGGAATGCAATGCATTGTGGGTAGTACGAGGATGACATAAACACCAATGGCAATAGTGTCAGGACTCACCCAGATTGTAAAGGATGCAGGCCTGCTCATAGCTGATGTCATTGTGGGTGACTGTTTTTCCAGAGAAAATTTCAGTCCTGAATGGAAATTAAAAGCACAGTATTAGCAAGAATGAACGTCAGTCACCAGGAGTTTGAAAAGTTTTCAAAGCACACTGCTTCAACATAAAACTCAATCAATTTCTTTGCTTTCTGAAGCAAAGAAATGACAACATGTGTAGGGCTGAAACAATTAGTCAGATTAATTGTGATGAATCGATTAATGAAATAATCAGCAACTAATTTAGTAACTGTTTCATCGCTAACTTGAGAATACAGACTCAAAAAAGGTAATTTGCTGAAAAAACAATGGATTCGGAACAGTAATTGTGAAAATTTGTACATTATAAATATAGATATTGCATTTAAGATAACTCCTCAAAACTCCGCCAGTGGCATTTATTTTATGTTCACCAAGTTCAAATTCACTAAAGCAGTACTATGTTATTGCGTTTTAGGCAATAAAATGGCTCTTTTCTTATTTAAAAAAGGTAGAGGAATTATCTGTTTCTGTGAATATTTTAATGTATGCCTATTATTATATAAACAGGGTTTCGGTGGTTAAATGAGTAATTTATAGAATGTCCCCTTATTTTATTTGATTAATGGTCAGATTAATCTGCAGAATAATCAATTAGTAAAATAATCATTAGTTGCTTGCAGTTAATGAGAGCTTTCATTCATTTTCAAAGGAGAAATGAGAGTCGCTTTGATTCTGTCAGACAATAATCAATAACAAAAGCACCATTACAGATAAACTCCTGTTAAATTGTTCTGTTCAACAGGAGTTAAAAAGAGCTCCTGTTTAACTCCTGTAGGCAAATCTGCATTGTGCCTACAGATTTAAAGGGACATTGAAATCCAAATCAAAGTCTAAGGTGTGACTACGTCAGACGTCTGCAGCTCAAAGGTAAAAACTCGCAGAGTAAGTTCCTACCATGAGATGGGTACCGCCGCCTCCTGGCCTCCCCCCAGCGGAACTCGACTCTGGAGGTAATGCAGCTGGCCAAAGTACTTCCTCAAGGTGCTGCATCCCTCAAAATCTCTTGTCACATTCACAGCACTCTGTAAAACACACACAAATCATACATTTCTGCAGCACTAAAAGTAATTAAACTCACCGCTACAAGTTTAAAAACATTACATAAGACAGCGCTGTGATGTAATACTGCCGTGTATCATTTATCATTCCCTTAATGACTTTGCAAACAGCTCATTATTTTAGGTGTGTCAATTTCAATGTGATTTACAGCTTAGATTGGAGCAGGAATTGATGAGATGCTAAACAAAGCGCACATCATTCATCCACTCCACCGAACATTTGACTTCAATCACCTGCCATTAGACTGTCCCAGTGGAAATTAAAAACAGCAGAGAAAGAAGAGATGTTTAAAGTTGCTTTTAATCAAACTGCTTGAAGTAAAAGGTGAAGTGTTGACTTCACAGTTAGTCATAGATTTAATATAAGCAGAAGAGCTAAATCTAACCTTCTAAGAACCAGCAGGTCGATGATTATTCTCGTAAAACTGTCAAAAAGGTCCTTAATTTTTATCTGCTTGATTTCAGTCAGCAACAGTAAAAACATTAATAAAAGGCTGATTTGCATTTGAATAATCTGAGGGCTTACTGTATCTTCCCAATGTTTACTTTGAAATCACCTGTTGGATCTATAACTGCAAATTCCCCTTCTGTTCTTCCATTTTGGCATTTTAATACGGTTGGATACTTTTAATAAATCCTCCTGCACATGCTATGTGAAACACTGGTTTTCAGCAAACTAGGACGGACGTCAGCTGGTCAGGAATGTGAAGCATTTTCAGTGTTGTTTACAACAACACCAATAAATTAAGATTATGATGTTAAGGCATGTTCTATAAGGACTGACATAATGGAATTTGTCAAAAGAACAAATTACCTATTTGTCCTGGTTACCAGTCCTGGTTAAACATTGGAGTTACTCCGATAAAAAAAATTAAAATAAAAAGACTGCCTTTTTTATTTAAGAAGATTGTAATGAAATATATATAGCATACTTATACAAAAATTGTGATGTAGTAGTGCATTAATAAATTTGTAGTTTAAGTGGTTCAAATTTCCTTTGACTGGCTGTTCGCTAGGTAAAAATTAAAATGTGATATTTCTCCATCCCGTAGTTGCATTAAAACTCACAAGTTTCAGTTTTTAATTGCGTTGGAATGCAAGATGTTGTTTAATTCACTGTGTTACAAGTTTGATTACAATTAACATAAAAGCATCATATTGTCTGATGCACAAATGACATTGGATTTAATTAATTTTCGTAATGGATTTTAAATTACATTATATCAAGAAACCTCCACCGCTCTAAGGTAAAAACTCTCAGGCTCTATATTACCTTATATAGCCAATTTCTGCAATCTTCAGTTATTTAATTAGTAATCACTTGCACAAACATGTTCAGAAATGTGAATAGAAAGACCATTTACCAGAGAAACCACAATATGCATATTCATGGTTTTGTTTTGGTGCCAATACATTTAATTAAATCTTATTTTAATGGAGCTCTCTCTGTTACACAACAGGAAAATACAACAAACACTAAACAAATAGAAGAAATGTTAAGGGTTTTTCCAGACAGACTATCTGTAGACTCACACAAGAACTATCAAAAATAATTTTTGGAAAAATCCTCTCTCTGCCTAAAGCATAATATGGGCGTCATGTTAAATGCATCCTCTGGTTAAATCAGAAAAGTATCTTTTCAAACTCATTAAATGACTGAACAGAGGAAGAACACAAAGTCAGCTTTGTAAAACATGTAAACAAAGATCTTACTGTATTTTATAGAAAAGTAACAGGTTCCATTTCAGCTGCTTCAGCATTTATTTTCAGTAAAGTTATCAAACATATAAAGCATAGTTTGCTACATTTTTATAGGAAAATATAAAGTAAATCAGAAGTCAATATAAATGACAAAAAGCCTTTAAATTTCCATCATTGATTGTCTTTATAGAAATAGCCAATAG
Source organism: Xiphophorus maculatus (assembly GCF_002775205.1). Classification (NCBI taxonomy): domain Eukaryota; kingdom Metazoa; phylum Chordata; class Actinopteri; order Cyprinodontiformes; family Poeciliidae; genus Xiphophorus; species Xiphophorus maculatus. The sequence goes on from NC_036445.1 coordinate 9,187,293, forward strand.
TTCTGATTATTTTGACCATCATGCAGAAATAAACTAACAAGGAAGCAATTGTTTCCTTAATAGATAAGGTGAATATCTAAACATCCGGAAGTTTATAGCTGGCAGTGGTAGTAGAAATAGAAAAACAATATGTTTTACAAGAGCGTTTTAGATGCTACCCACCTGCCGCAGAGTCTCCAGTTTCTTCAGCTGCTCGTTGTAGTTGTCTGGATTCTCTCCGTAGTTCTTTAGGATGAACTACAATGAAGAAAGTGAAAGCAGAAAGTCAATTTTAACTACAGAAACAAATTAAACTGTACATAAAACTCAGAGAATCATTGCTAATCTTAAGGTTTTTCAGTTAGTCAGTCCTAATACTAATGTTGCATTTTTAATAAAAGTTAAAAAGCTAAGACATTCTCTTCCATGGTGTTTTGCCTGGATATTAATCACCCCACAAGCTGCTTTGTAAAGCAGTGAAGCTACTTCGAGTCAGCTCAGGAGGGAAAACAACCTTGCAGACAAATAATCTTCAACAGACATAGCTGCTTCAGTTTTTAATTCAGCCAAGGATGCAGAAAAGTCACAAGCCTGGTGGAAAAATGCCCAGTGACACAACAAGGAACATCCTGCCTAGTTTTGACTATCAAATGTGGGAAAAGTGATGCTTTGTTTTTTTACTCTGAGTAAAGGCAGGGTATACTGTTAATCCAGAAACACTTGATAAGTTCAGAACTCAGAAAAATGCATTGTTCAATTTACTGTCCAGTCCTGGAATGCAGTCACAATAGTATCGTAATAATTTGTCAGAATTAGTTCATAAAACCGATAAGAATAGCAAACATATTTTTTTTAACACATTATGAAGCCAATTTGTGCTTTTCTTTGCTGATGTTGCATAATGTCACCAACTCCTTAGTAGCAAATGTAGTTGTGAGCAGTTATGTCTTTAATAATATTGGGCTGATTTTGACTTCTTTAGCCTTTTATCTGACTTTCTGGATAGAAGAAGAAACTGTCTGCCCCAGAATGTTTCACCAATTCACCAATTACCGGTAATACAATTCACCAAAAAGAGGCTCCCCATATTTATTTCTGATTTAATCTGACATCTGTTTTGACTATCAACTGTAAAAAAACAAGAGACCAAAACTAGAAGTTGGGGTAATGGGTAAATGTAAATGGGGTGTATGTTATGGGATGTAATACTAAATCTTCAGAAAAAGTGTATTACATAGTATAATTGTAGTTTGGGACATTAGAACAAAATTGTTTGTTTGTGAAAAACAAAAATGAAGTAGGTGGAACAAATTGGTAATGTGTGGCTATTAAGTGAATGCATAAATTTTGATCCAGAGTATTTTTTGTTTGATGGTTAAAAACTCCAACAAACAAAACAATCCCATCTCCTTAGGGTCATTTTCGTTAAAAGCCAAAAATAAAAACAAGAATTTAATATGACAAGAGCTTAGGCATGAAACATCTACACTATTTTCCCTACACCAAAATGTTTTCTTAAAATCAAGGACATTGCAGATACAGACATTGTCTCACAGTCTGTAAGAGAAAGATCAGATGTGAACTTTTACTGATTTCATGTAACTTTCACTCAATGCTTCCATATTTACTTCTATTTATAATTAGGCTGAATTCCCAGAGGTTGAGGGTTATCCTGTAGCACTAAAGCAAATGAAGATAACACGCACATTATCTATAATAATAAATTGCTTCATTGAGACCATTAAGATGTGTAGTTTAATTGACAGATCTCCTTTTGGAATATTTAAATAATATCTGCTGAAAATGTAATTAGATTTTTGATAGCATATTTCCAGTAGAGATTTTATTTATATGTCAAGAGGGAAAGTTTGACATACGTTTGCTGTTTCATGACAAGCATAAAGATTGTGTTTGCCAGAATTTTCAGTGAGACAGGTAACTGCCTACACCAACGGAAATACAAAGTCCCCTTATATTTAAATCATATGAGAGCTGATAAGTTTCAGGTGGGAATGTCAATTCAGTTGAATAGTTTAATACACCACACATTTTATAGTTGTGAAGCTGAAACCCCTTCAGGTGCATGTGACAATGAGATCACTGTTTACTGTTCTCCTGTCGGAAGGCTGACTGGGCCACCAGCGGTAGCAGCCTGTCTCATCGTTTTACTAATGCCTTTTTTTTTTTTTTGCCCTTTTCTGTTGTCATTGTGATTTAATTAGAGCTAGTTTACTGTAAGCTAATTATATTTCAGTTGGAGCTTTTCCCTTCTTATTTACTAGCAGGCTAACGTTAGCAAGGCGGTGGTCAGGAGTGTTTGCTAGAGAAATAACGTAGCTTAGCCCGGGATATCCCTTCTAGAAATTTCCATTATCCCACACGAAGCCACATATAAGTCACCAGTAAGAACTGTAGCTAACGTTAGCTTCCTGGCTGGATTATCTCGTCCTCCATAATCCTAGTTTGGTTGACTTTCGACCTCAGCCCTGTTGCTCCATTCCCCACCCAGCTCACCTGCTTCACGGACGGACTAAACTGGAACTCCCCTGCCTCTTTCAGATCCAGCCAGATCATCGGCATTCGCGGGACCGCTTCCATCGCGGCCGACACCTTACGACACCGTCAGCGGGGATTAATCTCGAATTCCCGTCAGTAATGTTTTAGCCGTGGAGTGTTTTCCCGAAGATCGTTTCCTCCAAACAACTGTGTCATGTATCCATTTACACTTCAACCGGAAACTGATAGCGTATATGACGTAGGCCTCCCCACAAAGGTTTTCTGGGAAATGTAGTTAAGAAATTAAGAAGTCAGTAGACGGTTAACCTTTACCAATTTACAACCTGAAACAACAAAACATTAGAAAATTATTTGAAAATAGAAATGTTTATTCAAAATCGAAAAAATACATTTCTATATGAATACAAAATTCTCATTGTTACATTATTAAATCACATATTGCTAATTTACAATAGATATAAAAGTCACATTCTGACTGAAATATATCTTTCTCAGGATATTCAATTCTACAAGAAGAATAAATGAATTTCATCTATATACAAAGCAATCAAGAAATTAACAAACAACTTGTGCACTGTAAAATGTATCTACATATATCACAACTGATGCACATAATCCCATCACAGTTATATAAAACATTTAAAGTTATTATTTGGTTAATAACAATATTAATAATTTTCCATGTTTGGACTGTTTTATCTCTTCCAAGTCTGCAGGTGTCACTGGTGGATTTTGTGAAGCAGGAGGCAGCATGAAGTGGAGAGGATGTTTTATACCCAAAAGTTGTACTCAAGTATGTCCATATATATATATATATATATATAGGAGCATCCTTCCTCCCAGCAGTCTTACAGCTGCTGGGAGGAAGGATCTACGATAATGCTCCTTTGTGCACCAGGAGGCAGCAGTCTGTCACTGAAGGATTTCTCCTGTTCAGCAACAGCTTCATGCTGAAAACTTTGTGCAAATCTGATGTTATTTTATTTAAGCTAGATTTCCTCTGTCTGCACTGGTTCAAGTGGGCATCCTAAGACAAGAGCTGGCCTTCCTGATGAGAGAGAAAGATTAAAGTTTTAAAAATGTGCTTTACACTTCCTCTGAGTGTTATTATAATACCCATAAAATTGTTCATTAATAATTCACTGCTCCTATGAATATTCATGTAATTTCACTCTATGTTCTCTTGTCTTTTTGACATTCTTCATGATGTGATTCCCTTTGCTCATTGCACTTAAACAAATTAAAAATAACATTTTTCACCACAAAAAACCCTGCAGTCTCAAAATGTATATTAACCACTGGATTTGTGCAACATTGACTTGATGTTTAAATCTGAAGAGAGCTGGAGAAAGAGAATGCCTCAGCTTTTAAACAATGTCATCCAGCTCATTTAGATGTATGAGTTCAAGACTGGCTATGAGTAAAGTAACTCATCTGCGTCACTTCTTTCCAAAGTAAAGATGACTGAGTGAATAAAAAGTGATGAGAATTTAGATTTCTATTACCTTGGAGTGTCAGCGATGGTTGATTAGCTGCCGTGGTAGCAGCTAATCAACCATCCGCAGAGCTACAGAACTTCAAAGTACATGTGACAGACACCTGCATCATCTTCCTTGCTTAAACTAATGAGAAAAAAGTTCCTCTCAGTCTACAGCTTGTGCTCATTAATAAACTGACATGATCTGAGCAAAGCGGTAACACCGGCTTAGAGTTTTGAAAGGCGACAAGTCTTGTGAAAGTGTGATGACAGAATATTTTGTAGGAAATAAAATTATTGGAGGTGGTTCAGAGTGTAAATGAACAAAAACCTCATTACAAAAAGAGTGGTCTCAAATAATGTACTAGGGAGGGGAGATAGGGGGGAGAAACTTCACATGTATCTTATTAGTCAAGGTTTTGCAAAATAAAAAAAAAAGATGGATCTGCTTGAGAAAGCTGCTGGTTCATGTGAAGCATATCAGAGCCTTTAGAAGTCAGAGAGAGCCAGAGACATAACAAAATGAGTTTTCTTGGTTTGTGGTGAAATGTTTGATAGCATAGCTCAAAGTTGTTGCATAAAGCTTGTCAAGTTTAAAAGATGGCAGAGCGTCAAGAGATTTTTAGCTGCAGTACTGAATAAATTCTAGCTTTAAAGATAAATCCCTTCACTGTTTGAGACATACAGAATGAATACATATGAATAATTCATATTTTAGGTTAAGCTGAAGCTTATTGTTAAAAGCAATATGATGGATAGTATCTTGTAAAAGTTGCCCACTTTTTAGTTTTAATTAAGGACAAATTAATTTACAAACTCAATACATTTATTTTAGTGAGACAATCTTTTGATCTACAGTAACTTACAAATCCCTAGGCTACAAATAAATCTGACTTTATTTTGCTGATTAAATAAGGAATGCTTAAAAATGCTTAGTGTTTTGTTGAGTTAAAGTTTTTAGGGTAAAAAACATTTTTTTTTCTTTTGGCCTGCAAGTACCTCTGTCCATATGGCAATAATTGGTTCAAAAATATAAATAAAAAAATAATAAAATAATAATTCAAAGGCTCACTCATTGGTCTAAATCTTTTTGGTTTATATACATTTGCATGGTCAAATTTGTGATAATGCTTAGGATATTGTATCATAGCAAGACAAGCGTTGTATTCACAGATTAATTTCATTGTGTTGCATTTTCATTGCTTTTTACTGTTGGATCGTAATGTGTGATATGTTTTTACTTTGATTTATATTTTAAACCTTTATTATACTCTTTGTTTTTTGTCATAATCAGAAATGGAGAAAGACATTCGGAATCAGTTGCAATCACTTGTCCTTATGTAATAAAACTAATAAAGAAAACAAAAAGTATCCACATACAATCTAGAGATATGTATAACCTTTCTCTTTTATTTTGTTTTTTCCTCATCGGTGTGAGGCATTATGGCTTTGCACAGAGCACAGTTAAATTACGATGCTAAGGAGCCGCTAAGGATGGCTGCATCACAACAGGGGGCCTAGCAACGCCACAGGGAGGAGGCCAGACTACTGCTGAGGCAGGGCACAGATGTCTTCTGCTTCAACTAGTTTGACTGGCTGCATACCAGTGGAAGATGGTTCTTCTACAGGTGGGTGAACAAAGATTGAAAATAAGGATTCAGAGTGTAGACACACAGCTGGAGGAAAATCCTGTCAAGTTAGGGAGAAAACAAAAGGACGTGAAGACATTGAATAAGTTGCAAAGAGTAAATGAGAATGATGGATGGAGGAGAGGGACAAGGAGGGATGACAGCAGATAATAACAGGGGCTATTGAATAGTGACATAATGAGGAGAACTGAAATGTGATTGATGAGGAAGAGATTAATAAGGCAGAAGCAAAGGAGATTAAAAAAAGGGTGAGAAATGTAAAAGATAGACATAAACTGAGGTATATTAAATCAGGCTATTACTCTCTCCTGACACAATATACACTTTAGAGCAAGGTTAGATAAGAGAACATGCTTGCTCATTTCAAAAGTACAACACTGACGTATCCACACAAGACAAATAGAAATTAACTTTTAAAAATATGGTGATGGGGAAAAAAGAGGAGTTTTAGAGAAGGTGGTGAGACAGGTGAGTGACTGGGAGCCTTGAGAGAAAGATGAGAGGAAGAGGAAAGAAATAAGCTGAGTTTTGAGGGAAAGAAACAGCAGAGGTGAGAGGGAATTGTTTGAAGAGATTAACTCAAGTACTGCAGAAATAAGGTCAAAATAGAAAAAAAGAAGAAAAAAATCTAACTCTGTGGGCGCTAATATGTTGCTTCAACCTTTCTATAATTTCCAAAACACATCTGATATTTTCTAAGTCTGACCAGAGTCTAACTGTTGTTGCTATGGTTTCAGTGGCCGTATCCTCTTTCTGTCAGCCAGTATACAGTCCTTAACTCAACAACACCCCCATTTCTCTTGAGACTGGATTAGAGCTTGTCTTTAAAAACAAAGAATTCACACTAATAGTCTAAAAACCCCACACCGATGTGTGAGTAAAATGCTGATGCAGCTTTTGGAGGAGAACTACAAAAGGTCCACGTGCGCTCCCACCAAAGCCTTAAATAACAGAGGTGTGTGTGGGACCTCAAGGTGGTATGTAGGAGTTTTTAGTCATCATTAGATAACTTCTGCACAAGATCCCTGGTCTTTACAGAATACAGATAGTAAGGCCTACAGCAAAGCTTGACCTAGGCATGTAAGAGAGGATTACAAGAATACATAAAAATCACAAACACCCACCATGGCCGTGAGTGTTAAATGTTCTTCTGAGAGTCTGCAGGGATGAATCATTAGGGGGTATCGTTGTGCAGTCACGTGTTTTTACTTTAACAGGAATTTTAGAGCTAAAAGAAAACTTACAACTAGTCTTAGGAAAAAAGTTTACTCCGAGAATCAATTGTTTACATTTTATAGACAAAAAACAATCAGACCCACAGGGTAAATTCTCTCATAATTTCTCTGTTAGATGAACTCTACTTATCCCATACACAAAGACACACTGTTTATGGAAGTAATAGTGAACGCTGCTGTCCATGGACTAATTTTAAAGCTGTTGAACAATGGGAGCCAATACTATTGTCACAAGGTTGTAACAAAACAAAGGACGGTAAGGTAAGGAAAGAGAAGCACAAGTAATACCAATGGACTTTTTATGAAGTAAAAGATCTTTTTCCCTACAGAAATCTGTTTGGCTTTGGGATGAGGAGTGATGGGATTGTGAAGTGATGCACTTCACTGACAGACTTTTTTCATAATTTCAGAATTACAATTTCCACTGTCCAGATTTACAGTGTCTGGCTTCTACTGGTGCAGAATTATGTCGCATACCTCAGGTTAATGACGTAAAAGTTGGATAAAATGCGACATGACCTTTCAGATTGCAAACGCTATGAAAGCTATTGGATATGTATCCAGTTTGGTATCTCATATGGACATATTTGATTTTGGGCAGTGGGTGGAAAATTTGGAATTGGGTTGTTAAGACTGCTTTGAAAAAGTTAGATATTGATCACATCTGGGCAACAAAGATCAGGTTTGGGTCACATTTGTCTGCTGTGTGAATTTAACCCTCAGTAACAACAATCTACATTGATGGTTGTTGTACATCGGCACTTGTGGCGTGTACTACAGCACATCTATGAAGCACAAGCAGGAAGTCACCAAAAGACTTGTCCAAAAATCATTCAATCAAGGATAATATTTATGCAATGTTTTAAAAATTACTGGATTTTCCTGCAAATGCATACTCTGTAGTTTTCCTCCATGTCAAAATGAGATATACTTATAGTGGAAATGCAACATGTTTGTCTCTGTAGACCCTCCTAACAGGAATAATGCAGAGAATGGTTGGATGAATGTTATGTATTTAGGTTGTCATTTTAATTCTCAGATAAATTCAGAGGTTATTTTCTCTGAAAGGACACATTTTTCAGATATTTTTTCTGATGAATTTTGTTTCTGTTGTTTTGCCAGCGTTAAATATGCAAAATCTAACTTAGCCTGAGGTATTATTATCAATTGTAATACATTTTAAATTAATTACTCAAGCTTTGTGTTTATCAGGAATAACAAAGAAAATACATTTAATTCAGCCAACATCTGACTGCTGCAGCTGCAGAGTAGTTGTCAAATTAGTTTCCCATTCATTCTCTTTCAATTTAAAATTCAATTAACTTCTTCACTGATTAAGTTTTGCCTCCAGATGTGCCACCTAAACCTGATGAGTAGAATTAAAATGGGAATAAATTACCAAAAAGTGTCAGATAGCAATAAAAAATTGGCTCGGGAAATTTTTCTAGGTTTCATTTCTCATTTTCAAGAATTGATATTCTTGTTTTTCATGGATATTTAAGCAAAAATATGTTTGTTTGTGTGGATTATAGATTTTGCAACAACAGATGCTAACTTGCAACTAAAAATATTTATTTTTTAGGGTTTAAAAAAAGTAGGAAAATACAGTTACAGAAAATATGCATATATGGACCAGATGGAAGGAGTGCAACATCTACTTTCTTTCAAGTGAGTTAAAAAGGAAAACCCTTGCAGGGAGATTAATTGTTTATCTTGTGAGACAACAAGAAAGAAACACCTGTACTGAACATAATCACTGCCAACAACGACACGACAGAACAACTAATTAGTAGACTTATGCTGATAAGAGAAAAGAAATCCAAATATTAAAGAAAATAAAAGACATTAGAGTAAGTTTCTGAAAAAACGCTTCCGAAGTTATTAATTTCATGAAGCCTTTTTTTTAAAACACAGAACAGGGTACCTTTACCGCTTAGCGGTGGGAATTTCAAGGTTTTATCTTGTCATTCTTTCCGGGGGAAGAGTGATGAAAACTTTTTTTCTTTGTGGTTGCATAATTTCTTGGTACTGATTACAATAATGCACACCAGTTCCACTGTGAATTCACTGTATCTGGCTGTCAACCAAATAGACCGACTGTTATCTTATGGAAGGAAGGGGACATGGTGTCAGCTGAGCTGGTGATAGGAAAGGTTGGTGACCGCAGTGATGGCTCACACCTGCAGCCAGCAAGCAGCCTTGGGCCAACAGTTCATCATCACTTGGCAGGGGCAGCAGACTGAGCTGACAACACGTGGGCTTCGCACTCTGAATACTGAGCAGCCGGCACTCTTTAAAGAAAGACACACTGGCTTTGCTTAAAATAGCAGGTATTAAAAAATACGAAAGTACAAAAATAGCAAAGACGTTTGAGTCTATGAGTTCGCCACACTTCCACACTTGTACTCTGAAAAAAAAAACTCTGAAAAATTCAAGTGCAACAGAGACTCTGATATTGCATAAGAAATTCTGAGTGATGCTTGTACACCCGGTACTAGTGGTAACATTCCAGTTTACTCTCAGCTGAGTTTGAAAACCATAAACTTTAAATAAGAGATGGTTTTTCCCAGTGATGATGCTGTTCTGAAGCTTCGAAAGTGCTCTACAAATTTCATCACTCTCTCGGATGATTCTGTTGGGATGTCAAGATGTTGGCAGGGATTCTATGTACAGAAAATATTTATTTGAAGGCTAGGAAATAGTCTTTATTCTTTATTTCCATTACTGTCTCTTAATACTTCATAAGAAAAGGTAATGTGTTCTCAGTAGTGGCATTAGGATTAAAATGATTGTGGTTATAGTTAAAATGCAGTAATTTATTGTAACTAGACTCATTCCCAATCCAAATTCTAGTTAACCTTTGTAAAGATGATCTATGAAAAAAATTATTTTTGCCTTTTCTGGCTTTTTAAACTAGCGAATTTTCATGTGTTGTATTAAACTGCACTGTCTCTTTAAAAAAAAAATCAAATCAAATCAATGTATTTTTACAGCAGTAGCAAAGACAGACATGCTTTGCAACCCTAGCAAAAAAGTAAAATATGTTGTTTAGACATTGAATGAAGCAGGTAAGGTAGTCTCATTATCCAATGTCAAACATCTCCAGTAAGCAATAAATTATCTTGCTAATTATCCTGGTAAATAGAAATATTTTTGTAATCCAGGCTTCCTTTAAGCAGGAAAAATCTGACAGTAAAGAAATGTTCTGTGTCTCTTCATACACTGTATGAAAGTATCATGCAGTACAGATATTACAGATAGTGCAATGAAACTTTACTTTCAATTCTTCTTTGTCCTCACCATATTACTGCCAGGATGTGTGAAGATGGCCCTCTGATTACACAGTAGCGGTGAATTGTCCCACCAAAGATAATCACGAAGCAATTACTGTAAGAGCACTTCATCCTTTCTTATCCAGGGTGACCCATATTGTGAAGATAGGAGCTGTGTGTTGGGCTCAAGGACACTTCAACAGACGTCACGTCAGTTCACTGACACACCTTATCTTTTCTTGGAATCAAACTTGTGACCTTTGTTTCCTCTTTCCCCATCTGCTTGGTCAATTCACACACTAGAGTTTCACAATGCAAAAATTTGAATGAGAGACTTAGTTTAGGGAGAGAAAAGGTGAAATGAAGGAAGGAATCATTGTGAGAAGTGCAAAATACTTTAACTTTCATCTACCAAAGTTCCATGATTTGAGCACATCGTTTGTAACATGGAAAAAGTGACATTTTTATTGGAATTAAGTCTAAATTCTAATGTGCCAGACAATGTGAGATTGAAATCACAACAAATTCAAGATTATTATAGACCTGGCAATTGCCTTGAGGTGCTGAAAACAAAATATGTTTCCATCATGTTTAGTGTTTTTTTTAATGTTCTATCCAGATATTTTGGTTTTGTTTTGGAAGCATAGAAAACATGTCTTATGAATTGTGATTTTTGCCCCAAACTGATTTCACATGAACTAAGCAAATTGTATGTACACATTTTGGTTGTCATATTTTATCTGCAGTTTCTATTGTTACCCTACAGTGAGGCATTATTAACTGGAAATGGACTTTGTTGGAAATGCAGGAAGAGACAAAACTTGATAACAAACCAGATTAAAATTTTGCTTCTCTGTAACAGTATATATGCAGAAGAAGTAATTAAGGCTTACTGATGACAGCTTTTGCCAACAGGCCACATACAATAGTTTGGTGTTAGCAACTTCTGAATTGATATTTCATACATTACTACCAGTAGAAAAAAGTGTTATGCACTGCTATGCTTAATGTCAACGTCATGATAAATAATTTAAAATCTTTTCTATCTTTATTGTGACTGTGTGTTTTAACTAAATCTGATTGAAAAAAAGTAAAAAATAAAAATGGTGCAACAACATGGTTGAAAACTATACACACGTTTTTTTAGCACAACCAACAGTGGTGGTAACTGAATTTCCTCAGCTACATTTACTTGAAAAACGAGAAACGTTTTTGGAAAAAAACTCTTTTGGCAGTCGTTTTACCACGTCGTACATTTAACTTTTACTTCAGTAATATTATGACTAATGGGGAAAAGTTAGTTGAAAGCATGAAATGAAGACACAGTTTGAAGAATGAAAACCCTCACCAGAATGGACTCTCATTTACTCTCATTATTCGCTCCAAAGGAATATTATCATATTTACATATTATCTCAATTAGTGATGTCACGGCTGTTTTACCGGGAAGTTGGCTGGAAAATCCCAGTTCGTGACTGTTACAAACATCTACATTATTATGACGTGACTATGAATTGATTCATCTATTGCATTACCCTTTCTTCACAGAAGCCCATATTGTATTTGCCTAATTATGGAAAATGGCATTTTACAAATCTACACTCTAGCCACTCTACAAATCTTTCAGTCATACCTTTTCTGTAGATGCCAAAAGGTTTTCAGAGCATTTCACATATTTTTACTTGAGGCTTCATGAATTACAATGAGCAATCTCTAAAATAAATTTATCTTAGGAGCGTTTTACTTATGGCAGTGAGATGAGCTCTGCTTAGACTGCATAAACATTAGCAATGTAAGTGAAAGCCTGTCTTACAAGCTGTCTAATGAAATATGAAGTTGAAAAATGAAACGTGCAATATTTCTGGATCTTAAGCAATGCAAAGAAGGACAATTATTCATATCCCTTGAACATTTTTTTTATAATAACCACCAAATTCAGTGTATCTTATTGACATTTTAACTGATATAACAACACAGAAATCATATTAATGTTATGTAAAAGAAAAGGGACATTGTTTTCAAAATGTACACTTCAAGCTTCGGGCACAACTGAAAATGTGTGGAAATTGCCCACAAACAGGAGGAAGAAAAGAAGATAAATCAGAGAAGATCCACATCTCAGGAGGAAGAATCTGATGGCAGGGCTGCCATTAGTCTTGCACTATATAAATATAGACTTTGCAGAACAATGGCAGGCAGAAAGCTATTTTAAAAGAAAGTTATATAAAGGTTATGGCCAACATGCAAAACACTGCATATGATGGAAATCTAGCACCACACAAAACCTTGAACTCATGGTCTCCATGAACCTGGCAGTATCATGTTCATGGGATCTTTCTGATAAGATGGATGGTAATCCCAGAAGCAAAGCAGATAGCTGCAAAATCAGGGGTTCGCAATCCAGCATGACACTAACCCTAAATATACAGCCAGAGCTATATTCATGTGTTAGAATGACCCAGTCAAAGTCCAGATCTGAGTCCAGTTCAGAATCCGAAACAGAAACGAAATATTGATGTTAACAGATACTGTCCAAACCATCAGGATAAGATTGAACTGTTTTGCAAAGAAAAATAAATGGTAAAAATGGTGTGCATATGCCCTGCATTTATTTATTGCTTAATCAAGTCTGAGCAGTCCAAAGTGATTTAAACTACATTCAGTCATTCACACACTTAAAGGTTTCAGTGGGCAAAAATTAACGTTTTGATATGTGAAAAGCTGGTGGAACCATTCTACTTTTATAAGGGTGAATGCAAGTAAATGCTCATCATTTCAGCCAGTTTCTGTGCTATCACATAAAACACCAACAAAGTACTTATTAATACTTTCCAAAGTTATCATAGGTGAACTTACAGTATGACTAATTTCATGAAGAATATTAATTATAGCATAGGAAAAATCTGCTATTTTCAAGCAGCCAATGTATAACAACAATAGCTGCTATACATATAAAATTGTATTCACAATTGTATTTTTTTTACAATTGTGATTTCGAACATTCCTTTTTGTTGTTTCTCTTGCTAAGCTTTCATCTTTCTGTTTTCTCCATTTATTTTTTTAAGGAATTCTCCCTTATAATGACATAATTAAAAACTTGAAATAAGCCACTTGTTATTTAACTTTTGATATTATCTCAAATGGTTCAGCTTCTCTGCTTTATACTGTCTTCTCAGACTCCTCCAAGCTTTATGAAAGTGGCTAAGTTGCATAAAAAGAGATGTTAGAGATTGTTAGAGAGACTAAAAATGAATGAACAAAATTAAAAGATGAAGTGCCATTGTCGGATTGATTTAAAAAGCTAATTATTGCCTTCATCAGCAATACACTCTATTATGGATGCTTAATATCCTCATAACTATTTCCTTGCCAGTGAAGGCATCTTTTTTTCAGCTTCCTTCATAAAAAAGTGATCACCAATAATGACTCTCGTAACAATGAGCATCTTCTTGCAAGCAAACCCTTTAAAGACCACCGCTCTCTATTAGAGGACTTGAAATGTGAGCAAAAACCGGCTCAGTTGTAGCCGGTGCTGGTGTCTGACGTGCTCTGTGTTCCTGAGCAGCTGTCTCCCTCAGATGTTTTTAAGCATTAGAGAACACTGTAGCTGACATGAATCTGACAGGCCAGCTCCAGAATTCCAACAGCTCAACGGCGACAGGATTGCAGTTCTGCTGTTTCATCTGCTCCGGATAAACTGTTCAAGCTTTCCTCACTTGATGTCAGAGTTTTAGTCTTCACAGCGGTTCATGTCATGGCAGTTTTCTATGTCATAGAGCTCTGAAGCGTGTGTGGGCGCTCACATACAGCCTGTCGTCACCTGACGGGGGCCCTCAGGCTGTTCAAGAAAGACCAGGAGAAACGACACGTTCATCAGAACCCAGAGGCACAAAACGACCTGCCGGAGGAGATCAAATGATATCTGTAGTCTTTAGAATCATCTCAAAAGCAAAAATAGTCCAAATGTCATATTTTGATAACCCCACCACTTAGCTGCTCATTTGAAATCACAAGGTGTGTCTCTTACATGTACATGTGTATAACAGACTATCTAAAATACAGAGTATCAGTGCATAAATGTTATTTAAAATGAGCAAAAAGCAGTACAAGTATTTGTGTAAAGGCAAGCAGGAGAATAAGCACTTTTGTTTGGAAGCAGTGCTGGTTATAAAGTCTAAAATCTCCAGGAAACAAGGATCTGCAATATGGTAACCCCCATCACTCCTTCCCATCAGCAACATTTTCCAAACCATTCCGAGGAATCACAGTGAATTTCCAGTACAGACGGAATATAGATTACAGCTTCTCCAGCAGGTACTGGGTCTGCCTCAGGGTCTCCTTCCAGCAGGACGTGCATAAAAACAACTAAAGTCTGCAGTCATTCTGATCAAATACAGCAGCTAGTTATTTTATGCTGCTTTTTTGTATCTGAAAGATACATTCATGTTTCAGCTTGGATCATTCTTCAATATGAGAAACTGGAGCAGATGTTGTATTACTTCACATAGTAATCCTCTCTCTATCTCATGTCTCACCCTAACATCAGTAACTGAAGAGGGGCCCGTGATGCTTAAACACAGAATACACAGAAATCCATCTGAAACCAGCACAGAGGGAGCGGTCTCTCTTTTCCCAGTTCAGATCGATGGTCTTAAAGGATCTGACTGTCATCCTCACCACTTCACACTCAGTTCCGTCTTCCAGCTTCTGAACATTATTCCAGAGAGGCTACATCTGTGAAGGCAAATGTTAAAATATTCCCCAGAGATCATCTACGCAGTTCCCTTTATTAAGTCATTAAGTTGATATAAAGAGCCCTCAGTGTGACCACAGAATGTCATATATTTCCACAATCTGCTGCTGCAGATAGCAGTTACATCAGCAATACCAGACTGAGATGAGAATTTGTGGTTATCTCTTAAAAAAATGGCACTCTAAATGAGAAAAATATCCAAAATGTGTTGTCAAAACATACTAAGTGGCATTAACTTGGATATTATGTTTTAAAGTATTTGAGTTAAAGCTTGTCTTTGTGAATGCAAAGTGACTCTCTTTGTCTTTGACATCCGCAATACTAAGACCTTCCTCTGAAAACCCTGCAGGGTCCTTATTTTTTCTACGAATGTCCTATAAGTTTTCACACTATTTGTCAAAGAAGGATGTGACAGAAAAGTCATCAACACACGAGAATATAAAGGAATCCTTGCAGAAATCCATTATCCAATATCAATACTCCCTCCCTTATGTCATCCTGTACAGCAACTCAACATTCACAGGGGAACAATCCCTTCCAACCTGTTCAGACAGCATTAAATTGAATGAAGGCTGAATAGTGAAATGAGGAGTTTGGGAGGGAATAAATTTGGCATAAGGCATCTGAGCGTGCACAGCGAAGACAAAAAAAATAATTTAATTACCATTCGCTTTCTTTATTGTGAGTCATGTTGCAGAAAGCATGACTGTGCTATTGATCCATAATGGCTCGTGTTCCCTCCTGCTGCTTCCACTTGCTGGTTAAGGGTGTGTTTAGAAGGGATTAGAATGTTTATTTGGCACGAGCTAATGAGATTTTAGGGACGACAAATGAGCGCTTTCATTCCCGAAAGATAAGCCTCTATTTTGGGTATCAGCTGAAATGATCAGAATTTCAAACCCCCTGTGGAGGATGCTAAAAACAAAACCTATGTTTGATTGCGCAGAGATTTGATGAAAACTGATAGCATTTTGTTTATTGCCAGATTATTTCAACGTCTTAGCTAAGTAAATGATAACATAACCATTTAATATTAAATCCAGGGTAAATTTTATATATTTTCTTCTCATAATTAAACATCTGAGCAGTCAAAAATCCTTTATTATTAAGGAAATGATGCAGCTTTAAACTTTGTGTTCCGTTTTTATTTCTATTGAAGGTACTCCTTGCCCTGAACTTTTACATTAAGCTGCATGTCTTTCCTTGAATGATTTGAGGCATCAACTTTATCTTCTTCAGCTCTGTCTATAGAATATCTCCTTAGCTCAATGCATTTGTGTTTAGTTTTATTTTATTCCCTGGTTAAGCCAATAACACAGCTATAGCTTCCACTACTTTCATGCTATATTTACTTTTTCGTTCCATAGAAAGTATTTCTGCATTGTGTTATTTGTGTACTCTGGTAGTTTCTGCATAGAAAGTACTCCAGGTGTGTTTATTTTCTGCTATCCCTACGACAGATAAATTCTCTCAAGCCTGGTTCTGGTGGAGACTTCTTCCTGTTAAGTTAAGTGTTTACTTTCTACTGTCGCCTGTTGCTTGCCCAGCATGGTTTTCTGATCAGCATGACTCAATGTTACTGAAATCTTCCTGAGGTTGTTGTTATCCTTTCAGCAGCATCTCACTTTTCACAGCTGTGTGCACACAGAATTAGCAGATGTTTTGCGTCGGATGCCCTTTCTGGCGCAACCCTCCTGATTATCCCCAGAAAGGAATTGGATTCAAAGTGGGAACGCAGCCAGCTGTTCTACACCCAAGCAACTCTGTTTTAAATAATTGTTCAAAAATTATATTAAATTGTCAACTGGATTATATATGGTGCTGTAACCTGGATTCAATCTGACTAATTGATAAATACGATTAGAACCAGTTCGTCTCATAAACCGCCTTTAGTTTATTTTTTTTGTGAACTGGAATCACAAAATAAACTGCACTTAAATGACTCCTTATTTAAAACAAACTATCCCCTCCTGCCAGATAAAAACAGGTCAAAGAAGGTGTGTTTGTAACTATACAATAAATGTTTAATTTTAACGTCACAGTACAATCAATTATCAATTATTGATGATGTTTCTTTCACTATTCTGACTTTTAAAAACACCGAGGCTTTAGTAAAGATATTGTCTCTTACTTAACAATCCAAAAAGCACAGACTGCGCATTACTTAAAATTCTGATCCACATCTGTTCCTCTGCTCTGCCTTGAAAAAATAAATAAATAAGAAGTGGTGGAAGCGTGATATCTGCAGCATTACGAAGCAATCTAAAAGATTCACAAATTCTCTTGCAGAGGAAAACTATGTTCTACATAAGATAAGAAATGATGCAGGGGCCTTTGCAGGTGTGCACATCAGCATATGCAGATTGTTAGAGAGGAAATTATTATTCTGCACATTTTTCTGAAGAGTTTTTGCTCAAAGGAGAGTTCCTGGATCTGGAGCCTGAAGACCGCTCTGTGTTTGTGTTTGTATCCACACAAAGTGTCTGGTCTCATAGCAAAACAATCGAGACACCTGCCGGCTACCCCTGCCAAACCCTGATAATATGGAAAAAAAGGTGTGAGCCTTGGGCAGATACTGCCTTGTAAAGGTCAGGAAGGATTCAAAGAACCATTTCGTCGCCCCATTCCACGTGTTTGTTCTTAACAAAACCAACTTTTACACCCTGGTTTATTAACATGATCAAATAAAAGACATAAAACAGCTCGTTGTGGACTCTGATCATTTTTATTACAAAAAGAAGAGCAGCTCAAGGCAAAGAAACAGATCGAAACAAAAGGCTCCAGAACAGACAGAAAAAAGCCTACTTGAGCAACTGACCCACAACTACAACGTCAGGATTAAAGCACTTCACCATTTATCATGCATGGACAGGATACTCTGCAGAATATACGTGCAAAGGAAAAATAAAAGAGAGAGAGAGTCAGAGAAACTCACCTCAGCACAACATTGCGACATCTGCGTTTTGCAGTAAAAGGCCACATCAGACCACAAGAACATCACATTTCCTCAAAAGGATCACAGCTCACTTTGTGTCCAACCAGGGACAAGAGTTTTTTAAAAGTTTTTTTCCAGTCATTTTTTTAGCAAGTTATATGACATCTGTGAAGAGCAAAGACACTGTTGCAATAGAGTCTCCAGTGTGTTTGCTACCTACGATAATGTAAACAATCTACACTATAAGGCGCACAGTTGAAAAGTTGCCCAAAGAAAGAGCCACAACATTAGTTTGTAAAGGGTTGGATGTGAAAATGCTTCATCATCTTCAACATCAACACTCTGCAGATCTGGCATACCAACTGTCAATATACCAACTGCAGGCAGTAAAATGCTGTTTAGATTTTTTTTAATGGCCGTCACACACAAATGCACTCACTCATATACACAGACATACATAATAAAAATTAAAAATTAAAAATATTAACCCATTTTCTCTCTTTTACCTAGAACATATTTTAAGTTAGGCACACATTACAGCACAGTCATTTTTTAATTTTTTTTTACTTCAACGCCTCTTTTGGTTGTTTACATCTAAACCCGATGAAACCAAAACCCCTCAGTAACTGAAGGGACACATACAGGTTAGTTTTTTCTTCCTATCACACACACACATAACAGTAAATAACTCATTGCTGGCGTCTGTCTGTTCAATTCGTTCCGAAGCATTAAAGGGAACTTTTCAACCAAAAATGTCTTCTTTCTGATTGTGACACCTGCTTTATGACTCTATAATTTTTTTTAGAACTTTTCTATTTCTAATAAAGACATAAGGCAATCAAATTCCTTTCTGAATGGATCATATCACACAAAGTCTTCTGGACCTCTTTGCAAATTAAAAAATACTCTTAAAAAATGACCTCAACAACCCAAACTAGTCACACTGCATTTCTCTAAGCTATATTAAACACTGATTGTCTACATTATCCATAAAAATTTTAGGATGTGATCAGATGTAAACACTGCCACTATTTATCTGGCTTATATATCAAAAAACACTGGACCCTGTGTGAACTGTGAGGAAACACCTTCAGACATGAGACGGAGGAGTGAGGTAGTCCACAAAACAACGGATGGCGGGGAAACATGATTGTGAACCTTGGAGATGTTCACGAGTTATTTTTTCTAGGTCCGAGTCATGTCTTTGAGGGTCAAGTCTGAGCCATGTCTTAATTTTATGATGACTAAAAGTACAATTTTCTGACCGGATCCATAGCAACCATCTGCCTAAAACACAGAACTTCTTTAGGTTGTGAATTCAAATCATTATCCTTGAGCATTTCACATTTTTACGCAATATTCAATTCAACATGTTAAAAAATTTTATTTTGAAAATTCATAGGGTAGAATTTTTTCCACATTAAAACTATAAATTCATATTTAATTTCAAGGACAACATGTGTAGAACATTCAGCTGATCTACACTTGATAGGCTACTTTCATCCTGATCACATGAGATAAACGTTGTTTCAGGTAAGTCCTAGTCCAAGTCTGAGTCAAGTCTTTAGAGTACAAGTTTAACTGAAATCCAAAGTCTTTGTTTTAGCGATTTAAGGGCAACTTGCCTCTTAGTTTCAGACTTGAGTTCCTATTTCTAGTGAACCTTTACGAGTTCTTATTCATCATCTTAGTGTGCGGGTTGACAGATTCGCTTCAAACTATGGATCCTGTGATAACTGACAGAACTTTCTTATTTGGCAGAGAGAAGCTGTTAAACTCTTTTCACAACCAATCATAATCAACTGGAACCTTTGGAGAATTTTTCAGAAAAATTAAAATTTTTCAAGTGAATCAGCAGTCATTCGAACGTAGGGCAGCAGTGCTTTGTAAGTATCAATCCAGTCTAATTTTGTTTGGGCTCCTCAGACAATGCGGTAATCAAAGGTGTCCTTTTCAGTGTGGTCTGTCCAGTTGGATGAGGGCATGCTGCGGTAAGGATCGAGCAGGATGCGGAAGCAACGCACGATTAGCAGGGCCAGGAAGATGAAGAGCAGCAGCACAAAGACAAAGGCAGCCTTCTGCTCCAACGTCAGGTAGGAGGGGACATGGTGGCCACCTCCCGACGAGGACAGCGTGCTGCTGAAGAGGCCCTCGGCCATCCTGGGCACATCCATGCTTGACCGTCTCGGCTCCAGCGCTTTGTCGTTTGTTGAAAGATTTCTGAGTGAAATTTGAGTTCAACGGGTTAAGACCTGTGAGAAAACGCAAACAGATAGGTTAGAGATTATGTCCGCTGAGATTTGACAGCTGAAAGAGTGAAACCAAAAAAAAAAGTAAAAATACTTTTTTAGACTTCACAAATGGACATAAAGAGTCTCAGGCCAGAATGAATTTGCTTATGGATGAGTCTATTTTTGGAACTCCAGCCACAAAGCTTAATCAGTGAATAACAACAACTCAGCATAAAAATCGAAATAGCTCTGGGGGTTTGAATTGTCAATGTGGAGTTTTTGTTATGCAACATTTATTGGAGGCAATGTGGTCTGGAGGTAGATAAGTCACTGGCATCATTATGCAGCCTGATATTGTGAACGTTTTCCGCCCTGTCCTCTGTGAGTTACTCTGATAGGCAGCATATCTGCGGCAGCAATTTAAATTCGGGAGAAACATTTATTTTTGAGCACAGGCAGGTATGAGGAAAAATGAATTTCTCCCCAGACAAGGTTGCATCAATGAAGCATGATTCCAGGTAGGTTTACAGCAGGAGGATGAAGGACAGATTATCAAGCAGATGCAGTGAACAGTTGCAGAGTCAAATATTGCAAACCTAATATAGATATATAAATCTTTAATGGGTTGTGGCTCATTAACTACAATTTTTATCACAAAAGTTGACTTTGGACTGTCATACTAACTTTTGTTTAGTGACAGTGCCTCTTTATGTTATTTTGTTTCTCCTTCACAGAACAAATCAAAATACTGAGAAACATTGACTTAATATTTGGGTTTGTTGTAAATTTTCTCCATATTACTTAAAAACCTTAAACAATAATTTGATTGGGATTTAACCATTAGACCAAACTGTCACCGTAAAGTGGGGGTTCGTCATTTTGTACTTACTTTGGGAAATTATGAATCAAACTATGATTGAAACTATGATTTATGGTAATAAATTCCAACATGTGGTTGCAAAATTGCAGAGGGCGCAAACTGAGTGAATGCTTTCCCAATGTCTGGTTTACCAAATGAATATTATCTTTACTAAGCCTCAAAACTAGGCATTTAGTTAATTAAATTATGCTTGTTAAAACTGGCTTTACTGATCAAATAATATATTTTTATATTTCGCTTTAACTTTAGATTTATTTTGTAGACATATGTGATAGTGTTGATAGTTAAAGGAAATGTTTAATTGAATTATATATCCTAGTAAGCTTGATTAGTTTAAAGAATGACAGACATATGTAAAGGAGAAAAACTGAAGTGAAGTGAAAACTTCAACAATTTTATTTGTGGTTAGCCCTATATTTGCCATGTTAAAACTCCAGTTCTTTATCATAGTTATAGAAAGAAATCAGTTTTTGCATTACATGACAGTGTTATCCTTTCTCTCTTACAGTCGTGACATTTTAGAAGTTCCAGCTGTTTTTCACTCCGAGGAACTGCTCCCTTGGTTTCATCACTGCAAATCCTCTGTTCTTATCCAAACTGAGACTGCTCTGACTGCTCTGACTGCTCCTACGGCTCATACGCCCAATCACAAGTACTTCAAACAACTCCAATGAAAAAAATAGATTATCCCTTTAAGGCTCATCTGCATCAGTTACAGATTTAAATGAAGGGGTACATCCATCATTTATATTATTACATAACCACCAACCCAGTACTGTATTTGACTGTTAATCAGAAGATAGCCACGGGTAAAGAAAAAATACTGATTTCACCGTACTACAACTTTAAATTAGATATGAATTAATATAGCAGATGTAAGGTTGCTTGTATTTTTATTTTTGAAGACCACAGATGATGATTTCTACTTACTATTACAAGTAATGCGAGTCATTTTAACATTAGTTTAACTTTACACCTGGAGGTTACATAGATTTTTCATATTTAGCCAATGTGAATAATAATGTAGAATCACTTTTTATGTGGTTAAAATATGCAGACTGCTACTGATCTTGAAGCCTAGAAGTGGGTGTTCGTATGAGTATAACGGCAAGCGCAACATTTCTTTTCTCCTAGTGATTTTGGCAGGCAGCTGGGTGCATCATTTGTTCAAACAGCATGGGGTCAAACAAAAACTTTGACAAGAAAACAGCTGTTTTCCTTTTCTATAGGCGAGGCAGGGTAGTTCAATCAATTTCACAACAGTAAGTGGATCCATTTAAGGCTGTTTCTCTAGCTGAGAAAATGGCCGGAGAGAGAAAATGTTGCTGAAAACAGAATTCATCTGAAAAGCAAGAGAATCTGTAAATACTGTCTATTAAAACCTTGTAAGACAATACCCAAATATATATGTTTTTTTGTTATTATTTATTGCTTATTATGAAGTATCTGACTGGTAAATTATGATAATGATAGACTTTTTTGTTTGTGTATAATTTGCTTAGAAATTAGGTAGTTCTTTATAGGAGGAGGTATTATGTAAAATCATTTTTCTTACCTGTATGTCATGATAACATTTTATTACCTAAACTTTGATTCTTTCATGCATGTTTGAGAAATTTTTGAATCTGTAATTTAGGGGAGCCTAAACACTTGTCATACTACCTAATTACACAAAGCTCCTCCAGACTAGTGGCAGCAGCAATTAGCAAACAGTTGCTGAAACTGCGCATCTGCTGAACTCAATTAGAAACTATTTCTCAGTTCAACTCTGTAAGAATGATTGTAAATGGCATAATGGAAAGGCAATGTTGTGAAGACGTATGAAGGCAGGGTGTCGGAAAGAACAGGAGTCTCTTCAAGGGACACAGGCTAATGTCAAGGCTTCAGATTGTGAAGTCGGCAGAGGTCAAAGCAGAGATTTAAGAGGATTCAGTTGAGGTGCTTCAGGATTGTAAGAATAAAATAACAATATTTTTTTTTTTGGTTGCATTTAATATATAGCGTGACATGCTTAGATCTTTTTCTCCTCCATGTCATTTTGAGATTTGTCACGGCAGTGCAAATGTTTCTGGGTAACGTTTACATAACCAAAATTCCCATCCTTTTTTCCCTTTTTTTTGTTTTGGGTTGTGTCCTTTGGATATGCTTCAGTAAGCATGGAGAGCCGTCTCAGACACTGACAATCACTTGGGAGAAACGCTGAATGTGTTATGAGACAACTCAAAGTGACAAGAGGAGCTGTCTCCTCCTGCCTTAGAGGAGGAGTGGTGATGGTGGTGGGGTCTTTCTGCAACTCACAAGAGAGACACAGATTGAGAAAATCCCAGCCCTGCCTCATTGATCAGCAGCCTGTAATCCATCACACTTAAAGCTCAAAAATGATATTGGACTACAGAGATTCATTGCTTTTACTGAGGAAAAAATGGTGAGCAACAAGATAGTTTTTCATTGGCCAATTGATATTCCACCAGTGTTTACTGTCATATTATCATCGGTTTGTCCTCCAATGACGCAGCCAGGTTACAGAGTATTATCACTATAGGCCAGAAACCAGTCAGCTATTTGTTACAAGGTTATGTAATTCACTTCAAAGCCTTGCAGCATTTATTTGATCAGTGACTCCATGACTAAGTACTTCGAGTTTGGGATCATTTCTTGACAGCATTTTTCTGGAGAAAAAATGGTTAAGCTCCCAGTGACGATTCAAAAAAGAGAGAAACCATCTGAAAAAGGGTATATCATCTGTCTCTGCTCATCAGCAAATGCTTTCTGTGACTATTTCCAAAAATAGTCACAGGATGAAAAAGACTCAAATACACTACGGTATGTCAGGTTTTAGAAACAATTCACCAGAATGAGTTATTTTAGTTCAATAGCAAATCAATTGCCTGGTAAAGATGTCAGTCTAGACTCAATGTGACAAAAATACTGAGCTAAATTTAGAAAAACAAGCAGGTTATTTTTGGAATGTTGATGTAAGCTGCAGGCACTGTCTGTGTTTGCCATAAATAAGGTTATAAAGAATTCAAAAGGTGTTTGTGTAGAGGGAAACGAAAAGGGTAATAGAATCACTAAGCTTTGAGAAAAATCATTTCTGTTTGTCTTTTATCATTAATCTACTGAAAAAATGAACAGACATGGTATATTCATTTTTAATAATACATATTACCAAAATTACAATTTTATTCTCAGACTTTGCATTTCTACACTGCTGATATAAAGCATTTATGCATATTGTTTTACATTAGTGAATAAGAGAATGGGCTATTTTCAATCAAATGGCTGTGTGTTTTCATACTAATGGGGTCTAATTTGTTGTTAATACATCTAAATATAAGGAACATAAGTGTGATAATAGGTAGACACACCCACCGATTTACTGATTGAGTCTCAGCACAGTGATGTCGCCATTTCAATATTGCCAAATGCTCTTTATTTAGCTACGAGCATGTTGTAATAATCTAGCTGTAAAATATAAAAATCCACCTTTGGGTTCAACACAGCGGGGCTCCTCGCTGTGCACGTGCATGCAATTAGAAACGTGTCCAAATTCCGTTTCTTTTCCTGCAACCGGTAAACCTTCCACACTTTAAATCTACTATTTCTTGGTGATAAACCGCGTTAAAATGCCTCCAGTATCAGTAGAAGCCATAGAAGATGCAGGAGAAAGTGACCGAGTCCAAACACTAACCTGTTGTTATCAGGGGAGCTCCACAGTCTCCGTCAGCGGCAGGTCTCCATTCCGGTGGATGCGACGGTATCCTTCAGCTTCCTTCACCGAAACAAGAGGCAGTAGCAAACAGATGCGTCCCGGCAGACCGCGGGGCTCCTCAGTTCATGGCAGAAAACAAAGCCTGACTCTGGGTATTTTTTTTTTCTGTCTATGCTGACTGAGCCCGGCAGACCTCACCCTTCACTGCTCCGCGATGGAGGTTTTTTCACGCCCCTCTCTCTCCTGGCGCGCCGCTCATCGCCACAGTAACATGGTCACGGAAGTACCCTGTCGCTACTGGCAACCTGTTGCCATAGCAATCCTCCAGGTAGGGTATGGATGCTGCAAGTGGATAAGTTAGAGGTGTGGTCATGGTTAAACTGAGTGGGAGATGTATGATAATGTACAGTTCCACACACATACATTAACACAGGTGTGTAAAAATACAGTAGATGCATTACCATGTTACTACAGTAGTAAAATCTCACACAAGAAATGATACAGTTTCATCCTTGTATTATCTATACTTAACTCTTGGAGCATAAGGGGGCTCATATCCAGCGATCATTGGCTGAGAGGCAGGTTACACCCTGGACATACACACGTAGCAGTCATGTTTTTGGACTATGAGAGAAAGCTGAAGTACCCGGAGGAGAGAACCCATGAATTCACAAGGAAAACATGCAAACTCTGAACAGAAAAAAAAAAACAGGCCAGGATCTGAACCCTGGACTTTTTTGCTGCAAGGCAACAGTGCTACCAACTACATCACTGTGCCTAAACATTTCCAACCAACATTTTGATTTCATTTATTTGGTGGCAATAAAATGATCCTCTCCAGACCTACTTAATTGTTTTCATTACCCTTCTCAATAGCCAATGGAAACATATTGATTGGTCTACAATATCAAGGCACGTTTGGAATTGCTGACCAAGGTTTTACATGTTTTCACTGTTATTTTGGTGATGAGCACTAAGTATTTAAGGTCAGAAGGCCTCCTTGCCATCATCCTAATATTCAGCTCCCTATGACATTCTTCCAATATTTTTTTTTTAGCAGGCTAGAGTGTATAGGAACTATAATTATTTCTCTATGACTTTATGTTTCCCTGCAGTGTAAATAAGGGGAAAATGTTGAAGAACATTACAAAATGTTATCCCTGCACAGGGATAACATTTTGAATGCTCATTTTAAAAATCCACCAAGCACCCTAAGGTTCTTCTATCACAACAATACAGTACACACTACATATGTTCTGTGTATTCATAACAGACTTGGGGAGCTCTTTGTCAAGTTGAATGAATTGCCCCCACCAAAAAACAAAACAAAACACAGAAGACCTAGCAATATCCCTGAAATGTCAAGATGTTTCTGTGTACATTTCGCATCTATTGCTACATAAAATTAGCCTCTACATACATTTTGGAGGTTTGGGGTTGTGGGGTTGGATGCAGTTAGTCTGTGTCTTGCTTACAAGAACAAAGAAAAGAAAGGAAAGATAAGAAAGTATTTTGTTTCATGTAACTCAGCTGCATCCCACTGGCAGGCACAGAAACAGCTGAGACCTTGGAGGAAGCGTTGGTTCATGAAGTGCAGATTAACCGTGATGAGGAGTTTGGAAAAAGGTTTGAGGTTATAATATTTAGGAATCCACTGTGAGTGTTCAGCAGTAGCACTGCGTCTCCATCTGGTGGACTTAATGGAGAACTACATGTGGGCACACTTAATGTTTAAACTAAGATCACCTTGGCATTTATTGCAACTGACTGGCTAGTATTAATAATAATTCATATTTTTAAGGAGTAATTTAATGGGGAATACTTTAACCAGAAGTTGATGATAAATAAGATTTAAATATACTTCAATAAACCTTTAAACTCCACATTAATCACTTTACACAGTGATTACCGTTATTCATAGGCTCATCTGAAACTCACTAAGTGAAACACATCTATCTTTCTTTGTTTGGCTAACTACTTTTTTTTTTTTTACAGATGATTTATTAAGCTTCGTGAATATTTAGCTTGTCGTGTAGATGTCAGATTAATATCAAAGTTGAAATAATGATAATTGTAAAAATGTCAGATCTCCTAATTCAATTCAAATGCTAAACTTGAATGTTGTCTTGTTTCCTTACCATAGTCACTTTTGTTCTTTGAAAGGTTGCAGCGATATGCTAATTATTCTTCATCACTATGGGAGTCCAAAATGCAAACTGATTGATCAAAATGTATTAATCTATTCAGTGTTCTTTCCAAACAAACAATGCCATCTCAATTGCAAATGCAAAGACTTGTGCTTTGAATTTTAACTATGAGGTTATTATATCTATTATTATATCAAAATATCTAGTAATTTACTCCACACCTTCAAAGGTGACCTTAAATGTTTTAGCTGCTCAAAGTTAAATTTTGTCAATTTCGTTACTAAAACAAGTCATTTTTCTTGAGTGATAATTTAGATAAAACTTTGTGTCTAAGGAAGCTTATTTCACTTTAACTTTGCCTTTGTGCCTTGGCAAGCTCAAAACCTTTTAGATGTGGGATGTTTTATCTTTAATTCAATGACCTCCAAGCCCTATCACAAAGGAATTAATTATGTTAAATGTTAAAAAAATAATTGTTGGCTTGGCAGGAATGCTACTAATTGTGGTTGCTGCCTTTTTTCTCTGTCTATTGACAATTTCTCTCACTTTGTTGATAAGAACATTTGCTGTTTGATTTTTAAAAGTCTGAGTTAGAAATAAATCATATATATGCATATGTATACTAATTAGGATTAGGCATAAGAATACGATCACTCACTTAATGGTCTGTTGGATCCCAATTTTCTGAGATTTAGAGGCCAAGTTAGCATCTCAGATCCATTTCTGTGCTTCTAAAGTAACTCTTTATCTTTCTGGTTTGTGGCAGGTTGTGCTACTATGTTGAAATGGGGGAAATAAGATTTGTGTGAAAGGATTAACATGATCTTCAGCAATAATTAGGTAGGTGGTACATGTCAAAGGGACACATACATGAATGTTTCCAAGAAGAACATTGCCCAAGGTATTACACTGCCTCCCCTTCACTTTCTTCATATACTGCATTCTACAGTCATCTGTTTCTAAGTGACGGATCATCCATATGATGTAAAGGAAAACATGGTTTCTTAGATCAGGTCATCTTTTTCCACAGGTCCATGCTCCAATTCTGATGCTTGGACAGCCATTGTTGTTACTTACAGCCATGAACAGGGTTTCCATGACTGATCTGGGGCTATCCAACCTCCAAGGCATTGAACTTTGATACACTGTGTATGCCTGTATGGTGCATGTAATATACTACTCCTCATCATGTTGAAACAATAACGAGAAGTTGTTCAGGTTACAGAGCAACTTCCATCCCATCAGAAAACATCAGAAAAACATCATACAAAAAAAAAAAAAGAAACAGTGAGTAAAGCGCCAAAACTTTCAGGCAAAACACTGTGGAGCCTTCAGTTGGAACCTGCTCACTCAATCCCTCCCAGAAG
Source organism: Xiphophorus maculatus (assembly GCF_002775205.1). Lineage (NCBI taxonomy): Eukaryota > Metazoa > Chordata > Actinopteri > Cyprinodontiformes > Poeciliidae > Xiphophorus > Xiphophorus maculatus. Next base: position 9,215,446 of record NC_036445.1, read on the forward strand.
CTCAGTTATCCTTTTATTTTGTAAATTGTACCTGGCTTGTGTCTACCTGGCTGAGGATCATTTTGACACAGGTACTGATCCGCTCTGCCTGGGGCTGCCAAATGTCAACCCAAACCACATCTGATGCTGCGGCACTGACTCAGAGCAACTAGAAAATAAAATACGTTTTATCTGTTGCATACACCTGCAGTTTCAGTTTCAGATTCTGTTGTCAGGGCTAAAACTTCAAACTTTCTGTTAACGGTTGATTGATATTACTTAAGTCTTAAAACTTTGGATACGTGACTCAAAAAATCAGTAGTTCATGACATGGACGATATGAATCATTTTCTAGGGAAGGCATGACTACTCAAACAGAAATATTGATCAGCTCCCCCATAGGCATTTATTTATGTGCATGTATATCAGAGAGGAGAACACATTGTCTGTGTTTGTACTGTAATAAAATGTGGTCTTACTACACAGGCGACCAATAACAATAAATTATCTGATTCAAACTTTCACATTTGGTATCAAATTAAAAGACTGTTTGACAGTTTTCTTTAATAAATCTTGAGTGCATTTAATCATCTCCATATTAAAAAACTTAACTTTGCCAAAACTGGGCTTGTTAGTTTTATAGCAGACAAATATTGTAGCAGTATCAACTTAGGTTGGGATTGCAGTGAAAAGCTCAATCCTTGCTCTACACATTATGTGCTATAAGATATTTCATTTCTTCCATTTGTTTTACATACATGGCTTATTTTATTTTAATATAAATTTCAGCACTGTTTTGAACTAAAGTAAAAATTAGATGTATTTTCATATTTTTTAGATTTTATTTTTTTGCTTATTAACAGGAGAATAAAATATAAATTTAAACTCTGCACTTCTGCCACTTTTTTTATCTGTATATCTCCATATACTTATATATAAACATATACATTCTCAGTTGTAAAACTTTTTACGCTATATGTCTAGTTATTGTACATCTATTTATTAATTGTTTAGGATAGTTTTCGTTAGACTGTGTTTTTTATTGTTACTCAATGTTAGTAACGCCCTGTCTTGTATCACTGTGGGATAGTGAGAAACGTCATTTCGATTCCCTTGTATGTCTGGACATGTAAGAGGAATTGACAATAAAGCTGATTGATTGATTGATTAGAATCATCTATAGGCAAACAATAAATAAAAATATATTGATGTTAAATATGAATCAATTCAGTTTCTACATTTGTACATGGTTGCATTTCATTTCATTTCATTCTATTTGTCAATTACTATCATCCCATTTATTTTTATTGACTTTGTTTGCATGCTTGTATCTTATCTTCTGCATAAATACATTTTATTACAATTCCCTTAATAAACTCCAACTGACTTTTGATGTGAATTGATAGATCAAGAAATTAAGAGCTTTTCTTTTAGTCTTTCTTGAACCAAGAATTTTACAACATTGCATGCAAATCTTGTTTGATTCACCAAGGCTCCACATCAGCCAATCTACATGTTTTGCAGGGGAAGGAGTGACACAGATGGATACTTACATGCAACCATAAGCAAGCTTTCAGGCTCAGAATGAGGCAGACGGACGGTTTTGACAGACTCCCTCTTGTGTTGCAGGGAAGCTGGATTCCCGTGAGATTTAGCGGATTTGAATCCTGACAGAATCCATCTTCTCAGGCTTAGAGCTTCTTATTGTGGTCGAAACACAACAGATGAAGCTAATCAACATCCAATGCTGGCTCCAGGATTAGTTTCAAAGTATGAGGTCAGAAATGGTGTCTATGCTACTTAAGAACAGCAGCTCATTTGTTGCTTGAAAGTACTGCAAATGACACTGAAGGCTTTTACTCACATTTGACTTTGCTCTCCAGAGAATATGATTTTACCAACTGTTTCAATTTAGTTAGCAACATACAGAGATAGACAGATGGCCAATTCAATAACCTGCCAAGGAGATTTTTAAAGTGTCTGTCTTTATCCAGAGAGCTTCCATAGACGACTACGTCCTACAGTGACAAACCATCTGGCGAATAAACTTCGACAGCTTCAGTCTAAAAACAGAATGCAGTCAAACAGCTCAAACAGTGTGGCTGCAACACAGATGAGTGAACCTGAAGGCATGGAGCCTACCAGAAACTATACTGTAACAAGGCTTAGTGACAATGCTCAAATTGGGAGTCAGAGGAAGGTTTAACAGTGAGGTGGCGGAGGGAGGCTAGTTTGGCAGGTTAATAGGCAGGAAATAATGCTGCAGAGACTCTGGAAGGAAGAAAAGTGAGTATAGCTACAGAGGCAAACTAATGAGAAAACCTACTGGGAGACAAACACTTGACCAGGAAGTCTGAGTCCTGCAAGATGTGTTCCTGTCTAGTTTATTAAAAACACACAATTATTATTAATGCTCTAACTCGTTTATTGCTGGATAATGAAATATGAATGAGAACTTTGGTAGAAAAAATATTTAATTTATTTTCCCTCCCCTTTTTCTGGGCAAATATCTTAAAACAGAAAAAAGTAACTATTATACATGACCTTATGCACAAAAATTTATCTTTCAAATGAACAACCCATTCAAGATTTCCAATGTAATTAATCCCAGTTAAATTAAAGTATAAGCTTGCACTCCGTGCTAAAAATGCATACTTACTTTTGATTAATTGGAGTGTCAAGTCAGTGATTCTCATTCTCCATGGCTGAAAAATTAATTAATTTGTTATTCTGACATTTTCAAGCTGGAGTTCACTTACTCATGAACTTGCTTATTATTCACAACAACAAAATATTAATGTTTTGTGGTAGAGGATATGTATAGAGTTTTGTATGTAGGTCAACATTTTTAATTTAGTCTCATCTGACCGGAGAAGTCTCTTCCCCATGGTTTGTGGTGAACTGATTTCCTAAGGATTTTTTCAACAGTTTCACAAACTTGGCCCCTCACATTTGAATCCTCACAGGGTTAAATCATGATTGTACGGGGCTTGAAGCAGAATTCGATTTGGAGCTCCTCTTCTTCTTAAGACCACCCCAACCATAAACAGTAGCTTGATACAATTTGTTGTAATCTGGGAGAGAAGGTCAAATCTTAATTTAAGCTTCAAAGCAATCATAGCTAATTAGTTTGCTGAGATGTATGCGTGAACAGAGCAAGTTCAAACACAGATTAAACTTGTAGCATCAGATTGTAACTATGGTAACATAATCAAACAATGAAGACTAACTCTAACCCTTCAAACTCTCACAAAGAAAACCTGCCAATTCAAATACATTTTAAATTTAAACTTTAAATAATTTCATGTATATATGCTGTAACATGAATTCAAACTTGATATTATTCTCATTCTCCATCCATTATCTTTACAAGCTTATGCCTAATAGGGTCGCAAGATCATTCTCAATACTTAAATATAAACATTTTACATCCATAATCTATGGGAGGCTCAGGCCTGACGATTTTGGTGGACAGTCATGTACATCTGAGTTGTATCTCACTCTTTCCAACATTTATGACATTTTATCTAACCAACCTGCTTCTCTACGGCTTCATCCCTGACCTGACCAATATGCTCCTAGGTCCTTTTGATGCTGATTCTTCACAGATGTTCACTGATAAACGTGTGAGTCCTTTATACAAAGGATAAATTACACACAAGTGGACATTTAAGTTTAAATACATTCGTAAAAACACTTTTTACCAAGGGAGCGTGGGACTCAAAATACTAGCAAAGCAATCATTTGTGCTTATGCTTCTAAAGTAGTATACTAATAACAGTGTTATAACAATGACTCATGGATACTAATGGGGTTGGGTCTGTTCTGAATGTTCTCAGCCACAGCTCTGCTGGACTCAATGCTACTCTCATGTTAAACATAGCTGCATTAGTCAGACTTTCGATGAATGTGTCAGACTCAGCAATCGTTTAAAAACAGCTCTGGGTTCCTGTTTTAACAGCTGCTTTGGCTGGGAGCTTGGATATTCACATTACTTGACTTTCCCCCATTAAAAACACCTACTACAATTTACTGCATAATCATGTTGGAGCATATTAGACCATATTTCTAATAATTATTCATTCAAAACATCTCACTAACGATTGACTTTGAGAAACCTTGGAAGATTGATGTGTGAACTAAAAAGATCACTTTTTTGCCTGTTGTTTGCTTTGACAGCTTTTCTAGGCTACAAAGTTTTCAAAAACATTTTCTAATAAAACTGGCGTATGTGAGAAAGACGTGTCAGCTATCCAACTTTTCAAACTTTCTGTTAGAGTTTCTTGAAACCCGCCTGCAGGAAAACTTCTGTTCACATCTGCCATTGACAGTACAAAAAGAGAAGCTCAGGGTGGTATTGATTTCCTTCCTTTCTCCTGGATTTTCCTCTGATGGGCTTCTTTGCTTGACATCTTTTCTCTTACAGTGGTTCATTGCTACTGCATTAAATGAGTGGCCCCATCTTCCCCTCAGCATTAATTAATAGCTTTGTGCTTCCTTCGGCTCATCTACTCCCATTGACTAATTGCCAACAGAAGCATCTTTGCTAATCCAATTTGGAGCCCTGAATAATCTCCAGGAGCGTCTCAGGCATTATCGGGAATTTGTGGGAACCTGCAGGCCTAATGGCCACTGCACTTGCATTTTATTTATTGGATCTTGCAGACCGATATCTTCTCTTTTGAGGTTGCTTATTCTAGCCATACAAGTTTCTTTGCAATGCAGGGCTGAGTAAACAAACCTGCTCATGAGAGACCTGTGAAATTTTTTATTAGTATGTGTATATTTTTTGATTAAGTATTTAACAGCTAGTAAGTTAATTCCAGTCAGAGAATCTCATAACTAAACCATTAGGAAGATTTAGCAAATTTTTAGCTTGAAATATTTTTATTTTTTAGGACAAGTGAAAATTCACCAATCAATTCACACTACCTGCACAAAATGCTTTTCTTATCTTTTCATTATTATGCACATTTTGAAAGGATGTGTGTTTATATAGTATGAGTCCAAATTGGTTGCATTAAAAAAAGAGACATGCTTGTTTGTCTTGATGTTGTGTAATTATTCCAGCTGATTGGTGTGATGCATCAAAGAGGACATGCCAGTGGTGCTACACCTGGGGCATTTTATAAAGAAAAAATAGGGCATTTGATGTTAGTGTTGAGATTGAAATCATTTAAGCAACATGTTTGTTTTGTGAAAAGATACAGTAGTTTGACAAAATGAAAAGGCCAAAAACTTTAGGAAATAAAAACATTTTCCAAATAATACCAAGAGTCATACCCTGTCTGTATCCTACAGACACAATAATATAGCTGCACAGTGAGAATTTGATTCAGTTAAATAACCAACAGTTGCTAAGACAGTTGAAAATATATCTTCTACTGCAGGAGTGTGATTAAGAAAAACATGTTTAAATTCAGAACAGCTTATCTGACAATCACAGAATGACCTAAATATTTGGCAAGGACACAAAAGAACAATGCAGATGAAAAAACAATTTCTGATCTGGAGGAATCTTGTAGAAAGATTGAGAAGCATTTCTGCTATAAATTAAGATAAATACTGCTGACAGGTAAGTGTTCCCGAGCTTCAATGTAGAAACCTGAATGTTTGCATTAGACCTTTAAAATTAGCAGTTGTCACAACCCTGAGTTGTTGCAACCATGCTTTCTTTTTCAAAGTAGATTCTGCTTGTATGATTAGATATAGTTTGTGTCACTTGTTTTAACAAAGATATCGATATATACATTTATTAATATTTATAAACGTTTGAGGAAACAAGGACAGGTCGCCAAAGGTCAGGCTGTCTCACTTTACCAATCTCAGAAAAAACTGGCATCAAAGGTTAGTGCTGTATTTGTACTGCTAAAACCTTTGTTTGTGCCAGCCTAAGTTTAAAAATATTGAAGTATAAAGGTCATCCAAAGGTCAAACAGCCTCCAGCTCCCCCGGTGGTGGAGACAAACATTAGGCTCATCACAACTTTGGATTTTTCCTTCATACTTTAATGTCTTTCAAATATTTTGGTTCTGCAATATTTAATTGCACAACCAATTGGCACCATTTTTATTTGATTTTGTTAATAACGGGGAACCTAAGTGACCTTTGATGACCAAACATTTTTTGTTTTATGTTAAGAAAAAAAAAAATCATTAAAACCACTAAGTGTGCTCAGTCCTGCCCTCTGGTTATTTGTTCTATGAAGTCTTTTATACCTGAGCTGAGGTACAATAAAAAAACAAACAAACAAACAAAAAAACTACTAGAATTTAACTGTAGCTTGAAAAAGGCAATAATGAGAAACTGGTACAAAAGTTAACCTTCTACTGTGCTGCGGTGGTTTGATGTTGCAAGATAGATACATAGAATAACAAAATAACTTATTTGCTCACACTGAGCAGCAATTACTTGTAAACTTGGTCTTGATGACAACAGAGCCGAGGAGTCATAGACTGCAATAACTAAGTGCAGAATATTTACTCTGTTTGTTGTGAAATACATCCAGGTTTTCCTCTCTTCCCACTTTCCCCTCCAGTCAGTAACAGTAAATAAATAAACAAAGCTACAGCATGCATTACCCTTTTTAGGCATTTGTCATTTTTAATCAACTATTTAAGCTTTTAGAACTTATCTCTGTAATGTTCTGCATCAACATTAGATGAGATGTGGTTTTCCAGCATTGACCTTTGTTATTGGATTGAAGTGTATTTCCACTCTGTCGCCACAAGGTGTCCTTATGCAACTATGGCTGTTTATGCTGAGACTCTTAGTATGTTAAAGAAAAACAACTAAGGTTGAATACTGCTTAGATGGGACTCAGAGGACAGTCAGTTAAAACCCTGATGAGTTTTTGCTTTCCAAGTTTTTAATCTTCTGAAGAAGCTGCAGTAATAGAGGCTTCTTCACTCAAAACTACATAAAGTCTAACATACTTTATATAATCAGCTGTCAAAACTACATTCTGGACACTTTTTGTGTCTAGCTTTGTTAGGATATGTAAAATAATACATATGATTAATTGTGTTTTATTGAAAATGTATTTCAAATGTGCTTATGTCAGAGCATTTCTTAAGTAAATAAATCTAGGATTTATTTACAACCTAGGTTTCTAGAATTCCCTCATTTCACCTCTGGAATATTGCCAAAATTAGACCTAACCTGTCTAGGAGTGGCTGGAAAACTTGTCAATGTATTTGTTACTTCAACTACTGTATTTTTTAATTGTCATGCAGTCATTAAAATGGAGGCAAAAGCCTTCGGTTGATCCAAAATGCTGTAGCAAAAGTTTTGATGATAATTAGAAAGAGCAATTTTATTTGTCATATTTCCCCACGTGATCATCTAAATTTTTTTTTTATACCACAAAATCTGCAGTTATTATGGCCTGTGTACACACATTTAACATCCTTTGCATGCATGAGCTTCTATGTGAAAATCCCAATATTTTTTTGTCATTCTTGGCATTTCAAGCATCATATAAAGAAGCTGGTTGCCTTTGTGTCCCACGCCAGTTTTGCTCTGCAAAAATGGATATCTAGAGAAGGTATCTTAATTGTAGGATTGATTTCAATCCATCAGAGTTGTATCGCAAATACGTTTTGAGATTGGACATAAACACTTAACTGTGAATCAAGACCAAAGATCTAAACATGCATAAACATAAATGCACTTCTTTGTTTATGGGAAATTAGCTAATTTCCTGCTTCTGCCTGGGTGAGAGGAAATCAACATTCAGCTTCTCCTCTCGTTCTTTGTTTGCCTCATAAAATGGCTCAGTGGCTTTGTCTTCATTTATTGTTTACCGTGCAAATGGAGGGCATCAGAAGCCCTTTCAAAGAGATTGATCAGTCCATGGCCACTTGGAAGCTAATTGGTCGGATTAACTAACTTTCTGATTGCCACAACAAGGTTCTGTTGTGTCGTATCATTTGAATTAATGAGGCAAGTTTATTAGAAACCTAAAGTGACAGAAATAGAGGGGAAAAACTGTTACTTCTCTCACTGCACTGTGATGAACATTATTCACTTCTTCTCAGTGCTTAATATCTGCTGAAGGGCCACATTTTAATTTAGTTTTAGAGGCTTTTTAGAAGGCCTTCATTGATGATAAATTAGCAAGATTTTTTGGTACTCATGAAATTAGAGCAATATTTAATGGCACTCTGCATTCCTGTCAGTCAGACCAAATCTTTCACTCTGAAAATGTGCTAAACATAATTGATTCTATGCTGTTAGAGAAGTGCATGATCAAAATGTAAAAATGAAGTACCACTCAAAGATTCTTCAGGCAAGTAGACAAGAAAATGAGCCAATAAATCCTGACATTACCAAAAAGGTTTGCTGTAACTAAAAAGAAACCATTAGTTTAGTGGTTTGCAATAATTTCAGAAACAACATCATATTATTGGAGTGCTTGGTTTATTAAGCTTCACTTACTGCATCAAGGCCTGGAAGTGGCTCAAATATTTCAGATTTGCTGCTTGAAATGCAAACATACATTAAATACTAAACGGGCTTGGTCCCTTTTTAGTTGGCAGTGGCGTAGAAAGCATTTGTTGAATCTTAAATAATGCTGTTCCATGTGCAGTTATGTGATCACATGCATACACACATCTTCCTCACAGCAGGAGATCACTGCATTGTTGTGTAGCAGGAGAGCTGGACTGTAAAGCTGCACTTCTGTTTTCATTTTGCATCATGACCAGTGACAGATGTAGCCAAAAAGTACATCTTTATGCCCTTTTTAAGACACAATAGGAGTCCTGCTGTTATTTTGGTTATGACAGTTGATTTTTTGCATCACTTTATATCTGAAGAAACCTTTAAAATGAAATATGCTTCTTTTCAAATTCATTTAAGTTTTTACCAGAATAAATTTACATGCATAAATGCTAAAAACACATTGTATCATTCATTATGTAAATTACTATAACATCATGTAAATTGTTTTAGCATCTCCTTTCACATATGATTGGAGACACTTAATTTGTGCTCTTGTACATGGTCCATCTTTATACAGATAATTAACTGGAGAAGATTTAACACCTATTTATGCTTAAGATCAGAGTATAGCGCAGGTGTCGGTCAAGGCATGCATAGCTAATTATAGCAAACGCATGCTAAAAATCTGAAAAACAGGAATGAGTATGCACATTTTACCTTCGTGCTTATTATGAAACTGCAGAATTTATGCAACTGGCCCCAAGTCCTTCTGTCTTTGAGGCATGCATGTAATTATCAGCTCATTTATTTCACCTGGCTTCATAGACAAATATAGCAAGGTGTCATCTGCATAACAATGGAGATTCATACTCTCTCCTGACGTTTATGCCCAACGGAAGCATGCAGAAAGTGGAAAGGATTGTTGTTGATTTTCCAAATCTATTAGATCAAAACGTTAGACAGTTTACCCTTTTTTCTTTATTCATGCAAAAAAGCACAGTATGGTACCCTGTAATGCCGCCCGGCCACTCGTCCCTCTAAGATTGACTTTCACCACCTGCAGCATCTGGAGGTGGTGAACGTAAAGCATAGAGTCATTGATACATGGATGTATAGATAAAATTACCAATCTGCCAAATTGAAGACCAAATTCACCATGGCTACCATGAGACTCATCACTGGACCAAACCCACTAAAATTTATTGCAATTGAATTGCTTTTTGAAGCCAAATTTTGTTTCAAAAATGTTCTAATGTTATTAAAATGTTTTAGCCAAGAAGAGGGTGTTTTCTGCAAGAGCTTTGATAGAGAGAATTAGGCAGAAAGATAGATGCAGAAACAAAGCTGCCGGCATGGAATACATGCTATCAGTGTTCATAACCAGTTTGTCAACAGCACCTCCTCTCTGTGTAAAAGGGCCATTACTAATGTAAGCATATCTGTTGATACATAGAACAAGAAAATAAATAGGTGGAAGGAAAAAAAGAGAAAGAAATCAATGAGGTGAGTCTTTTAGATCAATCCTGTGGTTGCTCCCATGGTTTCCATTTTCTTCTCACACATACTGCACACAAGCCTGAGTTCATTTATAATGACAACGACTAAAAATGTTGCTGCCTGCACAGAGAAATCTACATGCTTTGAAACCATCATGTCTTCAATCTCATGCTGACAGTAATGATCCTGGGATGACGCTTTTTAAGACATGTAATTTGAAGAAAAAATTAGCTTAAGTAAGGAGAAGAAATGTCTTACAGTGAAGAGAGGAGAGAGATGAAAATAAAGAAAGGGGAGAGAGCGAGTGGGGTGGTGTTTTTTTGTGTGTGAATCATTAGCTCAATGGGGCCGCTGCTGTTCCAGGGCTAATTGAGTATCAGCGTGAACCACCAGCGACTAGCCTCGAAGATGCTGCCGTCAGCACAAACAAGAAGGCGGCTGTGAAAGGTGAAGTTAGCAAAGCTGAGCCGCAGGGTTATCATGGATATTTAATGAAACGGAGACATAAAGCATCCAGGTGAGCCTATGCAAAGGGTTCAATACATGCATTTGCTTTCAAGATTAATCATCTTGTTGATTTCCACTACAAAGTGGAAAAGGGTTGAGGTGTATGAATTCTTTTGCATGACTTTGAATTGCTTTGTTGCTGAAAATGTGCTACATAAATGAAATTACCTTACCTCACAATATACTTGAGTACATATCGTAGTCATGGAGTGCCTTACAAAAGTAATCTTACTCTTAAAGCCATCTCACATTTTGTCTCATAGAACCAGGAAGAGGAACTGGGCAATTCATAAAATAAGTGGCATTATGAGGAATGTACACTAGATGGAAATATTAAAATAACATCTCAAGACAGAAAGTCAAAGCTTGGGCACAAATAGGTCTTCCAAATGGACGATGACCCAAAGCATGAAGCCATAGCGGTTACAAAGTGGTTTAAGAATAACAAAGTTAATGTTCTGGTGTGGACTACAAACCTGACCCAGTTACAGCAGTTCTGTTAGGAGGAATGGACCAGAATTATTGAAAACTACTATGAGAAGCTCATGGAAGGAAACCAAAAACATTTGATCCAAGTCATGCAGTTAAAAGCTAAAGCCACCAAATAATGAGGAAATGTGTGCATTCTTCTGATTTTGAAGACATTCATAGATACATTTCAAACGTGTTCCCTCATTATAGTGTTTTTTTTTAATCAAATAGAAACATTTTAATATTTTAAGTGATTTTAAATGTGTTAGTAGTAAGTTTGGTCTGATTTAACTTCAGAAAATGTCTTTTTATTTGAAATACCATATATAGACTATATTAGTTTGAAAATTCATTTCATTTTTTTCCACTTCACACTTCTGCATTACTTTGTCTGAGTATTTCACATAACGTCCCAAGAAAATGAACAAAAGTTTGTAACTGTTACATGAAAAAATGTGGAATAAAGGTCAAGATGTATAAATACTTCTGCAAAGCACTCCATGTAATCTTTAGGCATATTTCTGACCCAGCAGAGGGGAAAAGGAAAGTATGCTGCTTTCTGTCCCCATTACTGTGGTTTAATCTCTGCAGGAAAAAACAACAAAAGGCTGAAATATTTTCCATATTTTCTATCTTTAACCTATGAAGTTAATCCCTTGTCAAGGATTTTATTCCTCTCCCAGTGAAGCATATGAGATATTCCCCGCCAGTGTTTGAGTCGTATAAACAATTAACTTATGACCTGCAGAGTAATCAGTTCTGCTGCCGACACTCAGGAGAAGTAGGTGAGACTGACCTCACATATCCATACTTTGGTTTAAGACAGAACTGTGAGTGGATTGGTGAGTTTATAGAGACTACTGTCTAATCTCTATTTAATCCAAACAAATAAATCTCAGACATAGATTTGTGCTTTAACTTTATTATTTCATAAAGGGAAATTTGAATTTTTACGTGTTAAATCGTAAGAGTAAAAATTACTTTAATCTGTAATCTTGCCTTTCCTCAAAACCTTGCCCTCTGAATGTGTCTTACTACATTCAACCTGTTTGGTTTCTACAGGCCATTTTAGACCAGGAAATAATTTTTTTCTTAGAAAGACCATATTAGGTCTTTCTAATATGGTCTTTCTAATAATAGACCTATTATTTTTTTTCTCTTTTTTTGTCAAAATGCCTAAAAGAAAACTGGTTACTGTTGAGAGATTACATAATTCAAGCGTGAGGTTTTCGCTTCTTTTCCTTTCTCATGTTTTGGTAAAAAATGTTCAATTTCCTCATTAAGTTTGAGTGGTGATGATAGTTGGGCTTAACACACAACCCTGAAAACCTGGGATGGCTTTGGATCGGTTTGCTAATGAGCATATTTACAGAAATAAATGATGCAATCAACTTATTTAGGTTGAAAAAAATATGAGGAAAATAAATCATTTTGCACACATTCAACATCATAATAATCATTACAAAAAATAACTTCTTTTTACAAAACTTCTTAACTGGCCTAGGACTGTTTTAAAGTAGGATTTACATTAAGGTAAAGCAAGTCAAACAAAATCCCATTAGCAGGTCTGCTGGCTTACATAAGAATGATGGACTCCTAAACATTATCCAAACTTGCTGTTTTTCACTGAATCTCTTCAGGTGTTAAGAAAATGTGCTCTTTGGCATTAATGTAGGAATTTGACCTTGGCTCAGTGCTTGCATTTCACTCAATTTTGTTATGTTTAGCTTTCAAGGCATGAGGGATGAATGGATATAACACACGAACACACTCCTCATACCCACAAAGCCTTGATTTTGGGTCATTTTATTACAAAAATATTCTCACTTTAAGCAAAGCTGTTATATAGTCTTTAGAGTACAACTATTTTATCACCCCAGCTATTTGATGCACCCTTCAACGTGACTCTTTGTTGTCAGTGAAAATAGTAGATCTGAAGCAGTTCAAACAGACTGTTGTTAGCTTGCGTGGTTGAATCTCCTTTGATGTAAAAATGTATAGAAAATGTGGAGTTGTGAAGTACTTTTTGTTCAGCAATGGCGTATTTTTACACTGTCATGAGAATAACACTCGAAAATGGTCCCAGCAAAAGAAAGAAAAGAATCCCTATCAAAACATTTTTCCATTCTAATAAATGGAAAAAATAAATCACAGGTTTGTTGTTTTAAAACTCTACCTTCTAACATTTTAGAAGTAAGCAGTACTTCACATGGTTCCTAAGATTGTAAAGGTTACAGAACCCTGTTCTAGAAGAATAATGGCCTGCACAAAGAAGCTTTCTTTCTCTTTCCTGGCAACCATGCTTGTTTTGCTCTTACTGTCAGAGTAAAAAGTTATATCTTTTAAGGAGAACCTTGGACCCCAAGTTAGTTGCTGTCTCTGGTAACCATAAGAACCAAAAGGAAAACTAGCTACCTGAATCTGGGAGTTTGAGCTTCCGCAGAACAAATCTGAGTATTGATCCTACACAAAAAGATGGCTCTTCTTTAGAGATGGGTGAGAGGGTTGTTGTTTATCCTAGCTGCTAACGTTGAAGTTTTGCTCATAACACAGATGCAATCTCACACCACCATGTCCTCTTTATGAGGGTATGGAATCAAATGTAGAACAAAGGGCTGCTTTTTCCCAGGCTACCATCTTAACAGTCCCTAACCCCCTTAAATGATTACTGTGATGGCTGACTATGACATATTAAAACTCAATTGCCTATGAATGCTTCATTTTCCCTTCATCTATACATTGTGGAATGGTTGTTAGCAAACATTCCAGCAGCTTTTTCCCCCCTCAGCTTTATCGCTAATTTATTACCCTGTACATTTTTTACTATTATTGTTCTTTATATTTGTGAGTTTATTAGATTTCTCATTGTTCTTTTCCTTTACTTAGTAGATTAGTTGAATGTTTCCAGCCTAGTTGAAGAGTTTATTGACTGAAGTATTCTAATGGGACCAGGATGGTTCAGTTTGAAGGTGTCTGTGCAGACCCACAGATACATACCCCTGAAGCAGACCAAGAACCCACTGGAATGACTAGATTATTTTTCTGGCCTGGGAACACCTTGTAATTTCTCAGAATGAGCCAGAAAGTGTTGTTCATGAGAGGGATATCAAGTTTTCCTTCAAAAGCTAAGATAACAACAGCAATATCTTGAATGGATGGAGTGGGATAGGGCTTTTTTGCTCCGAAAAACACCAAAACAGATGAGTCTTAGCATGAAACAAATTATTTATAAATAGAAAAGCTCCTCATGGCCACTATTGAGAATAAAGTATAAAACAAATGGCCAAATCAACACATTCACCAGACGTAGATCAGCCTTGTTCTTTAACCATCTCAATACACAAACCTATGCATTAAGTAAGTTGAAAAGAAAGAGCATAAAACACGCCCCTTTAAAATCTAGAGAGATTGAACAAAAAGGATCTTCAAAGCAAAGATAATTTTCTCTCCCTCTGTTTGTTCCAACCTTGTAAAATCTTATAGAGGAAGTCTCATTTGTACCAAAAGACATACCAGTTAATGTGGTTTCTCATTCCACTTTGGCTGCATTATGACTTTCCAAGAGAGTCACTAATTGTGGATAATTGATGTTTTGTAAACATAACCTAAAGTGAACTTTTTTTCCACATTTACTTGATTTAGAATTGGCACACGGTGGAAAGTTGTTTCATTTGGAGAGAACCTGGGATTAAACAAAATTTTGGCTGTACTTTGTGGGGTTCTGCATTTATTGATAATTTATCTTTGGTGAACACACAAAATCACTTCAAAGCAAACATTTTCAACAAATAGAGTTTGATTAATTACTCAGGCTTGCCCACAAGGTTCTTCTTAGCAAAGACAACTATTTTGTTGAAGCTCAATTTTCAACACAAACACATAGCTGTTGAAAATCAAAGAGCTTTGTAGGTGCCAGAATTCCAGCATGGTGAATGATGAGTAAATATAAAGTAAAACAAAGCACAATGACTGAAAATGTTACATCAAGTCTGAGTGTCTGCCAGCTTGGCCCCAGGGAGTTACTTACTGATGCTAAAGAACTATATTATAGCAGCTTTAAGGTCAGGGTTGTCTTTATAATGTTGTGGGGAAAAAGGATCAGAAAGCAAAACAAATCAATCTTATTATTTATAAGCCTACGGCTACAATTTTTGAAGTATTGATTGTGTGTTTAAATATGTGAAATGTTCAGTGTTTATGTTATTTGGAATCTACGATGTTGAGCTAAAACAATATGACCACCAATGGATAAATTATCTTGCCACGGGAGTGCAGTTCAGGGTAATAAAAGCACCAACTGTTACAGCAAATTTTAGCGAATCATCTCTGCAACCTCAGCAGATACTGGAGGGAAGTCATTAACCACCAAAATATGATGCTGACTGGTTTCTTTTCTCCTGTTGTTCCAAAAATTCAATTCAACTAAATTGGCCAGGATTTTCAAATTAAGTCATATAAAGTAAAACACCTACTTTTGTGAAAACAGGGTAGCTACATGTCTATTTGTCAGACACATTGTTAGATTGAATGGTTTGATAGTTCTAGTAATCTAGTTCTAGATTATTCCCATTTATTAAGCTTGTTGTAGCAGTTATAGTGGTGGAGCGGGCGCCCCACACGTAGAAACGGTGGTCCTCAACGCAGCCGTCCTGGGTTTGACTCCTGACCACAAAACCTTTGCTGCATGTTTTCCTCTTTTCTTTATACTTTTTTAAAATTGCAAATAACATTTCTGTTGTTATGTTCATTTTTTTTACTTTGTGGAGTCTGTTGTTTTTTATGCACAAATATGTATATTTTGTACTCTTTTTAAATGGGCTGTATTATGATTTAATGGTACAATCTTGTAACTATGTTTCCTTCAGTTGTTACAACAATGCTAGATGGATCAACAATGACTTAAATTAAATTTAACTTTGTGATTTAACACCTCTATCTATTGGGCCTCTATCGCTTTAAAATTTCCTGCTCTTTTTGAAACTTCAAGAACTCATTACTACATCAATCCTTTTTTAACCCATTAACAATATTTTTACTAGTTTTGCACTGAGAATTAGCTTGTATAATGAGCTCAGCTGATGCAAAGTTCCACCAGATATTTGCTAATTGCTGCTGGCTAGTTTGCAGGAACTGAGTAGGGGAGTCATGTGGGAGGGCAACTCTGTGAGGCAGAAGCTCAGAAGCTTGGAAACTCCACCTCAGAGGAGGAGCTTCGTCTTCGAGGGCACAGCTCAACCCACCCAGATGTTTTGCATAGCTGAATGTTTGCCATGGGAGATTCAAAGATTTCCCAAAAATGCATGAAAGAATCAAAACAACACCACAGGTATGTTTTTGATGAAGGAATAGCATTGGACAAAAAAGGAATCATTTTCAATTGATGCCTTTTCAATTAATGAATCAATTACACATAATTAGTAGTATGTGTGCCACGACTTTGATTGTTTTCTATTACATTATTAATGCTATTGTGATGTAGGAAAAACATTGACAAAAAATAACAACTGATCTGGACTGTGATGTTGAACAGCGATTTCTTTGAAAACAACTCTACATGACTTTTAAACAAAACTTCTCTTCAAAAGAATCAACTTCTCATTAAACGTACAGAAAACAATGAAACCACTCTTTACACATCAGAAATATTAGTTTAATGTGTTGGAAAATGCATACATTCAAACAATTGCATACAGGTATAGGGTAAATAAGGCTCACATTGGCTGTGCTGTTTTGAACAGGTTTACTGCAACACATATCTCCACAACTAGTAAACTATGCTATTCAACGCTGTAGCTGACAGCTGAGAGATTAGATGTTGTGTTTTTATCAAGGTAAGTGAGTCTTTTCTGTATTTTTTTGTATGAATTTGAATATTGGTATCTTAACCCTGGTGGTTTATGGTACCAAGAATCACTGAAAATTTCTGCCTACCATAATGTTTTTCTCTCTAAATATTCGCAGCATTTTTCCAAATCCAAACTACCGCCACATGAGTAAAATCTGTTTATAACTCGGCATAAACAGGCTGAGATTTCCAGCTGAGGAAATCTAATGCGCCAGTATCAGTGTCTGGTTATTGATTCTGGCTGCTGTACCCACAGAGAAGGAAACAGAAGAGCTTTCAGTTTGCCAGGGGAGGCGATGCGAGAATACACTTTTAAGGGCTTCCCTGCACCTTTACAGCAAACTTTGAAAGCTAAATATCATGGTACACTGAAAAGGCACACACCACAGTAAGGACTTGTTTGCACTCTAAGAAGGAGCTTTGAAATACAACGCTGTGGAAATGCATTTGCTGCCTTACAGACGTCTTCTGTATTCAGTTCAGCAAAAAGTATAGCAGACAAACATAACCTCACTTACTTAGTGCAGATTTCAACTGATGATTACATGTATTTTAAAGTAAAAATGCTGTTCAAACCAACCCAGTCCGGTATGAAAAATAGCTCACCTCTAAACTTAAAAACTGTTTCTTCCATTTTTGGAAGAAACAACTGTTATCAAGCATCTGCAATAAATGGCAACAAGTCTTGTACATAACAGTGGAGGGATTTTGGCTCACTCTTTGCAAAATTATAGTAATTCGGCCACATAGGAGAGGTTTTATGAATGAATAGTATGTTTATGGTCATGCCACAGCATCTCAATCTGATTTAATTCAAGACCTTAATTAGGCCACTTAAAATTTATTTATTTATTTATTTTTTGCTTTCTCTTTGAATTAATCAGACGTGGATTTGCTTGTGTGCTTTGGTTCATTGTGCTGCTGTATAACCAAAGTGTGTTTCAGTTTATGGTCACAAACGGAAAGCCGGAGATTCTCTTTCAGGATTTTCTGGTAGAAAGCAAGCTCTTTTTCTGAAAAGCTATTTTCATTTTACACCAGATGCAAGTGGACACACTTTTCAAAATGTAGCACTTTTGTCTCAGTCCACAGAATATTTTCAAAAACATTTTAAGGATTTTCAAGACGTTATTTGACTAATTTGAAATGGATCTTAGACTTATTTTAGTCAATAATGGTTTCAATTTGGAACTCTTCAGTTGATAGAATTTGTTGTTTAACAATGATCAAAACTCAGTTGAGGTCTAAGCGGATATAATTGTTGTTCCGGGCTCTTTTATGACTTTCTGGATGAGCTATTGTTGTGCTATTGAAGTAATGTTGGCCACCATTCCTTGGAAGGCTCACTACTGTTTAATGTTTTCTCCATGTGTGGACAATGTTTAATTGGTTTGCTAGAGTCCCAAATGACTGTGTGACTCTTTCCAGGCTGATAAAATCAGCGGCTGCTTCTCATGTGTTCTTGACTTTCTTCAAATAAGGGACATTCTGTGTTGCATTTTGGGATCTTTTAGCCCAGTTCATGCAGTCAGGCAGGTTCAACTTAAGTAGTCTACAGGTGTCACACTGACCAGGTCTGGTTGATGTCAGTTAATTCATGATTTGACCAGGGGAGAAATTATGTTTTCACACATACCCAGGATGATTTGGATAGCCTTTCTCCCTCAATGAGTAATACCTTTAAAACAAAAAAAACATTACTTAGATTCTCTAAATGTTAAAATCAGTTTGATGGTTTATACCAATGAAAAAAAGCAAAAGACTTTTGTAAGAGGAGAAATACTTCTTCTTTACGGGAGATGATTAGGAAAAAAGAAGAATTCAGGTTTTTTTTCTCAGAATTCTGACTTTAAGCCATGAGGACATTGGTGTCATCATCGAAGAGGTTAAGTTTGCTCTGTTTTCTCCAACCTGAATATGGAAAACATGTTCTGGATAGAGGAGCTGTGTTCCGGAAGACGGTGTACAGAATTTCCAGTTGGCTTTGCTGGAACAACGAATGAGTCCAGACCTGCAGGGGAGTGCTGGCGGAGAGGTAAGGTTGAGTAAAATATGGAATATCTTGCTGACAGGAGCAGCGAGAGCAAGTTATGCCAGGCAGAGAAAGTGAGTACAAGATGAGCCTTCATGTGAAATCAGATCCTGGGTGAAACGGACAAGCACAGGTGGGTCGGTGTCTCCGGGTGAAAATGTTAGAACTGCTGGGTCCTGACTTGTCTAGCCAGACTGTACTGGATTGAACTGGTTACACTGATACAGACACACTACTGTAGCGTTGGGGGTGGGCTCTGCACCAGGCCATGGACGCCAGGCATGTCAGGCATTCCACACACCTCCCAACTGGCTGCAGCACTTGTTTTGGCAAATAGAAGCTGAAAAAATTATGAGAAATGACACAGAAAGTATCACTTCACTTTGGGTTCTGCAGGTTAAAATGGAACAGTTAAATGCAGCATTTTGGAAGAGTATTAAAACCCCTTGGATCTTACACAGTGTACATCCATAAAATTGTGTAATTTATTCAGGTTTTTATAGGATAGTTCAAAACACAGAAGAACATCATAGTGAGGTGAAAGAAAGGAAATATTATTTTCAAAATATTTTACAAAATAAAAACCTGAGAACCCCTGACTGAATATTTCAGAAACACCCATTGCTGCCAATCTTTGAAGTATGTTTCCACCAGCTTTGCACATGAAGGGACTAATCTTTTTTATATTTGCGACGCAAGCTTAAACTTGCATTGAGGCTTTTGTTCAGAAAGCATAACTGCAACTGAATATGAGTTATCAGAGCAACACAAAGATAGAGGTTGTTTTTTGTGCAAAGCTGTAGTGCCATTAGTTAGAACAGCAGCTTCATTTAGATATCAATAAGTAAAGATGGTGATTGTCTCTGAGGTGAGACCAGCAAGAACCATAACTAAATTATCATCAAAATTCACAAAACTGAGCAAGAAAAAAAACAAACAAACCTAATAAAATCAGACCTCAATTTCTAGGCAGCACAAGAGCATTGAATTCTTTTTTCCCCCTGTTTCCCCGAGCCAGCCTCGAGAACCTCTAAATGTTCAGAAAAGGAGACTGTAAACCCAATGTTTGTGAAATTGCAATCACCAACTGCTAGGCTGAGGTAAGATACAGTACATGGCACAGAGCTCTGAACTGAGATGTAAGCCCTTCCAAGTCAGAGCTGAGCCACGTTTTCAGTGAGACAAATGACAATGTGTGAACTAACATGGAAAAATAAGCTCTTTCTGAGACTCCTGCCCCACAGTAGCCAAAAGGTTTTTTGTTATCCGCTTGGTGTGTCCTATTTGATCAGTTAGGAAGGATTCTTTGTGATGCACTAAGCCGTGTGATGTTCCTGGCAGCCAAGAGTCCGTATGAAAGCTATAATTTCTCCTCTCATTCGCCTGAGCATAAAAGGCTTTTTTTCATGGAAGTGCTTATAAGAAAAACCAGCAGAGGTACATCAGATTGAAAAATGCAATCATTTTCACTGAAGCCTTTTTCGGGGAAAAAGAGTAAGCGTTTGGCTGAGTAAGGGGAAGTAGTGGATAGACATCTTAACAGTATGTGTTCTGGAGCTCCATGTGTTTCTTCTTCAGTGTTTATGGGACATTTAAAAGCCTCCAAATGTGCCGCGGTTTGCAGCCCACAAGTCCTTCCCAAAGCCCCGGGCGAGCTGCCAACACAGGCTTACAGTTCAAATGGGACACAGTGGAGTGAGAGCTTGGAGTTTTAGCAGGAGAGGGGGGGAGCTGCTGACTTTTGTCTTAACTAAGCTTCCTCTATGCTTCGAATGTCGACAGTGTAAGCAGTTTTGTTTGCTTTTATTTCCATTTTAACATTAATGCATCTTTAGAATGTTTCAGAGTGTAAGCATTGGCATTTTGTGTCCACTTACTGAGGCTATCAAAAGAGCTGAAACTGTTTATCTTTGAGGTACGTGTTCTGTACCGTCTGTGGACACATTCAGGCTTTAAAGAGACTTTTTACAGCTTCAGACGATGATTAGAGCTGTCCACATCTTGTTGCTTTTTCCCCAGACATATAAAAAGAGACCAGCATCAGAAATCAGCCTAGATAGAACCTTCTAAAAACCACTTCTGGACAAAACAAGAAAAATGACTTCATGAAACTTGCTGTTAAAAAAATGCCTGAATTATTGGAGTTCAGCATACAACTGGGAGAAACGCTCATGCATGTTTGCCTTGAGTCTGTCAAAAGAAAAAGGGGGAAAAAAACCAAACTTTTTTACAACTTAGTTAGAGAGCAACTTTTGTATTCACATCAGTTTCCTAAATCTTGTCTGAAGTTGACCAGGTTCAATGTTACAGAGTTCACTGCTTCAACATTGCAGAATGAGAATTACACCTAAAAAGGGAATCTGGAAACATTTAAAGAGTTGTATAAATGTGGCGACTTGGTGGTTAAACTCGGCTCACTCTATTCCCTTCTGGGTCCGGAGAATATATTCAGTGTGGTGACCCTAATCTTGGAATGATGACCTTGCCATACACTACAGTTTTTTTATTTAAAAAAAATAAATACTAAAGAATCACTTTAAGTTGCTTCACTGAAGAGGCTCATTGCAACTGAGGTATAGAATAAAACAAAAGGACTGAATCTTAACAATTGGAGCTCATCAAAACAAATAGATTGTTAAAACATCATCAGGGAAATGCAATTGAGAATTCTCTTGAATTGAGTTAAATGGTTCAAATTTAAGGTTTATATGTCAAGCTCTCATATATTCAGTTATTCAGTTAGCATTTGCTAATCAGAAAACTTTTACAAAACATCTTGAAAGAATTCCCCAGGAGATAACTTAGAAATCTCCAAAGCGAACAAAGCTGCATAACAGTAATAAAAATAACTGTTGTATACTGTGATGAAAGGTTTAAAATAACAAATTTTCATATAAATTACATATATATCAGTAAGGTAAAGAAAAAAGTTCTTGGTGCAAATGTAGCCTAATTAAAAGCGCTATTATTGGATGAACCTGAAAGCACGGATTTTACTCAACTCTGACAGCAGCTGCTTCTCTAATTGAAAGACGTGAATCCACTGAATCGACGCTTTTCACTTTAAACTCTGGAAAATAGCCTAATTGGAACGATATCAGTATATCGGTAAAAAAACAAACAAACAGAGGACACTGACCAGAAGCAAAGTTCAGGGCTAGAATTTTAAACATCCATAAGCAGTGGATGTTTTTTTCTTTTAACAGAATTTCTTCACCGCAAGTAGAAGTATTTGTACTTAATGAACAAAAATCCAAACCTTCAGTCTATTTTTCATTAGGACTTTTACAAATTCTTAGTACATTTTTAATTCTTTAGTGCCTTTGACATCAAGACAGTAGACTCATATGGGCTGTCAGTGCTGCTGCGCAACAAAAAATGACCTTTTAGTTTGGTTCCATCTGTTATGATGAAAAGAATGAATAACTCTTCACCTAACTAACCTGAGCAGCTGCACTGATACATGCTATCATATTCACCATCTATGCATTGAGCTATTGCATACTAACCACAAAGGCAATTAATTTCATTTGTGGGACATACATTGTATGACATTAATTTGTAAGAAGGAAAAAGATTGTTTAACTTTTTTTCAGGAATTAATCCAAAAGTGCACATGCATTGCCTGTGACAGTATTAGCAGAAATACCTTTAGTTGCAACTAAACTCCCAGGTTTGTACCAATATTGCATAGAATGAGATTATTCCTATTTTGTCTTTACAAAATACTTCAAACTCAGCCAGATTGGATGGAGAGTTTTCGTGAACATCATCTTTCAAGTCTTGCAACAGAATTTTATTTAGATTTTCTGGACTTTGGACCATTCTAATGAATGGAAATGCTTTGAACAAACAAATTGCTCTGTAGCTTTGGCTCTGTGTTCAAGGCTACTGTCTTACTGGACAGCAACCAAACCAGGTTCAAGTGTTTTGAGTCCTGTAACATGTGTTCTTCCAAAACTGCTTTGTGTTCGGAGCCACCCATCTTCACGCCATCTCAGAACATGAGCCTGACAAAAAAAGCGACCCCCACAGCATGATGCTAACAGCATTTTTAGTCTCATCTGACTGGAGTACTGTTGTACACATCTTTGCTGTGACCCAACTTGGCTTGTGGCAACTGTTAAAAGAATCTTTTTGGCTTTCTTTCAATAATGGCTTTTTTGAACTCTTTCTTGAAGAGTAAAAGGATCATAATTACAAATGTTTGAGATTTGAAGGATCAAAGCTCCTTAAAAAAGTAATGACTTACCAAGTATATAAAGATATATATACAGTATATATGTATAGATATATACAGTAGATATCTATAGATATCAATATCGACATCTATATCCATATATATATGGATATAGATGTCTATAGATAGATATATAATGTCTATATATCTATAGACATCTATATCCATATATATATATCTATATATCTATAGATATATATATGGATATAGATGTCTATATATATATATATATATATATATATATATATATAGAGAGAGAGAGAGAGAGAGAGAGAGCGAGAGTATATTTAAAATCATGCAATCCTTGTGTGTGATATTAGCCATTTTACGGTTCAATAAATGTGGGTATATCCTAATTTATTCTTAATTTTAAAGAACATATAACAAGGTATTTCAGTTTAAACGGTTACATTTAATACCTCGAACTCTCCAGTATTGCTACAATAGGAAATAAATATTCCTATGTCCAATTATGTTAGAAAACACACAGGCCTTTATAGAGTCTTAACGTTTTCACAAGACTCATGAACTCAGTATCCAGAGGTTGTTAGAAACAATGGCTTAGACTCCTACCACAAACATGTTAACTGTTACTCTTGCATTGCTTTTAGCCTAGCTTTGCTTTATCACTGTTGCCCTGCCACAAGAAGGTTGTGGGTTCACTTTCTACACGGGGTTTACCTGTTCTGTCCAAAAATGCATGAGTTCTCTCATCAGCTTCCTCCCAAAATCCAACAGCGTACACTCTAGACTTATTGTTATTTTTTCATATTTGTTTGTCTTTCATATTACACTTTTAATAATGCACAAGTTAAAATCAAACTTCATATCATAGGGAGAAATCTTTAATTGAACTGGAGCTATTTAAAATGACTCACCAGAACTTCTTTACTGGCTTGGTGCGATTTTTGCATCGCTGTTTACTTCATTGCACAAGACATTGCAATATATTTTTCCTTCTTTAGAAGCTGGTGACAGTGATGAATGAGAAAATGTAAGGGAGGGATCTTGGAAAAACTCATGCAATGCTGATGCAGAGCAGGAGCGTGACTTCAAGTAGGGAACAAGGAAGCCTACGCGTGTCCTGAAACCAGAATTCATGTTCTGCAAACATCTGTCTGCTTTTCTGGAGAAGAAAAAATATATATAAAAAAAGAACACACTGGTAACCTGTCAATGTCGGTGAAATAATCACAGACACTGACATGGTGAGAGCCTCTCTGTGGCCTTTTGAAGCCTCTTCCGGCAGAGACATAATGAATTGTGATGCCAGCTGTCAGGGAGCTGCTGTCAAAACGCAGACATGGGGAATTCAAAGTCATTATTGGTGCAAAATAATATTTTCGGGGGGAGGGATGCCAGAGGGTTGCAGGGAAGGTGTGAAGGGTCACGATGGAATAGCTGACAAAACAAAAACCCATTTAGAAATCCAACGAATCACCGGTCAGACAGATTTGAGAAGGAAAGCGACCGTGCATGCACTGTTAATGAAAATAGTTTTTTCCCCATCAATCACACGGCTGTTTTTTCATATAGTTTTTCTGTTTTTTTGTGTTCTTTTCTTTTGCTGCTGAAGTGTAGAGGCAGTCACATCCGGTAACTGGATTAGAGATCAACATATTTCCCTGGAGGTCTACGGGGTGAGTTGACAACAAGAGAACACAGAAACAAACTCACCGCTTTAAACATGTACAATTTTGAGAGGAAATGAGTGATGTGGATGCTGCTCAAGGCCACAGAGAGGCTGGATTTCTGCTTTTAGACCACAATGTTAGATGCTCCTGAGAACACAAGAAATCACAATTAAGATTTGAAAATTCTTCATAAGAGCAATATCAAACAAACAATATATTTTTCTACATAACAATTAATTAAAAACTGCCAGATGAGAAGCAGTTTTCTTCTTGTCAGATTGTGCTCCATTTGAGTACATTTGTTATTTAGCTCTAATAATATAACAGCTGCACATATTTTAGTTTTAACAGTCATCACAATACTTTTTGTCTCATTTCTATCTGCATACACTTCTGTTTTTGCATTTCTCACAGCTAGAAAATTTTTGAACTATGTTTTATTCTATGTATTGTTCTGAGCAGAGATTAGTGTCCCATCAAGGATGTTAGGAAAAAAAATGACAATGTATTTTTTAATGCAATAATGTGTCACTGCAGATTTTATTTTAATTCAGTATTTTACTGTGGTAGATCATTAGTGTGGTAATACAATACTGCATTAAATTCTGTTTTTAACTAAATCAACCATAAGAAAACAAAAGTGTTGATCTTCAAGAGTCAAAGAACAAGCAACAAGAAAATAAGTGCTAGCCTAAGCTTCTCTCTATTTACAGTCAAACCAATGACTCAAAGACTTAGTATACAATAGATTAAATCAATAGTTCTTAACTTGTAATAACATGTAAATATGTGAGAAGAATAACAGGAATTTAAGTGTCTTATTGGGTTTGTTGGGACCCATTAGAGTTGCAACAAATGCTGGAAAGAAAGACCTGTCATATCTTCTGTTTGTTCATCTAGGATACAAAAATCTATCAGTGATATTTCTGCTAAAGTTGCTAATGTTTCCCACCACCTGTACTAGATCGAGGGGGCATCCTATGACAAAGCTGGCCTTCCTGATGAGCTTATCCATATGTTTCCTCTCAGATTTTAAACTGCTGTTCCAACATAGGTAAGGGGAATGTTAGTCTGCTTTACTTTACCTGTGATGTTGCTCTTGGATTTCTTTGGTCTTTCACAGTTCTCACATTTATCTTTGTGACTAATTCCAAAATGTCATGTAAACAAGGAACAAACCTTCTGGAGAGGCAACATCCAGAGCAGTGCTTTCTTTTTTCATACTAAATAATTACATCAAGCATTTGTGCCGAGAGTTCAATAAGCAATACATATTTTAAGAGCTCTTTCAAATAATTGTTAGCTGAAATATTGAGAAAATAGGTCAAACTCCCCTGCTGTTTCTACCACTCCAAACATTCAGCAAAACAAGAACACTGAATCTACATAAATGCAAAGAGACTATGGTTGCATGGCCTAGAATAAAATAGTTTGCAACATTCAGAGTAGTGGCACATATGTCAAACATATAAGATGTTGATATGCTAATGGTTTTAAAGAAAGAAAAAAGGCTTTTTAGTATGTTTAAATCAGTTGCTCCAGTGGAGTGACTTCCCCACCAGTTTTCTGACTAGAAATATGGAAACAGGTTGAAAAAAATTCTAATTTCCCAGATGCCATGGGAGATCGACATGTGGCCTGTTGGAACCCAATAAATACACCATAGATAATGACCATCCATCATCCAGGGTGGTTTCTGTCTTTATTTTAACCAACATAAGTCATCTCCCAGCAACGCTTTTCACCAGGACACAGCCAGGAACTCACACAAACAGAGAGATGATTATCTAATAGACTCCAGGGAGTATAATTGCATAAACGGATCAATATCACCTCATTAGGAGGACTGTTTCAGCTGAAAGGTCAATCCTTTCACTGGAACACATCGTTTTACTCACACAAAGACACAGGCTTATCCGGGAACATCTCAGCTGCAGCAACAGTGGAGTGCTCTTCACTGACACTTTAGCAAGCAAAAAACCTGCTTTCACACCGGCAAAGAATTCAGCAATAAACGGAAAGTGACACAGATCAAATGTGTCAAACATAGTCTGTGCTGTAATGTATTTCTCATCTGTTTCCTCAGTTAGGCTGCTTCTGGTAAAATGCTTTTAAAACAGACTTTTAAATCATCTACTGTGCTATGAAAAAAAGCACTTGTCCCCTCAAACATTTCTTCTGTTTTGATTTTTTGTTACACTTTTATGTTTCAGATCAAACATATTATAATATGAGAGTGCTAAATAAAGTTCCTAATTGATGATTTTATTTATGATAAAACCAAAAATGCTATCCAAACCAAGCAGGCCAATTGTAAAAAAAAAAAAGCAGATTCCATATGGAGGATATGGCTGGGTTGATGTAAAGATATTCACAAATTAAATCATCATTTCAAATCTGCTTTTTGTATTTATTCAGCTTATTTCTGTCTAATTCTTACATTTGTTTGATCAAAACCGTTTAGGAGTTGCAAAAAAAAAAAGAAAAAAGAAATCAGAAATCTGAATATTCCTGAATATTATTCCTTTTTTGCAGCTTTGCAGTCCTGAGGTGAGAATTAGTCTTAAACTCAAAACTATTTTATTCACATAAATAGCAACATAACTACTGTGGTCATAGATCCCTTTTGGTGGTATTCAAGTGAACTTTTATGTAATCAGATTCTTTTTTGAATAATAGCAAACAATCCTCCATATGCAGCCCTCATAGCAAAAGAAACAATGCAAAAATAAAGTCTTTCAACAAGACTCTGAACCTCTTGGTTGTTTTCTTGCCATCACACCATGAGTCTTAACGCCTGCAGGGACACCATTAGTCAGCCTGAGTAAGCATGTGAGCTGGAATTTTACTGTAAAAAGGTTTAGGGCTTCATTTTCTTATATTAAAAAAATAATCTAAAACGTGGTTCTACAACCTTCAGAGTTAGTTTTAAGTTTATCTTAGGAGTTAATTTGTTTAAAATTGGGAGGTCAAATCTGTGGAAACCTTTTTATGCAGTCTTAAAGGTTTTAGTATTTACACAGGAGGATATTGATTTTAAAGAGGTCATTTTATCTAGTTGAAATAGCATGTATTTTGGTTATTGCCTAATTCAAATCTAAATTTAATTTATATATTTTCTTTCTCATTAAATCCACAGTTGTCGTAATAAACTATCCAAAAGATCCAAGTAAAGCTGACGCTAATTGAAGAGTTTTACAAGCTCTCCCAAAAGGAAGAATGGGAGTGAAGTATTAAATAAATCCTTTATCTATTTAATGCAATCTGTCTCCCAGAAAAAACAAATGTTAAAATACCCTGTTGAAATTTAACACTGACTGATTTGTTCAATAATATTAGCCGTTTACACAGCCAAATGTTGCTAGTAGACCATCCACCAGGCATTGTTATTCCCCGTATGGTGCTATACTGTGCTGACAATGTGCCAGCTAATTACTGCCTAATGTGTCTATCTTCTACGAATAGCTGGAAGCTGTAGCTGCACAGAAGGTGGGTAAAGAACGATACACCTGTACACACTCTCAGTGCATCTCCACCAAAGCTCCTAATGCCTGTTCATCAAACATTCCTGCAATTTTCTGACTGTAATCTTTCTATTTAAACACTAACTTTTCAGATAATACAGTCACAATGGAGATTGCACTAAAGTTTCATCAAAATGGAGCACTTGTACAATGAAGCTCTCAAAAATTGCAAAATAACTACTTTTATCATCCAACAAATTGCAAAATTTTAAAGTCAAAGTGTTAATCCATTTATTGTTCCCATTTTGACATGTCTACAGTTTTATATAAATGCATGCTTTCAAACCTGTGTTGTGAAAGAATCAAATATTTATTTGGAAGAAAATGAACAACAAATGTAAAAAGCCAAAAAATCTGTCATCAAATAAAACAATGTTAATATATCATCATTTGAAACAAATTTGTCCACTGGGTGACATTCATACTGTCTATAGAAGCACTGAACTTTTAGTACAAGATGGTTAACCAATTATCAAGCATTGAAACAAATGATATGTCAAAATCAAAAATAAATTGCAATGTTGTTAAACAGAACACAACTAAATTTTACTCTCTCCATCCTTATACAGACAATCCAATGCTAGGGCATGTCAGTAGTGAAACACATACTCGATAGATGTAACTGGACTTGATGTGTCACAAAAGATGCTTCATTTGCTTGTGTTAGAACCAAATTTTGAGTCCCAGTGTCCTGCGACTTTCAGATTTGTTTAATGCTTTAGCACACCCGAATGAATTAGATCATTAGCAGGACTCTGTTAATGACATCCTGAAGAGGTAATCCAACCATTTGATTTGGATTTCTTTGAGCAACACATCTAAAAGTTGCAAGAAATCATCCCTCGAGGACTGCAGTTTGAGATCCCTGCTTTCGACAAAGATAAAATGTGTTCAACATTGATGACAAGATAAGAAACACTAAGACAAATGCTTCACTTCAATGTAAACTTGATAAAGCTATTTTGGAGCTAGAAGGGAAATGTATTGGATCCATCTTCAATGCCATGGTATTGTCATCTCTGCTTTCATCTGCAGAATGTTTCTGTTATATTTACCAAAAGTTCAATCCAGACAGAATAGAATAAATCTCAAGAGGACAAAACTTACCATTTCAATGATAATCATGATTCCCAGTGTTGTGCTTATGAGCATTGTCCCTTTAGAGCGCAGATGACATGATACTCTGTGACTAAAAGGGTCCATTGCGTGACATTGCAGACTGTGTAGTCATCACCTAGAGGGATCTTACAAGCATTATTTTGACACATTCACACTGAAGAGATTAGTCATATTTAGCATTTTATTTATTCCTATTATAAGAGACATATAATGGTATTTTGTGAGACCAAATTTTTAAGAAGTCAAGAGGCATAGCCAGGAAATCAAAGAGAAAAACATAATACTGAAATGAGATCCCGCCCAGAGATAATGTATTTACACAAAATCAAATACTGACAGAGCTTTTAGAGGTGAGACTTCCACTTTTCATTCAACCTATGACCAGCAGGTTTTAAAAAAAACATAACAGTTCCACTTCAACAGTGTAGCTGCCGCAATTCATGTTATTATTCTATCATATGTTGTCTGAAAGGATGTTGAATGCACTGGTGCTTGTTGATATCCAAATGAGCCCTGTTTTCCTTTCATCTTACAGAATAATTGGTACAAATATTAAACTCTGCCTCTCTGGTTTGACATATGCAAACTTAACTCAGTCAGAAAACATTTATCTTTGAGGTGTCAAATGGCACACAGATGGTTTTTATGGAACTGATCATGGTTTCAGTCAACCTTGAGTGTAGGGACTTTTCAGAAAAGTCTATCACTGGTGGGTTTGGAAGGGTCGATATGTCAGAGGCAGAGTCGAACTGCATCACTCTTTCTGATGTAAATCCTTAAAACAAGAAAGACTTTTGGCAGCATGTATCCCAAACAATTCCCAGCAGTATAAACAAGGAACAATCTGCTTGTCGGATGACAGAGTGTTGCACTTCTGTGGGATTCTTCTCTGTATTTTTAAAGATGACATAAAATCTGAAGCAGGGGAGCATTCTCTGTTTTCTCCTTTTCATAAAAAAAAACAGTAACAGGACATTGGAAAACGGCTGTTTCACAAATAAAAGCTAAATGTTTAACAGAATGAGAAAGCCTCAACTTTATGTTTAACTAAATGAGATACCTGTGACTTCTATCGTTGCCCTATTATGGCTCAGAATTATTCATACACCTGGCAGATGTAGATTCAGAATTATTTGGATTCAACCAAGAAGTTTTCTTTCATGAAGAAGACAATTAAACTTAACTGTTGAAACCAGATATTTCCAACATTCTCAAAAGGAATGTTGAATCCTTATTGGGATTACAGCAAGATTGCTGCGTTGTTTTGGTAAATTATCTTTGGTGATGAGCTCAAAGTCTTTGAGGTTGGAAAGACTCCTTATCATCACCATAATTTTTAGGCCCCTCCACACATTTGCTAGGACTATGACTGGGCAAATCCAAAATTATTACGTTCAATCAGAATAAATATGTTTGGGAAAATAAAACATTACATTAAACCTACATATGCCACAGAAATTGATATTCATGAGCTTACATGTGGAACTTTGAACTTCACCTTTTTAAACTTAAGAAAACACACAAAAAACAAACGCTTAAAGCAATGGCACTTACAGGAAAGATGACCCAATACATAGACAGTCAAACATGAATGTCTTCAGTCTCAGGCTGTGCATTATCTCTGCCCAACACTCCTCAAAAACAAGCCTCCAGTCCAACAATTTAAGAGAGGAAAATCAGGAAAAAATGAAGCCGTTTCATTCCAAAACACTGCATGAGTCTGCAAAAATATTGTCTTTTGTTTACACATCTTCGAATTAAAAATGGCACGTTTCCAAAATAAGTCTTGGGTAAAAAAAATATTACTCTAAATATGCAAAACATAAGACAGTTACTAAGAATGTATCACTACCTTTAGGTTTTGTCCAATTAGGTGACAAGAATATATTCTGGATCTTTCATTCTGGAATGAAACTCTTCACATAAACAATAGTGACAACGGTAGAAAATCAAACACCTACAATATACTGTAGCATAGTAGCCATTTGAGCCCCTTGCGTTAACCCTCCCGCAACCCCAGTTAACACACTATTATTAAATAAGGCACACATTTACACATACAGTTAAAATTTGGCTAGTAATTATTTCTTTATTTACAACCAATAGCCACAAAGTTAATACCTAGAATAACTGGAGTCCATTGTTTTGCGCTGTGTCATGTTTGTCATGTTTTCTAGGTCCAAAAGTATATAGTCTTGTTTATATTCCTTTTTTTAAGCACCAATTTTAGAGAAACATTCTTAGGAACGTTAATGGACCCAAGTTTGTCACTTTTGACATGACATCAGCTGAGAAAAGAAAACGAGGGGAAATAAGTCAAGGGAATCTGGTATGGAGATGTATTTTTGTTGTATGTGTATGGCTAAAGTATCTTAAGCCAGCTGTCAAATTTTGTTTCTGCAAGGTTTGGTGTCTCCCATTTATTTCTAGGCGAGAAGGTTTCTTATGGCCAAACAGAGTGTACAGTAAGGCAAAGACAAACATACTTTCAGGGGAATTTGTTGAATTTTCACCACAGGTTACAAATACTGCATATGTATATGTATACATATACAGTGTGGATATAAACACACATATACTGTATATACACACACATGCATAATATAAACACATTCGAGGGTGGGGTGGGAGGGGACTGGATACAAACACTACATCAAAAAAGGTTAAGCAAAAGCATGAACTGAAGCATTGCAGGAGCCTCTGGCTTTTAAGTCTTCAGGATGAGTGATGAGTCAAGTTTTGTCCGTCATCAACTTGTCCAAAAGCTGAGTTGCATTGTAAATCCACATTGAGGACATTGGCAGCCTATTATAACAAGGTGGCATCACGTCACCAAGGTCGGCAGTTCTATAATTAGCAAGAAGCTGAACAATACCAATATGGTACAAAGATATTTGTTGGACAAAACAAAACGAAAAAAGCAGAAATAAGTTTGGTTGAGGCTTTTGTCCACAGTGAGACGTGCTACCACGCAATTTGTTGTATTGTCTGATCAGGGTCTGCAACCTCAAACCCAGAGCATTTCAACAAAGAGAAGTTCCTCACGGATGACACAATGAGAGCAACTACTTCTAGTCCAGGAGGTTCTTTTCTCAGTAGTTGTACTTGCCCTGTTCGTTAACTGGGGATGTGGCAGGTATGAACAGGGGTTTTGGAGGGACATCTGGTTTGAGAGAGGATGACCGGCGGACGATTGCGCCTCGGTGCTGAATGTCGTGCTGTTCACCAGTATAGCTATGCTGGCGTGCGAGGTACCCATTTGGGATGAGGGGATAGTGAACCTCGCAAGCGCTGCCTGTAGAGTTCATTCGTGCCAAAAGTGGTGGCGGCTGGTGAGGTCCGCCGCTTCGTTGGCTGAAGCTGTGCTGGCGGGGAATCATTCCTCCGCCGCCTACTGCACCTGCACTGGGCATTTTGGTAGCTGCAGAAATCAGCGAGTGCCGCTGGGAGGAGTGCCTCCGCTCCAAAGTGGACTGATGGTGTGAGGGGATGTCAGGAGGAACATCCATGCGACGGGTGAGACTGTCCCGTGGTAGAGTGGATGAGCTGTAGTACGGCGCCGATTCTGTCTCAGGAATCTGAGGTTGAATTCGGTTGGCAAAGACGAGCTGTCCACCACCTCCGCAGGCCATCAGGCCTGATGGACTCATTAACTGAGAGGTCTTGCTGCCGTTTGGATCATGAATGTGTTTGAGCAGCTCATCCAGAGACGTAACCTCCATCACCTTCTGAGGGTAGCTGGGGTAAGGCTGAGCTAAAACACGTTCAACATTGTGGATTTTGCGTTCCTCGGGATGCAGGTGACCAACTACTGGATGTCCATTGGAGAGGCCATGGGAGTAAGGGAAAACCTGCTGGGGAAGCAGGGCTGAACTGGGCCTGGAGCTTATGTTGTGAGACTTTGGTTCCTTTGCATTGTTGCAGTTCTGGTTCTTCTCCCACTGGTTCTTAAAGGCTTTCATGCTTTTAATGGGGAGTTCTGGGGTTGAGTCTGGTGTAGGCAAACCAGATAACTCTGAGGAAGGATGGAGGTGATGATGGTGAGGATGAACCAGGTCCCCCATTGTCATTCCATGATGACCAAATCTCCTTGCTGGGTGATGCTCCTTACCATTGGTAAATAAGGAGTTGTAGATCTTTGGAGATGATACCTCCAACTTGTCTTCTTTACTCTGGCTGTCCAGGAGACCATTGAGCTTTGCCAGACTCCGAAGAGACAGAGCATGTGGGATTGGGGCTTCTGGATCCTTTGATAACTTTTTGGACTTGTGACTTGTGTGGTTACAGTAACAGGAGACGAGAAACCCAGAGACAAAAGCTCCAAGGACAAAGGCCACCAAAACACAAGCGATCAGAAGAGTGTAATGGACACTGTGATTGGTTCGGTCCAGCTCTGGGGGTCGTCTCACACCTTTAAAATGAAAAACAATTAAGAAAAAGACATTTTAGTTAGAGTATTTCAGATTGAGATGAAATACAATAAAAAATAAAAAAAAACTCTGAAGATTTAGTATATCAGGTATCAAGTGGGACAGATCGGTTGTATTTGTAATTAGGCTTCTGTATGTGAGAAACAGCATGGGACAGGTGTTTGAACTAAGCTTCTGGCCTCTTCTCCTTCAACTGTTAACAGATCAATACAACCTGCTTTTCTAGGAACAGTGCTTCCCTTCAGACTGGCAGAGGCTAAGAGCTCCTCAGTTGGAGAGTCAGCTCTGAGATGAGTTAGAGCTTTAAATATTGATGAAAGCACAGCAGCAGGAACCTCATGTCATTTTCACAGACTGATTTCCAATGCGAGGATCAGGACCGAGAGCACCTGGTTATGATGAACAAGCCAAAAATAACAGCTTTGTCCAATAGTTCACAAAGTGTGGTGACTTTGCCAACATGGACTAAAATGAGGTTGTTATACTTTTCTTAAAGTCACTGGGGCATTTGTGGAGCATTGCACTAAAATCTCAAGGCTACTGAGATGAAGTAAATCTACCATGGAAATGTGTTGGGCTGTTGTGACCCTCACACTGTGTTTGCCTAATGGCGTGAAAGGCAGAGATGATTGAGAAGAGTGAAACCTGCCACCTCTCATAATCAGAGCTCATTTGCAAAAGGCTGCTGCCATCTGTGGTGTCAGGCCCTCCTTTCCACCCTTAATGACAGTTTCTGTGAAACTGATTAGTCTGCAGTAGGAGGCTGGCAGAGAAGCAGTCAGGTGGCGGGGAGGAGGGATGCAGGTGTTGCAAACAAAAAAATTATACAGTTAATGAAAGCTTTGCAGAAGAAAACAGAAAACAATTAAGTCTAATGATACCGTATGAGATGCATAAAATGATGATGATGGGGGTAGTTCAATAATTTGGTCTGCATTAGATTTTAATCTGTTTGTTTCAATAAGTGACATTTATTTAACTTTCCGTTAAATAAATGTAATTTATTTGGAAATCTTATTTGAACACACACACGTAAGAAAAAATGAAGAGTTAATCATCTGATTGCATATCTGTTTTTGGCAAACTGGTTGATTTAATGTGCCAATGAAGAGCAAATTAGTCTTTATCCAAATCAATTTTATGAATTATAATGAATTTGTTTGTTGGATATGTAACAATCAAATACAAATTCATTTAAAATGTTAAGCTGCGACAACACTGACTTATAAAAGACTTAAAAGGATGGAAAATTTTGGACTAGTCAAAATTACCCTCAATGATAACTTGATATTAATGATGGAACACATTAAAAAAGTTTAAAGGTACCAACTCCTCTTTGCACAACTTGCACATAATAGGTTTTTCCAACATCCTATCAAATCAATTTTTTGAAGCAAAAATTATCCCCCTGGGGGCCAAGAGAAGCTACTTTGTCATCCATCGTCAGATTTATGGGCGTACTAGAAATTGCTTTTACAATCTTTGTAAATGAAATATGTTAAAACTTTTAATGCATTAAAATGTAATTAATCAAAAGTAATGTGTCAAAGTCCTAGCCTCACATTATATATAAATGAGCATGAAATACATGATATAAGTTATATTTTATTAAGAGCTTTTCATGATATTAAAAACAAATACTTGCATATTTTCACTTAAATGTGTAATATTCTAAAACCAAAAGGTTCAGAACAAGGGTTGAGAGATTTTGTTTTGCCAATAAGATTTGTGATTTCACAAACAGTCCCTTTGGCAAAGACCACAGCATCTAAACACCGTCCTTCAGCCAACAAAGAATCTTCAAACTCTTGTTTGGAGGATTTTCAAACACGATTTTAGTGAAACTCTTTGAGTTCTGTGAAATTCTTGCACTTACTTTCTACCATTGATCTCTTTCGGTTTTTCTTACAATGATACACTGTGGATCATTGTAAACACACTCACTTTTCTGCCTCTGCAGTAACCTGGTAGGGAGTATTAGAGGATTTAGAGATCATTACCCTTTTCACAAATTTACTAAAGTTAACCTAACTGATTATGTCATGCTTCCTTTTTTCCCCCATTCATTTGCTAGATATTTGACATTTGCATGTAGAATATATGCCAGATTGTTTTTATATTAATCAATTCTTTCTTCTCAAAAAGAACTGCTCTAGTCCCACTGGCTGAAAAACCATTCCAAGGCATAACATTTATGATTTACAGTTTCAAAAGTGTTGCTCTAATAAAAATCCAGTCTTTTTTCTGCATACAGTTTTGAGCTCCTCTCTTCCTAATACATGTTTGATTTTTGCTATGGGGATAAAAGTCATAATTACTGCTGATGGCCGGCCAATGAAGGTCATATTTGCCTAGACTTTTACATCTTTACAGTAGAGAGGTTAGGGTTGTTTTTTGCGTGGTCTTGATTCAGTTTGAGATTTGCATTTCTGTGGAAAATTATAAAGTATGTACTGCTAAATTTGACATTGATTTTCACCCTGTTTGTATCTCCTTTGCTTTTGATGCATGAGTGGGCCTGTTAATGAAATATGACTGCTTATGATCTCTGAAAAAAAAGCAAAGAGGCCATAGACTACTTCCTGCTTATTTATTGGAGTCAGATAACCACTTTTTCTGAAAGTTGCCTATGTGTAAAATAGAAAACTACTTTAAATGGTCAGTTGTATGAATTGAAAAAAGATCGAAACAAAACTTCATTTCACCACAGAAAATTGAATCCATATGCATCTGCATGAACTTCTAAAAGAACCCACATTTTGTGGGTTGTATATACTTTGTATGTCAATTCTTTTTATTTTACTACTCCAAATTGTGGTGAAATTTTGTCTGACAGGTGCCCAAATATTTGCATGCATCTGTGATGCTGAACAGAGAATGTTTCACTCATTCGACTTGATGTAACTCCTTTAACTACCCTCTCAAGCTCACAAAAGTACAAACAGATAAAATCTAATCTCATTTTTTCCAACAAACAGCATCTGACACCCTGGAAATAATCAATATGGCAAGACAAGAAGGGTTTAATTTGGCTGATGACGTGGTGTTAAGATGTGATGGAAATCTAATCATCAGGTGCTTTCCAGCTAAGATGTTGCCATGCACTGTCACCTTTGAATGAATGATTTAAACAGAAAGTTTAATTAAAAGTTTTGAATTCTTGGGTCATGTATTCCTAAGACTGCCCCACATTAAGAAGTCATAAATCATAATTCTACTGAAAGGAGTGAAGTGCCATCAAGAGTGATGCTGATGATGAGCCTATTAATACATCAAATTTTAATCTTGCATGATTTTTGCCTCATTACAATAGCAACCAATCAGCTCTGAAGCCTCTCTGAGCTTCAAAGATCTTAGATCTAACTGATCAGGGTGCCGGTGGTGATGCTGACCGCATGAGATGGTGAAAGTCTGCTCTCATCTCAGTGTGCGCCTGGCTTTAGTCACCCTGACGTCTCCCTGGGCTCTGTGAGTCATCTGCTCCCACTGGACCTCAGCACCACCTCCTTAAACTGTAGCTACAGGCCTGTTGAGGTGTTCCTCCTGGTTGAAGGCTATGACTCAAGTGGCACAACAGGAGGGGGTGAAACACGCAGCAGAGGTAAACAAAACCCAAGCTTATGAACAGCCTGTCACAACATGTTTCATGAGCAGGCTGGATGACT
Source organism: Xiphophorus maculatus (assembly GCF_002775205.1). Lineage (NCBI taxonomy): Eukaryota > Metazoa > Chordata > Actinopteri > Cyprinodontiformes > Poeciliidae > Xiphophorus > Xiphophorus maculatus. The sequence continues at coordinate 9,252,834 of NC_036445.1, forward strand.
CCATCAAGGGCTATGTGGGACATATGGTGCCACCAGTCACAGTGAAATTAATACCCTGAGAGCGAGGAAAGCAGCTAACTGGCGCAATGGAAGTAATAGCCATGTTTATCTACCAACATTGCATTCTCTGAGCTGCCTCCTATGTTTTCACACCAGTACACATACGGCTCTGGTCACATATTTTGGCACCCTTGTTTAAGATATATTCATCTTTCACTGCAGTCAGTTTTTATATGCTGGAACATATAGAAAAAAGTCCAACTTTTAAACTGAGTGTAGTAGTGAAGAAGAAACATCCCAAGAAATGACTTTTTTTTTTAAACAAATGTCAGGTAAGGTTATTACTACCTGTTGATATGGCCATACATTCCAATCAGAAGTTTTCAGGACCTTTGAATGAGAAACTGGCCCACAGTATGACAGATCATTCCTTATGCTGAACTGCAGATATGAATTGATTTCCAATAAATTCATTATTTTTTCATATCCAAAACCCCTGCAGTGTTATTGAAAAGTTCAATCTCAGTCTCATATTAATCACTGCTGTAAACCAACGATATCCCTGAGGATCAATAACATTTTGAACTGAACTGAAGTGCTTACTGGACTGTAGTCTTTAGCAAACTCCCAACCATCTATATTTGTTATGTTAGGACAAAAAAAAGCAAAACAACAACAACAACAACAAAACTTTCATGCCTCCCCTGACATCAAGTGGTTATTATGGAGATCTTGTGACCGTAAAAAGTCCCTCAGTTCTCTGAATGGTGGGCTTTACATGTTTTTTTAGGCACGGATCATAACCCTGACTACAACATCTCTCTGCCCGGTTTTCTAAAACCAGAGATTTAAAGAGGACCAACAAAAGCAAATGAGGTGGATAAGCAGTGCTTGCCAACAACTGCTGGTGTCATCCAGGATCTGTTACTGTGAAATATATCTGTTGCCTGGATACTGAGCTGTTAGCATGTCATAAGAGTATCATACAGCAACAGTCTTCAGTCAGAGGCCCCTTCAGATTTGTTGCAAGACAAATCTGTGTTTTTATCCACACCGATAAAAATTGAGAGAAACTGCTAACAGAAATCCTTCCTGCCCAAAGCATCCCCAACCACAGCAAATCCTTGAAGATACTGCATTACATGAGTTATGATGGCATTAATTTTCCCTTTAGAATAAATTAAGTATTTTTTAATTGATTTTTTTTAACCTTCCTCACCATTCTGCAAACTGAAGATGGTGGAAGGATGAGTATAGATCCTCACTGGCTTTGTGGCCAGTGACTTGCAGAAACAGGCCAATACAGTTATTTTATGAAAAAAAGATTATTTGCTACGATAGTATTTTTCCCCCACGAAATAAATGCACTTAAAGGTTAGTTCCATAAAAGTCACTGCCACTGTATATAATTTTCTAAATCTGTTTATTCCCTTAAATGATCACTTTCTCTAGAAGCCATATTCAATGCCATTTCTTACACTAATTTCACAAGGTTCAATCAGTGTTTACACAGCTTGTGAGTCAGTTCTCTACTCTATCATTATGATATTTCAGTGTCAACTCAACATGGTCTCTGCTCAGTGAAGGTTTAAAATAGCAATATCCAAGCCTGCCAAAAGGTAAAAAAGACAGATGGGCTGCGTGAGTTGAAGCAAAGCAGGGAAGGTTTGAGAGAAACAGCCAGAAGGAAGAGATGAAGGGATGAAATTCAACTTTGGTTTAAGAGCGACGCGGATGTGAGCGGACTCATAGAGCCAAGAAACAGAGGAGCAGAAGCAAAAATAATGAAAAAATAGTGAAGATGACAAAATAAAGAACAGAGAACAAAGGAGGGCAAGGAGGAGGTTTTAAAAGCAGAAGCGGTTAAGGGCTGAGGCAGCGTGAGAAGCAGAGAGACTTGATGAGGTGAATGACAGACAGTCACTCAGCTGGGGTTTGAACCCGGGTGCTCTGCGGCAACTGTGATCCACCATCAGGAAAAAAAACAAAAATTTCCATAGCGCCATAGGACAACATGCACTCTATGGCTGCATCCACACCGATAAAAATAGGCTGCGCGGTAGGCTATGTAAAGAGGAAGGGTTTCCACAGCAGTGGAACGTTGTGCCACGCTTCACTAATTGGTGTAGGTTTCTCTAAATGGAAATCTGCAGGTGACAAAATCTAAAAACAAAGTACAATGGAATTGCCAAAATGTGTGATAAAATAAATGACTGCTGTCTTTGCAAGCTCCCTAATTGACTTCATTAACAATACAGCAGCCAGAAGCTCTTTCATCTGTGACACCAATTAAAGCTAATTAGGAAAGTTTGAAGTGTCATGCTTGCTTAATAGTGGGGACACTTTTTGCATTTTGAAGGACAATAAAGCTTCACATGTCTATCAAACTGGAATTTAAAATATTGCTTAGTTCTGAATATTGAGCACAGTAAAGATTCCCAGAAATTCCCAGAAAAAAAGACAACATTCTGGTTCACACACAACTCTTAGATTGTTCCTGTCTTGTCCCAGGGGTGTGTTTAAATGATGTGAAACCTGCAGAGCAATTTGTGTTCTATTTTTACAACTGAAGTGAGGATGTTCCAAAATGAGCTCTAATTAGATTCTGCTTCTGCAAGCTTACCAGAGAAGTGATTGTTCCATTAATGGGTACTCCATCCCAACGAGAAGCCAAAGAAACAATATAGCCCCAGGCTTTGCATATAAGTGTTTCTTCCCCCTCCGCCTGCTAATGCTGAAGATTTATTTGTCCCACACATGGAAAAAAACAATCTAATTGTTGAAGGAGACCCTGAGGTTGAAGATTCTAACAAATGCGCATGTTTCCTATTCTAAACCCCAGTTTAAAAAACAAAAAAGTTTGCTAAACTTCCAGCAACATATTAAAGGCAAAAGTTTTAACAAACTTGAGTCTATGCAGAAAAAAGCTGTGTGGCAGTGTGAAAATACTCTCACTTACACAGAGTGTATATGCTGCACTTGTACAGGATTCTGGCTGTTGACTTAGTAAATTCAATCATGTACACTTGTTATTAGGAATTTGCATAATATTCCACCTCAGTAATCAGCCATTTAGATGCAGTTCTAAAAAATAAGAACGCAAGTAAGGGTGATATGGTGAAATTGAACACATCCATTCCGATTGAAAAATTGTTGTAATCAACACCTCATTTAATTCTGGTGTGTGCTCATGCATACACAGTAAATATTTCATTACATATTTGATTAAATACTGGTAAATTAGCCATGCTAAAGGATCTGATGATCCAAACTATAGTAAATAAAATGTTTCTGTATGTATGGCATGCCTTGCTAAGGGATTCACACCTCTTCAACTTCTTCACATTTAGTAACCCTACAGCCACAAAACTCAATGTATTTTACTGCTAATTTAAGTGATAGACCAGTGCAAGTTAGTGCCAACTTGTAAAGTAGGAAAAGGGAAAATTGATTTTAAAGGTCTTACAAATACAAATCTGAGAAGTGTGGAACATCTCTTATGTAGCCCTCTTCTCTCTAAAACCGCTGACTACAATTCAGTGCAACAAATTACTGAGTAATTTAATGTTATTACGAATGCAGCTGCTGTGTTGAAAGTTGCAGACATTTGTTAGAGAACATTACAAACAGCATCATAAAGATCTGATATCTGTTGTTGGTTTGTCTTTGGTTTTTCATCATCTACATCCATTCAGATAACTTGTCTACTTTGGCAAATTTACAGAAATTATGGCCTATTGTCATTAATGGCATAGTGGTGACTGCATCATGCTGTGGAGAAGGGCCTCTTTAATAGGGACTGGGAAACTGTTGAATGGTGCTAAATAAAATGCACTGTTGGAAGAAAACCAGTTTGCAGTTGCAAAACAATTTTGACTGGGATGAAGGTTCAACTACCTCTTACAATCTTTCAAAGATACATTAACGTCTGCAATCATGTTAAAAATTAGACAAAAGTAGTGTCAATATCTTTTTGCAAGGCCTCATATCTTTACTTTAAGTAGGACATCACTTTCAAAGAAGCAGTGTCCAGATGGGTTTGGTAATTTTTGTTCATCCCCAAAATTAGAAAAATCTCAGACCTTTCAGGTTTTATTCATTCAACATTTGAGATATTGATTATTCAATTCACGTTGACACCAACCTCCAATGTATTATGGTTTTCAGTGATTGAAAGGAAAAGTAAACCTCTGAAAACTGCTTGGACAGACTGCACACTAAATTTCATTAAGCTGTCATTACTTTGATAAAACTTTTTTTTTTTTTTAGATTGTGTGCACCATTACATTTTGGTAATGTACAGTAAAACTTGGATTATCATTTATAAAGCAATAACTTAACAGAAACACATGCAAAGTCCTTTAATATTATTATTACATGCAGCTGAAACCATAAATAAAAGGATAGGCTGTTTATTTAGCCATTCAGTGGTTGGCCAAACAAACTGCTTCCAGTGCAACTATGATTGTCATTATTTGTATTTAAAGAGCAAAAAGTGGCACTGGAAAAACTGCGGCTGCACCAACCAACTTAAAGAGGCATTTCATGCCAAAGCCACCGTCATTAAACTTGAGCACCGATAAGTATCACGCAAAAATGAGAAAAGTAATAAAAAAGAATCTAAATTTTGCAGTACAGTGTTTGCTTCAGCGTGAACTGCAGCTTTAAGAGATGGAGAAACTTGCAGAAAGCAGCTGCACAGTTTCAACCACCGGCTATAAACTCAGTGAGGCAGATTATAAAAAAGATGATGCAGAGGTTCAGTGACAGTCAATTCAACAAAGGAGGCAGGTACACTTAAAAGGGTTAGTCCAACTAAAAACAGGAAAACGGAAAACAGGCAGATGAAGTGGGAGTGACACTCCCCAGAGGTCAGTGAGACTGATTGAAGAGTAAGGGGGTCAAAGCGAAGGGTCAGGACTTCTGCAGAGGTTGATTTGATCACTGTGGGCCCTGCGGACTTCAGCGACACTCAGACCTGGGTTTAAATGGCTGACATAAAAAGATATTTTAGTGGCGATTATGGAAAATGAAGAGCTTGATATGTGCAATGCTTTTTAGGTTAGTTTTTACTGCATGTCTTGAGTTATGCTTTTGCAGATGTCATTTATAATAAAATGTAAATTGCTGAGGCTAAGCTGGACAGATGGAAAATGCTCCAGTGCTGCCTGGCCTTTAATGGGCACCATAATACTGCGGACAATGATTTGGGTGGCTCACATTAGCAGAGATGTTTCAGGAGTAAGATGTACGTCTGCACATCAGGGCTGGCTTGTGATAAATCATGTATAGGAGACAGCCAGTGGGTCGGTGTGGATGGATAAGCTTGGTGAAATTGATTTGATCTCCATTTAACTACCAAGATGAACATGCTCAGAATATGTAACATGAGCTTCTAAGATTTAAAACTGTATTAAATATTTTAACATTCAGTTTTACTTTGAGCAGTTTGAGCTAGAAGCTCATCTTAAAGGGACTACGACACAAAAAGCAAAACTACTGAAAACATGGACTTTTGGTAATTAGGGTGAGCATTTTTTAGCTCTATATTAAAATAAATTCATTTTTATATCTTCATTTATTTATGTTACAAAAGTAGATACACACTTTTTAAAATAAATTTAACTTGTTTGTCATTTATGTCAGGAAACGTCATTTTCTGTCCTACCATCACAAATGTAAATGTGTGATTTGTTAAATGTTGCTGAAACTGTATGTGTGGTAAGATAAAAATCTGGCTATTTGGCAATAAAAACCCCAGCCAGGTTTAGCGACAGAAAAAGAAAAAAGCTTCCTACTGTTGAGCATGGTGGAAGACCTGTAATGCTGTGAGCTTATTTCTCATGGGGACATGATTAAAGCACACAGACACATGATTAAAGCAAAATCAAAGCTTGTTTTTGTTGTTACATTTATTTTTATTTTTTGCATAAGATAAATCTTAAAACCAACCTGAACATTAAGTAAAGGTACTGCTAACAATCCACAGTAGGCTGTTTTATTTTTCATGTGAGCTCCACAGGTTCTTAAAATGGAGACACCATATCGGAAACCACACAAATTTGTGCCTTTTTCCCTGATGAGACTGGAAGTTTTAGATATTTTCAGGGTGGTTAGAGGGGATCCACAGTCTCAGCTAAGTGACTGATGATCCAGTCTGTGTCTGTTGCCATGGTCTTTAGATGTATAAATAACTCTTTAGAAGACTGGCTGGCATCAATGTCCCCCCTCAGGAAACCAGACTCTCCTCATGAAAAGGTTCAGACTGAGTTCACTCCCAGCTTTCCTTCTGTACTCTTTTAATGAGACAGAAAGCACAAGGTTGACTTGTCTCCATCATCATCATCATCATCATTATCTCTCTATGCTGGTTAGATAAATTAGCAGCTAATCCCTTTTTTGTCCAGTCTAATTGACGCTAGCTCATCTAAACTCAAGATACAGGGAGGGAGGGGAAACGTTAAATCCTAATAGAGGTTTGGAGACAGAGGGAATGACCAAACCAGAGAGCTCTAAAACTTTTAAGTCCTAATGCGTAGGTTTGTGCGTTCACACAAAGTGAACAGGTGGGCGTATTCCCCAGTCAGAAGCAGCTCTACTGCAAACTGACTTCTAGCCTTTTTCTAAATAGCCGCAAGTCAGCAGGTTCCTGGCCTTTCCTCCAAGTTTGCAGTTCTTTACATAATATAATGCAGCTGTGTGGATTTGAGCAAATAAGTTGCTTCATGTATTTATACTGGTACTCTTACAATAAACCTAGAGGTCTGTATTAGTATCTTGGTTCATTGAATGTTGTATAAGTTGATAAAATGGCATAAAATAAGTTCACACATTTGAGTGAATATTTTTTAAAGTTCAGAGATGACAGGATGTTTTTGACTCTGAAGAGTGAAGAGAGAATTTAGCAGACTGGAAATGTGGTTGTCACTAATAGGTTGATGATCAATTTAACAACTACATTTTTCATTCAAGAATTACGGTTCCTTGGGAAAAGCCTAAGCATAGTAAAAACACCAGAGCTTAAAATATGAGTTCAATGATAAAGTTATCTTGTTTAATCTATTTTGATCCTCTTTTTATCTTTAAGGATGTTTCGTTTTTTATTTGTGTCTTGTGCGTATTTGGACATTTTCAATAATAGTGACATAATCAGGCTGAGGATTAAGTTCTTTATGTACTGAAGAGAAGAGTTGTTCCATTTCCATTTTTATAATTACCATCTCTTTATCTTCTCAGCCACAGTTTATCCTAAACCAAAAAGGGACAGATAAGCAAAACTTTGCACTTCATAGTTTTTTATTTTATTGACAAATCACTCTGTGAATCTGCTTACAGTTTGCATTACTAAGAGTAGATTCTAAAATCTAATTATGAAAGTCAATTTATGTTACAACTTTTACGATAAAAGGGTCGCAGTGTTTCTCTGTTTTACCACAGTGGTCATTTTAGTCACATTTGACTGCAGTATTGTGCAACTTTTATTTTCAGGAATGTTTTTCTCTTGTCCAGCTGAGATGTGTGACACTGTTGAAATGTTATCTGGTTCAAAAACAGACAAGAAAATAGTGGGGTAGGAGTCCCTCTTAGAACATGGATGCTGTTCCTTCCAGCTCAGCGCCTTTCCCTGATTATCAACACAGCCATCCGGCTCTCCTCATTGAAGCGCCAGTGTCACAGTCTCTGGCAGAAATAGATTGCACTGCTGCATACACTATATCCTATCCCACATTCTCCCTGCACTCATGTTTTCTGACTGCTGGGTTCAGATTCCTGCTGGTTATTTATTTGTTACGGGCTTTTCTTATTTAGGTCTTAGAAACTAACATTACAGCCACAGAGGCTGTCTGTGTGAATGAGAGCTTCTTTTATTTGCTGAGGTTTGTGGTCTTGTGACATGGTCTGTGTCCACAGAGCAGCAATAAGACCTGTAAACTTTGGAATAAGAGGCCAAAAAAGTTTATATCTCTCAATTTAAGCTTTTTGAGGTTAAAAAACTTGCTAATGTCACAGTAGTTATGGCCAAAAATGTATAATGTTTAGTATAACAAAGCAGTCAAATGCTAGGCCTCAAATCGGCAAAGGTGCTTTATTATTCAATGCAATGGACTATTGCAATGGTGGACTGCAGCAACATCTTGACACAAATTTAGTCTTAAACCGAGTCAGGTTGTTGGGAAGCTTTTACAGAATTTTCTTTTTAAAAGCTTTCTTTTTTTTTCTTTCTAGCCTTCTAGTAATCGATTTTATGAAGCATCTTGTTTAACCTTTACGGTACAGATAATACAACAGAGCTCTGGAGGTTCCCTGTCTCCCTGAAGAAAGAAGATTCAGTCAGGAGAGATTTAAGCCAAGCATAAGAAAAAATAACATAAGTCAGTATAGCATGTTTCTGTATAACTATCTCGTAATAGAGAATAGAGAAGGACAGGGGAAGCAACATCTTTCAGACAGCTTGAGCAGCTTGTACAGGAAGAGTGGGCCAAACCAGCTGTTAGAAAATACTGACGTCTTGTAGTGAAGTGCAGACCTAGCTTGTTGGCAGCGATTGTTGGAAAAGTTCAACAACTAAATAAAAAATTAAGGCTACCATCTTTGTTATCGTCTGTGGCATTTATGATTTTTTTATTTTATTTCAGGTAGTTCTGTAGCAAAATTATAGCAGCAAACTTATTTTTTTTTTGTATTTTTGTTTTCCAGTTTACTGCAATATTTGAAGGAGGTCTCCTCTACTTGATTAGTGGAGTTCATTTGAAACAACACAGTACTGTTTACATCATGAAGTTTGCTGAACGAGAGTTAAAAACACTGAAATGCACCAGATTCCCTTTGGAAATTTTGAGTGCATTGGACTCATGGTCAGCTTCTCTGGGGTCATGCTTAACTCTGCATGTGAACAATATGCTCTTCAATTTCCACACACTGAGCTTGAAGTGAGGCTGGCTGGGAAGGGAGGCATCTCAGCATGTAACGCTGAGACTAATGAAGTATATGGGTGATAAAAGTTAATTAGCATTGCTTTCTGCCATTCACTGAGATTGAGAGTTAAGTGTTAGTGAGCTAATCGAAATGATTGTTCACCCTGGAATAACATTTTCATTCATTAGCATGCATACCAGCACTTGTATCCCTGAACGGCCCCAAAACTGGAGCTGATTTCTGGGCACTAGTACTCAACATCATCCCTCTCATTAAAAAATAATTTATAAAATTCATATTATGTTTATAAAACATGGATATTTCACTTGATACAGAGGAGGAAAACATGCTGTAAACAGGAAACTGTTGCACCAGAGTGAATCACTATGTAGTTTTCTTTTTTTTAGGTTAGTCTGGTTAGAAGTGTGCAATTAGACGATCAGGGCCCAGCAGTGCAATCCCCTGCAGGTCAAAGTTCAAAGAGGACGGATGTCCCTCCCCCTTACCCTCCATTTCCACACTGATTGGCTCTGAGTCAGGTGACCCTTGTTCCCCCACAGGGGGAAGGCGATCAGGACCTGTACCTCTTTCAGAGTCACCTGCCTCCTTTGGGAATGCCGCCCCATGATGGGTGGTGCTGGCGCTTGTGGGTGTGGTCTTCCCTGTGGTTGTAGCGAAGGGGGAGGAGGAGGAGGAAGGGAGGGCAACAGAGCGAGTGATTAGTGAAATGTGACACAGCGTGGAGAATAAACTTTAGAGAAATGAGGATGAGTCCTGAGTGGAAAAGAAACCTTCACCCTGTAATGATGAGCAACATGATGATCACACAGAGCAGAAGTTAATGAGATCAGATCAGAAGTTTTCTCCTTACCTTCATGGGATATTTTTATATTTTCGAACAAATAAAGCTCTGCAGATGCATGAAGAACAAATCCTCTATGATCAGCTGTTTCTTTAATACAGGACACACTCTTGCAGGTGGTCTAATATTAGTACTGGGGAATATACATGAGTTTCAGACTAGTTCAAGTAAAATAATAAGCAGCTGTTGCAGACATTAGTTCAGCATTCAAAGCAAATTGTCCCTTCCCAAAAGCTGATAGGAGTACCAATAAACCATTTTAGATGTGGGCTCAAGAGGAGTAGTAGTAGCAAATATTCCAGATGGAACTCAGAAAGATTTTTCTTTTCCAAGTATACATCCTTTATGCTTACAGATATACTTTCTATATAAACCGATTCTGATTTTTCTACATTTTGCAATGTAGAAAGCTGGGGAAATGGTCCCCAGCTTTTATATGTAATCTATAGATATAAATATCTAATAAGGTTGTTAAATTTGTATGCAACAAAACATTTGCGAATGAAAGAGAAGAGAAAAACAAAGTTTACTGTCGATCCACTAAAGAAGCTCAGATCACATGGTTGAAATGTGAGATGTTGTCAAATTCTGGTCTACCAGGCATCTGTATATCAAGGTAATGTGATGAATTGCATGTGGTCACAAGTATCAAAAAATGCACCCAGAAAATACAATTTCTTTGTTTATTTCTTCAATAGCATGTCTGCATTAAAGAGTAGCTAAACAATATCAATGTTTTTATCCAGATAAGGTGTATAAATTGGTCAATAAGAGTTTAATATGCGTATGCTCCTGTGGAAATGGTGACATTTTTATGTAAACTAGCTTAATTCTCCAATATCTTGGTTCATGTGTACATCATGTGTACATCGCGGCCTGACGTTCAGGTATAAAGCCACCTCACTCTGTCACATGCCTCTGTGGCGAGTTGGAATTTGGAGTTGCAAGTATTGTTCGATAGTATTTTTCAAGTTAGCATTTTATTACTCGTGAGTTTAGCATATTATTTGGCATAGCCCCGGGTTTGTTGAGTTAGTGTCTTGAACCAGCAGCTTTGACTGATGAGACTAAGGTTTTCTGGGCTCCATAAAGCCTCCCTTAACCTGCCGTGAAGGGAGGTTAAGTATGCAACAAAACATTTGCGAATGAAAGAGAAGATTTCAAAAAACTGATCTGTGGCTAAACTACCAGTTTCGCTCTGGTCACTCTCCATATTTCAATATATCAAATTACGCTACGCTTTTCCTCATTCTTAAATCCTCGGCTCATCCACACGCCACCCTCCTTAGTGTATCTTGGCTCCACCCACTTTGGTGGAATTTTTCAGAATTTGTCAGCTATGGTTTTAAATAAGGTTTACTTCTACTTTAAATCAAATAATCTCTGTTGCTCTGTGATACCGACCTGTAACAATATGTTGCAATTTTAACCACCCACCTTCTTTCACATAATTGTATTAACCCAGTCTGTCTTTACATGGCTTGCCCACCAATATAAAATCTTGCCTTTCCTTGCACTGACTGCAAAACACTTTTCTCTGCTGGATGGGACTTGGTTCTGCTCTGAGAGCTGGCATGTTGAAAGACATCACATCAGCAGAAGAAAGATAATGTTGCCCAGGTAATGTCGTAACCGAGAAGAGCTCGGCATAAAAGGAATCCATTTAAGAGTTACCATCCAAGCTTATTCCCAACTGTCACATTGGAGCAGACAAGCACACGAATAAGACATATGCCAAGAAACATGCTGGGCATTATCTGCTACAGGCCTTGTATTATTAACCAAATTAATTTCAATGACACACTCCACGTCTTGACAGAACCAAAAGCTTTCTGTTGTCTTTAAACTGCAGTGAGCAGCATGCTGCTTTTGGCTTGGCCCTAAAGTACTAATAAGCCAGCAGTAACGTTAGCATTCTGCAGCACTGACACTTAGGCTGGAGGGAAAGTGATTGTTTTCTTCCTCGCTGTGAGCCAGTTGACAGTGTTCACTCTGAATGAGGTGCCCCGTCACTTCACCATCTGTGCTGGGCAAATTAAAAACTCACACCACAGGGTGTTTGGCCCCGGCAGCGCCACTACCTCATCATGTTTATAGTCTATCAGAATTAAATTTTTAGAAAAGTTAAATCTTATAAGTCCTATTTTTTCCCCCAGTATCATGAGATACAAGATCAGAACGTTAATTTACACAATCTCCTCTGCCTGCTGTGATTGTGTAGGTGGCAGAAGCATAAAAGAAAGACATGAATCCTGCATGCGTTTTTTTTTTCTTTACAGGAAACAGAACCCCTTGTGATAACAGCTTTGTTCAACATATGGAGCATTTCATTGTCTTGAAAAGCCAATAATTGATCTTTAGTGGCGAGACTTAAAAGGCTTATTGTGTGAAACAGTGCAAAAAAAGCAAAACAACAAAAACAATTAGACAACATTTGAGGATCAGGGTGCATGTTGAGCATTTCAAACAGTGCTGTGAAGCAGCTTGGTGGTGAGAACTCAGCAGGATTAAGCTGTAGGGTTGCTCATCAAATCTTCCTATCGAGTGAGAGGCAATTCCTCCAGTTGGGAGGCTTACTGAGGGGCTGCAGTGGTCCAGAGCGAAGGCTTTGGCAAGAACAAGGCCTCTTTTCAGACAACGAAACAGAGATGAACATGGTTCATCTGAGCCATAATGTCTGTTATCCTCTAACACGATAGGCTAAACTAATCAGCTGCACGGATGAGGCATTACATGTTATTTGAAAATAAAACTTAAAAATCCCTGAAAAATGACGCTTTGGGAGCTTTAGATGTAAATATAAAGGCAAATGTTGCATTGTGAGAGCATCCAATGGCACCAAACTCAGTCTCATGAGATATCGCCAGCCTCGCTGCATTTTGCTTTCCATTCCGGCTTTGCCAGGAGCTGCTCAGCCTGGCTGGCGGGAGAAGTAATGGGACGTGACAGGGATGATGATCTTTCTTGATACAGGGCATTAGGCAGCTTGGCCAGCAGAGCTCCTGGTCCATCAGAGGAGTGATGCCCCACACAATGGCTTCAATGTTTAAACTGTCAAACTGGCAGAGAGGAGAAGAGGCTCCAGCCATTTAGCTGCCTCACTGGAATATTCTGAAACCTCCCATGTTGTTAACTTTAAATATGCTTACATTCTGGATATGAAAGAGAAAAAGCTCATCCACTTATAGAGAGGAAGTAGGTTTGAGGTTTTTCCAAGAGCATATGAGCTCTGAGAATTAATCTCAGAATCTGGAAACAAGTCCAAATTTAAAAGAAAGCAGTGAGTTATCACATTTCAGAATTAGTCTCACACAAAGGGAAGCCTTGACATTAGTTCTGAAAGTGTGTAAGCTTTGTTTTTTTTAAAGCTGTTTTGTCAGGATCTTTTCCTGAATCAAGTATTTTTGCTTCCTGAATCAAAATCAAGGAGCTTCTGAAACTAAATGTAAGGCAGAGGTGAATATTAATAAGCCCAAAAAATATTTTAATTGGCTTTGAGGTTTTTGTACGTAATCACTCCAAAAATAGTTCTTAGGAAAATAATGCTTGAATTATGAGAGTCTCACTCCATATTTTACAAAATGGTCATAAAAATAGCATCTGAGTATCAGAGATAAAAACCAACAAAATATATTCAAATAATAAAATTAAATAAAACTCTGATGATCTGGATCTGTTAAATCAGCAGAAGCATGTAAACAAAAAATAGAAAAAATAAGTCCACTGACCAAAAGCTGAATCTAGTGCTGGGTTGTGCTTGCGTGTGGTCGCCAAGACATCTGTAATGAAAAAAAATACAAGTTATTATAATAAAGTATGATAAGTGACTGTATTTTGTTCCAACTTATATACCACAGCATGTTTATAAGCAAGTTTATGTTACAATGTAACATACAAAATGGTCAACACAGTTTGACACAAAGTCTAAAATCACAGATGGCAAAGTTCAGTGGACAAAACTGCTTTTTAAACATGAACTTAAGTGCTACTTGAGTTGAGCTAAAGAAAATCTATGAAGAACTTCCATTGTAAAGCAGCCTTGTATGGGAATCGGCATATACTGTGTATTATGACAAGCTGTAGGTTTTCCATTCATCCATGAGAAGGAGATGGCAAGCAGCAGTTGTTTGAAGGATACTAGCATCATTTGGAGAGTTAAGTCAAAATTAAGCAGCTGCGCCTGGAAAACACACCAAAAAGAATATGACATCCTTTTGGTGTGTTTGGGACAGTTGCAGTGAGACTCATAAAACATAAAACACAACTTCAGACTTCAGAGCCTTGGTATGATCAACTCACTGTGATCAATGCACAAATACAGATACTTGGGATTTTGAGGAATTTCTTTGAAATACGCTGAGGTATCATCATAAAAGGCACCAGATTTCCAAAGTGGAGGACTCCTTTTACTACTTTAACACTAATCAGACAAAAACATGCTGCACATTAACACTTAAATGGATTCCATCTCACCGTGACAGGTATCAGGATGCTGATGGTAGCCGTTCTCCACGTCCTGTTCAAACCCGCCTCTGAACATAAACAAACACACACAAACAGCAACAAAGAAACTTGTCAGTAAATTTACATCAATCCATTTCACTGACATGTCCTTCCCAAACAAAGCACCTCTTTACAAAATTGATTTCACTGTGAGGACTGATTGGAGATCGGAAGGTAAGTGCACAACTCTACAATTTAATCTGTTTTGTGTCTGGCGAAGGTCAGCACATTTCTGTTGTTGGGACAAAGGGGCACAAAGAACCGAAGGGAGAATCTGCTATTAAATTTGCCAACAAGACTGCAATGCCACTGTAGCATTTAGCAGATTATAAAAGTTTATTTTTGAGGAGTTGTAGTTTTCTGGGGTGACTTCTTTCTTGCACCCGGTTACTTATTTCCCAGTTTACTTGTACGCAGCACTTTTTGTAGCTGCATCAAGGCTACCACTGTTAAAATTGGTACCTACAGTTTCTCTGCTCTGCAATGACGGCTTCAGTGTGTGATTCTGGAGTGTCAGAGAAAAATAGTGCAGAGACAAGTGTGTTGATCCAGAGCTACTGACAGAAAAACCTGTCATTTACCGATGATATTTATGGAGACATTCTTCCTTCTGCTGAACCTCCTGCTGTTAATGGCATCAAGAGATTATACAGAGAGTTGTATATATATATCTACAGAAAACAAACACGCAGAGATGGGAGAATTACTGTCACAACCTCTTTAGTAGTTTGTTTACCATGGATTTTGACATGAAGAAATTGATTATATTTGGATACTCAAGTGTTAAGCATTAAATTATTGACAAAACAATGCACTACTTCTCAGTGACTGAAGAAAAGGAAAGATAAATATTTTCTCTACAAGACTTTTATTCAATAGTTATTGGATGTTTATCTTTTTACAAAATACATAAAATAATAGAAACAAAACAAAGCAAAATAAAATAACTGGTTTTTAGTCAACTTGGTTAGAGAAAGCATAAAAAAATAATAATTAAAACAAAAATGCATTCAGTGATTGTCAGAGACATCTATTTGCTTAACATTTTTGCTATAAAATGTATCAAATAAATAAATATGAGTGCTTGCCTAATTAATCTTAGCTGCATATTCTTTGGATTAAATCGTATTTAACACCCAGAAACTGAGACACACTTCAATGAAGTGTTCTACTGCAAATGGAAAAAAATAACTTTCACAGAAAAATTCTTGCCACTTTTATGTTGATGTAGCCAAATCCACCTTCTGAACCGTTTCAAACTGAACAGAAAGCCTGATAGCCAACTTTCTGCTGTGATGATTAAAACGAGTCTACAATTTTTACGCTGTTCTTCCTCATATAAACGCTCGATCTTTCCCTTTTCACATCCGTTAGAAATTGACGGCTCATCCAGACTCATCCGCTCGATGGTTGAGTAATGAGATTGAGTTTAGCGCCTTTAACCATGGTGAGTTTCCCACCAATGCCAGTTATCCTCCCACACAGTGCATTGAACCAAAATAAAACAAACACAGACCTATAAACAGCACAAGCTCAAGTGTAATGATCCAGTATCCACTTTGTATAAGCATTCATGCACTCCTCTCCTCCTTTAACAAACCAATTGCAGTATGTGAGAAAATAAGTTTCTAAAATACTTGAACAATCAAAATGCCAAAAAAGTAGAAAAAAATAATAATGCAGAAGGAAAAACAAACACCAGGCTGCATCTTAAAGGCAGGTGAAGAGATCTGAGCACTCTGATCAGCTAATCATTACTACAACAAACACACCTCGTAAAGCAGAATGCAAACAACAAAACATTTCTGTCGTTTGATGCACTATGAATAACAAATCCTTTAAATTAGCCTTGTGCTAAATATGAACATGGTTTAGGCCATGCTAATTATACATTTAAGTGTAAAGTGTTGCAGAAGAATAAAAAAATAAGTTCACAACTCAAATCTGTTTAAATGAAGATAAAAACATGTCGACCTCAGCAGGAGGCAGGGCACTTAATTTGACTAAATGTAGTGTACTGATGTTTGTAAAGGAAAAGCTGTGATAGCTAGTGGAAAAGCATGTTCCCTTTATGTTTTAGAAAAACAAGACTGGATAGTAGTAATTGGCTTTCATAAGCAGAGAGCAGCTGAACACAAACATGATTAATTTGTTTTAATTCAATCAACTTTCCAAACAAGAAACTAGCTACTTCCCCTTTATTTTCCCACTCTTTAGCTGGTCCTCTCTAGGTAGCTAAAGAGTTGTTAGATCAACATCATCTAACAGCATTGGGCAGTATTTCCACATGGCATGTTGGTTTTCCTGGGGGTTCATTATTTGGATTCTGGCTGACAATAAAATAGTGTCGCACTCAGAGAGACCCTATTGATTTTACTCGACAGATCAGACATAAAATAAGCTGTTGGATGGCAGCCTTTAACTTTAATGAATGCAGTCGTACACAACAAGCCAAACTCTCATCCAGATAAGGTGGATCTCTGCCAAACAAATTAACTACAGGATTCAAAAGTATATGGAGTAACATACGGAAGATATTAGACAACGTGTAGCCAACTGTATCAAAAAATACATATGTGATAAAGTCACAAGAACTACATGCTTGTCTTTATTACAATATTAGAAATATCATTGGCAAAGTGAATACATTTGTAATTTGGAAAAGTAGGAACATATTTTATTATATATTACTATATGTCTCACATAGGGAGAAATTCTGGGACAGCTGCACTCAACATCTGGAGAAGCATCTGCTGCTTTCAGTCATGTCCTAAAGTCTGGTGCAATTCTACCTTATAACTCGTCTCTGAGAACTTGTTAAAATGTCAAAAACATCCTATAATAGACACTTACATCTGTATGCCATTACAGTAGAAACATAAGCAAATAAGAGTGAGTAAATACTGTACTTTACAATTTAATTATAAGAGTTAAAGTAAATATATTGTACTGATGGACTATTAATACCCCAACGAGTTGCTTAGTTTGTCGGAAGGAAAAAAAAATAGATTAATACAATCAGAAAATATGATTTCATACAACCTATAGTCTTGAATCATGAACATGACAAAACTGTAAGCAGCTGTTTTAGAGGAAGCTGTATTTTCAGAGGGAACATGTCAACTCTTTAATTCAGCTGCTTCAACAGACTTTGGCAAGCACCAGTCAATTTCCTCCTTTATACTTTTCAGCAGTTTTCTGTTTATTCATATTTGACTATTTGAGCAACAAAAAGGTAACCATCTAACACATGATTATCAATTTTCACCAGTCTGGTTCATTTTGTGAAAATGACCAAGGATAAAATTAATCCAGAGCAGAAATCAAAAGATAACAGAAATCGACAGCATGCATTGTGCATTCCTTCTATCTGTGCTGAGGTGGATTAAAAAAATAAATCTATGGCCACTTTAATTCAATCACCCATCCTAAATGTTGTACATTAAAGTACTTCCTTACAACTTGTGCCCAGTTCCACAGGTAACCACTTATGTTCATATTATGACAACATTCTCAGCTAATCCCAGCAGTAACATAAAGTTATCTGGACAAAAGCCCTCGTTTCTAAGTCCTTTTCTCAGCTGTTCTAGTTGAGTTATTTTGATAGTATTGTTGATACTCAAATTTTTATTCTGAACTCTTATCTGTAGTTTGTATCAAAAGGAAAACTCAAAGATTGTCCTTGAGAAGTAGTGGTTTGTTGTTAGGATTTCATTAACTAGTAATGTTGTATTACATGCTCATATCCAGTTGCATTGAAAGAAAAAATAACACTCTTACATTGGATTATTGCATTTCCTATAAAAAACACACCTTATGATTAAATGACAATAAAAAATAAAAGTTCTAGGGATATGAAGAATTTTGTGCTCAATTATACACAAACAATTAGGATACATGTACTGTCTTTGTATTTACATATTTATCTTCATTATAAAACTGGTTATAATCATTTTAAAAAGAAAAACTATGTTCTATTTTTAGTTATTTCCATAATTTGGCACTATTTTTAGCATAGAACATGCACACTGCCTTAGCAATGCAAACACTTAACAGAACTGTTCAGTTGATTTACTTCAATTAAAGCTATGATTTTTTTTAAAGCAGGCACAATAATTGCTTGTAGCTTTCAAAATATCAAGCAACAGACTAAAAAATATAATTTTTGCAAAAACAAATATTATTTGGTGAATATTAAAGCTAGTATATGAATATTAGTAAGTAGTTAGGACATTACATCAATCAACTTTCATAGATGTAATGTGAGATGCACCAATCTAAGCAGCGTTTTGTTTAAAAAGATTTTTCCACCTGCACACCACAGATGATTTGCTTCCCCTTTCCTGGATTTGTTTCCATCCTTCTGCCTCGGCAGCCTTTAGTTTCAGCGTAAGGCTTTGGTGACAGGGACTTTGTCGAATGCATTATGGATGACACAAGACTAAACATCCAGAGAAAGAAAAAAAGCAGAGAGGTTCAGCCACAGTCTTTTCATGTAAAATCGTTCTGTTTTTTCTTCTTTATCATTTTGAGCCACCACAAATCAGCCATTAAAATGTATGCTTCCTCTGGATAGGAAAAGAGGAAAGGAATAAAAAAAAGGTCTGATGGTCTATGAAAAGAGTAAGTACCAGGAGGTAGATGACTTTGAGATTCTTCAAATCCAACTGTGGGCTCTGCTGCTGCCTGATTCACATCAGCTCATCGTTCTCTTCTTCCATTGCTGCTCTTATCATCCTTTATAATGCTCCTTCCTTTTTTCCCCTTTTGCCAGCTATTCGTCAGTTGCCTTGATAAAAATAAGCTATATTCCTTCATGCAAGTCTAAAATCTAAGTGTCACATTCAGCTGCAGCCAATTCTTCTTTTTTCTCTCAAATTTAAAAACCCCAAAAAAGCAGACTTCTTTCCCCCCCTTTCATTATTCTAAAATATTATCTGTAAAATAAATTCTTTACTTCTTCTGGTCAGCTACTTTACCCAAACCTCAGCTTTTTTTCCCATTGTGATGTTTTCTTTCTGTGCATACCGCTCTCTCTCTCTAGCTTTCTGGTAGAAATCTGATATTACTGTTGGGTTTGGACAAGATTTTTTTGGCTGATCTCTCCAAGGTTCTGGTCCACTGGTTTCCAGCGTCGCTTTGTCCTGTACACTAAAAGCGGCTCATAAATCAAACTTCGGCAAGTAACTCTATGGGCCCCGCTAGCGTGAAGCCACATCGGCACTTCCATTGCTGCATCTATAGAGCACATCTTGCTGCACTTCAGAGAATGATCCAGCAACAATTACAGAAGTCTTCATTTGAGTCAGAAAAGTCTTTAAATGCTAATCAAAAAAAAAAAGCTTCCCCAAAGTTTAAGATGCTTCTTTACATTTGGTTTATTTAATTTCAATGACCCATCTTAAGAGATCACAGTTATTTCAGCCTGTGGTTGCCCAGATGTGACACTAAATAAATAGTATATGATACGTTAATGTGTTAAAGCTCACACCTGCTTTAACACAGTTTGAACATCTGGGGGCGCTCATCAAATAGAGTTAGTGGGATATTTGTTAACATTTATCAACTTATCAAGGATTGAAAGGTATGTTTAATGTGTATTGAGCTGCAACTAGTTAATGAAATTACATTTAAAATCAAAGATATAAAATATAAGTTAGGAGTTTGACTTTTTTCCCCAATTTAATGGCCATTTGTACTTGCCTCATCTGCCTCAGCTCCTCACTCTGCTGATTAAAACAAGTAGGTGGATTTTTAATCTCCTTCATGTCATCATTAGCAGCCTTTCTTGCATTAGTTTATTATGGAGAGCTTTAGATAAAAGGAAAATCTACATACATTTTCTTTCAGCTTTGAAAAAGACACTTCTATTTATGGACAAATTAATGTCTTTGACTGGCATTTGCTTCACTGTGAATGAAGCTCAGCACAAAAACTCGATTACAGCATTATTAATGACACAAAACATACAAATTATAGGTGTTACATTTGTTGGACGTGGGAGACTGCAAATCATGGCTGGTGCACTAAAGGGGGCTTGATAAATGAAAACAAAATGTTTAGGAGAGACAAGTTTTGCAAGATCGCATTAATATGCCTTTTGTGTCGCCTGCCACACATAAACTTTATGCCTTCCAGGGGTGAAAATCAACAAGTCAGACATACTGTTTTACAGGTCAATATGTGGTACATAAAAAAAAACCTAACAAGTGAATGAATGAAAGAAACATGCATCAGAAGTTGACCAATAAAGTTATCAAATACTATATCAAGTATTTCTTTTTTACTCTCATGTAGGACAATATTAATAACAGCAAACCAAATATATTAGCTGATTTCTAATGGGTAAATACCAGAGTGCACAGACAAAACCTGCAGTGGAAAAAAAAATCCATGAGTCCCTTTCCATGCGAGGGCAGAGAAAGTAATATGTCTGAGTGACCAAGCAGAAGATATGCAATAATTCCAGGTCGGCACATTTTCAGCCTTCAAGATAATCTATTGGAAAGCGGCTGGCGGTGGATGTGGCGCTCTCCTTCTCCGACTCTGTGTGTGACGGTGATGCATGCAGAGTCATGTCAGACGGCAGCAACAGTTTACAACCACTACACATAGGAGGGAAGACAGGAAAAACACCCAGTGTGGTGATTTAGCAGCAGGTTGTACATCAACCACAGAGGCACACATAGTCCTTGATGATCAGGACAAGAAAATAGCACTTTTAACAGCCCCCTTCCTCTGCCCTTTATTGCATCCATCTGTCGACACAACGACCAATCCGTCTTCCATCCATATTTTCTTAGACAGGGCAGCACACTGCTGTGAAACTGAAACACATGCAGACAAAACCCACTTCTTATTTTATGGGATGGGTTTTAAACCAACGGAAAGAGAGGAGTCGAGGTTTGGAGTAATTAACCTGTTCCTTGCTCATTGAAGTCTAATTAAAATTTTACAGCAACCTAGTCCTCTGACATGCAGCAGTGGTGTGAAGTGGATGCCAATCAAAAATTATGAGACTGTCTTTAATCAATTAATTGTAAGCTTTGTCATAGTGGGTACCTTTCAAAAATTACTAACAATGCGACTAATTAAACTCTTTACATGTAAACAACAAACTGCACCATTCCTGAAAGATACAACAAAACAACCATGATAATGATGTCTGGTCTAACTAAGTGGAAGAAAGAGTTAAACATCAGCTACAGAAAATTCAACTGATATCCTCCAATATGTTCAACACAGACTGCATACAGATGCAACACAAGAATAGTTAAAGCTCTCAGATACAAATCATTCTAAGATACCCTTAAACCGATGTTACGTCACAATTTTCATTTCAAATTTTCACACTTTTCCAAAGAGCTGCACAGTGGCATTTGTTAGCACTGTTGCCTTGCAGCAACAATGACATGGGTTCAAATCCCAGCTAGGGTCTCCCTGAATGGAGTTGGCATGCTCTCAATGGATGGATTCTATCCTCCCACAAAACATGCTTGTTGGGTTAATTAGTCTCTAAAATGCCTCTAGGTAAAGGTGTGTGTCTGTGTGCAGGTGTGTGTTGCCCAGTGATAGACTGGTGACCTGCTCAGGTCCAGGATGCACCCCTTAGCAACAGTTAGAGCTTGGTTTTCAGATAAGATATGAAACCAAAGTAATTACATGAAGAAATCCTTGGCTTTAAATAACGTATTTTTCTCTCCTAATACTCATCGACATTTTTGATATGAAAACACTGAATAAAAATGTGATGCACCTGGCATTAAAGGTATAAATAGCACAAAAAGCTCCCTACAAATGTCATTTGAAATGCTTCACTTTGTTGTGCTAATCTAACATCAGAGCTAACTCATTACCTTTGCCCTTCAGCTGTGCCACCTGCTCAGATGTTCAGAAGCTTGTTTATAAGTGCATCTATAAAAAACAGCAACATGTGCGCTGCATCCTCCCTTGGACAGAATTCACACACCGCAGTCGGTTGTCAACAAACAAGATTAATGCACAATATGAGTCAACCAACTATCAGAGTAGAAAGCAGTGATCAAATATTCATCATGTTGATGTTGCCCACTTGTCCAATTCTAGATTAGCTATTGATTATTTAGAGGATGTCCTCAGACCAGATTAAATGGGCATCTGCGCAACTCATTGGAGGAGTTAGAAGAGATGTGAAATTTATTGCTTCTCCATTTGCTTGGCTGCACATTATTGACAAAGTTGCAAATCTGCCCTTTGATGCTTCAAGTTACAAAACTAATAATGTCTTTATATGGCCGCTCATGCTATCAGACCAAGCAAACACCTCAGAGAGTGATCTCTCCACTTATTAACACTCAGACCAAAAATAATTAACAGCTGCAACATCCTGCTCGGAGCAAATCTGAAAACTTTTGATCTTCAGACATTTATTATTAAAGACAATAAATCACGTCAGGCAGAAAATTACTGATGCAACATTAACAGGAAAATAAACTCTCGAGTGTTACATTTTCAAACTCCTGTTAATTCAAATGTCTTAAAAAAGAATGGAGACAAAGAAGAACTGTCAAAAAGTGTTTGTTATTCACAGTCTGCATGATTTCATTTTTGCTCTCCAGTTTTAATTGGAATTTTTAATGAAGTTCTATAAATACTATCTTTATGTACTGACATACAGCAAGAGTTTATTACATCATGATCTTTGATGAGGTTCTCAGGTAATGCTTTGGGAGAAAACAGTGACACAGCATCACTGATCCTTCACCTTACCAATCATTTGGCACTGGGCGGTTTTCTACATATTTATCAAATATTTACTTAAAAAAACTGACTCAGAGATCAAAAAGTATCTTCTTTATGCAAATGGCATGTTTTTTTGTATTCCCTCTCTTAAATAGTGGATCATAAGAGGAATGGACCATGGTGTTACATCATATCTTTCCCAAGAAAAACAAGTAATTAATGGATTAGCCATAGGTACTGGGCGGTTTTTTACATAATAAGATTCTTTGACACTAATCTTATTAAAACAGAAAAGTAGGAAAAATAAAACTGGTTGAACTTAGTAGCCAATAAATGTGAACCTACTGATCATTTCTTATGTTTCTTTAATGTGGGATTGTGTTCCTCAGGACAAAAAAAAAAAAAAGTTTTCAAATGCTTTTTTTGGCATGATTATACAATTAAAATTTTATCACGATGATTACAATAATTGTGCATTGCGTAGATAAACATAAATCTGAAATGTCCAGAGAAGTAAAGCACCAGGGTCTAATTAATTAATTCATTAACTCTAATTATTGATAATTATTACATTAACATACTCCAATAAAACAGTTATTCCACAACAAGTCTTATGTCCACAATCCAACATAATCTGCCACTTCAAGCCTTCAAAATTTTCTTCAGATGTGTCTATTTTTCACAGAATTTTATTCATAACCATTGTTAGGATTTTTTTCTTTTTTTAAGCATTTTTTTAAACAACAAACAATTTTTTAAGCAACAAATAATTGCATTTGGCTTTTGAAATATTTAATTTTTCACTTTATTTGAGCCTGGATCTAAACATGTAGTGTCATCTCAATGCCTGTGTGCTGTTGTAAGCAGTCCCCAGAACACTTTTATTTTGAAAAATAAGCAAAGAAACTGTCACTTTCCATACATTGTTAGGATTAAAGCTAATTGGATTAATTAAAACATATCTAAATAATTGTAAAATTTTCAAAATATATCTACTTTGGAACAAAAGACACAGGGACCTTTATTTTTCCCTTTAAAAGCAGATTCCATTAGCTAGAGACTCTTGTGATAATATACTGCATTAGCACTGCTGTGCACCACATACGGGTAAATGACTTTGACAGGCTTTGACATGCACTTTAAAGTAATTCAGTCATGACAGCTAAGAAAGTCAATCATCACCTGATGATTGCATTGCCCTCCCAGGTTACAAGTATGAAACAGCTATTAGCACTAGGAATGTGCTTGTGTGTGTGTGTGTGTGACTTACTTGAATCCAGGTGAGACTGTGACACAGCTGTCTGACTTGAGCCAAATGCAGTAAGGGTCCCGTGAAGACAAACAGCTTCTGCATAACAGACACAGGGAGACGGTTTGTTAGTGGTAGAAGGAAATGAGGAGACCATGAAGTGTGAAGAACACCGAGTTCACTGGATGTTAGTCTGGTAATGAGACACTAGCCTGCCACCAAGCCAACCAAACAACACCTATCACCCGCTTCAGCTCTGCCTTAACAAAGGCTGGAAAAAAACAGGATCCTTGAGCAGCCTGGCACAAACGATGCGCCTAAAATTATAGTGTCCTTCTAACCAACCGAACAATTCTACACTTTAATTGCTGTGTTGTTATTTTTTTAATTAGTGATGAATAGAAAAAAAAAACACAAGCAGATGTGATCATCATAAATGATCTGTTTATTAACTAATGAACACTGAGAAATGTGATAATTATGGTGCAGTTATCCTTTTATTACTGGATGAGTGGACTTTCTGCAGTTTCAGAAATGCATTTTAAAAATCTTCTGAAACTAGCAACATTTAATAACATTATGTGACTTTTCTAAATTCTTCTTTGGAACAACTTAAGAATTTTTTGTGTGAACCTTTAAATCTGTTACTGCTGTTTCACATGAATTTTCCCAGTGCAGGACAATAAAGGCTGTTTCTGTTCTATTCTGAATGAAAACCTTCCCCAACATATAGAAGGACCTCTACCCAAATAGTGCATCTACTTTACAGTGCATAATGCACTTTTCAATGGGCCAGCATTTCTGTATAAAAATGTTTAAAATGCTTTTATATTTTTTAACATTTAAAATATTTTTAAGATGAATTTTGAGTTTTCATTAGCTCAACTCAAGTCATTTCATCCTTGCATCTGTTTAGAACAACTTATGTTGGCCATGTGCTGCATAAAAGACCAAACCATTTTCAAAATTAACCAAAATAAAATGTAAATAAGCAATCCTGTGTGTAATAAATCTATTTAAAATCTAAGTTTAAGTAAATATGGATGATAATTCCTTCATATTTATATAAAAATACTAGTTTCAGATTTAACCTGATGATTCACATTTTTATTGATTCTTATTTTCTTTCCATTACAATTAAAAAATAAAAAAGTTGTACTATTGTTACAATAGTACAGTTAACAGTAACATAAATGTTACTGTTATATGGTTAATCAAAATCTGAATGGTCATATTAGAGTGGATCACATGCTTTATCATCAGCCTACAGTCAGAGGATTGTTCAATCATATAATCCTGTCTGCTGTTCTGTCTAACCACTCTGTGATTCAGGGAATAACATCAAGACTCGGACCTCTTTACATCCTGTCCTTAATGTCACCAGCATTAACCGCAATCAATAGCCATTAGTCACAATCCCCACCAGTAAAGACTCGTGCAGAATCACGACATTTAGAGCTTTTCTTCGACTTTCAGACCCGTAATTAATTTGTGTTGATTAAAACTTTCTTCTAATCAGTAGAATTTTATTTTCCAGCTTGATTTTTAAAGATATTGTTTTATTTTTTTCTCAACTCGAGCTCCATGGATCCTGTGGCCTTCCTCCTACCACCACAATACGCCACAACAACACTGGGTGACAGCGAGCGCGTGAGAAATATTTTTCACAGCTGCACAAGTTATTGTCTGGAAGAGTGTGGCATTCACCCAGCAGCGACAACATAATGAGCATAAAGTACACAGTGACAAAAGAACGGCGGCAAACAATAAAACGCTTACGTGCTTCCTTCAGTGTCAAACCCAAACCTCGGAGGCAGTCAAGTTTAAATAAGTTTTAATGAGTGGGGCTCGTTTTGAGAATTTGAAATGATTTATGAACAGTTGAACTGACGGTGCACTGTGTGTGCATCTTTATCCCCAGACTGTAAAATCTAGTGAGGAATCCCACTGAGAACACATCAGTGTGTCAGCTCAGAGCAGGAGGAAATCAAGAGAGGAACTATTATTCCCCTGCTGCGCCTAGAGCTGGAAGCTAAAAATAAAGTGAATTAAAGACAGGAAGATTTTGGACAATGCTCTTTTTTTCATCTGCCAGATATTTGAATGAAATAAACAAAAAGTATAGCACCAAACAAAATTTTTCGAGCATTTATTTAAAAAAAGGAGCATCCATCCAGTCTAATTAGGATGATCTTGGAATGACTGCCAGCTGCTATACTGGTATAAACAAATCAAAATGAATTGTTTTGACTTGATTTATAATTTTTCATGATGGATTTTAAAGCAAGAAGTATAGGAAATGATAAGCAGATCCTTAATTAGATGGAGGTAGACTAACATGTCTATAGAGTCAATACATTTTGAAAGTTTATTGAATATGACATATAAAATTGCTTTTCTTCAGTAACTCAATTCACTAGTGAAACACATTATGGTGATTAAATTATACATATAATATCTTCAAGCCTTCATTTCTGTTAATTATGATGATTTTCCTCCTAGAGCTAATGAAACCCGACAACAAAGATTAGACATCAGACCAACAAAAAAATAATTTTAACTCAAAAATGTTGGCTTAATGAAAACTATGTTTAATACATGCCTAAAGGGTGTTATTTTCAAAAGACTCTTCATTCTGACAAACGAGTTTCATCAGAGGACATATTCTAATTTGGAGTAAAATCCTGACTTGGGGACGTTCTGATGGAGTTTGCATGTTCTGCTCATGCATGATTGAGTTCTCTCTGGGTACTCTCTCTCTCTCTCTCCAGACTCTTACAGTCTAATACAATGGATGTCAGAATAATTGGTTAACCTAAATTGCCCTTTGGTTTGTATGTGTGTGTGTGTGTGGGTGCATGGTTGTTTGTCCTGTGTGTCTCTGTGTTGCTGGACTGGTGACCAGGGTCTCTGGCCCAATGACCACTGCAGACAGACAGAAGCCCCCCCATGACCCTGCAAGGATAACTGGATATATGACTGAAGGATAAAGTTACCCTACATGAGTTATTTCATAACCTTTAACTGAACAGTTCTTAAAAATAGATCATCTCCAAGTAAGGCGACATCAAAAGAAATATTTACCATATAACTCAGTGTTTAATAGAGTTACAAAGGTAGAAAGAATACCGATATTTTATAGAACTGACTTTCTCACTTCTGTAAATGTAACTTTAACTTTTCAAAATTGAGTGTTAACTTCTCAAAAGTGAATCAAAGTAGAATTTTTTAAAGTTAAACACAAAAAGAAGAGGCTTTCTTTGAATCAAACAGTTCACAGATTAAGGACCTCTGGTTACTGAAAATCTAAAATGACTCTCCTCACTGTGTGCGACTGCTAATATGTGGCACCGCATACTAAAGTGCTACTTCAATAAATTATTCATATGCTCGCCATAAGGTATATATGCAGATTTCTCTCCATTCTGCCCCTCTTTCTTCCATCAGAGGCATTCATTTACAACAATCTGACAGAATTAAACGACAACCCTGAAGCAACCTGTCTGAAAAGGCCAGCTGGAACTTCAGGAAAAGAACAGTGAAATCATTTTTGTTGGGGTTTTTCTTTCTTAGTTGTTGTACAGCATGTGCAGTTCTTGAACTGCAACAGATTTATGTTTGTCCCATGTCGCTCCTTAAAACAAAACACCTTTCTGGGCATTACTATCATGAACACACAAATGTGCGTGTGTGTTTGTGCAGGCTGAAACTATAAGGAACATCGACACAGCTGTTGAGGGTCTCTGTGGCTCATTATCATGTTGCCAAAAACCTTTGGAATAACAAAATTCAGACTTACTGGAAACTGATTATCTAATAGACACTGCTCAAGAAAAACATTGCAGTACAGAAATAATTTTAAACCTGCATGTGTTTTTTTTACGATTTAAGTATTTTAATTCCAACCTGAACTTAATTTGATGCTTTTTCCAATCTGTTTAGAAAAAAAAAAAAAATCTGACATACTATTTTCTGTTAGGAAGACAGAATAGTATGCCAGGGTATCAGAATTTTTTTTTCAAATCAAATTTCCTCTGTAGCCCACTTAGTATTAATATACAAGCTTTCTATTCAATATCTGTTAAATATGAATCTAAGGAAAGAAGGAAGGAGGGAAGACAGGAGGAAGAATACTCTTACATGCCTTAAATGAATTTTTTCCACACTGCAAAAGAACCCCAAATGGGCCTATTTGTTCCAATATCCTCAGTTTGTATGTTCCCATGTTTAATGGCAGTAATTATGCAATTTTCCCTGATAGAGGAGCTGTTCAGCCACTCAGTGAAATTGTTTGCTACCTCTAAATGAAGTGTTTTGGGACCATTTTATCCCACATGAAAATGTTGGCCAATAAAAGCAAATAGGAAAATAGACTAAATTGCAAAAGAAAATGTGGATATTGTTTTTATTTTTTGATCTTATAGCAGTCCCTTTGGTTTGAAGTTTTAGTTTGTAGGCACAGAGTAGGCCAGGATTGTGAAAAAGAAAATATTTTCTTCTCAATTTCATCACAGGGTCATTTCTTGTCATTTTTCCCTTGATTGTGACAACACCTTCTTAGATGTTTCATCCCTTATTCTAACCCTTATTATAATGCAGTTCTGACTGATCTATAAGTTTCACCTGGAACAAACTTCCAGAAAACTGAAAAAAACTGCTCAAACACAGAGAGCCTTTAAATCAAGACTAAAAACCAATTTCTTTGGAGTTGTCTTTGATTAATAATTAGAGAACATAGATTAAATCTAGTAATTTAACGTTTTTTTTTTTCTTATGCTTTTTCATGGAAAGCACTTTGAACTGGCTTTTTGTTGAAATGTGCTATAAAAATAAAGTTGACTTTCCTTAAATATAGAGCTTTCCATCACTCTATGTAAGCTGTATTAGTTAAAACTCTATGTTTAGACTAATAGGTCTAGCGTCTTTGTGGAGGATGAATCATGATTTGGCAATGATTAGAAGCATTAGAAGAAAAATAGATTACTGTACATGTTTTTCTGACTCTATTTAAAAAAAGATAAGTTGTGCTCTAAATTTGACCTCATTTCAATGGCCCCTTTAAGGATTTTTTTAAGAAAGGAAATGTTGTGACCGCTTATCCATATTATCAATCAACTGCCTATGGAACGAGAAGCAGTAGATATTTTCTACTTTAGCAAGTTCGTTGAGTTCATATCAAACAGGAAATGTAGCTGAAAGGACTTCTGGAGCTTTTAAGACTTCCAGGGTTTGGGGCCTCTTCTCCTCTTATTGTATTTTTTTTATTAAAATTCCCCATTTCATACAGTTCACTGCTGCTGCTTGAAATGGAAGCTTTTTTTTTCTGAATCCTAATATTGGCGGTAAGACCCCGGGTGAAAAAAAAAATAAAAAAAGACCAAAACAAGCAAACCTGATAATACTCCCTACAGTGAGGGGGAGAAAGAGAAACAAGCCAAGATTGAGAAAAAATTGGAGGTAGAAAATAGAGAGAGAAAGAGAGCGAGAGAAAGAGATGACGTACATATGATCTGGAGAGAAACGGATTCATTGGTGTGTTTCAGGAGGATATGGTGGCAGAAATCTGACCTCCTGGCTGCTGCTGATGTGGCTTTTGGGGGCCCCTAATCTAAACATGAGATATTCTGTGGTTCTAGTCTCTAAAAGGGATCAGGGAACGTAGCCAGTCAGACAAAAACAGCTAGATCCCAGCTTCCTACTCCTCATTCCAGCTTTTCCTTCTCTCTTCTATCTTACAAAAGCCAATGCTGGCTACCAGCCAATCAGCTGGAACCAATTTCTGACTAAACAATGTTGAGAGCTTCTCCAGACCTTTGCAATGTGGGGTTTGCATGCTACGGGGGTATACACACTCCCAAAACAAGCTGAAGAAGAAACCCCTCCTCTGATTTTGATGGAGTAAAGTAAAGAGTGGGGGTTGCAAGAGGCCAACATTCCTCACAGCCCCCAAAATAGATCATGAAACTGGAAACCAACTACATTAGCTGGGGCAACATAGATTTTGGTAAAACAAAGGAGCTGGAGTCAAAGAAAGACACTACGATTCAGCTGCTGTTTTTTAGTCAATGCTTTGTGCATGTTTTTATTTTAAACAGTTTAAAACACTTAAAACATAATAATCATGTTTCTGAGATGGAAAAAAGTATGATTAAAACCATAACTTCTGTCCAAATTGTCAATATTTTTCAAAAATATTTCAGAAAAGTATTGTTTATAAGACAAATTTAATTAAGTGTTCATCTTTTAATCATATATTCAATTTGTGACACCACATTATTTTTCACAATGACATATTAACTACAGGTTGTTTGTGGGAAAAGTTAATCTATTCAGCTCTAAAGATTAAGCCAGTGTACGGTTGCTTTTCTACCTGAAGGGTTTTGTAAATAGTCAAAAATGTACTTTGAGATATAGCCAGATTTTTACAGAATTTGCTGCAATGGTCCTAATAAACCTCATTTGCATTAACACATTTTTTAAGAAAAAAATGTGAGTCCAGCTTAGCTCATACAACCAATGGAAACAACTAACCTTGTTAGAGAATGCAAGCTAATCTTCTGAATTGCTTCACCAACAAATTTAATTCAATATAATTTATTGCACACAAGTAGGAGGTTAAATACAGCGGTTAAAATAAGTACATAAGAAATCAATGTTTTACTTAATAATTATATTTTTTAGCATGAAATTCAAGCCAGTTGGAGGCAAAAATCCAAATAATAAAAACATACAACGAAATAATCAACAAGCTGCTCCATAAATTAATGTGGAAGGAAGTTTTATGGTGCAGGACATACAGTAAGTACCAATAAACCGTCTGAAATTTGTCAGTGTGTTTAAAGCATTCCTGCTCCAGTTATATGAAATCATTACCAGTTGTTTTGGCATCAAATGACAGTCAATAAAAATGTGTTGATTATCAAAGTGTTGCGCAGAGTGGAAAGACAGGAAAATCAAGGACAGCAATGGCTGCAGCTGATTTTCTAAACCTATTAACGTTCCTGTAAGTACTTCTTGGTTCATAATCAGGAAGTGGAAAGAACATAAATCCACCATAAAGCAGCCATAGCCAGGTGCCCTTTGTAAGATTTTCAACAGAGGACTCAAAGAATAATTTAAAGAGGTTTCCAACAGACATGGAGTACTTGCAGAGAGGTTGTAAAAGAGAAGCAGGTACAGTTTCTCTTATCAAATAAGTAATTAATGCACTCAAATGATTTTGTGTACAATCACTGCATAAGACTCCACTACTAGAAAAAAGCATGTTGAATATCCTCTGAAGGCTGGCATAAATTGCAAGAATGGCTTGGTTAATCAACTGACATAAATCTAATTGAAAGTCTAAAGACAAGAAAATCAGAGAACATCGACTCAGAACCTACAGGATATGAAGACTTACTTGTGTGAAAGAATTGGTCAAAATCCCACCTGAGCAATGCACAGAGACACTTTGAAGTTACTATCAAAAAGGCTTTATAGTAAGAACTTATTGTAAATGTGTTAAATACTTAGTCTTTATGTCATTTTGATTTTTTAACCATAACTTAATTTGTGAACAAATGATTCTAATGATTTATTTGCAGGTGTTGATTATTTGGATTGGTTCTGAGACCTGGTTTAAATTTTATGTCAAAAGAGATACAAATATATTTTCTGTGAAAAGCATGGACGTGTTCAATAGTTATTTTACCAGCTGCATATGTTAAAAGATTCTTGCTCAATGTTCTGAAACTTCCCTTGGTCTTTGTGACTCTCCAGTGCATTGTGTAAAATGCAGCAGCAAGATTTAAAACAAAGAAAATAGGAAAGAATTTTGTATCTATTCATGCTCTCCCATACCGGCAGGGGTTCTGTGGTAAAGCAGTAAGCACCGAAAGCATCAGAGTTGGGGATGGGGATTTGCTGAGAAGAAATTTTCCTTGTAGAGAAACATCTTTCATGAGTTACAACATTTATTCTGAGACTCTTTACATCCTTTCCATGTTTTTCTTTCTGTATCTTCACAAATAGGAATCTAAAGTTTTGATTGTATAGATTTGATATAAATGTTATTTTCTGAATTCTATAAAATATAGAAAAACATAAACGATTAAACAGCATCAGTTGGAATGTAACCACGGTGCCATTTCTGCGATGACACAACATTTTTGATGCATCACAGATCCCTAATAGCAATGTACTTAATGTCGGAGCTAAATATAAGCTATTTACAAGGAAGAAGACTCATCAGGGTCTGTCAGAGGCAGTGATGTTAGTGACCGATGTCGGACCGCTTTTTTTCAGTAATGAGTAATCTAACGCGTTGCTATTTCAAATCCAGTAGTCAGACTACAGTTACTTATCAAAATTACTTTGCATTACTATTTTCTTTTGCAATTACATTTTATTTCCTCTATGTGTCTTGGGGAGTGACCGCCGTTTCTATGCGACGGTATCAGCAGTGACAGAAACATAAACAATGGAGGGAAGAGGGAGATGCGCATTTTGTTCCAGGAAAAACAGGAAGTATTTTGAGTTTCGCTCACCAAGTCCGATTATTGTAAGCAGCTTTCGGCTTGTTTTCTTCTAAAGTCGCTTGCGGATTTAATGAGTTGCGGGTAGCGGTTTTTGGGCTTGGAAATAAACAGACCTAAACCCCAGAGTTTGCAGGAGGAGAGCTGTTGTGCGTTGCGCTCTGACACCAAACGCAGGGCCGTAACGCCGAACCTGAACGCTGGGGGGCTGGGGGAGTAAAATCCTATTTATGGTTTTCCAGACAATACTGACAATACTGGAACACACAAATTACTAAAGCTTTTTTTGTACTGCTGTAACCATTTAATAATCTCCCCTTCAGTTCAACCTTATAAGTGGAGACACATTGTTGATGTTACCATTATAAAATAACTTGCAATTAAGTTTTGGCAAAGATCAATGTAGTTTTCACAGGTGGCGGAGCGTTTTTGTTAGCAGCTGCTGAAAGTAACTAAAAAAGTTACTTTTAATGTAACTTAGTTACTTTCCAAATCAAGTAATCAGTAATCTAACTAAGTTACTTTCTCAAGGAGTAATCATTAATATGATTAAAGTGTACAAACAGAGTGCCGACATAGAGGGAAATACAGGGTAGGTGGCAGGGTAGTGCCAGTGAGGTGTTTAAATGTAAGTCAAAAGAAGCACAGAGATGATTGAGATGCTGTTCTGTTTCATCTGTTTAAGCTATCACTCCCTTCCTGTCCCGGAACATGTCAGATTTAGAAATATTGACAGCTTGTGGGAAATCTCAGAGTTGTGTCCACATGTGTTCTTACTCCAACACAGCTCATTTTAAAAATATGGTTGAATTACCACTGCAGCATGGCAACATGTTCTATTAATGACCCATTCATTTAATACAGGTGTGGTTAAAAAAAAGGGAAAACCATTAAAATATTTGAGAACTGACTTTGGACACTACTGAGCTACCTTCTTTAGTAATATACATACATGTACTATAGTCATTTTCCCAAATGAGCTGGACATTATAGACAAACAAACTAGAGTTTGATTACAGCAGACCAAACAGGGATGGTGTGAATGAACCCCAAATCAACACAAATCTGTATGAGCAAATCTCAGTTCTGATCTTTGCATCTCTAATATTGTGAATTCTCTGCATGATAGTAATACTTTAGGTATATTTCCAAGTTACTCACTTCTTGCAGTTTGTGTAGTCATGGCAGTGGCTGAGTGGGACTCGGATCACACAGCTGGAGAACGCCACAAAGAGAGCATGATGATCCCGGTCCAGCTCCAGACCCAGAACCCTCCTGTCCTCCCCTCGCACGTTACACCTGAGAACACGAATCAAAGAAAAAAGGCTTAGCATGCATTTTCTCTACTATACAACATGTCATAAGTAAATTTAAGTTCATGTTGATGAGAATTTCAAGCTGTGACAAAAGATGAGACAAAAAAAATTCCTCCAGCTGTATAAAACGATGTAAAGAGTTACAACAGACCAAAGACCAAGTGGGAGGGACTGATCAAGGCAGAACAAGGAGGAAGTGGAAGAAACAAAAGAAAAGCAAATGAACAGAGAAATAAAGCCATTGGTAGATAACACTGATATAAAGGATGTGTTCTCTAACTTGTTTGGGTTGTAGACGTCGATGTCTTCCAGTAGTTGGGAGTTGAAGGAAGCGTTGGCTCCTTCTGAGCTGGCCAGGATCTTCAGAACATGACCGTTATCTGAGCCCAGGAACACCACCGTGTAGTTCTTATAGGGTCCAGCTGATGTGTCCACAGCTATCTGGGTTAACTTAAACCTTAATGGGATACAAAAGAAAAAACTATTAATTCTATTTGCTGGGGAAATGTTGGGTTCCAGCAGTAAACAAAACAAAGAGTGGGCGACCACTGGGCTCATTGTGTAAATCCTCAGTGCGCAATCAATTCATCTGCCAACACACCATCCCCTTCTTCCATCGCCTACTCCCTTTAATCCCTTCATCCTATTAATGCATCTATCTGTCCACCCACGACTATTCAATCGATGCATCTTTCATGCTGTTCAACCACTTTCCCACACTCTGTCTAGTTTTCAGTCCCAGATTTCAACTTTCTCTTTGCATGACGTTGTTTGACATTCATGAGGTTGTCTGGTGGCTGCTGCTTTGTGTGCAGCAACACTCTGCTTCATATTCACCGTGATCCTAGTGGTTCCACCAGGGATCTGACCAGTATCACAGTCTACTGCAGGCTCCACTGGAGCTGCTGGGACTTGCAGGCTTTGCTGAAGGGCACCTTGAGTCCACTGCCTGTTCATTCATTTTCTATGACTGCACTTTGACATCACGGCATGAGGATTTAAACAAACAAATTTCGACTAATAATATTTTTGGCACGACATTCCTTCCGGATCCTTTCCCCACGGACACCGGGAGCAGTTTCTGCGCCCTCATTTGTCCCTGTGTCCGCCTCCCAGATGGTCCCACACAGGTTGCTGTGTTTACCCACACACACTTGACTGGCACATCCCTGTAAGGGTTCGGCAGTACGGCGTGATGCGTCTGTGGTGGGATTTCATTTATCTAGCAGGTCCCAGGGGAAAAAGCGCGGCAGATGTGATGTTTTTGGCGCCAGATGTGAAGCGGTACACGTTTCCCCAGTGTGGAGACACAGCAGTGTCTGGCTGGCTGTCAGCCTGGCTCTGCTTCAGGAAGCACAGAGGCAGCCCCTGTATGCTGTGTCTGCGTGTGTGCGTTTGAAGGCTGAATCTGTGTATCTGATGTGTGTGTACAACCTCTGTCTGAGGCCTATGCTGTGGTGAATGAAACACTTGTGGCACTTCATGATTCCATGTCCACCATATCATCGTCTGCCATCAGTGGACTCTCAAATGTCACAACATGCGAAGCGCTCTCCCATACACCGACGGCTTCCTGCCTTTCAATGCACGCTGCTGTGGAGCGCCTGCAGGTCAGGGCTGCACTCGAAAAAAGACCCTCTCTCTGTGAGGCTTGCCTTTGATGTGGGCTGAGATCGACCGCTGAGTAAATTCAATGGGTTTTAATGAGGTACAAGGTTGAGCGTTCCACCTGAGCTCCCTCGTCTATACCAATCAAGAGTCCTGCATGTGAAAACACTGCTAGTGTTGGACATTGTGTTGTTACAGAGAATAAATGCATACAGCTCATTAAAGAATTGACCACTGCTTCATAAACCTCAAATACTGAACCGCAATATGGAAGTTAGTAGGTGATGTTTTTAATTTGATTCAGCAAAAGGGACACTACATGCTGCTGCAAACTGTTGAAAAATAAAGTTTGTACGCCCCCGAAAACTACAGTAACTTCTGAAATGATTATCTGAGTGTTCAGTAGAGAAGACCTATGCATGTGTTATAAATCTAACTATAATTAAATTGCTGTTGTGACTGAGATCAAACGATATTTTACAAGCAATCAATACATAAATGATATTTTAATACAATTTTTGCACTTTATTGCAATTATATTGTACCACATGATTATGACCAATCAACAGTTTAGGTGAAACATTTATAGTTTGTTTTGTTCTTTTGACAGAACGCTAACATTCAATCAAAAGTTACTTCAACAAAATATCAGCGTTTCAGTCAGCATGCTTGTGCAACATCGTTATTAGCATATTTTTTCCTCTAGCAAGTTTATTTCTGTTTCAGTTAATTTGTGCAGGGTATATGTTTCAGGGAAGTTGCCAAATATTTTTAAATGATTCATCATGTTTTTTATTTTATTTTAGTCAGAAAAATATTGCTATTATACAGTGGTGAGTACACTTTTAATATCAGCTGTAAATTACAGTTCCAGTGGGCCAGTAAGGGCCAGTTTGATGCTCAACTTTAGCGTGTCTGGAAACTAAAAAAATGATAACCTCTCTGTTCATGATGAGCTATTGTAACAAACTGAGAACCTTAATAACATAGGACTGATGCATTAAGGGATTAAGCAATTGTCTGCTCATCTTTCCCCCAAATTAAACAATTGCTTATTTCTATCATAAGTCCGGTGATTAGAGCAAATTGTCTACCTGCTGGTGGTGCGGGTGAAGAAGGGTCTGTCATTGACTGAGGGGACAGACTCATCCATGAGCGGATACGACTTGATGAAGGTCAGAGTTTCATCTGGGAAAGTGGTGGAGGACTTGTAGGTGGCTGCAGAGCCTTCGCCTGCACAGCTGCCTGGCCTGTACGATAACAGTAAAAAAAAGAGAACAAGACATAAATCCCGTTCAACAAACACAGATGCAAAAACACTTGCAAGCCATTTGTTTCTCCGCGAAGAGCAGGCGGGCAGAACAGGTGTCTTATGTGCGTGTTTTGTTTTATTATTTTATATTTTCCACAAGATGTCTAAGCATAATAATAACAGCAGCTGCAAAAACTCTTTTGTCAAACACACAAAAACAAGCTGGAGGAAAGTGACAGTTTGCAGTTTAAAGACGCATCACTCACCTCGGCTTTGGGACTTGTTCTTCTAGAACAGGTGTCCATGCTGACTCACTGTTTCTCTGCTCCTTGAATTTTCCATTAAAGGCCTTCTCTATGTCGTCCATGTAGAAACCGCAGACTGCTGAGCCGGTGATGCTGCCCCAGGAGAAGGAGATATTCTTAATTAAAATTATTCAATTTCACCACACCTGTATGTATAGCTGAGGTTTAATCAAAGTAAGAGCCACCTGGATATATCTGTTTACAATATCTAAATGCTGCTAAAAATCCAAATGCATGTTGGGAGAAAGTTGAGGTTTTAGAAATTCTGTGCATTTAAACCAGTGCATTCATCTTCTTGCTGAGGATCCATAATTATGCATAGGCCTATAATTTTAGAGACGACCTCAAATGTTAAAACCTGATTTGATGTCCCAACCATCATTCCAAAATAAAGCACCCTTCACACTTTCTGGCATGGATAGTAAAGATGTGCAAAAATTGTTAAGATAGACTCATCTTTTATTGCAGTAGCTTATTGTTACATTAATTAATTATTCATAGGGAAAAATCTTATGTTAGGGGAAATAAAAAATAATTTTTTTAACAAACTGTCTGCACAAATAATACATTCATAATCACTTTGAAAAATGCAACTGAAGCATTGTTGTAATTTCTATTATCTCTTAACCAGTGTTTAAATAAATCACAGTCATTTTACCATTACAAAAGTACTTTCATACAAATTAGCTTTTTTGTTCTTTTTTGTGGTGTGAATGGTCCATTTTTTTTAAATTCCTCTTAACTATACTGTACTGTTGGTAAGTTTTACACTTTAGTGGACAATACAAAACACTCATATTATTTTCCCTGAAACACCAGCGCATTTTAAACAAAAAAAATAGTGGTCTTTGTCAGACAACTGAAAAAATGCTAATCAATAGTTCTTTTATTGGTATGATGATTTAAATCATATGACCAAAGCAGCACTTAGAAAGCAAAGTCCTTGTTTACAAATCTTAGCCAATAAATCTATTTAGATTTTGAGTCTCAATTGATTCTATCAGACAAAATTAAACTTTATTGCAAGACTTTTTCAGCCTCCACATATAAAGTGAGTAAAAAAACAAAACAAAAACACTTCTGGGGTGAGATGAAGGTCGCCCGAGAGGTAGTGGTTACCCCAGAGGTGACCTTTGTCTCTGGGGTGCATAAGAGATGATCTAGAAAAGTTGTGCAAAGAGAAAATCCATCTTTCTGTATATTCCAACTTTGCTGAATGTTATTGGCAAAACTGGGTTGTAAGTATGAAATGAAGGAAGGTCAATAACTGTGGCATGGGCGATTGAATAAAAAGAAAAAAAAAAGTTCTGGTATGAAATTTCCCCCTGACTAAGGTAGTTTACTAAAATAATTGTGAATGATACAAACACTCTTAATCTGACTGAGAAACTGGAGAAATTGTTTGAATGAACAGTGTTCATGTGAAGTAATGACATGATAATTTAATCAGATAAAGAAAACAGAACTGTTTGAATGACTGATCACACCATAAGGTTGTCACTGATGCAGGACAGCCGCAGTTATGTGTGTAAATTGAGGATGTGAATTGAGATGGACACAAATAACCTTTAAATAATTAAGCAACTATAATTATGATTAAAAGAATGCTGCTGTGGACCAAAAAAATCTACTTTACCCTTAGTATTGTACATTTCTTTCACATTCTCCTGGTCATACAACAACAGTACAAGATCTGTACATCAATGCTGTGACCTTGCATGAGAAATATTTAGGTGTTTGCTTAACGCAGTCACGTCCACCCCATCTTCCTTATCCCCACCTGTTTGCTTGTGTGGTAAAAACTCCAAGGACCGCAGGCCGGTGGTTTATCTGGAGGACATTGGTCAGTGACTGCAGAACGTCAAAGTAAAAGAAAGAATCTCCAGGAACGGAGCAGTTCAGCCGGGCTTTCAGGAAAGATGTCCAGTACCGTTCCAGGACCCGCGGGGAACCCCCGTTGTCATTCTTACACACTCGTGCAACCCTGGAGAAAACGACCTGAAGAGACAGGAGCAGAAAAATCCTCAACCTCTACCAGATGATTTATAATCCAACACAACCAGGAAGAGCCAATGAGAAACAGAGGATATAGTTTGCATGACAAGCGAGGCTGTTGTTGGCGTTTATTCTGCTTAGAAAGAAAGTTGTTTATTCCGCTCACCTTGCCTAGGGTGGTGTACTCCACTGCAATCTCGCTGAAGAAAAAGTACACATAGTTCCCGTACTCAATGGCGTGAAGAAAATGGGGTTCTAAAGACGGAGAAAAAGGCACATCATAAAACGCAGTTTGAGTTATGACTTACTTCAAATACAGCTCAGCTTCGTGAGCAGCCTGAGAGTGAATGTGGTAAACACAGGGCTCAAAGAAATCTTCAGCAATGTGAAATTGCAAATTTGCATATTGGGAAAGAGGCAGAAGAACAAACAGTCAGCAGAAAACTATTGTACCAAAAGAGAACAGATGGTCCAGGATCAATGGTCACACAGATTACATTATAATCAGCTCGAGTTAGAAAAGCATCAACCTGGCATAGACGTTTTCCAAACTGTTCATTCAGATTCAAGCTTCACCGAAGTCTGCCAAAAAATTAATTTTGGTAAAAATTTTGTTTAGATTTTGCCAAATAACGGAAGTTCAAAAACAATAATCAAAAGAAGATTAAATAGTTCCTTATGAACATTGGTTTTTAAAGAGGATGCAATATTTGTGTGGTTAAACCTCACAAATATTGCACTAAAGTCAACCTGCTGGATCCAATCAGGTGTGGAGATTAGTTTTCCTACATATAAATGTATTTGGATGGTGGTGTAGAGTCACTTGCATCAGGACAATCAAAGGAGTGGATGCACTGTGTAAGGCATCTGTGTGGCTTTATCCTACAAACTGTTGCATTTGACAGTCATAAATCTGTACAATAACAATGTTAGGGCAGATTTTCATTACATTTCCAGTCATCAACAGAAGCTATGACTTACTTCAAATACAGCTCAGCTACATGAGCAGCTTGAGAGTGAATGTTGTAAACACAGGGCACCAAACCTGGACTGGTGCTTATTAACCACAATAAAGACAACAATGCATGAGGTGCCAGAGCAGCAAAAAGTGGTACAATATGTCTTAATTATCAGTTGTTATTCATTTATCTTCCACCATTTTGTTCTTCCAATCCAGTGCTTTTAGACAGAAGTAATGCCACTGTTTTGAAGTACTATTAATGTGGAAAATGGACAAATTATTATGAATTTTTAAATGAATTAAATGTGTTTTATTTAGAG
This sequence comes from Xiphophorus maculatus, assembly GCF_002775205.1. Taxonomy (NCBI): domain Eukaryota; kingdom Metazoa; phylum Chordata; class Actinopteri; order Cyprinodontiformes; family Poeciliidae; genus Xiphophorus; species Xiphophorus maculatus. The sequence goes on from NC_036445.1 coordinate 9,293,355, forward strand.
GGTTGATTGTACTGTGGACCCAGTCTACTTGCAGGTCAGTTCTCAGGGATTTATTTATAGGTTTCTCTGTCAAAAGTAACTCTAAATTGTTTGCAGAAAATCTTCCGATTTGCTGATTTTTTTCATAGAGCATTATTTAAAATATTCAAAAGAAAAAAACATCTAGGGAAGTTGAATTACACAAGCACAATGCTGCTTGACATGCTATTCACTGGTATTTTGATCCATTTTCCTATTTGCTGATTGGCTGTGGTCTAAGAGTAGAAACAAGGAAGACCATGGATGTTAGCTTCTGTGGTAGTGCTAAGATTATTTACACTGTGTGTATTAATGCATATTACAGTAAATTTGGTACATAAACTATTAAAATACACATAAGTGTTTTAAAGTCTGTCTCAGGTAATTGCAGATTTTAGTGGCAGTGGCCTGTGAACCCTGTGAATACTGGGGGTCCACTCTACTTATATAACTATTATGAATAAAAATGGTAAAAGAAGTTGATAAAATTATTCATAGTCTCCTACTGAGTTGTCTTGGAAACCAGGACCAAATGGTAGGAATAAAGCATGCAGATAAGATGACAATATTCAGGCTTATTCCATTTTAATAAGTGAGATGTACAATCAGTTCTCCTTTTAGATAAAATAGGCAGCGGACTTTACATTCTGTACTTTTCTTTATGTTCAGACAGGCAACTTCTAAGAGCTATGAATGTGCTTCAAATAATACACAAGTACAAATCAAGAAGTAGAGAATTAATCAGCCACCAGCAATCAAGGAAATAACATCCAGACATCTCATCAAAGGCAACTAATTTTTATCAAAGCTTCTTGAACCTGGTTCCACAAAACAGATTAATGAGCAGCAAAAAACTCTGTCAGTCCTGGAAATTATTTACAGATTTGGACTGATAATGTTGACAAATGGAACAAATGGAATGTGACTGGGTCATTTCACAGCAGCCTAAAATCACATGTGGATGATTACCTCGGAGCCACTTGGAGTCATATTTGACTGTACGCAGAACAGCACTACTTTCTCCCAGACTTCTGTAAATGACTGCATCGCTCGCCAAGAAGTCAGTCATTGTTGCAGAGTAGAAGTCACCACCTGAAGGACAGAAAATAAAAAAAAGCAGAGACTGAGATGCACTGTTGGGAAGCACAATTACAAAAGCTTGGCTTTAAATATGTATTTTGATCAAAGATGGCTGCTGATGTTCTTTAAAAGGAGGCTGAGTAGAGCAGATGTAGGCGAACATGCCAGTCTGAAGAGCAGCAAGTGTGAACTTTGCTCAGATGTCAGTGGAAACCTGGCAGCTTTAGAGAGCTCTCACTTCTTTCCAGAGTTTGACCCAAGCGTGTTCAGGGTGTATCAGTTTTCTTTACTGCTAATATTAGCAAAGTGACTGTAAATCCAACCGCAAATAAGAATCGTAAAGAGGAAACTATAAATTATCTCTGCTGAAGAGCCAAACGTTAAAACTAAAATAACACTCTTAACCACACAAGCCTTCAATGATGTATTCTACTCATCTCTGTCAACATCCACTTTAAATTAAATTTTATCTTTTGTTTCTTATTGTTTTGTAAATTAAATCTAATAGGAGTGACAAGATCTCTAGATAAAAATGTTGCACTTTGTGTAACTTAAAAGAAATTTGTCTTGCTTTGCACAATCCAAAAACTCTACTGTTACTGGTCAAATAGGGAATACTTCCTTTTCATAATTTACTGATTATTTATTGGTGAAATAACAAAAAACATAACAGGTTGACTGTAAAATTCATCCAGAAAACCAGCCATCATATTTTCTTTAAATTGTGTTCATTAACACCCAATTTAAGCATTTCAAGGCATTTTTAGCCTATAGAATTAAGCATCATTCTAGCATTCAATTCAGAGCTCAACTAAAAGGCTGTTGCATGCTTTTTTGAAGAATTTGTTCCGCTCTCTTCAAAATCTAAACTAATCAAATCTAAATCGTAAAATTATACACCTATTGGAGAATTATTAAAGCATAGTTTAGCTATGAAGTGTTTGCTTTTTTTTTTTTGTAAAAGCAGATAAATTGGTTATTTCCCTGTTATATTTGGCATTTAAACCATCTTAGGTTTGGCTCTACTCAAACACTGCAGTACACAAGGATGGTAAACCTGGAACTAAATATTTAACACTGATTTCAGGTCATTTAAAAACAAAACAAAACAAAACAAAAAGTACCTTCTTTAAGGCAGAAAAAACATTAGTACTAGTAGTAGTAGAAGCCATAACATTAGGTCAAAGGTTTTCTTAGACTGCCATAATTTTTAGGTGTTTGTGGGGTTTTCTTCACTAAAAATGACTTATGCCTCAAGAAACACATGTTGCAAGTCATAGAAATACTCTCCTTTCTTTATTTCACATTAAAAATCTATGAGGCATTCAGTACTGCATGGCTGAGAGTGAGAGCAGCCTGTTTCTCACAGGACGGGCGACTGAACTTGGTTCAGGCTCAAAACATCCTCAAGCTAAATTTCAGAATAGTAGCTGAAAGGTTCTATAAACTTTACACACCATCATGGAAGCTCAGATTCTGGGAGCAAATCCAAGGTTTCTGCATTTCCAATATGTAGGAAGTATAGGTAGGAAAACTTAATACCTTCAGTGTGGCATTAAATGTTTGGTTCTTAGCCTGACATGTACAATTAAAATGCACTAAAACCAAACAGGACCAGTGGTTGTCTATTCTATGAAGGGTTTATTTTGAATTCACTGAAATTAATGTCCACTTTGGAATACTGACCTGCGAAAAGGCCGACATTAGATTGGCGGGATTCGAAGGGACATCGAGCCTGTCCCACTACCTCCTCACCTTCCTGCTCCAGGGTCGACATCTTAAACAGAGAGAAAGCTTAATCAATCAATCAAGTTTAGTTGCATAGCACATTTCATAGCAGGGCAGTACAAGCTGCTGTACATAATAAAAATCAAAAATGGCAAAGTTATAATGAGACCACATACAAAGTTTTAGAGCTAGGGGACAAAGAGTAACATCAGCAAAGCTCTGCATTGTGGCTGCAGCACTGATGGCAAAGAATCAATTTGTCTTCTATATCAAAAGTCTGAAAGAAATGTGGTAAAATGTGTAGCTGAATATAAAGGATAAGTACTAAATCAATCTGTGGTAGTAAAAGGCAAAACATGCACCATAAAGATTAGTTTTATTTGATGCATTATATGTGGGTCGTTTCCATAAAAGCAGTGTGTGGAGGTCCCGCTGCTCAGGCAGACAGGCCAGTTTATCTCCCGGCCGCAGATATTAAGCTGCTATTTTCCAACCTGCTGTTAACAAGGTTGTAAACTTCAAACACGACAATGCATGAAACCCAACAGTGTGAATGTTTGTGGGCTGTGAAAGCTAAAGGAACACAGAGCAGGTTCAATGCCCTTTGTGGTAGTAAGGTGACAGAAATATACACATACTGCACATTAGTAGCCCATTAACACGTTGGCTTAGTTTGCCATGTAAATCTGATCGACACATTTGCGTAATTACTGGTCTATTGTTATTCTTACTGCAGATTAAAATAATTAATTGATGTTCTATAGAATACAAAGGTTATGCTTATGCGTTCAATATTTATAAAACAAAACGAGGACTGTGGAAAAAATAAAATAAGATAAGATAAGATAAGATAAGATTTATTTGTCATTGTCATCAACAGATTACAACGAGATTGAGATTTGCTCAACTCGAGTTAAGATGCAGGTTATGTGTATATACGTAATATACAAAGATAAAGAAATGAATAGTACAAAATGAGAAATAAATAGACATCAGAAGATGGTTGCAGCGCCTGGAGGTGTCGCAAATAAAATAAAATAAAATAACGCTAATAAAAACTGGATGGGCATTGCGAATAGTGATGTTTAAATTTGGCGCAAATCATAACTTGGATCTGATAAAGACGTATTTCAGGTCACTGTTTTGGTATTATATCATTATATGTAATTAGCATTAGTTTAACACAAATCAGTTCTGTTGTTAGAACCTCATAATAAAACATTTGACATCCATGTGCTGGATAAACACCACGAACAATGTAAATTAGACTTAAAAATATATGAAATGCAAGACAAGATCTTCACCTTCATCTCTGTACAGCTATAAGAATTCCAACTGCGTTGCAAGTTTGACTTCTTTTGATGAAAAAAACATACTGCACTATTTCCAATTTTATTGTACTCCGCTCCACTGAAGCATCAAAGGCAAACTTTGATTGGATTTGTTGAGGTTTTCACAAAAACATGTTTCAAAGTTGCAGAAATGAAACAAAATATATACCACAGACTTCCTAATGCTTGATTCCAATGTTCAGGATGTAGCAACAGTTAAAGGGAAATTGCTCACAACTGCAGCAACATCTAGTTTGTCCTCTGCAGAGAAGCTTTAGCAAAGATGGTGAAGGTTGAGGTGCTGGTATCTAAATCTTTAAATTTAATCTAACAAACTGCTGCTATTTGAGTGTTCATGCTAATACAAAGGCAGAATCTTGCAAAAATATTTATACATCTTGAACTTCACCAATTTCTTCTACATTCCCACATCAAATTTCAAGATACTTGGGATCAAACTCAGAGAGTGGGAGAAACTCTTATTGCCACCAGTTACAATTTGTTTGGCCGACTTGGTGTTTCAATATGTCCACTCCTCGCATTAGCAGCTTTAAGGGCTAGTGGAAACATGTTTATTTTATAAGAAACACTTCTAAAGGTACATTCATGTAAGCACTGCTTTAATGGTAAAGTAAAAAAAAATATGGTTACAAAGTAGTTCAGAAAGTGTGGTGTGCACTGTCAAGACTTTCTTCAGGACAACTGCATTCTGCAGAGCTAATTATAACCATTGAGGCATTCCTTGAAATAAAGTCTAACAATATTAAGAAAGTTAGGAGAAATATTGAAATAAAGACGACAGAAAGCTTTGCAGTTTAGACTCCAACCTGCTGTTTTTGAAGGGTTTTTTCATTTTTATTGAAATATGAATCAACTGTATTACACAAACTTCCCAACGACTCAGGGTTTCGTTAAATAAAAATAAATTCAGAAATTAGAAGTGATAGTTCTGCATATTTGTGAAGACACTGCAGGGTCATTAGACACAGCACAGAGGAAGACAGACGGTTGTAACGCTTTAAGATTTTGTTTCATCATTAATGCATGCTGACGACAGCCTTTCTGCTGTCTACACACCAGCTGTCTCAGCAGCCTGGGCAGCAAAGCTGCCTATTCATAGACAGGCATCCACTCATGTCTTTCACAGCCACACAAATCTGATTCAATCCCCCACTCTCCTGCACATGTTTTTTCTGTCCAGTTTCAGGAACAGATTCCTTGTTATGACTTATATTTCTTCCCTCTTTCTCCAGCAGTCTGAACAGTCATTCCTCCTCCTTTTTCAGACGAGGGAAACAGATGAGGGGTGCGAGGCGAGAGGATGTTTTGGTAAAGCTGTAAATCAGCCGCTCTTTTTATAAAGGGAGTCTGTGGCAGGAAGATGATAACGTGTGAATATAGGTCGAAACGCAGCCCTTTAAACATTTTACATCAACTTCTCTGCAGGACCGCTGGCACATCTGAGCCAGAGTTTGATTTTGGAGAACATTCAGGTAATGTCAGCCTGTGGAGAAGCTCTGCTTACTTCATAATCCCCCAGACTGCTCCGGGAATCGGATCAAAACTATGTTGACACTATGACCTCAAAAAACATGTAGAGAAAGTGGTAGGTTAAAAAAAAGACCTTGTTTAAAAGGTTTAAAGGTTAATATTGACTAATTTGGAATATATACGTTATTTACATGATGTGCTGTGTAAGAGTTGAAACAACCTTGTTTAAAACTGAGGGAGAGTTTTTTTTCCACTGAAGCAGACTCGGTGCTAACCAGGTCTGGGTCTGGAGCCAGTTCTTACCTTGTACTAAAAACACTGCAAAAAGCTAAAGTGGTTTTCCATGACAGTCAGCTTGGAGCTACTTTATCACATCACTAAAAATGTCTTTTAATCCTTTGTAGTGTTATGAAAACTGTTTATCTATGCACACCGTTTATATCAGTATCGCTTTAAGCTAATGTCTCAACATCACCGGCTTAGTTTCTAAATGCTGATCTAAGCAACCTCTGGATTTATGAGCACACTTAGACGTCTCAAACTTTGATCTCCTGCCTCAGTGTTTCACTGAAGCACTACAAACCGGGTCCAGAGTACACAACGTTTAAGGAAGGATTTATTTACACACACAGAGTTTACAAATGAGCTCACAAATGGTATACAGATCCAGCTGTAAAAAGTGATTTTGAGTGCATGTCTGTGTGGTGCATTGACCAATAGAAATTATATAGCATCAACTTCCCAGTGACCCCGCTAGACTTCATTGAGTCATTTCACTACATTTTCTAAATCTTTTCTTTGTTTATATTTTTTTTAATTTTTGCAATTACTAATTATATTTTAATTTTAGAATTTTCCAAAAGGTTAATGGTTTAGACCAAGGTTAAAAACTATAGGGTTACTGTGTTACTGCATAGAAATAAACAGAAGACATAATAGTCTGGACAAACCTCACCTATCAAAACCTGTCTGTGCTTTATTATATCTGGTTTTTTATATACACAATGTGGTTCGGGGAGTGCTGTGGTGGTGCAGGGGCAACGCACAATCTACGTATTGAGGCCTTAGTCCTCGTGCCGGCGGTCGCAGGTTCGACTCCCGGCCTGGCGACATTTGCTGCATGTCTTCTGGCTTTCTCATTACCCTCTTTCCTGTCAAACTACTTTCGAAAAAATAGATATATATATACATAAAATGTGGTTCTGTTATAAGTTAAATGGCAAATTGTTTATATATGTTGTTCAAACATTAATAAAATATCAAGAATGAGGTCAGGGCTGAAGCAGAGTAAACATCAAGTGGAAAAAAAAAAGTTTTTTAGCACTATGTGTCCTCATCGATCTCAAGGGTCGTAAGTGTGAGTTTTGCTGGGAGGAGACTGGAGGGATAAAAGAAGGAGAATATGAAACAGTGAGTGTGTTTTCTTTCGATGCCAATGCAACATCATGAAGCTAAGTGTTTTTAGTGTTTTTCTTTCAAATTAGGCCATTAAAAATAATTTAGCTTGGCAGTTTTCATGGATCTCTCATATTTATTGGTTTTGGTCCATATGTTTTCATCAGACTCTGATGAACCAGTTCCCAGCAACAGTATAAAGATTTAAATGGTCTTGCACTGCCAGAGTCACATACTTATGGCAAAGGAAAACCAAAGAACAGAATCTTAGAAACCGTCAAAGAAACAGTAGCAGCACACCAGCTGTAAATCATTACCTACAAGAGAATAGGAAGATATCACAATTATGTTAATGGGTGCAGTTTTGAATATTTCAACAATATGTGCAACGCCACCCTGAAAACTCCACATTGAATTGTGGAGATATGAGTGTGTGACTATTTATCAAGAAAATGTTCCAATCCATCTCACTTTAGGCTTTCATTCAATTTGTGGCATTTATTGAACAAGTCTCCCTTTATTCCATGACTTAAGCATTTACAGCTGGGTTGTCTCAGAGCCAACCTTAAGGCACAAGGTCTTTTTATTTACTCTTCCACAGCCTGTGGGCTTGCTATCTCATGGAATACCGCTGCAAGCTATACTCGGATTAATAGAGAATATTTGGAGAGAAATCTTCAAAAGATGAAGATGAAAGACAAGCAAAGGTAGCTTTGTTACGCCTGGAAATATGGGGCTGCAGATGGATCTCCAAGGTATGAATATAGAGAACATTTTGAGAATGAAAACTTAATATAACTATTTATCCTAAAATATTTATTTTTGCAATTCATATGCATTATAGTACTGATGGAGAATGTGATTTATATATAAATAGTAGGTAGAGATGATATATTTAGTGAAGAGAGGTTCAGCAAACACATTAGGATTAAATATTCAAGTAGAGACAAATCCACACATTAGGTAGGGACATAATCATACGCAAAAATCCTGATTCTGTTCAGTTTGTAAGTAATTGTTTGAGACAGTGTTGGCATGATTAAAGCTTTCAATTCAAAGTAAAATATGATTGTCTCAGGATTTATATTCTTCACACAACAGTTGTAACAAAAAGGGTTTTCAGTGTATGTTTAGAAAGTTGCAACTGTTGCATGTGCATGTATTTTAACCATTGCATTAGTTCATATCTTTCTTTTTTTATTCATTTCATATTAGTTTCACACAAACCTTTCTTCAGTATTATTAGGTACATACAGAAATGCTTAAATCTCACTTATGTTTCAATTGATTATGATTTTCTGACAAGCTATATTCTTTTTACGGTAAACTAGGAGCAATTTGAAAGAAATAATTTTAAATCATTAGGTGTTGAAGTAGAAACAAAACATCTACGTTTCCTCAACCCAATATAAGGTTGAATATTAGTTTTACACAAACTCTTCACCTGTGCCTTTCATTCACTTATGACAAGCTGGGAAACAAAAAAATGCATCCTTACTTTGGGTACCATAATTGAGACATTTTCACAAATGCTCCTTGCTGACATCTAAAAAAACCCCAAAATATATATGTTAAACATTTGCTACCTTTAATATCCACTGTGAAATGCCATATTTTTTGATAATTTTATCAACAAAACATTTTCATTCCAGTGAACTTCTCATCTTCCTGCTAAAGCCACTGAAAGCTGGAGGAAGCACAGATTCTCATCACCTCTTACTTTAAACTGGGCCAATTCACTGAGGATGTGGGAAAATTAAATTTTGAACTGGGAGGCTTTTTTTTTGCATTTTTTTGTTTTTCAGACTCCTTTACACCATCAGATTTACTGTGTTGCATGAGTTGTACTCCCTCTTCTAATGCTCCGGCATGAATCATAGTCCAGACGGGTGATGTCACCTCCAAGGCCACGTCATGCTGGATTTCATTCAACAAAAATCAAACCGTAGGAGTTTTTCACAGGGAACTCATCTAGGGACGATCCAAAATTAAAGCAAATTTATTTCGTTTAACCAGCAGCGCCTGTGATTTATTACAGGCATGATCACTGGTAAATAAAGCTGAGGTGAAACTGGCGCAAACTTGCTTTTCCCACTCCTACTTTTTTCTCCTTCTTCCTTTTCCACCCTCAGCTTCATCATGCCAGAGGTGTAAAAGGAGCAACCATCAGCGTATTCTGTGTTCTGTCAACAGATTGCTTCTCCCCGTGTCTTGTTGAGCCAACATATTTTTCACCAACATAAAATACAAAACGTCAGCTTACCATGTAAAACATAAATATGACACCCACATCTGTGTGATCAGTGCTGACCTGCTGCTAATATCAAAATAACCGCTTGATCACTTTTTTCAGCTAAAAACATCTGATGCTTCATATATGCCAACAAGAAAGTCTGTTGATGCGAACACTTGAGAAGAGTTTCTCTGTTTAAGTGCTGAATTTGTGTTGGAATCCTTCCTGTAAATACATTAAATCAGTTGTTTTATATGCACATAGTCAGTATGAGTTCACAGCTGTTTGGAGGCCGAAGTGCTGACTGAAAGAGTTTCTTTCAAGATGACAAATTCTGCAAAGACCGTGGGTCGACCTCACTTTGTAGCAGCTTCTGTGGGTGTCATTTTACAGGAGATTTATTATAACATTAGCTTTTGTTGCTCAGGTCTCCCAAACTATCAAGATGTTCTCAATAAAGTGGGAGAATGTTCAAGTTGTCTAATCTAATTATAACAATAAAAACCTTTGCTAGATCCTTATTGAGCAATAAAGAGATTTTTCTATAAACTAATGTTAATATAATGTGTCAACAGACTTCCACTAAGTAGCCTTTGGATTGCAAATTGTATGAATGCCTTTAAAACTATGATAGACAGGCAGGTATGTTACGGTGAAATCAGTCAAGCTCTCTTTAGCTGTACAGGATTAATTACACACAGAGTGAAGATTGTAATAAGAATTATTTTATAATTACATATGATAAAAATAAGACATTTCATTTATTAGATTAAAATGTTACATAGGACCAATTAAAAATGACATTGAAATACAGAAATGCAAGTTTGATGAAAGTATGATGTATTTGTGGCGGTCTGGCTTTACGTCAGCTTTACCTGCCTCAGTTTCAAACTTGTCCTTGACAAAGACGCTCAAAATGGGTGAGCAACTATTTCCCAGCTAATTTCAAGATGGCTAAATATGTAATGACCTTTATTACAGAAGGTCATGACATCTGTTCCATAACAAATAAAAAATGTCAGATTGGAAAGCCATACAGTGATTAAGAACAAGACCTTCAATACGTCTACCATGTTGTTTTTTTTAAATTATGTATTACTCTATTTTTTATTACCTCCTCAATGTCCCAGAAGAGCCTTGGAACAAACTTTTAGGCACAACTGAACAACCTTACTGTCATTACAGTTAATTTCATAAGTGATACTGCCTCAAACTTAAAGCAACATTGAATCTTTAATAGATTATAAAACAAGTAGGCACGGAAGAAAGTAAACTGACTTTATACTTTTATGTTCCTGATATAGAAAATGCATTTTGCTACTTACTGCTGGGTTAGTAAATTAATGTTAATTACATCTGCAGTGTGGATTTATAGTTTTGCTTAAAGCTCAGTGTTTTACTTTTGCAATTCTGGTTTTCCAAACATGGCTACAATTGGTGGACCTTTTTGAAGACCTTTGGATTGCAAATTGTATGAATGCCTTTCATGCAATTTGCATTCATACCAGTTGTATGGTATGAATGATACATTTGCATTTGAATGCAAATATATCAATTTGCATTCACACCAATTGGTATGAATGTAAATTGATACATTTATACAATTTTATGTGAAATTGTATGAATGTACATACAAAATACGATTTTGTGTGAAATCATAACAATTTCACACAAAATTGTTGTGAAACAATTTTTTAATTTGTAAGGTAATTACTTAAGTATATTCAACTGAATAATATCCTTTTTGCTTTGTTTTGTCATTGACTCAAACTGAATTAATATAGTTTACCCGAAAATAAGAAAACAAACCATATTTTCATAGAGACTTAAGGACCCCACTAGCTTTTTATTGTTTATGTATCTAAAAGTAATCAGGTTGCTGGCATCATATTGAGATTTGCATTGCATCGGCCACAGAGATGCACAACAATAGCGGTGATGGTTAAATAGAAACAAGGAGTTTGTTATAATGAAGATCTTTACTAGACAGACTTTATCATCAGATTTCAGTATTAGTTATTACTTTTACCTAGTCTACAGAAAACCACAGTGAGCGCTGGGTAGAAACTAGAGGTTTACAAGTGATTTCTAACTTCTCATTTGAATGCAAAAGGGCACTTTGATTAAACTGCGTTTTTTGTATTTTAGGCTGTAAGCTAGAGATGATCAAAATAAATCCTGCTTCTTTAAAAGCACTTGAACAGCCAACATACATCCAAAGCAGACACTTTTTAAGAGTAAATATTATCCAAATCAACTTTTTTTTGCAGATAAGCTGTCTAAATGGGTTCTTAAGTGTGATACCTTTATATGTTTGTTCATACTGTGACTGTGCTTAAATCTGCAATATTTTGCCAAAAAGCAGTCTCAGTGCAGCCTTCTTTGGTTTGAATGTTGGTTACTGCAATTGAATGTTGCTACTGGTTAAAACGCTACAGCTTTGTTGATGTCTACATCACGAAATTCAAGGTTATGCTTTCATAGAGGGGCTAATTATCTACTTTGTGAAGCATCTTTCCTGTCACTTCACTATCAAATAAAGGCCACAAGAGCCAACAAAATTCTTTAAGAGAAAACATAAAAAAAAGAAAAACATGACCAATACAGAGGAAGAATCCCGAGGTGAAAGACTTAAGAGCCAAATCCTATCTGAACATGAATATGCAAAATATGTAGTATTCTCTACACAGAAAGTTCAAACAGATATAATAAAAATGCTTCTGAATCTACATCCCAAACTGTCAAAAATTGCTTGTCTGCTTCAACATTTACTAAAACAAATTTACCAACATCAACCTTGCTGCTAAAAGTTGTGCTCATTGTGTCGAGTCAATTCTTACACATGTACAGTAAATAATGTGTCAATAGTAGGTTTGTACCAAAGTTTATATTACTGAGTTGTCTAGAGGAAGTTTATACTCTGTTATCCAGGTGTGTTGTTGTAACTTCACATTTCGAAGGAAATGAACCCGTTGCATCTGTCTGTGACCTGAACATACGAGTTATATCATGGATAATGGTATTTTCACATAAAGGCAGGGCAACACTAATGTGGCAAAAGTGTGTCATTTCCATTTAAAGAGAGAAAAAATAACACAGTGCAACTGAGAGCATGCAAGGACACTGCCACAAACACAGTGTCTCATTATGGCCCCAAAAAGATCACTTATCTGTAATTGAGGCCAGCAGTCGGCACACAGCGGTGCAGTAACCTACCTTATAGTTACGGCAGGTGGGATTGAAGGCATTGGTGCCACAGGCAAACAGAGTCTCATCATTGCGTGGGACCAGCACTTTGATGTAGTTGTAACATTCATCCTGTCAGGAGGGGATAAGCTCAGTGTTATTGCAAAGCAATAAAATCAAATGAGGTTTTAGCAACTTCCTGCAAGACACAAACAACTTTACTGCTTAACAGCACATTATTCTAATCTTTAGATTCCTTAGTGCAAACTGTCACTGTGCTGAAAACAGACATGGGCCAAGGAGGACTGCAGGAGAAATCAGACCAACAGCACAAGTAGAGAGATGAAAATATATTTCTCTAGATGATGATACTCACGCTGTTCTTCCCTCTCACAGTGCACTTCGCCACATCCTTCGTCTTCCAAGTCAGTTTCTGGAAAACAACAAGACAGCCAACTGTCAGCTCAAAAGACAAGACTCTTTCTCACCATCTCAGCTTCCGTCGCTCCTAGTCGTTCAAGTGCCATTACAAGACCGCTGTGATAAAAATCTCATTAATTTCAATAAAACTGTTGTGGGGAAAAACAAACAGGGAAGTATCAGGGACCCCCGCAGCGCCTGAGCGGCTCATCAGTGGGCAGCCAAACACTGTGGCTCCTCAGAGATAAAAATCACTCGGAGATAAGAGCGAATCTGTGAGGCTGCGAATACAAGAGAAACAAAAGACTGCAAAAAAGGAAGCTCAGATCACTTTACAGCCTATATGAAGAGAAGTCAATTAATCCCAATTAACCTTCTGGCCAAAAACAAATTAAAAACAATCCTGCCCTCCATCTGTAGACATGAAAACAACTCACACTTTCTGTATCACAGCCTCATACATGCTGAGCTGGTACAAAAAAGATCCAGCAACTTGTTAACAAGCTTTGCCAGCCAAAGAATTAAGGCATTCCTCCTCACTGTCGACTAATTTACGGATAAAATTCTCCGAACCTCCTGCATTCCTCTGAGAATTCAAGCAGTTGTCAACATGTCTGCGTCAATTAAGCTCCATTTCTGCCAACATCTCATAACAATATATGATCAGACAGAGTTTGATATCTTCCTCAGTGACATGATAGGGTGTGTTGGAACAGCCCCCAACCATGAAAAGCCATTTCCAGTCTGTAGGTTAAAACCGCTGTTGCTCAGCCATCACTTATTTTAAATATCCCTGAATTTTATTCAGGATAAAACAAACTGATTTCCTGGAATCCATTTGAATGTGTTATAAATAATTAGCCTCCAGTTATTATGCAACTTCACATTTATAATTACTTGTTTTTTGTGAAGAATCAGTCAAACAGTTCAATTAATCTGTCTTTTCTGTGGAAACACCTCACCTCATCTTTGATTTTACTGAGAGATAAAATATGCTTTTATTAAAAAAGAAATCTCACAACCAGCAAATTAAATGCTGAAGGCTATTTAAAAATATATAAAGAGAATGCCACTTTTAGATCCTACTCTTGAGTTATTGTCAACACCTTTAGATTTCATTCTTTCTTCTGTTTGTCTCGAGATTGGTTTAACTAAAACAAAGCTGCAGAAGAAAAAACAGGGAATGCAGGGTTCAGCTCTGGTTCCAGATGTAGAACAAAATGATACCACAAGGCTCCTGTACTTTGAGTTAATATCTATTTAACTCCCTGCTGATGCACAAAACATGATAAACATTTGCAAAAAATGAGTTTATAATTTCATAATTGTTTTCTCAACACAACTCTGATTTAGTTTAGTAAAGAACTGATACAATTCAGTTGGAGTCAGCACTATGGTAATATTTCTGGTCTCCTTTAAGCTCGATTTGGTTTACTAATAAAAACATACAGCCACTCAAACCAGGGGAGATCAATGAAGGGGAGAACGTGAATGAACGACTGGTGTGAAAAATGAAGAGGCGGTTTAAAATGAGCTTGCATAAAGGGAATGGATCTGTGATGAGGACATACCATTTTCTGGTGGTATGAGTCAGTCACACACTAATGATCTAGCGGAGATGGATAACAGAAAGAAAGGAGAATGAGAAGGAGAATAAGGGAACAGGCTTTATAATTTTCCACTCAGTTGCTGCCGCTATATTGGAGGCTGGAGAAGTTTGAGTGAATGAATAAAGAATGCATCACGTTCAAACATTTAATACTAAGCTTCTCGCATAAGAGGAGAACACTGCAGTGCTTAGAAGTTCCCATTTTCATTGTGCAACAGCCTTCACCCAAATCAGCAGCTTAGATCATCCTTGACATCAAGTAGTGCCCTTATCGAAACAAATATTCATGTTTGGGGCTAATCTAAATACAAGCAAACAAAAAGTTCAGACCTCAGAGAGCCTTTATTTAAGTGCAATCATGTTTGACAAATGATATTCAGATAGGGGAGAACAAGGCACTGCGAAAGCAACAACAACACAATTTCATTTGTGGTAGATGCATGTCTGGAGAGAGATTGCTTACTACATGAATGAAAAAGAAGGCAAAGGGTAGAAAATAATCAGGCTCAAACATTACAAGAACTTGCTTTTTTGTGTAAACAGTACGATTCAGAAAGAAAAAAAGGAAAATAAAAGTCAGAAATGCCTTGCATAAATAACTCGGGGTGCTCCATTCCCCACCTTTAAAAAAAACACTAGTTATTCTCAACACACAATGCATACTGCTAATGTTATGCATAACACTGAGATACTGTTATTAATACTATGATGACAATACATCCCCATCTTCCTCTTTTATTTCTTTCCCATCATTACAATGACCCCACCATTTTCTGTGGACTTTAGCATCTCAGTCACATCAATCAGATCTTGTGTGGGCATCAACCATTATTTAACTTCCTCCCTTTAACTGGCTAATTACATTGTCGACATGTAGATTTTGAATGCATGGTATCTAAAATACATCATCTTACTAAAAAAGCATTAAAGTAATCCTTTGCAGTTGCAATATTGCAAACTTTGATTGAGCAATGACAGCTTTGACTTGAAGCATTATCAAGGTCAAAAGTTGATGTACAAGTTGTCCAGCTGCAATTAGCTAAGCCAGTGTTTAAAACATAAGGTCTATCTACACCTTTTTTTGTTTACATATTAAAATGGAACAGCACTTTAAGACAAATTATCAATGAGTAATATCAAAACAGGAAGCAAAGATGCAAACAGTAGCCTAGCACTTAAGCAAATTGCTTCATATGAATACATGGTCAGCCAGAGCAATTCACTGTAAGAAAAGTAGATACTGCAGTAAACGGAACATCAAAAATACTAATGGACCATGTATTCCTAAATACATGCAGTGCTAATTCCAATTTTGGCCACTAATGGCTAAGAGTGACCAAGCGTAGGTTAAGGATTATTATTCTAAAAGATCATGAAATCAAACACCTGAATGTCAATCTCTATGTAAAAAAAAAAATGTATTTGCAAGAGGAAAATAACTAACCCAAGGTGTAATACGAGGGATAGAGAATCAGCAATAAAACCTGAAAAAATAATTTCATATACATTGTATCACATAAGGCAAACCAGCAGAAGCAGATTTTCAATCATGGCAGTGAAAATATTTTCCTACCTGCTGTGGGATTATCTGCTCAGACGAGGTGCCAAGATTGATTGCAAAAACATGGTCCCTGCAAGAGAGAGAGAGTTAAGACAAAAAACAGTCATCTCTGCATGCCTTTATTCATTCTATAAGCTTTTTGAATGCAAACTTTGATAATATTTTGATCTCAGCAGTTCAACCACAAGGAAAGAAACAAGCTTTGATTTCACTCAAAGAGATTGATCCCAGCTTCACACAAACATCATCTAGAAGGTGGAAAAAAAAAGTTTGGCTTCAAAACCTTACGAAAGTTTTTTCCCCAACTATTGACAAAACCCACACGATTCACTAAGTGGAGTGAGGCACACTATGTTGCAGCTGTGGAAAATATTAAGCCAATTTACGTAGATCAGGGCTCTCTATACCTTTGTAGATGGATTTCTTGGCAGGCGGGGTGCTGCAGTTTGGAACGAAGCCAAACGCTGAAGCAGAACTTGTTTAGCAAAAGGGAGAAGGAAAAACCTTGTGCCTTTTAGAAAATTACCTAATGAAACCTTAATGGTGAAGATTAGGATTAGTGAAGGTTCTAGCAGGCCAAGAGGTGCCACAGAAACAGAAATAAATTTAGTTAAAAATCAAAAACCTGATTAGGTGTTAAAATTAAGCTAATTTAAAGGCAGTTTCATATTTAATCATATTTCTTAATCCTCTTCCTATTTCAAAAAGTACCTCATCAGCCTCATTTGTACACATATTACTACCAAGAGATAAACTTATAAAGTTAACTTTACTTCTCTGTTCATAAAATGTCACATTTTGTTGTTGGCCCTGCTGCCTTGCAGTAAGAAAGAAAGAAAATCTTACTGCATTGAATTTTCCTGTTTCTATAAACCGGATTTGGTGTTAGTCTTTTCAATCTCTGTTGTACACATATGGTGAAAAGCTACATCTGAACATTATTAATTAATGCTGTTCACAGCTGTTGTTCTGGATGGAATGATTTTTCAGACGCCATACTAACGTTTTTCCCTCACTAAAGCTGCAGAGTTAACAACTAAAGTTTGTTTTCTTCATTTAATTACTGCTATATTCTGAAATATGTTGTTCCCCCCAACTCCCTGTTGAGTTCACAAGTCTGTGATTCAGGTTTAGCAGCTCTATGCAAAATGTGAATATGCCCATAAATGAACCATTGTAAAAATTTGTTATTTAAAGACAACAGAAGATGTTGCCAAATATTGAAGTAGTGGAATTGGCAGTAGTTCTGTGGGTTTTTTATATGAGTTTAAACGATATCAGAACCACAAGAAGCATTATTTTTTTTAAATTGTCATGGATCACAAGATTACAGTATCAGTGGGTAATTAAGTTTAGATGATAGATCTAGATTAGAACATTTGAACAACTTTTTAAAATGTTTTTATGTTTTTTTTTTTAAGTTTGCTCCTCTGTGTGTTCACATACATCACATTCCACAACTTTGTATATAAAAAAATGAGAATTAACCTACAGTAATATGGTTATAATTTCTCACTTATCAGGCTATTTTTAATAGGAAAGAAATAAAAAGCTATTTAATCAGAAGCAATATCTGACTGATTGAGGGTACAACAATTTAGCGGCCACCCTAAATGCCAGCTTTCCTTTGCCTGAACATAGAGGTGATCCAGAATAATAAAATTTCAAACAAAAGAGAGTTAAATTAGATTTATTCAAGAGTCAAGACTGACCGAGCAGCGATGTAAAGCATGTGGTTGATCCGCAGCATCCTCTGGAAGTCAAGGCCCAAGCGGATAGTGTCGTTGTCCGACATGAGCCCCTGAAAGCTGGGGTAGAGGTACGAGGCTGCATGGGTCAAAAGATGGAGTGAAGGAAACATTTCAGTGGACGTAATACATTAAATTATAGCAAAGCCACATCTCAGTACAGATTAAAACCTACAGTAGTAATGTAAAGTTGGAATGACATGTAAATGACAATAAACAAGGCAACATTAAAACTAAAAGGAAGCCTTTCCCCCTATATTTTTCTTTTAAGTATCAGAGTAATGCAGATGTGTAACAATAGCTAGATATTCATCCACCATAAAATTACTACTCAAGGTGAAAATCTAGATTATTCTGCACATAAAATAAGGCATTTAGTGTATGCTAATGTGCACTTGTAGAGGTGGATAAGGAAGCAAAAAAAAAAAAAAAAGACATCTTAAGTTGCAAATTAGGCACTCATGTCACCAAAGTCAATCTGATTTAAATAAACAGCTTCTGGTAAGAGTTTCTGAACAGACACACCTGGGGTCTGTGCCAAGTAGAGACAAGGAACAAAAACAAAATCATTTCAATGGAGAGACTGTCTGTCTGGGTCAACTTGCATTAAAATAGCAATCATCTGTTTCGGAGGTCACAGGAGTTCAATTTGGTGCAGTCATGAGTGCTATTTAAATAGTTTCACCTTGCAAAAGAACATTTCGAATCCACAGACACTAGAGGAAAAAAAAAGGTACAATACAACTTGAGAGAAATAAGGTGTGTTCAGGCATAAGAAAAAATCTGAGTGTGCTGTTGCACAAAAATTGCAAGATAAGATGAAGCCAGTGAGCTGGAGCAAATAGAAAGAGTGATACATCAGCTCCATGTTCCATTAAAGCAGATTTTCATTTTTACCTTCCTCTTCTACTGAATGGAAATTCCACTCTCCCCCCATCTCTTCTTCAGCAGCACATTAACTCACTAGACGCTTTAACAATGAGTGATGGTGTCCAGAAGTTTAAATGACAAAATGACAGCCTGTCAGCAGACTGACGTCCCTTGAAAATAGTCCGTATTAAACAAAAACATCTACCAACAACAAGAAAGTGCTTTAGGCTAAAATAAGATTGGCCCACCTCAAAGCAAACACCGAGACATCATCCACATCAAATATGGAAGTCAATAGTTATAGATTAAAATCCTGTTGTAAAGAAATGTAAATTAACTTTGCTAAAACTATTCAATGTCCTCTGTACATTACATTCCCTGGGAATTCATATCTGATCTAAAAAAATAATAATTGAAGACATGTTTAGGTCACACAGATTTACACAGAAAGCTACTTATAAAACATGTTTACACAGGGAATGATTATACTATACGCTCTATGGCTTTAACCACTGTAGAGAATTAGCTCACCATTTAAAAAAAAAAAGCTGTTTTGAAGTAATGCAAAGTAGATGAGCAGGAACATTATGTGTTCTGCCAACTTGCTGGAAGGAGTTTTGATGGAAAGGACCACATAAAAGAAGAATCATTAGATACAGTCATTGGTTTTCTGCGGCACGCCCTTTGATCAGTCAAATGCTTGGACCACTCAGAACATCAAGCTAAGAAACTAATTCCAAAGAAAAGTCCCCAAATAGCTTTGGCTTTTATGAAGGAAGTTTCAAGATAAAACATCTTCACTCACTTTAGAAGATTAGCTGACTTTACAGTCCACACAATCTGTCACAAACAAGATTATGATGCTAACATAGTCCCATTTCTCACAAATGGAGATGTCACTTAGGTGTGATTTCATAGACTTGATTCAGACAAAGTACTATGATTCATAATGGACATGTCAAAGTTGTGAGAGACCTTGTCCCGCTCAGTCACCTGCTTGAACCAGAGGTGACAAATTGCTCTCATTACACCTGGGATGCAGCTCCACATATAGTACTATTAGTGCAGCTATTTCTGCTAATGGTTGCGTTCCTCTCCTCCAGATAGATCAATTACAGCATGAGGGCCATCATCTCTGCCACCTCTTAAATCAATTATGGGTCATAATGGTTGGTAGCCAAGGCCTCTTCTGTAGACCTCTTCAATGACAGGATATTACAGATTACTCTCTTGGATATTATGTTAAAGACAGTGTGTCAGAGATGTCAAACTATGCAGTGTAACCTTTTCTGAAGTTTTCATTTTATTATGGTTCTCAGTTGCATTTTTTTTCATTAGGTTCTATAGGAAATCACTAAAATTGAACTGATATTCAAATAAAATGAATGAAATATAATGAATATATAGCAGTCATTGTCAATTTTATTTCCTGACTGTCCAAGATCCTCCTGCAAAGTTCACGCTGCTAGCAGCTTCATTTGAGCAACTCTGAAAACTTCAGTTTTCAACAAAATAAGAACAAGGAAGAATTTTTAAAAAAGACGTACAAAAAGCACAAGAAAGAGGAAAGAGAGCTGCTGCTAGTTGTTGTAGTAGTAAAAAGAAATGTCCTTTATTGTCACTCAGTTTGGATATTCAGGTGTACCAGCAATGTGACAGGCAAGTTGAAATATGACTAAAAAGACTAAAAAATAACAAGATTCAACAAGGCTTGATGATAGACCTTTACTTTTCAGCCTGTCAACTGATTTACCAGAATGTTGCCCATCAGAGCTATACAGATGATGTTGTATTGTATACAAGGGATAAGAAACAAGCTGACCAAAAGTTAACATTGGCAATGCTTAATTGTATGTGTTTAAAATATTTAGCGCCCTTTGCGGATTTCTCATTTAGCAGTGTTATTTAGTGGTTTTCGTCTTCTTTTTGTACGTGTTTTAACAATTTTTTTTTTGTTATTTTTTGCGGTTTTTTGTTATTTTTGCATTTGAATGAACTGAGGGTGGTCAATAAAATCATCTCATGAGGTGAATTCTTTAGGTATTTAGTTATTAGAAAACAAATAAAAATACATCTCTCAACACTAGGGTTTTATAATAGGACATATTTTCAATAACTGCACTATTTTTTATGTTGTTAATTTTCCCTTATAGTACAAGTTAAGTTCACACTTTTTTTTTTTTAAATCGGACAATACATATTAGTGAACATATATAGTTTATCAAATTTATCAAACGCAGAAAAGAGTTGTTATACACATTTAACATATCAGATGCAAACAGTTGTAACTAACAAGCAATTCAGTTGAAAGTTTAGAGCTTGGACTTGCTAGTTCTGTCTCTGGTTTGACAGAGTTTGTGGACAGTTCAAAATGCAGCTCAGATTCTCCATTGTGTCTTTTCTGTTTTCATACCAAAATGAAGAGAAAAAATTAAAATGAATTCAAGCCCTATAACAAATCTCTGCACAGGTACTTTCAACAAACATGGTCTTAAACACGTCCACTTTCACTAAGGCATGCTCCCTGCTGATGATATATAATCCCTCACCTTGTTTTACAATTACTCCTGGAACAAGGTTCACCATGGCAACACAGACAATTTTGAACTTACTTTCTCTGCCCACGATGCTGATTGGTTCCAAGTCTTGCGGAAACGGTGCAGCTCCCGAGGACAACTGAGGTAAAAAGGCGGCTACGGTGAAAGCCAGAAAGGCTGGCAGGATGGGTCGAGGCGATCCGGACGTCAGCCTCATTTTGGCAGAAGATGAAACTTCACTAGAAACTCATGGTCGACAGTAGGCTCCCCCGACTCACCTAAAATGAGAAATAAAATGGCAAAATAAACTAAAATTGTTTAGAATCCATGCTAAACTAATGGGAAATAAACTGGACTGTCACATTTTTTTATTGATCCATGTTTAAATTTGATTTAAACAATGAAAATTAAAGCAAATAATTAACTAAGCTATAAAAAAAGATGTTTTTTTTTTATTCTGTTTTTACATTTACTTCAAGTCATTTCAGAAAGGGAACATTGAGCATATTCTCAACTACTGAGATAACAGCAAAAAAAAGAAAGAAAAGAAGGTGATGACATGTCAAAAAAAGCACTAGCACAAAATATCGAGCTTTGAAGAAGCAGGCTATCGGACCACCTGCAACATTCACCATCCATGAATGTCTTTCAGAGCTGACACGGCACTGTTACAGCCTTCCATCATAACATCCTGATTGCGGTGAGAATATACAGCACACCTTCAGGAGTCTAGTGAACTATATCCTGAAGTGACAGAACCATTGTGCCAGCAAAAGGAGTTTAATTAAATTTTTTTGTAACCAATTGTTTTAGCTTTAAAATTGTCAGGACAGTTTAATAAAAAAAAGACCATTAAAATGAAGGAGTTTAGTCCTGGTTAAAGAAAAGATGAAGAAAAAAATAGGTTAGGTGACCATAGGTATATACATTAAGTGTGTCAAAGTCAGAATCAAAGTCAGGAAATATTAACTCAAAGAAATTGGTATTCTTCTTGGTGGTCTATCTTCATTAAGCACCTAAATGTGCAAAATTAAAATTCATCATTCACATACTGCCACACACTAATACTTGAGGAGTTTGGACAGCAGGTAAAGAGAATTAAATCCTGCAGCAGAAAGGATGCAAAGCTCAGCATTGTTCTATGAAGACTGAGTGAGCACCAAAGGAATTATGGTGTTTATATAGTCGACCTATTTTAAGTTCCAGGTCATAAACCATAAAGATGGGAAAGTGTAACCAGACTAATGACTTATGAGAGAAAGGAATAATTCTAAGATGGAAAATCTTAAGTTAAGAAGAAATAAATCGTTCACACTCAGCAGCAGTTTTCAGTAATTTAAGTAATGCAAAAATTGCCTCTCATTACAGAACACAGAAATAACTGGAGAACTTGATGCATTTGCATATGTTTCTATCAAAGATTATTCTTTTAGATGTCTTTATTCAAAGGTGGGGGAAATAAATTCTAATCGCAAACATATTGATCTTAACTGCTAATGCTAAAAAAAGTTGAAGCGAATGTTCTAAGCCAGCGTTTCCCAATTCCGGTCCTCAGGCCTCCCTGCTCTGCATGTTTTAGATGTGCCTCTATTCCAGAGCAGCTGATTCAAATGATTGCATGACCATCAAGTGCTGCAGAAACCTGTTGATCACCCATATATTCAATCCAGGTGTGTAGCAGAAGGGAAACACCTAAAACATGCAGGGCAGGGAGGCCTGAGGACCGGAATTGGGAAATGCCGTTCTAAGCTATTCTTCAATTGTTCCCAACCCTCTAAAATAAATTCTGCTGTATTTAGCTGTGTGTTTATTGTTTGTGTTGGATAAGAAGTTGTATCAGGAATCTAGAAAAGTGTTAAATGATAGCAAATGTCAGGCACCTTAAAACAAGACATTGACTATTTCAGTCAATGTCCTAAAAACACTTTTAAAAAGTCAGCTAGTTTTACTTTGCTTTAAAGTTGCAACATTTAAAATGAAGGCTTTCTGAAGCTGTAATTTCAAGTGAAAACATTGGTAGTTACTCCCCAAACCAAATGAAACCCAAATAAAACCCAAATGAAACCCACACATTTAAAAGTGGAGGAATATCTCTTCAATAACAAACTCTTTATTTGCTCTCCTGTTTCCTTAAGCTAGTCACTAATCATTGCATTTTTAATATTTCTTTAAAATGAATGTACGATATGACGTTTAAGTGTAAAAAATGAGAAGTATGTTATTAGCTAGTGTTGCTATTAGTAGATATCCTGTTCAATGAGCACAAAAATGGGCAAATCCAGCTGTTCAACTTGCAGCTGGAACACTGTGAAGTTGGGTGTGACTTTTTTCCCAGATCCATGCCACCAGCATTTATCTCTGGTTCTCCACCATTCATTTCAGGTCTCTCAAATGATTGTGTGTAATCTTCCTTTTGAACAGTGTTTGTTTTAGCAAAACTTTGAGTATGAAGGCACTTGTGCCACAGTTTGAGAACCATGGGTCTAAAGGTGACACAAAAGGTGATTATTGAACATACTAATCAAACAAAAGCTCAAAGAGAACAAGCACATTTGTTGTTAGGTTTGTTTATTAGAGGAGCTATTGGTTTCAAGTGGAACTGGTAAGTTCACATGCACCAAAGACAGCAAATATATATCTTTCTTTACATTTTCTAATATCCAGATGTTCTATAACATTTTGAAATTATTTGCAGAAACTAATTTAAAATTATTTTAAGAATCATTTGGTAGTTGGTAGTATTTTTAAAGCTCAGTACAACATATAGACTCTTTAATACCCCAGAATATCCCTGCATCAAACTCCAAGTTCCATCAAAACAACTCAAGACAACAACTATGTTTCCACTTAATTTGTCTCTGAGGTGTCAAAGAGGCACATTTCTGCACCACTAATAATACACATATCCTCATTTTTCACAGCATCAGGAGCAGAGAAAAATGAAATAAGAAATTCAGAAACCGAAAACAGAGAATCTAAAATAACAATCTCAGATTTGGAACCAAACGGAATACAAGATGCACTGACAGTTTTATTAAGAAAAATATGCCAAGGCAAGAAATTGTATCCAATTTGTTTATATTGGTGGTAAAAGTTCTTGTATTTGCAGAGAATAAAACTCATTTTATTTAGTTGAAACAGTTAGTTGAGAATACACTTCAGTTCACTTAAAAAGCATAATAAAATGTCAGTCTGAACTGTTGTCCCAAATGTTTTGTATCTGATGCTGGTTCGCTTAAATTACGGGTTTGGAAAATACAACTTTAAACCATGATGACTTCAACTAGTGCATAAGTTTGTCCAGTACACTGTCTACACTGCAAGGTGTTCCCACATTTACAAACTTTGTCACTTGGCAATACAACTTTAGAAACATGTTTTTTATGTGAGAACAGAAAAGGGAGCCCAGAGAGAATACAAAAAAAAAAAAAAATTACAACAGCTTGTGCAGCATATGAGGACAATAGCTGATAGGCTGCAGTGGTTTCCATGCTTTTTTTCTGATAACCATGAGTTTAAACATCAAAGCAATCCACAGAATATGACTAACGTCTGTTATGGACATGCTCAAGCAGACATTGTGTGCAGCACATCCGAGGAACATTATTTCCGCGTGAGAAAGACCAAAATCAGTCTGAACTCATTGACAACCTACTTAACTCAAGGAACACTGCCAGGAGACGATGATGCATGCAAAACAAGACAAACGCAGTGAACGCAAGAAATTGCGCAACACACAAGTTATTACACTCAGACACGTAATTAGTTCAAAACTTCATGACGGTTTGGAGATAGTGCTACACATCTTTCATTTATAAGCGTTTCTGTTTCAAATGTTCTAACAAACACCAACTGAAGACAAGGGTTTATCTTAAGGACAAATTGAACTCAAGATTTATAAATCACTGACTTGATTGCAAGTTTAGGACAAAGCATCAGTCAGAAGAAAGAAATACAATGGTAGATTTTATCACTCACCGTCTGTAATAAACAAACTAATCAGCTTCCCACAGGGGCATGTTGTAAAACTGGTTGGTCTGAGCTGTTGTAGATCTGACATTGTAGAGAGTGGAGCCGGTTTTCAGGTCCAATGCAGATCACTAATTTCATTTTCAAACTAAATAAAATACTGTAGTTCCAACTCAATTACCTAAATCAGACCTTTCAAATTAAATTAGGTTGATCATGTTTTTTATAGAGCTCATTGAGTTCAAAAGGCACCCAAAAATGGTGAAAACCTAGCAAACATTCACATGTGTCAGATGCATCTCTTTCAGGTAGCAAAACAGAGTTGCTGTATTACATTTGGAACAGAAAAACAAATTTCAACTATGATACTAAACTGCTGAGGCAATAGATTATGAATACGTTTATTCAACAGAGAGGTATGTTTGTCACATTTACCCTAAATGGTTGCAATAGGAACAGATCAGCTGCTGAGATCCCTCGTTTACCTGCCATGTAAATGCACCATTGAAACAACCCCAAGTGGAAGTCTTAACTTTCTTAATTAAACCTAACAGAGAGTCGATGGGTTAATGACTACGTGTCTAAAGAGGGAGTGGGTGGCTGATGAGCTGACAGCTGTCAAAGGGAAATAAGCCACCGCTTCTCCCACCCAATACTTACTCTCTGTGTTCGAGGGTTTGGAAGGGAGGGCCCCAATCGTTCGCTTTTTAATGAACTGGACTTGTTAAGCCATCTGGAAGACATTGACAGTTGTACTGCTTTAGAGGATAAAGGCTTCTGAGATGTGGGGGAACCTTATTGATTATCTAACATTTACATTGATGAATAGAAAGCGTTGTATCTGTGGGCTGATATGAAATGGTTGTAAAGACATGAGGCATTTGACTAACAGGATAAATGAGCCTGAGTTGACAAAATGTTATTGCTTTATAGCCCCCCACTTGTTCTGGTATTACAGTCTCATAAAATGTAATTTAAAATTCAAACTTAAATTTTGTCCTCAATCAGCTCCATTGCTTTCCATGCATTGGTCTAATCCTAATATATATATATATTTTAACAAACACCTGCTGCACACTATTAAAAGTGGAGCATTCACCTGATCCAGAACTGCTCTCTTGTCTTTCTGCAATTTCCCAGTTGTATGAAGACTAATCTGCAAAACTATAATAGCCAATTAATATTTTATAATATACATCTGTATATCACCAAATGGATATCCCTGAGCTTATGGGGAACTAATACAGACACTGACAAATTTATTGGCACCCATAGTCCTACTTAAAAAGTCTCAAATAAATCCACTTTATTCCAGCACACTGAAAAATTAAAAACAAATTAATTAGAGTACATTAAGTGAGACAGGATAAAAATCCCAAGTTGGCAATTAATTATTAACTGAAGTCCCTGATGGCATATTTGCCAGTACCCCAACAATATCTTTAAAGAAATGGAAATAAAGCATTATGTAAGTAGTTTTAAAATCATTTTATATTAGCCTGACTTTCTAGCAACTTCTAATTTGTAATGAATAACTTTCTGTTTCTCTGGAACACAAGTAAGTCATGACACGAATGCATCCGCGGTTAATCTTAACTAATGAAAACCAGCCTGGATTTGTACCCACTCACAGTGATGAGGATGACAAGGATTGTGAGGAGGGGAGAGGGTAAAAAAGCCAAATTTCACCAGAAACAGATATAGGCATCACCATTTCCCCCTTCCAACCATTAAATGCCATTTACATGCCAAGCAATTGTTTCAGAGGGATGACAGGAAAAACATTTTTTGTCCTACCACCATTCTTACTGAATGTTTGCTAAATGCTACTAGAACTTTGCCTGGAACTGTGTGCTTTCATAAAATGAGACTATTCTGCAACAAAACCTCCAGATGAGCCTGGTGGGCAACAAAAAATGAATATGTGGTTCCTAAAGCCCTCTGTAACACATTGTGACTGATCTGGGATATTATGAGCCAGTTTTCCTTCCACAGAACCTGGGAACCTTGGCAATGGGATGGCTTCAGGCAAATGCCAGAACATTTTAGACAAGAATCTGACTAACATTGCCAGCAAGATGGAAATTGGTTATTGCAGGATTAGCAGAATAATGATTCAAAAATTAAAAAAAGATCAAGTAAACACATCATCGATAACAGGGAGATCAATAATTGTGACACAGTAGGAGGATTTATTTCTCAACATGTGATTTTTCTTCTGCTCTAAAATGTACTACAATCAAATAGTAGTTTGTTTGTAAAATTTGCAGTGGGACATAATGTTACTGCAGTAAAACATTAATTTATTTTAAAGCTTTTTGAAACAAGGTTTCCTGTGTCTGTATGCCAAAGCACTTTTCACTTTGACATATTGTTACATAGAGTGGACCACCACCAAACTGCGGTTTAGTTTTGCAGAATTTGTTGTGAAACACAAACCCCAGTTATGTATAAAAAAAATGGTGATTGGCAGAATTTTCTGTACAGCACATCTAAATTATTCAAAAAAAGGTCCAGCTTGGGATGCTAAAATACCTCAGTGCAATGTGACTAGACACAATTTTGGCTGGGCTTTGCAAAGAATCCAGAGCGACATTTGTTTTCCTTGAAGGTGATTGGCTGGATACCCAAATCGCAAAACAAGGAAGACTGTGAAAGTTAACCTCTGTGATAATGCCAAGATGATTTCCACTGTGAGTACTAATGCATACTAGCACATTTTAGGTGTCTGAACTACTACAATAGTGATTCAAACATTTTTAGAAATGGTCGCAAGTATTTGGAAATTACAACCATTGATGGGTGGCTCTCCTTCCCATTTCCCACTTATACAGTGTCCCACTGTGGTTAGCACAAACTTGGACCTTTTGTAATGTTTAGACATTATTAGTCACATCATCACTTGTGACATAAAAGGTGATCAAATAATACATCAAGAATTAAACATGTTTTCTGAAATATTAGGATTCACAAATAAAGAAAAGCAAGATATTAAATTGAAGGTTTAATGAGTATCAGAAGAAACAATAGTAATTTTGTATGTGATATGTGATGTTATGAAATGTATGCAAGAAAAAGTATGACCGAGTTTCCAGTAGGGTTTCAGAAGCTCCTCTTATACCAATACCTTAGCAACCAAGGCTTAGCTGCTTCGGAAAGCCTTTAAAGTTTGATAGTTGTGTTTACAAAGATGTGAAGTTTCAAACAAGCATATCAAACCGTATATTTTGAGTGTCAAGTTTTCTGGTTCTCCATGCTTTCCAGGGCCTGGGTCCACCCAATGGTTCCAATGTCTTATCAAAACAACCACATGCGAGTTGAAATGTGACAGGAGGAAAAGCAGCGCATGACAGAAATGGTTGTTTTTCAGACAAAGATTGTGTTGTTGAGTCCTGAGCCACGTTGTCCCTCCCAGTTCTCCTTTGGTAAGATTCATTGGACCACTGACCTGATTGCAGTCCCATGACACAAATCACACAGCTCATCCCAATCAGATCCAAGTTGTTTTTCCTCAAACACTTGCATCATTCTTAAGTTGGGAGTTAACACCACAAAAACCATCAACAGCTGACTTAGAAAACTATTAGATGGTGTGTGGAACTGAATTTTCTGCAGATGAATCTAACATTGTACTTGAATATTACCATAATATATATATTTTTAGCTATTTCTTTCTGTACCTGCAGGTTATTGCAACTCTGCTCTCAACGCAGCAAGGCTGAGGAAGCCTTTGCTAATTAGATTTCCGGTGGTTAAGCATCCAGACGTTGCCAGGGCAAACTGGAACTGGGATCCTGGAGCTTTGAACAACAATTGAGAGAACAACACCCACAGGAGAAAGAGGTGGATTCTATAGACTTGTTTTCACGTGTGTGTCAGACATGTGCAAGAGTTTTATTCCAGGGTAGTTACAATCCATCCTAATAAAGAATGCCTTGGCAACAGCAGAATTGTGATAATGAATGAGACTTTGAAATTAAAGTATAAAAGTTACGTGAAATTATATTGAGTACCTCTACTTATATAGTGAAACTCTAGAACTAGACCTCCAGAGCTGCCTGACAAGATAGACAATTGAACAAGTCGTCTAAGCAGCTGAATAAAAACATGTTAGATAAAGTAGCTGGGGATTTCTGAATATTTCAGAGATCCCACAGTGTCCTAAACAAAATGGCTCGAGGGAAACATTTTATTAAGTTCATTAGCTTTTACAGTCGAAGAGGAATGACGGGTGGCTTCTTGCATTTTACAATGAATAGAAAATCAATGGTCCCTTTAGGCCTAGAGTTCTTGGATTAGTATATCAGCTGCCTTGTGTCAGTATGATATTGTTTTTATTCCCCAAGACTCTCCATGGGATCTGGCCTGCGATGCATCTGTCAGGAGAGGCTGGGACCCTCTTTGCCATCCTGCCACTCAGTCAGTTCCCAAGGGAGCACTACTTTGACCTTAGCATCTATGAAATTCAGACAAGTGATGGGTTGTCCCCTCGCAGGGGCCATTGACTGTCACCCCAAGTCAAAATACGGCTGCTCTGTTCTCAATGAATAATCCCTACAGATTAGAGTGTGTTTTATACTTGAGCTTCCATGACAGATCTTAAGAGAGTTTGTGTTAAAGTAAAGACATGCTGATACAAAGAGACGAAAGCTCAAGAAACTGTGCCTGGACTGCTTTGATCCAATTTTCACCTTGTTCTATAAGAATAGGAATAAAGATGTTTGCTTCTCATAAAGATTGAACATTCAATAAAAATGGATGTTGTTGGCTGACACCGAATGCACTAGGTATTAGTCTTAGGGAGCAGCAGGAGTCCCTCCAGTAACTCTTGCTCTCAGGACTTCTTTATTCAGACAAAAAGCTGGCCAGACTTTACACAGAAGGATCTAAAGAAGGATTCAGACAGTGAGGCGGTACTCTGATCGATCGGTAAATCGCTGCAGGCATCATCCATCGTCTTCATGTCTATTTGCAATGGGAAAGAAAAAGCCCAAAGGACCATCAGAGAAAAAGGGATTGGGCGTGCATCAGTGAGATCCCTTTCATTTGTCTGCCTGCTGTTAATTATTTACATTAATCTTCAGAGAGACCTATAACTCCCCTAACCCTCTGTGCCCTCTGTCAGTCAAGATGCATCTTCAATCTTCTGGGGTGCTCATGGTATTTAAAATGAGGCTTGCTCTGGAGGCACCTAATCAAACAGATCTGTTAAAAAATGCTGGGTGGCATTTGTTCACACCAATAAGCCTCATCTCTCTTTCAAATCTCATATATGGAAGTGGATGTTAACTGGCATCCAATCTCTTTGGCATCAATAATTCAGAATGTTATAGGGACACACAACCTGAACCCTACATTGACAAAACTCCGAGAACTGTCACTCCCTCAAGGACGTCATAACTGGATACTCCTCTGAGGCCCTAGATGTGAAATTCAGCGCTAGTGGAGAAAAAGCTGAGTGTTTCTGTTTTCTGTATTTTGCGTGTTTTCACTTTTACCTTTCTACTTGAGGGACTTTAGTCTGATGTAGCAGCTGAAGTAAGCCAACTTATCGGCTTGAAGAAAACCCCAGGGGAATGCTTAGAAGTGGATGCTGAAGTGTTTAGGTATTCTAACTTTCCCAAGGTGCATTTTGCAAAAGAAAACAGGGAATGTGTTACAGTGCTGAAATTTTTCTAACTTCACATTTTACTTGACAACTTTCACTTGATATACAACTACAATCACTTACCAGTGCAACTAAATAAGTTAGCGTATCACCAAAAAAGGTTTAGAGTAGTTAAATATTTCAGAGTGCAATTTATATAGATATATCAATGACAATCATCAAACTTCTAAATGACAGACATCGTCAAAAGTGTTTCACCAAGGCTAAAGAGAAAATGAAATGAAATGATCTATATTTCACTTTGTGAGTTGGTTCACTTAAGTACCGTAAATAAACTTTTTGATGATATCCTGAATTATTGAGACAGAAATGATTCCACAATGGAGGATTGTAGGATTCATATTGCAAACATTTTCATACATCAAGTGAGGGAAAGCCCCATAACATAGAAATAAAAACAACAACAAAGAACATGAGAAATGCAGGAAGCCCAGGAGTTTGCCTGCATTATAAATGTAGCTTGTATGAGAGCCATTGCATTCATCTGCATGCTGCCTGTCCAACTTTACTATAGTAAACCAGCAAATACTTTGATTTCTCTGTTACTGAGGCTTGGCTTGCCAGATGCAGATTATGCTGACAGCATCTTGAACCTAAAACATTTGAAATAAATACTTGAAAACAAAAGAAACATTTCATCCAAGTTGGACAGAACCGCAGAGGGAATTACACTTCTGTTGTCCAAATGGCAACACAGAGAGAGTAAGGAGCTTAGTCTGCCAATGAGACTGCTATCTCTGACATGGTTTTACAGTCAGCAACGTTAAAAAAAACTGTGGTGTGCAAACCTCCAAAATCCAATTTATATCGCAACAGATGCAGACAAACATAAGACTTAGAGACTATTACATTTTTTTTTAAATGCAATCTGCGCATAAATTGTAAACTAAAAGGATATAATCATTGCAAAATACTTTCAAATGTCCCCACATATAACTCCTTGTAAAGACGTTCCTTCCTGTCTTTTTCTTTATTTGTTATTATTTTGTGCCATGCACAGAGCAAGTCAGGGTTTCTTTGATCTCCATATTCCCTTTGGTACAAATGGTTTTCTAAATAAGGTTACATCCTGAATGAGTTATCATTCAGGCATAAACACTGCAGTGTTTATGCCTTCTATTAAAAGAAATAAATTATGAATGACATCTTTAAAGATGAGTCGATCACGATGTGCTACAAGTGATAACAAAACTAGATTGGTACCTTTTTTCCTGTGTAGATCAGAATGTCTTCATACTGAATGATAAGCTTTTGATGTCACTGTGATTCAAGAAAGGGGCCTCCTGCTTCCATCTCTTAGTCTTGACAAAAGAGGAGGCCACAGATTTAGCTTTGCCAAAGCTGAGATTTAAACTCCAACGATAAGACACGGGAAGACAGGATGGCTGAGACTTGATCAAAGGATGATAAAGAGCTATGAAGATTCCTCCACTGCCTTTATTCCTTGTTAGTGGAGGTAATCACACAGCCGTCAACGTGAAGATCCATCACTGTCACGTTGTCCCAACAGGACTTTCAGGACATGAG
Source organism: Xiphophorus maculatus (assembly GCF_002775205.1). Lineage (NCBI taxonomy): Eukaryota > Metazoa > Chordata > Actinopteri > Cyprinodontiformes > Poeciliidae > Xiphophorus > Xiphophorus maculatus. The sequence continues at coordinate 9,325,726 of NC_036445.1, forward strand.
TAGAAAGAAGAGGTAGCACAGGCCCATGGGACAAAAGAACATTTGGCAATATTTGTTTTAAATGAGAAGAAAAGAAATGAGCCCTGCTTTTATATGCGAAGGGTTTTAGCGACCTGAGTGGTCGATGCTGATGCGGAGAAATATAAATCAAGAGTAAAAGTGAGGCTTCTTGGTGAGAATGCTTCTCAGAGATAATGGCATCATCATGCCTGCGTGGTTCTCCGTTCCTAGGAAGATTAAACACTTTATCATTGTCGTTCGGACAAACATACTCTACGGCAAGCATCCATCCAATTATTTGTCGTTTTTTCTACTCAAACCAGAGATCCACATGTCAACTTCATCACACAAAACAAGCTTTAAAAAGGGAAGATGAAAAGAGACAGCAGTCTTATCAGGACAGCGTTACCTTTCAGGGGTAGTAGCCCACGGTGGCAGCTGACCTCACTTTTATTACCGCTGTCTTTTACTGATGATATCATCCAAACCCATACTGAAGGCCCCTGCAGCTTCCGACCTCAGTTTATCTCATTTTATGGCTGCAAGAACTGACTTCTGCAAAAAAAAAAAAAAGCCAGTGGCCACGGGCAAGCATACGCCAAAAGAACAGTGAGGCTCCTTGCACCTCATCAAAGCCTGCAGCGAGTCATGGAACATGTAAGAGATAAGGTGAGAGCGAGGCATCAAGCAGGAAATAGGACATGAACAGTGACAGCAGAAAGACAGAAATCCCAATGAGGAGGGAAGAGAAGACAGGAATGACAGTGTCTCATAGCTCGCTGATCTGGAAGCATTTAGACAATCAATCCCAACTTTCAGATCGACAGGCTGTGTTTCAACAACAAACTACAGCTACAATAGCCATAAAACACAAATGAATGTGATTTAAAAGTGCAAATCCTGGGCTCCAGCCTTTTGGATAAATTTTCTGTAGTTTTCCTCTGAGATTAATTAGGCACTCAGAGAAGATCACATTCTCCATGGTTGTCTCCTGTGGTATAAATTTGACTTTGAATCAAATACACCAGAATTTTTAGTGTCATAATTTCAACAGGTGAAATCTGAAGAAAAGATACCAAATTGCATGTTATGAAGTTTCATTTTGAAACTGACTGAGCTGATCACAGAAAAAAAATCCAATTTTACAGTGGATGCATGTTTAAACCCTTTAAGCTTCATCAGCTTACGGGTGCAGCAACAAGAAGAAGTAGTCCTACAAAGGTACCTGTCCAAGCTTGTAATTATTGACAAAGACAAAAACTCAGACCAACTAAGACCTCTTAATTTTATCAAATATTGCATCTACAGTCAATCATTTAGCACCACTGTCAGGAATACAGTTTATAAATGAGGCAAGTCTCACTGGAAATATATTTTTTACATCACTTCAAGTAAGTATTTTGAGATATTTTTTTATATTGGTCCATTTTATATCTGCCAAACTTCCCAATTATATTGTCGGGAAAATAATCAACAATCAAAGTTGTCCACTGTTCAGGATACATGGAAAACCTAGTGGCACTTCACACGTCAATCGGGTGCTTATCTTTCCACATAAGTCTACTGTGACTGAATTGTGTGTTAACGCATGGCCTTGATCCTGGTATAGATAACACTGCCTTTCCTAGGCTTAAAGAGAATAAGGGCTTATCTCTGTTAAACCTCCAACAGTCATTAGAGGCAGCAGAACTTCCTTAGAAGTCCACCTAATTGGGGCTCAAATCGTCTTTCAAGCCTTCCTTACTTTCCTCAAATGCTGAAATCAGTGCAATAAAGATGTATTTTACTGGCATTGGATCAAGAATGTCATTATTTTAGTCTTAGCATGAATAATACCAGTATAGAAGAAAGAGTTTTATCTAAAAGGGTCAGCTTTTCTGAATTTATATTCAGTAAGATGGGTAACATTTGAAAATACTCTACCTTGACAGACTGCTCTTTCAAGTTCCCCAAATCAGGAGTACTTCTTCAAGGCTTTATGTCATGCTTCAAATAAAACTACACTTCATACTAGAGGATCAAAGAACTGCACATTATATTTATCTGTCAAATCTCTCAATGTTCAACAGAAGATGTTTTCCCACTTACCAGAGAGTCTCCTTCCAACAGTCCCCTCATACTTCTCCTCCCTTTCTCCTCCCTCTTCATCCTTCCTCTAGCTTTGACCAAGCAGTTTTAATAATAGGAAAGTGAGGGGACAAACGAGGCCATCCATAAAGAGGCCAGACACTGGCGTGAGCATGCTGTTGAGTCTGGGTGGTGGTGTCATTAAGTGCGAGTGCGTGATAAATGCACTGTGCTTGTCGGATTTGAGCTTCTCATTAGTCTGTGTTCAGGAGCAGACCTGGGGCCATTACTCTTGCAGCTGCCTTGACAACAGGCTGATTGTGTCTGCTTTCAAGAGCAAAATAAAGTGGATTTCTATTGTAAAACTTGTATGCAGACAGGCATTTTAAACAAGGCATTGCACCTTTTGGGAGCCATTGTTAAACATCTTCCAGGTTCAGACAATTGTTCTGCTGAATTTAAAACTTCCATTTTCCAAAGGATAATTCCTTGCAAAATTTTAATTGGGTTAAATTGGTTAAATAAATATGACCAAAATAACATCTAGAATGTTTGCAAAAACCAGACACATCTTCACTTTACTTAGCTACTTGTAAACTCACATAGGAAATCGGCCAACTCATTAGGATGGGGAACAAAATTGTGTTCAATCATCTTGAACATGGTTTTTGGTACCAGATGACCTAGGTGCAATTTATTAGGATTTACACACACACACGCACGCACGCACGCACGCACGCACGCACGCACGCACGCAGGCAGGCAGGCAGGCAGGCACGCACACACACACACACACACACGCACACACACACACACACACACACACACACACCATTAAATGTAGATATACTGTAGATGTTAATGTAGACATTAAATGTAAGGAATATTATTTGCAAACTTAGAATCCAATTATAATCAAACATCCTTCAAATATACAGCTTACTTGAGTTTTGCTGGGATGTGGCGGAAAAATTATTAGAACTGATCAAAAAGCCATCCTAAATGTGCCTGAAATGAACTGTTTTTGTTTAAACTGCATATGGACAGGTCATCTGACCAAAAAAAGTCTCCAATATTTTCAATTCTAAATAAAGATAAACACCAGCTAACCTTAAATAGCTGTGAGAAAAAGACGCTCCTGGGTGTCCAGTGTTTCAAGGGTAACTGCTTCAGTTGTTGCCTTCAATACTGGAGCTCAGTTTTTATCCAACTTGTCAATCAACAACCACTAAAAACATTCCTAAAAAATTACAAATATGTACTAAAACCTTTAAGAAACTTCTAGACCTATTACTTAAGATAGTCTGAGTCCTTGAAAATCTATACAAAAAAACAACAACAAAAAAAATACAGTTAATGTTGAAATGATAAGAACAGACCTGTTTTGATTTCAGGTCTCAAAGCTTTGATTAGAATTTCAACGTTTTGACGTGGCTGGAAACCTATCATTTCAAACATTCTCTTCTGCAAGTGTAAATCTAAGCGTGTTTCCACACCTAATATTCTAGTAGATTCAGCTATGAATTTGCAACATTTATTATGTTTTCAGCTGGTGCAGTTTGCTTTCACACAACACTGTGCCAAGCAAACCAGATCCTGGCATTAATATTTGCTTTCAAACCTCTCAAACGTTTACTTCTTTTACAATCATCAAGGCAAACAAACCAGCATTAGATTAAAGCAGACTAAGCAGGGCCAGTGTGAATGCACCCTAAATCTTACATTTTTCTTAATCCCATAGTTTCCCTTTGTTGTCCTTAAATTGTAGGTTTAAACTTTGTGTAAAACTGTAACACAACTCTGTAGTTTAATCTTGTATTTATTGCCATCCTTAAAGTTACAACACATATTTCAAATGGGCCTGAAATGAGAATGTATCTGAGACATTTACTCCAAACTTCTTGATATATTTTGAGGCAACAAACCTATTAATATCTACTGAAGATGACAAACTGATAATGTGCAAAAGCAGCAGCTGAAATTCCAGTGCAGAGCAAGTGTGCGTGCCTGTAAGAGTTACTGCTTCATACCATTCATGCTTCATATTTCTGATACATCTGGCTTTGATAAACGATCTTTAGAGTTGTTGACTTTTGTCTGAAAAGCAGACCTGTTTAAACTGAATTGTCAGCAAATTTTCCTGAAACAAATTATAAGAAAAGCTTACACTAGAGGTCATACACCAGAAGTATTTCAGTGACAATGAATAGAATAAAAGTATATAAAATAATACATTTTTAAAATATTTGACACCTTTTATGTATTTAATCATAGTGGCTACCAAATAGACTCCTTAACATCTGGAGTCTAAATACCTTTTGAAAGCAAGTGTTTATATATTGCAAGACATTTGATTGCAATTAATTGGATTACTCGTGATGAATCAATTATTGAAATAATTGTCAAATAATTCAGTAATCGTTAACTAGAGTATAGACTAAAAAAGATAATTTGCTGAAATAGCACCTGCAGAGCAGTGATAAAAAAAGCTATATATGGTAGCTTTTAAGATGAATCAAACACATTTGCCTGTAAATATGTTCTACCAAAAATTCAAGTGATTTAAATTTTGCTTCATCTGATTCAATTTCTCTAAATAATAATAAAACATAAAAAAGCCAACACCTTTGTTATGAAATTATTAACTGGTAAATTAAAAACATATATAATAAACACATTTGTTTTGTGCTGTATTAATGTTAAATCATATCTGAAGGGTCTGAGCTTTTCACATGTTGGTGTTACAATAAGTATTTTTTTAAGCTGCATATTCATCCTTTGCTACAAATGATAAGCATAGAATAAAGGGAAGCTGTTGTACTGCATTTTAGCCAGTAAAATGCTTTGAGTATTTAATTTGCCAAAAAAGATACACACAGTACACATTTCATCTATTTATATGACGCCAATAGAATACTTGTTGATGAAAACTAGAATGATAGAAGCTCATCTTTAACTGCATGATCGCCTGTTTGTGGTATCTGACAGCAGATCGTGCTAGAAGCCACACCTACTGCGTCTGCCTGCCTCTATCTGTGGTTAAGCCAGTCGTCTGGATGTCTGGTTTCATCAATTCATAGAGACAAGCATCTGTCCAGGTCTCCTAACTGTACCTCTGTCCTCACTGACTTTTCAGGCTGTTCTGCAGACAGCTATGTGCTGTTGGCTCGGCAGTGAAGCTTATCGTGATCAACACAGGAAATGTGAAGCCACATAGAGCGGCCGCTGACACTTTAATTTGTCACCAGCGATAGGGTTTGTCAAACTATTCATGGAGTTCATCAGCCACCTGGCTGTATTTGCTCACTCTGTCAATGACTTTTCAGCCCTCTTGAGAAATCTTCCACCACCCTGACCTTGATGCTTAACTTTGGCATATTTTTCATGAGCAGGTGCCATGTTCCTCCTCAGCGCAAGACTATGTGCTGGGTACTGATGAAGCTAAATCAGTGCTTGAAAAAAAAAAATCCCTCAATAACTGAGACAATCACTTAATGCAAAACAGTGTTAGGGTTACAGCAAGGGGGAGTACTCAGCTGAACAGCAACTGGAAACTCTCAGGTAAATGGAAAGAACGACTTTCTGGAGTTCAAGGTGAACATCTTGGAAGCATTCACAACACTCTTAGCGAAAGGCTTTTCCTGGCATAATCACCAGCACAAGCCACAAGGAATAATTGTTACAAGTTTCCTCTAGAAGGTTACATATCAGCAGCTGTCAGATTCTGTTCATGAAACAAATACATAACTTGCTGAAGTTTAAACTATGCATGAGGAGGAGAAGACAAGGGTGTCGGTGTCATTGAACATGGCATTATTGTTTGGTGGTACGAGAAAAAGTGGTATACTATCAGAAACAGTTCATCTACAGAGTTTTTTTTAAGCAAACCATCTGTCAGATTTACAGTGGTGCAGATTAAAATGTCTTGTTAAGGTTAGACATCAGAGGAGAATAGGCAGGCTTGTTCTTGATGACAGACAGCCAAGTAGCTGAAATAACCACTTGGTATATCCAAGGTATTCAGAACAACATGTCTGAATGCGCGACACATGAAACCTTAAAGCACATGAACGGCAGAAGACTAGACCGGATGCCACTCCCATCAGATAAGAACAGGAAACTGAGGATACAATTTCAACAGGTACACCAAAAATTACCAGATTGGAAAAAATATAACCTTGTCTGTCTAGTCTCGATTTGCAACTCAAATGGTAGGGTCAGAACTTGGTGTAAACAAAGCATGGATTTATCCTGCTTTGTACTAAGTGTTTAGGCAGCTGGTGGTGGGTAAGGATAAAGGAGATAATTTTTTGGCATGCTATTTGCCTCTTAGTGCCAATTGAGAATCATTTAATTGCCATAGCTTAAGGAAAATCTTCATCACTAATATGTTACATTTATCAGGATAATTCATTCTAATGTTAAATTTTGTGAAAATTTAGAATTGCTCTGATCTTTTAAAATCAAAATGAAGACCACATTATAAAACAGTATTTTTTATAGCTATATAATTTAGGCAACACACAAAACAGTTTATACAGTCGGAATAATGTTGACAATATATTGTTAGTCTTTAGATTCAAAATTCATTAAGAATCAGCACAGCACATATAAAAGTGTATATATATAAATACTTGCTTCCTTGACCTTACATTGCCAATAAGTTTGAGTCTTGAAATATTTTAACTTCATAGCCTATGGCCCAGAGGCCTTCCAAAAGCCAAACAAATGGCCATTTTACAAAATTAATCACATCCAAATTCTATTTAAGCTACAGCTTGAGGTAAAGAAATGCTCCTCTGAAACCATTACCAACAAGATGTAAGCATAATAGAAATGACCTCCATCTCCCAAGTACATTAGGAATTAGTAGAACTCTTCCAATCTACTTTAACATCCACTTTCCATTACACAACAGAAAAAGAAAAAAAAAACGGTTGCATTCGAAAACGATGCATCACTCGGCGAACAGAATGAGATGATTCACTTTAATCTCTGAGATTTAATTTCTTTACTTCTGTCCAAGTGATTTGCTACTGCAGATGTCTTCCGTCTATGCTTAAGCCCTCCGGCCATATGCTCCAACTACACAGACTGTGAAGCAAAGGGCTTTTAATCAGTCTTCTCAATGATGGAGCACATTCTGTCATTAGAAGACACAAAGCTTTGAGGCTTGTTTGAGTCTCTCACTTCCAAGAATTTCAACTGAAGTTATGTCTGAGACCCCAGCACCTTTCAGTGCATTGTGTTTTTCACTTTGTGGCTTTCTCCTCTATTCGAGGTGGTAGCAATCCTAATGTTGTTCACAAACACATTTTACACATTTTGAACTTTATTTCATAGGTTCCCTATGAACACTATAACTTTATAGTTACGCCCCGTGTTTGGGAAAAACTTTGCCTCAACACTACTCTTTTTGTTTGTCTCGTTGCTTAACCTGCATCCAGAGTTTTTGTCAGAAACTGCCATTGAAGTCATACTTTTCTACTTTTTCAGAGGATAAAAAGGGATGTCTTCACCATTTAAAGTTTGTGTGTAAAGAAATTAGTTTGGTTTTTTTTTCAAAGATCTGTCCTTTGAAAAAGGAAAAGGTGTCACAGGGACTCTTATAGTCTCCCTATATGAGAGTGTTCATAGGGACACTATGAACACTCTTATAATTATATTGATTAATACTATAGTGTTAGTATACTATATTGTATTGATTAATTTAATTTTTGAGCTTAACTTTAATTGTTTCCTTTTACAACACACACACTTGTTTTCTGGGAAAGAACACAAATGCTGAACCAATAAAGAAAACAAAAAAACAAAACAAATACACATAAGCATGCATAAAGTGTTTATTCAAGGATAGTTGGAATGGAAAAATGGCTACTATTACAAAGAGCTTTTGATTTTATATCATAGTTTGAGTCTAATCCTTGTCTTTCCAATCCAGTTGGACATAAGCATGAAAAGAAAAATGTGCAGTTTTCCTTTTGCCCTTCACATAACAGCTTGATGCACCATCAAGCTGAGCACACAGCCAAAAGCTGAAGAAACAATCCCCCCTCTATCTGAAGCAGCTATTTTGGATTTTACCCAAATGTATCAATTTTAATATGGACAGGAGTTAGATAAAGGTTTATAACACATTGCATTAATAGGCAAACATGAACATGAACTTCCTCAGCAGAACTATTTACTTTTTGGCAACAAAACAACATTTCTGCATAACAACATTTCTGCATAAGGGCAGCCAATTTGAGAATTTAGATAGAAGAATACAAAGGTCGCAAAGCCAAAGAAGGAGAGAAAGATGTAAACATATAGCCTAGTAATACATTTTTAATGTTATTGACAGACCCATTATTATTAATTGACTTATTGTTGGCACAATATGATGAATAAGTAACAATTAGTTCATACTGGAGTCTATAATTCAAGTTTAGGTAGTTTAGGGATCCACGTGAATTATTTTTACATGATGTTGGATTGAGTATGCTAAAGTTAGCATACTTGGTAAAGCTACTGTACTAGCTAACTTTAGCATGTAAACCATTATTAGTATAGTTCCTGAAATTTACTTTTGATGCTAACATTATAATGCTAGGATAGTAGCAAAACTAGCTAATTGGTTCATGGTTTCATCTCAGCCAAACTTTAATGTTCAAATTTTAACTTAATTTTAACACTGTTAAATTTGGAGTTGATTTTCTCATTGTGGCAACCCCATTTGAACTACATTCATTTCAGCTTCTGCTATTCTAGATGCTCATTCTGAATTTCTTCAACAGGCCTACATTTTTTTATACATGATATTTGTCCTTCCAATATTTTTACGGATTTGAAATTTTCAACTGTGTCTGCTTTAGGTCGGCTTTTTTCTTCAGCAGCATACAAACTAAATGCTATTTTTCCAACATTAAAATTGATTAAGGTTTTCATCTTCATTATTTAAAAAGCATTAACATAAATTTCAGACTTACACTGAAATCACATCTGCTTGTTTATGACCTTTACTTATTTAAAAACCAAAAAAAATAAATACAAGACTGTTGACCCTTTGCTCATTTAAATTGTAATTATAAACAGCCTTGAGTCAAGTATTGGAGGGCTGCCTGACTTTCACCTCAACATTAAGTAATCGTTGCCTCATTATCCAAATTGACTAAATGTTTCCGACCCAAGCAAAATTGTTAAGAGATGTGAAGGCTGACTTTAAACTGTAGCATCCATCCACAGCTCTTGGGACGCGTTCCTGAAACATATGTTGGACTGTTTAGTGTGTAGCCCTGATTGTCAACATTGCAGAGCCCGTTTTAATCTTTTGGTGGGGCTTCATTCCTTTCACAAGGCTTGATTTATTTAAACTTAGCAGATATAGTTTAAACTCTATGGTCTGGAAGCTATTTGTTTCAGCATGAACACAACAATGTAAATGCTACTGCTGGACATGGAGCAGAATGCCTGCAGATTGTTTATCCTTACAAAGAGCTATTACAAAACTTGACTGCTTTCTGTTGCTCAGACTAAGACATGCAAGTGCATTTGTGTGTGTTTTCTCAATCAAACTGACTTCGGCTAAGCATTTTTGGGTGTACAGCACATGGACTTTTCATTAAAAATGTGGAATCTGTTTGAAGTTTGAATTTAGTGTTTATGTGGGTTAGGTTAGTCTAAAGCTCCTCACCAAAGGTGCATCAATAAAAAAGAAAATAAATCAGAAAAAATGGGTTTTAGAGGGAATGTAATCACAAATCTCATCAGATCACTGTTAAAGAGCATTCCAAAAAAGTGCCCTAAAAATTGGTAAAAGAAAAAAAAAGGCTTTTGCTTTATAGATGCATGCTGCAAAGACCCAGAGAATTACAGGTTTGTGGATCAATATCTTTTCACTGGGTCTGCAGACTTTCGGATAAATATACAACAATGTGGATGCTATGCCAAATAACTTGTAAAAACATCTAAATTTGGCAATTATAATTTATTTTACTTTTTAATTAATCAAATTGTCTAGTAACACTTCATTGGAATGCATTGACTTATCACTTCTTAAAAAATATGCTTTTCGAGTACATGTACAAGTAATTACATATTTATTTGAATGAGTCAAGATTGGTCATTATGCTAAATAAAACTACTAGTCTAAATTGCTTACAGTCAGGACAAAAATTAAAATTTCAAAAATAACACAAACATTGAGGAACAAGGCTGAACATGGACTCATGTGTATCTTACACCAAAATTGTGAGGAAGATGGTAATGGGTATAAAAAATTTTATCTCCAAAGCTGTTTGTTGAAGAACTGCCAGTAAGAATGGCATCTAGGGGTTTAACAACTCTTCATAAATTTCTACAAGCGATATCTCCATGCCAATATGTTCTTTGGGGGGTTGTTTAGCAATTTCTGGCTGACTATTAGAAATGTCTATGTGTCTTGTTAAGCATGGTGGAGGATTTCTGATGTTATGGGGCTGTTTCTCTTCCACAGAACCTGAGGATTTTGTTAGAAAACAATAATAAGGCAAGAATCTTGTGGACTTTGCCAGAAAACTGAAAAACGATTATCATTGGTTCTTTTAACAGGTTAATTATAAAAGTGTTTTTGCCAACTTAAGACATAAAATAGTTCATCAGACAAAGTAAACCTTTTTTATTGGCATCTCAGTCACCCGTGTGTTTACCTGGTTAGAGTACAAAAAGGCAGAGCAAGGATTCCAGATAAATGCTCCAACCTTTTAAAAAAGTAGGGGAAAACTGAGTGTTATTCAACTTTAAAAAAACTCGAACCTATTTAGAGCACAGAGGAACCAATGTCAAATTTCTTGTTTATATGCACAAACAAAGCCAATTCTGAATTGGCTTTATTTGGAAGAGTACTCACAGCAGTAGTTTCAATAATTGTGCGGGGCACTGTCTGTATTTGAAGTCTAACTTTTGCATTGCACAGACAACATTGTTCATGCAGCCTAAAAATATTTTAGATAAATTTAGTGTTTCAAAAACCTATCCATTGCTTTTCTAAAGAAAACCCAACTGGGGAGCAGTTCCACATCCTCAGGACTCAGCCTAATGAGCAATGGCACTCCTTGTCAGACAAACTATGATCTAACTAAAAGTCATGTTGCAGTGAAAAACATCCATGGGGACTTGAGTCAAGCTTCACCAAAACCCTAAGGGTAAACTTTGTTAAATAAAAGCAGTTCTGTAAATAGAACAGCCTGAAAACATGTACAGCTTGCTGTCATATACAGAATGCAGATAATGCTATGCATCTACAGTATAGTAAGTTGTATATTAGGGCTCCCAGAGTCCCAGCAGTCAGCCATTAGTCTGAGCTCTCTGTCCCTGTGCGAAATCCCTCAGCATTCTTTCAGCTTTCTGAGCGGATCCAAGCGAAGACCCTCCGACAGCAAATGTGCGCCTCCACTGCACACATCATTGATACTAATGGGGACGGGTGTAGGGTAGGGTGGCATGCGGATCAGAGTGTGCTGGGGTGTGATGTGTGGGTGCACACAAAGTAACCAAAGTCAAGATTACACAAATGGAGCTTGTGTGTTTGCTCCACGGCGCAAAGATCAATTCATGTCACTGCAGCAAATGGTATGACAACCAGTCTCCTCCCCAACACCATCTGCCTCCTCTGTGCCAATTTGTCACAGCACATCGAAGTGTGGCAGTGCCCTCATTTAACACTGAACGATAGCATGGCTTGGAGAAGAAAATGTAGAGAAACAGATGAAGAAGAGAAGAAAATAAGGGCAGAGGCAAAGACTCAAGCCCTCTGGGTAATGAGTGAGAGAGGTCAATGTGAGTTTATAAGAGGGCAAAGACAACGAAACATACACATGGGACATCTTGGTGACTCAAGTGTGAAACAGATACAAGCAAGAATCTGGGTTTAAATTTGGATCAGGACATCAGTTGCTTGACTATTTGTGCTGAGAGGCTTCATGTAAGCTTTAAGGCCAAAACTTAAAAAAAAAAAAAAAAAATTATATATATATTCACAATTTAACCTGAAATAAGAGAGTCATCTGCAGTCCAACTGTTGCACAAAGTTAAGTACATCTTTCTTTACTCCAACTACAACATCCAGGTGCAGGTTGCAGGAAAATAAATAAATAGGAAACCTATAAATAATTGTGATTACAAATTCTATGATCAAAAATATCATGTGGGTTAAAAGTTTATCAGTTAATTTGCAGTAAATCTGCCTTCATCACAACAGAAGCTGGGTTTTCAAAAGGCTGCTTTGTGTTTTGACGATTCACACAAAGACCGTTTCAGAAAGTTCCTGGCAAGTGGGCTTTGAGCAAATGTTCATACATTTAAAACGATGCTTCTTTCACAGTGGCAGCGACATAGTGCCTGCATTATTAAGCAAGTGGGTGACAAGATATGAAAGCAATGCCCTTCATTCTTTTTGCCTCCCTCTCCCTTACTCCTGCATTTGGCAGAATAACACCTCCATTCAACTCAGCGGCCTGATCGCGTTTCATGCTTGTGCACCCGCACTGACTGCCATTCTGTCCCATTCAACCTACGCTGATGCATCTTTGTGCCATCAATAATGACATTGGGGCCCCTCATGCCACCATGATGCCAGAGATCCAGCTCAGCAACAAAACCTCATTCTCATACACTCAACCAGGAATCAGTAGTGATGTTTCCCTGCCGTCAGCAGAGTGCATTGCCAACATGGTGGGCTTCTATTCACTTTGATTGATGCAGAATACTCTACTTTGGTCCCGAGCTGCACGTGTGCACAGCCAGCCAAAAGAGGGGATCACAGAACAGTGAAGCTTTGAAAAGCAAGCATGAATAGAGAGAACCAGAATGTGAATATTCAATGAGTGAAAACAGGAGCTCATGAGGACAAAGCTGGTGTTAACCCTCCACTGTGCTTTTTATTCTTTGGTCAAGCTAAAACAATATCATAACCTGCAAAGGCAACACGATCTGGGAAAAACAGTAATAGCATTACCTAACACACTGCTAAATTTAAACTCCAAAACTTTTTTATTCATCTTCCGTCAGAAACCTGGTGAATTGGAGCAGATACAACCTCCTCTGAAGCTACTGGAGACATTGTTATAGGTCTTTATATGCCTTCATAATAAATACTGTTCACAATTCCAGCTGTTTAAAACTTTGCAAATATTTTTCCTCAAATTCACAGCTATGCACTAGTCTGACATAATTTTCACATGACAGATGTATAAGAAAGGGCTGATATAAATCTTCAATATGCAGAAAGAATGAATGGCTAATCATAAGAAGAGTTGCTATGTGCTAATCTAATCATGTGGTCGGATTTGAGTCACGCAAAGTTAGGCTGATGTAGACAGCAGAAACAATATTTATTTCCAGCCCTAGTCTATAAAAAAAAATTTAATTGTACAAGAATAGTCACACACACTATGCCTATAAAGTTTATGTTCTAAGGATGTGCAAAGAAGCAAACAGAGGGTAAAAGGTCTTAAAATGTCTGACATTTAAGTTACATTACAAGAGGAGAAAAGAAGGTCATGTGATCTTACAGTTTTGTCACGTTCAATGATCCAGTATTCTGTGCTCCTCCTACTCCTCCAAGGTAACAATCTGTCTTGTTGCGTGAAGGACAAACGTGGCTCGGTTGGTGGGCCGTCAAATGCTAAACCCTCCCTTCGAGGATCCTCCTCTAAGAATGCTTAGTCTTCAACAAACTTCCTGTGAAAGCAAACAGAAAACCACATAAGAATGCACAATACGAACAGCTGCACGGCAAACCCACTGCTTTAAAAACCTTAGGGGTTTGTCACATTTGCCTAAATGGTGGCCGGTGACACACAGAGGCCCCATGAAGAGGGGTTTTATGTCTTCTCAGAGTAATCTCCTCAGTCACTGTGCTGTCATAACATCACAGCTAACACAAGCAGAGGAGTCATAAAGAGAGCCAGATGTGCTGGGCTGAGCTGGGTTATGGGCACCACTTGGTGATGACAATAAAGAAGCTGAGGATTTTTATGGTTCAGGAGGACTGTAGGGTGATGTTTGAGTAGTTTACTTTTCTTCCTAGAAAACAATGGGTCCATTTGTGAAAACATGCCCAGCTTAATATCCTTACATGAAATCGGCCATAAGTTCAGAGTTGTTTAATTCCCAAGACAAAGCTCCGCCCACTCTCCACAGATTGCCAGGAGTGTTCTATAAACTAAATGCAGCACCCGGTATAAGATGCCTACACTTGTGTTAAATGCAGGGTACATTATCTAAACCTTGTTTTTGAAACTGACAATGTGCAGGTTTGTTTATGGAAGATGTGGAAGCAGATATGCTCCAGGTCATTTGCTGCAAAACAAAAACAGCATTATAGAAATGTGTTGGCGTACAAATTCTTAGTCATACACATGAAGAGCAACAAGGCAAGTGGATTTCCTAGTCTAGTCTGTTAAAAAGGGCTGTAAGTAGCTAGGAATGAAACCTATGAGTTTATCTTACAGTGATATATTTTTAATGTATGTGATATATGCCATAATGTTTTGCATGTGCTTGTTTAGTAATTATTTGTATAATACTATTTACTATCAGATTTTTGTGAAAATAAGATACTTTAAAGAATTCACAGCAAGAGAGGACAACAGCACAACATAAAGCAAGTGGACTTTTTTTAACATAAAAATTAATCTATGGATGCTATAAAAGTAAGATGAGTTGTTCCTTTCAGTTCAGACTTGCAACTAATAACTTATTTTAAGTACCTATTTAAACCTTGTTTTTGCAACAGACAATATGGAAGCTGATAGAACAGCAGATATTTGCTTCTAAGCAAACACTGTGTTCACAATAACAGAAGCAAAAACTGAAAAGTTAAAATAAAGTTAAGGCAAATAATTCAAATCCATCAGGGAAGGGCATCTGGATGGATCTGGTGGTTGTGTTGTTAAGTTTAAACACAACCAAAAAAAATGTTTAGCTGGCTTTTTATTCAAGCATGTAGGTCGTATCTCTTTGGTGGTTAGGTTTATTGAAACATCAGCGTTACCTGTACAAACATATTCCCAAGCAGGCTATTCACAGCTTTCCTTTCTCATTCAGTAGTTATTTACACAGCTTTCTATTAGTTCCATATAATTATGAACATCCCTATTCTCCTTAAGCTTGCTTTTTGTTCTTCACACTCACATATGCAGCACTGCAAAGTCTGTCTCACACTGACATCCTTTAGTTCCCCACCCAAATAAACCACATTATACATAGGAGCATATGTTACTAATGAACTTCCTGGGAATCCATTATTGCAATTTCAGCATTACCCCGACATATACTTAAGTAGTTTATGATGATCCTGGCTGAGTAACAGTAACTGGTCTATAGGTTTCCAGTAACTAAAGAAACCCCTGGAGACACTTTATCTGCATGTTTTCACCAACCCCCCTTCAAGCCACTCAAGCAAAGCATTGGGAAGAGACATCCTCACTTTGGAGCAATTCCCTACAACCTTAGCCATGGATCAAGCATGTCCACTGACCAACTCCCGCAGCGCAGCAGATGAGCTGCTGTCTAAATCCCTGTTGAATGAGGGAGCTGACTACAGCTGGTGTGAGCTGAACACAGTCGCTCACTCCCATCATAGCACCATAAAGTCACTGAAGGCCTATAAATTCTTAACAACCCCAGACTCTCTGTAAATTAAGCAGAGCTGTGTGACAGCTTCAACATGCCGGTTTGTAGTGACTTAACCTGCGTGCTGTAAAAACTGGAGGGAGCCAGGGGCTGGCTGGTGGAAATGTTAAGGTCACTGTGCCAAATGACCAAATGTCTTAGTCATACAATGGCACCCCTTGGAGTAACATATACCATCTCTAAAAACACATGGAGAGGAGGGTTTATTTAAACAGAACCTTACAATAAATCCCTCTTTTTACAACAAATCTGTTACAAAGGTTTGTCTGAATGGATAATAAAGAACAAAGAATGAATAAAGAAACCACACACTTCCATTTTTTATTAAAGATTTTAAAACTGCTTTAAAATATATTGGTGGAGGGTTCTGGTAAAAAGCCATTACCTCTTCTTGTAGTATTTTCTTTCATATCAACAATCTTCAGGATGACAAGTTCCTAAAATGAAGTGAAGCTACAACATATTAGATGGAGACCAGATTGCGTCAAACCAGTTCCACTGAATCATTGCTTCATGTTATACCTAAACAAACGTGAACAAATGTAACATGCAGCTGCCCTGGAATCCCCAAAACACACAGAATATTGCTAATTCCAAAACAGGAAGGATTTGCTTAAACTCACCACATGTGCAAAACAAATTTAGATATCAAGGCCTAGAATCCCCATCTCTTAATTACAACCTGTTACTCTTTAGTAGCAATCAATCAATTCCAAAAAAAAAAAGTGTGTTGTCAAAAACAACATGTGGACTGGATAAGCAACATGATTAAGAGCCACTGGCAAAGAGGTCAGAGAAATGAGGGTGGGCAGATTTAGCTAAAGAGGGCACAGAATAAGGAGGACCTTCAGCTTATGTCTATTGCTTGACTCAGACTTTCTCCACTCCAGTCTGAATATAGTGGCAACCAATATTGATTATACGGAATGAGATCAGCAGGTGGGACTTTTATCAAGTGCTGCAACTTCAGCTGCTGAAGCTATTAGACAATGTGATTGGAATGCATAGGAGATGAAGGATAATGTTGCAGAAACTCTTTCCCTGGCAGACTATGATCATTGCACCCTTGTGTTAGTAAGACTCTATAATTTCTAATCTTATTTTCAAGGAATAGCCCCACAGAGGGTTTCCCTTATCCTGCCATAATAGTTTTGAAGCCAGCTACATTTCCTTAATTAGCTTTTTGGAGCCCTACATTCCCATTAACACCACACTAACAAACAATTTACTCCTTCAAACACCCACCTTGAGCATCCCCTTGCACTCCAGGTCTCACTTTCAGGAGTTTGTGTCAATTTAATCTCCTCCTTTGAGCAAAGTTGGCGAAGTAATTCCTTTCCAAAAATTGCCCTAATTCTAGCAAAACAAATTTGTAGCACCACAGCCAAGTTCACCACATTCCCTATTATTACTCCTACCACTTTGTGGATATTTCCCCACAGTCCTTGCAGAGCTCATTGGGTTGTGGTCGTGATCAATGGCCCCTGACCATAGGTGTCAAGGGGGCCCTGGGCTCCAGAAATGGAGGTATTAATAATGCAAGGTTCAGGCCTGTCATATCCTCCATTAGCACAGAAGAGGCGGGAGGCCCAATGGCTGATTGATTACTAATTAGATTAATTGCCATCTTTTAGACGAGGGGAGGAATTGGAGCAGTGACAATTACGAGGGGTGAAGAGACTTACCAAAGGAAAAATATCCACTTACTCTTTTAAAAATAGAAATTTTCACAACAGAAAAGCAGAGGAATGTACAATTGAGGAAACAAGAGTCAGTCAGAACACAAGAATTCAATTAAAGGCCAAACAACTACACAGTAGTAAAAAGAATGTCTAACAAATTACCCAATTCCCTCTAGGCCTTTCCCCACAATGCACCTGCTAAAAGCAAACAGCTCAGCTGCTCTGACCATAATGTTAACTAAAACCAACGGTCGTGTTATTTGCTGGTGTTTTCATTTGAGACAATTTTCCTTCTCCTATTCCCACATGCGTCTTGTTTGCCATTACAATCCAGAAAACAAAAAGGCCCAGAAATATACAGAGAGCCTGAGCTCAATTTATTCTCCACACTTTCCCTTCATACAAAACTAATAAAGAGCTCACATCAAAGCTGCAGAAAAAATACTGGATTTCAAAGCTACAAAGAGTACATGAAATGTGTTTTGATAACTTTCCTATAAAGGTTTTTAATTACCAAAACACCAGATGAATATAGTTTCTATAATACATGCATTTAACTTGATATTTTTTATAGCAAATGAAAAAAAAATTGTGTCTGAAACAAATTGTGTTCAGTTTTTATTTCCACAAGTGTTAAATGAAAAGCATCGCATTTACATTTGTGTCAGGTTGAATGGTGGCTGTCACTTTTAAAGCAGAAAATCAAAGTTTGACCATTTGTTTAAAAGCCACAAACAAATTACACATAAATAACCGGTAAGTGTAGATGAAGATTGCACACAAATGAAGTGTGTGATATATTTGGCTTATTGGGAGGAGTGCTGGTTATAAATATCAGCAAATATATGATAACACGAATACTTTCATATTGTTATTCAACAGGATTTTCCTGTGAGCAAATTAGGAGCGATACTTAAATTACTTACTTAGCTGTACTTACAGTAAAATAATTGAAAAATGTCTGATAGACTTTATCCATCCAAGTCAAACACATTCAACAATGCCAAAATAATGTTTCCATTCACAGCATGAAGGGAAGCATGCATGTGTGCGATGGTTTCCAAATAACTGCCACAGTGGTATGACTGAACTCGTTGCACGCCTACACTAAACATAAACAGCCTCACAAACAGCCAATGAATTTCAAATGGGGAGCAGCTTCATTTGTTTCAAACTGCCACATCAGCAGCAGACCATGAGTCGTATCCTGCTCTGCTGGTTTTCAGAGATCTAAGGAGAGAAGTGTCCCACCCTGTATTAGAGCATTAAGGGCAGTAACTAGTAGCCATTTCTGACATCTAAGACGTAAAACCGATTATTTGTGGCAATCATGCAGACGACAAGCACTTGCTTTTGCTTTAAACTCCAAGTAAAGAAAATATCTGTCATCTTATTATCAAATAAAAAAATCAGAGACTGCTCTTTACCAGCAAGTTTGACAAGGTGATCGTCTTTACACCTTCTATTCCTATAAATAATTTCTTGAGAGGCTGTCAGAGTTAAGTGGACTGCTGGACCCGATAATTATTCCACTCTCTCATTCTTCGGGGAGGCATTTCTGAGATAGACCCTCACAGCTGACAAAGTTCATCTCATATTCAACTCCACTAGTTTAGTAGAAAATGTGTAAAGACGAGGCTTTGTTGAGCTGCCATGACTGGAATCTGTTGGCACACTGTCCCAAGGGACAATACGGCTAACAGAGCCATCCCCCTGTCAGAAACCGTCAAGAGCTGCCAATGACCTTTAAACGCCTTCATAAATTCTGCAAAACACTGATTTTGCTCTTGAATTTTCTGAAACAAGGCATTATGCAGTGTTTATGTATTAATAAAAGATCAGAAATCGCTGGAATTCTTGTCTCCCAACTGTACTGATTTACTGTAGAAGGAAAATACTAAAAGGGAAAAAAAATTATAAATAAAATTAAAAAAGCAATTTTCATTTCCTGAATGTGCTTGGATGCACATTTTCAAGGCAGCAAAAGGCACGATTTTACTCTTGAAGGAGGGCTGAAAAGCTCTGACTTCTCTATCAGAATACAGCAAGTTTTTAAGAGTTTGTATTTCTATCTTGACTTGTTTGGTCTGTGCCCGCTTCTCCTTCCTTTCTCCTTCTTTAAGCCCAAGGCTACATCCAGTCTTCTCCTCTCTGCCCTAGAGGCTCTCTGCAGTGACGACATGCTGTGCTAATTGAAAGCGACCCTGACTCGTCCTTTTTCCAAACCACTCTGGCTGATGCCCTGTAGTTTTCTCTCTGCCGGAGGTTGACAACTGGCGTTTCAGCTGCGATGTTCTGCTGTGCAAACTCTGGCCTCGCCATGTTGGCCTCTCACCCATCTCCCTCCACAAACACAAGGCCAAGTCCAAAGCTTAGCAGAGCAAGAAGAAACTGCAGATTTGCACCTTTTGGAAGTAGAAGTTTACCTTGTAAGTGAAGAACATAGAGGCATGGATAATTTTATTTGAAAAGTTTTAGAAAAGGACTTAAAATAAATGCATCTATTTACATGTTTTTGAAAAACCCAACATTTAATTTGAGTGAAATTATTCTTTAGGGAATAAAATCCATACAAAAGAAAAAGGCACAAATGTTGATATCCCTCACTGCCTTTGAAAGAAATGGAACTGAAGCTGTTGTTTAGTTTATATGTGACTTTGTTTAATCTGCTGAAAGTTTTTATTCACTTTTAACTGGTATTAAATTACTGTATATTTCTTTGATCTATAAAAGAGAAAAACTTGTGAACCTGAAACACCTTCCTGGATTCTCTGTTATGCTCCATTCTCTTCAGTTCCTGCTGCAGCAGGTTTGCTGAGACTAAGATGATGATGAGAAAACATACCTTTCTGTCTGGTGTTGATTTGCCCATTAAGTGTTGATAAAAAGCCTAAATAAAGACACAATGATGTCCCATATCCCTCTCTGGTTACAACTGTATAGAAATATTGGAAAACAAACGGAACCCTGGACAAATACCTTTTTGCAGACAAGCACATCTAATAATCCAGCTCAAACAACAATTGAAAATTTAATGAAGATGCAAACAGTCTCAACCCATTCCCCCTTGAATAGGAGCTGCAAACTCTGAAGGACAAAAAGCACAAAAGCTAACCTAATAAATGAGCTACATCTGCTACACAGACAACACGATTACATTCTCCTCATGCATAATTCCATTATCTAAAAAAAGGAGATTTTCAACTAAAACAAAATGCTTGTACCTGTGGTGTTTCAACAGAGGTTGAGCTGCTTTTATCACAATCACAGAATAGAACTGGGGCCCGTAATGTAATAGCCTAGCAGTGTGCTCATAAATCACCTGAGGAGGCTATGTGCCACATGCGCTGACACTCCCAATCTGCCAACTTGTGTCTTTATTAAAGAGCGCATTATACTGAAAGGCTCCTTTTCACCCCCACCGTCATCCTGCAATAAACGCCTCCACTAATATTTATGTGAACATAAAGATATGAACACTTTGTTGCAGTCACAAATAAATGTTTCTAAACCTTCATGCACATATAGCTGAGCTCCGTGTAAATGTGGATTACTGAGGCATAGAGACGTTGACTATTTTTATATTTTTTCCCTCTTTGTTCCCTATTACGTCAACTGTCTGCTTACCACTGCCGGTTATGCATGAATTAAGATATACGAATATCTATTTATATCTGATTAAACCAGGCAGTCAATCTCTGGATATTATTGGTCAAAAAGTATAAACAGCAGATTGTGTTGTGCATTGTGCTTTGTTGATGCGTTTTCCTACTTCATGCTTTCATAAACTTTGACAGCTAAATTGGAATATGTCAAAAGCAAATGTCGTGTGAGCTGACAAAAAAAGTAATAAAGTCAGATGAGGCGTCACTGGGCTATATATACCAGACGAAAAATAACATTCATCCTAGGAGATTTTATTGAATGCCAAAAGGCTCTCATTTTGTTTGTCAAGTGGTAAATTTATAACTTTAAAAAGCTCTTAAATCTCTCCCCCTGACTCAAACCAACTGAAAAACCCTTTAATTATTTTTTTTTTCTCATGATCCACACGCATACCTGAAACATTCTTTTAGTGACCTGTTTTTAAAACATTTTTGTTCTGAAATAAATACAAACTAGCCATTGAGTACAGCTTTAAAAGAGCAAATGTCCCTTGAGATGTTGGACAATTTTAGATTGGACAGATTTTTGACAACACTTGGGAAGTTATTTGAAAGTCCAAAAAGTAGATTTCAGAGAAAATTACAAAATATAAAAGTATTAGGTGCTTTTTTTGTGTCTATTGCATTTTTTTCCCTCCTGAAGGCAGGAACATCTGGATCAGGGGCCATGGTGAGTGCCTGGACATGCCAATTACCGGAGGCAAAATCTGGCTTTGCAGACATGGTATGTCACCTCACTGGAGGTTAGGCAGCCAAAGCTGATGAGTGAGGTTAACCAATACTAACTAGATACGGTAGGATTCACCTTCAAGCACAGCTTAAAAGGTCAGGGGTCAATCTTTACCCAAGCAGAGAAGTTCAAGTATCTAGGTGTCCTAATAATGTGTGATGGGAGGATGAAGCAGGAGACGGACAGATGGATTGTGAACTTTTATCCAGGAACGCATGCCCTCCAGTCTGTCATTATGAGGAAAAAACACAACAGAGCTAAAAATTCTGAGGTCTTGATTTACCGGTCTGTCTCTGTTCAGACTCCTCACCTACAGTAATGACATTTAATTAAAACAAGATGCTGGAGAGAAGTTACTGAAATGAACTTCTTCCATGAGGTGGCTGGACTAAGTAAGTAAGTAAACTTGTTAAAGCATATGATCACAATGCCCCATGAATCTCCTTCCCTCCCTTGGGTACAACCCATTGGAAGAAGATCCTGGAAAATCACTCCTATATATCCCTCTTGACCAAGGAATGCTTTAGGAAACTATATTAAAATTAAAATATGTTATGAGCTATGTTCTCAATGAGTCATATCAAATACAGAGAGTCAATATGGTAACAATTCAGCAAACATCCATACAGGGAAAAAAAAAACAAAACCTGGAACAATATCGGAGTTTATTGAAAACACCAGATTTTTGTCTTCAGTTTGAAACAAAACAATAGCCATTTTTTGGAGGCATTGAACAGTTTTATAGCTTTCATCACCAAGCTGACATTTTGAAGAAGCATCTCTAACATTAAAATAATATTTTCTGGACTTTACCCTACTGCCAAGGCTCCTCATTGGCACAACGGAACGTAAAGACACATTCATGGATGAGTTACAAACCCCAAAAAATATTAATAAGCAATGCTCTTGAAGAACAATTGTAGCTTTTCATGTTAAAGTTTGGCAAACTAAAACACTGCAAATGGACTAGTTTAATGCCACAAAAATATGAGCGACAACTCACAACAGTTGAAGAATACGTTGACTCAATCTTCATCACTAGTAATTTCTATAGTCACTTGGATGGATATTACATAAGGTTAAACTTTTGCATAGATTTCAGTCAACAAAATGCTTAATCTCATAAACTAGAGAGGAAACTAATAATTAAAATAATAAGAGTCAAAAAAATTGTGGCTTAATCACAAATTAAATTTTAATTACAGAACTGAATCATGTGATTATTTTTGGTTTACTTAATCAGCACACTAGACACATCTGCTTCCAAAAGCAAGATTTTAATTGTTTTCTTCTCTGTTTAAAATGTTAGTCTCAAATCTGAGGCAAAAATCACAAAATCGTGCTAATCTTGTCTTAAGATCTGAGGAGAATTTCAACTGTTAACATATGTGCTACTTAAAAACTCAAACATTTTTAGGTTCTGAGATTATCATTCAGAAGGGGTTGGAACAACTGTGGAAAGTGTTTCAGAAAAAACGGTGTGGTCTGTTTAAGACCTAATAATTAATTTATTATGCGGTTTTATCAGTCACTCTATGTTTCTCAGTGCCTTCTTGCTCACGTCAGCCAAAAATGACGGCTGCAAAATGTGTTTCAGCACCATATGATAAACACATGTGATGAACAAGTCTTCAGTTATGGAATTCAAGTTTCTCTGCCTGCTCTCAATTACGGGTTTCTAAAATTCTGGAGGCTGCCAGTGTGTTTTCAACTAAAATAACGCAAATTGCAAGCGGGAAAAACAGCAGATCTTCTTCTCCCACTCACTTTTTTGCAAACACAAGATGTATCCCTTGGTAAACACCTGCTGCAGAACATATCCTGTTGCTGCGAAACAGAAATCTAGACAGAACTGAAGCCATTAAATGCGAGAAATAGTAGACTAGAAATAGTCCAGAGATAGAAAAAAGGCTTCGCCTTCTGCTCTCTCCTGAGGGACACCTTCTCCGAGAACACTCCTCACCTACAAAGTTGCTGTATGGGTGTTAAGTAAAAGCTGCAAAATCAACCAAACTTTAAAAAATGTATTTAAATTCTTTAAAAATGAGTATGCTACTCTAAGCTATTGTAATAATAATAATAAAAAACACACATAATATCAGAAAATAAATCATCACATTTGATTCTGGTTTAACCTCGTCAAGTCTCTGGTTCATTCTTTTTTTCATCATCTGAGAAAAACTTCCACACTAAGCACCATCGTCTCACATTATGAACTAGAAATAATAATTCATGGCTTTGTTTTATCACAGTTGGATTACTGCAATGCCCCATACACTTGTCTCCCTAGAATAGTTGCAAGTTGTTCAGAATGCTGCTGTCAGGCTTTTGATAAAATCCTTCAGGGTTTCACAGTGACTCCAATCTTGATTCAGCTACACAGACTTTGAGATTATTTCAGAGAGCAATTTAAGATCCTTTTACTGACTCGGAGAGCTCTTCCTGGACAAGCACCAGGTTATATCAGTTGACTTCTGCACCCATATGTCCCTGGGAGGTCCATCGGTTCCTGTGACCAATGACCTCCTAATGCTTCCCTCTGCCAAGCTGAAAACAAGAGGAGACACTGTTTATATTTACTCCTGTTGTGTTTTTATGCATTGTTGGCTCTTGGAAGTACTTTGTTATTGTGTAACTCGAAAAATGCTACAAAAATAAAGTTTTTCTTACTAATTCAACTAATCTTGTTTCTAATTGGCAATGACGGACTTTGTTCAAAACATAAGACAATTCATAATATTTTGCATCAATAATTTCTGTTTCTCTTTACAGTAAATATACATAGAAAATTACCAACATCCTCCTCCATAATGACTGGGGGAAAAAAATCAAACACACTACTCTACCCCTGCCTGCTAAAATGTCCTATCCCTTCCCTGCACCGATCCGCTCCAAACTTGATCAATTGAGAATTACGAACATAACTCCCACATCACACCAATAACATCCTGAGAATTCAGATCAAACACAGCCTCGCCAGTCGAGACTGAGCCGATGCCATCTTTTGTGATGCAGAACATGCGACTCGGAAGACCACGACAAAAGGGAGCGAGTCAGACAGGTAATCCAGGATTACAGCACCAACATGTCATTTTGTGGATGCGTTATTCCTGCTCAGTCGTCTTTTGTATGAAACGTGGGGCGCAACCCCATCTGTCTGCTGCAAACTCCTCTCTGGCACCCATCGATGAGGCACCGTGGACCGGCATAGACAATGAGATAATGAGCTCTTGTTGCCTTGTCAACGCCATCCTTTATTTTACCTCCGCAGCCACACACTTAAGCTTTTGTTTGCATGCTTGCCGGTGTGATGAGATCCTCGGTAAACAAAATACCTAGGTGGTGGATTCCATTTTCTATTGTTTTATAAAATTTAGAACATATTATTAAATTACAGAACTATAGCAGTCCTGCAACCACCAACGTATTTTTGATATGGTGAGGAAAAGAGTAAAATGGTTTTGGACTGTAAAGGCAGATGTTTACATGCAACATTAATGTAATAATATAACTACAAAACTTTGCATTGCTCAATTAAAAGTATTATACAGTCACCTCCCACTTTTCTTCAACATATTAGAAGCACATGTAAGTTAGAATGCAGCAATCCAGACAGATTTTTTGGTATGACTGACACTATTAGCTTTATTTCTTGAAATATTAAATCCTACTAAATATTGCATTCTAGCAATTAATGTGTTTTCTACACTTTCTTAAAATAATCATAATCTTGGAAGGTCCTTAATAGGGTGACTGTGTCTTAATGGGAGGAGTAGTTGTCTTGGAATCAGAAAGTTGAGGGTTTGATCTCAGCTTCCTTCTGCTACATGTTAATGTGTCCCTCAGGAATGCACTTAAAGCCAAATGTGTAGGGGTGTGCACTTCTGTGTGCAACTAGATAGAGTTGGCTCAAGAGCGAAGGGCTTTGACGGGTCGGTAAAACTAAAAAACTGGTGTAGAAATTGAGTCTATTATTTCATACCTATCTTGACATTTCAAATCAGTTTAAGATAAGGGAAGAGATCTGAATTGTTACCTATTGTACTCTTACATAAAGTTTTTAATAATCTCAGCTGGGATTCTAAAATACTGCCATAAGTACAACATGTCCCCTTTTGAAATACAACCATTACAGAAGAAAGCCGTAGTTAAATAAAATACTTTTCTTTCAGATTTCCAAGTTTAAAAATCTAATCTAAGACTAATTATGCAAAAAAGTACAAGCTATAAAACCTTGTAAAGACTAAAAGCCTGTGCAAAAATAAATAGAAGTTTTACAGTGTTTTTTTATAAAAATAGATAGAATTGATGATTTGATTTTTTTTACTTTACTTAAAATTAGAGTGGTAATTTTCACATATAATTAAGTACAAACAATACTAGTTTAAACTCTTTTCTTGAAGGCTGTTTCACAAAAATCTCAGATGAGACTTCGGTGTCTGACTTTGGTTATTTACTTATTTTTTTAAGGTTTGTTCCAATGCTTTCAAACTAAGTTATTCAAACCACAATACTCCAAACAGTAAAAATGAAAAACAAAAACAATCACTCACTGCCGAGGTTGCAGGTAAACATGTAAAATCCCATTCTGTTCAAAGTTTAATCCACATTGGCCTATCCTCTTCTGAGTTTCAATAACAATGTTGTAGTGTGTAGCCTATACTCAAGAGTCAGCAGCTCTTGAGTGTTTGTGCAAGAAGCAGTCACACCACATTTCTCGTTGTCATCTGCAATGCCATCTTAACGTTTCCTGTAGGGTCGCATTCTCTTGCTTTGCATCACAGCAGCTAAAGTGATTTGGACTCTTGCAAGTCAAATTGCAATGACTTGAGCTTTGGGATTTCCACAAATGCAATTTCTGCAAAATCATCCTGCTATAAAGTGTTCAGGATTAATGCTGCACAACATATCTATGACATGTTGTCATAGAAATTGTCATTGTACCTTTAACATGGGTAATATTGGATTTGCAAAACACTGCTTTTGATCCATAAGCTCTATAACTGCCAGTGTGCTAAATATCAATAGTACTACAACAACCTTAAATCAAAGGCAACTGTACGTTCACTTTGCACCTTCATTGGAAGGTGGAAAGAGGAAAAGAAAGCCAAGACACCAGCTGAAATGTATCGATACTTGGAAAGTATTCTTGCATCAGTGTAAATTGGTATAAGTTGTTTTTAGCCAAACTTATGGCTTATAAAAGGTTTTTGAAACATCTCATGATGTTAGATACATTACTTTACTATAATGAGTTGAAGAACCTCACCTCACAAGATTTTCAATAGTAGAAACAAAAGAATAATCAAAAGACTCAACTGCTGAGGAAAAAAATGCTGAATTTTAAAATCTCCTGTTAAGCATATCAAAGAACCAGGAAAAAAATATTTTGGCCATGTGAGGTAACTCGGGAAATGCACAGCTCTTTCGATGTCACTGTGCAGACCATAATGGGAGCACAACCTCCTAGGAATATCACATGAAGAGTTGACAGAACATCACGTTTTTCAAGATATGGTAGTGGCAGACTTCATACATTTGAAGAAAGCATGAGTGGAGACATTTAGAGCAAAGTCTGATAAAAATCTATCAGGATGCTGAAAAAGAAATGGTGGTAACATTTTTAGCAAACATACACCTCGCTTCAAAGAAAGAAAAAAAAAGCTGCATTACGCCAAAACCCTAAAATCTGTTACAAGAATTGAAGATCAGATTCTTTGGAAAAGGCTCCTAGGAGGTAAAATTATTTGAAATTTGGCACACAGTCATATTACTTAGGCTCATTTGTGTTCATGGACTTACAGTACATACAACTTCTAGAGAACGTTTCTTCTGCTTTAAAAATAATTTTCCATCTGCCCACTTGCCCTCCCCACATCTTACTATTTTCATCTGAATAAAGGAAAATAGAATATTTCCTTTACAACAGCAGTAGCTGAAACAGTACTGCTGATGTCTGGCAGAGGTGTTCTTCTCAAGGGACCAGTCAAAGGCCATGAAGCTAGCCTTTCACCTGCTTGTATTAGTTAAACTTTTAAGGGTGAAAAAAATTCAAGTTGACCTAACTAGAAAAAATGTTTAATGAAAGTCCGGAACAACCTTGGATGCTGTAATTCAGGACATGTGCATGAAATAGTGCTTTTTTTCTTTCTTTCTTTTTTAAATGACTTTGGCCAAATTCCCATTGAAATCATATAAACTGGCTCTAAACCTAGAGCAGTAAATATTACGTGCCAGTCAAAGTCCTCGTTTTCAATAGCTAAAAGAGTCTTGTGCCATTTGAATGAGTCATGACAGATAAATGAGGCAACGACCTGTACCCCTCACTGTGTCTTTGGAGGATTTTTTCAATAGTGACAAAAGCTCAGTCCTATGTAAACATGGGGTCCGGTGGCAGGGTAGGCCAGAAAGGGCATGAGGTTGTGTTTACAACCACAGCCATGCCGTGGTCTGGCAAAGGAGTTCATGAAAATCAGCCTGGCTTAGTTTCAGTCCTAAGCGGTTTGCTAATAGCGGTCCAAGTTCAGGGCTCCCATTTGTCAGCTTGGCTGATGTCCGCACCATGAGGATGATTCCCTTTCTCTAATCCTTTTCTTCAACTTCACTGAAAAAGTACAGTGTGCACAACAATCATAAGGTAGTAAAGGTTGTTGAAACTATAGTTTAGCAATAGTCCAGAAAAACTGCAAGGAGCCAGTGATATAATACACAACAGCACTGCTGAATTGATGTCAAGTGTTTCTATTTTAAAAACCGAAATATATTTACTGAATTACAAATTTATTTAACTTTGCACCAGAACAGCACACTTAAATACACCAATGGTTTCACAAGCTTGGTCAAACATGTAAAAACAATGACATTTAATATGTTCACTCAGTGCAATTAGGAGTAATTAATAGTATAGCAGCCGATGTAAAATACACAATAAAGAAACTGACAAAAACAATAGGTTGTCTACCTTGGTCACACATGTAAAAATAAACTGCAACAAATCATCTTTCTGATGGCTCAGAAAGTGCAATTAGGAATTCTAAATAAAGTGTAAAATAAATAATAAAGCATGACACCAGAGAATTAGACAGAATAAATCTTAAAGAACGGGAATATTGTCAAAAATCTAGTTATATATATTTTTTCCCCCAATATCGGGACTGATACAGATAATATTGAATTGGTGCATCTCTGAATATTTTATAATGCATTAGTAAAACAAACAAAAAAACACAGAGTACATCAAGCTGTCAGCTGAGAAAACAACCAAAAAGCTTTGGTTGTTTTCTCTAAATTCAGCCTCAACCCTTGAAAACAGGCTCCAAACAGGAAAAAAGGAAGAGATTCAGCCTGCATAACAAAGTGAAGGGAGTGTAGAAATGACGGGTAAAGAGTTGATGTAAAGCACCAAAGAGGAAGTGAAAGTGGAGAGGGAAAAGGAATAAAACTAAGTTAGGGAGCAGCAGTGTGAGGGGAACAGCTGAAAGAGGTTGTGGGGCCCCAGGTGAGCCTTGTGGTTGGTCATTTCACAGCTCCGTAGGCTGAATAACACTGACAGGTCAGCCGGAAGACTCTCTGCCAAGAGAAACCCTCTGTGGAAAAAGAATCAACACACTATATCGCACATAAAAACATTACCATCCATACACATACAGTTCCCTGTCTTCGCCACAAAGCAATTTCCTTTTCAAATCTGCCGCACAATAACCAGCCACTGATTACTGACCTTAACCATTTTTTTTGTTTTCATACATCAGCCCCATTCTTTGGCTGAAGTCAGAGAAATACAGCTCCTTCATGACTCCAAGCTGTAAATCAGCCAACATGCTATATTCTTCATATATTCTCAGCGTACAGGACACATTTGAACGTGCGGAGAGCATGTTCAGTTTAGGGAATAAAACGCTGACAGCTGAGAAGATTGGACGATCAAGGATGACAACTTGATGTTATAGCCATCATTATTGCACTAACAAGTCAATTAAAGTGGACTGCAAGGCTAAACGCCTGTGTGCTCATAGAAGCATGACAAATGCGCGCTCACAGGGAGTGGTGTTTCCATAACATGTGATGGTCACATTCATGGACACACTGGAATGTGGCAGGCCCGTTCCAACTCCTCAGGAAAACATTTATTTTCACAAAAACATATGTTCCCAAAAAGTTGGCTAGTATATTGAGCACACTAAACCAAAATTCAGCCTTTTGGATAGAGTCTTTTTGCAATACATATCTACACCTGAGACAAATTACAGCTTCAGAGATGCTAAAAGTCACAGACATGAAAAAACAGAAGTGAAGAAAATCTGGATTTATAGAAACTAATATAGTATATAACGCAACCCCACCTCTCTGCACCGTTTCAGTCATTATTCAAATGAAACTGAGGCAGGAAAAAGGCCTGGTTTAAAAGTTATTAAAAAAAAGAACTATTATTTTTCTGAGAACAAATCCATAAGTTAACTTTTGAGCTTTTTTGTAATACGAACTGCTATTTCTCCCAGAGTTCTTAGCCGGCTCTCAAGAAGAAAATAAAGGTCAAGTGAAAATGAACTAAATCTCCATCTCTTTCTGGCACAGGTAGGATTTCTAACTACTCACTGGTTTACATCTTTTGAGACTTTTACCATTTGTTTCAAGGAGATTCGATGTAATTTTCTCCCCGATCACACATGAAAATTAAGGCGGAGAGGCGTTTACTTTGGATTCATCCATGTGACAACCTCCTGATGCAGAATGAATGCCGCTGACAGAGAGCCTGTTCGGATGACGAGCAGTGGGAATGCAGGTGGGCAGGCTCTGGCTTATCTGTCGGAGCAGCCAGAGGTACACCACACCTCCTGCCTTAAGAGCGGCTACGACTCAACGACCACATGCAGAGAGAATGAGAGGGTGGCAACATGAAGGGGGAGACAAGAGAACAGAGCGGTAGAGCTGCAGCAGGTGCTGCAAGAAGATCAGAGGCACAAAATAATGCTGGAGATCCTGGGAGCTGTGAATGAATAGTTTTAATTCAACAGGAACTATGCTGTTGTCGAGTCTGAAGCGAACGGCAGGGTTTTTATGTCAGATTTTAAGAACTTGGTTCTAAAAAAATAAAAACAACAGAACTTACTTGACTTGTGATCTAAATCAGTGGTTCTCAAACTTTTTTCAGTGATGTACCCCCTTAAAAATATATTTTTAGTCAAGTACCCCCTGACACGGGCAAAACATTTTTGGAATAAAAAGGAGGTACAGTGCTGTAAATACCCTGTAAATACTGAATATAAAATTCAGTGCATGAACACACATTTATATTTTATTGAACTTTTTACAAAATAATTTTGCCCAAGACTTATTATGAGGAGCCTACTGATTTTTTAAAGATATTTTGAAAAGCTTCACGTACCCCCTGCAGTACCTCCACGTACCCCCAGGGGTACGCGTACCCCCATTTGAGAACCACTGATCTAAAGGATACAAGTCTATATATACAGAAATATATCTATAAAGGTTATGAACTACCGTAAATATGGCATCTTGCATAATCATTATGTGAACAAAGTCGTACTGGTCACATATCACAATCTAGCATATTTTGAAACAGTCAATAAGCCCAGAATGTGATCGGAATCAAAACTATTGCAAATATGCTGCCGCAATAAGACCAAATTTGATTTGTAAACCTTTTCTCTGACTATAATCCACTAGAACTCAAGAAACTACTTGACGTTCTAGTTCTAGTAAAAAAAAATACATATACATACATGATTTAGTACAGGGAAATTTAATGGTGTGCTTGCAAACTGAAAATAGAAAGAGACTGAATGACAACACAATGGCACGATGTTGGCAAATTGACCCAGAGCTCCACAAAAGTCTTAAAACTAATTGTTATTGAGACCTGATGACCCAAAGATCATCAGGTCTCTTTGCAGACTTTTTAATGCATCTCCGTCTGACTGACTGAACATGGCGGTAAGATAAAGTTGAGTCATGCTCAGACTTGTCATAGTTCCAGCATTGTATCTTCTCACTCTAATTATAGGTATGTAGTAGTTTATGCCCGTATTTAACTATGTCAAGAGAAGAAACTCAAAACACATCAGTCTCTTATTTATTGGACTATTCTTTTGCCTTATACAGGAAATGTTGAATTACTAATTACCAGCCAGAAATTCCTCAATAATTTCATTGATTTATAACATTTTTAAAAACTCTTCAGCTACATAATGTGTATTTTAAGTATATTTTAAGTCCATAAATCTTGTTTTTACCCAAGATTTCTACTAACTGTGTTGTTGGAATAGATGGATTTTCATAATCCCATTTAAATTAACTAAAGTCTCAGTCAATACAAGACCAGTGAGAACATATTAAAATCATCTTGAAATTTTTAGATGGTCAAGTTTTGCATGCAAGAATAGACAAATAACTGAGCCTCAGCTATATTCATTTTAAATATCTACTGTTGCTTAGAATGGTTTTACAACAAAAAGGTTAAAGCAGTAAAACAAAAAAAAAAACTATTTTGTTTTTTTCTTCT
Organism: Xiphophorus maculatus; assembly: GCF_002775205.1. Lineage (NCBI taxonomy): Eukaryota > Metazoa > Chordata > Actinopteri > Cyprinodontiformes > Poeciliidae > Xiphophorus > Xiphophorus maculatus. The sequence continues at coordinate 9,358,048 of NC_036445.1, forward strand.
GATACACAAATCTGACATTAATCCTTGTTCACCTTTATTTGCCCCACAAATACCTCCACTAATACCCCTGTATCTGAAACTCACAGTCGCTTCAGCTGCAGCATCTCACCTTGCCTAAAATTATCATCAGGGCTTCTAATGTGTTGACTAAGCAGCTCCAGGCTCTCCAACCGGGAGCTCATTCAAGCTTTTATGGGAATGTGTGAATGTGAGATTCCAGGTGTCACTTTAATTGAGACTTTGATACTGTCGTCTGAACAAAATGGTAAAGTAGTAGGGAAGACACAGCACCACACTTGTAAGAAGAAAGCTGATTACACAGTGGGATCAATTTGATTGAAGCCCAAAACAAGGATCTGAAGTCCATAAATGTTTCATTAATGCACCCGAGTCACGCTTTGTTTTACACTAAGGGGGAAAAACATTATCTGAACAGAATGAAAAGGCCCTCCGTCCACGACCGTCTGCTGCATATAAACAGAGACTTCTCTTTTTTCTGCAGTGTAACAACATTACAGAGGTCCCCCATCTGATTGATGAAAGTGCCAGCTCTGCAAGTGCCTCTTTTACATAGCAGAGAGTCTTCTCTGCAGCCCACAATTCATCATCTGACAGTGGGATGGTTGCATCCATCTTAATGCATTACACAGACAAACAAGTGGCAAGTCGCACAGTGAAACTGTGAATCCCTTCAGGATAGTGCAGAGAGAGTACTGCGGGCAGACATGAGGATCGGAATGCAGTTCACCATTAACATACCAACCCCACATGCAAGGAGACAGAGTACCAGAATTATGTTCTAAAAGACTGCACGGTTTATCCAGTTCTGAAGATAAAATGCTCAAAACATAGAAATCCACTGTGGAAAACAGTTTGTAGAAGAGCTAGCATCTCTGAGACAGCTTTATTGAATAGGGGAACTCCATTATCTTTACACATAAAATGTGAAATGATGCATTAAAACTTCTGGTTTTGGAATCAGTCTTGCTATGTTGTTTGAACTATTTAGTAATTTAAACTGTAACTAACCACCTTTGAAAGCATATTCCCACCTCTAACAAATTTTAAAAAATTCCACCAAAGTGGGTGGAGCTAAGAAACAATCCAGGGCATGGCTAAAGGCATGGCATGGAGCTGTGGTCAAGATGACAGAAACAGTGTTGCCAACTTATCCTCCTTGTCATTATCTTTAGCGTCTTTTCAGACTCCTTTGGAGACTTATTTAAAAAAGAAACTAGTGACAAATCAACCAACTTTTCCACTGTTATTGACAGTAACAGGGTTACGGTTAGGGTAACTCTAACCCTATCAGGCAACTGTTCTCCAGCTGTGATTTGTCCTGCGCAAGAAATGAATGCTGCAATGAGCTTTCTAAACATCTCAGTCAGTCTTACACACTCGTCCGTCCAGCACCATACTGTTGCCAGCAGTCAGACCAGGAGACCCATTCCAATCTATCCAAATTGCAAATGCTTGTCAAACTCGCTAGTGAGTGACAAAAAGCTGTACTGTTTTGAACAATAGGAAAACTCAACTGTAGTAGTCATCTTTCAATCTAACGAGGCCAGCACCGAGACAGCGTCAGACAAAATATTGCAGAACAAAACAAATTTACAAGCAAATGTCAAAACCTACATAGAAACATAAACATATAACCCTAAATATACAATTTAGACAGTTTATCAGAAAAAGGTTGATTTGGGGGTTTGCTACACTTTAAGAAGTGATTTATCTGAAAGTCTCTATGTCTGTGATATAAAATAATGTTCCAACCAACAGGATCACCACTCCAAGATAATGCCCATTTCTATCTTATCTTTATAGCTTGACATAATGGAACTGAAATAGCAGCCAATGAGGGTAAGAGCAACCTGAACTCTGTGTCTTTGCTGCTGCAGAAATCTCATCATGTGAGTGTCGTCGCTGGATGCAGAGCAGACTAATGTCTGGAGTAAGAAGCAGCTGTTGTTTTCCTACTGCAGTCTGAAAAGGCCTCAGGTCAGGATTTCCTGATGACATTTTAACTAACCACCATCCAATGTAGTCACAAGAAGCAGAATCATGATTGTATTTGGCCCATAACATAAACACACCTTTAAGCTGTTTATATTTTCTCACCATAACTCAAAAGGAGCCCGACTAAAATCAATTCATGTTCACCAGTGGTGTTGGTCACGCTACGCAGAAGCACCGTTCTAGCAGAAAACAAACGAAGGAATCAGATTTGCAAAGTGAGAACATCCAACAGGATTACATTCTGCTTATTTTCTGTTCTCTACATCTACTGATGTGGATCTAGGTCCAACTCTTTAAATCATTTTTGCTGCATCTGTTCCATGTGAGGTGCAATGTAGGGGGAAAGTGCAAGTTGAAATCCTGAAAGAACAGGGAGTATGTGAAAGGACTAGAGGAGAGAAAAAAAACCCTGAATTCAGAAAGTTTATGTAACCCAAAACCAAACTTTTAAATCACAAAAATATGAAACAGTAGGAAAGTGCAGAATCTGTCAATAAATCAAGACATCATCAAAAAGCTATTTCATTTCATTAATTTAATTTCAAAATTCAAACTCATGTATTAGTTTTACTAGAGATTCATACATAAACAGAAAAAACTTAATTCTTTTTATTAGAAAACTTGATTTCAGAAAACCAATAAAACCACAATTTTTTCTTCAGAAATTATATGTTATGACCTACAAAAATGTGGGCAAGACTGGTGAGTTGACAGTTGTACAGCACTCATTGACACCCTCCAGAAGCCACAAAAGCTTATTACTAAAGAGCTGGCTGGTCACAGAGTGCTGTATCAGATTCATAAGAAACGGGAAAAACCACAGCCTTGAGAGAACTGTGGAGAAAAGATTCAAAAGTTTATAAGAGATTTACAAGACAATAATTACAGCTGGAGAAGGAGCTCCTATGTTGTCAAACCTACTTTGACAAACTCATGGACTGACCTCCATTGCATAAATTAATGGAAAATATTATCAAATATCACCATAAATAATCTTATGAGAACAAGCAAAGTTGAACACAATAACCATAATTAGGTTTGTTTCAAATCCTCTGACTTCAGGTTTAAATGGTAACTTTTTTCACATGCTAATAAATTTTATGTCCTTAAATATAATCCATAAACATTCATGTTCATGCCTTGTAGTGACAAAGAAAAGTTCATAAAGATGACATTCATTAAAGTTCAGTTTTCTACATTCATCTACTTTGGTGGAAATTGGTTCAAGCCACCTGAATTTCAAGAAAGGAGGGGCTGTGGGTCCTACCCACCAGAAGTGCATTAAGAGATTTGTAGTGGTTAATGCAAAGTCAACCCGCGAGTTTGTCACCTTCTGTTGTAGAGCCACCACACACAGACATAGCCTGGATATTTGGTACCACTGTTGCATTCCTTGTATTTAGCAGCTCCTTAAACTCCTACTTAGGCCAAGGCACTCTAAATATACTATTGTTACTTACTGGTGCAACGTCATCCTTTTATATCAAAATTAACTTTGGTTACCAAGCTCCCAGAAAAAGTCTGGGAAAAACAAAAAGGCACAGAATCCAAATTGCTTGAGACCCTTATGACGTTTCCACAGTCAGTGAGGATTTGGAATGCCACGTTATCTGGTGGTGTCGGTCCACTGTGTTTTGAAGTTGGACATAGCGAATACCAAGATGTTTTAGAGCACTTCACGCTTTCTGGAGAAGCTGATTTCAGTAATCAGCAAGATTTGGCACCTTCCCACACTGCCAAAAGTACCAATCTCAATCCAAACTCAACTGACCAGAAACTCAATAAAGAGTCTATAAAGTCCTGTCAAGAGTACCAACTGTTGCTATGCCATTTCAGTACAGTAATTCACATAAAATGCATTTATGTTAACAATTCCTATGGGACATGCAAATGACTTTTCTAGAGTGTCACAGAGACACCAAAGAAAAGTTTAGACCCCAGCAATTTATCCAATAAGCCTATATTTTCAATTACTCTCTTTTCCTCTTGACAATAGTGGAAAGACGAGTTGTGGGTAATTGGCATGCAAGGTTGAGCTGAGGGGTTGGATGAGCCAGGTCCTGAGCTAGAGCACAAAGCACAACGGCTTTGCTATACCCTCAAAATTAGTTTAAAGCTGTGATTCAGCAGAAGGCTGAGACCTGCACAATGCTACCACTGCCATTCATAACAGCAAATCCTTTTCTCTGGCATAACAACTGAGCCACACCATCACACTGCACCTCCCACATGTCACAACAGCAGGTAGAGAGAGGTCCAAACGACATGGCTTCACATATTGTCCCATGTTATGTATATGTCTGAGTCTAAATTTACTCATCCACATTATAATCTTTAGTCACATTTATAACTTAACGTGTGAGGGCACAGCAATTGTCTGGTGCTTACTGGTTTCTAAAATTATTTAAATCTTATTTCCAGTGTAAAACACAACAACAGATTTCACATTGTTACTTATTAAATACAAGATTAAGCTCAAATGAAAAACCAATGTCTAAAAAATTTAACAACCAAGATAAGTTCTCTTAATTTAAAAGGAAAAGTATTCGATGAATGCTTTTTGCACCTTTATTGCTTCTATTCTTCTTTAGATAGTTTTTACATATGCTACAAAACTGCTGACATACTCTGAAATCCAAGATCACAGCATCCGTAGGTCTCAGTAAATATTGACAATTATAACAAGAAGGAGAAAGCATCTTCTCTCCAAGAAGAATCTAAATGCACAATGTCCAATGGCTTAAGTTCAGCCCAACTGGTTCTTGTTAGACATTAAGCAGTTTTAAAAAAAAAAAAACTAAATCAAAAATTCTCCACAAAACAGAGGTTGATAAAGTCACAAAAAAATATATTTTTTGTCTGAGATTATTTAATTTTTGTTCTCAAAAGCTCCTGACCCGACCTTTAAACTTTGGTCTGAATGGTAGCCATGGCTGTCATACTGATGTGTGTTATCTAGTATTAACATTCTGCATTTGTTGTTTTACTGAAAATAAATTCTGTATTCCTTTTTAGTTTCCAGCAAGCTGGTCATCTCTTCTGCTCGACGTGTTTGATGCTTCTTTAATCTAAAATGAGCTGTGCAATATTTTTAGAGAAAGTAATATGAAGTTGCTGGTTTAAGTCAATATTTAAATACCTATGTTTAGGGTACTGGTATGAATGGCAATGGAATATATATTTCATGAGATATATATTTTTTATGAAATATAGATCTCATATATTTTATGAGTTATAAAATAAATCTCATTATTATGTGAAGTTTAAGCCACTACTGACTCACCACTCACCAGTTAAGTGCACAAGTCAACGCTGACATTGGAGGAAGATAATAGTTGGAACAAAGGGATGTGGAGGAGCGAGGTGGGGGGTATCAGCTGATCGAATCTTCTCATTAACTTCCCCCAGGCCTGCAGAGAAATAGAAAAGGAGGAGGGGCAGAGAGAGGACAGGTTTAATGAAGACTCCTGCAGCGAAGGTTCGTCTCGCCTAAGATGCAGCACTGTGAATAAGCCTGCCAGACAGATGGGCTGAGGAATTGATCGGTGGAAACGGTCCACAGAGACACAGCCACAAATTCAGAGACTGTTTAGTTGAGGTAGAGTGCACAATCATGGATATCAAAGAGGATGACATGTCTGTGGAATTTCCCACAGGTAGGTGAAAAGTCTTCCCACAGTAAAGAAAAAAAAAGCACTCAAGAGTTCACATTCTGAGTTTTATTTGAGCCGACAACAAGGAGGAGCTCTAAACATCAAAGATAAAACTCTCAAGTTCATTAGTTCTGTGCCTGACAAGTCAAAGGAAATCCCAAATAAAATCTCTGATAATTCAAAGATTTTATACCCCAATTCTAAACTCAATGCAATTCAGTTCAATCCACTTTATTCTTATGGTACCAATGTTGACTCAAGGGACTTGACAAAAAATAAACACACACACAAAAAGTCAATTTATCCAATGATGCAGATTCACAGTGAAGTGCATACATTCCATACATTTTCTTCTTTTAAATTACTTAAGACTTTTCATAAAGATATTAAACACTAATACAAGTGCCTATACAACTGTTTCTCTTGACTTTCAGGGATAATGCTGCTCCATTCATCTGGATTTTAGTTCATACCATTTTATAAGTGCATTAAAACTTTAACTAGAATTGTTAAAATGAGCAACAACAGGCAATAAGCTACTCATGTTTCTTTTGCTCTTTATGTCTCATCAATCATTTGTGTATCTATAAGGTTACACAGAATCTGCCTTAGAAACAAAATCAATAAAGAATTTCTCACTGCAAAACCTGGCCTGCAAATTAAGCCGATTCTGTTCTTCCTGAACATGACCGTCATTATTATCCTACTTTGGTTACTTTGATAAAATGATTTGTTGCACTGAATAAAATTACAAACTCGCATCACTCCTCAATATCCAGCTTCCCCCCCCCCTATGTTCGAATAGGCATTTCTGTACAAGAGTCTCATTAAAACCAAACTAGGACATCTCTGTGTTAACTTTATTGATGAAAAAGCTTTGACACTTTTTGTCAAAAGCTTTTCGTCTTGTTTAAAAACTAATAAAATGTACATGGAATTCACTTAAATAAACTGAAATTATGACAAAATTGACTGACATTTTAATTAATGAATACAAATGTGCCAAAAAATAATAGCTTAAATCCAGTTATAGTTAATGTTAGCTGTTTGGAAAGGCAGGATGAGATGCATGAGATTGCATTTTGTTCCCCATGTCCTGCAGCTAGATGGGTTTTTTTCTTAGCATCTGCATTGAAATAAAAAAGCAAAATATTTTTTCTCATTTTATGACAAAACTGTGCAAAGAATGCATTTTCCTCTGACTTCAACAAACTAAAACAAGACTATAACTTAAATAACTGAAGGAGAATAAATTATGACAAAAACTTCAGTCAAAAGTCTGTCAAACGTATTGTAACTAAAAACATAATGATAGTTACTTGATGTACAGAAATTAAAGTTTTCACACTCCAACATAGAGATTTCATAACAGATTGTGTGCTGCATGCAACAAACCAATGGCAAACTGCTGACACGTCCCACTGACATTTGTTAAAGGATCAGAACTGACCCAGCAAACAAAGTGCATCGCGCACGCCACACTCCTTTTAGATCTGTGTTCCCCTGAGGGCTAAGACACCTTCAGTGATTCAGCCCAACACTGTCACCATGGTTACCATGGCCTGACACCACCAGCAATGGTAAACAGGCAGAGCATACTTGAACATTGTTGTTGTCGCACAAAACACATCACAATCCGGGACGGTGGACTTGAGAGCCGATGCTTTTACAGAAAGTCAACAACCTGATGGACAAACACAGCGAAAGGCGCTATCAGGGCGTCCACCTCCAGCTGGGATATCGTGGAATGTTAATTAGTCCTGAAGCGACAACACACCACCCTTAGAAATGTCACATCCTCGTGAGGAGAGTGGAGAAAGGGGCCAGCTTCTGTTTGTTCTTCCTGCAGCAACACCTTTTCTCTTCCTTACCCCCAAGCTATTTCTTCAAACCTTCCCTTGCTCCCTCGTGCAGCCTCTCAGTTATGCGGTTTACTCTGTGATGAATGGCTCAATTTCAAGTTGAGTGTTTGTTTTTTTTTTCCTTTTTTTTCTCTCTCTTTTGAGCTGAAATAGATTGCAATCTGCGCAATTGTGCAGAAACAAGATTGATTTCCAACTGAAACTCCACTTTAATGTAATAATTTTTTGGCACACATTTTTTTGTGTTTGGTAAAATGCAATGGTTCTTGAACATTTAGGTTGGGAAGAGCAGGAAATCCAGCTAAAATAGGAATAATTACCCTTTTAATTTTTGGTTTTCTGATAAGCTTGTTTTTTTCTATCAAAGATTAATATTCACTTAAATAAGATTTAATAATGAAGAATTAGATCATGACTTTGTACATGTTTTAAGCACCGATTCCATTTTTATTTTAAAAACAACAATGTCTTACTGTTTGTTTGAACCTTTATCTTTTTCAAGGTTTATAGAAATCCTCAGGCTGCTGCCCATATATATTCACTTATATTTAATTAATGAAAACCAGAAATTACTGAAATAATATTTGGCTTCCGTAAGATTCAACCTAAATTAATCAAACAGAGGCTAGTGAATTGGAAAATGAATCCCTTTTGCTGGAGTGAGAAGGTGAGAATAGAGCTGTGGATTTTAACAGGGATTCTGGGTTTTAATCATGACAGTTTAATTACAACGTAAGCTAAAACTTTTTTAATAAGCTTTCAATTTTTGGGAGGGGGCTGTCTTACAGGTGAAAAATCAAATTGAGTCTGACTCAAATATGTTTAAATGAAAATTGCAAGAAAAGGAACAGGAGGGAGAAATCAGACACAAACCCCATGTTTTCTCTACTTCTTCTTCCAGGAGTAAAACAAGAGAAACTCTGCACCAGCAAAAAGACAAAAGAATGGATAATAAGCCCGATGTGAAAGAAGAAAGAACCCTGTTCAAGGTCTACAGAGCTGAATGGTTTACATGTGAGCTGCCAGCTTACATTTTCTTGCTGTCACCGTTTGCTGTGAAGCATCAGGGATGCTTTAAAGAGAGCGCGCTCTCTCCCAAGAAGAGTCGCTAAACGTCACTAACAATCACTGAGCTACCAGAGGAAGGAGAATCAGAAAAACAAGACAACAGAACAACAGAGGCAGAGTCAGATGAAAAGGGACAAAAAGCAGAAGGTGAAACAAAGGAAAGAAAAACTTATGTTTAGAGGTTTTCACTGAAGTCTGCAGAAAAGCTACCAAGTCTCTGAGTTTAAAGCCTCTAGGGTTGCAACCGTGCAGCACAAATATTAGTACATACTGTATATGGTCTATGAGTTTATGAACATTTTTAAAGATACAATTCTGTGGTGTTTTTTTCTTTCCCTTTTCTTTCTTTTTTTTCCAATGCCAATACAAACAGAGCCAGGTAATGAAGTATGGATTTTCACAGCAGGATTTCAGAAAATACAAAGAAAAAGTGAAAAAACAAAAAACATTTCTCATACATATTTGGGTCAATGACATGAAAGCCGATTATTAGTTATCACTATAAGATGAGTAACTGGACATACTTGAACAGACTCTGGAGCATTTCAAATTGTATTTGTGTCAAAGTAAGTTAAATCTTATGGGTTTGAGCTGGCGTTTGACTCTGCTGACTGAGCTACCAGCAGTAATCAGGGATGGTTAAGCTCAAGACCATTAAAAGTTATCACATTTTGATTTTTTTAAATGTGGTTGGTTGATTTTCATTTGCTGAAAAATATATTATTTTCGTTTTACCATACAATATGTCAGTACAGTCCCAACGCAGTCACTCACTTCCTTCCTTTGGTGTTGACAGGATTAGTGGCGATAGTACAAGCTATACTGCAGATGCATCCATAGGAATGATCTCAAGGCACTGACTGTCTGGGGATAATTTGTGATGGACAAAGAATTAAAATGGACAATGAAAAGGAAAAGAAAAAAAAAAGGTTTTTCACAGAAATACTGATTTTATCTGAGCGGATGCCTCCTCTCATCTTCCCCTCCACTGAAAGGAGCGTGGGAACTGTTTCCAGAGAGTTGAGCGGAGGTGGAAGTCTGACCCTGACTTATCGACGGCCTTCGCAATCCACATCTTCATGGCTAATGTGGCTACCTGCCAAATATGGTCCATCTCAAATAAAGCCTACAGAAAAATGCAATCTTGTATAAATATTTCTTTGCTGCTTATAGTTAAATCACTAAAATCATTAGAAAAATTGGAACACTTCAGGAAAACAACAGACTACTCAATAGATCTTGATTTAGGAGCATTTTTAAAGCAAAAGAAACAACTGGAGTTTTTAGATTGTGCATTTTCTTTGGATCAGCCAGATGCTTTTGGTCACTTCAAGTAAATCAACAACTCTATGCTCTCTCATGCAAATTCACAGGACTTAAAGTTGTTATTCCAATTTTGCACAATGCGTAGTTATGATGTATGATTTCTGAAGGCAGCTTTATTATTTCAAGATGTGAATTCTTTTTTTCCTCCACCAGACCTTGTTTCAGAGGCAAAACGAGTGCAGATATCAGATAAAGGCTGTGCTGTCACAAAAAAGCTGTTGAATGTTTCCCTACCAATAGCTTGTGTTTAGATTGCATCAAACAGCTTGTTCCTGTTTGCTTTCAGTCAGCGAGAATGGACAAGACAATGTTACACAAGGCTCCAAAACTGAAACTCTCCTCTTGTTGCATCTGTGAATGACAGCAAAGCGTTGAAGAGGGCCTTTTCTCTGAGCTGACACTGCTCATTTGAATTTCAAAACATGATGTAAAGCTGTGATTAAAAGGCAATTACAGCTTGTGTCAATGAAAAGTCAATTAAATGTTTCAGGGTCTGTCAACAGGGATTTTGCCAAGGTGATGTCAATGGAAACAAGAGTAAGATTCATGAAGAAAAATGACAGAAAGGGCCTAGAAAAAAAACAAAACAAAAAAAAAAACAACAAAGCTGGGGAGGGCTCAGGAGACAACATGAAGATGTGTGAATATTGCCTGCTTAGAGCCGGGATTTTTTCTTCATCCCCTTCCACTCCCAATTTATAAAACATTGCTCCAAGGCAGCTTTCAATTAAGAATCAAATCCACCGGAAACATTGAGTGGGAATGTTTTATGATAAAACCTGAAATAACAAAGCCACCCACCCTCTTATTCAAATGATTCGTTTATGAAGTCCTACAGTCTCCCCCATGGCCATGTTTCAGATGAATAAACCTGCAATGCTTACTTATACAAAAGTAATGAACGGAGAATATAAAAAAAGCAAAACAGAAATAGGAAAAAAAAAAACATGCATGGTGTACCTGCCAAGTTTTTGATCTCCTGCTTGGAGCCCGCAGGAGCAGCTCTGTTTTAGCACTGAAATGCAGCAGAACTGACAGACTGCTGCAGCAGCCCTGTGAGGTGAGGCGGAGTCTGAACATGCTGCTGTCATTCTTCATACACTGAACCAACCTTTGGTCCCAGCAGATATGGCAAAACGGAAAATATAAACAACAGAAAGACAGGCCAATGCTGCAAGCTTTTTAATTATTGAGGAAGCCCTGAAAATGCAGAATGCACATTACGTTTAACCCAAGATGCCTGATGGAAAGTAATGGAGAGGCTTAGGGATAAATTAAAAAGGGTGTCAATGCAGGGTAGATTACTGATGAGAGGGTCTGAGCTGGTGCTCCTCTGTTTCCTTCAGTTTGTGTTGGGTTTTTTTGAGAGACTTTTATCCCAGATGTAAATATTCATAGAAAACTTTAAAAGAATTCCACAGCATCAGGATTCGAGCACAGAACTCGTCACTTGCAGCATAGTTTCTCTGATAGACTCTGGCAACTCCCAAAAAAAGAAAAAAGAAAAAACTGGAACTCATACCAGTTGGAGTCACTGAAACAGCAAAGACCAGATGGTCAAATAGTCCAGCTTGTTTTCTCATATTAGCCTTTGCTCTCATGCTCCATTAGTTTAGTTTGATTTCCAGATAGAAGCTCTCTATTTTTAAATTAAGTTATTATAAACTCTGGGGAGTTTCAGACTCACACAATCAGTACAGGTAACAACTGTTACTGTAGTTCACCTGTCTACAAATAATAAAGAAAACAATGTTTCATTGTGTGTTTCACCACAATGAAAGGAGTACTTTTAATAACCTGGGCTGACAAGGTTTTGAGAATTTTCAGGTGAATTGTATTTTTCTTACACATTCCGTCCGTTGTGCCAGACATAAAAACAAATACTGTACTGATAATTAAACAACATCTACAAAGGAAGAGTCAGATTTCTCTGTTTTTCAAAGCTTTGACGAAAAAGTGTTTCTTAAAGTCAAAAAATAAGTAAATATAACATTTAAAAAAACCATTAAATTTAAATTAAAATGACTAGCAATCTAAGTGATACAATTGTATGTCCTGGTATTGGCCTTAAGGATTATTAGTCTTGATTGAAAAGTGCTCAATGAAATTAACTTTGTCATTTTCCAATCAGGGTACTGAATGGACAAAAGCTCTTTTACCAAGTTGCGTGTGTGCAAATGGAATAGAAAGCAACAAGTGATCTTGCAGACAGAAAGAATAAGTCATGCTCTCTTGTTTCTTTGCAACAAGAGAGCATATATAGAAAAATAGCAATCTGAATATTGGCTAATATGTAAAGCTAAATGAATGTTCTGCTGACTAGTGAGAGCAGGTCATCCAACCGGAAAGTAAAACTCACAGTGATGAACCTCAGAGAAGCATAGAATCAACTGTTGGAAGATATTAAGCAGAAGTATATAAAATGCATATAAATACTGATAAAATATCTCCACAATCCATAACAGGCAAAAATGCTGCAGCAACAAGATGCTTCTTTGTAGTAAAAGAAGCACAACTTATTTTAAAAAACACACTATTTTTACACGGTTCTCTATGCGTGGTTTGAAGGTGAGGCCATCAATAACCAAGATATGATTGAATCACTGAAGCAATCGTTTGAGCATATTCTTTTTCTAACAGGTTTCAAATGCCATGGTGAACAGTGTCAAATGTTTTTGACAAACCTAAAAAATGGTGATGCAGTGAGTTGATTGTCAAGTCCAATTTCTCTAAATAATGACACTCTTATTATGCAAAGTCTTAAGTTTTTGGGGTTTTTTTGTTTTTTTTTTCCCCCTGTTGTTGAAGCATATTTCACACCATAGACAGAGTCCAATTTATCATGACAAGCACTGGAGTTTTGCTCTCCTAACCGCATCCCTGATCACTGATGCTGTCTGATTCTCACTGATAAATGTATAATCTAAAGGATATTTAGAGGTTTTAATATTTGCACAAAAGCATCTATTTGTCATGTTTTATTAAATTTACCATCGGATGAGGTACACTGGTCTGAACCATCCTGTTTGTAGATCCTCACATCTCCATCTCAATAAGAATAACCATATTAAACAATACATTTCTTTTCTTTTTTTTCATTTAATTACTTCACCTTATCTTTGTTGTCTGATGTTCAACAGATTCTCAGACTGCTTATTCTTAACTATACAGAATAACTGACAGGTTTAATAAATGAGTTCTACATACCCTCTTACATTTCTGGTTTAATCAAACAGATGCTGCTTTATTGAAAACTTCCTGCACCTGAAAGTGATTAAATACCTCAGTCACATAAGAGCAATAACTAACAAGAAAATTTAAAAACCCATTAAAATTGCATAACCGATGCTTTACATTTGAAGCATATTTTGACACTTTTAGCTGTCACTTTGGGCAAAAATGATTTTAATAATTTTTGTGTTTCATTACATCCAGCATTGCTCAGGAACTGTAATGTATCTTAAAGACCTCTGTGCAGTAAAGGACAGCAGGTAGATTCACTGAATTTAATCAAACATCAACAATGTGTTCCTAAGGTCCTGTTTATGTGCAGTGCAAGAGACACTGTCAGAAATCCAGCAGTAGGCGTATGATGGAAGAGCAAGAGTGTAAAACCACTAACAAAGGAATAAAATGAGGTTTCACCACAAGATGCAACAAAAATGATCTGCTCTTAGAAAGGTTCTAAAATTATATCCAGCTTCAGTGGTGCAAAAACTCAATACAGATTCAACACTGTAGTTATTAAACAAGAAGAAAGAGTCATATCAGGAAAAGTAAGTTTTAAGATGGACTCGAGAGGAAAAGTAGAAACCAGCTGCTCCAAATAAAATGCACAATCATCAAGAAGTCTGCACAGTGTGCTGGTCTGAAGTACAGTACATCAGCATCAGCTTATAGGAGCAACTGTTGCTGTCCATCATTGTGGGCACAATTAGAAACCCATTTTTTAAATTATAAAGACTGCGAAAAATTATTCACAAGTAAAAACCCTTCAAACCTTCGCGTTATGTAATCAGAGAACCGAACACAAATGCACACATCAAAGTTCAGATCTCAACGTGAGCTAAATGTTTGCAGGAATTGTCTGTAAAATTCTTACCCATTTTGGGATTTGACTTTAGAAGCTAAAACAAAAACGGATAATTTTCAAAGACAGATTTAAAATATTCTTATATAGCTTTATTTAATAAAATGAAAGGCCATAAACATTCGGCAGACTTCTTTAGAACAAAATTCCCTGCAGTGTTTGTCATCAGGGTCTGTGCAGTATGAATGGCTGGTATTGACAGACAGGAAATTAGCAAAAAAATAAGGGGGAGGAAAGACAACAAAAGGTCCTCAGACCAGGAGACATTCCCTAATGGACTGGATGGAGGACCAGCATATGGGGTCTCTGCTCTACCGCTACACCTCACATCAGCACATTTGATATTTTTTAATCCCCAGCTAAAAGCAGCTATAGCAGAATTCTACAAATACTGAAAAACAGAAAAAAACCACCATAGATATATTTATAATGCATGCATTGTAGTTTTTTTAATTAGTGATGTCAAATATTGGATTTCTTTTCTTTCAATAACTGAGCAAGCTGGCTTTAAGGTGCAGTTTCAGGAAAAACTCACTTAACAAAAATCGTATCTAGTTACATTCTGGCAGGTGCTCTGACATTAGATAAATAGTAAAGAACTATGAAAAACAGCAGACAGTTAAAGGGACAGTTACACCGTTTCCTTCACTCTGTAGAAAGTGTAATCATGTCCATCATTCCCATAAATCAAACATCAAGGAAGACGACTTGCTGTGGATCAGATTTTGATTATAACATTTTCTGGGAAAAAAAGAAGACTTGAGCCAGGGGGATGGGAAACAAGAAGATGAGGAGCCAAGATGCAAGATGTTTATGTTTCTCAAGAGCCTAATTTAATTTAGCACAGAAAAAGCAGCCAACAGCCTCCACATATCAGTGGTTTTTGTGGGGCAAAGACTGGGCGGTGAGTACCAAATGGGCACTGGAGCTGAATTTTGTTCCATCACACATAATAATAGTTTGATGTCCATAATGCATTGCAGTAAGCTGCTGAGACTGTGCCCAAAATGCCTTGGCTACAACAGAAAGACCTCTCGTAACCCGCTGGGTCAAACTTTAAAGCGCTGCATGACCATCCATGAATTCTCTTCAAGAAGAGAAAAGTTCACTTCTGACTGAAGAGCTCCAGCATCGTTCAGTTCCATTAGCATTTCAAAAGGAGACAAGTAAAGCAGGGGGGAAGACGGACCCGTGGCTGATGGGGTTCATGGCAGGGAAAGAGCTGCTGATTTGTTGAACTTGGCCCACGGACGAGCTTTGTCCGTCAGCAACACAGAACTATTGAGAATTTACCTGAAGACACAGCCAGGATTGTGCATTACTAGAAGTTTGTAACAACATAGGGGGAAATAATCCTCCAATTGTATAAGACTTGTAAAAAATATTTTCCATTCTACTTTTTATATGCAACAAAAAATAGCCAAGTTTCCATTATACCATTAACATGATGCTCAACCAAATACACTCTGTAATGCATCTGACCTATGTTTGAGGATAAAGTTCTTAGTCTTTTGTCAGTTTATATAGTGGAGAATAAAAACTATTTTCAGTGTAAATGAGTATAAAGTCAAAAAAACAAAAAACAGTTCATGCACAACCACACGTTATATAAATGAAACTACATGAAATGATTCAGTGCCCTTCACACTTATTTGTACCACTGGAAAGAGCTTTCAGCGGAAAACATCTTTTATTATGGTAGAATATTCCAACAACAAAAGAGACAATTGTCTCCATCATCAGTATTTGTGTCTTTTGTGATGCATCGACATACAAATATTAAAACCAAGCAGTTGAGCTAATTTAAGGTTTCCAATACCTTAATTTGCTGTTCACCAAGCAGGTCTTGATGTCCGATTACAATTTTCTGATAAAACCCCTTCGTTTTATTTTTCCCCTTTTGCATAGCCTTTCATACTGCTACGTAATTAAATGACCATAATCAGATTTCTGTGTGAACAGTTTATGACTCTAAAGCGTGCCGCATGCGCAGGAGAGGAGCATAGAGGTCACTAACATAAGTGGGATCAATTTTAGAGTTGATGAGAAATATGAGTCGATAATATTGTCACAAGATCTTCACAAGACAAAGCAAGGTAAGAATAAAGAAAGCGTTTTCAGCACTGCTGGCTTCAGCCAGCGTTTATGTCCAGATTTACTATGTCTGGCCTCTTCTGGTACAGAATTATGAAGAATGTCTCAAATTAATGATGTAAGAGTTAATAAAATCAGATACGCATCAGATTTCTATGGAAGTGGCACAAATAGGATTTTTATTTTATTCTTTGGTTGGAAAAAAACTGGGAAATTCAGACTGCCATAAATAAAGTTGCACATGGGTCGAATTATGCCAAAATAAAATCAGATTTGAGTCATATGTGGATGCTGTGTGATTGTGACTACAAAGTGACGGAACCAATGTTCACTAAAATCATTGCATGTCTTCCTAATACTTCATAACCCTAGGACAAGATTGTAGCATGGTGCTACAAATTATTTCAAACACTAAAACACTTTAAATAAAAATTTGTCAGACTCAGTCTAAAGGCTACGTCAACAACATAGAAAATGTTCATCCAATAGAATATCAACCTTCTTCAAGTACCGCCTCAGTTCCCAGATCTAAATTCTGTAGAAAGCCTGTGGGGCTGGAGACAACTTGGATTTTTCTAATGTTTTTACAAATGTTTTCACTGTAGGCTTACACCACTGTAATAGGAGTAGTTTATTTTGAGGGTTTTTACACCTTCACCAGGGATGTCAGTAAAAGTGTGGGGAACTGTAGCGATCAAGCTGCAGTATGTTCCCAACTCCCACTTGACCTCAAATTCCATCAAAACCTCATCAGACGTAGCGCTTTCTGATATCTGAAGGTTAAAGACATCAAAAACTGAATGCAGGAGTAAAAGAATTTCAAAAAATTTGAGTTCTTATCAAAATGTTATAAAAATAAAATAAAATTGCTATTTTAATTAGCAGTTAGTCCATGCACAGTCCATAGTATCAGAGTAAAAAGAATACAACAGTTATTTCTGACTTTTACCTTCTTTGGAGTAAAGCACACAACTAAAAATGAAGTAATGGAAAAATAAATAGGTTCACTCCCATCTGTTGAATTGTTGGTTTTGTTTTTGCAAGAACCAGCTTGTTTCCGCCTCGAGGCAGGTGCTTGAAGCAAAACCCCGTAAGTAATGACACCCGTTTCCACCTGCTGGGACAAAGTTGCTCTACACCAGCAGCTGCCTCACCTAACCCTTTCTAGCGCAGTCGCAGGTCTTTGTAGAAGAGGAAGAAAACAAGAATACTTGCTCACAAGTGTTCTGAAAACACACAAAGTAAGGCACCTTCAAACTCACAATATAAATCAATGTGGTTCATGCAAACTAGACAAAAGGTACTACATGGTACAGACCAACTGCTAAAAATGGTCTTATTTACTAATATGAATACACCCTAAAATCAAGTTTAATCGAGCAAAATGCTGGATGTACAAGGGTATATTCCACAGCGAAGGTTCAATTTTAAAGTTATTCTAGGAAAATCTTTCAGAGACCTTGGAAGATTGATAGTAAAAAGCTGTGCCAAGTTTTCATCTAAATGCAAGAGCTGGTTTAAAGCAAACAACTTACAGGTGGGGCAATAAAAACAAGTTTTGGCAGGAAAAAGGTTTGTGAGCAGAGACTCCTTTCAATAAAGTAAATGACTTCTGACGCTGAAAGATGAAAAGGCTTACGTATTGATTTAAAGGGCAAAACCAACCTGGTGAGAAGAAGCTAAGAACAGGAAACGCATCTCTGAAAGGGCTCTGCAGGCGTATTATTTTTGAAGTTCACCACTTTGAGCTATCAAGTGTTAAACTCACCTGGAAACCAAAAAGGCTGATAGAGCGAGCAATTTTTGTTTTGAGACACTACAGGTTTTAGTTGTGCCGCCATTTCTCTAACAGCTATTTAAAACTTCCAAACGTGCAGTGCTTCTCGTCTCTGATCATCCTCCTTTTTATGTCCCTCACCTTCTCCTGCCACCTCAGAAGAGGATTCATCACAGCCTGCAGTGCGTGAGCATCTTAGCTATGGCAGGTGAGGAGGGATTGTGGGTAATGGCTGGTTCACCAACAATGAACCTTCCCAGAGCTGCTTGTTTCAGCAGTAATTACAACAGGAGAATATTGCACCATGACTGGCTCTAAAAAGCTTACCCAGCCTTTCTACTTGTGATGCCATGTACATTTTTTCAGAGCAGGCAAGGCAGTGTGATGAGTAAAAAAGGACTTGGAAGCTAAACAGAAAATGCTAAACAAAGATGTTGAAAGGAGAACCAGAAGGCTGTGCTCTAAGTGACACACAGAGTTCGGAAATAAAATGAAATGCTCTGAAGACTATGAATACAGATGAGATCATTTCATTGTGTTCTACAATCATGTCTGCTGAAGATAAAGGTGAAAGGCTGGACAGGTAAAAAAAAAAAAAAAAAAGAAATACAAGCGCATAGGCCAAATACTGGAGGAGAGAGACAGGCTTCAAGAGGCTGACAGAGTGATTGAAAATAACCACAAACTGAATGAAGACTGATAAGTGAGTGTCTGAAAATGTTCTGCTGCACAAAAAAATCCTCATCTTCTTCCTCCCTTGTGCCACTTTTTCTCTACGCGACCCTCAGTAATCACCTTCTACACCCTCTCAGTGTCATCGTCCTTGCCTCCTGTTCTCCTCCCGTCCGCCCACTCTCATGCCCTGATCTCCGGAACACACAGGTGCTTATGAGGAGAGCGCTCAAACCCCCTCTCAGTGAATCGTCCCCACAGATAGTATGAACTGAGGTACAAATTCAGGGTGCAGCTGTGGAGAGAGTGTCCTGCTTCCTCACACCACAATTTGGCAGAAATTGGAGTGACTCCAGAGGTGAAGAAGGCATGAATGTAGTTAGGAGCATTAAATGATCAATTTTTGTATTTCAAGAAATTTTAAGCCAGACTGTGATTTTCAACTTTGTAATTAGTTTCATTAAATGTGAAAAGTGTAAGCGCACTGTACTGATCGCTGATTTAAATTTGCCAGTAAAAACACTTTTGTACTGGACTGAGATGATTCTGCATTTTGAAAATCCAACTATCTGTGCTAAATTGACAGAAATTATGGCAGTCGCTGGCAAAAGCACCTAAATGTTTGTGCTGGATTTATCATGAAGACTATTTATTAAAATAGTTTAAAGGATAAGGCCAAGCTTCACTGCTTGGCGATCAATGCGACTAATCAGACTGATCCGCCCACATTATGCCAACAGCTTCTTGTCAATAACCACATGAAGCATTAAGTGCAGTCATAAACTGGTGGCTTTTATTGTCACTGAAGTCTCTGCCTCACTGCGCATGTTGAGACAGGTTGAGTGACAGATGGGAACAATCCAATCATCTATTTAAAGACTACAACTATAATTATTCTCACTATTGATTAATTCAGCAAATAGTTTACCAGCCATAGATTTTAACAAGAAAATGAAAGATTCTGCTGGCAGGTCTTGTTTGCTGACAAGACTTAGTGAATTTATTAGATAAAACAAGCTAAATTAACTTTTTATGTCAGATGGTGAAGGCTTTTCTAAGTAAAGATTACATTTCTATCAACATTAAATTATCATTTACATATGTTCAGTCTTGTGAAACTTTAATTCCATCAGATGTTTTAGCTACCAACAAAGCTTAATGTTATTTTCTCTATTATGCTTTTTTCTTTATTGTGCTGTCATTTGCTTTATTTTGTATCGTTTTACAGCATTAAAGCTCTGGTTTAAATTGAGAAGATACTCTTGAAGACAAAGAAATATTGAAAAATATTAAAAATTGTGCTCACAGGTAGTTAATGAAGAATAATAATGAAGAAAGCATTCAATGAAGTGAACAAAATGCAGATTTATCCCTGATTTTACTTGGATCTTTTAAAGAACAGTGCCAACAACAAGATAAAAAGACAAAGCTCTTCCACCACTATATAATATGGAGTTGAAACTAACTAAGCATTATGAAGCATCTCCCTGGAGGAAAAAGTTCTAACAGATTATTGACCTCCCAAACTGATTTGGATGATGTGTGAACGTTCATTTTGTTCTGATTTTCCTGTATGAGCGACACACTTATTTGTAACCAGCTCTGCAGTCCACTTAAAAGTAATTATTGTGTTGCATATGCAAATGAATCTTGAATAAATGAGATGACAACTTGAGAGCTGTAAAGACTTTGCAATCATTCTTCAGTGTAATCAAGGTCCTATATGTGAGGGAACCTTCTGAACTGTTATAGCAATTAAGACACTTCAATAACTAATAATTTTCATTACAAAAAAATAGAACAAAAAGGATGAGTGCTGTAGAGCAATTAAAGCACGTATATATGAATTAACTACATTTATATTTAAATTCAGAAACACATTTATATGAGCTTGAGATATTCTTTGAATATGAATTGAAATAGGGCTCTAGCTGTCAAGGACTTTGTTTGTTTCATTTTTCATTTCATAATGTTGAAAGTGTTTCTGTAGGATTAACTGGTCTGGCCCACAGACAGACTAATTTAGAAACTGAAGTCTTACTCTGCAGGTAATGCCAACATGTGGTGTTAGCTACAGAAAGTAAGCTAGCACTATTCTGCTTAAATGAAGAAAGTTATTATGAGATAAAGCACACAAACAAATATATTTTGCAACAGAAACATTTTAGATACATCCAATTTTTTGAGAACTACCACCTATTTAATTAACATCAATAAGGAAAATATTGTTACTTTAAGTGTGTTCAAAACAATAAATCAAGAAATTAAATAGTATGCATTAAATACAACAACCTTGTTAATTTAATGTTTTTTAATATAATAAGTAAGATTTTCAACAACATATAGATAAAAGTTGAACCAGAGTTTAAAGATACAATGAGTCTTAAACTGCACTCAAAAAGAAGAGGAGCAGATTTATTTCAATTCTTATTATATTTATTGAGAAAATAAATCCTACATAGTACAAAATATATTTTTAAGAGCAAGAACTAAACTGATTAAAACCTAAAACGGTATGTATTTATTTGTCAGATGTGATGACAGGTGTCATCTGCTTAGGAAAACTTAGGAATTCCTATTCAAAGAATATCCCAACAATCAACTCAAGACAAACAGTAAAGTTCCTGCTGGGGTCCAACATGGGGAGGAGCAATAATTGCTTACAGAACCACAGTTGTATCAGCTGTCTGTTTGGATAAGACACATCTACACACAGTAAGACCTGCTGAAAGCTGCGCTCAAAGGTCACTTTCACATAGAGGAATGGTGTTGCTCTCTTTTGCGCAAGATTTTAGATGACTGTAGATCTTTCACTTTGGATTTGGAACCAAGTTATTTACACAAATAAAGACACTGAAAAACATTCTGAAGACATAAATGTGTCTGATGGGAGAGAAAAATACAATTATGGCATTTCACAAAGATTCACTCAAAAATAAACTTAAGCAAATACATTTTTGATGCTCCAATGACTTGGGCAGGGACGGCTTTCTAAATTAGCCCACTTTCTTGCTTTGATGCAGAGCTTTCTTCCTCCTTTGTCAAATTCTGATTGCTAATTCACAACAAATGTTTTCACAAAACTGACCCACAGGAAGAGCTGGCCAATCACAAGCAGAGGTGTGGTACCTGAGTGATGTCATACAGCCAATGAGCTGAAGAGAATCTGAGAATAACTAATAAGAGTTTATCGGTGAGAGAATACCACTAATGTGGTAATATTTTATTAAAATTATTATATAAAGTAATAAACTATCATGGTATTTTAGCCAGACAGAAGGCAAGTATGATCCAAATTTTGATCTTTTCACAAAAAAAAGCAATTTGTGCCACTCGAATATGTAGTACTAAATCAGATATGTGTCCAAATATTTTGTAAGTGTTTGCAGTCTGAACAGTACTGTCATATTTTTACCAGTCTTTTACAACACTGACGTGAGACCTGTGTCATATTCTGCACTAGATGAAGCTAGATGCAGCAAGTCTGTGTCACTAAAGTGCATAATATCACAATCCTGTCACTTCTATGCAACCAGACTCCTCTACAAAAGTTGCAGAAAATGTTCCACAAAAGGTCATTGCTATTAGATGTGCTTCCTTTTTTCTTTATGATCTTGTGGATATAGCTTTTTGAGCTCAACAACTTTTAAATTGAACCACAGACAGTGGCATCAGTTATTCCGTAAACGTCTATGTCCTGCTTATGTTCATGCTGGTCACTTTGTGGTCATAAACCATCCACACAGAAGTCTGGTCATGGTTGAATTTAATTAGTTTTCTCAATGACCATGCAAAAAAAAAAGAAGTAGGGGATGAAGGTCTGCTGTGTGAATGTAGCCTTTAAAACCCTTGTGACAATTTCACATGATAAAATCACTTCTACAGTCAGAGTTTTGACATTCAGGACTAATCCCAATGGTGATTAATTAAATACTATTTTAATTAAAAGGAAATCAAGTTGTAAATCTTGATTTGTTGTTGTCCACCTGTAGCTAATGCTACTTCAAGAATCATAAATGCATCCACTGACTTTATGGTTTGACTGAATCCAAAACTTACATTATCTTTGGTAATTTTGTTTGATTTCTTTCTCATTATCCTGTCTTCCTTTATTATAATTCATGTAAACAAACATGTTGTGCCCTACGATCCCCACTGTAAACAGTTGACTACTGAACCGAATGCAGTTTGATTAAATAAACAAGACATTGATTTTGCCTAAAGGTTTTTTTATGTAGTCAAGCTCCTTGGATTATTTTAACCCTGGTTCTACACAACCACTGTATCTCAAACTATACTGACAATTGCAGTCAGTTCATTGAGATTTGATGAGGAACTTTGTGCAGTTCAAGTTAAACTCTTGTAATTTCAACACAGTGCATTTAAATGATTTATATATTCTTGTTTCTAAAAAAAATAAGACTAATGTTTCTTAGAATTTCAGATTACCATATCATCTTTCCGACCAACAAAGCCTGCATGAGAACACATTGTGGTATTTTTCAGCATCACCTTAGGACTCATAAAAGAAAAGATGAGGTGAAGCCCTCACTGTCTTTCCTTGTAGCAGACCCAATTTTCTTCCACCTCCTGAAGTCCCAATATCCCCACAACTTTGAAGTCCAGCCAACTTTGAAAAAGCCAGCAGTCTCCCTGTCATGTCCAGGCAAAGGATTAGCCAAGCCCTGCAGGACCGAGTGGAAGGAGGACGAAAGAGGGCTGGAGGAGGAGTGGCGCCATTTTCCACGAGGGCCTTGTATGTGCAAGCAGCTCTACCCGCGGCCTAAGCTGTGGGGGATTAACAAGCTACTAAGAAAGCAGTGAACAGACCCCCAGTCCCACTTTTTTTTCTCCATGATTTTCACAGAAACCAATTTACAGCAGAGATCTTGGGGGGGGAAAGCTGCTAATTCTCCCCATAACAGCCTGCTGCTTTTAAAGGAAATCTTTGTTGTGTCACTCACAAAATCCGCTTTTGTGAGACGGCAAACATTTTCACACTCAAGTCAGGGAGGCATCTTTCTACAAAAGGATCCATTTATTGATATTGATACTTCAAAAAGTAACAATCCAATGCTGTTGGAGCAGCTAAGCGCCTAATCTCAGCATCAGGCTCTGTGATCAGTCATAAGAAAAGGATAGCCTGGGAAGTTAATTTTCTGTTGGGAGTCAAAACAAGGCAGAAAAGCAATAATTTTTCTAAACTTTGGATTGTAAATATTTCATAAATGTTCTGCTCTGAATACATTTCAAGTAGGGCATTAACTAGATCACAAAACAAAACTAAATGAGCAGTGTACAAAATGATTCTCATTTTAGTTGCAAATGAAAAGAGCTAATGTAATTCCGACTCATGTCTTGAAATAATACTCTAGTATCATTGGCACATCATTAAATAACTGTTGACACAAAGCTAAGATTAATGGTTTCATCAATGAGAAACTGAGATATGACTTGAAATTGATACAAGATGTTAAGTCCTTAAATTAAAAGAATCCAAAGATACATACTCTACAGGTTTGTTTCAATAATGAGGTCCTTTGTCTTGTCTGTGACTGAAAGGAGCTTCGGGACTTTGACCTTCACCACTTTATTGTTGCAAAGTCTCTTTTGGAAATGGAGGACAGGCGTGGGTGTGCGAGGAAGAGCAAGGCGGCCATGCAAGCACATCAGACCTGAGCGATCTTAATAAAGCTTCCCTCTATCCACCCTAGAGATCCCCTCACCCCAATTATACGGCTGACACCTCTACCCTCCTCCGTCTCCTCTTGTTTCTCACAACGACCTCCTCCCTCCACTCCCCCCACACCCGTTGCCCACCAGTCAGTTCCCAGCTCTGACCGTGGTTGTCCTTTAACTGAGCTCAAAGCCCGAGAGGCCTGCACAATATCATGCTGCAGGTGGCGTTTATACTTTCCTGTCTGCTGCCTGAGTTGTATCACTTCTTGTATTGACATGAGATTATTCCTGTACTGCCAGGAACTATGCAAACTTCCATTTCTTCCAACAACCCCTCAGAGAGAATCAAGTGAGCAAGTTACTGTCAGAAGATAACATTTTGAAATGCTTCATCAGTATTTCTTGGTTTGGAATTTAAATCTTCTTGTGAAACTTGTGACATGCCAACTGAATCTGAAACAAGAAACTCAGCACAAGCATAATGAAAAGTAAAATGTGTAATTCATTAGAACAAGCTTGGAGGAAGGATATCCTCCAAACTTGCAAGAAACTTTCAGCATTATAAGATTAAAAGGGCCTAGTCAAGCTACAGTTTTTGACACCTACCAAGTTTACCACAGCGGCTAAAACGTTGCCATGATCAGAGTTGTGCACAAACATTAGCTTTTTACAACAAAAGCTTGAACTTCGGGCAGCTCGCTCTGCAACATTAAACTGCACCCTAACCAGCACTTAACTGCAGATCTAAGCTGTGAATTGAACTTTAGTTGTTTTATGATCCAACAGCTAATCCTTTAAGGTAAGCGCTTGGTGACTGCTGTGCATGTGTGTGCTTGTGTTTGCATGCAGACAATGCTCAGACTGTTAAGGACACATTAGTCTTTGTGTGGGTAAGCTGTTAATGATGTATTTCTTTCGTCTCACTTTAAACTGGATTCTCATGCTATAACCATCAAAAACAACAGGTTATGCCATTTTGTTTCTACCAGTGCAGAGCTTTCTGCAGACAGGGAGTGATTCTGGGTGTGGCTTTGCAGATACAAAACCAAGATCATTCTGCAGTAAGTATAACTAAAATAACGGCATATTAATTTACTACAGATGATTCATATTAGCTTATACATCTTATTATGCAAGCACATATGATGCTAATTTTACAAATTACCACAATTTTTAAAATCTTCTAAATTGTGTTTTTGTTTTTTTAAGACAACAGTTAATTCATTTTTAAGACTTAAAAATTATTTGGCAATTTTTAAGTCTTAAAAATTACCACAATTAAATACAGTTTTAGTGGCACATCTTTTAATCAAAATTTCAAACTTATTTGACTTTCTCAAAACTAAAATTATGTCTGTCACACAAACACTCACCTTTCATGTCACCTCAACCGACATTCTCAAAATTACCTCAATTTTATTGTGTAAACTTGCAAAGTTTTCAGAAGGATTTTGAAACAGCCACTGCCAAATTAATACTGTATAATGGATGATTGTGAAATTAGCAACTAAAAGTTTTGATGATTTGCTTTCTGAGGAAAGTAAATGTTCTTCCCAAAAATGTTTTTAAATTAAATCAGGTTACAAAGAGTCACTGATCAGGGAGAAGTGCTTTGAATTTAGTTTCTATAATGAGATGCTTTGGTTTGCATAAGACAAGAAATAATGACTACATGAACACATTTCTGCATAATAATAATTTACACACCCAAGTTGATGTGTGGGGTGTAATATTTTATGGCAGTCTGATCACTCTGTGTCAACAAACTTATACTTTTCCAAAGAAAATTATAGGAAATATATTTAAGTGTTTGTACAAATACAAAGAACTTATAGCAAAGCATAACATTTGTTAAACCAAATAATTAAAACAAATATTCTTGCACATTCATTTTACTAGTCTTGGGTAAATGTGCTGAAAAATACACAGTTTGAGCTACACAATAATCAACAGCATGTGAGTTTGTGGAGCTTTTGTTCTATTTCTTGACAAGTGGTTGCTTCATTCAAAACAAAACAAATTAGATTACAAATCAGGTCTCTTCTGAATAAAATTAGCTGTTCTCCTGATGACCCAACGATACGAGACTATGAACACTTCAATGAGTCCAATAGAAAAACAACTCAAGAGAAACACACAGAATTAGTGCTGATGCTGTATTGTTTCAAAGATATTTCACTGCTAGTGTTAAATTCTATCAAGGTCAGAGCAGGTCTGTGTCTGGCTAACCACCTGCCTTGAGCCTTCCCATGATATCTACTGTCATCTTCTTGGCCCTGTCCTCTGCTGTCCACTCTAAAGTTCAGAAGTTAAATTACAAACCAAACAAAGTGACTTTTCTGTGATTGTTCAAGTTACTGACACATTTCTGCAGCTCTTTCTGTATTGAGACAACAAAGTTCATATTACTGTCAGTCTTCCATTAGAGCATATAAATTCTTAGAGAAGACCAAAGCAGTTTTTTTTAACAAGAACTGAATTGTCAAATATGAAGTAAAATGGTGGAAAGATTGGATTTTTAAAACACTGACATACCAAACCATCAGTTACATTCTTACCATTTAAAGCCATTTCAATGTGATGCTACAGAAAGTGCCAGTCATTTCTCCAGCATAGAGTAGCTTAGAACTTCCCTCTTTCCATCTGCTGCACACAACCGAGCAGAAGAGGTTAAGTGCTTTGGCCCAACAGTACGCACTTCCTCATGGACTTTGACATTGCTCTTCAAAACTATTCCCCCTGCTCTCTGGCTGAAAAACCAGCTTCTGTAAGTTCAGTAGTTGGGGCTATTTTCCACATAAACAAATACACCCACAAAAATCTGACAAATCATGCAAAAGGGGGTGAAAAGTGCATTAGGGTGTTGTAGCAAAACGGGCTGGACGACATGAGGTTGAGAACAATATGACGTAATTTTTATAATGTAACTGCAAAAATGAGAACTGGCTCAACTTTTTCAAATCACTGCTCAAGTAAGGCTGAGTCAGAGCCAGAGTTAAAGTTTTCTCCATCAGTAGGGAGCATAGAGTAGCACAGAACTATCCCTCTTCCACCTGATCAAAATCAAATAAATATAAAAATCAAAACTGAAACATAGACAGAAGTCTTATAATACAGCAGGAAGAATAATTGTTGCTATTCATTTCTAAATTAAATCTTTATTAATGTGAGGCCTCAGTATTTTTACTCAAGGTTATGTTGTGTGAAACTCCAATGAGGCCCGGTTGGAATGCAGTAAAGAAATTCCCATTTGTATCATCTATACATAGACGTATTGATACTATTCAACCACAGAAGTGATTGTTGAGCTGGAATAACTACACAATTCTAAAGAAAATGTTTTTCTGTCTTAAGTTGCAGTGGACTTGTCATGCACTTACTCTGACACTGCTTACTCTGTGCAATGAACAAACCGTCCATGATTCATTCTCTAACATACCAAGAAAAGGCAAATTAATTAATCCAACACATCAAAAAACACAAATACGGGAAACTCCACATCAAATCAAACTCTGTTCATATACATGAGCATTAGAACTCATGTTGGACCCCCTACACAGTATTAGAATTAAGTTTTTTATGAAGGTAATGCACATTATAAAACTCTTTGCTGAGCAAGAAGTAAAATACTTTCCTACTTATGTACACTTTTTAAAACTATTCTACACCATTGAGTTGAAAGTTTGAATGCTATACTTAGTGTATAGTTTCTAATGATTTTTTTTGTTTTTGTATATTCACCTTTGTATGAGTCTGCTGCTATGCCTGAATTTCCCCACCGAGGAACAATAAAGAACAATTCAAGTACATTCTATTCTATAAGTTTGTCCTTGCACAGAGGACAAACAATATAGGATGATAAAAATATTAAAAATGTTATTAACAGGAAAATCAATGATTTATTTTGAAAAGCTGCCAACTCCAGCGATTCTGTAAAGCATCCATTAATTAAGCCATTTCTGTAATGTCTTTAGGGAGCGACTCTCTCTCCTTTGTATTATATGCAATTTAATCTAATCTCTAGCTTTTAATTATACAACATTTTCCAGAGTAGCAACAGTCCTTACCTTACAGCTTCAAAACAGTCTGCTGACTGCAGCGATCCTGCAGACAGGGTTGGAAAAGGCTTCAGCTGCAGCTGTCTCTGAATCTGGATGAAACAAAAAGAAAAAAAAAATGATGAGCATTACATTCGAGTATCACAGACATAATACTGAGCAGCTTGCAACTGAAGCCACCTCATACTCTGAATACAGTCATATTTTATTTTTCATCAAAGGATGCCAAGTCCAGCAATGAATAACAATGAAAACCTATGAAGATCTATCAGAACATGTTATAAGTAAAATGCCTTGAAGAGCCATGTTAACGTGAAGCAACCAGCCTAAAGCCCAGTGGAAAACGCATGTTTTGAGATGCAGAATGCATTTGCAATAAGTGAACAAAATCTTTCGACAAATCCCACAGCTCAAACTAGCCAATTGTGATGATAGCATCTCAGCTCACAATCTGCTCTGGCAATCTGCTCCAAGAAAAATGTCTTCACCTTGCCAAAACTCAAACCTAAGAAAAAAAACAAAAAAACAAAGACTCCTACAGTAAGATGTAACCAATAACATGGTAACTCTTAAACAGCCAGCATCTACTCCTAATACGTTTTCAGCTGAATTTCTGGCAACATCATGAGAAAGATTAGCACACATGTGGGCAGTTTGCTGTAAGGATGACCGCTGCTCCACACATAAAAATAATGTTTACATTTACTGTCCAATATTCCACGGATTCTTTAGCACAATATCTACAAACATGATTGCACACATAGTACATGAAAAATAAGTATCAATACCAATGTTTGTGTTTACCCTGAATAAGCAAAAATGCAGAAAAGGTTTAAAAGGGTTAAGTTATTGCAATAAAAGAAATACAAACATGCATTTTTGCATGTTTGTAAAAATGCATGTTTTTATGCTTTTATGCTTTTTGGCTTTTTCATAAGCCAAAACGCCTATTTATAATGCAAAAGCAATCACAATTACATGTCTATAAACCTAAGCATCTACTTCATATATTCTCAAAGAGAAAAACTGTTGGCCATGTTAACATAGTTTTCTGCAGATGTTGTAATAAGTAATAGCATTCTCAAAGCCAAACTTTGATACAATATTTTCAAAAAGGACATTTTAAGTACCTTTGAGCCCTGAAACCTTCAGAGAGGCAGCAACTTCACAACTATTAAACCGTCCAGCTGGCTGTCACTTACTGGTGATGGTTCAGTTGAGATTACAGCAAAGTCGGTTCAAAGGCTTGTTTTTCCTTCTTCACTTTCTCTTTCAACTTCTTTTTCCTTTTCTTTTTTTTTTTTTTTTTTATTACAAGAGGCCCAGAAAAGCCCCAGATAGAAAGCACAAGCGTGTTTTGTTTATCAGTAATAGTTTATCCTGGGTAATTTGATACTATTAGGCATGCGGTCATTATTTTCTTGTTTCAACAGTTCAGGGTGTCTGTTCACCATCTATGGCAACAAGCAGTACAAGCTGGAAAGAAACAATATATATATATATTTTTTAAAAAACAACATCAAAAAGGCAGATAAGGCCTTGTGCAAAACAACGCCTGTGCCAGCTCGACAAAAGGTCCAGACTGCACTATCTCTGAAACATTTTCAGTCTCCAGACTGAAAATTGCCCTTAAATACAACTAGATGGATTTAATATGAGTCCTTTGTGGCGCACTTCAGAAGGTCTGTTGACGTGGATCAGGCCATATGCTAGATTCACACAAGTATTCATCCAAAAGATAAGGAGAAGGTAATTGGTACATTTTTGGGAAATACTGGACATCACAAACCGCTCACATTTCTAAAGCACTGTCAGACAATAGTGGGGAGATGCAGACAGTTTGTCATTAAAAGCCCAGTTTATTGGCAATGGTTTTCATTGTTTCCGGTCAACAAGCATAAGAAAACAACATGCAGTCATCCAAATGGAGGGAAGAAATAATTACTTTGATAACCTTTGAAGACCTTTTGAATGAACTGAAAGAGCCTGGATGGAGGGGCCTGGTTAGCGTCAAGATACTCTCTTCTTCCACACCCTCCCTCCCATACTGCTTAGCCTGGCAACATCTACTTATCCTACTGAACTAGACTAAACACCAGTAATCTACAGACAGACTTGAAGGTGCATGATAAGGGATAAGAGTTAGTGGAATAAATGTGTAGAACAGTTTTTAAAAAGGTTCTGCCTTCAAAAAAAAAAAAAAAAAGGAAAAAAGAACTACAGTTGGTAAGGTACAAGTGGTATTTCTGTTAAGCACTCAACTACAGTTTGGAGCTTGTTAATGTATTGGCCATACCAATAAAGCAACATCGGTATTGGCCAATTTTATTAATACCAGCCTAGTTTCACTTATTGGTCCAATACCAATATGTTAAAAAGGTGAATCATCAATGCTTATTTCCATTTTATTGTCATTTATGTTTCAGGAGAGAGAAAGGGGGGAGTTAGTTATGTGGCATTTGTTTAGTCGTGACGGTGATTGTGATGTGGTGCAGGATGTGGGGGTGTTTAAAAGAAACAAACAAAGCAATGTAGGTGATGTGGTGGCTTTCAGTAAATATTGGTTATTGCCCCTAACAGTAGCAATAAATTCAGAAATGAAATCCGCCCAAATTTTAATATCGGTGCATCTGTTTTGGCTACTTTAGCAGAAAGCTAAACTAATTACACAACTGATCTCAGTTTGTCAGTGTAACAAACCAGACACTGCTCAGACATGAACTTTAACCTAAAGAGTTGTCTTTGTGTAGGGCACTTCAAAAACAGCCTTGTAACAAGTTTAGCCAAAGAACACCTATCCATGCCAAAGACATGGATAGATCTCTGGCCAGGATTTCAAAATAAGAAAAATTGCTGATGAACAAGTCTTACAAAATATGGCATGCAGTGTCTCTTAAATATAACTTAGCAAAAGGTTTCAATTGGTGAAATCTTAGCTTGGCTAATTTTGCAATCCAGAAAGCTTTGAAATAATCATTAAATAACTTATGTTGATTATTGATTGTGTTCAAACTTAAAATGTGATTTCTGTGTTTCATTCAGGGAAGTAATAAAATGCTTGAGGTGAGAGGATAAGAAAGGAATGTGGAAGCCTCTTTTAACAGATTGTTAATGTATCTATGATGCTTAGTAGAGTCTCTGATGCCCAAAGATAAATGTTGTTTACAGATAGAATGTGGAAACTACGGTCTTCTTCAGCTGCACATGGGAATTCACCGAGATAATTACTGGGTTCACCCAAATTAAATAGTCATAACAAAAAGCAGCCAAATGATTCCACAATTCTTTTAAAACATTTTTCCTGAGATTTCTGTTTCAATATTTCATGATTTTGAGGCCAAAATATTACACTGACTTTGTCCATTACACCCACCAGAAATGGATTTATTTTAACCCTATGTAAATAACTGTCAGTTTGCCATTCTTGCATGCTATATATTCAGCCTGACAAGAAAACAAGCTTTGAATTGAATGGAAAAAATATATATATTAAAGAGCAGAAACAAGACTTAAAACAACTTACAGGCTTTTAGGTTACTGATCATCTAAACTCATCAAGTAGTTGGAATTTTGCTGATGGAAAATTTGGACCAAGCTCTGTCCAATACTGAAATTGTGACATCATGTCAGTCCAGTAACTCAATTACAACATGTTTGCGCTCAAAGACAAAACGCCTGGATCTTCTTTGGTATGACATACCACAAATTGCATGTTGTGTAACTGAAATAAAAAAAATGTAAATGTAATATTTCTAGCATATGATGTATTCAAATGAGCTTAAACTACACGTATCCATAGTGATTAAAATTTGAGAAAAATAAACATCTACAGAAGAAACCAAGTTTATTGCATATTTAACTGAGGATTCTGTGTAAAGTATAGATAACTGTTGTTCCAAAAGATCATGTGAAAGCTTCTCACATTCACTCAGCTGATATTGAAACGCATCCATTCTTCGTCTTCCAGTTCTCTAAACCATGTTTCTAGACGAAAACCCCAACTTCCTTCTTCTCAGATACTTTATAGGGATAACTAACAAAAATGCTCATTGAATATTTGTGATTTTTAATTATGACTGCTATTTAGTTATCCCATGAGTCCCATTTTGATTTCTTTGAACTGTGCTAAAGAAATGATTGATATAATAGTCATTGGCCAGCCCGGGCTTGTGTTTAAACAAGTAATAAATCCTCCAGAGGAACTTTGTAGTGTAGCCTCTTCTGTCTCCCGCCAAATGACAAACAGACCCCACTCATGCCCTCTCTCCACTCAGCTGTCTGTTAAGCGAAAACATGTGGTCTGGTATCTTGTTTCAGGCAAAGTGAAAACACACACCCACTGAGGTTTACAGTGGAGCAGAAAAGTCAAACAAGTTGCGACCAGGAGCGTTTCCTGTCTTTGTCAAAACTCCCTTATTCCACGTCTCCACAGGGGGTGAGCATAAGAGGTTTGACTCCACCCCCCACCGTCCCACCCTGGTGCAGACTGCAGAAAAATCAATCAGTATTCAGGTCATGCCACCACCCTTAACACAAGACCTCTGAACCCAGCGGGGATCTCCTTGGAGGAAGGGATAGGGATTTGTCTGTTGTGCCGGTGTCTGCTCCGTGTCCAACACTAACAAAGTTCTCGTGTTGAGGAGAGGAGTGCAGCCTGACCCTGTCCACCTACGACACAATAAATCCAGCTCAGGAGTTCAAGGTGGGCTGACCTGTAGCTGACCCCATCTCTGGAAAAACGTGGAGACTTTCCGCCGTTTTTTTTTTTTTTTGGCTCAAGGGAAAAAGGCAGGATGTGCTCAGGTTTTGTGGGCATCGCCAGTGTGCAAATGAATACATTTACTCATTCAAGTTTCAATTCCCATCCAAACTGTTGGGAAGCCTTCTTTCCATCATGGAAACTGGATGGGGGGCAGAATTAGCATAGCATAATTACACTGGGGAAAGATCCAGGCTCCAAGGAGCAAGACATAACCTGTAATTTGCCATTGTGCTCCCTATGCAATTGACACTCATTCTATGACACTGGAGATAAATGTCGGAATTCAGGCTGATAGTTTAACCGATGGTGCATTTGGAATGATAATAACCAGGGTCTTGAACATGTTCAATCTGATGAGCAGTCCAGCAACAGCTCTCCACCACTTTTTCAACCCTCTTTGGGGTATTATCATGGTAATCTAAAGAAGAACCCAGAAAAAAAGTAAGTTTCTGTGAAAGAGGATATTTAATGAGAAGCAAGGTCCTCTGAAACTCTGAGGACACAAAAGAGGGTATTTTCAACCAGCTGTGCCTGAGCAAAGCAGGTGACAAATGGACACAGACATTACGCTGGGTGCTTAATTAAAAGGACATAGCCTAATTAAATAGATCTTCCTGCTGAATAGACCGCCTCAGTTCAGTAAATGACCTGTGTCTCCTGCACATGTCGGGCACAGACCAGTTAGTCTGTTTGTACTCTTTGACATGTTTCATTTTCACATCAGAAGGGCTGAAGCGGTAAATACTAAAGTGGATCATGTTGCAGGAAGAGCAGCAGATCATTGTGGGGGTGCTGGTTTAAGTTCATAGACTGATAGTTTCCTTTAAAACAGTCAATGACATTTTTATGACATCAAATTCACTAAAAAGCAAAACAACATCCACTCACACTGCATTAGTATCACATGTTCCACATTAGTATTGTAATTGTGCCCCACTTAAATCACTCACCAGGGACTTTGGACACTGTATCATCTCCGAGCCATTTTTCTTAACAATAAATATTTTCTCTCCGGCAGAAAAAGCATAGGGTTAACAAGGTTAAAAAGTTTATGTATTTTAGCAGCGCTTTTTCATTTTGTTTAAAACATAGCTCTGTCTCAACATAGATGATTTAAAGAAACTCACATTTTGCTACTTGAACCAGTGTTCATCTGAAGCAGTTTGGTGAAGTTATAGACAAGGGGTGCCCAAAGTCGGTCCTCGAGGGCCGGCATCCTGCATGTTTTAGTTCTCTCCCTGGTTTAAAGGACCTGGATCCAATGATAGCTCGTTAGAAGGCCTAAGAAGAACATTGACATGCTGAAAAGGTTGTTCGGTACTACCAGGGAGAGAATTAAAACATCCAGGATGCCGGCCCTCAAGGACCGACTTTGGGCACCACTGATCAGCAAGTTTGCTTTCCTAGTTTTAATTTGGCAATATTTCAGTAAGGTTACAGGTAATAGAAAGAACACGCTTCTTTTCCATGATCTATGCATCTTTGTTTTTTACTTCACAATCACTGGTATTTCAGCTGCTCTCTACATAGCAAGAGGTAAGAATAGATCCACATAAAGGCAGGCAGTGAGTAGCACTGAAAAATCACTTTAAATTGCAAATTTCAAGGGAAAACCTAGAACTTCTAAATTAAGTAGATTTTTAGGGGTTTAAAAGGCTGAAGCAAATTAAAAGAATGAAAGCACTTCAGTTTGGATGACGATAAAGAGGACTGTATGGTATGCAGGTTTCACTGCAAATTCACGCGCCATGCATTACATAAGGCAGGGGTCTCAAACTCCAGGCCTCGAGGGCCGCGTGTCCAGCAGTTTTTATATGTGCCACAGGTACAAAACACTGGAATGAAATGGCTTAATGACCTCCTCCTTGTGTAGATCAGTTCTCCAGAGCCTTAATGACCTAATTATTCTGTTCAGGTGTGGTGCAGCAGAG
Source organism: Xiphophorus maculatus (assembly GCF_002775205.1). Classification (NCBI taxonomy): domain Eukaryota; kingdom Metazoa; phylum Chordata; class Actinopteri; order Cyprinodontiformes; family Poeciliidae; genus Xiphophorus; species Xiphophorus maculatus. The sequence goes on from NC_036445.1 coordinate 9,393,036, forward strand.
GTACATCTAAAAGTTGCAGGCCTGCGGCCCTCGAGGACTGGAGTTTGAGACCCCAGACATAGGGGTTATGAGTCAGAATAATAAATAACAACTGTAAGATTTTTTTTTCTGCTAAATGAAGTCAGAGGTTAGCAAAGTCTTCTATATTTTCTTCTTTTTCTCATTTTACTGACTAGTGCTGTGCCTCTGTGTTAATGAACACAATTATTTTAGTTTAGCTCCAATTCAATCACATTTTACATTCCAAATGCTCAAGCTTAATGCATAAATAATATCTGCATTATTTTTTATTTATTTGTGTTGTGCTGCGTTGGCACTTAAGATGTATAATTCAAAGCTTAAAGTGCAAAACATTGTTTACATTTCTTTGCGTTTTATGCAAAGAAGGTTTATTGTAAAAGAAGGTCTATGGTATTTATGTTAATGCACTACACTATACAATGATCTGACAACTTTAATTTATTCGTTTTTTTGTTTAAATTTGGCCTATGAATTTTATTCCTAACAAAAAAATTAACCTGACAGATATAAACGGAAGAGCTCTGACACCTAATTATCTACATCAACTGTTTTGGTTTTTAATAAAACTCAGTTAGCCAGAACCCGATTTAAATTTACAGGTGTGGTGAAGAAATAAAAATAAAACAGCTTTCATGTGCATCAAATTAAATCTCCACACTTACAGCTTTGCACTGTGTGTGAGTGGGAGTGTGTGTCAAAATCTGTATTGTTGTAATCTCTGCTACATAGTGCACAATGTGGACAATCCTACAGCTCTTTGAACATATCTGAGTGCACTCTGCCAGCTAACATGAGGCCCTGTGAGTGGATCTCTATCTCCTATTCCACACTGAAAATTACATCAGTCAGAGACCATGGTGAACTGAGAAGAGTGATAGTGGTTTGAAAATATTAGTTATGCCTGCAGAACAAAATGTTGAATTAAGAAAAATGACCAAGCAACAACGTGAGCTTTTATAAATTTCCTATTTCAAAGATCTCACTGGTACATCATGTTCAAGACTTCTGGTCAAATTCTGAAAGCATATAAAGAAATAACTGTCCAGCAACCAAAAAAAAAAAAAAAAAACTGTTTTAAGGCTTTGGATCAGGCAGGACTTTAGAGCTTTGAAAACAACTCACACAAGGAGCAAAAGGAAACTATGACATTTAGTTTAACCAAGGTTTTAATTTGCAGTATGCTGACATGGCGCTGTTTTTACATCAAGAGGATATTAAACTATATCTTGATGACAAACTTAAGAAAAAGTAGAACATAAGAACGAACCAAAAAAGATGTTTAGAGCTTAACTGACTTGGATGTAAAACTGGGTTTTAAAAAACAGCAGTCAAGAAAATAACTACAAAAAATAATAATAATAATCCTGCAGAAAGGTTTTTAAAAATTAGCCTCAAACTATAAAGTCCTGTGAACTGTCTTTCTGTCCAAGTCTTTAAACTGGACTTTGACATTTTATTCTCCTGGTACCTGAAGCCACAGGTCGACACTAGTGCACAAGGTTTCGCTGGAGGGCTACTGTCAGTCTCAGACATGGCCAGAGTGTGAATGTGTGTTTGCACCCTTATTCTTGTCACATTCTCCCATCATTTACTTGTGACTTTAAGGCAATAGTGTGGTCTGAGTTTTTCTGTATACACAGATGGTATTCTTCCTGTCAATCACCAGAAACTAACCCCTCAGGGACAGATTAAGGGAAGTGGGAAAATGTAGGAGGCAATGAGGAGGGAAAGATCAAACCGAAAAAAACAAGAAAAGTAAATCCATACCCTGGAAAATGCAGTCATCTTGCATGACTTAACAAGATGTGTTTTGTTGTGTTTATTCATCTTCTCTGTATGAAAACAAGCTTCCACCCTCACAGTAAATTAATGATCATGTTTTGTTACATGAAGCAGTCATCCACATCACTGCAGGAGCACACAGACAAACACACTTATGTTGAATTATCTGCAATTACTCTGAACCTGTTTAAATGTTTGGAGCTTCACAGTTTGACTCCAATTTAGTTTCATGAAAAACAACTTGACCATTGTCACAGTCAGTTGTTATCCAACCTTTAGTAACATTGTTTCCCATTACATTCCATAAAAACATTCACCAGAAACCAAATATCCATGAAAACAACCATCACTAGTATTTTGAGAATTAGCTTTAGCACAAGATTTGCAACTTTAGATATTAGGATAGTACCTTGAAATGTCCCCACTGAACTGAATTATTCTACCCAGGTTATAGATTGAATAAAAAAGTGTATGAATTGTGAATCCATCAACATGTGCGTCATCCAGTGAGCTGAAAGTTAAGAAATTGACAAAGTTTTAATTTCAGTTCAAACATCTTTACCATAAAGCAGATCGTTTTCCATTTTTAAAATGTTGGTTTTGTTTTTCTTCCTCTGTGGAGAACAGTTTAAAAACTCTCCTAGTGCAATATGAGGAGCTAATTTTAAACTGACTTCAAGAAAGCAATCTCCCCCCACACACATCCTCATGCATAGCTGCAGGGGTGAGTCAACACTTGGTTAATAAACCTACACACACATACACACCCCCCACGCGCACACACACGCCCACACCCACACACACATTACTGGAAAGGGAAGAGTTTCAGAGTACATGAGAAGAGGAGGGGATGGTATGTTTTACTCACATTGGACCACTGCCCAGTTTGGATTCAAATGACATTAACTGAACCCCATCCCTACCCCCGATAGCCCCACTAAAGACCGTTTTAAAAATAGCCTCAGTTTGATGGAAACCAGCCTGTAGTTCTGGGAAATGAAGGAAAATGACCACAGCATGTGTAGGAGCGTAGACTTATCTAGTAGACAGCATCCAAATCAAATATTCCCTGCACATATGGTGAACACCAATTTTTTTTTATTTTAATTACTAATTAAAAAAAAAAAAAAAAAACTGAAAAAACCTGACTGAGGTAGGTTAAAATTAAACTTCCTAGATTAATTTTCATTTCTGAGTGTAACATGTTCTAGGAGAGATCAAAATCTTTTGAGAATTGCTCTCAGAAAAATTAACCACAATAAAGCCAATAAATTCAAATAGATCTAATGAAAAAGGCTGGGAATCATGTCTGAATTTCTACTGGTCTTGAGAATTGGGAGATCAAGTACAGGCATCATGTTACACTGCTTAGAGAGGAGCATTTAATTTTTGAAAGACATCTGAAAACTCTTTGGGAGGGTTGAGGGGGTTGGGGGGTCTGCATACTTAAATTAAAGATATGAATACCTGTCTGCTAAATGTGTGGGCAGCAAGGGTGGGATATAATGGGATCTTACCAGGTGAACCAAGCAGCTTTGAATAAATATGACAAAATAAAAGAAGTCCTTATCTTAGGTTTTTAATTTCCTGCTTCATTTCACCTTTCAGGGCTGTAAAAATTCCCATTTCACAATAATCAACAATAATGCATGGCCATAACTCAGAATTACTTTTATAGTAACAAATCAGCAGACCTGCCCTGCTTTGCATAATAAACCTAAATGCTTTAGACAAGACGGAAACCAGAAACCTGACAAGAAAATATTGCTAAATTTTGCAGCATCACTATAGAAAAAAAACATTTTCATCTCACTCTGTTCTGTAAACAGCTAATGACATTTCCATACCAAAGTAAATCTATAGCTATTCAGCAAAATACATAATAACTTAATTATTTAGGAATTTGTCATACTAATTACTTAGACCTTTATTCACAAGCTATCTCCACCTACAAAAGAATGGTCTTATTCTTGAGTCCTGATTTTTTTCCAGTAGTTGTGTCTTCATTTGAGTTACCAATAACTTAAAAAGTATCTAAAAGTATAAGGATTATTTACTTATCAGTGAACGACTTCAACATCAAAATCTACAATGAACTTGTTTTAAACCATAATACAATAAATGCTAATCATCACGTATGATTTGTTTTTTGTTCTCCGTTTACACAGCTAATTAATGAAGTTTTTCTTAAAGGGTGTAATCAATGTCTGTATGTACTGTTACTTTTGTCACTAATCAGTGGGTAGAATATGTAGAAAAAGTGGAAGATTTTATAAAATCAGTTGTTTTTATTTATTTTTTATTTTTATTTGAATCAAAATATTCTCCTTAAAACTGTGTTGTGTCATCAGCTGAATAAAACCAAAGGAGGCAGCAATCATCATAGAAAGAAAAAGAAATATTTTGATTTTTGGAGTTGTCTCACAAAAAGACAGAACTGAGTTCCTGTCATAATGTTTTGATATTTCAGGAATTAAAAAGCTGAGGATGAAAGAAGAAAAAGAGGAAGAGGCCCTAATTTTGTCCCTGATTGGTGAAGTTAATGCTCCTGGTTCCAAGAAACAGATTCCTGACAAAGATTCCCAAAATATCTGCATGAACACAACCCTTTAGATAGAAGCTATTTTCTTATCTCCAAGCTGCACAAAGCAGCAGTTCAGGCATGCAGCCACCTTCTAAATTTGAAACTACAAATCTCACAGTCTGGCTAGAAAGTTTTAACACCTAACTGAGAGCAAATAAAACAAAAAAAATATTGATGACGCTTACAGATGTATCAATCAGGCATTTCTGGCCAATATTTCTGGTTTTATTTGATGTTTGACTTCATGATTTCCATATTAAAACAAACTACTCCTCTCACGTGTGGAGACCCCCAAGGATCCGTCTATAGTCCACTTCTATTTTCCCTACCTAAAGTTCCATTTTATTAACTTTTAAAGATCCATCAAATTTCAATCCAGCTGTGCTGACCACTAGAAGATCCATCTTCTCCCTCAAAATGGTAATATCCCAAAATAATAAAAGCAGAACCAAAATTGTACTGAACTGCGATTTTGGTTTGCAGTGTAATCAATTTAATAAACATGAAAGAAAATTCCTTTTTTAATATCTCATAAATCTGATCAAGAAAAACTGACCATTTAAATCAATCTCAGCTTGATTGGTGCATCACCAACGATAATCAGTATGTTCCAAATCATTGTGACATGCAGCATAAAAAAGCTAAGCTAAATGTTCACACAGAGTGCATGCACCTAATAAAAGAGATGGTGAAGACCTGCTGGTGACTGGTAGGTCTCTGCAGCAAAATAACCTCTGGCACAAAGATGGATGGTTACATTTCCTCCAGAAGAAACAGCAGTTTGTTAAAGGGGGGGGAAGAAAGAGAGTAACAGGGCTGTTAGTACAAAGTTGTGATAGCCACAGCAGCTGAACTGGCAAAGAAAATAACTTCACTAACAGAAAAGAAAACTTCACAAATTGAAAATCCAAGAAAAAGGATCGTTACTGTGCCGCCCACACTGTTTGATTGAGAGCCAATCTCAGTGAAATGAAGCGCAGAAAAACACTCAGCAATAAGGATGGAAATGAGCGCTAAAAAAAGTATGATGCACTGAAACTAATATGCTGTGAAAAAAAGTTGTTAGAAATATACTGTTTTTTTTTCATACAGTGCTGCGTACATAAAAAGCAAATTCACAAATTAGACAAAAGATGGAAATAGCATGCAGAACAGAAGACAAAAGATAGGAAAAGACTAAAGTTCAGTGTTGACAATGTGGGCCTTTACAGTGTCTAATTGTTATTTATTAGTAATTAAAAATATGTGCTTCAGTGTTATGCAAAAGTACCGATTCTCTAAACGTTTTGTCCTTTAGACACATTATGTCGTTTGCTACTTTGTGTTGTTCTGAAACAAACAATTCAACAAAAATACATGGACATTTTTTATTTTAATGTGGCAAAGTGTAAAAATATCCCACTTTGCAAAAATCCCACTTTTGCATTGGAAATGTGACATACATGTGAGCTCCGATCTGGGTTTTCTCTGTTTATTGATTTCACAAGCTAAAAAGAAAACATGGATTCTTTGCTCTGATCTGCAGATAAAGATGATATTACAGAAACAGTGATGGAATGTTTAGCAATGAACAAAAACCTTCCAAATATGGTATGACACAACATGAAGTTCCTCAAATAGCTGCAGATAAGATGTCTTAAACTTCCAACGTGTACAGACAACCCTGCTGTGATTCCATCATGAGTAAGACTACTCAGTAATTCTCATTGATAAGAGTAGCTGAAGGGAACAGTGATTCAACTTGCTATACAGTAAATGACCTGTGATTAAGAACAAACTGGCTGTTTATACACAACCAGGTTGCAAAAAGCATTTTTAATTAACAGAGAATATCTACAGAACAGATCATTAGCAGGAATTCATGGATCAAGGTTATTAATAAACACACCTTTCCTGAGCTCAGATGTTTCCCATCATTAAACAAAGAAGTGGAATGGGATTTTTTGTTCTTGCACTTTAAATGAGCAATTAAATCTGGTGTGATTTCTTAATTATCCTTACATGAGAAGATTATATTTATGCTACACAGAGGAAGATTTTCAGATACAAATAAGTACAAGCTGTATGGAGGAACAGTTGTAGCATGGTTGCCTTGCAGAACCAAAGTCTTGGGTCTCAGCCCCAGCTGTTGACTCTTTTGTGGTGTTTGCATGTTCTTCCTCTGCATGGGGATTTTTTGTCCACGTTGTATTTCCATTTTTGCTCCAAAACCTGGCAAAATTAGAATGCCACGCCGTAGGTAAGGGTATACCTTGACTCTTGCTTACTGCTCGAGATAGGAAACAGCACCTCATCAAGCCTGCAAGGATTAAGTGGTTCAAACAAGTTGGTGGATTCTTTCAATGCTACTTAGTGCATAGCATGTGCATCTTTTGAAGCACATGATTCAAGGGGTGTGAAAGAGTGGGTAATCTCTTTAACAGGGACAACTGACTAGGGAGTGTTAAAGACAAAGCCATGAGTCAAGATTGGCTCTAACTTCATGCCAAAACCAGGCATGTCTAAACATTTACGTGAGACAAAGGAGAACAGCCACTTTGAAAATTCATGCAGCATTGCAGTTTTTAATTCTTAAATTTTATTGGCCAGGAGCCCCTCTCAGCCATAGAAATATAAATCTTGGGGAATCTGCTGATTTTGCGAGCTTTGGGTTATATGTTCCCCTCTAATAGCTGGACTTCATCCACTGTGCTCCATTAAGCACATAACCAAACAGTTGTGAAGTGTTTCTGCTCACTGCTTGTGGCCTTGGTGGGTTGGCAAGAAAAACCCAAGTCCATGTTTGACAAGGGGTTAATGTTTCAGAAGAACAGGCTGGAGAAACCACAAAAAGACAGCCAGTCTGGATGAACGGACGGGGGCTGTCACTTGTCCATTTTGTGGTCCACCACGTCCCGCCTCTTTTTCTATCTCACCCCTCTAGCCTTTCACTGAACTCTGAAGCTTCCCTACCGTAATTTACACGCTCATCAGCTCGACTGTAATTTCCAGTGCAGGAGGAACCCACACCAGGACCACAGGAGGGATAAAGCTACACGCCTGTTTTTGGAATCAAGTGTAATTACAATTCTGCCAAGGCTTTGGATCGCACCAAAGGGAGGGATGACTGTTGGCACTGTTTTCACTTTAACTTCCAGCAGTCTGAACCAATAACAGGGAAGCAGATGCAACAAAACTGGCACCAATCTATGACATCGGTGCCAAAGGCAATCTATAAATGAACTTTAAAAATCAGGCATACCAATATACCTGGGAGATTGAGAGCACCAACTCAGCGAAACAGAAAATGTAACTCCAAGGCAAAGAAGAGAAGTTTCTTCCTCTCCAATCCAGGAGCACAAAAAAAACACATTCAGAAAGGGCAATGATGGAAGAGCCACATGCCATGCTGCATAAGGTATGAGACTGTGCATTTGTTACACCTGATGCAACATGTTAATGTGATTTCTTACCAGCTGTGGCCACAACAGGGCCAGACCTTGAGGCCAAGGCCCGGTGGTCTCAGCAGATAGCCCGGACTGGCCTGTGCTGTGTCAGGCTGGGATTATGGATGGCAGGGAGCTTGCAGGGCTGACAGGTAATAATTCACTCCCCAGGGGTCCCACACCCTTCACTGGTTACAACACAACCAGCCAGGAAAGGGTGGAGGTGCTGAGAGGGAGAAAAATAAAAAAAACCTTGAAGTGCACATCCCCATAACCCACCCACTTTCTCTCATTCCTCCCATGCCCTTCAAGAAGCAAGACTCTCCCTGGCAGCACAGTTGCCACGGGTAACCAGCCATTATCAAAATGAAATATGAGGTGTCACAGACCAGTGCCGCTCTCAGGTGCAGGGCCAAACAAAGTCCCATATGTTGTGGATGGGAAGGGGGGCTGGGTTAACTGTTGCTTCCTGAAGCACGGTATTGCACCAACCCATTCTTTAGACATCAGCTGTTACAGATGGTGCTCGGAGATATGAGACACTTCAGACAAATCACTGTTGTTAAGGTGGCACGACAACAGCCTGAAATCTATCATGCAACGCCCTCAAGTTCTTCTGAGCACAGAATGGGGGAAATGGCGGATGAGTGCAGCTATTCGGCAACTTCAAGAGCGCCTGGGGAGAAAATGTAAAGTGTCTTCATCCATTGCACTGAAATATAGCTTTTTTTCCTTTTTGACCGATCAAAGCTGCAAAATAAGTTAGAGTGTTCGCTTTATATCCATAGACACGGTTACTGAACACTTCATCTTGACATGAAAATAGTCAAACTGAATGTCCCCCAAGGGCCGGAGCTCTCAGCCTCCGGTTAGAAGCCTATTTCAACCATCATTACCCTGAGGACCATTAGGAGGATGCCATCCGCACATATAGGGTCCGTCATTTCAAACTCAAAGCAAACGATAAAATGGAAATCGGAAATAAAATTACACACTGGGCTAAATGCACCATTAACCACGCTAACTAAGCGACAAACCTATCAGGGCTCGGGGAACGAGGACTGGATGAAGAGAAAGCAATTCTGAGCAGTGATGAGGAATGAATGCAATGCTGGGCACTTGGCACTTTCTCACATTTATGACCAACTCATTTGTCAGCAGAAACAAATTTTCCCTAATGATTATGTGTATAAGCAGCGGAAAAAACAAACAGGGGCCGCCTTATGCCGAGTCTTGACAACTACCTCAAACGAGGGCTGAATGTAGATGTGTCTGCACTATTCATAGTGCGAGTGGGAGCACAGACAGACCTGCTGGTAGAGAATCGGGCCACACAGGAGCATCCCACTCGCCCTGCACGGAAGCAGCACTCCTACTTGTCAGCACACCAGCTGCATGTCAAATAGAATAACCTGAAACCACACTGCAATACTCTGGAAGCAGCAAAGAGTGCAAAGTCATTGTACAAGTGTGGTAAGAAAACCGCAAGCCATAAGTGCCACCACCCTTTCCCCATCCTGCAAAGTCATTGCAGCAGCTGAGAGGATGGGGACAAAGCTAAACCAAAGAAAGTCACAAGATTTGACCACATGGACAGCACTTAAACATCTGACCAGATAATCAAAACAAAGGAGCATTCAGAATCGGCAAATAACCCAGCGAAATCAGGGCAAAGCTGAACTGACTTTTTTTTTTTTATTCTCGGAAAACTTTTGCAAGGAGAGGACTAGTTTGAGTCAGAAAAATGAGGCAAATAGGGGGGGGGAAGTAGTCAAGACGATTGTTCCTGTTGTGCAGGGTGAGATATATTTACTGTTCAATTGTTCTTAGCCTCAGCTGAAACTAAAAACCCACAGAGGGAGATGAGACACCTAATGCACAACAGGCTGAGACAAAACAAATACCCGTATTTCTGCAGAGAAGCAACTCCGAGGCATCTATTTCAAGGTAAATAACCACCAGCCGCTTAGCGGTGGAAAAAAAATAGGGGTGAAAAAAATATTCTAAATCTGTGTGTATTTTAGCGATATCCAACACAGGTTGATGTTAAACTCTGCGTGCAGAAGCAGAAACCTGTTAGATTAGAACAATGAGCTCATCGCTTCCCCCAGAGATTCTGGCATCGAGACTAAACTGCAGCTGGAGTAAGGATGATTTAAGAGGCAAAATATAGACGAGGTGGGAGGGAAAGGTTCGCTTACAATACAATATAAAACACTTATGCAATGAGCGCGTCCTGCCAGACTGATTTGTTTACCTCACCTTTTTTTATTGTCAGTGCACTGGTTTGCACAAGTTAAAGCTTTCTCTTGGGAACAAGCGGCTGTTTGGATGAAAACTGTTTCCCAGACAAAAGGTCAATCACTGAGATCTGGTGGCAATAACTTGCAGAGACTACTGCTGCCATAACATGGTGGACTAAGAAAAATAAATGCACACACATACACACACACACACAAAAAAACCCATCTCTTACAAAATTATTAAAGAAGATTACAAAAGTCCACCCGACTCCAGTTATGAGAAGCTTGCATCAATTCTGTAATTCAGTCTGAGCGCAAAGAATGACTGGACCGCTGGGGGAAAAATAAAATAAGAAAGGCTATAACTTGGCGAGAGTTCAAAAACAATTTAGAATTGTTATGTTGTTCATTAGCAGTTAACGCTGCTGCTGTAACATCTCTTCTGTGCAAAGTTAAGAGCATCCTCAGAGTCTTAATGAGCAAAGTCAGCACAGCTGAGACAGCACCGCTCAGTCCGCAACTAGAAAAGCAGGCAGTTCTTACCTTATTGTTTCCACGGCACTTCCACTGTAGCAAAATGTATCTAGCAGTCTTTCTATTCGGTCGCAGGGACAAGACAAAAACAAAAAACGAAGAGTTGTTAGTGTACAAGCTGGCTGTTTTCGGAAAACAGTTAGTATTCCCAGAGCGCCAGCGTAGAGAAAAGGCGCCCCACACTACTGTGACAGGACTGGAGCCAGTCCGACTGGAAATCACAACACCTCGACAGCCGCAGAAGCCACGCCTCCTAACTTCAATGAGACAAGAGCTCCAACCAATCAAAAAGCGTATTGACAAAGACTCCCTGCTATGATTGGTTGAATGAGCGAACATAAAACCCCAGTGGCGCCCCGCACAGCTTCACTTTTCATCCAGATGTTGAATGCCTTAACATCGGTACTATAAACTTGAAAAGCCAATCAGAGCGCAGCAGAGGGTAAACAAACTCAGTTTGACCTCATGGAGGAAATTAGATGTGAGTAAAGCACTAGAAAAGTCAAAGGCATTTCTTGTAATTGATATTATAAATTGCAATAAACTTGAACTTCCATTATTTCTATTACATACTACAGCTAATTTGAATGTCCAATAATGCCACAGTTTAAAACAATATAGATATAAAAAATGCATGACAATAGTAAATATCATATATATATATATATATATATATATATATATATATATATATATATATATATATATATATATATATATATATATATATATATATATTATTATATATCTAATTATGAGAGATACAGTATTTCTCTCATGTAATCTTTCCGTTAAGGAATTTTTGTTCAGTGAAGAATCAGACTGGATCATCTTAAATGTTTTTGAAGTTGAACTTCAAAACAAAATTATGATTTCCTTTGAAATCATATATTTCGATAGCTTGACATTGTTCCAGATATGTTACTTATCAAAAAGAAAAATGTTAGTGCTAAAAAACTAGAACACAGAAAGGTAACAAAGATCCATATGTTCTTCAAAATAAGAGTCAAAAACAGACAAAGTCATGTTGAAAGATAGATTTTATTACAGACTCTGAGTCCAGATTACATACAAAAGAGAACAGAGACAATAAAATAATAATAATAAAAAAAAATAAAAATAAAAATAAAAAAATTTAAAAAAAAGTACAATAAAAATAAAAAATAAAAAAACGACTCCTAGCTATTCAGAAGGGAATCATACCGGTGTCTCCAGAGTACAGATGAGTATTTTACTGCACTATATTTGATATTAGTCAACAGTATTATAATTCTATTATTAGACTCGTTTAACCGACAAATAAATTTATACATAAGCTTTCTTAAAACAGCCATCAAAGTGCTGACGCGAGCAGATACAAACAGTTCACTGGCACAGGTCCATCTGGGTTTATTTAACAAAAGTCTTAATGCATCATTATAGGCCACCTTCAATCTTTGAAGACTGGCTTTTTTAAAACTGCACCACAAATGTGCAGAATACAGTGATGTACAATATGATCTAAACAAGTTCAGTTTCACTTCATCAGAACAGAATCCAAACTTACGGACAAGGATGTTTGCCTGAGTGTATAACATTCGAACCTGACGGTAAATGTCCTCATCATCTGACAGACGGTCTGTCAACACATGGCCAAGGTATTTTACTTCACTTGAGACATTCACTAAAATCCCAGACAATTTGAAATTAGGAAATACTCTATTTTTGTCCTCCTTAGTGCGAAAGCAATTATGGTGCATCTTTAAGCCTCTAAAATTTAAAAAAATGAATTTAATAAAATATTGACATATTTAATTATATAATTGTATGTAATGTAATCTCAGTATTAATTCATTTTCTCTTAATGTAATTTAATCATGACATGTAAATAAGTATTTTATTCACAAATTGATTAGCTTTTGAAATTCAATTGAGAAGCTTTTAGGTGTTGTAGATATTTGTAGTAGTAGCATGAAATTTCCTACTGTACTGTCCAAAAATTTAAACTCATTGTTTATATTTTCTTGAGAATGTTGATTTCAGGTGATGGAAAAATATTCCCTTGTGATTTTTCAACATTGACAACTTTTCATTTTTTTTCCAGGCCAATACAAGATAAATTTAAAAGAAATTTGGTTCAATTTATGAATGTTCTAACTCTGCCTATTGAATTATTCAAACACTAAAATATGTGATAATTTTAGCAATTGAAAACTTTCACCAAAATAATATGTTCTGTATTTTAAAAGACTTTTTGTGAACACCTGGCCAGAAAAACCCAAATTGTTGCCATTTGATCAAACTTGATATAGGCAAAATACCAAATTCAAAGCATTAATCAATCTATTGTATTCCACTTATCAAAAATCTTGTCATAAGGTGGTAAGCCAAAGATTTCCATGTGACTGAATACATCTTATGCTGAGCCTGTTTTCCCTTTTAATTGCCAAAATTAAGGCCTGAAACCAACTCTTGTGAAAAAATGGAATAAAATAACTGGAATGAAAAAACAGAACTCTCCATCTGAGCTGTTCAGCAGTTGAGTCATAGGGAAGATGACTGAACCAATCATCTTTACTCAGAGTTTTGGCTTCTGCCCTCTGGCTCCAGGCTGAGGATACGTCTTATTAGATGTAACATATATAGAAACTCCTTCCTACCCACAGCAATCTCTCTTGCTAATGCAAGAACACAGAAAAGGTAATAGGATTGGACTTTTGGAATTGACATTTTTTAATATAGATTTTTTTTTTTTACTTATAGCATTTTGTTGTATTTCATTTTACATATCAACAGGTTTATTTCACGTTGATCAATATAATAATGACAATAACAAGCTAACGATTTTTATTCTTATTCTGTTTATTCAATTGGGACAGCCTCTCTTAATAAAGTTAAGTTGAGATGAAGGGATATAAATTGTTCCTCCATGACAATGGTTTGACTGAGTGAAGCCATACCATGTAAAGTGGCCATGTGATCATAACTATATGTCTGAATTTAATCAATCAAGAGTTTTTTTCTGTCTTGGCTCAGGCTGATCCTCACCACTTCAGATCAAACATGTGGTTTAGATAGTCTTCTATATTTTATGCATGTCAAGCTTCTTGATTGATTTCATATTCTGCCAGATGCTTACAAACCATTCTGAAAGTCAATGGTAAAATTAGAAAAACTCCTTGATATTCATATAAAACATTTTGAAGCTACAAATCCCCAAAACTTTAGAGATAGAGCAAACCATCTTATGTTTTTTTTTTTTACAAAATGAATGACTTGCAAGAAGTTCTGTCTGTCCTGTTACAGCACATGCAGCCTGACTTGTGCCTTGTAAGATGATGTACATCTAATTGCAAACCGCCTCTTCTACAAGTTGATGGGAAACTACTTGCTTGCACTCAGCATGTCCTCTAAATTGAAACAGGTGAATGAAATTTGAAAGGCAGGGACAAAGTATACTGACAGCAGTTAATCAGTTGGCAATGATGATGTGTAGGACACTGCCAGAAACATTAATGAGACACCTGTGCAGATATGGCAGCTCCGAGACATTTGGTCCGACTGCATCTGTGTTTGATGATAATCTAATAGATGGACTCGACCTCACTGACTCATTCATCCTGCGCCTTCATCCTTTGCATTGCAGTTGCAGTCAGTCTTCCCTGTCAAAATGCTTCCACAACACAACAGTTCAAGTGCCCTCTGCAATGAATATGAAATAACACCTTGCTGGGAGCCAGATAGATGAGAAACTTCACTACTGTGTTTTATTTACTGATTAAATTTTTTCATTTGGCTCAAAAAGAGGAGAAAAGAATCAGTTAGTACTATTCACTTTGGCAGTGTAATGCTGCCTGCTATGTTGAGGCACATTTAAATTAAGAGAATCAAACCAAGAGACACAATTCTAAATCATTTAAAAAAATAAATAAATCTTTGGTAGAGAAAGATCTTTACTCCACTAACTTGTGTATCTTTAATTTAAATTTTATTAACAATAAGTTTAAAATGTACAAGAATTTCCAAAAAAGTATTCACAGGGGTCACTAAACGGTGTGAACTAATCTAATCAAAATACAAAAGATGATTCTGCTTAGCAGAAAACCAACATCTTTTACATCTCTTTCTGTTCGCTGATTGTCCCGGTTGAAATTCATGCAGAGAAATCAAGCTCCATGTCAGAAAGCCCAGACGGAGCACTGAAGGGAAATGAGAATCAAGCAGAATTGTATTTTGAGGCAAAGGCCAGGCTACATTTTCTAAGCACACAACTTAATTGTAACCGTAAGGTGTTCGGCAGTTTATGATGTCATATTTTTTCCATAATCTAATTTTCTGAAGCATTAATAAATCACTTTGATTTTTCAAAACCTTTTAAAGTCTCTAAAACATAAAAATTTGCATGTGATTTAGATGCGCAAATATACCAGAAAATATCCATTTAGCAACTTAAGCTGCTATGTGTTTTCAAATGACTATGATTAAAAGTAAAGACAAATACAGTGTTGAAAGACTGGGAGAGGTGGAGATCAAGATATTGGAAAGAAACATTGATTGCACTCTCACGCCACTCAGACATAACATTATAACCATTAATAAGTGAAGTGAATCATACTGATTATCTCTTCATCATGGCACCTCTTTATGGGTGGGTTATTCAGGCTTCAAGTGAACTTTTTGTCCCTCTAAAATGTTGTGTCAGAAGCAGGATAAAATGGTACTTGATTGAGCTTAAACAGCACCATGACTGGGTCAGACCATCTCCAAAACTGCAGCTCTTACTGGGTGTTCCTGGTCTGCAGAAGTTAGTGTCTAACAGTGATGAACCTGCCTCAGGGTCACAGGTGGTCAACGCTCATTGATTCAAGTGGGGAGCAAAGGCTGGCACTTGTGGTCCAATTCAACAGATGAGACACAGTAGCTCAGGTTATTGAAAAAGTTTATGTTGTTTCTGGTAAAAAAAAAAAAAAAGAAAGAAAGGAGAAAAGTAAACAAAGGTTACCAGATGGAGTGTGATGGTTTGGGCAGTTCTACATGTATCATCAGAATTTAGACTAACAACAAGATTAAGGTACAAATGCCTCATTTCACAGATCTGGATATCTGTTGAATGAGCTGAACAAACCAATCTCATCCATGGAGGCCCAAACTTAAAACTCATAAGACACAAAGGGTCTACTGTTGGCACTCCTTCAAGAGTCTCGTGGATTTCATGTCTCAGTTGTTCAGGGCAGCAGAAGGGATAATAATGGCCTACAAGGCAAGTTGTTTACAATATTATCTCTAATCCTAATATATCTGAATAGCAAAGTGAAGCCCAGAATTATTTCGGTTATCTTAGAACACAAAGCTCAAAAGCTAAAGCTTTTCTTACAAGGAATTATCTAAAGGTGAGGAAACCTTTCCAGCAAATCTGCAGATCAGTGATGAATATTTTATGTTTCTCGCACAGACATCATTGTTTTCAGGGAGCAGATATTGTTTACTATCTGTAACCAGGCGTTGCTATTTGATGAGACTTTATTTTTTAAACGAGGTCACTTCTGTTTTCTGACTTTCAAGTGTACAAAGGCAGATGTGCTGCTTTTTCATATCTCACAGAACCATACTTCAGGCAAAAACAGCAGATGTGTTGTGAAATTTGTAGACAATGAATGATTTGAAAAGGGCAGCAGTGTTTTGGGCTTTCATCATTTACGACTGTTTGCATGGGAACAAAAGAGCTGATGTGCTTATCCCGCAAAACCTGTGAGGAGCCACAAAGAAAACTGAAGGGTAATCAAGGCTGTGATTAAAATGTTATTATTACAGAAGTATAATCGCACGCTGAAAATATTGCAAAAAATGAAATCTTTAATTAATTTACAGTTTTTTGGGGAAAAAAATCAACATTAAAAAAAAGTTCTACGCAATTGTACATCACTAATGTCACATATTTACCACTGTAACAAGTCTAGCAAATTAGATTAATCTTAAGCAATTTTTCAGTACCTTACTTTTTTAAGTCAAATGCTATGTCTAAAGTCTGTTGAAAATGGAAACCCTATCCAACATTGTTGTTGATAAAGTACCTTGATGACTACATCACACACATTAAAAGATGTTGGTCATGGAGGTGAAAAAATTCACCAAAGTTCAGCGTTTGAACTGCAGCAGTGTTTACTGTCACCAAATATTTATACCAGCATTTGATTTTAAGGCTTGTACATTTTATACATCTTCACCAGGAATACAACTTGTTGAGGGCATTGAGTCTATGTTTACAAGTGTTTGAAGAACACTTTTGTTATTTAGCTGTAATTGAAAAATAACGGTATAAAGAAGATATATAGAAATATAATAAGTGCATTTTAAGGAAAAAAGCAAAACCTAATTAAAATGTTACAACTAAATTTAAAATCATGAAAGCTACAATGCAGTAAGACCACAGAGATTAAGCGCTACAGAAATCAGTTTTTCCAAAATTTTCTTATTTGTTTGTTTTCTTATTAGACACATGGGCTAATGAAAGTGTGTTAATGTATTCTAAACCTTACATGTTGGGAAATATATATTTGAAGTCATAAGAGGTGCAGAGTACACAGGTGTTAGCGCTGTTAGAACTGCCTTGCCACAAAAAGGTCCTGGGGTTCTTTCTACTAAGAGCTTTTACCTGTGTATGGTTCCTATGGGTTTCCCCACAGTCCAATGTCCCAACCCCCTACAAAAAAAACAAAACAACAACAAAAAGATAAATTTTTCAGGTAAATTGTGTTTGTGATTTGTTGGTTGTTTTTGTCTGTATTGTACTGTGATTGATTGCCCAAGCTGTTCTCTCCCAATAAGAGCTAGACTTAAGAATGAAGGACTGGACAGACGAATGGATACATAATTAATTCTGAAACTTGAATCTCTCTGGTGTGATTTCTTAGCAGTGGTACCAAAGTCCTGTCCTTGAGAGCTGTCGTCTTGCAACTTTTAGATGCATCCTTGCTTTGGCACATCTGAATAAAATGGTAATCTGACTTAGACTTTCATTGCAGTCCTTGAATCTAATCTGTTTACATGATTGCATAAGATTACATACATATGAAATCCACTTAGTATGCATTTCATTTTAGTTGGACCTGTGTTCCTTATGAAGTGCCGTGAGGTTACATTTGTTAAATCTTTATAAATAAACTGAATTGAACTGAATTCAGTTGAAAATTAACATTGACAGTAAATGTTTGTGTTCATTGTGATTAAAATATCTGTTGTTTTGAATAAAAGCTTAAATTTTCTGAAATTCCGGGAAGCATTCATCACTTTTTACTGTAATGTAGTAATGTGCGCTGTGTTAATTTGATGGTGCCAACTTTGTTTTAGTTCTTGCTGAAGCTTATGAGGTAATAATCTTTCCCCAATTAAACTCATGAAGGGTCAAAATGAAATATAGAGCATGCAAACAGATTTTTATGACTCTACAGACATATTTTTGAATTCGGTCACCTCAGAAAGCTCTGCCAAACTGAAAAGTTTGCATCATCACCATCACAATGGCTACGCTTTCAATTGCAAATATTTTAACAAATACAAGATGTTCTGGTAACCATGAGAGTAAAAAAATAAAGTTGGGACTGACAGCCCAACTGTAGTAATTTACTAGACGCCAGTACTGAGGCCAGGCTGGCAACCTGTTTTGGAGTTTGTACAAACAGACTCCCAAGACTTATCTCACCTTAGAAGCAATTATGAAAAATACGCACAAGCTATATACTTCATATTTAGTCCCATGGGTCTCTTTCACTGAAAGCTGCTTGAGAAATAGGGAGGAAGACATGTTGACTATGAATAGCATGGTGACAGTGCTCCAGTAAGCTTTCGAGTCTTGGCTTCTCAGAGGATTTCTTGTAAACCACAGAAACTACCTTTGTCTGTCTATAAACTGGCCTTGTCCCTTTCCTGCCAATTATCATCATTAGATGCAAATTTATTCAAGCAAGTCTACTGGGACTGTGTCATATCAGCAAGCTTGGAATGATGGTATGTCAAAATGTATTGATATATCGAGTCATTTAGATCTTCTGTTTTTGTGAATCCAAGTAAATATTGTAAAGGATATGTGAGGCGCTCTGTGGAGTTGTTTTCACACCTGTCATTCAAATAATGTCACATTAAATGAAGTATTTTTAAAATCTATTTCTACATTTGCAAAAATAATAGATAGTTTTGGATAAAAAAAAATTCTGCAGTAATATCTACCTATGTAATTCCTTTATGAAAAACAACATGGTCTCATCTTCATGTAGCACCACAAAAAAACAACAAGGATAATTGGATTTATTACCACAACAAAACAGTCAAAAATACAGGAATGTTCTGGCCTACACCACTTAATCTGGTGGAACAAAGTATCCATCTGATGCCTAAACCTAGTGACTGTTGTCCTAGATTGCAGGGGTATACCAGAAATCATTGGTAAAGAGGAAGAACAAGTTTCCAGTCCATCACAGGAGGGCACAGAGACACACAGGACAGACAGCCATATATGCACACACTCATACAAAAGAGAAATTTAGAGAGATTAGTCAATCTAACAGTCATATTTTTTAACTGTGGAAGGAAGCCAGAGTACCTGGAGAGAACCAACACATGCGAAAGAGGAGCATGACTCTCTGGCAGTCTGTCTCACTTCAACTTTCACTTTGACCAGCATGTCCCAATATTTTACTCTTAAATTGTTCCTTTTTGGGGTTTTATTTTAAATGTTTTGATTTGAATTTTATTGCTTTTATTTATTATAAAAATGCACCGAAAGACACCTTTCAAATAAAATGCACTATTCGGTGTGCAACATCTAGAAGTGGCCATTGCTTCTAAAGGTATTTTTTAGACATGTGGTGGGAGCTTTCTGGGTGTTTCTACTAATTTGCACATGCATTTAGGGGCAGAGATTAAGAGGCTTGGAATAAATATGCAACTGCGCCCATTTCACCGTAAATCTGGATTTATAAAGGCAACATGTGTGGTGACAAGGGCTTATAAATCAGATTTTTAAGTATCAGAATTTCTCCTTCCCACAATCAGTAAAGCTACATACTCATTTATGAATGAGGCCCCTGGGATCCCTGGTAGAAGAGATATGGTATCTTAATGGGACATTCTTAGTTAAATAACATGCAAGTTCAGTACTTTCAATGAAATGCTAACAGATAATTTGACAATAATTATGCCAGAGCATCCAAAATGGGTTGCTCTATGTACCTCACAGCAGTGGTCCCCAACACTGGTTGGGGATTGGGGACCAGCTATAAAAGGAAGCAGAACAAAAGAAAAAACTAGACATGAAAGAGAGAATCCATCTAGCAGAAACTGTGGAATATAAATCACCCACAAAGAAAATGAACATAAACAAAAGTCAAAACCCAAACACCCATAGATATGACACAAATGTCACAACCTTTTTACATAGATTGGATATAAAACATATGTAAATTTGAATTTGATCTACATTTGTCTCTCACAAGACAGAAAATAAACACTTTTGGAAAATGTAATGATACATCGTAGGTTTTTCTGTGTGAGTGATTAGTGACCCAACAGTGGGGGTTGTACTCTATTTGAGGCCAAAAACTTCAATGTAGATCAGTGTGACTTGGGTTTTAACATCACACATATGCTTTTCGGTATAAGATAATCTTACTTTTGTGTAAAGGCAGCATTATCCTGGATCATTCTAAGCATATGAAATATGAGATTAGTAAACACTGATTACTGCTGCTTTAAGGAGAATATTAGATTACCATGTTGGGTTCAAGCTAGAACAAAATGGAGCAAGCTTGCAAAGAAAGTAAAACAAAATAGTACATATGTTCTTACAAGTGATCAGATATTACTTTACTGCAATATGCATGTTTTATTTGAGCAGATTTTGACATATAGAAATATGTACAGCAAGATTGATGATGTAAAAAAAAAAATTATGAACTCTTCCAGAATAACATGAGCTGTTTATCAAATGGAAAGATGTCAACATTTTTAGACAGTCCAAGAATACTGGAAAAAAACATTTTGTTTCTCAAGTCAAGTTCAAGGCTAAGAATGCTTGTGAGGAAAAAGAAAGGAATGCCAGACTCAACAGACAGAGGCAGTGGATCCTGTGGGAAGCAGCCTACGGGGAAATCAGAAGTGTGGTAAATGATTTGTGGATTCAACCTGTTTTTACATGACTGAAGGAAGTGGGTTTGCTCTATTGTATTGTGAGGCTTGTTTCTTGAGGTAACATTCATGTTTTTCTCAGTGCTTAGGAAGGAAGTAATTAAAAAATGTCATCATTCTGATGAGCCTAGATGAACAGATAATGTCTATGAATGCCACTTAGAAAAACCTATTATATGCTTTAAAAAAATCTGTCGGCATATTCTGGTAATCATCTTTAAGCAAAACATTACATGGTCTGATATCCTAATTTTTTCCATGCATTTTTTCCAGTCATCTATTTTCATGAACAATGCAGACCTTTAGCTGATGAATTCTATTGACGCTCACGGCAAAATGAACTTCACTGCCAGCAGTAGATCACCATCATTACCAGAAACCAACACTAAGAAGGTCAGGGGTGGCAAGCAGAGTGCCCTGGGAACACCGCTATGACAGAATGATGAAAGGTTCTTACAACATTACAGAAAGAGAAGCTGAGAGGACAAAATGAAAGCTTTCTGATGAGACCATGTGAAAACAAGGAAACAAGAAGATTATGGAAAAGGAATATGATAGTTATGACGGGAATACTTTTTAAAAGATACTAAATCGCAGTTTAGATTTTTTGATGTGCGAGTATGTCAAGATGTTAGGAACATTCACAAGTGAAGAAACAAACTTTACTTTTCACATTTGCAAGATGCATGTTCAGTAAATCAATGTCAATAAAATATTAAACTAACATCTAATCACATTGAGGTTAAAAGTTAATGCCAAATAAAAATTGGTATTTTTTGTTCAAACTAAGAGCAAGTAAAAATGATTGACTTTTCAACAAAGATTAATAATGATCGCTTAACAGTGGCATGGTTGTTTGAAAAAATTATTTTTAAAACTCAGAATATGTTTAATTCTGGACACATTCCAATAATTAAATCACTTAAGGTATTGGGGAAACCCTATCAGCAGAGATTAATAACTCAACATTGCTGGTAAGGCAGAAAGCTGGGTGAAGAACCAAACAAGCCTTATTTATTTATTTATTCATTTTTTTTTACTAACGTCACAGTGCTGGTACGCACACCTCTGTTCTGCCTGTTTTGTTAAATGGTATGAATTTGAGTATGCACCAAGGGTTAAAATACATCTCTTTCAATGCTTTTCTAATGTTATAGTTGTCCAAAAGTGAGCTATCCAGCAAGAGGATAACCATGGCACAGATGGAAGTTGTTCTGTTGAGAAAGAGTGAAAGGACAGAGTCATGAACTTCTTTATTTTCTAACAAAGTAAGACAAATTCTAGTGTCATAGCAACTCTCACAAAGTTCTCACATTTAGTGTAATACATGTTCCTTTTTTGTATAAACCAAAAGCCATGGGTATGTTGAAAATGGTTACTTTATGTACTGGTCTAAGTTCTCAGGTCATTAAAGTTGAAATCAAACATATTCACACAGATAGCATCACTTGGGAGTAATATGTGTTACACATTTATATGAATTTGAAACAAACTAAAAGTTAAATAGCTTTTTTTCATGTGCTTTCTCCACCTCTTTCATTTTATTTTTTTCAAACATTATTTGAAGATGTACCACTGTTTGGTGATTCACCCAAGGAAAGACATTAATTCTGTTTGATGGCAATAATTTGAATAAAATAAAGAAGTTATGTTTGTGTCACATTCTTGAAATCAATAACTGCGTGAGTCTCAACAAGAGCAAGAAATAATGTGTCCTGCATGCAGTTAAGTTTTATTTTATTAAAGTATAATTTTATGCCTGATTATTTTATTGAATTCCCTGTTAGCTACCGCCTGCTTGAACCCAGATCTCACCGCATGTCAATGGTGCTGCAGCAACTCTAATTTCCACAAAGTAGAGGCTGGCACCAAAAAGGTTCTGTCTCTTCTGGTTTTAGTCTGGATCCACGAATGTCCAAAAGCAATTGATCTGTGGACCTCAGTGCTGTGATTGGAGTGTTAGAGTGTAGAAGTTTAGGTAGGTAAGCTGGTGCAATGCTTTTTAAACTATCAAAAAACTTGCTGTAAAACTTTAAACTGAATTTCAAAATGGACTTTGAACCTGTGCAAGGAGGTCAACACTGTTGTGATAAGATAAGACTGTTTCTTTTTTCTCAGAGATTAAGCTCCAGCATTTGGCACAACTTGCTGATAATTGATCGAGCTGTATGTCCTGAGAGCCAGCTTCTGCAGCCGAGGATCAGACTGCCAAGCACCCTGCCTTCAGCAACTGCCCATCCCACAATGCAACCAGGTACTTTGGCCCCTCTCACATGTATTGAGTCTATGTGAAGGCAACTCACGCTTCCTCTTCCAGGGGGAGGGACCCGGTGACCCACATGAAGTAATACTATTTCCATTGGTATTTCTCATCATAAAGCTGCTCTTTGTTTGATTCCTCACCTTGTACCTGTTTGCTGGATGACCTAATGGCAGTGCTTCTCGATTCCAGTCCTCAGGCCCCCCTGCTCTGCATGTTTTAGATGTGCCTCTATTCCAAAACAGCTGATTCAAATGATTGCATGACCATCAAGAACTGAAGCCTGGGCCTGATAATCACCCACAGATACAATCCAGGTGTGTGGCAGAAGGGAAACACCTAAAACATGCAGGGCAGAGGGGCCTGAGGACCGGAATTGAGAAACACTGCCTTAAGGTATAATGTCCCTGACAACTTAACTCCTAAGATCATTGGGACACTCAAACTCCTCCCCCACAATGAGATGGCAGGCTATGGAGGGGTGGGGGCTCAGGTTAAGACACCTCCTGGAAAGGGGCTCTGGACACATTTCATTAGAAAGAGACCCAGAGGAAGACCCAGGATACCCTGGATGAACTATTTTACTCGACTGGCCTTTGAATGTTTTGGGATTTCCCTGTAGGACAGTGGTGTCAAACTCCAGTCCTCAAGGACCGGTGTCCTGCAACTTTAAGATGTGCCTCTGCTGCACCACACCTGAATAGAATAATTAGGTCATTAGAAAGGCTCTGGAGAACTGATCTACACAAGTAGGAGGTAATTAATCCATTTCTATCCAGTGTTTTGTACCTGTGGCACATCTAAAAACTGCAGGAAACTGGCCCTCGAGGACTGGAGTTTGACACCTGTGCTGTAGAGTTTTTGCTCTTGAATGTAGTTTTTAAATCTGATCTTAGAACAAAAGCACTGTCAAATATTGCACAAAGAGAAGTCAGAGTAAGAAAATAAAGGGCCAATGAGACATTAAAGATCTATTCATTTGTCCAAATAAAATAATTTCTGTTTTGTTTTACTTGAAGGTATTTAAGTCTGTTTACTTTTTTTTTTTTTTAAAACTCTGCAGTCTAACGCACCGGCATAAATAGAACTACTGCACTGAAAGTTGTGGCTAAATTCAACTGCACCAAAACAGCAGGACTTCAGCATTAAATTCAAATGGCAATCAAAATCCTTAAAAAACTAGGAAAGCGCACTTACTGTTTTGTGGCACACAATTTGTCGCAAGGTATATGTATCTGCAGAAAGATTGCTTTCTGTAGGACTTCAGGTCCCACATGATGTAATATTATTCCCATTGTATTTCCATTGTAGGCTTCAGGTCATACAGAAAGCACCTGAAGCCTTTCTCAGGGATTCAAGTTTACACCTAATGGAGCTTAGTCTAATTGTGCCATGTTGAAACATGTCATCTTGAAACAACTCCAGGGTCAAAAGTGTTGGTTCCAGTCAAGCGGCATTTAAAAAAACCTCTGAACTGCTGTCAAGTTTGCATTAAATGGTCAATTAGACAGACAGGGACACTGGGGCACTGGAGCCTTATCTGTAATTTTCCTTTCAAAACATTCAGTGGAAAATGTACAAGTTCAGCACAACTTGCCAAGATACCTTTCTTAGGTAAGTTGGTGTGAGAAAGAAGCATTTTATCTTCTTCGTTGATTTTTATGCTCCCTTATAGTTTTCATTCAAGCAGTTCATTCAACAGATATGCTTATAACAGTTTGGTAGCCATGTGTTTCAGGATGAACATTATTGCTAAAATTTTGTAGACCAACATGGTTCTCAGTGCAAAGGGACATTAGACTTGCTTGTAAATAACTATAACATGCAAATGTAATTTAAAAGTTCATAAGTAACATTCGTGTGAATTTCAACAAAATCTTTGAAAGTGTACTTATTTCAAAATGCCAGAAATTTGTTATGGAATCAGCGCTGTCTTCACATGTTGTTAGCTTTAGTCTTCATAGAAACTAATTTCTTTTCATCCAAACTGCACAGTTTAATTTCTGTACATAATCCCATATAAGCATATTAATTTAAAGCATTGTTAGAAGGAAAAATGTAAACTGAGCAAAGTACATTTCATTAATTCATTGCTAACAAGTATGCTAGCTGATGGGCTGTTTTGTGCTTGCTCTCCTTGTTTCTTGTTTTCTATAGAGTTCAAAGCAGCACAGTTTGATTGAAGAACACAAAACACTGATATAAATGTAAAACTGAAGGAGTCAACAATCTCCCGTGACTTTCTCGGTGTGCTATAGATGTAACATTTCATACTCTGCCTCATGTTTTTCCTCCTGTGCTCTCGCTGTCATTTCCAGTTAGGAGTATGTGTTCTAACAGAAGAAGACATTTTGCTTCATGCAAATGTAAACAAAAAAGTTTTTCTACTTGACAAGAAATATGAAGAAATAGTTGCAGTTTGTTTCTTTCAGCGACTATGTTTTTTGTCATCTGGA
The DNA here is from genome assembly GCF_002775205.1 of Xiphophorus maculatus. Lineage (NCBI taxonomy): Eukaryota > Metazoa > Chordata > Actinopteri > Cyprinodontiformes > Poeciliidae > Xiphophorus > Xiphophorus maculatus. The sequence goes on from NC_036445.1 coordinate 9,418,499, forward strand.
TCTTTTGCATATAATCCAACTGAAAGACAATGCAAAAAAGATCAGTGTAAACATGTAGTCATCTTCCAAATAGGCAACAGATTTAATTTGTCTCAGAAATCTGGAAATGCCAGAGAAAGGTTTCAGGAGAAGAACATACATTCAGAATATGCAGGAGGCATGGCGTTATGCAGAAAATACAGTGTGGAAATCACTACGTTTTTGCAACAGTGCAATGAGAATAGACAAAGAGGATCCTTGCTGTGTCAGGACTGAAGTTCATGTGTGAAAACAGCTCCGTTCTTCATTTTGTTCCCAGTTAGCCACCGCTGTGTTTATTACAGCTCTTGTTTTTTCCCCATTGTCCCTGTGATTGCCTCTTTTTCCTCTACCCCTGTTTTGATAACCTCTGATGTGTATTTGATGTGTGTTTAACCTGCTTTGGGTTCTTTGCTCTCATTTTATTATGCTCTTTATGGTTTTCTGTTGGACTTTTTTCATGCAGTCTTCAAGCCCTCTCTGTTAGGGCTTTGTTTATGTTTTGTATTTGTGCCAAGTTTGATCTCCAGGCATTATTTCTCTTTTTCTGCCTGCACTTTTATGTTCTTGCGTCAGACCAAGTACCAGAGCTGACTTTTAGTTTGTATGCTGCTGAGTGTGAGTGTTCGTTAAATATCTTTTGAAATGAAGAGTTGAAGGGTTGATAAAATTGCTCAAATGTTCAAGATATATTTGGACAAAAAACACACAGATAGAAACCATATGTAGAAATTTAGCAGTGTAAGGAACAGACAAATATATAAACAACTTGCAAATTATTTATTACATTTTTTAGATTTAGTCATGACATGCACATCTACAATATATGAATTTGCTTCATCATGCTCTTCTACTCAATTCATCATAAAACTGCAATGGCAGCTGCAACACACACCATTTTTGCACATTTTTAATTTCAAAATAGCTGAAGCTTATTTAGACTGGATGAATGTTAACTTTTTCATGAATCTTGTTTTGAAAGTCTTTTTAATGTACAAGACCTCCCAAAACATTAACCATCCACTGATTCATCCATCCAAGGCTCTTTATTTTGTAAAACCAGTAAAAAAATAAAAAAGTCAGACCCTCTGATTCTCTCTGAGTCCATCTCTACATAAAGACATGTCCTTCCTCTCAACCTCTTTGATTTTTGGCAAACAGTCTGATCTGTTATTCACTATTGACAAAATACGGAGTTCTTTCATTTTTCTCTGACTTTGAAAAGGTTATGAGATAACAAAGCAAGTCATTCGCTTTACATACCAACTAAGAAAGGCATCCTAATCCATACCAAAATCCAATGCTCATTTGCATGTTTTAGCTTAAGTCATACCTTGCAGAAAGGTTACAAAGTCTCTAATTAAGCAAATATATTGGTCTTAAAAGAATTCAGAAATATACAACATTGGATACACACCATGACACAATGATGACAGCTACCAGTAACAGGAGAAAATACAGACTAATGGTGACATTACTAAGCCAGGACAGCTTTTTTTAAAATTGATCCAACAAACGAGATGGGAACTGCTCAGAGTGCTCACTGACCTGTTTCTAAGAGCAAACCCTGAAGAGGAGCTGCAGGGATTTCTGACAAATACTTGTTTTATATGTGACAAAAAAAATCTCCTGTACTTTACCTGCTTCAGGCATAAGAAGTAGGGTATAAGACACACATTTTCTTCTAAAGCAAACACATAGATATCGCTAAAGTCTTTCCAAACCTTGTGATAAAATGTTTTGTGGTTTAATGAAACCAAAATTTAAACCTTCTGTAAACAGAAGACCCAATTAAAGGTGCTTAAACTGTTAGCTTAAGAATGTCCACTCTTTTGGTACCAATCACTTGCCCATTTTAATTTTTTTCTTTTATCAAACTTGGTTAGTTAGCAGGTGGACTCTAAATCAGTCTTTAGTAAAAGAAAAACAAAAAACAAAACACTGTATATATTTATATGTAAATGTATCCATTACAAGCAAAGTGTAACCAAGGTCAACTTCTTTGTTTGTGTGCACGAACTTGGCAAATAAAGTCGATTTTGATTCTAAAGCTGATTCTGACAAAGAATGAAGGTGCATGCCAATAAAAAATGTCAGAGGATGTTGATTTATTTGGGAGCATATTTCTAAATAAGAGTTGTACGTACAAGTACGTTAGACCTTTGATTTGATCTTAAAAGATGGATTAGTTTTAGCCTATATAGTTTTCTTAAACTAGACAAAGCTCAAAACCACTAAATAATTCAAGAAGCTTTATGTTACTTTTGAATGTCTTAAACGTAAGTATACAATACAAGTATTTATTTAAGGAAACCTGCTTTGTTGTCAAACAGTTCTCCAACAGAGGGTATGTTTTACTGCTTTCATTTTAACATATTATTACACTGGAAGCTATAAAAACTATATACAATGTATATACTGTAGTGGCTGCCTCCTATAGCTCACCCATGATACATGCTTAGTGCCATCCCATCATTATCATTGTTTCAAAATAAAGCATACATCCGCCTCCCAATGCCTTCCTCACCCTTCTGTACTTGATGAGGCGTCAGTTGATACAGCACAGCCTGAAGGCATGCTGATTGTTATGAGCAATCATAATCTTCCAAACAGTCACCTCACGCAGCGTTTCAAACTCTGTTGACAATTGTTGGCAGCACTTCAATTTCAGCAGACAGTAAAGAAGGGGGGAACACGTGAAATGGAGTTCATAGAAAAGTCAGCATCCAGTAACAATCTGTTCAAAAAAGTAAATATGTTACTGTAAAAAAAAACAGAAGAAAACCTGAAACAAATAGCAGTATGGCAGAAGATGAAGCTGAGATGGGAAATGAATGAATGTTCTCAACAACACTTCAGAAAATGATTATCTTGGCTGTTGAAAGGCCAAGTTTAAAGAGGAGAGGATTACACTGAGATTATCACAGCAGATTTATCAAGATGGCCTCTAAAATAGCATCAATTCACATTAAGCAGAAACCTGGTATGCAGGCTGAGGTGTTATATGGAAGGACATCTGTCTTTAAATCATTCCCTCAGATACTGTGAGGTATGTGATCTGCTTGGTGGTTTACATGACTCCTAGGATTACTACTTGGAGGAATTATTGTCGCAAAGAAAAAAAAAAAACATTCTGACACTCAAAAACAGCAAATGTTTGAAAAAGTTGAACTGGTGGGAAATGAACTTTAGCCTAAGTTCCTTTTCCACCCCAAAAAGTTGCCACATTTCAGTGAATTTCCTGAAGGAAAGTATATGTTTTTTTAATATTCAGTCCTCATCACTCCAAGATTTCAAATGACAGAAAGTGAGGTAAAAGTCAATTAAAACCTGTCAAAATTGTGTGATTGGAGCGATCGCTTTAGAAGCACAATTTAATCACTGCTCAAGAGTTGAAATTCAGGGAACTGGTCTCAAAATTGTGTCTTTTTGTTATGTTGCTTCTTTTTTGTAAAAATAAAATTCACAGCTGATAAATAATTTATATACATGCAATGTGAGCAAAGTTAATGAACTAAGAAGTTTAATAAATTACCATTAGAAGTCAAGATCTACTGAACAGCTCATTAAGCTGTAAATGAGGACACTTCCCTTACTTAGAATTGACTGTATTTTAATAATCTTTTTTATTTTAAGATAAAGTGGCTCTTGTTGCATTTTATGATAAATATGGGACCATGTATCATATGAGTAGAATGTGTTACATTTAACAAGGGGTGTCATCTGCACATTTTGCTGAATACTAAAATGTTGAGCAATAAACCTTTGTCTCCACATAACCTGGTGTTCCTTAAGAAGCAAATATATTTTACAGCCATAGAAACAATGAATATTGAAATTATGAAACATAGGCATTACAATCCACCATTACATTTCAAAGGAGATAAGTAATTTTAAAAACATGGAATCAAATTCCATTTAAAGATGATGGTTTGCAATCGGGTTTCGAAGTTCCCAACTGAATACTGCAACTATTTATCAACACAAAAACATATTGAATGAATGATACTAGTTTCCCCCCGTGTGGGACAATACAGAACTGAACTGAGTTAATTTCTCAATATAGATAAAACTAGTGTGAACATTGTGTTGTAAGCAGATGCTCTATGATAACAGAAAAAAAAGACTAAAACATCTCTGCAAATGTAACTTACTCTATTAGGAATTAGTGGAACAATCCAGGTTTTCTGATTTTTATTTTGATACTTGTAATATACAAAGCAAAGTAAGAGACAATATTATAATAGCCAAAATATACCAATTAATAATTCCAGTATGTTGAATCTATTACTATATTCTCTATCATCATCATCGTCATCCTATTTCAGAAATACATCCACACCAGGAAAACCTTTTCATATTTGTTTCAACCCACTGTATCAAGAGGAGGCCAACTCGCTGGGCATTCTCCTCCTTGGCTACAAAAGCATCTGAGGGGTGGGACCTTGGTGCAGCTGCTTCCAATCACCACCCTCCATAAATACCCATGCTCAACATCCACTCATTTCCAGTTTTTTTCCGATTCAGTGACATCTTTAGTCCTGGCCTCTAAATTTGCTAAGAAAACTTCAGTCTTGGTGCGGTGATTCTAAATGTTGAATTTTTTGTCTTTAGACTCGGTTGTGTCAGCTCCCAAACCTTCATCTCCATTGTTCCCACAACTTCAACTTTGCTTCTGTCTTCCATTAAACCTTCATAATCCAATTTTAGCCCCTGAGTCTGCTGTTGGATTCCTCTCCCCAAGTATTTGACACATTCCCAGGTAGATAAAAGAAAATTTCAAAATTCAAATCTTAATCTGACTACATTTAGCTGGTTGCAATCTGTACATATACAAAATTATTGAAATTATAATGAAATTATTTAGTCAATTAAAAGAGCATTGTATCTCAAGTACATTTTTTTTATATTGCATCTCAATAAATCATTGTCAATATCAGATGCAATTTAATCCAAGATTACCATGTCTATCATCTCCCTTAAGTTATTTTAAGAGTATATTTTTATTATCAAAAAATATACTCTATACATTTTTAAGTGTTACCCGTCATACTTTTTGTTTCATCACCAATTTCAGAATTTTTATTCCCTTAACTTTAACTTGATTTAATATTTTATAGATGTGTGTGTAGCAGTCCAATTAACCTTTGTCTTTATAATTTTTTTAACATTCTTATCAATTCCCCTTTTCTATTAAAACTTTCACCACCTTTTAAGTGCTTTTTCCTCCCATCTCATGCTCCCTTTATTTTCCCCATCTCAGCAGCTGACCCTCATTTAAGCAAGGTGCCATACAAGGACAGCAGTTATCAAAAATACAATGAATCCAGCTCTGCAGCTCAGGCTTGGGATTTGGAGAAAATTATACAGAAACATGTAATAGTCCCAGTTTTTGCAGTTGTACACAGTGAGTAGGGCAAAGGCTTTATTATGAGTGCTTAAGTATTATATGAGGGAAGAGATACCATCAGGCCTGTAACTATGCTACATGTCTTGCCTTAAAATGAGCTCTGAACACAAGAGCTGCACACAGGCCAGCAGTCGAGGGAACAAAATAACAGGGAGCCAGTGAGAAAGAGACACTCCTCTCTGTTGATCATTCTCTGTGTCAAATCACAGATAGTTACTGTCTGGTCTAATAAAGACATTTAAAACCATCACAAGTATCTGCAACATAGAGGGAGCTGCTGTCACCGTTGGAAATCACACCTTATTCCCACAACTGTCAAAACTCTGCACAAATATGAATAAATTACAAATAAATATAGAACCCCCATCACTTTCACGCAAAAATGTCAGCAGTAATTGTTTTAAGCTACACTATTCCATCAGTATCTTGATATTATGTCTGAGAACAACAAAAGGAAATGTTCTGACAACAACTAATGAGATATAAGGAATAGTTTTGAGTCAAATATGTCTGCGGAGAGATTGTTACTCAAAAAAGTAGTGTACTTTGATCTTTAATATTTTGTTGTCAACATTCTATCCACACTCTTCGGCTCCCACTCAAGCACTTTTCATGTGTGTCCACTTGATGTTTTCCTTTTTTCTTTCAACAGTCCTGTTCAGATCCAGCAGACAAAAATACAAACACTAAAACAATTCTGTAGTATAGTTTTTATAATTATTGTATTATGCATTTGGTTTTATGTTTTCAGTATTAAAGCCATGTATTAATGTGAATAAATCTGCTCTGTATCTATCAATGCATCTCAATGACTAAAAACACTGCCACAAAATCACAACACACACTGATTAAAAGTAACAAACAGCTGCAGTAAAAGAAAAAAATCCACTGTTTCCAGTTATCCAGTATTTTGCCATGATTACTGGTAAATAAGAAAAGAATTACTGATTTCAATGACCTTTTCTAAGTTTCCTTTCCTGTGAAGCATCATAGATCCCAGTCTGGATGGTACTTCACTTTTTTGAATTTCAAAATAGATTATGAAAAAAGAGCAGACTGCACATGTGAGTTCTTGAAAAGAAACACTTTGCATGCCGACACATCCAGCATCCACATGAACGGTTTTCAGCATATTGAGAAGTGGCTTGAATGAGATTCAGGTCGTCTACGTCTGATGTCACGCTTGTGAACCGGGAAAAGACGAACTGCTCCAACTGGGTTTAGAAGTGAGCTTTTCCCTTGAGTGGAGTTCAAGTATATGGTTGAGGGTTACACAGAAAGGAAATTGATGTTCCAACTGTTACCTTGTCTGGAGCATTGCAGATGTTTTTTTTTATCTTTTATGGTGTGAAAAGAGGTAAACAGGAAGCTGTAGCTCTGGAATTACTGGGGTATCTGGTTTTACCCTACTTAAGCTTGTGAGAAAGTGGACATGATAAAAAGAACAAGATCCAGGGAACAATTGGTTAAGATGAGTTTCCACAGCACAAACAATCTCCAATAAGGAGATCTGTTATCCAGGCTAAACATGGACCAGCGCTGCCATTCTGCAACAAAAGGAGTCAGCTATGGTGGTCTGAGTCTCCCACCTTGAGGAAACGCAAGTGGCAGACTCAGAACATATTGGAAGAACTATATGGGGAGTGAGCATTTTGGGATTCTTCTAAATCAGAAAGTGTCCAAAGTGCCACTTTTGATCCCTGAATGGATTTTGTGCAGCTCCCACCTGCTATATTTGAATGACGAATTTTGCCCTCTTGCACAAACATTTGATGCAGACGGTAAGTTATTATGGACAAGTCAAATTTCCTTATAATGGAATTATTTGTAAATATCTGGTGTCATTTACTCAAAAGCAAACTTTGGTGCACCCAAATCTGCTTTTATATTATTCATTAAATAAAGCAAGTGTATTTAAAGAAATCCTGTTCTTACTGCTGCAAATAGACTGTTTTTCAATCAACTAAACTTAAACTTTCAGAGTTGAATGATCCTTTTCAAGTTTTGGATCTGCAATCATCCATCCATCCATTTTCTGTACACCATTGTCCCTCGTGGTGCCTATGTCCAGCGAGACATTTAGGCGGGGTCGCCAGTCCATCACAGGGCAACACAGAAACAGACAGGACAAACAACCATGCACACACACACGCACACACACCCACACACACACACACACACACACACACACACACACACACACACACACACACACACACACACACACACACACACACACACACACACACACACACACACGCACACACACACACTCACACCTAAGGAGAATTTAGAGAGACCAGTTAACCTGACAGTCATGTCTTTGGACTGTGGGAGGAAGCCGGAGTCCTCGAAGAGAACCCATGCATACCTTCTTGCTGCAAGGCAACAGTGCTACCAACTGCACCACTGTGCAGCCTGGTCTGCAATCATTTATAAATCAATTTCTTTCAAAAAATAACAACAAAAAATATATATTTTTAAATAAAATATCATATCCTTAGTTTACTATTGAGCAGGTGATGTTGGGTATAATAAGTAAAACAAAAATGTGAAAGGGTAAATATTTTGTTTTGGTTTAAACTAAAAATCAACGTTCTCCAGATCAAGTTGTTCATTAAAATCTGCCCGCGTGTTTGCTCTAGGTAGAAATGAAAAAACCTTTGTGACCCTGGAAACTCTGCCTTTGACTCCGTGCACCATGGTGAATTAATCTCACTTTGGTTTTTGTTTCACTTCTGTTTTCCTGTTGTCAGGGCTACGTGATTGGAGGTCGATGTCCTTGTTTAAAAGTCAGCAGACATAAAGAGTAACAAAAAGTCCTATCTAACTCAGCCTCATGTTTTGTTTTCTTTTTTATTTGTCTTTCATGTCCACAAAGTAACAGTTTCAGATTATATTTGCCTGTTCTGTGTGGTCATTAGATATGACAGTTGCCATGCTTACATGAAAAAAGGAGTGCCACCTGCAGGGACGTCAATTGCAAATCAAAGTGAGAAGCCGGCACACGATGCAAACTCCATTTGACTGACAGAGATTCTCGCAGGGAAAGAAAAAAGTATTAATCTGTGGAAACAGAAAGACGGACACAAAGTGACAAAAAAAATCAACACGCTGTCAAAGATTAACTCTTCATAAAGAATTCTCATTTTCACCACATCCAGTGTCATCAGCGAGATAAGTTTTAATATCACAACCACTGTCTTCTCGAATAAAAGAAAAAAAAAAAAACCTGTTGAGAACATGTAATATGTTTCACCCACATCATCCTTCTGCTGCCACTTCCCTTCCTGTGATGTTTTGTTTATTTGCTGCTTTTATTCCTTCACCAAGAGCCTGAAGAAAGAGTCAAGCTGTCATGATGTGACAGTGGGGCTGTCACCTCAAGGTGAATGTGGGGTGAGTGGGCGACTGTGGGCTGAAGGGAAACAAGGGGGGGTTGGTGGGCAGAGAAAGTCACATGCAAGTTTCATTAATTGGTATCACTTTACCCAAAGAGGACAAACTCTTTCATCCTGGCAGTCTAATTAGAGCTGCGGACACCTTTTTATGTGTTAAAACATGCATGTATGCATGAGTTTGAGACCCACGTAGATAAGAGAATGAGGAGCAGACTTTACACAGAATGAGGAGAGGTAGATATTACAAATTCTCTGGGTCAACACTATCTTCTTTGCTACTAATCAACCTCTCACTGCAGTGAACAAAGACCTTCTCCCGTTTCCCTTGATGTGAAACCAGAGTCCGTTTACGCTCTTTTGCAAACTATATGCAATTTGGGTAAATATTGATCTAATTAGGGTCGGTAAATCAGTGAAGGTTTATTTTATATCAATGGTCATTTATCTAAAGCACTATTTGCATAAATTACATAAAATTTTAAACAGAATATAAAACTGTTTAATAGTTTAACTTAAAACAAATAGCTAAGATCTCATAAAACACTGGTAGTGCTGGAAGTCAATCACCCAATGCAATCTGGGTTTCTTTAAACAGAAATCTTTTTGGCCGATTTAAATAATTGGTTAATTAGCAATTGATTAATTAACTGAGTATGTACTGAGGTTGAAAGGAAATAAAGAGTAATTTTTGGGGTTTAAATAAATAAATTAAAGATGATTTGGACCATATGTCTTTCCACATTTATGACAGGCACAACCAGTTTAACATTTTATCGCCTCTCTTTCAAAGCTTAGAGATTTAATCATCCAAACACAATGGAAAGTTATAAATTGTGTGATTGGACCTGTGTAAGCTACCACTGTGGTGACTCCAGTAATGTAACCAAACTCATTACCTCCCTGTTTAACTGCCAACCACTGACCACTGAGTGAGGGGAGTTCCAGAGATAGGATGCAATGGAAGGTCAGTCCAATGTGAGACACAGCTTGGCTTGGGATCCGTGTCTTACCTTATGCCTTTTTAGATAAGCAGATCAATTCTCCCACAAAAGAATAAGTTTGTTACTATCATGCACTTATGGTGCATTATGAATGTAATGACTGTCTACTGATACTTACGGCAGAATGCTTTTTTGTAAATGACAAGTAATGACAGTGTATGAATGAATAAGTTAACAGCTCTCTGACACAACTGTCATACATGTTAACTTATTTTACAAAAGAAAACAGTGCTTCAAATCTCACAAGGACATTTTATCTGCATGACCTTAAGAGGAGAGCAGCATTATTTGTCATTAATGAATCTCCAGGCAATGCAGGGTTGTTTCCCCATGCGCTGTTTCTGTATTTGTTTACTTGAGTTTGATGGATATGACACTGTAATCCTTTTGACAAACTGACTGCTTCAGGGAGATGAGAGCAAACGGCTTAAATTGCATTGCTAAATGGTGCAAAACTTTGATTATGAACACATGACAAAGGCTAGAGTTGTTGACACCCTAAAATTCAGAGGAAACTTAAATATGGGCCTTCCAACGTCACAAAAAAAATTTAAGAAAAAAACATATACCTAATGGTCTTTGTCAAGTTCTCCTTTAATTTTTGCAGTTTCCCCACTTGAAAAGGGATGGATACATGTATGCAGATTTTTTTTATCAACTGGATTCCACTCAAAGGACAAACCAATGTCCTTAATTTATCCTCCATTTATTTATCAGTGTGTCAGGACATTTCTCATACATTTGCTACAGAAAAAGGTAAAAACCTTTAAATAAGCCCCCAAAAAGAAAAAAAATAAATATTACTAACCTGTATTATTTAAGCTTAGATAAATGAATTTTACTCAGACCGCAAATAAAATAATACTGAGCAAACCACTGTGAAACAACCCACAAAGTGCTTAAGTCAAATGAACAACATACCTAACCTAAGTCCTTTAATTTGAAAGTTCAAATTAATATTTACGTTTCAAATGTTTACTTTTTATATATATATATATAAATAAAGTAAACATTTGAAATATATAGGTATATATATATATATATATATATATATATATATATATATATATCATGAATGTTTATTTACAAACATATAAATGGGGACTTTTAAGTTATTATTTTACCTAGTTTAAATTAATGTTTAATTAATATATAGTTTAACAGTTAACTTCATAAAATCCATCAGTTAAAAATCACAATACAACAGTCATTCCAACCATCAAAATCACCAATTACTATGCTAGATTTTACATAATATTTAAGTTCAGTTATAGCCGACAACACAAGCGTTAACGAGCCGGTGGCTAGGCTAAAGCTAATCCAGAATGAAAGCAATCCAGCAGTGCGATCTCACAATAATACAGTCTCTGCCTTACCGGCTGTCTCTGCTTGTTTGCACCGTACAGGTCCACCACCAAGAGCGAATCTCTATCCAAATGTGACACTAAACAACCTCTTGCTTTGTGTTACTCTGTCTGCGTCTTGTAATTCTTCCGTCATTGTCCGTCCCTCTTTATGGTCCGTGTAGTACAACCACTGTTCTGTAATGTTTTCTTCTGATTGTGCATTTGTTACAGCTAGTGCATGTCATTTCTTTATTTCTTGTCCTTTTTTCCTTTCTTTTGACTTTATTGATTTTCTTTCTTTTTTTTTTCTCATCCTCTTTTTCTGATTTGACTTTACAGTCTTTGTGTAGTAAACTAACCAGTTGCATTACACCAAACTGTGATTCCAAATGGCCATTTTTATGAAGCAGCTACATTATCAAGGTTAAATCATTTCATTGGAAAAGCACATGCTAAGAATCAACAAAAAACATGCAATTTGATCTTAAAATGAACAAACGGCCAAGAATAATAAAGAAAAAGTTCTACTGTTGAACTTGTTTTTGTCAGTCTATATGATCATGTTAAAAACGTTCTTTTTTCCATAAAGTTTATAAATAGTGTGGCTTATGTTATCCTTACATGTCTTTGTAGTTATGCTGCAAAAGTATTTGGCTATAGGAAAATACATTGACCACTCTTTCTCACTAATACTTTTTCCTACTGCTCTTCAATTATGGATTATCTGTAAAAATGCTGTGGTTAACCTTAATACTTAATCACTTATGTATAGCTTCTCTAGAATGGTTAAAAGTATGCTACACTGGAATAAGTAAACGTCTGCTTTTTCAGGTTTATCCATTTTTATTTGTTGAAAACTTTTATTCATTACATTAAGTAAGTCACAGACTGAAACCCTCGACAGAGATGTGTATATCTTCCTATTAAAGCTGTTTATTATTTACTAGTCAGTGCCTTTTGCGAACTGTGGGCTTTTAATGTTTCCTGTTGATATTTGTCTAAGCTACATAATAATGTCCACATAAATATCTTTCAAATCCAGCACTGTATTAAATTATTGCAGGTTGTTTCAGAACAAAATATACTTATCTTACCTTTGACATCTTATTATCGCACTATTGAGCTGGTGTCAATACAAAGTTACTTCTGGCTCTTTAAAATAAACAAAACTTGTATTTGATTTAGTTAGGTAATACTGTATTAGCTAGTTAAATAAAACTTTTTCATAATGAAGCCATAGCTATTTTTAGTGGGGTACATATTAGACTTTAGAAATTTTGTTGACAGCTCACAGAGGTTGATATCTATTTTTTACATGTTAAACTGAATGTTGTTAAGATAAAGATGAATGTTCATCTTTATCTTGTATGGTGAGGAGTAATGATATCAGTTCATAACCTAGACCGATGTGTCTCATACATACTAGTAGGTATGTATGACATTAGAAAATGTTAATTTAAGTCATTATAGATCTAAGCCTTCGACTTGGGGTTTAAGACTCCAAATTTGGTTTTGGAAAAAACAGTGACAAACATCTGTTTCAAATCCAAATGCAATTCATATTTTCCCTTTTCCATCCATCCATCCATACATACATACTTAGTGGCAATGGGTTGGAATGCATCTCCAGCAGCCATGCATAAGTTGATGTGTTTTTATCACTCCGATTTATAGGAGCTCATCTGCTTTAGAACCTGGTAAGTTCTGTTGGACTGTGGGATGAAGCAGCATACTCCGGCTTCCCACAGTCCAAAAGGACGAGTGTTAGGTTCATTTATCTCTCTAAATTGTCCTTAGATGTGTGAGTGTGTGTGTGCATGGTTATTTGTCCCGTCTGTCTTTATGTTGCCTTGTGATGGACTGGCAACCTGTCCAAGGTGTAACCTGCCACTCAACCCATGATTGCTGAAGATATGCACTGGTCCATCTTGCGACCCTTCAAGGACAAATGTTTTGAGATAATGTATGGATGAACAAATGACTCATAGCCAAGGTTTTGTGCTTCAAAGTTTAGTAAGATATGGTGTGAATTATTTGCACTTGAAAAAGATAGGAAGGACACTGGAATGTTTAGGATCTTCGAAGTAGAAAATTAATGAGTTTAAGTTCTTGGTACACTGAGTAGAGAATGCCTGGAGTGATTTGAAATAGAAGGGTACCAGAAAGACAAAAAAGAAGGTTTACAAATCGGGAGTGAGGCCAGCTATGTTAGGTGTGTTGCAGACTGTGCCACTGATGAAAAGACAGGAGAAAGAGTTAGAGGCAGTTGAGTCAACGATACTAAGATTTACTTTGCGAGGGATGAGGATGGACAGGATTAGGAATGAGTATATCACAGGGAGAGAGCTCAGACATGGAGCGGAGAGGCTGGGTGTATTGGGAGAAGATGGAGCTGCCAGGCAGGAAGAAAAGGGAAAAGATTTATAGATGTGGTGAGGGAGGACATGCAGGTTAGTAGATGCAGTGGGCAGGAAGCGATGGAAACGGATAATCCGCTGTGGTGACCCTTAACAGGAGCAGCCGCGGGAAGAGGAGAAAGAACATTTCCCATTGATGTGTTGGCGCATTGAGGTTGATTTTCAGCCATTTTTTTTCATTTCCCTTGTCTCTTAACTTTCCACAGTACAATGAAAAGACTACGCTGCTGAATCACACAGCTGTCACCCACTTTGAAAAAAAGAGATACATTTATGCTACAAAAAAAAGTGACTGCTTTTGGTGTAGCTCTAATCATAGGTGAGAAAAAAGCACATGACTGGGGGTTAAGATAGATAAATACATAGTACTTGCAAAGTAAACATGCAAATATTTAAAGGACAAGTATCATGACACTTTGGAGACAGAAACTAAAATATAAATACAACTTCCATGATGTTTGAAGCAGACAAGTAATTTTAAAATGAACTTTTTGACACAAAACCAGCCTTTTGAGCCTTATCTAAAATGGAATTGCATAAGAAGCCTCAGAAAGCAACTGTAGACTCTTAAAATGTATACTTTTCTGAATATAAAAATGCTGAATGGATTCATATAATCACTATTCCACAAAACAGATAAGGACATAGTATGCCTTCCTACTTTCTTTGCAGAACTAGGAAAGATGGTTTGTTTTATATAACAGACGAAGACGGAGATTTGACATCTGACATTGCTTATTTCAAAAATAATTTTGCCCTTAAATGATGAAACGTTTGAGTCTTGGGCTCAAGATAAATTACAACTCCTGGCTGAGGAACAAGAGCACATCATAGTTCAAGTCAACAGAGAAGACATAAAACTTAAACAATGAGTCAGCACCAGACCACTGTAGAGAGTGATGTTAGTTGAGAGTATTGTGAAGTTCTCAAATAGGAAAAGAACATCTGCTTAGCTTATTAAGTTAAGTCCATAAGGGCTTTGTGAAAATGTTGATCCTTTACCCTTGACAATTAGATGAGGTTGCAAAAATTATTTGGTTTTGGTTTGCTTTGGTTATATCTTGGATTCTTTGGGTGAATATATGGTAAATTATTTATAATTTTGACCAGCTAAGTAAAAACAAGACTGAAGTAATTATTTTGGACCTATCAAGGAACAATCAAGAGTCAGCACATAGCTTCAGCTAGAAAGTCTTTATCAGGCCAAAAATCTGAGTGTACACAGTAAAAAACGAAGTGTCATTTCAACACCTATAGAGTTGAATTTAACTCTGTTTCAGATAATATTTGGTCCCACTCGAAAATAGTGTAAAATGTACTCTATAGCCAGTGTCAAATTTTCAGAGTTAATTTTACTCATTTTAGTGTCAAAATCAACAAGTTAATGAGTCAAATTATTTAACACCATTGTTTGTTTACACTCTTCAGAGTAATATTGTTATTTTTATGGAGTTAATTTTACACTGAATTTACTTAAAAATGTACACTTTATTGTGTTGTTTTTTTCTTCCTTTCTCCAGTTTTTTTTAAATAATGCTAAAAATTTAGCATTGTTTAGCATATAATGCTAAATTTTAGCATTATATGGGTTTTATAAAATCTACCAATCACAATAATCACAAAGTTTTAAGTTCACAGTCACAACATTTATTCAACTTTATGATCCAGTGACATAATTACTGTAACAGTGTCAGTTTAACCATCTTCAAAACAATGTTCACCAAAGATAGCAATATGGGACAACAAAAAGAGCAGTGTCATTTGCTCCATATGACATTTGTATGCTTAACAAGGCTGTTTGGTGCATCACTGTCACATTTGCAGATGAAACACTTCATTGTTTGATGTCACACTAATGGAGCATTCTTGCTCTCAACTCTGCAACTCTGGGAGTTTCCTTTGTTTCTCCAACATCTATGTTGTAAACAGTTGTTTGGAGAAAGGTGAAGAAGTTGGTCAAGGGAGCACTGTACGACGTACCAAACACATAATGGGCCTTAAAGAGCTCATCAAGAGCTCCAACTGAACATGTTGCCTTACATGGAATAGCATAGTTGTTGATCACAATGAAGAATGTGTGAATACTGCTTTGGATGGATCCCTGGGCAAGGAGGTAGGGCTGGGTACGTTGTGTGATTTTGTCAAGATGCAGCGGTACACTGGTTCCAACCTACATTAAAAAAATAAATAAAAACATGACAAAAGTATTTACTGACAAATTTCTGAATGAAGATCAGACAGAATAACATTTTCAAATGTAAAAATAAAGAGACTGAATTATGCTTTTGTTTTATCTATCAACAACTGTTTAGCAGTACCTTTAGAAATCTGATGAGGTGATCCACTGCTTGAGATGCAGACATCTTACCCGGCCTCTTTCGTCCTTGTGCAGATGGTGGTAGCAGATGCAGCAGAAGCAAAATAGCAGACATGTCACTATCCCAACCTACAGACCAACAGCTTCAGGTTACCATCATCCCACTAACATATGAATTTGTCACAATTATCTAGAGGACCAACATACCATTCTCAGCTTCAGCAGCCAACTCTGCATTCCGCAATAAATCCAAGAGCTCAGTGGTGGGTACCAGGCCTTGGCTTTCCTTTATAACCTTGGATTTGAGACTGGTGGGCCACTTCTCCAAAAATTTGTTGGCAGTGCCTTCGCCAAACAGGAGTCTGAAATCTTGTTCTATCTAAAATGCATAAATAAAAGCATTTCACACAGTGATAAGATGGTAAATGGCCTGTACTTGTACAGTGCTTTATGATGTCCAGAGAACCCCAAAGTGATTTACACCACATTTAGTCATTCACACACTGATGCTGGTGAACTACATTGTAGCCACAGTTGCACAAGGGAAGACTGACATAAGCAATGCTGCCCGGTGCTTGTGCAACCAGGCCTCCTGAACACCACCAGCAGGCAAGGCAGGTGAAGTGTCTTTCCCAAGGACATAATTTAGAAAGAGTTGTGGTTCAAACTGGTAATACACAGGTTACAGGACAAACTCCTATGACTGTTGCCACTGAATATTTTAGTAGTGTAAGAGATAAAGCTGTCTTACCAGTCCTGGTGTGTCCAGAAACCGTGGAAAGACAGAGAAGACATTTGCTGCTTTCTTTTCATCATTGACCATTGAATGACGGTAATGGAAGGTAGCCTTCATCTTCTCACGGACAGTGTCATCATCAGCAGAGTGTTTCAAAACAGCAATAGCTGCTTCCACTTCCTCATCTGACAGCACTTTGTCAGCAGTGAAAACCCTGGATTGACCATAGCCTGGTCCACCACCTTAAAAAAAAAAGTTTCTAACTCCCAGCCACAGATTTTACATTACTTTACATATACTCACTATTGAGAAAACTTACTTTTGGAAGATTTGCTACCTGAGGCACCCCTTTCCTCTGCAGTTTTTCTTTGAATGGTCTTTAAACGCCATGCAAGGTATCCTGAACCGCTCTCTGGATCATAGTAATGTTCCTATGTCAATAAATACAAGCAGACTTACCATTCCATAAACATCTTTGAAGGTAAATATATATGCTTAATGTTGCTAAGACCCTTTTACTTACATATCCATGTTTTGAAAACGGGTCCTCCAGATAAGGAAATAGGGCAACAATCCCCTGAGCATACATCACTCTGACACTTTTAGGAGGGGATGATCTAATATATGATCAAACAATGAGTCACTAAACTGATGTTTGAAAAAATAATGAAAAACAATTCAAAGTCAAAATGTTTCCTTATAGTTTAAGTGTATGATTCTTACCCATGTGCTTCTGTCATTGCAGCTGTAAGGATATTTATCATCTGTCTTCTGGTTGCATCTGTCAAGCATTTAGTTCTTGCATACTCTTGCATGATACACTCACCACCAGGCTTTGTTGTCAAGATTTTTTCAATCAACTTCAATTTCAAAGAAAAAAAAAATTTAAAACTCTTGAACCACTAAACCTAGAAAGTACATAAATAATGTTAAATTAAATGTAATAACTTACCGCTTGCGCCTCATAATTGATGTGACGTGGCCTTTTAGGTTGACTTCCTTCAGCAGTGGTTTCTTCTTCTGATGGGTCACACATTGTGAAATTCAGAATGATAGTATCATCAGATGCGACAGAAGATGAAGATGATGATGATAGAACAGCACCTGCAAAAAGTAAAACAACAGCCTGTTTAGGAGAACTCTAAAGCTCCCAAACCAGCTTCTAAAATAATTATAAATACATCAGTGAATTGTTAGTGATTACCAGGATAATCTTTGTTGCTCAACATAACTCGAAAGGTTCCAGGTGACTGATTCACTATTTCTTCAAAAACATCTACATCAACTTCTGTATCAGACTGGTCATACACCTTCAGATCTTGCTGTCTGCCTTCTGGAATGTTGAATTTCAGGCACACTAAAGTAGAAAGAAATATTAAAGAAGTGGAAAATTAAAACATTTACTGCTGACAAACAAAGGGTGAAATAAGTAAGTAACCCAACTAATTTTATAAAATGCCAATGAGTTCAATCCAGTACAACATTTTAATACATGTTAAAGCAAAGAAAAAAATTACTTAATGCACGATGGGTTTCTTATGCAAGAAAAAGTAGTGAGATTATTTTACTAACGTACTAACCTTCTCTCAGGAATGCATCAAATGTTAGATCAGAAAGTTTCACATACTTCTGCTCCCCACCAAACAAAACACGCAGTAGCATGGTCTGTTAAAAAAAGAACGAAAATAAACAACCATGACATTTTAATAGTTAATAAATGTGCTTCAAAGTAAATGCCATTTGAAAACTGAGTTTATATTCCCGATACACTTGAACATAATCTGTACAAGCAATATGGCGTCACGTTAGCATGGTGCTAACCATGCTAACGTGACTCGGTGGGTGCTACGACCCGACGTACCCACGGGATCTGGGCCTATGGCATAAGGCACAGTGATTAATACTATTACAATTTATAACAGTTACGTATTCTTACCTTGACAGCCTTCAGAAAAAAACAGCAAATATTGTGAGGTGGACAACTTGTCTAGCATAGGGCTAACCCTCGGTTCTCGCCCTAACACAATACAACTCTCTCCCGCTGCCCTAAATAACAACGGAATAAAACGGATACAAAAATGAGGAGACATGAAGGTTTGTTTTTTTCACCACTAACAAACTAAACCATGGTGCCAAAACCATTTGCTACGCTAGTATTCACGCATAATAGTTGCGAACATATTTAACGGATAACAACAGAAGCTATAATATAATTCTTCATCACAATTAATATTAAAATAAGTTACCAACACCGGATTGTTAAAAGTTACTTGCCTTTTCTGTAGCACAATAGACCCTTTTCACAGTGACGTCAGACAATGGCCGCCATAACTCAAAACTGGGTATCTTTACTTCCGGTGTGATTTTGCCTTGGGAACCAAGCTGAAAACTTCCCGCATTCTCATAATCTTAAGGATATAATAAAAGGTAAGTTTAATAATAACAGCATTTAAGTGTTAGATAGCTGTTACTAATCATTGTAAATTCACCATTCTCTATCTGTGTATAAAATAAACAGCCTCCGATCGGAGAGTAAACCACCTAGCAGCAGCTTTAGCCACATTTAGGAAAAATATACTCTCTGTCAGCGCTGTAACGTTAGAGGTTCACTTTCTGTGTTTTATAAAACAGTGTTTACGTGCTAGATAACCGTTATAAGTCATTGTCAATTTACCATTCTCCAACTGTATTCAAAGGGACCAGCTTCCGATCATGAGTAAACCAGCTAGCAGCAGCTTTAGCCACAGTTTGGAAACATATACACCGCCGCCTGTCAGTGATGTAACGTTTAGAGGTTCATTTTCTGTATTAATGGAAAATAAAAACAAGACAAAAGCCACAAATAACAGTTGGGCTTGACGATATTTCTGTTTTTCCAGCAACAAAATGCGCATCTCCATGCACTGTTCATGTTTCTGTCACTGCTAACTGTCACAGAGTCTCTCCCAAAGACGCAAAGAAGGAATAAAAATAAATACACAAGAAAATATTAATGTGCAATGATTTGGATAAATAACTTTAATCTGATTACTGGATTTGAAATACGAACTCGTTAGATTATTCGTTACCGAAAAAGTGGTCCGATTAAAGGCATTACAAAGCAGCGGCGGCACCGGACATCTCTGCTTATAACAAACAAATCCCTATTTTATGGGATGAGTGGCAACTCCAGTCTATAATTTAATAATCTGATCAAGATTAGAGCCTAAAACGTTATAGTTCAAAAACAGTAAAAAGTTCTGGTTAAGGAACAGTTATGTCACGTAGTTAGCTAGCTAACAAAATTCACTAATGCTAAGCTAACGGTTACGCAAAACAAAAATACCTACCTTCATAGTCAAACAGGTATTGTTCGGTGAAGAATTTGTAGCCTTTGTCTAATTTAGATTTTTTTGTCAGAGAGAACTGGTTTGCAAATCGTGATATATCTTCAAATCTTATTTTAGGCAAATGTTTTAGAGACTGTGTAAACTCCATGCTCCGGTGATCTGTCTGATCAACATATGCTGTCAGATTTATACATCTCTCTCTCTCTCTCTCTCTCTCTCTCTCTCTCTCTCTATATATATATATATATATATATATATATATATATATATATATATATATATATATATATATGAAATAGACAACTTTATCATTACTTACTATGTACACCGGAACTAAGGATACACAGCTTCGAGCCAAAACGGAAGTTGTGTGACGTCATGTGAAAAGGGTCTATTCCGTTCAGAATTCAGAAAACTGGTGCTTCGTCTTCTTTCTTCCTCCTCCTCCTCTTGGCGGTTGCCAAAAATCGTTCCTGGCGCGTTATTGACACTTGACAGAGTCAAAAGTTTCACTGCGTGAATGTAGCATTTTACTCTGACTTTTAACTCCGATGTCAGAGCCGATTTACACTCTGTATAGTTATAAATACTCTATTTAGATTAAATTAGGTTAACACTGAAATATTAACACCGCATTTTTTACTGTGTAGAGATGGACTCAGACCTAAACTTTCCAAGACTCATAAAGAAAATTATAAAGAAAGCTTTTTATCGCCTGAAAAATATTTTCAGGCTTAAAGGACTGATCTCCCTACAACATCTTGAGAAACTCCTCCGTGTATTTCTCTTTAGTCAAATTGATTATTGCAACAGTGTCTTCATAGATCTGGCTATAAAGTCAGCCAGACAGCTGCACCTGGTCCAGAATGCTGCTGCTCATGTTCTCTCTTTAACTAGGAAAATAAAACACATCAACCCATTTCTAAAGTCGTTACACTGTAGCTCAGAGATTAGACTTTTTTTTTTTCGGGACCAGGAGTCGAACCCACAACGTCCGCGTCGAGGACTAAGGCCTCCAAACGTGGGGCATGCTAACCCCCTGCGCCACCACAACACGCCCCCAGAGATTAGACATTAAAATACTTCTGTTTATTAATCACAGACCTGCTGCACCACAGTATATTAAAGACACTTCAACTGCTTTGCTGCTGAAAACGTGTCATAGCCTTGCAATAAAATTGCCTTGTCTTGCTTAAATTCAATTAAATTATCACAAGTTAAAACTTATGCTCTGGTTGTTGCAGTTGTGGACTTTTTCAATATTTCTACAGTACAATCTGTTGCGGAATCTCACCTTTTTCAACATAGAGAGACCAATACTTTTCAGATTTTATTACCTAATAAAAGACATTATGAAGGTCCATACAGATTGGTTTCATTACAGCTGCTTTTCTGCCCTGTCAACTCATACTAAACCCACGCCTGTGATATCTAGCCATGGCCCAGCCCTGTTCATGACATCCCACATCCTGCCGAGTCATAATTCAATAAGGATGATACAACCGACATGCCACAGTCAGCCGGTCACTCAATCTCATCCCTACCTATTCTCCTCATTGGCAGATAAGAGACAGTGATTGCACTCTGTCACTTTTATTCCCCCGCTCGATGGAAGAGAGATGGATGGCGAAGAGCGGGGTGGGGAGAAGTCGGGCTGCCTGCCGCTTGATCGAATCAGCCCTCCCACAATATCTCCCCTCTGCCAGTTCCCCCTACAGCTCCTGCGTGCCTGCTGGCATTTGAAATGTGGATCTCTTGTGCAGCAGTGGAGAAAAGTGAGAGAGCCACACATCAAAATGGTGGCGTTACTCAGGAGGGGATGTCTTTGTCTTCACAACCTTTTCCTGCAGCATTCATCGGAATGAAAAGAAAAGAAAAGAAAATGAATTCATCAGAAATTATCTCTATATTTTCATTAAAATGTAGAGATCATTTTAAAGATCTCTACACTGGCATCCTGGCCAGTTTGTACCACCTTGGCATAAACTGGAGACTGAACACTAGTTTTACTGTCCATTATTATTAAAGTCAATTTTACATTAGCTTGTATTGAAAGGGTACATGTTACATTTTCTATCACGATTAATGTAACATGCAAGCCAACTTCATAATAATATTAACTTTGACACCTCTGGCCACAATACAGTTCTGATGGGGGATTTAGATCAACGTTTGGGCATTGTATCATATTAACTTTGCGCTTTTTAACAACTAGTTTACTCTAGGTGGGGCAACTTTATGCCATCCAACAGAATGATTGGTTTTGAATATGTTAAAGTTATTTTGAAAGGAATTTCCTTTCACACTGGTCAAATCATACATGAATATTTAAAAACATACATTTTCCTAATTCTTCCACCCAGGGATGCTAACAGTTCTTGAATGTCATTTACTTGATAAAACAATGGTGTCAAACTCCAGTCCTCAAGGGTCAGTGTCCTGCACCTTTTCGGTGTGCCTCTGCTGCACCACACCTGAAGAGAATAATTAGCAAGGCTCTGGAGAACTTATCTACACAAGGAGGAGGTAATTGAGCCATTTCATTAAAGTGTTTTGTACCTGTGGTACATCTAAAAACTGCAGGACACCAGCCCTTGAGGACTGGAGTTTGACACCTGTGTGATGAAACAAAGGTCTATTAACTTCTCATTAGCTATCATTTCTGACTTCAAGTACAAGTCTTTGCTTTGCCAGATTTCCTTGTTAGTATTTCCACAAGAACAATGGCAACTTTTAAGAAGAGGGTAAAGTGTTTTGAAGCCATTTTTAGACAACTGGAAGCAGAAGTTATTCACATTGTATGTCCACTTTGCCAAAGTCTGAAAGAAGACCCATGTCTGTCATCCTCAGAAAGGAAATTGGTTAAATGTTCATTAGAAAAAACAAGGCTCCACACCATCTAAAGCTTGTAAATGTTTTTTTTGGGTTTTTTTACAAGAGTTTTTGTTGAGGTGCAACTTGATGGGAGTGAGGTAAAAGTGAAGGGAGTATATATTTGTTGAGTTTGCTTTTCATTTTGAACCCATTTATATACTCAAACTTGTACACCCAATTTAATTTTTGAAAACTGACCAAAGTATGTTGCATAATTACTCAACCTTAGAAAATAGCATTTTAAACATATCATGGAAACTAAATCTTAGCTTGCCAACGTATGGACATTTATATTATCTTGGTTTAGAAATAAAATATACTGATTTGAACTGGGAAAGAAACACTTCAGAACTTGGTTGGCTTTGGGGAATCCTGGAAAAACTGGCCTATATTAATGGGTGGTCAACTCGATGGCTCAACGTGAAGACAGGAGGAAACCAAAGAGGCTAAATTGAAGGACTTTTATTTGGTCTCAAGGAACTTCTGGAAAACTGTGTGAACTTAGAAGGAGAAAATGGGGACTGGACGTTGTTTGACTGTTGGACTTCACACACCTTTTTAATGACACATGGAGGACTGGGACAAACATTTTAAATACAATAAAGTAAGGATACCTAGGCGTGTTTTCCAAATATTGAGGAGACACTCTTCTCATCTGCATTGGAAGAGCTTCCTCTGGGGTGTTGGTAAGTAATTGTTGAATCTTTCCTTCAGGAGGAGAAATGTGTCTTTCTTGCCTGTTTGGGTGCCAGTTCACATGTGTTTTGTGGATTTGGAGAAGGCTTACCTGTATTTCCTGATGTGTTTTCTGGAAGGTGTTGTGGGAGTACGAGGTGCTGGGGATGCTTTTAAGTCTAAAGTGAAGCTGGGTTTATTTTCAAAACTAAAAAAAGCCCTAAGGAAAAGACAGAGTTCTGACAAACCTTAACCCCGTTTGAGGACACCAATTAATAGACTTGTTTTTCTCACTACTAGGCCTGATTTGCTGTGAGACTCTTCTAGTCTTTATGTGCATCTCTTCATTACTTGTGTGTGTGTCTGCATGTATCTATCTGTGTGTGAGCACTTCACTGTTGCCCGGAAATCCTCCACAGACAACCTGAGAACAAGATAATGACCTGCTGGCCTTGGCCAAAATAATACAGCTGTCTGTCTCACACTCCAGGGCTGGTTTTGGCAGACGTGAAAATTCAAACCTCGTTCAACACCTAAAGAGAGTTTGCTTGGAACTGACTGATATACAATAGATGGGTTGAACTTAAATTTAAACCTAATTTCTGGTAAAATGTTAACAAAATAATTGCCACTTAACCAGCTCATCTTGACACAAAACAGACTCAGTGATGATTGGCTTAATGCTGTCAAACTGCAGAGCTCCAGATCTGCATTCATGTCACACAGAATGCATAAGTGGCACACTTTGCATTTATTATGACTGTCTTCATGACCTTCTGTAGACAGGAAGAAGACTCTGCCTTCCTTTATCTCTCACTCAGTCTCCTCTGTCCAGCATGAAGCTGAAGCCAGATCCAAAGAGTTAAACACATTATTCATATTCGTATGCATACATTTTTGCAAAACAGCCACCTGCTCACTATCGACCAGCATTTATTGAGCGGAGGTCAAAGAGATGTACTGAGACTGGCTTGTTAGAGCTGCCTTACTGTGCCCTGGAGGATCTCATACCATAAAATCTCATCTCTATGCTGTCACATCTAAAAACTGATATTTCAGTTTTTTCAGGTGTTCATATTGTCAAGGATTGACTTAGTTTTCCGATGTGTAGAAAAAACAACACTCAGATTCAATGTTGTAAATGCATATATTGCAATAGAGTAAAAGTCATAATTAGATTTATTCCACTGAGTGACAGCTGATTCATTTGCTCAGGTGTTAATATGTGGCTGCTTGTATTTCCTCCAGTTACTCTCACACATCTTGTGATGATATAAGAATTATGTTTTTTTTTAAAGACACATGTCCTTTAATACTTATGCAAACTGGTCCCCAGTTCATTGTTTTTGGAAATTGATACATAGTTAATGAACAATATAGTTGAATGCATTGACCCTAAATTGCAATAGTCACCTATATGCATCTTTTTGTTTCAATTTTACCTTGAAGCCTCCAACTTTCTGTAAGTCTATAATTAAAAACTGTGCCTCCTTTTTCTAATTCAGAAATATACATGTACACACAAATCCTTGTCTTTTGATGTCATACCTAAGCAGAGCACAAACTGAGGACCTTAACATACCCACATCATGTGCTCGCTTTTATCTGTTTGCTTATTTGTACTTCTAATTACGTAAAGTACTTTGATTTGCCTTGTACCTGAAATGAAATTATCTTTCCTTCCACATGTTAAGGTTGAAAGACAGATAACATGAAAAATATGCAATTGTTTGTGATGCTAACTACTATTACCAGCACAAGCCAATATCAATGTTTTTTTCTTTTTATTTTATGTTTTCAAACTGAAAAGGTTTGAAAGATCTCCCTCCACTTTTTCTTGATATACACATTAGCCACATTATTAATTGCACTTTTTCATTTTAAGAAAGTCGAGTAAATGTTAAATATGTGTGCTTGGGATAGTTTTGTATTTTACAAGAGGTAATCCACTACTGGTTTCTCTTTTGATGATACTGATATTTGACATTCACTTCAACTTATAGTGTTTATTTAACATATATGTTTTTACCTTTTATTCTTTTTTTCACAACAATATTTTGCCATTAAAAGCTAATCTTTGAAAACTATGGACATAAAGGTTGAGAGAATGATGGGGTGCGATGAGCTCTGTTAGTGAACAACTGATCCTGGCTTTTTTAAAAGACAAATGAATCTGCAGCTCTTGGGCTTATTTGGTGCGTCTAACAAGATCATATGCCCACTTTGGTGAATAATTTAGTAGAAACTTAACAAGAACTTTGCCAGAGAACCTTTTGTTTGGTTTGAAATTTAAATTTGAAGGTAAAGCTATCCTGTCAGATCAATTAGCTGTATTGGTCTTTCTACAGAATGAAGCAATCAGGATTTCCATTTATTGTGAGCTCTACAAAAAGGGCCCCATTACTGCAAAATAGCTGAATTACTGCACTGTGTATGTATCGTTTTTTTGTCTTTATTCTCTAAATATTGCAATCTTAATGTTGTCTTTCATCCTCAAATATCTGAAAAATGATTCCAGGTTATTATATGTAGATTATTTAATAATAAATATTAAATATTTCTGCCATCAGTCACAGCAAGTCTCAATTTAAACAATGCAGAATGAGCTGGAGCATCTGGCCATCAAACACAGTTACATAAATAAGACAGTAAAACAGCAGCTGCAAACATTCCAGGGGTGAAGCCCAGACCGAAAGCAATCTGTTTTATGTTGTCCTGGTTTCTGACACAGTTGACTGCAAAATGTTAATCCACATAGGTGTTTTTTTAGTTTTGTAAAAAACTAGTGTACAGTAAATTATTCAACTTGGGAGAAGTAATTGAATGCACATTACTCAGTCCATAAGATATGCAATTGCTCAGGTCCAGCCGTGCATCCACACCGCAGTTGTGTTTTGGCATAATTGATGCACTTTAGCATGTTATTTATTTAGTTTTCATAAAACTAAATAACTTAAATGCAAGTTAAACTTTTGTGTGATAAGTCTAATGCGTAACCACAGCAAATCCAAAAAACGCTGAGAGAGGAAGTTCAAACGGCCACCAGAGCAACAACAGCCCTTGAAGCACCAAATAATTAGTTAGAACTCAGCTTATTTGAATAATTTCCGACACTAACTGCTGAAAACTGTATATTTATTCTGCTGAATAGTCGTTGGGAAGTTACAATATAGCTGATCAACAAGGCAACAACAATGTATAAAGTTGTTCTCAGCTCTTGTGAAAAATCTTTGAAGTGCCTTATTGAAATGAGTGAGACAGGGCTCAAATACAAAAAGAATCAAACATTAATTTGCAAAGATTTGTAGAAACTCCATCGAAACTACTATATCATCAAAAGTATGGGGTTAATTGATTTCAGGTGTTACAATCGCTTAAAGTTGCCCTCTGATTTGCTGAGAAACAGTGTGTTGAGATCTCCTTATTATGGGTTTCCATGGCTGAGCAACTGCATTCAAGCTTTCATCTTGATGCAAAGCAAAGCGTTGGATGTACTTGGGTCAAAGGCAATGCCACGTTTAATGGTGCAGCAAATCATGCCTCTGAGTTCAGCACTAGTCTGGAGAATGACACTTGCCCAATTACACTGTTCAGTGTAAACCTTGGTGCAAAGGGATAACAGTGTGAGTTGTTTTTTCATCAGTTGAGTTTAAGTGAAAAACCCTCCACATAACGAGATATTTTTGATAATTTTGTGTCCAAAAGGATGGGACTAGTTTGGACATGACCCCTTCATGTTCCAACAGGACTGCACAAAAGTCATGTTGGTGTTAGTGTTATTAACAGCAACATATGTCAATAACACCAACATACTGGCCTCCTTAATGAGAGCAATAAGGACATGATGGATTGGTGAAAATTAAATTAACTAATCTGCACCGAGCCCTGACCTCAACACCTTTGTGATCAAGCCTTCCTATCCAACATTAGTGTCTGATCTCACAAATGAGCTTCTTGGAAGAATGGTCAAAATCTCCATTTTAAAAAGTCTTTTCAAGAGTTGAAGGTGTTTCAATTGCAATCCATGAGTGAAAGTCATGGATTAAATGTATCCATGAATACCTGCGGGTTTCAAGAATAATACCCAAGGGAAACTCAAAGATGCTCATCCCTTTTGTATGCATTTAAAAATGCAGTTCCCTACCTCTACCAATTTGACCGCTAATCAAAACTTGGAGTCCAACCAATGCAGTTGGTAGGTGTGCTTAGCACCCACATTTTCACTTAGAATTTCTTGATTGCCAAATGAGTGGCCATCCATGTTCTTCATATATCAAGTGTGTAGCTTGCCTTGTGTGACTAATCCACTACAACGTGGCTCTTGCGTAAAACAGCTACACAACAATAAAGACCACTACACAGTCTGCTAAGCCTCTTAAATCTGCAAAAGGTGATAGGCAAGAGCCAGGATTTTATGGTGCTGTTCATTTATTTAGCAGTGAAATGTAACCATTATAAGCTGGTGACAGGAAATGTTACTGACGAATACATCTGCAGAAGGAATGAGAGAGAAAAGAGACATATTATATTGAACTTGACATTTATTCTTTAGCTTGGCAGTAAATAAAGAAACATCTGCTCTGGGTTCTGATGGCCTTCTTTGAAGGAACGCACAAATACGTACACCATTAGAACATGCATTAAAGCTTTGCACGATAAGTTCCCATTTGTCATCTTTGCATTAAAAAAGAGAAGACAAGCTCAAAATCAGGCACATAAAAAGATGATGAATGAAGCTTTGTCAAAGCTATCCTTAAAATATTTACAAGATGCCCTAAATAGCTATTGCCCTGGCAGTTAGTAGTCAGAAAGCAACAACAAAATGAAAAAAAAAGCAGTACTGTTTATTCATTTCAAAGTAGATGTAAATAGAATAGAATTAAATCAAGCTCACCTTAGATTAAAAACCAGTCCAAACCAAATTTTCACAGTTGTAGTACACATTTCATCTCCCTTTAATTAATCTCATTGTTAAATTAGTAACTTCAATGGTTCAGTTGAATTTAGGAAAACACAGTGCTCGTCACAGTAACAAATTGACAGATGCTGTAGCTCTTGACTCCAGCTGTTTTGGGTTTTAGCCCTTGAATTTCTCTTTAAAGTTGTGGAAAAAAGACTTCGGCACGCAGCCTTCACAGGGGAAAACAACTCCAGGCAACTCCAACAGAAAGGTTCTGGCAGTGCTTCTGTTTGTGTATTAACAGAAACGTGTCCATCTCTAGAAATGTAATAGATTAGGCTGCAGGGGTGGCCAAAGTCGGTCTTCGAGGGCCGGCATCCTGCATGCTTTAGTTCGCTCCCTGGTGGTAGTAACAACCTTTTCAGTATGTCAGTGTACTTCTTAGGCCTTCTAACAAGCCATCATTGGATCCAGGTGCGTTAAACCAGGGAGAGAACTAAAACATGCAGGATGCTGGCCCTTGAGGACCGGCTTTGGGTCCTCAAGGGCTTTCCACTTTCACCCGGACTCTTTTTTTGGGAGGGATAGTCTTAACTAACAAAGAAAATGAAGTTAAAAATCAGGTGCGCTGTGGTGGCGCACACAACCCATGTATTGAGGCCTTCATTCTCAACACAGAAGTTGCAGGTTCAAATCCTGGCTTGATGACCTTTGCTGCATGTCTTTCTCTCCATTTGCTCTCCAAAGGTTTGACCCCAAAATAACTTTTAAAAAAGCAACAATCCAATTTATTAAAGCAAAAATATGTAAGAATGTACAGAAACAGATAAATAGTTTACCATTGACCACCACGAGTCTTTAAGGGAGCAATCACAAAGTGGCCCTGGACATTGCTGTTCAATTCCTTTTCGCTGCTAGATAAGCTATGGCCAGAAGAGGGATAGCTGTGAAGTCATTTCCTTAACCTTATGTGTATTTGCATGCACAGATAAAAACAAAAACTTTCAAAATAAACACATAACACATTAAATCAATAAAAAGCAATTCTGATTAAAACAAAAACAAAGTAAAAACCTTAACATGCAAATCCAACCTTATAACAAAACAACTAAAAAAGGCACATGAACACTAAAGTGAAGCTCTTGCAGCTCACACATTTCACTATATCAAATGGATGCAAACAAGTGCAGACACATTGAGTTCTTAACTGTAGAAAAAATTTCCATGACATAAAAACCCATTACAATGTTCCTTTGCTGCCGGAATGGTTGGGACATTCCAGCAGCTTTGTTTAATTTTTCTGAAACCAAGAGTGGCTATATGTTTGGGATCATTGTTTTGCTGACACACCTCCACTCTGGTTTCATAATCTTTCTGGTAGATGGCAGCAGATTTTTATTGAGCGTACATTTGTTTATTCACTCTTTCCACTTTCTACAAATGGCCTTGACAGTGCCTTCAGTAGTTTGGGAGATCTTCTGTAGCCAGTGTCATAAATGTGTATTCCAACAATAATGCTGCAAAGGTCTGGTGAGAGGCTTTTTGTGTGACACCTTGGTAGTGAAAGAGCTTTTTGTTACCCAATGCTTTGGTTCTGGACCAGCTGATATCAATTCAGACTAAGTAGTGGGATTGCTTCCTAATTACTGACAGATTTCAGCTGGTGTCATGACTTTCCATGCATTTTATACCTCCCTTTCTCTTTTTTGCAGAGTAGCCTGGATGAGTTTTTATTAATATTTGAAGAGAATTTCATGTAAACGACATAAGAAATATTTTTACTTAGAATAAAGTAAATAGTAAAATCAGCCAATAGGCACAAATAGGTTTGGACAATGATCCTTAGCATACTGCCATGCAAAGGTATTCAAGGACAACAAAGCCGTTTCTTTCCCTTTTTTTCTGGAGTGGAGATTACAAACCACATATTGCAGTCCAATAGAAATTTTGGGGGCGGAGCTAAAAATGGTGTGAGAAAGTTAGCTTACAAACATCACTAAGTTAAATCACTTCTGTGGAAGAAAACCCAAAACTTTTAACAATTCAAAGAAGTTAAATGTCAATTTGACCAAATATGAATAGAATTTCAGTAAACGTAAAGTATTTTAAAAATGTTGAAATGGCCCAATATTTTTACACATTGGAAACAGAAATATTTTTTTGCCCCGAAACAGGAACAGTTTGAATTAATTTAATAATAATAGTATAATAAAAAATAATAATAAGACATTGTATGCTTCTAATTATTCAAGCATATTTTTCTTTCTTCCCCTGAGTGTAACTGTACCAAGAAGGAAAACTTCAATAACAAAAAATATATTAAAACAACTTTTTTTAGTTTATTACTGTCAAATATTTATTTAAAAAGCCCATCAAACTTCCCAGTTCCTTATTTATTCTTCAATTTTTAATCAGATTTTGGGACATCTCTGTCTCACTACACAACAGTGCTGATGATAAATTGTGAAGTTTGTAAAAGAACATCAAGTGTTCCAACTTAATGTCATACTTAGACTGTTGAATTGATGAATAACTAAGAAGTTTGTCATTATCCAATGCACCCTGTTGACTTTGCAACAAATAGCAACATAAAATGTAAAAAAATCCATTTGGTAGGAACTGTCCCAGATTTGCATAAAACTCTGAAATACACTAAACATCTTCTGTGTTTATGTCATATGGATGTGGTCGCTTTTGCCCACCCACACACTGGCTGCAATTTCACAAATGATGTTCTGCCTCCACTGTGTTGTTTATGTCCTAACCTGCAGGTTCTGCCAAACTGAAGTGTCTCTTTTTATGGGCAGAAAACAATGTACAGTCAGCTGTTTTCAAAAGCATCAAGTGTTTATGCCTTTATTGTTCAGGCTTTGATGTCATGTCAGCATGATGAACACATAGTGTTGCAAGCACTCATGAAAGAGAACGAGAGAAGGAAAGCAGAAGAGACAGAGGAAATCACGTTGTAATGTATGTGGACGGCGTAAATAGATTTTTATGAGTGAGGTAGCAGGAAGAAATGCACATAGACAATGACAGAGGTCTAAGGCAACATAGGGAAAGAAAGCAATCACAAGTAAACACATAAAAGTGACAGTCGATAACTGGAAGCATTGTTTCTATTTCATAAAAAAAAGGTATTACTTTACAAATAGAAAACAAGGTTGCATCAACCACAATTTACCTTAATATCTCAAATGACTGTAGTAGCTCAGACTAATCAATGGCATGTCTCTGAAATGCAATGGATATGATGTTGGAGAAATATCCTTCATCTTCTGCTTATTTATGATTTAAACAGGTGCTTCTACTTCTAGGTGAGCAAAGCAAAATGGACAAAAGCAGACTCAAAGAGCATGAGACACGATTGTCTACACGTACAATTAGGTGGCAATAAACTGTAAATCACATCTTTTTTGTGTGTGTTTATTTTAAATGGTGGAAAATATAAAGCATTAACAGACTGATTCAGACATTGTTATGTAGTCATGTGGTCAATTATGACTCTGTTGTTTGCAAATTCACTTTGGTTTACTGATAAGTTGTTCAGTGCATTTTCAAAGTATTCACACCACTTCACTTTTTCCACATTTTGTTGTTACAGCCCTATTGTAATTGTACTACGTCAATCTCTTTTCTGAAAGTTCAAGACAAAAGCTCTATTCTGACTTTGTGGAAAAAGATTTTTGCTAATTTATTGCATTCACTCATACACACATTCAGACATCGGATACTTACTATTTCATAAGGCATGTATTAGTTTACAAATAAGATGGAGTAAGATGGGGTATGAGGGCATTTCTTTGCAATGGATTTTATGCAGGACTTTAAGAGTAAAGGGGGATACATAAGACCCCTTTTGGATATTGCATTTATAAAACACTTTGGAAATAGTTATTTTTTCTTCTTCTGGTTCACACTTACTGTATGCAATACTTTTTTGTCATCAACAATCCTTTTTGTGATAAACAATCCTGAATTTATGCTTGATTGTAATGAGACCAATTGTGAAAAAGTCTAGGGGGAACAAACTTTCAAAGACAAGTTGTCTTCATTATTTGTTTTGCCTATTCTTCTTTGATGGATAGCATCATTTACTGTGAAAAATATAGTCTTTCATCTGCTTCATTTTTTCAATGACTTTGTCTGAATAGAGTAAATTAAAGTGGAAAATCTTGGTAAAGTCAAATGAGAGAAAAAACAATCGGAGAGTTATGTAATCATGCTATATCATATGGGCACCACAATATTGCTCCTTTTTGTGTTGAAAACAAAAACCATAACTATACTCAAGCAAATGTCAGGAATAAGTTGCGTGGTGGGATGATGCAAAGTAACGCGTGGGTCCAGGGTTGGGTTGCAGAGGTAGCCTGAGGTTTTTGTTATGATTTAAATGAACTGAGAGGCTTTGGGAAAAGAACAAAGCCAAATGCCAGAGTGGAATATTTTGACATTTTCACACATATCACCAACTTCAAGGCAGGCTGGTTTTATTCACTGGGATATTTAAAGTGTTTTGGCTTAAAGCAAGAGATTATTGTAAAGGCTGTGTAATTCCCCAAACTACGACCCTGAACTAAGCCAGCCTGATCCAGTGTCAAAGGACAATTAGTATACAGCAGCATAGCCATAAAAAGATTTCCTTCTTTTCTATACATAGATCATTTGAAAGCTTGCAAGATGAACATTTTAGTGGTTGGTTGTTTACAGGAGATGAACATCATATTAGAGCCAAAGCTTAAAGTTTACAAATAAATTGAGTAGCGAATTAAAAGTGGTAGGAAGTCTAAAAATTATTTATAACCTTTTCAATGTTTCACTTTTGTAGTTTTTATGAATCAAACTATGATCAGTGCTGTATATTTCATCTTTTCTTTAACAAATTCTTGACTGAATGACAATTATTTTAACTAACGTTGCCAGGTGTATGAATAGTTTTGAACCAAGCTATTCAATGTTGATCATGTAGTTGACATAATTTTCATAAATTTAAAATTTAAAAGGAAGATTACAAAGCTGGTTAAGTGCCCCTTGCACTTTACACAAACTGGACCTCTAGATGCAGAAGCAAAGAGTAATTTGTTAAAATCATTAGTGTTAATGACATTAATGATTTTTTGTTAATACTGCAAAAACAAGCAATTTTTCTTTAGGCAATAAATGAGTTGTGTTCAGTTCTGTTCATTTTAATTCAGTTGAAACTGAGCAACCAGCAGCTGCTAGATTATGTATTGATTTATGCAGATTTTCATTCTGACTCACTAACATTGCATAAAGAGAGAAAAAAATGTAACAAGTTGATTTGTTTCAAGTGCCTGCTATCAAACAGTCGAGTCTACATGCTGGACATTTGTGGAGTTAATCTATAACCCAAAGAACGGTCAATATTTGAGAGGCTTGAAAAGAAGTTGTCTAATTTTTATAACACAATCTGTTGGTACATCAGTGTACTACACACAGCAACGCTTTTGTAAAGTGTATGCTTTATACCGTCACATCATTGTGACGGTATAAAGCAACTCATGCAGATTTTACTGTAAGTTTCTGAGTTATCCTGTCTTACTTTGAAATTTAATATTAGTACAAGATATCAGCTGATATGGAAGTGGAGTACAAACTGATTTTATGTAGTTAAAAAAAAACATTTCCAAAACTAATGCTTGAAGGAAGTGTGTCACATTGGTTAGGGCCTGGCTGCTTTGGACAACAAATTCTTTGCAGCAATGCCTCCAGTTCTTCCTCTCTAACTGAACTTTTCATGACCGTATACAGAAGGACAGAGTTGTGCCTCCAGATGGAAAGTCTAAAAATACTCATTCTGAACACATCTTTATGTATGTAAGACACTGCAGGGGAGTGGAGTGTTGGTGGGAAACTTCCACACTATCTAGTTAAAAGTCGTACCGCTCACTGCACCAAAGAAATGACAACCTTCCCGTGAAATCTCACTGCAGTTCGATGCACCCCTGGTAACAATTTAAAACTACTGCTTCTTGACCCAAGAAACTTTTTTCCCCCAAATCTGATGCATAAAATTAGACTGCAAGGTGGGATTTTCACTTAAATATCTTTTAGCAAACAACTGACATACAGAATATGGTGTACAAGTAAAACTAGTCCTACCATGGATCCTTTTCCAAGGCCTCAACAAAGATTATGAAAGGTTTCTAATAAATATCCCTCCACTCAAATAAGACAAAATTCAAAGCAACAGGTTGACGATTGATAAACCTCTTCAGATTGAGCTTTGATTGCTTTTCAGAACAATATTTGGTTGTTGTAGAAGTCTAACTAAGCATCTTCTATCATCAAAAGTGGGTTCAAATGGACATACACGTTTAGCTTTTTCTAAAAATACTCATTCTTCAGTTTATTTCAAAGTTTTGTGAAGTTTTTAATCAGAAACCAATATTTTACCAGGTGTTGTGATATGGATGTTTAAATCTTGGAGATTTGAGTCTTGGGACTGAGATGAGGATGGAAAGGGACTGAGTCTGTGTTTGGTGAAATATTTTTGTTGATTTGCCCTATTGTTTTGGACCAAATATGGCAAATGCCCTTGGATTTTTATTTAAAATATCCTGGTATATGACAGCATGCACTCTACTGTAACAGGGCTCCCTGGGCATCTGACTGAGAAATAAGACCACAGCATCAGGGGTCTTTCACTGTACTTAGTGAATACTTTTACTTGTTTCTCCTTTGTTTTTCACCAGACCCTTCTGGAATATTTGTCAACAAATATTCCAGATACTGACAATCTGGACAGGATTGCCAGTATTTACAATAAACTTGTCTAGCATTGTTGACTCCATATCTTATCTCTCACTCATGCTTGTATTGATGTACAAAGAATCTTGCTCAAATTTGCCAATAAAAATAAAAATAAAATAAAATAATATTTTGATAACTGAAAACACGTTTAAATAATTTCTTGGAGGCAATGTTAGTAACATAAAATATTTATAGAATTGTGACTACTGGCTTTAGGAAAGTATATTCAACTCCTTTAAGCACAGTGGTATATTTCTAAACTGTTTGTGTGCTTTTCAAAATGGCATGGGAGTCTTGTAACAGCAACAAACTTTAAAAGTTCTGATTTTATATTCATTTTTTGGCAAGGTTTACAAACACTTTAAATTGCTGAATGCTTTTAAAACAAACCCTCCTGTCTAAATGGGTTAAGGTTGTTACAGATCATTATTCAAAGCTTCAAAAAGCAATACTGCATTTACATAATGTCACTTCATTGCATCTTCCATTAGACTCTCCCTTTATCACAAATGTGTTATTCCTCTAAACCCCTCTCATGGTTTGTAACATTAAAGACTCAACATCAAACAGTCAAAATGCACCAATAATAACAAATGAACATGCAAAAAATGAACATGGATAAATTACAAGGAGTAAGGAGTAACAATGGCATTTTGTTGTGCCATTTAATAGCTTTTGCTGCTCTTTTAAAAAGCTTCTGTAACATTCTGAAGAGCAGCCAACGTCTGGTTATCCTGAGGCTTGCTGACTATGACAGTGCTGCTGCTGATTCTTAATTAGATTATATAAAGTGTTATATGTAGAAAAGGGCATTAAAAATATCCTGATTTGGGTCTTAAATGACTCATGCTGGGACCACCATGGAGCAAGGGGAGCTTTCTAACGATGCCATCGCCTCCTGTGGTTCTTATATTGGAAGTCCTTGGCTGTAGTTATTGAAGGGAAACCAGAATAGCACCACTGACATGGTTTGTACAGGAATTAATGGTTAAGTGATATAAAAATATCAAAAATATTTCATCACCTTCAACAAATTTTGGGACACTGAGTTTTTCTCGTTTCAGTTTTCAGTTTTCATAGGAAATGTGAAGCTGACATGGATTTAGTGAGTTAAGTCAGAATATAAATCTTATAGATTTTCACTTCTGTATTTAACATACAGCTGAAAGTTGACATTTACAGTGTATAAAGACGTTATTTTCAGTCGTCAATTAAGTCAGACAAAATTTTTCCAGTATTAGGTCTGTTCAGATGACCAAAATTTCTGTTTTTCTAAATGTCTGAATGAGTATTTTTTTCAGATTTGTTAAAAGCTGACACTAGCTTCATAAGGTTCTGAAAGGTACCAACAACAATTGAGCTAAACCTGGATGTTTTAGAGCACATCTCAAACTGCACTGCGAAGACGTGACATCATAGATACTCTTGAAACAATCTCACCCTGAAGACATTCAGACATTTGCCCTATGTTATAAGTGAAACAAATCAACCATGGGGAACTAAAAATCAACCATGGGGAACTAGTACTTTTTCATCAATGTTAAGGAAATGTTTACCTAAGCCCAGCTCCAATATTGCTGAAAAGTTACTTGTAAGTCAGTTTTGTCTTATTTCAAATGTAAGATATTTGCACCATAAACTAGACCAGATTTTATAGACCAGTAAGATTTTGCTTGCAGTGCACTTTATTATAGA
Organism: Xiphophorus maculatus; assembly: GCF_002775205.1. Classification (NCBI taxonomy): domain Eukaryota; kingdom Metazoa; phylum Chordata; class Actinopteri; order Cyprinodontiformes; family Poeciliidae; genus Xiphophorus; species Xiphophorus maculatus. Next base: position 9,455,392 of record NC_036445.1, read on the forward strand.
CAGGGCATCGGTTCTTCAAGAAAACAGACCCAAACACATTTCAATTGTGTCTTGAACTTTACCTCCACTGCACCAAAGTGCTGCTGTCTGAAATGTGCTCTGTAATAATGTTTTTGAAGTGTTATGGTTTTGGACCTTATACAAGTCACAGCATAGTAGTTTCATTTTAATTAGCAGCATTGCACAACATCTGCAAGTTAATTTGCTTCAATAATTCAGCTCTAGAACTGGAACTCATATACACTCTATAATGTACATTCATTACTCACAGCTATGTAGTGATATGCAATAAATTGGAATATTATTGAAAAATTAATTCATTTCAGTGACTTGTTTACACACAAGCTGATGTTTTCATGCCTTACTTTGTTAATTATACTGGTTTTCTGCTTACACCTCATGAAAACGCATTTACGATTAGAATATTACATCAGCTCTATAAGAAAAAACATCTTATTTATTTATTTACCAATAAATGCAGGCTTAATGATAAGATGTGTAATGCTTTAAATCACATGTGTCAAACTCCAGTCCTCAAGGGCCGCTGTCCTGCAACTTTTAGATGTGCCTCTGCTGCACCACACCTGAATAGAATAATTAGGTCATTAGCAAGGCTGTGGAGAACTGATCTACACAAGGAGGAGGTAATTAAGCCATTTCCTTCCAGCATTTCGTACCTGTGGCACATCTAAAAACTGCAGGACAGCGGCCCTCGAGGACTGGAGTTTGACACCCCTGCTTTAAATGATAATGATACCACTGCCTGATTGGCCAGCAAACTAAAGACACACAACAGAACATTTGCTTTAAGGTCAAAAGGAAGATGAGCCACCCAGGCCAACATCACAGGCAGGATGAAGGATGTCACCACAGCGACTTGTGCTTTACTTTCATGACATAACACAATGATGCAGTTATTCATACAAAAGGAGCCCCAACTAAGTATTGACTCAATTAGTACTGCAGTGCATTGACAACTGTTGCATTAAAAATACTTAAAAAGAAAAGTCAGCTATTTCTGAGAAACTGAATTTGGGGTGTTTCATCTTTTCCAAGCCTCAATCATCAGAGTTATTAGAACAAATACATAAAACTTGTCATGCTGGGTAATAAATCTACATAATTCAAGAGTTGCACTTTTGGATTTCAAATGACTAAAACAAATAGGGTGCTTTTTAGATGCATCTATGTAGTCTCAATTGGATGACCACTCCCATATTTACTGCAAACAAAACCTGAAATCTATGTTGGGTAAAAAATGTCATGACTCAGGAACCAGAACATTTTCATAATTAACACTTGGAACAATTTGTCTGCCATGAAAGCTATTAAAACCATGAACTTGACTTTCAGTTGATGTACACAACTATCTGAGAGCAAAGTTAATTATAGCTGTTTTTTATTGTGTCTAAAATGACATTTGGGAAACAGGATGCCCTCCTATAGTGGTGGATAAGCTCTATAAATCACCTTTCTGCCCACTGAAGTGTAGATGAAGCTGATAACTCATGAGCTGTTGAACCAGTGGTGGGAAAAGACAAGACAAATTGTCACACAGATGTCTTCAAGTTGCAAACTTATCAAACTATTGGATCAGCATTCTATTTTAGGAAAAAGACAACAAAACAAACGCTTCATTGGATACAATTAATATTGTCCAATCATTCACCTCAATATTTAAAGGGGCAGCATTATGCAAAATCAACTTTCCTGAGCTTTACATCATGTTATTATGTTCTCCCCTCATCAAAAACATACATTGAGTGTTGCTTTGATTCTTTCATGCATGTTTGAAAATTCTATAAAGCCCCTGAATGTTTTGTACATTCAGCTGTGCTAAACACCCAGGTTAGTCTATCAGGATGAAACTCCTTATCTGAGCTGGAATTTTAAAAGCTTCCTAGTTTCTGCCTCTCAGAGAAGCCTTGCCCTGCAACTCCCTCACTCAGCTCCTTCAGACTAGTGAGCAAAGATTAGCAAACACTTGGGGGAACTGCACATTTGCTGAGTTCATTAAATAAACTATTTCTCAGTGCAATGTTTTAAAAACATTGCTAAAAGGGTAATAGAAGGGCGTTGTGATGATTTCCTGGAGGAGAAGTTTCAGAAAGAGCAGGAGTTTTTAAAGACACAGAGGCCCAATTTCAATTAAATTTTTAAATTAAGGAACTAATATTAGTGGTTCAGCCAACATTTTAGAAATAAATACTTTGTCTTGTATATGTCCAAGCTGTTTTCCTCTGTTTTGTTATATCAACACTGTTGCTGCCCTTTGGCTGTCCATACAAGCACCAGTCAGCACGATCAGTTTGCCGAAAAGTTTCTGCGCCTCATTGCACTCAAGGAGCTTATTCCCCACCGGGAGGCAGCTGTAGAATCTGCTCTCTAATAACAGAAGTGGTGACGCAGCATGCTGGCTTGATTCCAGAGCGGCAAATCAGCGTGACAGCTTCTTTAAGCGGCGCATCTCTGCTTCTGGCCCTGTTCCGCCATTGCCCGTGTTGTGCCATGTTTGTGAGGGGAATGTGAAGTGTATTAGGATTCCTTAAAATGCTGTAATATACGACATGACTGAGCCACCCAGTTTGAGAGAATTAGAGCCGTGGGCAGATGGTGGTGAGACTTTTGGAATGAATTAATGAATGTGGAATAGAAACTAGGAAACACTGTCAGATTTCATGAAACTTTCAAGACTTTGGCTCTAAAATTGGGTCAGAGCAATGGATAGCACAGGAAAATGGAAAGTAATTTATTGCTGAAGTTTATAGGCAGGAGCCTGAATAGTTCTAATAATCATTGAATTGTTAGTGTCTCTGATGATTCAGTTTTATTTGAAAGGCATCTTTCTGACAAAACTGAAATAAAGAAAAACCGAAGAAAAAAAAACAATAAACAAAAATGAGAAATTGTAAAACAGCAGTAAAAATTTGATGGAAATGAAGTAAAATGTGAGAACAGCAGGAGGTGGCAAGACTTTCTAGGACAATGTTACAATTAATTTACAACTATTTAATTGTATATAATGTCAATTAACATATTAAATTCACTAGCATAGAACCAATGTAAGCAACTGTAAAACTTGCTCAAATTTGTAAACATTATATATGATATAATAATTAGCCTTCAATATTCTGAAAAGACAAAGACCCTAATTCATCAAATGTGGGATTCTTCAGAAAAATGGGTCATTTTCCCTTTCATTTCAGAATGCATTAACTTGAATCTGAATGTAGGGTGCAATCAAAGACCTCGACAGCTCTCATATAATGAATGCAAATTTTTGTAAGTGCAGACTTACAGTGCAAGATAGGAAATAAAGCTATGTTTATTGGGGGACATTTCTTATTAATGACTTGACTGATTTGTTATGTAGATCAGAGAGGCTGGCTGCATAAATGTTGCATAGGTCGCATAAAGTTGTGACATTGCAGTAGTCTAAATATTATGAGAGGCTTCAACAGAAAATATTAAACTTATACAGTTGCCTACTTATCTGACAAGATGGAGAAAAGTAGGGTGGAAAAAAATAAACTTACGTTTTCTAAAATGTAAAGTATTTTAAGACAACAGTGACTGAGCTTAAAGTTTCTCAGGAGAGTGGCTGCTGTACCTAAGACAGAGTAACAGTAGGAATCTGGACTGTGTGTAAGATTAAGTGCTGACTGTTTGCTCAGAACTTAAATTTCACAAGAAGATGCCAACATGTCTGTGACTGTGGATCTCTGGGGTATATTTATACAGAGGAGGAAATTGTTTCCTAACTTGGCCATAAACTATTTAGGTGTTTTCCATTTTGAGTTTTATGGACACCAGAACCTGTAAGCAGTCTGGTACATTTAGCCTGAATTTGGTGCTCTGCACTGCAGTGTTATGAACTAATATGAGTTGAAGGTCTTTCTTTCACATGGACACAAAACTTCTAAAATTTGACTTACTTTCTGGATCTATTTTATTGAAATAGCAAAAATACACACAACAATTGTCGAGACATCATTTGCATAAGAAGTTGCATTTAATGTTCTGTTTGTGTCTTTTACTTTTCCATAAATGCTCTGCAATGTTGCTGTCATTTCAAAATATACCGACTTAGCTGCGTTACTAATTCTCTAACTAATTCTCTATTAAAAGCATAAATAAGACAGAGTACGACAATTGTTTCCAGTTTTAAATGAATGAGGTTCAATATGTTGCCTTGAGTTTGGAACAGCACATCTTGTCCACACCTGTAAAACCTCAGCAAAGTTTTTTATCTGTTCCTAAATGGATTACCTCAACTGATTTTATTCAATGCAAGCCATTAGAACAGATTTATGCAGTGGTGATAGACACGTTTCTTTTTTTTTTCTGAACAGATGGCAGTAGCTTCTGATGTTGGTGTAGTTCCACAACACAACAGGCTATATGATCTAAAACTCAAATTACAAAGTGATTTATTTTTTCTGTGATAACAAAGTCAACAGGTGATCGATAGTTCCAGGTCACAAAAACATGTGGTCAACATTTCTGTCACTGAATGGAAGCTGTCATCAGCTGAAGGAGAAACCTTTGTCAGCCGCTTTTGAAGAAATCTCGAAAGAACTCCAAAAGTACCACCATCTTCTTTTATTTACTGGCAAATGGACAAGGAGAGAAAAGTTTCCATCCAATGAAAGCACAAATTCAGTTTAATAATTGCATACATGCAGTTTATGTAGCTTATCCAAACCTATCAGTCCTTATTGCATCATAAAATCTGGTCTGAGGTGATTAAAACTGGCAACTGAACAATGAAACTTTCCAAAACACTGCAAGTGGATGACCGAGTTTACATTTTACATTGCCTTTGTGCATCTAATTTGCAAGCAGCTTAGCTTCTCTCCATGGTCATATCCCATCACTCAATTACTAAAACTTCTCCAACCTTAAAAGGCACAGTGCGTTATTACCAGATGAAAGGAAGCATGGCAAAAGCAAAACAAAGTTAACAAGAATTTTTGTCTTGAGACACCAAAATTATTAGAGAAATGACATGTTTCTTACAGAAAATGGCTTGAGATAATGCAAAGGTCATTGTTTAACAAGCAAGAGATGTCAGACAAACATACCTGTCCATAACGTTTAAAGGTTTCACTCCATCACCAAGGTTTTGTGAATACTATTGTTTTAATGATAGTGTCACAAAACAAGGAAGAAAAGTCTGACGGATGCAGGTAGAAAACTCAGGGGAAGTGGGTCACCCACAAATGTTTAAGGTACGATAAATAAGATAGCAAACTTTTTGGCAGCAAACAGGAGAAGTGAGTCCAGTGTGAAACAAAGAATAAATATGTGATTAGAAACCTCATACCTACTGCTAACCATCGAAGAAAAATAAACAAAAAAAGGGTAAAATAAAGAAAACACATCTGCTTTTCTGATCATCTTTACATTGTTCAATTTTCACTTAAATCAGAAAAGGTCCTTTGGTTTAAAGAGGTATTTACTTCATTATTATCCAATCACATGCACAAGTGATTATAAGTTAAGTTTACTGTTGAGCTATATTGCTTCTAACTTGTTTACACACCTACACAAAACTAAACTACATGATCAGAACAAAACAGGGGGACATAATTAAAACAAATCCTAACACTTGTGTTTGCGGTCCTTATGCTGCTGATCATTATCAAAAACAGGGAGAGTGGTTGAGATGACACGTCTTTTATCATGCGTGTGAGTCAGCCTCAAAATGTGATGATACGATTGTGAGGCAGAGGGGTAATTAAGCTCAAAGCTGACAGAGTAAAAACACTCCAGCTTGACCTCTTGCCTCTTAGCTGACTGGAGGTAACAACCTTCAAATCCCAGTAGGGAATTCCAGTTTAAAACGGGTGAGATTGCAAAAATAAATACACAGCAGCTGTCTACACAATATGTTCTCTGTGGCACCAGTCTAAGAAAATCTGGTCTTTGCATGGTGTAATATGCCTAACTTAGAGGTCTACAATGTTTGTAAGGACATGTACAGTATAGAGTTTACACAAAATAATTAAGCTAGATGATCTAAAGAGGTTTGTTTGGAAGTGTGCAGGTAACACATCAAAATACCCCGCCAAACAAAAGTGTGTTTAACAACCGACAGAGCGCTGACTTCACAATCAAAATGTGGAAAACTAAACAAGGATGAAGACTCCAAGACCAATGGTTGAAAGAAATAAAGAGTAATGATGGTTGGATAGAGGGCTCAAAAGTTTACATAAATTGTAGTAGGGCAGGGTGATATATCACCAACATTCTGCATAATTGTGCTTTGTTTCAAGTGTGAGATCTATAATGATAATATTACCACAAACCAACCAACCAACCATCTGTAGAGGCATATGGAACATATAACCATTCATTTAGACACTGACTCCGAAGAGCAATTCAGAGAGTCCAGTTATCTAAACACTCAAGTTTTTGAACTGTGAAAGACAACCAGAGTACAGAGAGAGAACCACCAGATGGACAAGGAGAAAATGTCAACCCTATGCCTGAGGAACCCAGGCTCAGACCAAACCCAGAATGTTGCTGCTGCAAGACAACACTGCTAATACTGCTCCACCATGAAGCCAATTTATGATTATCAAGTATACATTTCAATGTCACAGGTTGTCCTTTTGTATTTGGTTTGCTGGACACTTCTGATGTCTATCAAAAGCATAAGGACACCATTACAAACATTGACAAGGCAACAAGGGTTGCAAGTTGTCAGCATTGTAGATGTTAAATCAATAGACAACTGGGTTATTAAACAGCATTTTTCCTTGTTTTACAGAGAAGGAATTATTAACGGAAAACAGACTGCATAATGAACTTCATTACTACTCCATTCATTGAAGAGTGGGTAATTTAGTACTTGGTAATTTGCTCAGCTGGGTAAAAATTATTTTTTTCTCATTTTGTGTTTGTTATCGAGTCTTTGACTTCACTGTAAGGACTTGTTACATGACTTATTTAGAAGACTCGGTCACACTGTAGGTACAGTGTTTATTGTAAATACTGCTTTAAAGAAAGCAGTATTTATTTATAATATCCTCATAATGCCTTAATTATCAATAAACCAAGGTTACATGATATAGTATCTAACAACTGTGTTTGAAAGGATGCTCTTCCAGTCATTAGTCACACAATAAGCAATTGATATTTTAATGCTAGGGTCCTCTGATGCCAAATTATCAGCTGTTTTTTCCTAACTTTTGTATACAAAGGGATTTGGTTTTGCCTCAAATCATAAGTAATGGTTTCATTTTATAGATACGTTCACAAATCCATTGTAGTTTTTTTGAAGTAAGCAGCTACGTACAGTAGATTACCACTTAACTTTTGGTTTGGAACTGGTTAATCATGTCTGCTAAAATATGTGCAAAGGAAAAACATATTTTTTCCTACTGTTGGAAGAAAGTTTAAAGTCTGCATCCATTTTTACCATTGCATAAGATTATTGGGAAGATTTGTGTATCACATATTGAGATAAATCTAGACTATATTGCAAAACTGATTTTAGGCAATATCACCCAGTATTAATGTGTCATGTTGTATAAATTCATTGTACACATTAAGTAGTTAAAAGTTTAGTTCACTTCCCTCAATTCAACAAATTTAATTCACAGATCCCAACATGAACCTGTTAGTTTTTGTATTTAACAAAAATAATCTACAATATCTATTTGATCTGTCCCTGCTCAATGAGTTCACATATAATGAATTTTGATGTTTGGTACATTACCACGCAGTACAAGCATCAAATATTTGTATCCAAGAAGAACATTTAAGGCAATCCTGGAACCAGTTTTGAAATGCTAAAGCACACCTGCAGATTTCAAACGTACAATAAAACTAACAAAAACGAATACGAAGCTGCAGTGCAAGGACTCTTTATGGATTTTCTAAATGAAGGTTTAAATTAACAGTAAATTTTACGGAGGAGGACTGTTGATGCTGTCACATTTGGAGAGTGGAACCAAATAGCAGCAGCACAGAGGTAGACACATGATGGAGATTATATTTAATGATGAACTAAGAACTCAGAGCATGAGGGAACAACAAGGAACCAGGGAAACCGTAGAACACCAGCAGTGAGTCAAAGAAACCAAGGAGATTATATACTGTGTGAATGTGGCATGGAGAGCAGGTGAGTATATTTAACAGAACACAGAGCAGCTGGATGAGAATCTATGCAGGGAACAGAAGGGAGGCAGAATAATGGGTGTGGGGGAAACTGAATGGAAACACAGAGGATCTAATTAACCAAAAGCTAAGGAGTAATTTTAACCTAAGAGACTAAACCAAAAAGCACAGAATAAAATGCAAGAACAACCAAAGAAACTCAGTGAAATAGAAGGAACTAATATCAAGAGACTAGTAACATTAAATTACCTGATAAGAAACAAAGCACAAACACTCAAATCGTGACAGTATGCTTTTCTCCAGATGAGTAAAGCTCGACATTTCCTCCTCACCAGCAGGTACTCTGAAATCCAAATGAGGTGGCAAATTATAAAAATAAAACTGTAGTGAATCTGTGGATGCTCATTCTCAACACATTCAGCGTTGACTCCCAGAGAGACTTAATCTACCCCTACCTCAGCTCCCTCACCTCATCTCAACCCAAAAACCCTCCTCTTTTACTCTCACCTACAGACTGAGTCCTATTAAACAGCAGGTGATGTAGGAGGTTACTGGATAGCTGCAGGCTCATCAGTGAGTAGTTTGATTTAATGAAGAACATATGGTTCAGTTTGAAGCGTGTGTGTGTGAACCTAGAGGTGGTTCCTGCTCAGTAGGTTCATCGCTATAGAAATTCAGCTTGTTCTTTTCGGGAGGCAGAAATCTATAGGGATGAATGCTTAAATAAAACAAGCAGTGTGGGAGTGAACTTGTTCAGAAGTTTAGCAGAGAAAAGATCGTCTTTTATGTGATGACAAGACAAGATGGAGTCTATTATACCTTCATGTTCAAAATAATTGCAGCTTGTCCTCAGAGGCGTCATTTTGATGTTAGATAGATGTCAAAATTATGATTATTAGAATATAGATTTCTTTCAATTCAAGGGTTTTGCATAGACAAAGACAATAAAAAAATTGTCTGTTGTTTCAAGTGGTAAAATTGTTTAAATTAAATTGTACAAAACCAGAATACCAACAAAAACAAAACTGTGAAGGTTCTGTGAAGTACACCTATCCGACTTATTTTGATTGAGTATAATCTATGAGAGATAGTACACATTTTATGCACCCAATAATCTTTATTCAGCCTACTGTCCTTGTATTGATTTCCTTATAACAGATCTAGTAAATAAATGGTAAAGATATGAGTAGATGCTGCAAAACAATAAATGTAAAATGTACCTACTTACTTTTGTGGATAGTTTAGACTAGATAATTGTGACACAGAGAACAAATCATAAATATAAACATTCATAATGTGTAAAGTTTTAGATACTGTAGTGTGAAATGCATAACTTATATTCTGGATGAGTCAGCTGGGTATTCAATAAGCACTAGCTTCTTGCTGCTACTGTCTGAAACAAATATGAAACTTTTGTTTTATGTTTAATAAGTAACTTCCTTTTTACTGTCAGTCCTGCACTTTATATTCTATATTTATATTTATATTCATATTTTATACTGTATTTTATTTTATTCTGGAGTAACCTCACAACATTGAAAGCTCAAAACACTGTCCTAAGCCGTATGCAACGAAATTTCGTTCTGTATACACCCTGTGCATGCAAAATGACAATAAAGTCAGTCTAAGTCTAAGTAATATTATTCTTAATTTTATTTTTAAAATTCTGCTGAAATTTGTTGTTCATATGTTTAAAATAAAGATTTAATTAATGTATTTGCAGCAATTTAAGGTTGAGTGAGAACGGTTATTCACATTAGTGGAACGTCTAGAAAAGTTGTTTCTCAGGCATGAATTTCCCTGTAAGTTTACCTCAACACCACCAGGAGCAAGACCCAGAAATAAAATATGAGGTACATCAGCACTAACACCTCACAACTGTCAGGCATGGTGTGGAGAGGTGATCTTGGAGTCATTGAGTCTAATCCTAAAGCTAAAGAACTATAAAACTATAGAATCAAAATTAAGTCCACCAATCAGACAGCTGAAGTGCTGCCAAAACTGGGTCACCAATATAGGAATTATCTCAAATGCAGCTGCAAACCTGAAACAGAATAACTAAAGAAGAAAACAATGATGGTGCTTTAACAACCCAGTTAAAATCAAGCCTGCAATTGAGGATTTATTAGCTTTGATCTCTCTAATACAACTTTAGAACTTATTTTAAGACAAAAATTGAACATTTTTGCCAAGATTTTGATCTTTTTTACATAAAATTAAGAGGCATACATTATGAATTTTTCATTTGTGAGGGTCATATATAAAATACTTATGTACTAGTTAATGCACAGCAGAGTTGTTGTATCAGCAGTCATTGTACAAGAGGCAGGAAACACCCTGGACATGTTGCCAGTTCATCACGGGGCAACACAAGACAAACGACCATGAATGCCCACACATACCTAAGGGGAAATTAGAGAGACCAATTAACTTTAAACTCACATTGTTGGGTTGTGGGAATGCTGTAACACCCAGAGAGAAAGACCCCAGGCCAGGATTTGAACCATAAACCTTCTTACTGGAAGGCAGCAGTGTTGCCAATTGCTCCACTGTGCAGCCACTATAAAATCCTTCCCATATACAGTACAAGCACTGCTTCTCAACATAAGCCTCTAAAATCTTACCGTCTTACAGAGCTGATATGTTTTGGGGGAGTCATGGTTATTTTTGGCTTGTTTTATGATTCAGCATCTGGAGGTGGTGTTAGCATACCTATTTGCAGGGTAGTGTGTTAACAGCCTTGACCATTCCATTTAACACTGGTTTCAGCATTCTGCCTGAAAGAGGGAACAGTGAAAGCTTTCCGTGTCTGAACTGCCAACGAGGGAGATGTAAGTATTTGAGAATAAAACTGCCAGCAAAGTAATCAATTCAGTAAATGCTGGTGTGGGTTTTCTGTATGTTCTCTTGTACTTCAGAGGTTATCAGGTGGCGCTTTCACTAAAGAAGGCAGAAGCTGTTAAGCGGAAAGAGGGAACTGTTTCTTCCAGGTGATAAGATTGGCAGCAAAAGCAGCATGAAAAACCAAGTATACCCTTAAAGCTTCTGCAAGCGACAAGAGCATAATTCAACCAACTTGATTAACTGATCATCACAAACTACAGCATGTGTATAAAAACCTAAGGGGGAAATTCACAAAGCAGTACAACATCACATTTGGTCTGTTTGCATGTGCTTTATTTTAGCAATTGAGTCACAAATTAACTGATCAAATGATCAACAATATGAACAATTTGCGCCTACTTTTCCATCTGTTCACAGCTAAGTCACAAACAGAAGATGAGAAGATAGACTAACCAATATGTCTAACCAGACATATTGGATTAGAACTGCATTTCTAAATGAATAACAGATTCTGCAGAATTGAAAGAAAAGTTCAAATATATTATGTTGTAAAATTACAATATATGCTTCATGCAAAACCATTCTAACTTCTAATTGTATTAGAATAAGAAAACATTAATTATATCCGGGTACGCTGGTGTCTTTTTTCTCTCCACTTCATGCATCCCTGTCCCTCACCTGTTATGTTTGTTTCTGAGGTACAGCAAAAATGTTCTCGGGTCAATTTGACCTGGGGAGTGTTTAATCATGCTATAGTGTCAGAAACCAGAAAATTCCCCCAAAACATTTTTGTATCTCATTATTAACTCCAATTCTAACCATTTCAATCAATATTTGTGCAATGATGTTTTTTTATTTCTCACAAATTAAGGATACTTTATGCATGCAGTACTTTTAAAAACAGCTACGCTGACCAGTCATTTACAAAAACAAACAAATAAAAAACAAAACTAAAGATAAGAGAATAAAAGATACACAAATATAGAAACAGAAAAACTGACCAAGAAAAGTGTTTAAAAACAAATAAAGCAAGTATGGCCTCATACTTATGAGTGCATGACATCATATATAAAATGGGGCACAACGCAGCAGGGGGAACTTACACACTGGCCACAGGTTCTGGGAGTTTTTACCTTTCCTTGCCATGGTTACAAGTTTTTTTCTTTGTTTGCCTTATTTATACATAAACGTTTTTTTATGTCAAAGCATCAGTATTCTAGCATCCCGTTAATTGCAAATCAGTGCTTCAATGTGACTTTAATCTTATTGTGTTTACTGACAAGTCACAGGTGCTGCAGTCCACACAGTTTGAATTTGCTATATACTTCACCTTAACTTTTTTTTATCAAATTTTTGAAGTATCCTCATTCTGAGCTTTCTAATCACGGTCAAATGGAAAACACATCCTCGTCTTTTTATAGTGATAAAACTCCTCAAAGACCCCTGTCGTTTTACTGTGGCCTATTTTTCTGCCCCCATCACCCTTAAAGCTTTTTTCCAATATAAATATATGTGATAAGGCAATTTTATGCAGAGGTAGAGATAAAGTTCTGAATATCCTCTATGTTTTTTTTTTCTGTCTAAATTTATTGTGAAGAAGCAGCTACACATGGGAGAAAAAGATATAGCCACTCAGAAATGTGGAATATATAGATTGGAAGGTAGTGAGTGTGTTATTGTCTTGCAATATTTTTTTGGAACTGGAGATAGGAGGGTATTCATAGTGGTGATTTGGGTCACTTTGACTGCAGCTTGTTGGATATAAAAGAAAATTATTAAATGAAAATATAAGAGTAACTTTACAAGTAAAAAACAAAACTATAGTCAGGGTAATCAGTTAAAAGTTGAACAGAATAGGAAATGTGACAAGAAGGATGGACGAGTACCTACGTTTGTCAACAATCAGTAAATAGGATGGTAGGGCAGTAAATCAATCTACAAAGAACAGTAGAAAACATTTTCAAACATTATGTCTTAAATGATTGATTTTATTTTTTATTTTAAAGCTTTTTAAGCATCTTTACCAGAACTGCAGCCTTTGCAAGTTACTAAGTTTCTAAATTCCAAGCAGATATATTTTCTTACACAACTTATTAAATTGGTCCTTACCTACTTCATGGTATTTTGGAAAAACTGAGATAAATTAATCTCATCTCTCCAAGTACTTCTAAGAAAAATATACAATCTGTTGGTAGAAAAAGACATTTGAACAAGAATTTATTCTATTTTTACAAATATGTGCCTCTTTACTGTAGCACAAAATGACCGTGTAATACACCTGCAGGAGGTTGATAAAGCTGCAATCACTTCAAGTGAATGAGCTATTAAGTCAATCAGACCTCACATGTAGGGTCGCAGGAAGAAAAGGGGACAGGCAGGAACGCAGAAAAGAGCAGACAGGACTGTGCAGTAACAAAATGATTGTTTAAATAATCTGTTGAACAATCTGTTAAAATATATCAAATCTGTCTGAAGCAGAAATCTAGAATATTTTTCTAACATCTTTTTGTATTTCGATGGATGTCTATCTACTTTTGTCCTTCTGCTAAGTTGTAAATATAAAATCAGAGAAATTTGAACAAAAAATATTTATCATTATTTTATCATCTCACAATACGCACACAGAGAATAGTTCTATCGTTTTTCTTTAAGATGTTTAAGATGTCAATTTCATCAACAGAAGATGTCAGTTTCTTCTGTTCATTTCATTTCATTTCATTTCATTTCAGGAACATTTCTGGGTTTTACATTTTTGGAGTATTATTGTTTTTATTATCTGGTTTAATGTTTTTAATTTAATTTGGCTTTGAATGAGATATTAACTTAATAATCATGTTTTTATGTGAAAACAAATTGTGAACTCATTTTAGGATTGTCTTGTATAGCTTAAAGGTGAGAAAAGGACTACAAGAACTTTGTTATTGTGCACTTTTGCAATGAATTTTACTAATCTTTAGCTTTATGAAACAGGAAACATTTTTCTGGTTTAATACTAAAATTGTTAAGCATTACATTCAAACTTCTGCTTGCAGCTGGAGGTGTTTAGGCCTGCTGTTTATATTTCCAGATCGCCTCACTTCCTTCTGCCACATTTTCCATTAGTTTTAAGCATCGTTCAAAACCTCTCCCAGCTTTTAGAAAAGCAAGATCCTTAAACAATTGATTATAATAAAAACTCAAAACAAATATCAACTTAACTTAAGCAGCTGATATCCAATATCATCCCAGCTGTTGTATCGGCACCTTGCCATATTGTAAATTTGAGATAAGCTACAACATCCTGTTGATCATCTGCAGCTCACTGCATGACCTTCTTCTCATTCTGCTCTGATCGGATGCCTTTGTTCCCCTCTTCACTTTTAGCCCACTCATATCCTCATCTCAGCCTTGCATCGATCCCCCACTCCAGCGGAACATCCCGGGCTATAGTACTTTTTGCTGTTTTAGCGCCAACCATCTGGGATTATCTTGGCCTAAATCTAAACCCCACCTTGATGGAAAAGGCTTTTTATAGACCTCAATCCCAGTTGCACATTTCTCTTCAACAGGCTCAGTCTGACTCTCATTCTTTTCAACCTCAAACACTGTTGCATTTCTATTTGTTCGTGTAAAGGTGCAGCACATCTGGACTTCAGGCTGGGACAAATCATTTTATAATGAAATTTTCTGATCTTGTCACTAAATTAAGAAATGGGGCTCAGAATTGAGACACAGTCCAGAGTCACAGTAACAGTAACAGAAACAAAGGTATTGAATTTAGCTGAGGCATAAAACCACAAACTAACCCAAGGACAAAGCAAACAAGGGCAAAGAAAGATAAAACAATGAATACAGATCAGACTGTTACAACTGAGCACCTGTATTTTAACTACAAATATTGCAAATATCATCTTCCCACGCATACAAAACATCAATCTAGTTAAATATGATTATTAATCTTTGGTGCATTATTGATTCATCTAAACTGTGAGTGATGAACTGACTTCCTGTGTTGTTCTGTTTTATCAGCCGGTAATTTGCTCTTCAGTTGCATTCACCCGACGCCACAGGTGCTAATCTGATGAAGTGGCCAAAATGACAAAAACAGCAGGGGTCTGAATGCTAAAGAACCCTCTGACACCTGCTCAGATGAAAATGCATGAAATGTGGGAAAATAATCAATGCTGCACTGAACTGAGTGTGATAAGGACACTGCACTGTGCCGGTGCACCTCAGTCCATCTCAATTAGTGGAGTTAATCACCTGGAAGCATGTAAATTCATGTGTGGTGTTGGAGGTTATTTCCCAAGGTCTGACTGGAGATAGGTAATGAAGAAGATAACTAATCCAGCTTCATGGCATGCCAGGCTGGACACATTTATTGGCAACATGGGCATGGATGTGACGAGGACCTAAGCCCACGCCATCACACAAAGTAATGATGATGTAAAGGAGCTTTGAAATAAACAAGAAATTCAAAGCTGCCTCTTAATGATCTGCACCAAGAGTGAGACATGTGTGTGTTTGTGTTGCTGAATTTGTGAGTGTTCTATTTTGGAGTGAATGAATAAAAAAGATTAATTCCACAATAACGCAGACTCTGGTCTGTAAACAGAGTTGGAGTCTATTTGCGGAGTGCTGACAGCAGTAAGACTGAGGAGCTTTGTGACTGTGAGAACCTCTGATGAGGAGAGCTGACAGACCAGTAATGAAAACTCATCAAGTTCCTACAAATCAGGAAAAATAGCTTCTCATAGCAAAGAGTGCCATCATTTATCCATCCGCTTTCCTTACCCTGAACAAGCCTATAGAGAATCTCAGAGGCTTAGAAGTTGGAAGTTTTCTTGCCTTGCTTTCAGAGTTTTATATATTTGCTAAATGTAATACTGGGAGTTACTTCAATTGAATGTCAGTGTTCCTGTCAACAACAGCAGATGAAGTCTTGCTAAAAGACATCAAGTTTAATAAAAATATATACACCAAACTGTCTCACATGCCATCAGTGGGTGTCTGCTGGCATTCATCTTTGGCTTCAGAGGGAACCTTGCCTAAGAGAATATTCAAAAATACACTTTGCAATAAACAGATATTTGAATGCCAAGTCATGAAAACATTATGGTTTGCATCTGTCCAGTTTGATGATGTATTTTTGCTGCACAATTATCAGGTGAAATAAATTACTTACCACTTCAGAATTATTTGCTTTTAACAAATCAAAAGCATATTAATAACCTATTGTTTGATAATACTCAGTTTTATCTGAAATGTATAAGTTTGATAAAATAAATCTCCCAAATGTTGCTTAATTCTGTGTGTAGTGGATTTAAGTTCCTCTGTGAAGGATTTTGATGAGGTAGGATGCTTTATTTTATCTTTCTTTCTTCATTGAGGTTATGCAGAGTCCTTCAATGCATGTAATGAAAAACTGTTTTGCATGGACATTCAGCATTTTTACAAGTCATCCTATTCATTCATTGTCACAGTTCTGGAAGAATCTGTTTCATACATCACCCTCATTTGGAAAGCTCGATGAAGCTCTCTGGTAATCACAATAGCCTAGAGAAGAACTATTGAGACTCACAAATTACATTATCAACCATTAAAGGTGCCCTATTATGCCTTCTTGAGAAGAATAGGTTAGGATAGGACTTAATCTTACTGATTTTGCTCATTCTTCAGTCAGTTCTGGCAATTTTGTGGTCTATTCAGAGCAAGATGTTTAGGACCTTTTGTTCTTTAAATCCAAATACGTTGCTGCTGGCCAGGCCTCCCAACTCAACCTTTAACACTTGCAGGTGAAAATGGCTGCAAACAGCAATTTGCAAACAACCGTACATCTTTGAAAAGTAGAAATAGAGCCTCTGGCACAACCAACAAGAAGACAGCAAGTATTTTTGTTGGAATAACAACAAACCTAAGCCTTTCCGGCAGCCACCGTACAGCGCATTTACAGCATAGATCATCTGACCAAACCTGAAATTTTAAATTGTCCAGACACCAAAAGCAATAACTTATTGGCAAAAACCAAATGGGTGTTTTTTAAGGGCTGTAGCTGTTTTTAGAAGCAGTAGAAAACCAAATGGAAGAAGAAAAATGTGGAAAATGTAATTTCTGCATAATAAAACCCCCTTAAAAATGAATTTGATGAGTTTCTCTGGTCAGTTATTCATCATGGTCATTTTGATTCAGTATTCTTTACCTTGGTCTTCACTATACTTTCTGCTTAAGTCTGTGTTTTACAATATAAATGATGAAAGGTTCTAAAATTGTTAAGTCTATACTCAGTAAATCAAAATTGAAATCAAATTCACAATTTTCCGCTTGCAATACAACTTACTCATCAGCTGAGCCACGGTAATCCCACTAAGTTACATTATTTTAGCAGGAGTCAGATTAATTTATTGACTCACAGTTTAAACATTATACATTTACAAGTAAATTTTTGTGTACAAGCAGAGAGAACATGAACCAGTGGTATTTTTAATCGAGGAATGACATTAAAAACACTGACCCAAGTTTGGATAATATCCAACATAACTGAATGTGGTGAACACAGAGCAAATACTTTTCAGCAAGAATTCTCTGCATACCAGCCTCATCGAATCATTACTTCTATGAATTGGATTTAGACATGACTAAAAAATGACAGCTATAAGACGAATCAAACACTGAAAGTATCAGGTAGTGAAAAATTATTCAGCACATTAAATTATGACCAGATTACCTGTGAAGAGACTTCTGTTAGGTTGTTGCATTAAATACAAAACCAACTTTATCACCTCACCAATTCAATTTCCTATTAAAAGTATTAAATAAAAAAGGTTTCTAAAAAATATCTGACTTTTTCGAGTCACTATTTAAACGTCTGTTGAACAAATGTACATGTAGAGAAAGTGATGGAGCATTCTGTGAACTAAAAGCTTCCCAAAGTGTTTATATCAAGCTTAACAGTAGTTTGCACTGCCAGCTCTCCCTCTGCGTATACTGATGCACATCATTATTGAAGTACCTTTTAGACCGGGTCCTGTTGTGCATTAGCTGTCCATTTATTTAACAAATGCAAAGCTATAGCGGTACAGTATTTTGCTTTTTCACAAAGCTTTACATTTACCATTAATGCAGCTCTCTGATCACTGGAAGAGGCTTTTAGGGAGCTAGTCTGTGTCCAGAAATAACCAAATGTAAATTTTTAATCCACATAAAAACTACTGTTTTCTGTAATATAATGTTATTTAATGAGTGTCTCAGCTTTCAAACTCTGCTTTTAACTGAGATCAGGGTAAGCTTTACAAAGACATTTAGGAGAAGCGTCAACAAAGTATAAATTTTTGCTTCTTTCTTTACAATAAAGAACCTCTCAGAAGGTCTTTTGACTGTACCATGCCATGAGAGCCTTTGAATCTCTTTTTATTAAAATGAAAACAGGAGCAGCTAAAGACAGCTTAAAGTGTTAACCTTGCTATATAAAATACTCTTTGGAAGAAAATGTGTAAAGCAAAAGAAAGACTAGATTATCCCAGTATGCACGCTGCTCATCTTCATGTCAAATTATAGCTTGGGTAAGTGTTAAAAACTGTCTGGAAAGTTTAAAAAAAGAAAAAAATTCATGACACGATGGCAGTAATCTACATACATGTAAGTGTCATAATTTGTACATATAGAGGACACAAGCAGAGAGAAACTTGCAGAGGAGAATCTTTTAATAGGAATAAACAATGGGTGACTTACAGCATCAATGTGGGAAGATACAAGACATGAAACAAAAACCTGGAAACAGGCTATGCACTGGAAGAAGCCAGTGAGAACAGACAAGCTTATATGTTGAAGGAGAGGTTCAACTGACAAAGCAACAAGGAGGACTAATCAGGAGAGCATGGAAAACAGCTGGGAAGACGAGCAAACTGATCGGCAGAGGAAAATGAAACACTAAGAGCAGAGACAGAGGAATAATACAGCATATATCCAGTGAATGACAATTCCACGGCAAAAGAGGTGAAATAAGAGAATAAATTAACTAACATAACAAAACGTTGTAATAAATAAACAAAAAAGAAGTTATCAAAACAGAAACACAATGAAATTCAAACTGCTTTTTTTCTTTATCAGATGTAGTGATTGACTATGAATTCATGTTGGTGGCTATTTTTCCTTTAGAAATAGCCACTAAGGGGGTGCTGTGGTGGCGTAGGGGTTAGCGCGACCCACGTTTGGAGGCCTTGAGTCCTCGACGCGGCCGTCATGGGTTTGATTCCTGGACCCGGCGACATTTGCTGCATGTCTTTCCCCCTTTCCTGTCAGCCTACTTTCATATAAGGGACACTAGAGCCACAAGAAGACCCCCTGGAGGGGAGAAAAAAATAGCCACTAAAAATTCCAGAGTTTCGAATGAACGATCCCAAATAGCACTGTGGGGGTGATGGAAGTGCTTTGTTTTGTATTCTTCCATTTTGTTTTTCTATTTTTTTTCAGTGAGATTCAAGCAGACTGAGTAAGAGAGGAAAATTTTGGAAAAGGTTTAGTCATACTCAAAGAGTGAAAGTTGACAACCCTGGAAGTAGTGGGGCAAGAAAGGGGTCGAAAAGGAGAAATAAATTAGTTCAATGGAATAAATGGATGAATGGATAAGAGAAAGATTTAATACAAGAGAAATATTGAGAAAAAAATAGATAATGGGTAGAGGTGGGTCAAGAGCACAAATCCAAGTGCGTATGGATGAGTCGGATATAAACAGAACAGAGGATAATTGAGGTGTGTTACAGCTCCTGGTCCTGCTCCTGAGCTTAACTCCTTAACAACTTGTGATTGAAGAGCTGTTCTCCTAAATAAACTGTTACAATCTCTTTTAACATAAGAATTCACAATTTAGGAAGTAGATTCTACAAGGTGTACACATCTCTTTAAATCAGTGACAAAAAAACCCAATGTTTTCCCAGAATTTACACAGAAAATAAATGAAAACCATTTGGGGAGGCTGACAAGATTCTTCCTTCTAAATAAAACATTGAGGTCAGGCTCCTCATACCTTGTGAGAGAATGTGTTTTCAATGAACCACACTATTGGGGACACATAATTAAACTGTATATGATTGGCACAGAAACATTGTTGCACTAACTACCACAGCAACATGGTGATGGCCGCATTTTTTTCAGCAGTTTGAGGTAGAGCTGATGTTTGCGGAAAGGTGGAGAACATTTTGAACAGTTCCAAATTCTGGTCAGTTTAGAACCAAACTCATTTTCATCTTTCAGCATCACCGTGAGTACAAATACATAAAGGAATGTCTTTACATGACAAAAGTATTTACATGGTCTTCCATAGACCAGAACAAATCTTAGAAAAAATCTGTGCAAAGCCAAAAACCAACTGTGAACAAGAGATGGATTTACAGATCTTAATTCCTATTTACCGTGAGATAGCAGTGAAGAAAGATGACTGATCATTAAAATTAAGTCACCTTTGTTTCAACAAAGTAGTTTAATGATGTTTAACTTATGCAGCCAGGTTGTTGAAGCTTTACTTAATTATTTTTACATTATTGTCTCTAAAGGTTGTGGAGAAATTATCACACTAAAGGTGGACAATTGTCAAATATCAGAAACATTAGAATTTAACTGGACATGCACACTTTTAAGAGCCACTCTATGTCAAATTCACAAAAAAATACAGTGTACACATTGCTTACATTTTGAATAAACGATGACTTTTACTCACATGTTTTGATTGTAGGAACTAAAAACCAGGCACAGATTTTCTGAGGTTATAGTGTCAAATCATGTATCAGTATCCAAGGTTTAATTTACTTTTGTACTACACCAAGATCTTGTTTATTTCATTGCATACCCTTCCTGCTGTGTAGCCTTTAGCCAATTCTAAAGAATAAAAAGTTAGAGGTTAGTGGCTGGTTCCTGTTGTGATTAATTCAATGCCAAAAACATATTTATGGCCATGACTGGGCTGAGTAGTATAAACAAATATATTATAAAACCTACAATTTAATAAATGCATGTTGGAGATAGTATAGATGCTTTAAAATCTGCACTTAATTATTAACATTTTAAAACATTTATTGATCTGGCTAAACATTAACCCACCTGTTTAGTCCAGAAAAAATTAGGATGTTTGTCAAATCTTTGCCTAAGGAAATTTTGCCACCCTTTCTTAGTCCCTTGTCACATCCTCCTGAATGACAGAAGCCATTAGAATCCCAGAGACGACGGCTGAGCGAAAGCACCAGGAAGAGCAAGACAGAGATTAAAGAGACAGGAGAGTGAAAAAGACAGGGAGAGGAGAGGCGGAACAGGGGTTGGCAAGAGGACAGGGTGACGAGAGTTACAAAGTGATAAACTGATGACTGCAAACAAGACAAAAAGCTTTTCTATGACTTGGCCAATCTCAGCATCTCACAGATTTTAATCAGGTTGAATTTTGGTTTTGCATAAATATTTGCACATATAATCCAACTTATAGTATATTGTATTGTCATTTTTGGTGTTTTTAAGGAATAACCAGAGTGGAGAGCTGACTTAAAACTTGCTGGATTTCAGTGGAACAGAAAGATAACTTACTGGTCTTGGAGAGGGACCAGTAAGTCCCTCTCCAAGACCAGGAGAGAGGTATAACAGTAGGGATAACAGTAGTTATCCCTACTGTTATACCAGTAGGGATAACTGGTATAACATAGAGCTTGAAACAGAGCAATAATGACAAGGAAAACAAGAAAATATGGAAAATGGATGGAGGACCCAGTGAAGAACAATGCAGACAGTAGAACTTAAATACTGAGGGATATATAGAAGTGGCCAAGGAATAAGACGAGCTAATCAGGGAGAAGTGGAAGTAGCTGAGGGAAAGTTCAAGCAGGGGAGAGACGAGAAACAAATTTAAATTAATGAGATCTGCATCGAAACTGCCAAACTTTCTGCTGGTGCAGTGGTTAAGATGGTGCTTATATCCAGTGGTCTGTTATGAACCACTGGTAACACAGAGACACACAGGAAAAACAACAAAGCATACACACACACAACACCCCCCCCCCACACACACACCTGTGGACAATTTAGAGAAGCAATCAAATTTTTGGACTATGGGAGGAAGCTGGAGTACCTGGAGAGAACCTATTCACGCATGGGGAAAACATGCACACTTCAAGCAGGAAGACCCCAGGATTCAAACCCGGGATCCTTTTTCTGCAAGGCAACAGTGTGCACACCACTACACAACATTCCCAAAATATATAGTTTACTTGTTTGGATTCTGCTGCAAAGAAGAAGAGGAATGGCCACAATTATTACCTCAGCATCTTTGAGAAAGTACTATTATTTTTATTTGTGTGCTGAAATGGAAGAAGGCCTGTGTCATATTGTATGCAGTGTTGAGCTGAAACAGCTGGAGTTGCTGCTGTCCTTCAACTGCTCTAACCCAATTATTTTCCAACCTAATACAATTTTTCTGCACTTTCATTTGATTAGTAGGTACTGTGCGTGTATTCCCTCTTCATCCCGTGGAGCCATTGATCATTTGCTTCTGTTTGTGAGGAACATTTCTTAAAGGTCACCCTTCCATTGTGAAAGATAGAGTTGCTCCAAAGAGGCTGCACCTATGTTTATACATTGATTCTTATCTCGTTCATCCACCTGACTGCAGTACGTGTGACAAATTATGTGGGATTAATTGCCTTTGTTTGCAGTTTTCATGGCCGGCAGTGCTGCATGCGTGCCTCGATGGATGCTTGCAGATTATTTGTATGCAAAGGTAAAAATAGCCCAGCATGTGTTTACTCAGTCAGTGAGAGGACAAGGCGTTGTGTGCTTCACCTAGCTTTTTCTTCCACTGATCACTGCTTATTGATCACATGCCTGCTTAATCAATAATTGCTATGCATGGCGTTTCTATCTTCCATCAACATCTCAAGCCATTGGTGATGATCCTCAGGGAAACGGATTATTTGTCCAAACAGATGGTGACATTGGGAGAGTAAATTTGTATAAGGAATCATTCCCCTCCTCTGCAGCACAGGCAATATGTCTGCCTGCAGGCTGACTTTTTAATATTTGCAGCAACACTGAAATGCGGGTTATAAAAATATGAGCGATGATTTTATGACATTATTCAACATGCTTTATTAACATTCTGGTGGCAGTGTGTGCTCACTGCCACAGCCGGTGACTCAAACAGCCATTTGAGAGACAAAGAGAGGGATAAAGTCAGAAACTTCATTTAGTATAAGGCAGTGAACACAGATGAACAGCAGGGGAAAAGTATGAGTGAGGATTGTTGAAATACTGTCCTGAGGGAAAGTCATTTAAGTTTGTTCTCTGCCACAGTTTCTTTCCAGAGTGGTTCTCTATGGGCACCAAAGGAAAAATAATTAGTTCATAAACCCTTTAAGTACTGCAGCTCTTTGGCTGTAATTCACAATTATTCATTTCCAGTCGTTGAGTTTGAATGGGTGCATGGTGTGACTAAAGCACACATTGTGTGTTCATGCAGTGTGAATGACACAGAGGCCAACATTTGCAGTGTTCCTTCATAAGGTTTATCTTTAAGCCTTTAGAGAAAACCAATCAGAAAAAGAGGAGCTATCATATAAAGAAATTAAAGTCCATTATAAATCAGCTTGAAATGATTCAACACTTTAACTAAAACTAAGCATTTTATTCAGACATAGCGGTAGAGTTACTGCAAAGTGCAGAACACGACTGTGTTTGAAGATTTTTCTTTAACATACTGCATAAAACTGGCTGACAAAATGTTACAATATTGCTCTAGAATTTGCATATAACTAATGCATATATCTAAGATGGGCAAGATATTTCCATCCAACAAACTGAAAACAAATTGTCAAAACAATTCCTGGTAGAGGGGAGTTTTCTTTTTGCTATCAACAGATGCATGCTCAGCATGAGGGAAGGATTGCTGCAGAGTTAAAGACTCAATGCAAGTGACAGTCCATTGTCTACAAATTTGAGGGCTAAATCAGATCAAATTAGAATATTGTACTCACTTTGAAAATTGTGCATTAAACCTTTAAAATGTAAATTTATATCACCTTGGCCAAGTTCAATGCAATTTTATGATACAATTTTATGGAATGGCAGAGGGGAGACAGATTAATTAAGAACAGCAGGAGAGAGAAAGCATCACCTTGGTATAACTTAATGGTAACTTTTACAACTGGCTCAGATTTGCCCAGCAGAATTATCTTTCACATTGCCATTGAGCTCACTATGAAGGTCGACCTTCACAGCCAGTTCAATGAAGTGTCCTATTGGTACCTTACAGTTCCAACAACTCCGGGATTATTACCATATCTGTGTGTAAGCAGCTTAATGTTTGGAGTTGTTGTGTTTGCTGTTTGACACATGCCTTTGAAAACAAATTAGTGTATACAGAAAACATTTCTTATGACCAAAGGATGCTGAAAAAACCTTTTTTCCCCTGCCACTTGCATTTTATTAATTGTAAGATTATGGATATGCAGTTAAACTGAACTCTCCACAGCAATATTACATTCCACTATTCTTTTTTGCAAGCTGATAAAAAACCTCTAGTGAAAACTTCAGCCTGTTTCTCCATGAAAATAAATATTGTTAAAAAGAAACAACTCAAATAATTTCCACCCTAGTCTATATTAAATAGGTTTTCATTCAGTAAGAGTCAACAACAATAACAGACAAAAATCCTTAATGATGAGTAATCGCATCAAAAAACGCATATCAGTTACCTCCCAAATGAGTCAACAAAGCAAATCTCCCAAATAACAAATGGTGGCATGCCACTAATCGTTAAGCTATTATAAGCGGATGGGCTAATTACTGTACATCTGCAGGGAGCAGGGGAGGTTGCAGTTATTGCAGATGATTTCCCACCGCTGTCAGTCTATCTAATGGGAACCTGCTCCACAGTCTCCCAAACTTGGTGCTCATTTAATCTCCTGATTAAGTACTGCTTGACCCTCACTTGGAAAACTATATTAGGAAAAAGAACTTTTCTAATTTCTTTCTGTTGTTTTGCTTCTCAGTTAGACGCCTGACAGCCTGATATAATTCACAGGTCTCATGCAGTGCATAAGTGAGAGGCTCATTACTAATCTAACAGGGAGCAGATGCCATAAATTTACACTGCAAACATTCAGCTAATGATTTTACTCAGCGTATACAAAATGACAGAGTAAGAAGGATGTTCTCTCAACAGAAGCCATCCAGCTGTGTACCAGTTAGCAATAGCAGTAGTGACAAATATTTCATTTCCACCCCATTTAAGACTTAATCACCCATTTGAGATTTACTGATATTTTTAAAGGGGCAGTACATTATGTATTTTCCAGGCATGTAGTAGCATTTTATAGCCCAACCATGTTACTATGTTACCTTCAGTTGTTATAAAAATGCTGTATATATCAAATATGACTTAAACGCAACTTGACTTTATATTTTAACACCTTGAAAGTGGGCTTCTGTCTCTTTAAAAACTTCTGCTCTTTCTGAATCTCTGCCTTCTGGAAGTTATCATAATATCACTCCTTTTTTAACCCTTTAACATCCCTTTGATAATGTTTTAACCAGTGTTGCACTGAAAAGTAGATAATAATGACCTCAGCAGATGTGCAATTCCACCAGGTGTTTGCTAATTTCGGCTGGCTAGTCTCAAGGAGCTGTGTGGAGGAGTCACAGCTCCTTGCTTGGTTGCTCTTTGAGGCAGAAGCTCAGTAGCTTGGACACTGTAGCTCTGAGGAGAAGCTGCGCCTCGGTCCTTCCAGGCATTTTGCACCCTGAATGGTTCCCGTGGAGATTAACACTTCAGGTATGGTTTTGATGAGGGAATAATGTTATAAAATGATGTAATTATGGATTTTATTTAAATATAAGTGATTTTAAGTGTGAATGTAATATGACGGCTATAGTTTTGGAAATTGCAGCACCTAGTGTTTGTCCTTAGAACAATAAAGTTCATCTTATTTTATTTTAGGACATACTATACGCCATATAGGACTCAAACATGGACTGCTGCTACTGAGCTGATGAAAGTGCTACTCAATGAACCAATAATAACACTACTTATTTTTTCCTGCACCAATATGGATTCATCTCATCTGATCTCATCATTATAGACCATATACACCTCTGAACTTTGATGCCTTCCCATTAAAGGCAGTTGAATCAGTAAGAATTATGGAAATAAATGACATGGTGACATCATGGCAGAAATGATATTATCTGTTGATAATGTAGAACAATACATTTTACACCTTTCACCCTAAAATAAACATAATGTGCAACATGACAGTGCATTGAAAGTGAGGTAATTCACACATGACTGCAACAAAAGTTCCACATGCATATGATTCACTTCTTTGCATCTAGACATGTTTAGATTTTTACTTTTGTTACATTGCTGTTCCAAATGTGGTTCCAAATTTCTATACATACACTGCTTTTAAGTTTACAACAAATGTGACCTTCAGTGTGACTGAACCCTTTTGAATGATAGCATTCAAGGTTCTTATAATTTTTTTCTTCATAAATCCCATTATAAAGCTCCACAATTCTTATTTTCATATATAAGGATCGGTTGTTTACTGATGTCAAACTGAGAGGCCTTCAGTCTGGCTGCCCTAGGGTGAGTTACATAACCTCATTCCTCCTGTAATAAATCATATTATCATCACATTATTCAAATAATTGGATAACTCACTTCACTGAATGTCATGAGTTATTATCATGTGCATATGCTTACTGAAAAGAATTGAAAAAGTAGGACTCAAAGTTACATAATGCTGCTAGCATACTTTTGTATGACAGGAAGCAATGAAAGCATTAATTATTGAAGGAAGGTAAATACAATTGTTTTATGAATAACAGAGAGCAGGTACTCAGTTTGATCTTGAAAGCACTTTGTACAATATCACACCAAAAATATACAAATGAGATGAGATAAATCTGTTCACATGGCTCTCTATCCACTTGTCACAATCTGTTTTACTTAAAAAGTGTCAAAACCTTCACCAACCATGTGGACAGTACAACAGAAAGCTTCCCAACATAACCTACAAAGAAAGACTTCAATAAAAAGTGGAACATGAAGCATCATTATGCTGTGGTGACTCATGGGAATGTGTGACTCTGTAATTAAAAGTACAATGCATCGATTCGTAAACCCCCAGCCACTGTCAGGAAAACATCCCACCGTTCTGCTAAAGCTTTAATTTAAGACCGCTGTAGATTATGGCAGCTATAATTGGTCTTTCCAAAAAGTGTTAGCTCTGCACTTTGCTTTGACCTGTTTCATTGTGAGAGGTGCCACTGCTTCACATGTTGAACATCAGAGTTTCAGGGAAGAAAGGACGAGTTTTTTTTTAAACATCTTCCATTTAAGCTCCTTTAAATTGCAGCCAATCTAGGAAGGATTAAAACTTTTTGCAAATGAGCACAAAAAAAGCATATATGCTCTACTTTTGACAGAAGAGACACTGTACTCAGCAATTGGGTGCTTTCTGTAGATAAAAGAGCACAGTCTGAAAGGAGCTGACAGAGTAGATGTGATTTGACTGACTGATCAGTCATCGTAGTTCACACTTCTTCAATCACTGTCTGACTCTTCAGATTTATTGTCTACGCATCACCAGGCATCACAGAATGTCCCTAAGCATGATCACAGACACAAGACAATGGTGCTGACTTCACATTTGTTCCTGGGCTCCTGATCTAATACATGACGAATGAAATAGAGAATTTACCTGAACAGTGATTTATTAAGTCTTTATATATTGGATATCTAAATGGTCTGAGGAGGAAAAAAATCTTTAAAAGATATATTTCTCAATAAAGGGTAAGGAAGAACTGCCAAACAAAAAAACTTCAACAGTTAGTTGGGTAAGTCACTAATGTTGATGAAATTGTATCAACTTAACATGCATGTTTATGATTTATCTTATATTTTAAGGTATGAGTAAAACTAAAAGCCGGACTACAAAACTGCAAACAAAACAATGTAATTTCCATTTCATGTGTGCGTCCTCCAAGAAATCTAAGCTTACCTAATAACATGTTACTTTCTTTAGGCAAAACTTCTGTTGAACTCAAACTAACCTTAGTTGTTGGAGCATGATTAGCTCCCAACATGGTCGTCAACTATGTAGATCTGCAGAGTTGTTTTATGGTCACAGTTTCCAGGAAGCAGTAGGGAAAAACTTTGCCTTCAGAATAAAAGCGTGCTTGATCCCTTAAAAATACCTAGCTGAAAGTTGGATTCAGGAAGGATTTTCAACACGACAATGATCCCAAACAAGCATCAAAACCATAATTGTTGATTAGAAGGGAGTTGGAAAAGATAAGAAGTTATCCTGTTATTGTTTGTTTCACCCTCTTTGTGCAATTGTCCTTCTCTGGTGGTTTTTGTTTCAGATTCTTTTCTTAACCAAATTTCCTGCCTTCTTAAGATGAGCAATTTTGATCACATGGTTTCACCTTAATGCAGCTTTGCACTCCACTTTTGTATGCTGAGTCATCATTGTATGATGGAAAAGAACAGCTTAGGTAAATCATTAAAATCTTAATATAAATTCCACAATGACTGAAACAAAACTTCTGACTTGAAATGTATGTTAAAGTAAATGCATGAGCACAAGCAAAGATATTAGAAACGCTTCAGAAATGAAAATAAGGAAGCCTTTTGTCTGTGGCTCTGTTTCCATACATTTATGGAAGCCTGTACGGTCCTGTGCTTGTGTGAGCGTGTTTATGCGCGCTTGGCTCATTTGCTTCCTTTGTGTGATGCCAGTGACAGGGGCCATAACCCTGTGCCGTAGACCGCTACCAGCAGCTGAGGCAGTGCCAGGGGGATGGAAGCACCAGCTGGAGGTAGCGGATGTTAGAAATACCCTTCAAAGTTGGAACGATGATACAGCCAAGCAAAGCCTCTCAACACTTTGTCTTTGCACTTCTCATTATGTCTCAGGAATCAGCTGTGCAGATGGGGGTGATAAACAATGACCATCGCTCACCCTAAAACCAAACAAGTGTGAATTTAAACGCTGCCTGTCAGATGCTCGGTCTGGTCTGTGTAACCACTTCTCACTGTGCTACAGTGCAGAGTGTTTCCATGAAGGTTGCATTCATCCAAAGAGGAACAAACATCTTCCCAGTTTCTCTGGCTCACGTTTTATCACAAAGGTCCAGGTTGTGCTGGTCTGTGGGAGACAAGGCAAGCAATGCAAAAAAGATAGATGGCCCTCTTTGTCTGGTTGTCATTTTTATTTTCTGGGAGTGAGCCTCTAAAGAGAAATAATGTTGAGCTGCTTGTACACATTGTTATATGCATGAAGAAAAACAAGCAAAAACAAAAAACAATGCAGGTAAAGCTGGAGCCTCAGCTACATTTTCTCTACTGTTGATGGGTAAATACAGAAATACTTTTTACAGTCTGAGCCATTACTGAGAAAGTTCAATTAAGCAGACAGTTACACTTACAAAAAAAACAAACAAAAAAAAACCTCATGATGTCTCAATGACATTGTTAAATATAGCCTAATTAAAAAAACACTGGAGTGGTTGGGTTGTGTTATGCAAGTAATCAAATGAGCTACTAAATCAAATCAAAACTAAGCACCAGTCTAGAAGGTAATAATTGCACAGGAAGGTTAAGAGTGCAGCTCAGAAGAAAGCAGATTTCAACTTTGTGAAGTCTGTTTTTTATGTGATCAGTACAAATTTCTGAGTGTAGCGCCAGCCATTGGACACCACTCCAACTTTGCAATTAGGATTTACAAAAAGAAGACAAAACAGACATTTTTGTCTGTTTTGTGAGTTAGATTGTTCCACACATTTGTTGGATTATGTCCTAATTAGTTGTGTCAGTTTTTCTACATAGTGTACTTCTGTCATGTTGCCACCCAGAGGGCTCCATGCATTAAATGCTTTTCCTCTAGCAATATTTGCAACTTGTCTTTTAGTTTCTTTTTGTAGTAATGACCTCTTCCTTCCTGAGTGACCTCTGAGCCCATGTTGGTGTGTGAATTATCCCCCTTGGGTAATGATATTCTCCATGTTAAACTAGCATTTTTGCAAGGTTGTACTTGTGTTCATCAGGTAGATTATTAAGTTATTCATTAATTCTATAATTAATTACTTCTACCTTTGATATGTCAGTTTATTTAATGACCTGAAAAATTGGAAAAATACACAAAAACTGTACATATTTTCCAAGTATGGCTTTTTTATGAAAGAATGTTACTAACCAAAACTGCAGTATTTTTTCACATCTATTTAATCAACTTTGAAGTATGACAGTCCGATGGGACAGTGACCCATCTTGATTTGATCACAATAAACAGAAAAATCAGCTACTTCAGTATGACAGAGCTAGCGGTCATATGAAAACAAGAAAAGCTCTTGTGGCTCTTGTGACTCTGACAGGTATGAAGGCCCCAGGCTGAGTTGGCTACTCACAGCAGGAAAAAAGTTGAGTCAAAATAAACAAAACTCTCTGCAGACAGAAGGCAAGAAAACTTAATAAATTCCAAGGTGACTTCAGGCAAACAGTAGACAGGCAGCACGTGTCGCGGTCATCAAGCATCGACACCTGAACAGCTGCCGAATCTGTCTCAGAACAGGAATCGATTAAATGATGCTCTCACAATGTTTCATGGCTTCTAAAGGTCGGCACACACTTCTTTTCCTACTCTTGAAAATCGGATTTGCATTTTGCAGAGACAATGGCGTAGTGTGTGTGAGAAGTGTGTAATGTATTTGATCAGATTGGGAGCCAGTTGCCTGAGTAACCACCCTGCTGCACAGCAGCGCCTCAGCGGACTCTCATAGGACGACACCGTGTGCCTCTTTGCTATGCGTTCACTCTTCAGCCAACCATAAAAGCACTTTAATGTCATTTCATTAACGTGAACTAAACCAACAGACTGTCACACAGGCCTGCATCATCTGCGTGATAATTTAAAACTAGCAGAGCAGTGCAATGTGACAGTTGAAAATCACAGAGGTTTCTCAAGAATACAGAGGAAAGGATTAATTTTTCTCTTTTGGGTAAAGAATTTATTTATTTATTTTCCTTTTTATTTTGCCCTCTCAGGAAAGAAAGCAAGATGAAATGATGCAGAGAAAAACCTCCTCATTCATCCAAAAATATTATCGGAGTAAGGGAAATGAGATTGTGCCTGAGATAAGAAGATCTAAGCAATTATACACAGGGATACGCTATCTTCTTTGTGATTTTGGCCAAATACCATATGTGTGTCTTGGTAGGTGCTTAGTGAATGCAATCTGTGCTTCATGCACACCTTGGAAGTGATGCTGGAACTTTCTGCGGTTTAAGTGGAAATCGGAGGCAATGTGAGATGGTGTATTTTTTGATAACAACCTGTTAAAATGTGTAAAAGTATCACTCTGGAAGGTTTAATCGTTTCAGTATTACATATATTGATATATTTCTCAACATAAAAATTCTGCTTAAAAATATTCCTTATTGATATGCCACCAAAGATAATACCAGTTTTCTATTTTGCTCATACAATGCTGAGCTTACAAGCTACTTATCACTTCACGGCATAATGGAGGAGCATTGTTATAATGGTGATGGGAGAAGTGTGGGGAAGGGTTGGAGACAGGAAAATTTTAATCAGATGGAAAGTCAGATTTATTTTGTTATTTTTAATGTAAACAGCATTTTTATAACAACTTCAGGTAATAGATAATTACTTGATTTTGCTACAAAATGGCCTAATGTGAGTGGAAAATGCATATTATCACTAACATTTAGTGTTAATGCATATTAACACTAAATCTGAGACAATACACCAAAAGCACCAATTGGGAGTTGAGTGTAGTAAGCAACATTGACATCAATAGCTAAAAAATGCTGTGATCAGGAATCGAAAGAGTTGCGAAACAAATCACAACATCCCTAGTTTCTGTTTCTTTTATACAGATTTTTGGATCTTCTCCTTTTTTTTGTTTCTTCAGCTTCAGCAACAAAGACTGCTGAAACGCATGTGGGAAAGAAGGAAGGGGGGGAAAAAAATCCCAACAACATCAACGATTCAAATCTGCTGACAGAGTCAGTACCATGAAAGTGTTTGTTTTCTGATGCTAAACTTATTCAGGGTGAAAGGTTGAATATATCAGCCGCCTGTTGAAATATGTGAGGGGGAGAAATGAAAGAAACAGATGACGGTAGGTGTTTGTCGTCCTGTTTTGGCTGTTTACAATTTAATCATGAGCTATATTCAAAGCTGAAGTACACTCTGTGGCAAATGCAACCTCATCTCCTAATTAAATCTGTGCTTTTAGTACTGGCAAATAAAGCTTCCTGAAGATTTTATGTTCCAGCTTCCACTTATTGTAAATTAAGGTGTTGGATGTTTGTGTCTTTTTGGTTTTTCAGCTTTAGCCTCCCAATAGAAAATATAGGCAATTTTGATGTTATTAAAGCTGGAAAATTCATAAGCAACATTAACTAGAAGAGTAGCCAGCATGTGAGATGTGACCTCATTTATGTATAAACCACAAGTCCATCAACAGTGGCTTAAAGGTCCAAACCCAGCTGCAGTGAAAAACACGTCTTTCACCACTAATATAAGACAGGACTCTGCACTTCCCTTTACCCCAAAATTCAACCGGAATCAGTGGAGAAAATTTGAGGATTTATATAAAGTGTAAAAAAAAAAGAGAAATAACAGTTGGACCTCTAAAACGTTTTGAGGTCCAGCTGTGGTTGGCTGGTTTAGAACTTTAAGAGTCTGGAAATCACTTCAGGCTGGACGAGAAGCAGTAAGTTTCTGCTTAAATGAATCATAGAGGCAGGACAAAACAAAGTTAAAGTGAAAGTTAATACCAGAGCCATACTGACTTAAAAAAAGCAAATAATATCTATGATGTTTAATACAGATTTTTGCATGATAAAAGTTTAACTACAGTATGTCTGGAACACCTTCAGATTTGATTTCACCACACATTTGCTGTTGGATTATTATTATTATTATTTGCTTACATAATGGAAAATCATTGATTTCTATTTAAAGTTTCAGTCTTGTTTTGGTTAAGGAGGAGTCAATGAGCCTGATGTTTAAACCGCTGTATCAGAATTTTAGACCAAACAATTTTGATATTTTCATCAAGCTCTGCTTTGTCCTGTTTTTTAAACAGATCACATGCTTATTATGCATTATTTTTAATGCCTTTTGAATTATCACTTAAAAAACATGTTTTATATGTTCATGCGTGTCCTTTCTATGACTTTAATGTATTAGGTTCAAAAAAATTACTATTACAATCAGAATTTATACCCAACATTATCATGTAGTATCTTGAGGTTGTGAGTATTTTATCCACATAATATTGCCGAATGTGACTTTATACCACGGCTGGCCTGAAATGAGTGTACAGCAGGAAACTGGCCTGATTGCTGCATTAAAGAAGATCATTTTCTTCTTACAGCCGTCAATCTGGAACACAAAGAATCTTAACTTAAAACAGATCAGATGACTTATTTTGCTTCTCGATTGAAGGACTTTGCAATGACTTCAGTCTTACTCAAAATTTCCTTCAAACATTTCCAGCTAAATACACTGATCAGACATAATATGACCATTCAGATGTAAAGTGAGTAACACTGATTATCTCTCTATTATAGGTGGGTTACATTAGCCAGTAACATTTTGTCTTTAGGTAATTTAAAGGATTTAAGCAAGTGTGATGAGGGTGAAACTGTGATGGTTGGATCAGGACCAGGTAGAGCATAATTCAAAACTACAGATTTGGTGGGATCTGGTGTTTGGGTTTCATGTGTATAGCCCAGACATTCTTTAAGGCTGCAGTATGTAACTTTTATAAATAAAAAATATTTTTTACAAATTTGTTGAAACTGTCCCTATGTTGTGACAGTATGTTACGAGACAGATCTGAAAAGAGCCAAGCTCTTGTGCCTTTCCCCAGTGCTAACTAGAAACAACCAATCAGAAGCAGGAGGAGGGTCATAACGCTGTCAATCATTCTTGTGTATGCTCTGTTCAACTCCCACCCCTTGCTCTCTCCTAAGCTACAGCAGGCATAGTCTGCCAGGAATGCTCAGGCTACTTAGCTTAGCCACAGATGACTGTGAATAAACGGTTTTTCAGGAACTGTAAGTTGTTTCTCTCCCACTAGCAGCTGTGTATTAGGTAGCACATACATAACTTGATGGACAGCACTAAAACCTTCCTCCTTGCTCTGATAGGTAGTATTGACCATGGAGTGGCTCATTTCTTAAGATAACAATAGTAGCACTGGGACGAGGGGAAGGAGCTCGATCTTTTCACTGATTATCCATCTCATACCGTCTTGAGGTATGAGATGGTATGTATTTAACACTTGCTTGTTTGCCTTTAAAGTTTTTGGTAATGCACACGTTATTATTTATTGATTGAGAAATATTCTTTGAATTCTCTGAATTCTTGTTTTTCCTCACTTATCCTCTTTTTTTTACAGTAGTAAAACATGCAGATTCAGATGGAAATTAACATAAATTTGCATATTTCAAAACCAAATAAACAATCAGAGGATTAATCTTTCTTTCAGTCTTAATAGGTGCAAATAATTATTTGGGAAATGAGATATGCAGCCCCAGCGGTAATGCTGCTAATGAGTTATCTGTTCTCTGTATTTCCTTGATTGGGAACCATAGGGAGGCACAGTGGGGGACGGCCGGCTGTCAAAGAGGCATGCAGTGCAGTGCTTCCACTGTGTCCCATGCAGCCATGATGAAGTGGCTCTATCCATCTTGTTGGCTCCCAGTAAAGAACAGGCTCATTTGGCCACTGAACTGATGACAGATGGGAAGCACTGCAAGCTTTTCTGTCCAAAAGGGCGGGACCCCTGACTCTCAGAGTCTGTAGATTGAACTCCCAGTGTCTAGAGTAAGGCAACCATAGAGAGTTTGTATTAACGGAAAGCATGATGTCATCCAGTATGGTCTGTGATTGCCTAAAGTAATTTAAAATTGTACTTTTACTGAAACCTATTGAGAACTTAAACCATAATCTGTAATATTTGATGCTATAAACAGCCCAAGAAACTGCAATAAATGTCTTTAATTTAAATAAACATGAAGATGCCAGCCACAGCTGCAGATAGAAATATGTTTTAGGTAAACACGAAGATGTTTTCCACAGGTTACAAAAGTTAGGTTAATAGTAAAAGGTTTTGATATATAAGAAATATAAATTTTTAAAACCTGAGGTTAGTAAATGTAATGTTTTTCCTGCAAAAATGTATATCTAAAAAAGAGGCAGGTTGGGATAAAGCAATACGAGTGTGCCACACTTCACAAAGAAAGGTAGTCCTACTCATACAGACTAATGGTAGAAACAGCATTCACACAGATAACTAATTATGGTCAGTTTTTTGCATTTATCACTGTGTTAAGGGAAACATTATTTCTAAAGAAATTATGGACAAAGAAAGCATCTTTGGGTGCAAAGAGCAGAAAACAGACTCACAGGTGTGCCAGATAGGTTGACTAAAGAAGAAACATATTAGCTTTTCAGACTCAAAAAATTACTTTAGAATAACCAAAGAAAAATTGGAAACAAATCTATTTCATGATTTTCTAATTCTGACTAACAGCCCTTTTTGTCTCTCATGACCTTAAAAGTTATTGGCAGTTGCTGAACAACAAAACAAGGTAATCAGAAAGAAAATCTAAGATTGTTTTTTTTTTTTTTACTTTTTCTTGTGTACAAAAATGTTTCTTACTTACTTTTAGGTAATAGCAAGAGTAGAGTTTCAAATCTGATCCTGGGAGGTTTTTCACTTGTTTTTCAAAGATCTCATGCAAAACAGCTAATAACAATATTTTTACAACATTTTTTTTACTTTGTCCTTTCATCCCTGTGCATCATTGTTTTTTCTTTAAAGAAAACCCAAGATGGTTTAAAATGACCAATAGCTCCGTGGTATTTTAAGCTCTTTCAAAAATATACCTCAAGATTTAAGTAAATTAGGATGTCAAAGTTGATCTTCAAAGTGCAGAATATAATAAATGTTTCAGATTAAATTTCTTAAATTATCTAATTAGCGCTATAAATGAGTTTTACACACATAGGTGGAACATTCATAATTCACCCTTATCATTCACACATTTAAGCGTCAAAATCAAAATAACTATAAATATTCTTCACATTATAGCTTTAATATTAATATTTTTACCTAATTAATATCATCAGTGATAGTCGTACACATAGATTTTAAGGTATAAGACAAATAATGTAACCTTTTTTGGTGTATATAGAGAGATATGCAATGGTATGCTTGCTCACAATTATAATAGATTCATGATATCTTCTATTCCTACTTCAAATTACCCTTGTTGGTTAAAAAAATAATCATTTTTACAAATAAAGGCGGAAGGGTCTTCAGTAATGTTAACAAAGCACCAATCTACATTCACTTAAACACTTTATCAGTTGATTTATGTTATTGGATGTATGCTCTCCACAGCAAACTATGCCTGTGTCTTCAGTCTGCTCTTTTCTCTGCATCATTACCCTGATGTTGCAGTAAAAATTGAGCAAAGTACTAATTAAAAACAGGGATGGGTAATGGCACCAACTTGTATAGTAGACATTCATAGCTGTCACAAACTTCATCTGCGTAATTACACCTCTCAGCTCAATAATGTAGGGAGTCTGGCACTAATTGCTTTCTGTGTGATTGTGTTACTTTTCAATGGGTGTCCTTTTTTCCCCCCAACTGAGGAGATAATAAAAGGTTAGCGCTGACCACCTGCACAATGCAGACAAGCCAAAATCAGCACCTACACTAGTAGTAGTTTGAAGTGTGTGTGAAAAGTTGCTAGTCAATAATCATTTTTTAAATGCAGTGAGTTGTGGCTAGATTACATACTGCATAATTTTTTTAACTGTAGAAATTACGTTATACTTGATGGATGTCAAGTCCTTGTTGCACCCTATGCTGAAACACACAAATTCTCACACACAAACATCTATGAGTAATTTATCTTCTAATAAATGGTCATAATTTGCATTAATTAGAAGTTTATTTTGTAAAGAGCTTTCCAAAATCATGATCAGGCTATTAATGTTTACAAAGTGTATGATCGCCAACATTTGATTCACATATTTTACTGTAAAACATCACAGAAACAAGTTATAGGTCTCTGTGTTTGTTTCCTGTTGAGTGTAAGGAAGGGATGGTGGAAAACAATAAATACACTGGACGTAACACTAAAGTCACAACGGCAGGTGGTCTCATTATGTGGTTGTTACACTTTGTGTGTCCTCCAGAACACAACAGTCCAGCAGGCTCTGCACAGCGGAAATGTCACAGCCAGGAGATGAGAGAGAAGAGCAGAAATTGACCCTCCTTTTGTTGTGAACATGCAGACATAATTTATATTGGAAAATGACAAATGATTTGTATGTGTAGCTTTTAAAAAAAAAATAAGTGTGTTATTAAAAAAAGAGGAACTCTGGGTTATCGTTTTGAGTCCGTGCTCTCTGCTGAGATTTGTTTCTACACAAGATGTTGGAACAGAACAATTTTACGCTAAAGTTTCAAACAAAGATCTGACAGCACAGCTTTCTTTATGTGGTACTTCATAATGACACATTTTCCCTTAAACTGATCCCAGGGTGGCAGCCCTTCTTCTTAAAACATCTATCTGCTCCAATGGGCCATTAATAGAAAACAGTCAAAGCCCGTCAGTCTGTACCTTTTGTTTCAACCACAGCACAGAGGCTGCATGGACAAATCTGGAAGGTGAAATTTTACTCCTACAGCTACATGGTGCTTGGTGACCTGTTAAGGTCACCACTTTGGTCACTTTAACAGTTGTGAAGATTTAGCAGTCACTTATTTTATGTTTCATATTTTTAGTTTATTGTCATTATTGTGTAAAGATCTATTTTGATATTAAATGTATTTTTTGTCATTTTGTTTATGCCAAAAAAGCATAAAGCATTTGTTGATTATTAACAATTTGCAAAAAGCAATAAGAGGATGAAACATCCAAGCGGGTGATTGTTAGGTGTAAAACAAAGTTCTGTCCAGAGGATAAACACAGAGCAGACATAACAATTAGAGACACATTACTAGGATTAAACAGACAAAAAATATATTCATAATAAAATGATGAAAATTTAAAAGTGAGCAAGATCAATCGTCAAACATCTGATGTTTTTGCAAGGCATCCAGTGTGTCTATTGACCTTCAATCATTACAGATGCCACCACATCTGATATCATCAAATTGTTACCTCGATTCATTTACACATATACTCACTGCTTGTGTAATTTATATCCAATTTAATTGTGGTTAAGTTCACCAGGAATAAATATATTGCAGATTTTTATGCTAATATCTGGCAAACAATCTTAGGGTTGTCAAGTAGATGACTGATGTTTGCTCTGGACTTTAAAATGTGGCACATTTCCAGCCCGGAATGTTATTATTCAGATTGTAGCTTCACACCGAGACTCGTTGCTGTCACACTTTAGAGGTTGGTTCTCCTTTATGACAACAGCTCATGTACCTTGTCTCTGGTTTAATGTACCTCAGCGTTGTATGGCACAGATCACTGAACTCCCAATGGCCAGCATGAGCCACATATTTTCTGAAGGTCGCACATTATGAACATAAATACTTTCTCTGCCAAGTCATAACTGCCGACTAAATTTTCGGGGTCTGCCCACTGCCAGCATTTGTTGCAGTGGTGATTGCACAGATGTGTTAACAAGTTGCTTGTTGCATGGCAAAAATAGAAGATTATAGCCTCATACTCATCATTGTGGGTCTCTAAATGACAATTGAGGTAATGCATCCTGATTTACAGTTCCACGATAAAGATGGTGCAGGCAGCCATCAGAATCTGATGTGTCTCATAAAAGTAATCTCTGCTTCCCACAGAAAAGCAATAGTGTTGAGAACACCAAATAATTAAGCTCACAGAAAATATTGCCAGAAGCAAGAAGCAAAGGCTATAACCCCAATATATATGAAATGATACGATCCTCTGTTTCTAAAGAAAAGGCTTCAGGACATAATGAAATTAAGTCCAACATTTTAGACAAAATTGCTCACAAAGAACACATATAAAAAGATATATTTACACACTCTATGAAGAGACACATAACCTCACTTATTCACTGAAATTAAATTAAATTAAACTTTTCTTGTTTTAGGTTAGCTCAGATTTCTAAAATGTTTTATATTTGCTACATAGGAAAATAATGAGAAACAGACAATGTTTTATAGTATTTTCTTTTTTTTATTTGTTTCATTAGACCACAAGACATGAGCCCAAAAATATAGGCTTTGGTTCCCGATTGCATGTGCAAACTGTTTTTATCTGCGGTTTCGATGTGCTTGTTTGATATTGCTTGTTTGATAGCTTTGGATCCTTCCACCACAGTGCCTTCATTTCACTAAAATGTTTTATTATCTTAGCCTTGACATCATCATTTGGGCTTTTCCAAGTTATTTAACAACATATGAATCTTTATGTATGTGAAAAATAACTAACAATGCCATAAAAACG
This sequence comes from Xiphophorus maculatus, assembly GCF_002775205.1. Lineage (NCBI taxonomy): Eukaryota > Metazoa > Chordata > Actinopteri > Cyprinodontiformes > Poeciliidae > Xiphophorus > Xiphophorus maculatus. Next base: position 9,494,885 of record NC_036445.1, read on the forward strand.
CACACATTTTTCAGGAATTTCGCTCAACTCACCTAAAAACTGAAACAGTTTAGTCAGATTTATTATCTTATAGTGAAGAAATGGTTATGTGTAATTTCATACAGTGTATTTAAAATCTGGCTTAAACAGTATAAATGATTTAAATTTGGACAGATTCTATGCATAAGCAAGGCATTTTTTTAATCCAACAGATTAATAAACTAAAATAGAAACAGCCTGACTGTATGGACTGTCCAAAATAATAACCGCAGTATGCAATTTGACTTTGACAAATGTGAACATGACGAAAATCATTCAGACCTCTCATTTAGTTCAGCATATGCATCATGTTTGCCTCAGTTTTTCTAAGAATGTTGCTGTTGAGGCGAGTGCAGGCGGCAAGAAGGCATCAATACACCATCTCACAAAGGATTAGCCATTTTAATTACTTCCACCTCTCAGCTAGCACCATCTGCTTTGAGCCTGCATGGGCTTCCTTAAGCAACATGCTATTCAAATCATTTGCAGCAATCTGCCCAATATTCATGCGATAAGCCATGCTGAGGTATTTTCTGGCCTTTGTAATCCAGTTTGCATTGAGCAGATAAGGTTTATTACATCCTGCAGTAATCTGTCTGTGTTTGACAACCCTCCAACTAACTTATTCAAGGGAGGGAGGAGCTATTGTAAAAAAAAGCCAACATATTTAAATATAGTGACTCTCAGTGTTGCCAATTTTTTATAAATGTTTGCAGATTTAATAAGGTGTCCTAAAGCATTTGCTTAAGTGATTAAGATTTTATCTTTTAGTGTGTTGCTCCTGATAATTTCCACATAAAAAAGTTTGCTTCTTTTCTTGGTGACTCATTTTTGATATTGATTATTTAAAGTTGTGCTTTATCGAGATTCAGTTTCCTGCTCAACGCGATATATAGTAGCAGGTAATACATGAATCAAATAGGGTGTAATACATGCTTGTTGATGGAAAAAAATAAGATGTTGAGATGGGGAATGCCACAAACAATCAATGGCTTTGTGGAGAGCGTGATGGTTTTGAATCAGTAGTTATCAGAGAATTAAGCTGTGCAATATATTCATATAGAAGTGCAACTTCTAGCAAGGTTTGGCACAATCAATAGTCCTGAAACAGTAATTGCTAACAGAAAAGGCTCAAAAATCCATCATCTGCAATGTTTAGCTGATCCCATTAATTCAACTCTAATGAGTATAAGTGTGAGTCATGGTGAAAGTGTGTGACAGCCTCTCAGACAAATGACCTCTGAACCGCAAAAAGATCCAGCCTGGAGGAAAGAGGAGAGCCTGGTCGGTGTACAGGGAAAATAAGGGATGAAGGGCTCATTACTGGCTTTTTACTGTCAGTCTCTGTGGCATCGATGACACAGAGGATCTGGTAATTCCTACTGAGTTTCCCCCCTCAGCTTTCATTGCTAAGTACAAGGCAGACAAAATGGAGAGAGAAGATTAGGGAGAGCTGGGCAGACAAAAACAGGATCAGGCGAGAGAAGCCAATGGTCGTAGAGGCAAAGACAAAAAAAACACACACTTTAGGACAACATGATGAGACGCAGGCCATCTTGACACATTGTTAATGTGAGTTTAGGTTAAACAGGCACCATTAGAGACTCTAAACAGGGTTAGGTTTTGTGTTGCTAATTTGTTTCCTCAGTCCTGGTGGCTGCATTAGTCCATAGATAGTCTAAATTAAGATGGAGACAGGTTTAATTGAGCCTCCCAATGCAGCACAATGAGATATTCTCCTCTGGTTAGACTGGGACACTCAGCTTTTACGCTCAAAACACAGCATAATTTGACTTAACAGTCCAGCACCAACTTTATGCTGCTGCACACATAGCATTGATGCATCACGGGTAAATGGTTGTTGACTGACTTCTTTTTTTTTAACAATGTATCAGTGAAGCTGACAGTCAGGGTTAAACATTTAAGTACATTATAATCAGAGCATATGAAACACATTACCAAAGAAATGAACAGGCCTTTTCTCTGTCTTTATTATAGTTGTTTGGAAACGTAAAACCATTGGGTATTATTAAGAAACTACAACATAACCCTGTGGAAAATGTACGTATCCAGTTATTACTGTCTCATGTTCTGTAATTGATATAATTCGTGCTTTGCCAATGCAATAAGAAAGTTACTATAATAACATAAATTAATCATATACAGTAGAAAACTCAAACTTTTTTTGTATCACCTTCTGGATCTGTATGATTTAACAATTTTGGTCACTCAGCAATGGATTAAGAACCAAAATAGCTGCAATCAGTGGTCATAATTCTTTGTAGTAAAAATATCACTTGAATAGTAACTTATTCCTGTAGAAATCGGCATAATGAAGAAGCAATTAAATAGCATGCTTCTAACATTAGAGAAGAGAATACAAGGACAGTGTCAGAATAGTTCTCCTTTTTTCTCCATCCCAGCTTGGCTACATATTTCTAAAGCACCTGGCCTGAGCACAGCAGCAGAGATCCCCACAGTTACCCCCCGCTGTGAGGATGCAGGGACACTGCAGGGGACACTTGTCTTTGTGAAGCATGCATGATTAAAGCAGCAATGTGGAAAGACTAAAGAGAGCATTACTATGACCACAAAGGTTAAATAAATTCATAGTCTTGACTGGAGTTTGGCTTCAGAAGCTGGTGTATTTCATAAGCAGTTGCTCTCCTTTTTCAAGTGCGCAGTCCAATGTTTATGTAATCATGACTTTTACATATAATGGTTCTGATTGTTAGTAATTAATAATGACTTCACTCAGCATTAATTAGTAAATGCCTCCACTTGTGACATTGAGCTTCAGAAAGAAATGAATCTATTCTTTAATCAATCAAAGTGCTTAATGATGTAAAAAATAAATGCCACCGAAATGCCAAGAGATTTAATAGTTGCTGTGGCTCATGGATGAATCAGATGTAATTTATAGATTAAAAGGAGCTTTTATTCTAAAAGAAGGTTCTATAAGTTTGTCTAATTTTAGTAGTTTTTTAAAACTTTTATATGATGCCTGTCAAAAAAGCAGAATTACATTTAAAGATGTACAGGATTTCTTAACAGGCCAGGTTGTGAATTGCACAGTGGACCGGAGAGCTTAGAGCTACAGCAAGAATAAAAAAACTACATTAATGTGGTAACATACTTCATTTACAACTTATTCTGCACTTTAAAAAAGTGTTTAATATCAAAACAAAGAGTGAAAACAAATTTTTCACCATAACTAGAACCTACCAGCATTGTGAGGAACAAATGTTGGGACATAAATTCAATATTATTATAATAATTATTCAGGAACATTTTCTCATTTAATCAATTAAATATCTGATACCTTGCCAATTGCCAATTGTTAACAAGGTAACAAACTGTAGGCAGCCACTTGCTAAATTCCTAGTAAAATAAAGGTAATAAATAGAATCAAAAGCATAAAAACCCTCAGACACTTGTTTTTGCTACTTTATGTTAGTAAAGAACATAATGTGGGTTGAATTTTAAGTTAGTATCTGAAGCAAATGTTTAGTTTGGGATGGAGAATAGATTGGTCGCATAGTTTTTGAAGTTTGTGAAATTCTTTGTTGAGAAGGCTTTCAAGTCACTGATTCTAAATTTTAAAAGGATTTCCTGCCAGAATCGTTTTTTAGATAAAGGCTAAACTAAGCTCAAGTTAAGTTGCCATCCATCATGTTGAATGGAAATGATCCCTGTAACACCTTATTTGAAGGGGTGTGCATATGACTGACATGACACAGCTGTTGTGAACCTAAAGTAGACTGAAGGACTGCTTATAATGGTTGTCATGAAGTGCCATTTGGTAAATAATGAAACTTTTAATGCAACTCTGCATTATTTACCAAATGATACTTAGTGATTACTGTCACAAATATTCATGAAGACTCCCTCATGTCTATGACAATGCTATAACAGTCTTACATAAACACCTTCAAACACCACGTTTGACTTTCAAATTAAGGGTAATGTTAATTAAATTTTTTACATGCAATCTAGAAATTGTAGTATGCCAGATGTCTTGCAAACTGAGGTTAATGAGACAAATGTCTACCTGTTGTAACACTGTGTACTAACAAGTCCTCCACACTACCCTACTTAAAGAATAATCAAATGTATCCCTTTAATGAGACACATTTTAACATCCAATACTTCTACAACTCTACAAGCCTGATTAGGTCTTCTAGTTTCTGCTCCTATAAAATGTCTTTCTCTTTCTCAAACCTGTCAGACTTTTCTCTTCTAGTGAAAAGTGGACCCAAACTGTGCCCCGAACATGTAAGAAGATAACCCAATTTCCTTTTTTCATTCATGTTCAACTCCCCCAAAAATCACCAAAATTGAAAAAAAAAGTAAGAGTCATCAATTAGAGTCACAGTCACTTCCTCAAATCCTATTTTATGGGTTTAAAGTCTCTAGTTAAATGTTCGCTTGAGATGGAAGTACATGCTATTTTCCATTCAGATGTCAGTGATGCTATTAGCACTAAAGGTAGCAATCAGCAACATTTAAGCTGAAAGGAAATGGCTCTAAAGGAAGGCAGATTATTATTTCTTTTAAAGGATCTTTACATTAGCATCCAAAGTGACAACTTAATGAGAACTACAGTAAATCATGGTTTATTTGTGCTACAGGAAAACTAAAATAAACTCTTTTAAGGTTCAAGTGACACATTTTCATAAAGACAAATTAAATGTGTCTGAGGGTTACTGTTCATGCAAATAAAATAAATTACCCCAACATGTGAAAACTGTATTTAAAACTCGGTGCTCAAAATCGAAGTCAAGTCAAAAGAGCAGCGGGTATCTGCACTTTTCCTTGACCTTAATTTGTCTTTATCAGCCTCTAAATTATGATAATTACCATATAATTATGCTCCACTTTATGGAGTGTGTGGGGTAATGTCATTGAGTCTCTATATAAAACCCAGCATTGCTTTCCACCCACATTGCCTACACAAACAGATCTCACATAAACAAATACACACTTCCTCAACAAAACTATGCTCCCTGCAGTGAAGCACATTAAAAAACAATTAGGGTTCTTTGATTTAGCTGTATTTCCCTGCTTTGCTCTGACAGGAACCCTTAGAGTCCACCTGCCTCCTCCAGGTCTTAGTAAAGGAGGGAGACAGGAGTAACTTTACAAAACTCAAATACTGAATTTAAATAAGAGAAGCTGGGTCGTTGTGTGTGTTATGGCAAAATTTCCTTTTTTATTTTGGTTGTCTTTCTTATCTCAATTAAACCAACTGCTGATGAGCATCTTGTAATTTTCAGAGTATAAAAGCTGGTTAAACTGGGACTGCAATGTAGTTGATTGTAGCGCTTCATGAAGAGAGTAAGGCTTACAAGACAGCTTCTACCGCTGCCTAGACACCCTGGTTTCCTGAAAAGCACTTTAATGACATGCCTGGTCATGCTGTGAACCATTAATACCCTGCACTGTGAAGGGGTGACACTCCACTTTGGATTTTTTGCTATTCCTACTCATTAGGTGTGCCATTTACGAGCATGACATGGCAGAAAAAGCCCAAAATGCCTCCTAATTCCCCACCAAAGTGCTAGAGAAGCCAGGCTATTTATACAGCAGTACACATAAAGTGTATGTTGTCAAAAAAAAAAAAAAAAAAAAAAAAAGGAAAACTCTGATTAGCTCAATTAGCATTTACCAAATTCCCATTTAGGTGAAACTATTAGACTCTGGTATACAGATTCTAGTATGCTGTGCAACATTTGTCTAAATGCATTTAAGACACCTCTGGAAATGCTCAAACAAAATTATAAATGTAAATTTATAGTAAATTCAATATTTACTTAGACTTTTAATTCATTTGAGGAATAATGAAAATTTGACTTTTATGTTTTAGTTGTTTTTGATACATACTTATTAATTTACCAGACAAGAAAACCACTGCCAAGAAAACTGGAAAAAGCAAATTAGGACAGTTACCAAAGCAAAAAACATGCTCATGTCAAATGGACACAATCAAAGACAAAACCTGTGGTTGGGTCTTTCAATTTGCAGGATTGGAGACAAGAGAAACATCTACAATTTGAAAAATACCTGAAAAGGAACGGAAAAGAATGGAGTTCCAGCGGAACACAGCTCAGTGTACACACACAAAAAGGTTTTATCAATAAAGTTGGTATTTTCTAATATTTTTTGATAACTAAATTATTTGTTAAAATTTTCCAGTCTGACTAAATCTTTGTTTGATCATTAATGGTGGAATCTGTTTTCTGCTTTTGTAGGCATTTTCATGCCCCAATTAAAAGAATGTAGTTATTTTTGTAGACTATAATTATGAAGGAAATAAACTGCTGATTATTTTAAATACAATTTTTTTATATTACATATTATATTAATATTATATTATTGTCAATGACTCATTGAGTCATTTTGGAAAGACACCTGTTAGTACTATTTTGAAATTGTTGAATGTTTATTTACCATTCAGCAGTACTCGTCCTCACATGAGATTTTAAGCACCACCCTGGTGGAGAGCTGAACGCGCTCTGGTTGTAGATTGGTTCACCTTGTGAGTCTGAGCTCCATCAGCAGGTGACTTGGTGGGGGATAATCCCCATGAACCAATTATCCTTCATAGCCAAAGTCATCAAACGGCCCCAGCTGAGTTTATTTCAACAGTCGACCAATCAAAGGGAGGAAATGAAGGGAAGCATTTAAGAGACACAAACATGTTTCACAACCCTATGAAATTTGCAACTGCGTCTGTGCATATCAGCATCTCCCACTAAGAGTGGGATTTAAAAAAAGAAAAAGCTAGGTAATTTCAGATGCGCATTTTTTCTTGATTTTTTTAAAATCCTAAAATAAACTGTTTGGTGAAAACTAGACTGAAGCATCCACATCCAGTAATTGGTTTTCTTTCCAAAGCAAACACAGAGACAGTTTACACTACACTCGCAGTGTTTTGTCTCCATAATCATTCCCAAAGCGTTCAGCTACTTTACATCTCGGATTTAGTCATCATCTTTTTGTCAAGTAGCAAAAGTCCCTGAAATCTGAATTCTCTCTGCTGCCTTTCTCCGCTCAAGGGGAAACACATCATCTAAGCTAAGTGAGTGTCCCATCTGATGGGTGGCACTGGAAGGACCTCCCCTCCGGCAAACTCACTCCACATATAACCAGGAACTTATGGCACAGTGAGACGACAGAGGAGATATGTATTAGAGTCTGGCTTATGGCATTTATTCCAACTGCTGCCAATATACTCGCTGAAATAAGCACTAATCTAATAATGACAATGAGGGGAAATTACTTATCACCCATGTACTGTCACACTGAAAATGTGTGAGGGTGTGTGTGTGTGTGTGTGTGTGCTGGAGCGGGTTTGATTTGCCCTCAGTATATGTGTGAATGCATGAACTTTGTCTGAAATTTAAGTTACAGTTCGCTGTTAGTGAGATGGCTGATTGTGTGTGTGTGTGTGTGTGCGTGCGTGAAAATGACAGACTGAAACAAATTCCTCTTACCATTATCATTATTAAACATGGTGAGCTGAGCTGAGAAGGGATTACTGTCTGAGTGTCCCTCTATATTACTTACTTTTTAATAAAACTTCAAGGCTGTGATTACATTTCATATGCAGATACAACATGCTGTAGGAATTGTCGATGAGGATTATAATGATGTTAGCTCAATATTGTTTGCTCATGCACCAGGGCATGGATGTCTGCAGAATTCATGTGTCATAGCCTTCCTGCACAACCTGAACACAACAAAATTCTCAGGAGAAGAAGTAAGCACTAGATTTTAAATTAAAATTTTGTTCATTTCTGTTGCATTGAGGAGCTGAATTGGAATTAGAATACATTTATTTCCATCTAGTTGTTATTTTGGTGTTCTTGTTGTGCAGAAAGATATCCTACATCTCTCTCAGAAAATCATTTTTCCTCCAAATGGGAATTACAAGCAGGGGGCTAACAGCATAGTTTCTCTTAATTACAGTTTAATGACAACAAATTGACCGTAGCTAATACAGAAGTGTATAAGTTGGAAGGAGAAAACAAGAACGATATATGGCACTCATAAAATGAGGCACAAAAGGTGGGTTGGTGGTTTCAGTAGTATTTAGTTTTCTTTATACTCTTGGCAAATTTGGATTTAAGAAGATTAAGAGGTTAAACTCAAAGTTTCATTGCTGTATCTTGTGATAATATTATTGTGGTATTACATTTGTAATACGCATCTTTATGACACCAGTAACGTAAATAAGTGTGATTAATGTCACATAAATGAAGACAGTAACTATATTTAGTCATGTTTTCAAATTTATTGATATTTATCAATGCTATCATTGAACAAACTTGCAAATCTAACAATTCTAACAATGCAGAGAGTTTTTTTTAAACATTATTAATTGGAATTTATTGTAGCAACAATAAATCACAATTCTTATAAGAAAATTATCATGATAAATGAGAAACTATATGATAAATGCTCATCCCTGTTCTCATAGCATAACTGAAATTTAAACTCTGTTATGTAAGACTTTTGTATGTGATTGTACGCAGACGATGAAACTGTAACATAAATATGAATGAAAATATGTAGACATAAAGTGAAAGTATGCACTACAGCATGAAATAATTTTCTGTGGTAACATTTCAGTTATACTCTGAAATAAAATTATTTGCAGCCACATTCCTAAGAACGTTTTCTTGTGTATCATTGCTCACTTTTTCCCCCTGATACTGTGCTGTTGGCTATTCTCCAAACCAAGCAGATCTACCAGCATCGGCCTTTCTGACATCCTTCCTCAACGGCCTGCCCTCACGCGTGATATTGTTTGTCACAGTGTTGGTTTGAGTGTGTGTTTCCATGCATGCCAGACCTGGATCAGGTTGGGTTGAATGTGTGTCATTCCCCTGACACACCTCACACGGAGAGGCGAAAGACTACAGCGGAGCTGACAGTGCATGACTAAATGCCCCCCCATGATCCTGCCTGAATGAAGCTGACTGCTCCAATGAGGCAGGGCAGACGAGACAAAGCACATGTAGGCAAGGGACCAGGGAGTGTTGGAAGAGGCCAGGCTGGATGTGTCAATCTTTGCTTCTAAAGGACAAGGAGACGCTGTGTTGTGGCTTAAGGATGGGAAACTCTACATTAAAAGGGTCAATTGTGGGACACTGACAAACCAGAACAATTGTTCACTAATTTAGTTTTCAGGGTGTTTTGTTTCTTTAGAGAGATGGGAAGCTCCATGACAGGCTTGATGGATGTCTGTGCTTTTGCCCTCTAACATCTGTGGACGATTACTCTTTGTGCCATGGCTGTTTGGCGCTCTGCAGGAAATTGTTAAAAAGAAGCTTTTATTCTACGTCTATTATTCACACGAAAGATGCTGACCAACCACTTGAAGTCTGTTCCTAAATTGCTGTTTCTTGGCACTATCGTATATTCTTTTCTTCAGATATTATTACCCCAACCAAGAAGTTTAAAAAGGGCACGCATTGCATTTCCAAACTCTTTCTTCCTGGCATCTTACAGTCAAGTGATGGTGCTTGAGGCCAGAATTTGAGCAGCTCCATTTTGCACTAATCAATCATCTAATTCAGCTCGTTGTTAAAATTGGCTAATTATCTGAGAGCACAGAGGAAAAATCTATTTCACTGATGACTGTGATTGGGCCAGCTACTCTCCAACTGATTATAAAAGGAGCTTGATTGTGTAGGAAAGGGTGCCGATTGCCTGTTGTCATAGAAGGAATAGTAAAATCATTGGCCCATTTTCATGTTCCAAAATATTAAATGATATTTAAATCTGGATGTAACTAACATCTAGTGAACTAGAGATTGAATCATTTTCTTTTTTTAATACTGTGATAACATCTAAAGTGTTTGTTGACCATGACATTATAGACTCTTTTCTTTGTAATTTTTAGCTGCACAAGGCAGATATTTTTAAGATGTTTTCTCTTCACAATGTTTACTTTCTTAACCACCACTTCAAAAACAGCAGATCTTTTAAACACTTATGTAACTGAAGAGTGTAAAACATGAACTTTGTACCTGCATCTTCATTATTTTAGCTTATACTAACTTTGAGTTTGCAATGATGAGTTAGATTGCATCTATTATGTACCTTGAAAGAATTCATTTAAGGTTTAGATATTGTGTCTCAGTGAGATTGCCTACAGCTGAAACCAGATGTACATAAACTGCATAAAAATACAAAGATTTTTTATGTCATGGTCTGATATTAAATCAAACTAAACTTTTGTGTTTTTGTTTAGTAACGATTATCAACAATATAATTCCAGAACAGTAAATAAGACATTTTTTGTATAACTTTTAATGCTCATTAACTTGAGAAATTTAAATCCATTTCCAGGATTACCAAAATTATTTCTTTTTACTTTTTTGGGGAATCTTTAGTACTTTCCTCAAGCCTGAATATTTACATGTACACGCCATACTGTCTTTAAACTCTTTGAGGAGACCCAAAGAGAGATGTCATTGCTTAGGGGGTTTCCATTTAACGGAAATGTCAAATAGATCCACACACTATTATTACAAGAACTCATATTATTAATAATAAATAGTTTAAATTACCATTTATAGTGCAGGATATGATAGTGATTCTGCTGGCACTACTCTAAGTACAATAACGTCAGTATATAATAATACATTGCACATTTCACCAAAGTGTGATAATAAGGAGAAATGTGATGAATTTGCAGACTATAATCATGAAACAAATTTTTATTACCACTCCACTCCTAAAGTGAACATTACTAATGAGGACAACGTTAGACTGTTGGGTTTATGGAGCGAATCGGGAGGGAAGATCTGCAATTCAAAATAGGAAGTGCATTAAAATATCTCACTCATCTTCATTTTTTATTAGAATTCATGAGCTAGTGTCAAATAAACAGAGAAAATGAAGCAACGCGATGACAAACTGTGTCATCAAATCTTCTCACACAAAATGCTGAACTGAAGGTTGTCAGCACTCTTTAGATTGTTGCTAATAAAAAGATTGACTTCATGTATTATTCAGTTTTAATAGATAATCAGTTTTTCCTGAACCCTGTTTATTCTCAAAACAAAGTTTTCTGCAGCTATTGGAGTTCATATGTTATTGTCTTTGCTTGGCTCGAACCAAATAATACAATTTGACCCCCTCCCCTCTTACTCTCTCACTTTTGGTCATGCTTCAAACTGACAGTGCAAACTCAATTTCATTAGCAGAGAAGCGGAGGCACTCATATTCTGTTGCATGCTCATTTAGCAGTGGACACTTTTTTGTAGATAGACTTTGCTGTTATTTTTTTGCATGCATTTGGATTTATTCATCTTGTCAGAGCAAACAACCAATTATGTAAATGGCACTCAAAAGCAGCCCATTCAGCAGATTTCAAATGATTTTTCACCCTTTCTTCTCAGCCTCTGTTGCGCTCTTTGTGTGTTTTTGATAAATCAAGTAAATCTGCAGGCTATGCATCAATCTGTGTCACCTGTCAGCAGGAAATTAATAGTTATTCAGTCTGTCTTTTGGGGGTTTTATATTCTGATTCCCAGAGGACTGCTACCAGGGGACAAAGGGCAAGCAGGACTGAATAAAAAAAAGATTACATTTTTGTCTCCTTTGAGAAATTCACCTCTAATATTAACATCCAATATCGGAAACATGATGGCCATGAAATATCCGTTAAATGTACCCCATGCCTGCCACTAAGTGTAGATGGGTAAGAAAAGCATGGGGAGTAAAATCAATACTGACCGCTGGGCTCTGTCTTGAATGAGGGAGAGGAGATTCATATAGCAGTTCAGTAAAAATAGATAAAAACCAACAGGGCAGATAACAACCAGACATCAAAGGGTCTCAATTTCTTTCATATGGTCATTTCCTTTTCTCTTCTTTAGGACTCCTAAATGTTTGACTGTTCTGTTCAGGTGACACCAACTCCCTAAACTGTCCAACATCCTTCTCTCCATGTTGTTGTTAAAATCCACTGTCCTCTTGGAAGGTAGAGCAGTATTTCAAGTTCTCTCTTCTTATTCCCGCCATCCTGTATTTAACCCAACTGTCAACATATCCTTTGGAGCAAATGTCAAATATGTAGATGGAATGGCACATGGACAAAGGGTGGTCAAAGAAAAACACAACAATTAGCTTCTGTAATCCTTTATCTATTAGAAAAGATGGACCAACTTTGAAGTGGATAAAAATTGATCCAGGGTGTTCAAAAATGTTAATCGAAAACCTGAAAAGAGTGGTGGAGTTCTCACGTTTGCTGCAGTTATGGATGCAGATATGTATGACTGAAATTTTGAAGTCTGTCAATATGAATTAGATATGACTGAATCAATCAACACATAAGCATGGTTTGATATATACCGTTTATTTGTATAAATCCCCATTCGTTTAGTGTCCTTTAGAAGGTAACTTCTACCAAATCTGTTTTTTGTTTTTGTTGCTTCTAACTGGATTTCATCCGCATTTCCCTGGTATTTTATATTAATCCATCTTCCCATCAGCTCTGACCAGCTTTCCAGTACCTAAAGAAAAAAGGCATACTGAAAGCAGGATGCTATATCCACCATATATCCAAAGAATATGTACCAGTTTAGTCCATGTAACTGGACTTCAAATGATTACAGTTTCTACCCGGTCATAGAAAAAGTTTTCCTTTGTAGCCAGGAGGCACATGAAAGCTGAACTTGGTCTTGATTGGCTCGGTCGAGTTGCAAAATAGGTCTAATCACAGTTGCTCTCAGTTTTTGAACTGGAAAGTCTTACATCATGTGTTTAAAAGCTGCAGAAAACCAATTTAAGCCCTCTGACTGTTGCCAATAACAAAAGCCTATGTAATCCAGATAATCAAAACACAAAATCGCTTTCTGCAAAAGTAAGATAACCCACCAATTGTACAAAGCTTAACTACAAAATTGATAGTTCTAGTTTATTTTGGGTATTGATATATTTGAAAGCCATGGTGGAAATATGACTTTGATAAATTTACTTTTTTTCTCTTATAACAGACTAAGTATCTCAAATTATTCTTATTATTATTTGTGACTGTGTAACTTTACAAACAGCATGCCCACACTCTACAGAACATCCTCATGAATGAGAAAATGTTATGTAACACAGCTACAAGCTAAACTAGGAAACAAATGCATACACAAAAATAGGTCTGGATGAACTGAATGATTATTTATGATCAGCAAAAAGTAAATAAAGCATCTTGTTATTCAACAATGATAAAAATGAAACCTAGTTTCCAGCCTTTTATTCAGCAGACTGGAAGAACTTGTGACTAACTGTGCCTTACATGGAAAATACGCTGCTGCTGTTTGCATACCAACATGTTTAAGGCTGTGAGTTTTATAAAGTTGACTGATGCTAGTCAAAACAATTGAAGAAATTTCATGCCAGAGAATCTATTGTTAAATAACGCTGATGTTGTGAAATTACACAGAACAGTGAGGGTTTTATTAGCTATAGTTACAGTGTTTAGTTGACCAGAAAACAGCAGCATAGAAAAAAGTATAATAAAAATCGAGCACATTTACAGTGACACAGACAATTGGGTCCTTTATTACACTGCAGCAGTTCTGCAGGTTATGGTGTCTTCACTCAGTTTTGGATTAGTTCCAAACCTTCTGTCCCTATCAGTCTCTTAAATCCTAATCTGTGGGGAGAAGAGAGCCCAAGTTAATTTGTGTTGCACTTGGATCCTTTCAAACACAGCAATTCAAGTGCTTTGCTAGATATTTTAAATTTTACAGACAGAATAGTGGTTATAAAAATTATTTAATGCAAAAAAGGTTTAAAAGCTGTAAAAAAAAAAGTGCATTGAATGTATTCAAGTTAGCATGGAACAGACTACACATAGAAAAAAACATAATCTTTAATTTCACACATTTACTCAAAATATTATATGCTGCCATTTCGAGATCAGGATCAATATCCTATTAATATTTTGCATTTTTCCAATAAACCTAATTAATGTCCTTTTAAGTCAAACTTGAAGGTCCCCCACAAAGAACTTATTGAACTTCAATCTTCAGTCGAACTATGTTTTGATTTCACCTTCACTCAGTTATACTTGTTGCTCATTGATACTCACTTTTAAGTAAAGTGTAAACAGGGAACTATCACAAGTAAAATGTAAAATACATAAGTAAAACACTGCTACCCTGTCACCCTCTGTTTTAAAAGTGCAGTTCACAAATCTTCAATGTCTCAAGAGCAGTTACATAAATAAAATATGAGGACTAATGACCACTTTCTCCATTACTGCAACGTGCAATTACCATCATAATGATTTGCCATTCATTTGCTTTCACAGCAATGTGAAGAATTGAGTTTAATTAATAATTTGCGAGTGAAGAATTAATTGAAGGATGCTGCTCTCGCAGCTGTACGAGTGTCCCCTGCTTTGCATGGAGGGCACAATTAAGTGACGATTACCGGGGCTGCTGGACTGAAATGTGACAGGCTCTGAGGACCGAAATGAACAAGCAGGACAAGAGTTTGGAAAGAAGACATGACACTGACAAACAAATGGAGGGTGTTGGCTTTGGGGACTGTCACTGTGTCATCTCCCACTGATGCAGTCTGCTGGTCTTGGACAAGGTGCTGAATACTAATGCTTGTTAAACACACTGACAGAAGAGTGTGCTTTAACAGGGTGTCTAGCCTGGTTTGTGTCTGAAGAATGCTGTAAGTGTTATGGTTTTATGATTTTAAAATTGAACTTTTCGCCAGAATAATTAGAATTTTTAAGATAAGAAAAACGATAAAAAAATAACCTCTTGAGGGAAAAAGCAAAACACAAACAACATCTGAAATACACGATTAAGGATTTCAGCAGGATTAAAACTGTCATCAGCATTAGCCTTATTAAATTCAGTTAGATATCTGTGCCTTTCCCTTTTTCTCTTAAACAGACACTATATGAAAAAAAGTATATTATTCAACATTAAAAGGTTTGCAGACCAGATAATTATAATTATACTATAGAATAATTAGGAGAGCTGATAAACAAGCTCTCCTGCTTATTCTTATCTGTTCTGCAAACCTTATAACGGTGAGTGCAGCATATTGATTTTCATTTGTCACATTCTTATTCAGTTCTCTATTTGTAAAACTAAGATGGTGCTGTAAGGCAATCTGTCCTTTCTCACACCTGGCCATGGGCACTGGATAAACAAACAGATAAGATCTGAGGCATCTCTTTTGTACTAACATTTTTCTTACTTTAATTTACATATTAAAATAAAAGCAACTACTATAGGGTGCATCTACTTCAGTAAAAATAAAAATTGCACTCTCAAATTTATTTTTATTCCCAGGTTTTGCAGACATATTAATTTTATCGTCAGTTGAGCCCATCAGCCACTCATTCACTCTCATAGTTGAAGTGGCTTAGTGTGGCATAAAGTGTTTTTTTTTAATAATAGAAGACAAAGGTGTGCATTAGTGAGTTTGTTCCTTTTCATTTTGTCAGTCCATTAACCAGTAGAGGTCCCAATCAGCAGCAAGGCCGGATTTTATCCCTTAAGAGGATGGAAAACTGTTACACAAGTCATCTCTGATTCAGTCTGACTCATTCTCCTGGTGTCAGTGTCACCAAAGCAAACTGGGTTATTAGTTAATATCAATATGTAATAGAAAAGTAAAAAGAGTTGAAAAATATAACTTCAAAATAAAATCTAATCCAAACAACTGCCTTGTTTAGATTCCCATCCATCCGTTCATTTTCTGTACACCCTTGTCCCTATTGGAGTCGGGAGGGCTGCTGGTGCCTATCTCCAGCGAACGTTCAGGGCGAGAGGCGGGATTCACCCTGGACAGGTCGCCAGTCTGTCGCAGGGCAACACAGAGACAGACAGGACAAACAACCATGCACACACACACTCACCCCAAAGGAGACCAATTTACCTGGCAGTCATGTTTTTGGACTGTGGGAGGAAGCCGGAGTACCCGCAGAGAACCCATGCATGCACAGGAAGAACATGCAAACTCCATGCAGAAAGACCACGGGCCTTTAATCGAATGATTAATGATTAAATGCAGTCCAATCTCACCAGCCACGTTTGGTGTTACTCAAACTCTAGTCCATATGCCTAAAACGTCGGCTCATTTGAGGACATGTCAATAAACAATCAAACTCTAAATCGAAACCTGGTCCACCTACTAAATGCACTGATGTATACAAGCAGACCGACAGCCGCTCCAAAAGCTGGAACTTTAAGCAGGAAACACTGTTCACATCAAGCTGTTTTGTATGTGACACTGATCTGATAAAGTTCAGTTGCTACATAAGGTTCATAGAGGATTTGCATTGTCAATTGTGATACATTTTTAGCCAAGCTGAGGAAAGGAAGGGGAACACTGTTTTAATTTTGTACGTTTTATCAGCTCAACATAGATGCCAAACCCATGTAATATGACCTCAGTGAACTTGTGGGCAGATCACTCAGTTCATACAGTAAAGGCAGCTCGGTGATACACTGCCATGTGTCATGTAACAGAATCAGGCAAAAATGAAGATAAAACCAATCAGAATTTTATTAAAAGCAAACAGAAACAGCCAGATTGTCTCTACTGGCTGCCAAATGGTGGTCACTGACCTCAGGACAGCCAAACACAGAAGTAATAACCAGGCACATTCCCCTGAGGTGAGTTCTGTGTCGTCTAATCCATCTGGGACAAGCTGCATGGCTTGAGTGGAGATGAATAACTGAGGCTCACAATTTCTACACTGTGAGACCAGTCATGTACAGCATTCTGTTACTCTCATCTTCAAACACACCAACACACACTTTGAAGATTACATGAACAACCCAGGATGGACAAAAAGCAACAAAGGAGACAAAGAAAAACTATCAACATGTGTGATCAACAGTTGGAAGTTTGACAAACTCTCTGAATTTGTTAAATCAGATTGTTTACTGTTCACCACTAGTTTGCAGAAGGAAAAAAAATAGACAAAAGTGTCTAACAAAATCTTTTTTTCAATCCTTTAACAAGACAGAATAATCAATAAAACTCATCCAACATAAGATCCACGCTCTAAAAAACAAAACGGAAACGTCAGTTTTTCTATTTTATTTTATTTTATTTTGTTGTCGATTCTGATGTATCTTGATAAAATTGAGCCTCATAGCAAATCAACAGTTTCAAACTCACATAGTGTTCTGGAGAGAGGGTTGCTTGTATCCTAAACCAAATATAGAAAAGCCCACACAGTTTCCAGAAACTTTGGTGAGAAAAATCACACATAGGAGGGATATAAAAAGGACCAGCTAGGTTAAAAGGGTCAGACTGCCAAGCATGATTAGCAAGCAGACAAAATGAACCAAGTATCTCCAAAATAATCCGATGTAGGTTATTAATTATAGAATGGAGAGTGAGGTGCTGCCACTCTGTCTATCCTATTTGTAGAAAGTTTTGATGAAGGTATCATGTACTTTTCAGGCACATAATTCCATTTTATAGCTAACGTAACTATGTTACCTTCACTTGTTCTAAAAGTGATCCATATCAAACATAACTTACAAGTAATTTGATGGCTTGAAATTGGCCTCTGTCTCATTCTTACAAGCATTTGACTGGGAAGTAGTTCATAAAATAAGCTCAGCAGTCTCGCAGTTCCAAGTTTCTGCCGCTAGTCTCGAGGAGCTGTCTGGCGCAAACATGCACAGGTCTCCATCAAATGACAATTAAAAGGAAATGTTACTGGAATACAATTTGATGCCATTGCAAAGCAGTCCTTAAGAAGAGATATGGATGTCTGTTCATACTTGGTAAGTTGCAGGTTTTTAATATCAAACAGAATTTTCTGTCATGGACCTGAAAATGGATTCAGAAACCTTTTTAGTCTTAATGGGATCTTCTTTGGCAGGACACAGGTCCAACTGTTCACCTATAACAAGCATGTTTTTTACACAGTGAAATCCATAAAGTTATTCTTATCCGTTTAACAAATGCCACACCATGACCTGTTTCTGGATGCCAAAGAAGGGAGAGGAGTGCAGGGTCACCAGAAAACATTTTAATATAGGTGCTATCCTGAGGACTTTTGCAACCATCTGCACGCATTTGAAAAAGTAATGGGGAATGGGCATAAGCTTGTGGTGAGCCTGAACCTGAAAGCCTGGAGGTAGACATATGTCAATTTGCATAAACCTGCTGGACTCTGCTTCTAAGAAAATCTAAACGCAACAGTAAAAGCTGGACTGGTAATTTAAAACAAGATACATCAAGGTGTTGGATCTTCTGAACCTTTACCAGCTCAGTAAGCAAATATTAGCTTTACATCTGTGCAGGTTCTTTGTCTTTTCAAAAACCTTCATAATCTCAGATATGGGTGCCATTAGTTTAAAGCCGTTTAGTTTCTTAGGCGTTTGTGATCTAGGAATAGGTATGATGTTTGAAGTTTTCCAAAATATTGATGTTTGGCCACATTCAATGGACATTTGAAATTATTTTTCCAGCAAAACAATTGACAACAGTTTAACTTCTGAATATCATTATCCTCATCCTTTCTGCTTCCTATTAGCATTGGTTACGGTTTTTGGATTACCAGAATCCTAATGTGTCTGAAACGTATGTTTCACTGTACCTGGGATTTTGTTCTTTCGGTCAAGATCCATATTTCAAAACCAGAGGTGAGAGTTAAAACTGAACCTGGTAATCCGGAGCTTCACATTTTGACATAGTTCTTTTTTCACTGTAACAAACAGGAGCAATGCTCACATTACTGAAGACAAGTCTTCAGTCCATCAATCCATGTCTCACTCCATCCAACAATCATTTACAAAACAGAATGGGGGAAAGTCACAACAGATCTATCAAAATATGTCAAAACAACAAGCTGCCACATGACACTTATTTCAATGCCCAACGTTTGTACAACAGGTCCCTAAAAATTATACAAAAAAAGAAACAGTAATCAGTGGTCCATCCAGGTAGTCCTTCTGCATCTGTCTGCAGCTCTATAAACTAGTAATCCCACATATTTGTGATTAATCTTCTACTGTTTTCTAGCTTATGCTTTAAAATTTTCAACACCACCTCTCAAATCTCTATAAATCCTCCTAATGTGCTCAATTACTGCCTTTGCATTATTACTACTGTCTTAACTGTGGAAAATCATTTGGCATTTGTGTTTTCCATTTTGTCCTGTTTGAATATTTCTGTATTAATTCAGTTCTTTTATCAAAAGTAAATCACTTTTTGTTGATGAATATAAATACAGACATAATCAATGTAGGCCTCAAGACCTCCACTTAAAAGAAAAACAAAACCATCAGATAGGTATGAAGGGCTCACATTTAAAAAACATGTCATGCTATCAAAACAAGCTTTTTCCTAAAATTATCATTTACCTGTGTTTTCTCTTCAGACCTTGTTTAGAATTCAACACAAGCAAAGACTTGATTACAAAATAATCCTGCTCTCTATTAAAATCTTTGATGGTTCATTTTTTGAAAAGTTTGCAGACACATTTGAACACTTTGACTAATTTGTCTGAATCCAACTTTGGCATATGAATTTGCAGTCAGATATCTTCTCCCTGTAGATTAACCAACATTCCTTGTAAATAACTGTCATGTTGACTTTGAAGATGGTTGATCATTAAAAGACCATCAAACTAGACAGTTTTCTATCGAAGATCAATAAAGTGCACACTTCTTGTTTCTGATAATTGGAATATAATAGCAACATTTAGAGACAAGATGAGTAACTAAAGAGGTCATTTGGATAAAAGATTAAGTTCCTTCAAAAAAAGGAGAAGAGCATCATCTTTTACCCAGGCAGTTACATTGTTATGTCCTGGAGGACTAAAAATCAGCACTGGCGTAAGACGAAGGTATAAACACATTTTTCAAAAGTGGCAAAATGACTGAAATAGGTCTGTTTAATAAAGGGTATTGTATTTACTATGTCCAAAACTTCAACATTGGTTGTTAAAACCTATATTCAAACACATTTTAGTGGATCACAGATACAACCAGTCATCCAAGGTCTCATTTTAAAGGAAACACAGGCACTCCAACTATGAAAAAGTCATTTTTTCTGACTAGACAAAGCAGGTGGTGTTGTAGCAAATCATTAAATTGACTCACAGCATATTTTCCGAGAAACCTGCAAAAATCGTTCCCTCTAATGAAAGGGAATACAAGCGTCCATGCAGATTAAGCTAGTTTAATACAGAGTAAATAAAGCATCAAGCTGCAGCCACAAAGCTCCAGCCATTTTTAATTTTCCTCTTTATTATTTTCTCCCAATTCTTATTCTTACAGCACCTCCTGCCGCCCCTCCAAATATTTAGTTTTGCTTTATGTATCATTATCTAAGAAAGCAAAGTAACACCAGAGTAATAAAAATCATGACTTAATATGTTTTATCCTAAATATAGTTTTCAAATTATTAAAATACAATTAGCTACAATTCAGGATCATGCAAACAATGGTATATTTGTTTTAATTAGTTCTTACAAACTCTGCCAATAAAATGTGTCAAGTTTAATTGGGCGAAAAACTATTGTCTTTGCTTATATCTGCTGAGCAAAGAGGTTCAACCCAAAAACAATATTTACCCAGAACTCTGCAACTTAGATGCAGGAGGGAAAAAAAATTACATTTCCTGGAGGTGCAAAAAGTAACATTTAGTTCTCCAAATATGTGCCTGGAGATATGAAGTGAAGCGTACAGTGTATCGGTGCTGCCCCTGATTTTCAGAGGTCAGTGATGGATGGAAGTCACCAGATTGCTGCAGCCTGGACCGATTCATCCAGGACTGTTTTGACATCTATTTCTAATGGCATCTGTGTTCCACGTGAATCAACCCTAACACTGTCTGACAGAAACATATGTCTGCGATGTGCCTGCATGACTCTGGCTCTCCAGGCTCAACTCCACTGCAGGGATGAAAATGGAGGGTTTGTTTCACAGGTACTTGGTCAGATGTTCGCTTAAGTCTGCTCTGTTGTTTCTGACCAAGAGAAAACTCCTACTTGCAGACAGGGCAGCATTTAAATCATGAATCCTTCATTTTACTCTGGCCACTACTGTAATGGAAGCAACTGCATTTTTTAAGATTTTAATTGGAAATTGAGTACATTTTAATTTTCATGTTCTCATGGAGAATATTTTCATTTATCCCATTTCAAATAATCTTGCAAGATTATTTGCAAGTAACATTATTTATAATGCCTTTTTGCTCAAAAATATTTATGTATAATCACAAATTCACTGAGAAAAACTATTTTTTGTCTTTGACAGAGTTCATTTAAATGTTTAACATATCATAGCTGTTTTGATTGAGTGATAAGGTTTTATTAAATGCCATTTAAATCTAAATCAGTTGCCTGGGAGATATGCCATACAGAGTAGTTCTGTCATCCTGTCACAAACTTGAATGGATGTAGTTTGTTAGACTCTACTGGGACTAACATTCCACTGGGATGAAACTAAGCTAAACCTTTTGGTGCCTTTTCGTGCACCTGGTATGGCAATATGAATATAAGGACAAAGTCCTCATGTCCAGCATGGTAGAAGTTCTGTGATGCAGTGTTATCTTCCAAACACTCTGACAACTGGGGAACTCTGTGACAAATATTTCCTAACATGAGATTTATTCCCCACTGAAGGAATTGACTCAATTTAAATTCACATGCTGGCATTTTTTCTTTTTTATTTCAATTATTTTGATGACTTCTTTAGAACTTTACTGGGGAAGACATAAAAAGTGACCTGTCCTGTTTTTGAGATGCAATATTGGATCCAAAAAAGTTTGTTCACATGTTGTGCAATGCTGTTTTTCATCAAATATAATGTGAATTCATTGTTTCACATGGAGTTTTCAGTTGTACTCCCAACAAGAAAGTTTTTTCTTCTGCTTAAAAACAACAAATGGGAAAATTTACACAGAGTGACATGACAGATGCATTTGTTTTTTAAGAGCAAACACTGTGAGAAAACAGATTTTTGTTGTCAGGCTCATAAAGCATGACCCTCTAAAAATCTTGGCAGCAATATTTTACAGATTTACCGGCACAGAGCATTTTTATTTACTAAATTAAAATATAAAGGCTTTCAAAAAATTCATACGACACCAAATAATATTTTTATTATATGAATAATGTGTTGCATTTCTTTTAATTATGCTGATATATTTCCATTCGGAAAGTCATCCGCTTATACTTTCTGATATGAGAGTTAAAATAAGCACTTTTCTCATATTCAGCAAATCCCTTAGCAGGAAAAACTAACTTTCAAAATCATGTTTTTCATATAAGGGATTAAATGACAGCAAAATTGCTGTTCACAACATTCTTAATCTAAATTTTATCCTCTTTCCTTTACAATTCTCATTATAGCTGTATAATGCATTTGAAATATGTCTGCACACCTTTCCTTCCTAGCAGCTCTTTATTCATTCAGAGAAGTGCCACCCCCTGCTCCCACTTTCCAACTGACTCAGCAAGACAGCATGAAATAACACCGCCTCAATTTAGACAGCTCTTCCAAATAACTAGATAGAGTTCAAAGGGTGCTTAATCTCAGCTGTCACTCAAATGATCAGGAGGGAAGGCCGACTTGAATGAAGAACAAAACGGAAGTTGAAAGTGTTCCTTTCAGAGTAAGTTGCATGTTAAGGTGAACAGCAGGGCTTTCATAACTTCTTAGCCGACGTGTGCAAGGGATTCTTTGTCAGCTTTAGAGGTGACAGTTTATGTTGTTTGGTGTTTTCTCCAGTTGTGTTCAAAATCTGGCTAAAAACATGCAGAGACTGTAATTATAGTGCATCTGTATTCATGCAGAATTAAACTTAAAATGTGAAAACAACATGGGGATACAACTGTTTAGCTAAAATCAAATTCTTTTCTCCCACTGAGTAAAAACAAGAGGCTGTTTTGGACTGAATACCAAAATTAAACAAGCAACTCTTTAAAAAAAGAAAAAAATATAATGCTATCTATCAGAACAAAACTATGATTAAAGAGAATGATAGATGAATTATTTAAATAATCTTTCATCACTTTATTATTTAAGTTTCTTTCATTACCTTCCAATTATAAGAGGGCAAGTAGCACTATTAGAACAAAGAGAAACTTCTCCAAATCTGATGAATTTAAATAGACTTTAGGTCAAAACTGCAGCTGGCGTCTTAAAAAGCCCTTAAGTCCAAGTATTTAAATCACTCTTCTGAAGATTACCATGACTGATGATACAATCAGCATGAAAGGGTAAACAATGTTACGTCTGAAAAATAGTTGCAATATCACATAATCTAATAACTAATCCCCTTGTAATTGTTTATCATCTCCAAAGTGGTTGGTGTCTCTGTTCTCCATCACAGATCAAATCATATAAAGAAGAGACTAAAAACAAATGGGAACTTCTTTTAAATGACCCTTTTCTTTATGTTTCAGAAACATTCAGGATTGAGTTATAAAAACAATAAGTTAGATTATTTTTAAAATAAATAACAGAATGAACATTCATTGGATTCCCACTTTGGACACGATACTCATAATAAATCATAAAAGTACACAGCTGTCTGTATGTATGTGGAGCATGGATTTATCAATTAAAGTTTAGATTTGGTCCATCAACATTAGTTAAAATGAAGTTTTCAAAATAATAATAATTAAAAAAAACATTAAAAGCAGGTACATGTGTACAGCTACTGTTACTCATAGAAACAAGAGGCTCTATTTCATCTATTAACATTTTTACTATAATAGTTTTAAGAATCTTGTGAGAATTTCCTGTTATGAAAATCCTTTAAAATGATTTTAAAACCTGGTTTAAAGTAAATTTGAAACCTATTTGCAAAATAAGTTTTTATTTCACTCATGTATTATTTCAACATAGAGTTATTCAATAAATTAAATATCAAACATTTGATTTTAGTAACTCAACTTCACAAAGTGAAACACATTGTGCAGATTAATTATAAACAGACTAATGTTTTCAAGCCCATTTGTCATGATGAGGTCTGGTGGATCCAAAAGCAGCAGGTAAAGATGTGGTGCGGTTTAGAAGATTTAATTAACAAAATCAGAGTCCAACTTACAAAAAATGAACATCCAAGGGAAACACAAAAACAAACCAAAGCAAATCCAAAACTGAGACACAAAGAGATTCTAAGGGACACAGGGGGAATGAGTAGCATGGAGATCAGCAGGGTAACAAGACAGACTGGCGAGTTGTGACAGAAAAAGAGGAGCTTAAGTACTGGAAGGTAGTAATTGGAACAATGGCCGAGATGAGAAGAGTGATTGCAGGTGTGAGTAGTTGGCACAGGAGCTGGCTGAGGGGTGGGGAGTAGGTGGCACAAGATCTCCTTAAGGAAACTAAGGAGATTTGCTGGGGAACACAAAAGGGAGGAAACAGGGAGCTGAAAAATATTTCTAATACAAAAGACACTAAGAGTAAAGTAAACCTGATGAACTAAGAGAGAAACATATGAGGGAAACCATAATCGAACCTAAATAGAAACAAGGCTGATCTAACAACAATCACTAAGGAACATAGAGCTAGAGAAACTTGAAGATCTAAACAAAGAAATAACTTAACTAGAAGAAAGACTTACTGAACCTAGTGACAAAATAAGAACTAGTAACACTACAGGGGATCTAGCAGGACATAAGAAATAACCTAACTAGAATTACTAAAGGAATATATACATAGACTTGGACATGGAATAATAACTGAACCTAGGGTGATTAAATTAAGAAATAAACATTACTAGAAACACTGCAGGGAGGCTGAAATAAGAAATAACTCAAAGGATAAAATAGAAGCAAACTATAGTCATTAAAGAAGGCTTGACATGGACTCGAACAAGGACAGAACCTAAGGTAACTAAAGAATAAACCTAACTAGAAACACTATAAAGAACTGAAAATAAGGAAAGCAATAAGACAATTCTAATTACACTAAATACCTCAAATAATAATATCAAAAGAACCATGAAGGTCTAAACTAAAGTGAACTAAAACATAAAGCTAAATAAAACAAATAGCAAAACCAAACCAAAAACCCAGAGTCCTGACACTATTTTCTGATAATTATGATTTTTCTGCTTACAGCGAATAAAAACATAAAAATTATGTTTACGATAAGACATCGGACTAATTAAAAAACATTTCAATGGAGAAATGTGAGCATATCAACTAAGCTTAAAAGCTTGGAAATTATTAAAAGCTTTAAAGTTTCTATGGATACCGATAATGTCAGCTGATGCATTTTTGTTGTCGGTGCTTAAATTCCTATCATTTTGGGATCATAAATACTACAATCTATGACAATGCTATTATTGCTTCTTTCTTTCAGCAGAGTTTCTTGGCAGCCAATCTAATTACATTCACACAAAAATATCTAAATGGGACCGAGTATTTTTTTAACTTATCTTGCACTCATATTGATGGTTCAACATGAGAAATTTTACCTTTGATATTTGCTAAAGCACAATTTCAAAGCCAAATAAATAAGTGCTTAAAGATTAACGATCAGATTTTTTTTTCTAAATTATGTTTAAACTATTTATTCTGAGGTCTTCACTTTGTTGTTGGGGTTAGCATTGTCACCTAACAGGCAGAGAGACTCCAGTTCGACTTTTGTTTGGAGTGTTTTGCATTTGGAGTTGGCATACACTGGGAGAACTGGCAAACCATAGATTTCATTATTTCTTTCTCAAAACTTTGGATTTTTTCCACCATTTAAAAATGTGAATGACCTCAGGGAAGAGCCCCACACAATCACAGGTACATACACAAGCACAACCCAGAAACACCAAACAGGAAAAGAGGTGAGGAAATACTGATCATCTTATTCAGCAATAATTATTTAAATTTCTGGTGTGCTCCAGCTGGTGGCTGACTGTTCAGATATACTATTTGAGATTAGAAACAAGTGTGAACTGAAATCTGTAAGTCCTAGGAGTACAACAATTTGTCTAGTCCATAAAGCAAAATCTTTGATACTGAGTTCACAGAAACTATATTTTAGTCTTTTATCTAAATCCAGGTCTCATTACTTCTTAGCAGTTTTTATGCTAATCTGGTTATTAAATTGCTCAATGTCCCCCAACATGTAATTGTTAAATAACTCCAGAATAGCCCCTTTGTTTAGCTGTAATAGGAAGCTATAAAGCAGATGGCAAATTTGTCAATTGGGTAATGGCCAAAATATTCCCACAGCAAACAGAAATTATCTGTATCTCATTTGTAACTCTGTCACCATTTCCTTTTTTATTGTATACCCAAAATGCAGTCAGACAAAACATATAAAAATGGACGGTGCTTCTTTGTAACCAAGTTCTTTCAGCTGATTCCTCAAGAATAATATTAGTTGATTCTATCAATGTACTAATTGCACAACAAATTTCTTTCCAAACCTAATCCATCCATCCATCCATCCATCCATCCATCCATCCATCCATCCATCCATCCATCCATCCATCCATCCATCCATCCATTTTCTTACACCCTTGTCCCTAGAGGTAGTGCTGGTGCCTATCTCCAGCAAGACATTTCGGGTGAGAAGCGGGGTACACCCTGGACAGGTTGCCAGTCTGTCACAGTCCTATCTAAATGTAATTGGTAAATGGTTTCCATTTGTATAGCGCTTTAGTCACCTGATAGATTCACACAACACCCAGTTAGACATGGCTGTTTAACTTAGAAATAAAATATTGCACCTTTTTAATTTTACAAGATCTCGTGTTTCAAGAATTCACTACACTTGCTGCCCTTGCCTTTTGTTGACTATGAAACAAAACACTACAAACTCTAAACTTTAAACATTAACAGGGCTACTGACTGGAAGATAAGTTAAAAAAATACTCAGTCCCATTTAGATATTTTTGTGTGAATGGGTTTAGATTGGCTGCCAAGAAACTCTGCTGAAAGAAAGAAGCAATAATAGCATTGTCATAGATTGTAGTATTTATGATCCCAAAACACAATATGTTATCTCTGCACTATTGAACTAATCTCCCAAAGATTAAGGTTGGAAGTTTTCTACACAGTCAACATTTTTCCTAAATGAAAACCTGTTATGGGAGTTGAAGGTTCTTTATTAAAAGTCCCATACCTTTGTCCCAGAAGGTGCCTCAACTTCTTAAAACCCATCATTCCTTTATGTAACAGCTTGATAAATCAAGGCACCTAATCAGTGCATAAATATTCATGAGTTCTGCTCAGAGTGCTGTTAAAGGTGTTACTCTTCACAATATCTTGGCACATAGCCTTCAGTGTCCCACAAATCCAGCAGCTGAATGGCCAAAGTGTAGAAAAGTATAGAAGTGGAGTATGTGGCTGAAATCACCTTCTTTAGCATTTAGAGCAAATTCTTCCCAGAGGGCCACCCAAAACTTAGTTAAAAAAAAAGTGTCATTTGTACTTTTATCCCATTCATTTTTAAGATTGAAATATGAGGTGTCAAAACATGAACAGTTATGGAAAACCATAAATTTGCGACCAATTTGGGCAAGGGAATGAGCTTGTCAGCTTTCTGAGATGTATGCGTTTTCAATTTAGCGTCTCTTAATGCCTGCCAGCTTCTCTCGCCATACCGTTAAACTGCCATTTCTGCTCCTACTAATTGAACACTCCCTCCATTTGTGGCCCAGACCATCATGTATTGCTCATCTATCATTGTTTGTTGGGAGCCAGTGTGGTTGTCCTTTACACTGACTTTGAGAAAGCACTTCATCTTATTTGTTTGTTCCTTGACATGGGAATGATGCACTCGACCAGACTGCCCATTTAGATGCTGGGTCCTGTTCAAGAAAAGCTTCCCTCACATGTATTGAGCGACCCAATGCCTTGGCTTTGTAAACGGCTTACATGCTGAGATCATTTATCATTGGTAAACTAAAACTATTTACCATTGGCATTTAATTAACTTAAAAGATATGCGGCAGAAACAGCATTTAGAGTGGTAAAGACCTGCAATCCATAAAGGACCAGAAAAAGGCTCATTTCTCTGCAGTGACTCATATTTCAGGGAAGCTGTGAGACATAGACTAATTCATCTAATGCCAGTACTTTGTGAGTTAAAAGCAATTCAGATGGCTCATGTCAATTTCATACATATCGCACTACAAACAGACAAAAGTTGCACCAGTGCTGCAGAGCAAAACTATAGCCACTAAGTTAGTCTCGTAAAACAATAAAAAAACAAAGGATGAAATCAATGAAAACATAACAATTTAACAAGGAAGTGAGGTCATTGAATCAGGCCAATAGAATTTTGGTGGTAAAAATGAGTTCTCAAGCTTCACCTGAATCGGATTCATTGAATAAAGTGTGTTTTTAAAAGCAATGTTTCTAGGCTCTGAGGATTTCTTACATGGAAGTTGGAAATAGATGAAAGTTGTCAGTTTGGGCAGCACTGTGGAGAAGGCCCAAAATAAAATAGAGTGCAACCAGTTGCCTTCAAAGGTTGCAGAACTGGTAAAAGTCATTCCTCTCAATCTATCAACTGGAAAGGGAACATGTATAGTACAGTCACAAACTAAAATATACCCAACTATCTAAGCTGACAGGCTGGACAAAGAGAGTAGTAATAAGCTAAAAGGCAAACGTTAACTCCAGAGGAGCTGCAGACATCCACTTCTTGGGTGAGAGAATCTTGACAGGACAAATATGAGTTGGATAGTCCAAAAGTCTTTGTGTCTTTTGAAGAATGGCAAGAAGAAAGTCATTGTTGAAATAAAGTTTTTGAAAGTCCTATTTGCCACAAGGCACAACAGGGACATAGTCAAGATGAGAACAAGTGCTCTGGCCAGCGCTCTACTCAGGTGTGGTGCAGCAGAGGCACATCTAAAAGTTGCAGGGCAGTGGCTCTCCAGGACTGGAGTTTGACACCTGTGGTCTATTCAAAGTCCAGTCCTAAATGTAAATACAAAAATGTGGAAAATGTGAAAATTGTTGTTCACAGATGGAGTTAGCTTACTTTGCACAGAGGACTGATGGAAAATGTATGTCTGCAGATGTGCAAAGATGTTTTAGACATTTACCAAAAAATCTGGGTCAGAAAGTTCAAATGCACACCTCATTTTAGACAGTATTTGTGAAAAATATGTCAAACCAAGGAACATGAACACTGTTCAGAAGGTGTCACACATGATGACTTGTTTTATAATTTTTTGAAAAATCATAAGAGGTACAGAATTAAACACATGCATTTGGGAAAACTGGCAACTTGGCTGTACCAGCTAAGGGGGTTAAGGGAGTACATACTTAACATCCATAACCTCCTGCAGAAACAGAAAAACAGCTTTTTCCCTCCTTTTACACGCTAGGTGAAAATTACTTGCAGAGACCCTTCAAGATTTAAATACAGAGCAAGTTTTGTTAAGAATTATCCCCCATTTTCATCTTCAACTTACAGCATTTTCAATTGTCTAAAAAAAGGACAGTTTATCCAAATACCAAGTCATTATGCTGTTCGAATAGCAATTCAGTTGATTTTCAGTGTGATTGGCATCGGAGCGTGGCATTTAGAAATAGTCCTGCAGCTTAAAATACACCCACCAAACTCAGCATTCAATGCCCCTGCAACAAGGTCACCATTTCGATCACAGTTGTAGCTGCAGGGTTATAGTGGAGAGAAAATCCAGTTATTCTTTGCTTAGTCTGTTCATGTATATCTGATGAGATTCACTGTTGCCAACCTTGGACAACACTACTTTTATCCTGACAGTTTATCCTCTCCCCTCCAGGAGAAGCTGTGAAGGAGGAGCAAGCTTTAATCAAAACTGTAGAGTAGCTCTTTGCAAGATCCAAACATTTCTCTGAGGAACACAAGGCTGAGATAGTGAAGAGGTGACCTCAGATAAAACTAACCCCACCTCTGACCACTTAGTCGCTAAGGGCAGTGAAGCTGCAGCCAGACCGAGTCTGCATGAAGGAAAAAAACAAAAACAGGACTTAACTTCAAGGACAACGCCAACAGTGGAGTAAAGTCAATGGGAACATCGCTGCAGGATTTAAGCGGCATGTGTTGAATTGCAACCGCTCTGTTGTTATGTATTTTATCATTAGCAGTCATGTATTGAATATTAAAACAGACTGACAGGGCTACTGGCAAACATAACAGCTTTAACAGTTACACCAACGGGACATTTTAAAAACTCCAGAGTGATAGACATGAAGAGAGTCATGCAGCCAAACCGAGATAATTAAGTTGTAATTATATCAATGTTAACCACAAAGGGCATGGGAGTTGACTTTTTCTTTCCTTTTACATTTCTTTTGTTTAAAGTTAATAGTAAAGGGAGATTTGTGCAGACAAAGCTATGTTTTAAATATTTTTGCTTTCTTGTTTATTTGGTATTGGTATTTATTTGGTGTTGAACTATAAACATCAGAATTAGATACGTTTAAAAAAGTAACAGGTGAGAGTATGAGAAGAAAATGTGTCACCATTTTCAGTTTACACTAAATATCAAATTCTTCCCGCTTGCTGTTTGGTTTTGCTTTTTTGTTACACTCTCAAACTTAAACTTTCCCCAAAGAGAAACCATCAGAAAGGTTTGACTTTAATTCGTCAAATAAATTTTCTAAAGGAACACAAATCTATAAAATGTTGTGTTTTTCCAATATTATTTGAAGTTTTTTTTTCTAATATCATTCATGAAAGAAAAACTTCTAGAATTTCTTGCAACTTAATTAATGTCCATTTCAGTAGTTAATCTTCTTTTGCCATTCCAGAACCAATTTTAAGTTGTGTTTGGGATAATTTTCCATTCTTATTTGCATCTAAAAACCAGCAGAAAAAATTATTAGCATGCAGATAATGAGTGTTTATAAACTTGATGTTACATTATTATTGGGTATCCTCAGAAACAAGCTCATATGGGAAGACTTAGATGGTTTCAAGCAACTCAATACGCATTCATTTGGGATCAAAATCCCAAATGAAAGCGCATTGGAGGCTTCTAAAGAAAAATGGACGTCTAAGATCCATCTATCAATAAAAGGCGATTAAATTCATTAACTATTTTAACATCCGTACCCCTCAAAATTGCTTAAAAACTTCAAAGACCAGACAACTCTCTAGTTGCTAAGCTACAACTCTAAAACCATTGTTATGTGTAAAACCTTTCTTATTCATCTAGCCAGATGGGCATTCTGTGAATTCGGACATCCTCATTAATTTTCCTTTTGGATTCCCAAATTGCACTGGGACAGAATAGTTAGCATAAAAACTGTGTTGGAAGGTTAACGATGGGCTGCAATTACATGCACGGAGAATGTGCAGAGCCCCATTTAAAGCCTCATTTGGTTTGCAGTGAAAACCCGATCGTCTCTCACCATGAGAACCAGTTGCTCTGTTGCTTTGGGACGGCTACAGCAGATGATAAAATACCCCAGTGCACTGCACACCAATGGGTTTACCATACACAGATAGAGAGATCTGCCAGTAAACCAGCAGGAAATTAAAGGGGTAAAACTCATTTACAAGCCACCTCCTGCCTCTTGGTCTGAACATCAGGTTACTTTCTATTCAAGGGACAGAATTATTTGTATTCTTTGTGAGTTTATTGTGTTTGAAATTTTACCCTAGATTCAAAAATTGCATACTTTCTACTGCAGCACACTCAAACAAATTTAAAGATAAAGTTTTGTACATTTTTAATACTCACCATGAGGTTATCGTGAAGGAAATGTAAGTTTATAGAAACATCCATTTTAAGAAAATAGAATTGACTGTACATTCTTTTACTTTATCTTGACATGTTGAGAGTAATTAAAAGCTCTGTGCATCTTTTGGTCTGTAATCTTGTGACTGCTAAAGTCAATCTTTACACGTGCTGGAAAAGCAAACCTTAAGCTGTTATTTAGAAGCTATTAAAATTAGTAAGTTTGTATTTGCTTTATTTTGTTTGAAGAAAATTAACCAGGCCACTATCTTTGGTGGTGATTAATTATAATTTGTTATAATTGTGTTGTATACATTTTATTACACACACACAAAGCAGAAATTCTTACAGGGGTACAAAACTCAACACACAACGTTGCAGTCTGATTTACAAATACAAAATATTTATCACTGGAATTTATGTCTTCATAAATGCAGAGAACTTTCCTAGACAGTCAAGTAAGCACCATCAATGTTACCATTAGTTTCTATTTGTAACATTCTGTATGTACCACAGGCGACCAGTACTTTTTTCCCATTAGTGCCACACAAAATAAAAAAAAAGACAAAACAAAGAAAAAAAATCTATGCTATAAAACATTATTGAACCTTAATCTACCTTACTTGAATGGATTATTCTATTTTATTTCCTAGTTTCTAGAGTGACCAATTGAAATGACATTTTGCATTTGATTGTTAATATTCTTTTCATGTGGAGTTTCTCTGCATCACAAGTTCATTGAACAACATAATGACAATAAAGTATCTTATCCTTAAACCTCTTAGACATTTTTAATCAGAAAAGTTTCCTAAAATAAAACAAAAAAACAACATAAAAACATCTTCTGGGGTCATCTAAGTCCACAGACCTTAATCCTTTTAAAAATCAGTGAGGTGAACAGAAGAAAGGAGTGCGTGAGTAAAAAAACTAACTCTGGGTGATTTTTGCAAAATGTGCAAAAAGGAATGGTCAAAGATCCTTCTCTCTGTAACTAAAAACACTGTGAAATGTTAGAGGACATGAGTAAGTGCTTTCCTTTTGGCAACTTGGAGTTGTTCAAAGTGTCAAATGTAAGGATGCCAGTATGTGTGACACAAGGGATTCAAAAAAAAGAAGCATTTTTGTGTCCTGCTAAATAGTTGCTTAAAGGTTGATTTTTTTATTTATTTACAGGCTTCAGCTTAAGAATATTTTTCTGCAAAAGAAATAAATAAATGAAAAAAAATAATCATAACAAAGAATGAAAGAGGACTTGCCTTGACATCATTTAGACAACATAATCACCACTGCAGTTTGCACAAAAGTGTATCTTCATTTTATTTATGGATTTAGGGAATTAGGCAGTGTTGTGATGTTCCTTTTATAGCATCAATATGAAATGTCTCATTGCCCACCATTTGAGAATGATATTTTTAAAGCTGGTCTTATACATCGTTGTCACACCATAATAAGACATGAAATTCTGCCTAATGGCTGATGACAATGCGACTGTCCCTCCAGCTTGACGGCACACAGCTCTCTTGGACTCCATGGAATCTGGTGACATTTCAGTGGATTGTTTATCCCAGAAATGCCTTCCACACTGCAGGGGAAAAAACAAGATAGGTCAACAAAATCCGGTGGGCTGGAGGAATGATAAAGCTCTGCTTTTCACAGCGAGTGCTGTTGCTGCGAATGAAGGAGAAAAATGAAAGGAATATTTCAAGCTCTGCCTGCGAGCCATGGGGGGTTGTCTTAGAAACTTATTAACATATGAATCAGTAGGATATGACCAAGTCGCTGCTGAGTGAAATATGTGATGAATCATAAGAGACCAGTAACGACATGGAAAGAAAAAGTTCAACAAACTTGAAAAAAATTTGATTGAAAAGAAGAAAACTTCTGTTTTTCAAAAGAGCACATATGGACAACTATTCCAGCGTTAGAATTATAACCTAATTAAAAGCTCCCAAATAGTCAAATGTAGCTAAGATATTTCAGACAAAATAATACAGGTCTTTTTTATGTAAACAGGATTATTTTGTTGTGTTTTTTTTTTTTGTCCAAATTGCTTCTTCAGTTAAGAGTAAAACTGGTAGTTCAAAGCTCATAATACATCATTGACCCACTGGACTGTCCTGCAATTCTTACATGTCAGATGTTTCTTAAAGACACTGCTAGTCTTAATGTCCTGAGTCTCTTTCAGATCAGTTTCGCAATATGCACTGACATGCAAAGAATTTACTATTTTATGTTCATGAAGTATGTTCTGCACATTTTGGTACTGGGTTCCAGGATGGTACTAACATTCAGCTTCTATGCGCCACAAATCTAGAACAAACTTCCAGAAAACTGCAAAACAGCTGAAACACTGAGTTCCTTTAGATCTACATTAAAAACCCACATGTGTCGAGTTGCTTTTGAAACATAACCAATGAAAAATGAATCATAGTTATGACGATGCTGAATTATGAACTGATATTAATAGAGTGGGCTTACTGGTGTGGATATAGTTGATTGCTAAAACTATTCACAGAATTTAGGTTGACAGCAGTTCTGTCATCTGGGGATAATCTGGTGCATCTCATCTACATAGGCTGAGGAGCATTCTGCTGTGATGGAGAAAACTCGACTCAGGCTTTGGCTGGGTTTTCTGAATTAATGGGTTTGAGACACTGGAAGGACTGATATATCCCTCTCTTCTAGTTTTTCTGATTTGGTTGTTGATACAAGTTAAGATTAATAAAATAGCACCGTATGAACCACTGAACCACTCTTAACCTGATGCGCTTGCTCTTCTATATAGTGCCATACATTTTCATAGCTGCTGGCTAGTTTATCCAATATAGAGGTTCAAACACTTTGAAGCACTATATTGTATGTACAGGTACTCTAAGCTTCTGTTTGGGTGTTTTGTATCCTTGTGGGTGAACCAGTCTGTCTGAGAGTGATGTTAGGTTTGAAAATCAACTGAATGTTGTGCTTGGAGATCTCCTGAGGTTCTCAGACACATATTGAATGAAAATGTCCAGTGTTTAAACCTCTACATTGGTGAAACTAAAAAGCAGCTACAGAAATGAATGATACAGGTCAAGAGAGCCAGTTGCTCAGATGAAGACTTGGTTTCAGTTCCTTTATATTTCACATAGCAAAGTTTAGAGTATTTTATTAAAAGTTAAGGTCAACTTCACCACCCACACCCATGACCAGCAGGAGTTGGTAGTCTAATTAGAGTTTGGACTTTTGAGATTATGTACCATAACCTTAAACAAGAAGCTAATGAAGGAAAATCATACAGCAAACAAGAATGAGCCAAATGCAATTTTTGGCTCTAATATGGAAAAGTATCACTTGATTATTTTGCATTTACCTAGATTATATTTGTCTAATTTTGAAGTGACTTACAAAAGGTAGTAAAAGAAATAAAAAATATCAAACTTTATATGACAGACTTGGAGATTTTCAGATAAATTAAGTGCTGATTTCTTCATGTGCAGATATTAACATAAGCTGTTGTATTGGTTTGAGCTACACAAGCAACATTTAGTACCTCGCTCCTAAAGTACATATTCAGAACTCTAACCAGCTACAGACATACAAATAATCCTTCTGATGATGCTTGTTTGTTAGACATAAAGTATCTTTAAAAATGACTAAAATAAATATTACAACCTTTGAAAATCTATTTTTATTAGTCTGATGTTACATTCTAATCTTAAATGTTGTATTTTCATAGCTGTAAGTCATAGATCATCATAATTAACAGAAATAAACGCTTAAAAACATCACTGTGTCTATTGGGTCTGTATAATGTGGTTCACTTAGTGAACTGAATTCTTGAAATAAATTAACTTTTCAGCTTCTACTGAATATGACTGTGGATGGGTTAATTCTTTTTAATTCATATGACCCACACATTACACACATGGCAGATGGAACATTAACAAGTTCTTTCAAGTGTTTCTTTGCCAGCGACAGCCAAAAGTGCAAGACACTTGAGTTTGAAGGTAGGTGTTAAATCTATAATGGCTGTGCAAATACCACAGAGAGAGCAAAGAACTGACAGTTTCATATGAAAGAAGCACAACAAAGTTTTCAAGAGGCTAGCTAATTTTTCCTGTATCCTAATTGGGGTTACATTTAAGTTATGGGGTTAGGCTTAAGTGTCCCAGCCATCTTTGGTTGCTGGATACAATTAGCATAGTAAAGTTTCTTTTCCTTATGAATCTGCTATAGACTCTAAAAGGTTTCTGTTTCGGTGTAGGGCTACATTCTGGCTTTGTATTTACAACAAATATGAACAAGGAAGCAGTGGAGTTAGAGGTAACTAAACTGCCATGATTTGTCATTTGTATTTCTCCGTATGCAGTTCTGAAAATTAGAACTAATTAAAATGCAAAAAGGCTCAAGACAGCATGGGCAACTTCAGAATATTTAAATAACCATGATAATGTTGTTTACAAAATTATTAAGTTTAAATGATACTAAGACTCGTCTGACGATATGTTACACAAACTTTTGATGTCCAACTACCATTACAGAAAAAAATTTTAAAATACTGTCTGCAACTTTGTCAATCATTTTCGAGTGTTAAGTGTTTTGTGCTCCTACAAATTTAAAGTTAATTCACTTTTAGTTGGCAAACAATGACCAATAAGGAAGACATTACTCCACTAATTCCAATAAAATGGGGGATTTGTGGGTACCTCAAATAATCTGACAGATGCTAGCCAACAGGCTACTCACCCACAGAAGGAGCTCATACTACACCAATCTGTGATGCTGTGTTGCCTTGTGCATGATTTGATTCTACCACCAGAATCAAAGAGCTTTGGCTAAGAAAAACAGGATAAACTGGAGATATTTACGTAAGAATCAGGAAACATTCATTTAAATCTCGTCTTACCTGTATCATTCAAGCATTCACTCACTTCAGAATAAAATTAATCTGCTACAGAATAACACAGAAATGATCTATTAGAAACATTTATATCATCACCTTGTCAGAAGCAATAATAGAACAATGAGTACTGGTGCCAAAGTCAATCTGATAAGTACCTCATTTCAATCTTCCACACACAGCGAATGAGATCAGGTAGTGAATATGTTAATTTAGTATTTCAATAAATAAAATAAGAATAAATAATGTTAACAGAGTAAATCTGAATAGTAGTGTCAACGAGAAATCTTTTAGCGTAACCCTACCCCTTATTAACACTTGGACTCTGATGTTCTGACCAGCAGAAAACATGATTAAACTGGGATTTATGTTATTTTAAGATTCATGTCCTGAATTTATAGCAGTCCTTGAGCCAAACTGCCTGCTACCTCTGTTTTCCATGTAAATAATCATCTGTCGCTCTTCAAATAACTGCACTGTGCAAACATGATGGTAGCTTAAAAGTTTGTGGAACTGCTCGCTTTGCCCTTTGGATTGAAGTTGTTTTAAGATGTGCCATTTGTTACTTTGTCTACAACCTGCTCACACAGTCTGAACACACTAAGTATAAGCAACCTCAGTAGAAAGACTAAAGGAGGCAGGTGAATGCCTCCCATTTTCAGCCTGACAGCCTCTCTCTCTGAGTCGACAGGCAGCAAGGTGACCTTGGTGACAAAGGCAAGGCGTCAGGATTGAGGAAGAATGGACGGAGCTGAGGAGCCGATGCAAGCCCACCACTGTGGTCTGTCAGGCCATTATCAATGCTGCTGAGCTGCATTTGTGGGCGCCATGGGGAGGGCGCAAGGATAAGAAAGACAGTGACAGACTAACCACAGGGAACTCGAATGAAGGCAAAGAGAAGATGAGGAGAGCTGTGGATGGATGGCGATAGAAAAGGTCGCTCATCCAGTGGATTGCAAACATGCAGGGTTGAAAGATACAGTTTGTTCCCCCCTTGTTGCCTAGATGTCAGCCACACAGTAATGAAGTTAAATTAGGACACAGTAGCATTTGGGAAATAGGAGTTCACTTGTGGCCAGAAGAAAAAAAGAGCAGCAAAGAAAAGGGTTTACAGGTGATTGACAGAGAGCACAGGACGCAGTGCTGGCTCAGTCAATCAATAACCCCTTTCCTCTTGGGTCAAAACCTCCTCCCAAGCCCCATCAGTCGCTTCCATATCCAACCCGACAGTGGACTCTTTCCATGTGTCATCGTTGTCAAAGGGAAAGTCACCTTCTGTCGTTTAATGGGTTTCCTTAATAATGGGCAAATCTGGAAGCAACAAAAGAGATTCACTTTTCATTCTGTAATGGAGCCACTCAGACACTGTGGAGATGCAGGTAGACTTCAAGATCAGGGCTTTCATTATACACATTGTTCATTTTTGGCTCTGGGGCAGGGTGACAGTGAGGAAAGCAAGCTTTTATGGGCAGAAAACACTTTGGAAAAGATTTGGTTCAGGTGTTACTGATGTTAAATCAGTTGTTTTGAGATTTATTTTTGATTAATCGCTGTTGCATTGTACCACATTGTAAATCTATTTACATGAAATGTATTATTGATGTTTTTGTTTTCATAGTTCCAGCATAATAACTTTCCACTTTATCATTCTTTTATGGCCATTCCACTTTCCAACACTCTCCATGACAGCAGCCAGTAGCACACGCAAAATCCTCATGAAAAGAGGCCGGTCTGCACTACTTTTGCACATTAACCCGATTCGGGCTACCAGATCGCCGGCGATCTGAGATGCATACATATTTTTCAAATGCCGGTAGAATTCGAACCACGTAAGGTAGAGCAATTTTTTTTTTTGCATATTAAACTGTAAGAATTGCGCTTCCTTTTCCGACCCTAAACATCCCCCCCGAGTTGCTGTGCGCGCGCAGACGAGTTCACAGATTTATAGTAAAAAGGATGGGTCCACAAACATGATGTGGCATCCATCCCTCTATTTGTAGATCAGCTCGGGTCTGGCCAATCACTTCCTGTGTTGTTCTGACGTTGACAGAATGAAATACTACGAGATTTCATGAAATGTCACATGACTTCAGGTGAGATTTCATGAAAGTCATTTCCGTTTCCTGCACGTGCTATTTGGCTCTGCTCTTGCAAATGTCTGTCATGTGGACAGACATTTTCTCATGTGAATACACAAAGACTGACACACTTTCATTTAAATGTTTGTATTTTATTGTTGATGTACAATGTGCAATGTATCTTCTGCACTTCTTTTTTCTGATTGCACTGATAAAAGCATTTTTTTTATTTTCCCTCGCTTTATTGTTTTTAGAAAATTGGCTGTAACTTTGAAACGAAGCTTTGAAAAAACTCCAAATAAATTGTGTTTGGTTTAGAAGGCTTGTGTGCAACTTTTTTGTATTGGGAACTTTGGTAAATAAAGTTAGGAAACTCTTCATATTTACAAAAATATGTCAAAAAAATTATAAACGGATGGAGTTCTTGTTATTGTTTTGCAAATTTTCTATTTTTAATCAGTTATTATTGATAAATGGCATACAAACTTGGAAAGGAGGACTTATAAGGATTTTATAGATGTAAAGAACATTGGAGTGCTCCTAATAATGACTCTGCAGCATCCAAAAATGTAAAAAGATGCTCATGCGGACTTTTATAATGGTAGTCCTAGAAGGGTTAAATCAATTACGTGTGCATATTTGTAGATTGCGTGTAACACGCCCACTTATTGCACATGGATTTTTTGTTTTTCCTAATATGTTTTTCCTAATATGCAATCTTTGTATGTATGGACTGTGTCCTAAATGTCAAACAGGTATCATGTTGCAAGTCCTTGTTCTATGTTTTTCCCTTTATTGTAGTTAATTTGTCATTCATCCAATGGTGATGGGGCATCTCACTTCACTTGTTTCATTAATGTTATTGCTAATAATACATTTCATTATTGGTTGTTATTGGAAAGCATATTGCAATCTCCTCATGATAGTGCATGTCCAAAATAGTTAATTGAGTAAATGAATGGTGAAGCCTTGATAAATAAATAAAGAACACACATTTGCATACTGTAATTGAATGTCACTCTTGGTTATTCTGCTCCTTCAGCTGATGGATGGGTCCCATCTCCACCAACAGAAAAGAGGAACACTCCTCAGCACAGGCTCACATAGCACAGCAGACAGTCACACATGGTTATCCCTCTGCATTAATCTATACAATACTGATAACAGTACTCACAAGTGCAATATGAGGACTCCACATGCAAAGTGGATCTGTCTGATGAGTTCAAACACTCAGAGAAAAACATACCACTATGTTATTAATCAGTGAAACATTAAAAATATTTATTTCACAAGACTCAGCACCACAAACAGAGCAAAGGAATGAAAACAACAGAATCTCTGTGCTGACTACCAGTAACACATTGACATGACACCGTCAATCTTTGCAATGTGAATCTGTATAAATAAAGTCAAGCACAAAGATCAAACTGACTGTTAACTTTTTTATGTATATATGATTATGTTTATTCAATGCTAACATTAACAAAATTGAAACTGGGCATGACGGAGAAACCATTTGATGTTCTTCCAGTTTGAATTGATTCAAATTTAATGTTTACAGTATAAAAAGTGGTGGCTATTAATAAGGGGAAACTCGTCAGAAGAATGGAAGGTGTTATTTGCACATCAAACTTGCAGGGTGGGTCACTCTGAGATGATTAACGTTGGCACTGAAGTTTCTGTTTGATTCAGAATTTTTGATTCAGTGTTATTATTTTGTTTTAAGAAGTATGGGCTGCATTTAAGCACCTCTAGTTTACAATTGTGCATGTTCAGACTGAATTAACCCTAACCCTAACCACACAAACACAATTTATGCTTTGCTACACATTTGTTCTACAAAGCATCCTCACCCATTCATGGTTTGGTCGTTTTTTGTTTTATTTTGTGGAAATAGCCCTATTTACAGATTTTTGTGGAGCATATAGAAAGTATTTGAGGCCGATATATTTGCAATGCTACTTAAAACTTTATTGTTTGACAGGTAGTTCAGGAGTACAATTTATTTTCCTAGGCACTGATTGGCTGTACCACCAAGAGCGGACAGTTTCTACTGCATCTATCAATTTGCATTAAGTGCATATTTGGTGTCTGAACTATCAAATTAGGATTAGGAAATTATCAAATGTTTTTAGAGGGGATCTTAGGTATTCATGGGTTTCAGCTATTTACAGGTGGTTGTGGTTCCTAACCCCTATGACCATAGATAGTTCACTGTATTTATAAAAAAAAAAAAAACAGTTTCAAAGTTTCCTTTCTGTTGAAAACACTTTAGATCAAGGGAAGCATTTAAAACACACTATGTAGGCTGGTCAAACGTGAAATAAAACATGCTTCATATTCAGACTGCTCAATATTGTGAATGTAGCGCTAATGCCTTATAACTGTTTGCAATATTCACATTGAAGAGCTTGTTTCTAATGTGATCGTTGTTGGCTAATTTATTCCCAGATGTTATGAACTTGCAATTTTCTTGCTAATGTTATACTTAATCAGGTGAGCAGAGTCTAACACCAGCAGATGCTCACATTGAACACCAATAAGGTTGCCCAAAATCATAAAGGTCACAAAGTGATGGAAGCACATATTTTAAAAAAATGGAGGAAGGAAGAAAATAAGTATATTTGTCTATTGTTGATGTCATGGCAGTATTTTTTTAATATGCAACCGGGCCCAGATTATGAATGCAGAGGCTCCTGGTTACAATGTGTTTAAAGCATCCCTATTGTCTTCAAAGGGCACACATTTACACAACATTCTGATAAAACTACAGTTCCCGTCTGGGGGCAACATTATCAAAACATAAACAGCATGGTATAACTCGCTGTCTTATGTAAATACATGTTGCGTCATTGTACCCCCACTAGGCCAATTTAGGTTCAATTCAGATTGTTATTAACTTAATTACAAACACACAGTCATGCCTGTTTCTCTTTTCTTCAGATGCGCACACCTATAACAGTCTCTCATGGCTCCTGTCTCCATCTTCCTCTCCTGTCTCACATAGTTCTACAGCTACAAATGCCTCCCACCAGGACTGCTAAGCTAACTCTGATCAGACTGGCTGATCAGTGCTGAAGCAATGCTAGCGTAGTAGCTAGCATCTAATTTAATACATGCATTCAAGATGTTTCCAGTCAGAGAAACCACTAATCACCTGTACTTTTTCTTTGTTCCAGATAAGTAAAACAAAACCTAATATCAGTGAACAAATGATCTGCTCTCCCAAGACTTTTTCTCCATTTGGGAGATGACACCACAGCAGGATATTCGTAAGAGACCACACTTTACACCAATTTAAATGCTTTCTACAGAGGAACATGTTTAAAATAACATGAGCGTAAAAATAATATTTTCACATTTTTCTCTAAATTGCTGGTGCTTCAAGAAGACCTTAAATTTCAATGATAGAAATGTTTTTCATCTGCATGTTTTGTTCCTATCAAGCTTTCAAAGGAAGATTTCTGCCTATTACAGTTTTTTGGTATGAACATTTTAATATTTTCTCAAACTGTTGTAAACCACAACTGTTCTTATTTATTTGTAGCAGCAAAACACAATTACATAATAAAACGCATTTTGATAAAAATGTATTATTATTGCAACATTTTTTTTGCTGCCCTTAATGCAAAAACATTTTGAGAGATGTAGGAGGAAAGATAAAGAATTTCTTGGTCTGCTGCTGTTATTGTGATACAATTTTTCTGTATCACAATAACAAGCAATAGAATGTCTAAGCTGGATAGAAGCACACTGATTCCTCCTATCCTGTTAAAGTATCTTTTTTCAGAACATCAGTATCAGTGAGGAAGATCACATGGTGAATGGCACCAGCTCCACCACAAATACTCCTAGCTAGCCTGGAGACAGATTTAAGAGTCAGAGAGAGGTGAGATGGCTGCAGGAAGAAGGGAGGGTTCTTTTGCTCACACCTAATGAGTGTAAAAAGAAAGGAGCTTCTTTTCTTTCTGTTCTTAATAGAGTTAGATGCCTGGACAATGGTGATAGAGAAGGACAGAAAAAGCTTATTTCATTTTATGAAGCTGGCTTTTGTGGCAATTTCAGAAATAGAAAAGTGTACTAGTGCTCTGACAAATGTGCTCAAAAAAGCGTTAGCAGCTGATGTTAGTGTTACCATTCTTACAAAATTGTAATCACAGAATAGTGCAGATACCAGATGTCTGCCTTGTGGTTCAATAGTGTGAGATGCACGGGCTTAGGTAAAGAACGTTCTAGCATCACCTTACTGCAATCTAATCTCCAGTGAAACCAAGGTGCCACATATTTTTTGGAAATGCTGAACACTTCTGCTTCACATTGCACAAAACTCTGTAAAGAGAGTGCATACGATGTCCCACTGCTACTGAATTAGAACAATTTCTGTCATATGTTAAGCAGACACTCTGTCTTTGCTGATGACACAATTTTTTACTTTGGCATGCCAACCTCTTGGAGGACCTCAAAAAACATGCACTCCACCGTACTTTCTGATTCTACAGCTAATAAAGGTTTGAGCCCTGATGGACTGTGTTTATAGACAG
Organism: Xiphophorus maculatus; assembly: GCF_002775205.1. Lineage (NCBI taxonomy): Eukaryota > Metazoa > Chordata > Actinopteri > Cyprinodontiformes > Poeciliidae > Xiphophorus > Xiphophorus maculatus. The sequence goes on from NC_036445.1 coordinate 9,538,054, forward strand.
TTTTTACTGCAGGAATCCTTAAAGCATGGGTGACTAATCCGGTCCTCAAAGGTTGGTGTCCTGCAACTCTTAGATGCCTCCCTGATCCAACACATTTCAATCAAATAGTTCCTAAGTGCAGTCAAGTTCTCCAGAGTCCTGCTAATGACCTCATTGTTTGACTCAGGTGTGTTGAAGTAGACACACATCTAAAAGTTGCAGGACACCAAACCTGGTGGCCTGGAGTTTCCCTTCCCTGCCTTCAAGATAGAAGATGAACTCTTGTATGCCAGCACCTCCTCATATATTTGCTTTAACGCTCAGATACAAATTAACAAACAGAACACAAGTCACATTTATTTTACCCAAAATGAAAACATCTGTTCAAAAGACTTGCTTGCCCACAATGCACAGCACTATGCTCAGACAAATTCAAACTAAACATATCACAATCTAAAACTCTTATTAAAATTGTCAAGTGAAGTGGTGCAAGGGGTATGATTTGGGCTTTTGTTGTTTAATCAATTGCACCTGGGTAACTTTGAAGTTACTGGAGGAATCACAAACTCCTCTGTAAAATATCTGAGTGTCAAATTTGAGACTAATAATCGGTTAAACCTGGGTCATAAACAGGACAATGAGTTTTATTTTTTTATTGGCCCATCCAAAACCCAGACCTCGACTTGCTTCCTATCTTACTTTAACCCATGTTCATTTGAATTTGAAATACTTTATTGTCCCCAGGGGGCCAGGTCATTTGCAGCAGTCAATAAAATTAGTCACGACAGAAACACTCACAAAAATACAGAGAGAAAAAACACCTACTCCCCCCCCAAAAAATCACATTTACAAATTTACACCAGTAACAATTCATTCAAGCAGCACAATTCATCTAGAATCATTTAAAAGCTTAATAGCTAAAAAAATAAAAGATCTCAAGCTGAATCTTGCCCTTTAGGCATAGATAAACCTCTTTCTTGATGGTACAAGCTTGAACTTGAGGAGAGAAAACCGAGACAATGGTTCAGAACAAAATCACCTCATTTTGTTCTGAACCAATGAAATAAGATGTTGTAGCTCATCAATCATTATTTCCTCCTCCTCCGAACTGACTTTCTAATAGTTGTTCCTCTCATGCTATGATTGTTGTGTTTATTATTCTACTAAAGTACAGCTATATATCCCTAAATACCATGATGTAAAAAGCAGCGGGACGAGTTTTACAGGAGACCGGAACAATGTGTCTTGAGGACCTTGAAGGGTGTGTGTGCAAATCATGAAACTGTTTAACTTTGACCAGACCATACTGGGCCCGTTAGTGACTTTTTTTAAGACTCGATTAAAGTTTCTCGAAGCACCACTCGCAGTCTTTGTACAGATCTCAACTATGCACATTATCCTGCTGTAGTTTACCAGACTAATGTTACCAAACCAGCCCACCACTCCAAAAGGTATAACATATTCAATAATTAAATAAAACTTTCTAAAGGCTTACTCAATAGCATTGATCAATCATCACCAACTTTTAAGAAGCTCTTTTCCAATGACTAGGAAAGTATTCGTAAATCATTATTATCCTAATTCTTTCCAAAGTTATATATTTTTTAAAAATATCTCAATTACTGTAGAAGCAAAAACCTAATGTCAAACATAGAAGAGGTGGACCTGAGTAGAAAGAATTATATTCTTTGAATCTGTAGCCCTTTGACCCACCAAACCATCTGAGTCCTTCACCTCTCACATCACCCCAAATATTCTTCCGGTAAACACAGTGTGGAGTGAGAAACAAGTGCAACTCTGTCACTTCAAATTAGATGTCTTTAGCCAAATAGGGAGGTCTGCTAACCAAGTGTCAGGACATCATTAACAACGGGTCAAACTGCATTATGCTCAGACATCCAGATCGTTACATTTAAACAGGTTAGCTTGTCTATGGCACAAGGAAAGCACATGTCAGAGGAAAGCAAATAAGACCTCAGCCAGCCATGCAATACTGTCTGAAAGGTATTTTCTTCCCAGATAACAGGTTTAATTCTCTGGTTCCAGAACGATTGTGAGAATTTGCACGAACATGCTGCCGGGTGAAACTTGAGAGCATGTTTAACTGCCAAAACCTGAGGACAGGAGGAGCTCTTTTCCAGCTTAGTGTTAACAAATGTTTACAGGTAAACCTACTCACAGATGCTGGCTGAAACTCTGGAGAAGTCAGTCAAGCTGAAAGTATACAAGATAAATATGTTCCAATTTTAGGTGCAAGATACCTCCTACAAAATTTTCAGAACAACAATAAATTAACACTAAATTTAACGTTCACATTCCTTTCTAAAACAAAAACATCACACAACGGTCCTTAGTAATTAAGGGATCACAGATGTTTCAGCTGTCAGGTTTAAATTTAAATATTCCTTTAGATGCTGATGTTTAAAGTGAGAAAGACATGAAGAATTTGGTTTTATTGCTAGCAGAAACAATTCAAATTACCAATTGTTTTTTTGATTTGTGTGGTCAAAACTAAAAAGGAAAAACAGAAGATATATTTTGTATCAACGTTTAGCTTTTACCCAAACACCAAAATCCAGAATAACATGACAAAAGAAATACTGTGACAGTGATAGCCTTTAACGTTTAGTAAGTAAAACACTGCAGTATAATCTTTACTTGTAATGGATAAACAAGATATTTAGACACATTAAACTGTATAGTTGTCATATTATTAGCTCTTGTTTCTCTCTGTCCTGATTAGTGTAAAAGGATTTTTATTGGCCTCAGTAATCCTTTTGCAGACTGTATGTAAGTCAAGTGCCAGACTTCCAACAAGTGGTAGAAAATACTGTTACATTGATTTTGGCTTCCTTTCACTTGCTTCCAGTGTTTTAGGACTGGTTTTACAAATTTGCTATTCAGTGGCCCCTTTTTCAAGCTGGATATACAGCCTTGGAGTTTTATTTAAGCCTACAGAGCCTACATAACAAAAACTTTAGGAATATGTTGACATGAAAATCCACATGATTTAACTTCTAAAAAGGGAAAGCATTTACTATGATTGGAATTTGGAATTATTCTAATTGTAAGTTTACAACCTCCAATGGACAAAGCAAATAAATAGGAAGAAACAAGTTAAAGAATCAGTGTTGACACCAAAATTTATGAACTAAATATGGGAGAAGTTTGATCACTAAATAAAAATCACAAGGAAACACAAGTGGCAGGAGAAAGACTAAATAACAAAAACAATTGCGTAGTGAAGGCTGTAGAATATCTGACCCCAACACTTCAGTACCACATACAATTATCAAACCCAAATCTTGAAACTTATAGACTCAAATGCAAACTTATAATTGAAGAAAAGCATCAACAGAAGTGTTCATATCACAACATCAGACCAATACACAGACTTTTATGTGATGAACCAGACTTATTTTTGCAGCAACATACCCAAACATATGTTTGTAATTAACTAGCAAAAAAGCTAGTTAATTAGGTTGGTTTATTAAGTTTTATTGTAAATGTAAATATATTCTTGTCACTAAATGACAGAGACAAGATATAACAATAAATTGCAACAAGCAGTAATAGTTCAAACAGTCTTAGCACTCAATAGACTGCTACAAAATGCACATCAATCATTTAAAATGCACAACTCTAGAAGGTCTGTGTGTATTAACCTTTCTTAAATCAAACACAGTAAGCACATATAATGCATTTTTTTACTTTACTGAATTTAACTTCATTATTTATGTCCTGTTGGTTAACCATGCTTGGACAAGTGGATAAAATTTCCAGCAATGCTTTTAAAAACAAACACAGGCTTAACTACATTGATGTCAGAATCAGAAAACCAGCATTTAATATTTTTCATACTTTCCCTGACTCACCTCTTAAGGTTTTCAATCAGTTTTCATATCCTCCAGTTGTCATCCCGACTGTCAGATGACTTTCCCTTGACTTTAGCTAAATTAGAAACTGTTACATCAGACTTTGTGCTGGAACTGAGCGTAAAACCTGTAATGACACGCAATCCTCCTGAAGCAGTTATCAGTGGCACCTTTCATTCGTAATCAGAGTTTCATACTAAGTGATTTAATAAATTACCTTCAGGCACTTTCAATTAACCTTCAGGTCTTTTTTTTTAAAAAACAATCATTAATGGTAAAATTCCCTTAATGCAACTTCTTTTAACATATGTATTAGTGCCTAGTCTTGTATCTTTCTGGGGGCCCGCCCTGAGGTTTATGCTTTTCAGAGGTACCGTTTCTCATTACAGAAGCACTGTTCGAAACAGGTTGACCTGTTGACTGAAAGCCTGTAAACTGCTGTAGGGCAATAAAACTCTCTATTCAATCTCTTATCAGTATAAAGCTGCAGTCACATGAAATCTTTGTAGCCCCTAGCAAATGTGATTCATTGGATTTTTAAGAAACAACCCGATCCCTGTTTTCCAATACTAGCCTATTTTGGAGTTCTGATGGTTCCTCAAGAAATAGCTAATTCATCATATTTGAGGGTAGATAGAAAATAGTTGTGAGGCAGGCAGGAACACTAAAGAGCTTGTGTTGCTCTCCCCAGCAAGCCTGCACAAGAGGAAAAATTGAGCAGAGCGAGGTGAAAAGCAGCAGGATGTTTTGAAATGGATTAATGCTCCCACTGTTTGAGGTTAACAGCTTGTCGCTGACTTTCCTTATCAGATGGCCAAGATCAATGGCACAAACACATCTGCTCCCAGAACAATCTGCCCGAGTATTGCCGGACACTGCACGGCGAATGAAATAAAATCATTATCCAGTGTCGCCTAGAGCAATTTTATACCTATTTGTCTTCTGAATTTTGTACGGTGTAAAGAGCAACTTAAATTGACCCATTTAAGAAGACTGATATGCTTTCGGCGAGACTGCTCCTAGACATGAAAATAAAGTAACAAAATCTGAGACACTGTGTGAATGAAACACTTGATATGGAATACAGAGTGCACATCAAAAGGGAAATTGCATACGTAAGTTATGCGACAAATGCACCCAAATACATTCTAAAACAGTCTTTGTTAAATTGTAAATTCAGTTGCACAATTACTTATTTTTCTATGCATGTTATCATAAAATGTGTTTCATGTGAGGTATACCTAAAGCCTTTAAAGCCCATTTTGTGAAACCGTGTGCTTAGTGACATTTATGAAATAAGTACGGTACATTGCTTGCACACCCATTTTGTATAGTATGGGAATAAACTGTACAATCAGAGTAAAGTATTTGGTCACTGTTCACCACGAAGGGCTGAAGGTTACTGCAATGCTTGCAAAAACCCGTCGGGCGGTCAGACATTACCAATGTGAATTACTATTGTCTGACTATAAACTTAAAATCATTAGACATGTTGACTGACGTGATTCCTTGCAAATACTGCTATTAATAAAATCTTGAAAAAAATGTAAAAAAATAATTGTGCTCTACACACATGACCTCAACTGAAGTGCAGACTACGGCAGGCGTGTTCAACTGATTTGAACATATGATATTTTTACACACAGCTACTATAAACCTGCTGTTATTTGAATTTTTCATTTCATTTTATAAAAGCTTTTGAATGTACAGGAGTTAAAATAGAGCATAAATTGAGGCAGTAATCCAGTTTTGGTTTATGATCTGTACAGTTAATCTTTTCACTTGGCAACACGATCAAGTTTGTTTTTAGACATTTTTCTCCACTTTCTGTTTTGATGTCAGTAAAATAATGTGCTTGCAGCAGGAAGGCATGTTTTGTAAGTTAGTCAGAATCAAAATGGATGAGTCTGTCTGTTTGATAGGTGGACATGATCTTGATTACACGTTTTCTCATACTTCTGTGTGATGATGACTAGGTTATAGTTGGTTTTTTGTTCTTTTGTCTGACTAAATAGAACAGTATTCACTACATACAATTGAAGATAGTTTTCTAATATGATATCGAGCTGTACAGTGTTACTTTCAAAACTGGCAAGACACTGGCAAGCATTGCTTAAGAAAATTTTTTTTTTTTTTAATCTGAAGATATTAGTGTTTAAATCATCCGATTAGCTGCTGAGTATCTCCTGGGAAATCAAATTTTGCCGAAGCAGGGAAGACTGTTTTTCAGAGAGTGGGAAGAGTGGAAGACAAGTAAAATGTTGTACAAAAATTTACAGAACACTAAAATAGGATCCTGCAATAACCATTTTAAAATGGTAAATTTTACGGTTGCCTAGCATTAAGACTTATCAAACAAACCACAAATATACTAACTATTTACTTTTGTTTTAGAAAAAAATTATTATATCCATTACATTTTAGAATAATACAAAAAAAATCATGCAAAATAATTTTTGGGGAGTACACACACAGCCATGGTTATTGTCATGCCTGATGAACATAAAAAACTACAGCATTCAACTTATATGGCTGTAAAATTATATCAGTCTGAAATCTTGGATAAACATCCAATCTTCACTTTGAGAACATTTATCTAGAAATCCAACAAAAGAAATAATTAACTGAAAAAGAAAAAAAAAAAAACAAGTAGCCCAACTTTTGGTCCTCCTGCTGTCAATACTTGTGTCAGCAGGACCGCAATTAATCTTCTGCTTACACAAAATTGGGATAATAAAGCATCCTTGCACATTTTAGAGATGCAGCAGGGCAATCACTCAAGGCACAACATCAAGTCCAACTCTGGACAACTCAATAAATATTCATATTCAATAAAATGAATTATTAAGTAACTCATTTTTCAGTAATTGAAAGACATTATGTTGAATGGTTGCATAGAAACTGATGTTTTAAAGCCACTATTTCTATTAATTATAGCAACTTTCCTCTGAAGCTAACGTAGACACCACAATTAAAGTATTATCAGACCAAAAACAATATATACTGCTCAAAAAAATAAAGGGAACACTTTAAGTGTTAAACACCTGTTTAAGTGTTCCTTTTATTTTTTTGAGCTGTGTACTTTTGTACAGGGATGTGGGCTTATTGAAAAGTATGAGCTCAAACCACTGATATTTACCAATGTTTTTGTGTCAATATTAAGATTTATTTGATGATCTGAGAATAAGATCAGGGTTATGGTTGTTTTTTTGTCTTTTTTTGTGTATGTTTTCCTGCACCAATGTAAATGAAAGACAAATAGACAATAGTCTTATAGGGTATTATGGACATACAGGTTTGGCTTACATGTCAACCTAAGAAATTTGGAAGGGAAACATTTTTTTTTCTTTTACACCACTCTAGAAATTAGAAACAACATTATTAATGACAAGTTTGAGGTTTGTTTGAATCACCTTCTGGATTTTTTTGATGTGTTGACAATAATACATCAAATAAGAAAACCTTCCTACAGGTTGTAATAGTCAGCCACTATCATGTTTGAAGATTCATGATTTGAAAAAAATAAAAATAACTATATCCCAGGTTTATAGCTTGTTAAATTACTTAAAAGAATTTCTGTGAATAAAATAAGAACAATCTGTTCTGACTGAATCTGGATCTTGAAACAATTTGTGTCTGAGTTGTGTCCAACCAGAATCAGGACAAGTGAGGTTACTGAAGAATATAGTCTAGCTAAAATGAAAAAGGTCATCGGCAGCAGTGGGATACGATAAAGGTTACCTCCATCAAATATTAATGGCATCAGAGCTCCTGACAGGACCCCCTTGGTAGACAAACAAGTCCATTTAGCGCAGGGGGTGTTTCAGGAAGCTGTGAGCGTTGTGATGTAACTCTTGGCTGTTGCTCTGATTTGGACTGATCCTGTAAGATTCTCTCACCTTCTGCTGCTTTAATGCAAAGGTTCTGCAAAGCCAAGACAATCCTGGCAGCATAAGATTTGTTTGTTTTTTTAGATACAGCTTCATTGGATTTCTTTTAAAAGGTCATAGCAGGTGGACTGTGACTTCTTGCCCTTATATTTCCAATATTTTGTATTAACTTATTGATTCAATTTTGTCATCAAGGGGGGTATAAAGGTTACAGCCAAACATACAATTCCTCCCCCTCTCCTACCGTGCTGCCAGTTGTTCTGGAGACGTCATGAAGCTGCCAAACACAATATTTAACTGAATAAATACAGCTTTTAAAAAGCTCCTTTTTTTCCCTTTCATGATGAAAAATTGGCGGAGCTACAAGCAAAACTAATCTGGAGTGTTTCAACCTCCCAGATTAATTCCAAAAATTGATATTTTTAGCTCAGAAAGGGCAAGAACAGCGAACATTGCAATAAAAGATCACAGTGTAGATTCCTACAAAGCAACATGATCTCTTCTGTTATGAAAAATCTATCAGTAAAAGTAGCCAGGAGTTGCCAAGAAGGTCACACACAAACCTGTACACTGCATAGGAAAAGTTTACAATTTAAGATTAGAACGTTGTGAGATTAGATTTTCAATCCAGATTTGGAAATCAAACCAAAACACCATGTAAATGTGAAGCTTTATTTTGTGAAATCCATTTCTCACCATAAAAGTGCTCTATGGTGAGTCCAGTAATGTAATTCACACACACTGAAGATTCAGTTGTGACTAGCATTGTTACTTTGATCCCACTGGATGTCATCCCTACATTTATCAACATAACTATAACCAGAATACATTACATTGAGGAACTGTACAGTGGTACAAACATGACTTCTCGCCTCATAATTAGTCAAACTTTTAATTGTGAAGGTCTAATTATGCTACAGTGATGTAGTTTTCAAAACCTTATTCTAAGGACAATGTGACACCACCCATACACTTTAAAGTCTGTCTGCTGCTAGTTGGTCATCAAAATGTACTTCAACCAAATGGTATGCATGTAATGGTTGGAAGGGCAAATAAAATGCTGCAGATCAATGAATCCTCTCAGTTTTCAGATGCTAAATTTATTCTGGCTAGGTACAGAGTTAAATTTGCTCGCGAAATAGCTTGAGTGAAGGGAAAGCTAAAGAAGATTGATGCAAATTTAAACCTAAATAAATTGCTGTTTGCATTAAGCAGAGTGGACTCAAAAATGAGTGTATGCGGAGAGCTGGAATTAATTTCAATGTCCTTCTGCACTGTTGGGTTGACAAAAAGCATCAGATAGTAAAATGGATTCCCTGGAAATGCTTGATTTTTCTGCTGATATTTTCACTGTTCAAATAAATTGTTGGGCTGAGTGGTGGAACATTTATTAGTTCTGTTTACATTGTCATTCATTAGTTTTGCCCAAAAGCTGCTGCGTTAGGGCTTTTTTTTTGGAGCAGTCATGTTTACAAAGAAGAAGATTTTAATAATCTATTTCTAAAAAAACCACAATCTCAGAAAAGCTGCTTTCTTTTAAGAAATTAGCACTTTTTCCAAACACCTAAGAAGACGTCATGCTAATGAAGTAAAATACATGAATCTCATTTTTTTGTCATTGGGAAAAAACATTATAATCCATGTCAAGCCCAGCTGGCCTGCAGATGCCCTCATCTTCCATCGGCGTTGATCTAAATAATGCATTGTGGTCAGCTAGACAAGTTTGCCTCTTGCTTTGGGGAGCCTCCAAGGCCTTCAGCTACATGCCTAGTGCACTGAACCTCTCTTTACTAAACTCACAAATAAAAGAACCTGTTTCCCCTACCCAGGGCTCCCAGCTCTGTTTTCCTGTTTACAATACTTTCTGCTGCGACTGAGTTGGAAGTTCACAAATTCGCACAGGGAGACTCGGAAAGGAAAAGCTCTGCAGTTCATCGCCATGTGAGGAAGATGAAACAAGAAAAACAAGCTCAAGGAACTTCTGTATGTAATCTCTTATGCCTCTGTGCGCCTCCTCAATTGATGAAGCTGTAAAAACTATGCACATATTTTATCACTGTAAGGCAAGTGTGTGTAGGGGAGGGGGCGTTTGTTTGCATGTGGCGGAGACAAGAAGCGAGGGAGGATTTGTAATATCACCGCAATATTAGAATGTGAATAATGCATATAATCTACCTTTCAGTGTGAAATAAGACCAGCCCATTAAATGAAGGCCCAAACTGAAATTGATGATAAGCATCAGAACAGCAGAGCAATCCAAGTGGTCTCTGAGCAGTTAGATGAAGCTGGTTGCCTGCAGATGAACACGCAGTGAATGACTTTCAGTTTATTATTGTGTCAGGGACTACATTAACTAGGTGCAGCTTAGGAAAATTAGAAATAAAAAAGAAGAGCGAGTCTGTTTAACTTAAATGTCAGAAAGAAAGTACGGGAAAAAAGAAGGATGAACTGCTGAGGCAGTTTCACCATTTTCAAATACACATGATTCAACTTCTCTAAAATTGTAGTACTTTAAACATGAAAGTATGTCAGTTGGGTAATTACTGTTTTTTTTTTTACATACTGCGAATAAAATTCCTTCACATTAATTAAGTTACTTGGCATGCTTGTTACATCAACCTCACAAATTCCCATACATTGGTTCATGTAGTCGGTGATTTTATTTTCAAGGTATAATGCAAAGGTAAGGAAGGTTTCCATGTACGAGTTAAGGAGAAGTGGCAACATGGGGAAATGAGAACAGTGTCCTGTTTACATGTGAATCAATAGCGTTACAAGTCTAAATTGTGAGATGTATCCAGGTGACCCGGGGGAAGAGGAAACCTGGATGAGGCTGTATAGGAGAGAGGAGGCAAGAAATTTCATGAGAACAGGGTGTTATGTTTTCATAAATAGAATCTGCTTTTAAAAGGGGAGAACATGGTGCTCTCTGCCATCTAGAGCAAAAGGATGTGATATAACATAACATAAACATAAAACAGCGCAGTGCTTGCAGAGCTGGCTGACAAAACACAGGTATATTATTGCAATATTTAACGGTACATGAGCAGACTTTATTCAGACAAAAGCCATCAATGTTTTATCAGCAAGTTTCAGAGGCAGCATCAGTTTCTTTTATCAGGTGCCAAAGACATCAACAACAACCTCTGTTGGTCTCATAAAATGAGTGAAAAACTCTTTCAGTAAACCTTTATCCATAGTGAAATCTGAAAAGCTCACTTTTTCTAGCTTGTCCAATGAATGATTTACTGAACAGACCTGTTCTTTTTGATTTCAGTGTTTTAGTAGCTACATTATCCTCAAAAAGAAGCATGTCCAACTGTACCTTTCTTTATTTGCTGATAAAGAAGAGAGAAGCTCAGACTTAGCTGTCTTATTTTGTTTTCCAAACTTCCTCATGAAAGGAGCATCCTTCAAACAACAACAACAACAAAAATAACACTTATTCACAGATATATCAAAATGTTGCCAATGGAGACAGCCAGCATCAAAACACTTATTTTTCACATTTTTCTTTTGTAATTGTTGTAAAACTTTACAGTTAGCACAACATTTGGTACAACTGAATGTGCCAAAAGTGTCAGAAGATTGTATTCATTTTTAAACATTTCTGTCCGATTACCTTTGAAAGGTGAAAGGGATGGTTTGTGAGGATAACCTCTGTGCTCTACTGCCCAATGTAGTTTTTCCGGGTAATGTTTGTCATTTTTAGACTAGTCTTTATATTGTGGTGACCCATGTTGTTGGTCATAATGTCAGCTCAGTAGCAAAGAAAAATGTGCTATTATGCGTAAATAAATGAAGTTTTGAGTAAATAATGCAAATGTGAGTAAATTAAGTCATCAAAGGATGATTTAATTTCTGAAGGGCAAAATACTTTAAAACCAAGAAGACTTGAGGTGAATAATGGGAAATTATTTTATGAGGTAAATCAAGATTTATTTCTGATATCTGATATTTTGTTGAAAGTCGAGTTCAGTTTCATCATTTCTTGCCAAACATGTAGAATGAAAACAACTTTTAACAGAAACTGTCTGACTAAAAGCAGGTCATTAGTGTTTATAAAGCCTCATGTAACCTATAAGCAATTCTGCGAAGAAGAGTGGGCCACACCAATGTAAAAGAGTCAAAGCTACTTAATGTAAATGTTTGATAGCAGTTGTTGACACCAAGGATGATTTTCCAAAAATAGGTGAAATTACTACATTTTACATTTACTCAGTAATCTTTTGTAGGATATTGTGGGAAAAACAAATGGAATCTGTGCTCTACGTTACCAAGCCAATGACAAGTCATTGCAGGCTGCACTGCTTTCACCTGAATTTAAAACTGAGCATCTTTTTCTCAGCATGTTTTCTGATCCCTACATCAGCCAGGATTAGCATGTGTCTTTTAAAGGACAGAGTTGGGCTTGCACCAAAGCATTAATTACTCATAAATCTCATTGTCATTCAGAGATGGTTTTGATACCTCTGTTCAAAGCAGCAGGGATTGTATTGAAATTTAAAATTAAATAAAAAGAATGTTAAATCCCAGTTGATGGTATTCACTAGGCTGAAGATGAAATATTAACACACACAACCTCCAGGCCATGATGGCTATTGGATTGGCAATAAAAGCTATCTTGGCTATTTTAAACGGTTATAATTGGTATGAGAGAGATGAGTTATGGCAGGAAAGAAAATGCAATGAGAATTTTCACAGATAATATGTGATCACAGTTCAGTTTGCATTATGTTTGGCTTATTACCTCAGATTTCATTTTATACTAGAATAAAATGACATCTTCCTTTAGCTTCATATGCCTCACCATCTGCTGTTTTTTATGCTGAATTGTTCTCTTATTTTGCGCTTCACTCCCACGCTGGCCAAAACTGTTTAACTGCACGTATGTTTTTCACAGAGATGAAAAGATGAAATGGATAAAAGCCTTGTACACAGTTTGTACTTTATGGCATGCTTTCACCAAAACATGACTTCAAAAAGCCTAAACATTGTCTGTATAACTGTTTTTGATTAAAGGAGAACATGCATGAATAGAAAAGCCAAACCTGTATCACCATAAAGCCCCATAACTCTATTGTCTTTCATTTCAATTGATGCAGAAAAACATACACAAAAAACAAAAACAATAACCTTCCACCATCACTCTGCAACCTATTTTAGTGTAGCATACACACCTGCCACAGATTTGTTAGGAAAGGTTAAACAATTCCTTTGCACAGGTCCTGCAGCTTTCCAATAGCCATGACTATCACACAGTGCAGCAATGTTTAAGAATCAAATCAACTGCAACTGAAATTTTCCAGCAGTGACCCAATAATAGTATTACTTAATCTTTTGAGACCCTGTAGTGCATTGATAAAGCTTCACTTAACAGTATGCTGGATACTTGAAACTGATGGCTTGACCTACTTTTCTATCAATTTGTCTAATAATTGACAGCGATATGGCACTGAAATTCAATTGACCAGACAAATAGTTAATATTTAATAATATAAAAAGAACAAATAGACAGTGGCACTATTTGGACTTTTTAACCATTAGTGCATGACATCAACAAGGAATAACCACCAAGTGTAATTAATCTTAAAAGCTATGAGAAAAAAAAAACGTTTTTAATAACCAAGAAAGAAAGTCCAGTTGCCTTCTCTTGAACTACAGAAGCAATTGGAATCTTCAAAATACTTTTCTGCTTACAAACTCTTAGTATTTTGATACAATTTTGTAAATGTTAATAGAATACAGGAATTACCAATTGTTCAATTTGTAGACATCCTCAGGGAACTTCTCCGGTGCAAACACCTTGACTGATTCCCTAGGGGGGAGAAACAGGAAGGAATGAGGAGAATGCAAATTGCCCTGGGGGGAAAAGCTGCTAAATAAACGTGCAAATGGCTGTGTTAAGTTGGCAAAGGACAGTGAGAAGGATGAGGTGGGTAGCACGAGGAGCTTTGGCACTCTGAAAGCATCTGACATCAGTGCAATGGGAAAGCTATGTATTCATCCAACACCACAGCCACACTGGATACTGATGAGAACACCTATCTAATTCTGTGCTCAGTTTATATCAACACACAGCATCCAGGTAGACAATAAAGCAACAATTCATTGTACCTTTGGTGCAGGCGCCTTATGCTTGAGCTGTGCAACAAGCTGTATGTTAATATCAGCCCACTGCCGAAGGTATCTCAGAGAACTGGCTTCTCACAGGTCAAGCACAAAGAAACTGCGGTAATTGGGGGTTTTAATTTGAAAAATTTAAATATCAGTTCGGCAGTAGCGTCTCTTTAGAAGAATTGATCAAAGTGTGCATGTCCAGTGGCAGGTCTTTTATCATCACAAAACTAGAGACCTTTAAGCCTTGCTGAGTAAAGTGACCAGTCTTGGAAACACATGTTCCAATGGACACATTCATGAGTAGGATTAACTTTGGAAAAGCTCAAACTTCACAGTAGTTTCCTCATAACAAATATGAATAAAGTATAACTCTATCTGGAGATAATAACCAGCTCTGTAGTTGGAAGTAAATGAAAACTGAAATCTTGTAAACAAACTCTTAAATTTTCCTTCAAATGTGAGACATTGCTGACTGTTATGTGGACCTTTTTTGCAGACAGTTGAGGTGTAAAATATTGATTTTGATTTTTTTGTGACCCTGATCAGTTATTGAAAACTGTGAGTAAATTTTTAGGGTTCCATCCACTCCAGGCAAGATAATGATTCTCACCATGGTTCACTGGCAGTGTTGGAAAGTTAACATTATTAAATGTAAAAGTGTTATTATGTCATTTTATACCAAAAATAAAATCATTTCCATACAAATATTCAGGAAAATATGTTGACAATGTAAAACTCACAACACCACTCAAATTAAAGGACTTTATTGACTTTGCCAAGTTAAAGGACTTGTACGTCAGAGCTCTGCAACAGAAAATGTGCTCTTTGTAACTCTTATCTCGTGGAAGAATGTGGTTTTCTCTAGTTAGCTGAAGGGAAAGGAAGAGTGCAAGAGTTAAAAAATCTCAACATATCAAGGATTTTTTCCAAAGGAGGAAGGGCACAATAGAACCACAGTCAAGCACGAGGACAGAACGGTGTATTTCTAGAGCAAGCTCAACACCAAATAATATTTCCCAGCATGGTGCTTTGAGGGTTAGATGTTGCAAACTTTACTGAAAATAATCATTGTAATGTTTTTGATGAATTTTACAGTACATACACTTTTCTAATAGCTTTAAGTTTTCTTTTTTCTTCATCTAACCAGGTTGTTTCGCTCTATAAATCAGGCAAAATTAAAATGTGTCTGAATTGTTTTAGTAGATTAGACTAGATGTAAAAGTGGCACATTATCAAAGCATCTGTACTGTTGGAACACAGGGACCAGGTGGAAACAGGATGCTGGTTATTGCACAGGAAATTAAATAGCTTAAGAAAATTGGTTCAAGTCTTGTTTTACCTACAGAAAATAACCTATTTTTTCTTCCCAATAAAACTCATTACTGTGCACACTCAATAAAGGGAAATACCTTTCCACCTCCTTCCTACCTGCCTAACGTAGCGTGTTATTAGTCCTAGTTTGACTGATAACCTTACTTGTTTGCCTTCTTTATGGTAGTTTTTTTTACAAAATCATTATACATTTCATCATCGTGGTTTAATTAACATCTCTGTTTAGCAAAGCTTTGCAAACTTTTCAGCTGAAGTTTTCAAATAGGCTTTCTGAAACTCCAGCAACTTTCAGCACTGCCAAAAATCTAAATTTTATAGATCTTAGAGTCAGCAGAGGCTGGTAGATGAGGTTCAAACACAGGGGAAAGTGGCATGGAGCAGGACTACAACAAGGCAACTTTGAGTTAAATCTTAATGAATCTTTTTCAAGGGATAAAAAGAATAAAAAACAAGAAGTGTTTTGAAAACAGACACTTCACCTGAACACCAGGAACATTATTATACACTCAGGGGGTAAAACTCAACACAGTTTCTGTGTAAAACAATTATACATATGAGCTGATAGAATCTCAGTGGTGGTAACCAAGCTAGAGTAAAAATAAAAAGATAGCTAAATCAGCCAAAACCTTTTAGTGATTCTGAAAACTATACATCCCTACAATAGACAGTGATCATGCTAATTAATAAAAATTAAAAAAAAGACAAAAACAACTAGTAAAAGTCTAGCCTACACTATTTATTCATTGTTTCAAGAGAAATATTTCAAAATGAATGCATGGCTTTGACAGATGAAGATGCATCTAATGTTTCCAAATATGTTTAAATTAAAATGGAAATCCTATTAAAGATTTCTTGGGATTTTAATCTCTATGGTACTCAAAAGGGCAGAGACAAAAAATGGCTCTCCCCTACTAAAAAGAAGAAGAAAAAAAAATCATCAACAGAGCATATGGAGCAGAAAATTAGATCAACCTGAATCAGATTTGTTACAGAAAAATCAATTTAACTTGAACAGATTTTCATTAAAAAATAATAATCAACCAACATTCAGCTTCCCTTTTTAGTGGTTCTGCTTTCACAAGTTGTATCTTTAAATGCAAGACTTTTAAAATAAAAGTAATCTTCACTGGAAAAGCCGATGTGAGGAATCAACTCAAACAAAATGGGGAAAAGAAGCTTCAAAACCCAACATTTTGTGAAACAGACAATTTATGTATTTACTCTTGTTCTTTTCCCTTTTTGTTAGTATGTGCTTTGACAGCCAAATGGATTGTTTATTGTGTTGCCATTTAAGCACTTTAATGGAAACAATACTGTTGAAACATGTTTCTTCTATTGTCACCATGATAATTTATGATCTAGATAGACATAAAAGACTAAATTGACAATGACCCGACCCTGTGTCTATATTCAATCATTAATGCAGCACATCTTTGCTTTCATATAAAAACTTCAAAAGACAATCACTTTGATTGAAGCATGTTTTTACCTAAGTGGTTGTGGGACATGTGCTTTGACAATAGCTTGTTGTAATGTGGACAATATGAAAGATACACAAATAAAACATGTTTGTCAATTTGAAAAAAGCTTCTGACTGATTTGTCCTCAGCAATACTTTAAACAGAATGCGCAAAACAGATGAGAATGGAACAAAAATTGCATTGTGTTTGAAAGGGCCTGGTCAAACAACACCAGGGATGTTTCCTTTTAATCAGACAATGCAGACTGCAAATTGGGCCTTTGCAAAGCTATGCTGGCACATGTTCCGTTTACTCCAGTCTTTTTCAGCTGAAAGAGGTTATACTCGCTGTCTGACTGAATAAATAAAATACAAACAAAAAATGTGCCTGTGTTTCAAAAAACCTTAGGCTTTCGGGGTAGTACTGGGAAAACCAAATTTATCAATAACCAGATTTGTCAATAATTTATTCACAAAAATGCTATCACAGGTTTGACATGTCAGCAATCTAATAAAATTTTCTCCGTTTTTACCACTAATAACTAAGCGTCAAAGCCAAATGAGCATCCATCTCATGAAAAGGTAGAGCGCACACATCATTTTAAGCACTTGTTTACTTCAGTTGTGTTGGGGCTTGTCATTTGATCTTCAAATATAAATAAAAAAAAAAAAAAACATAACAGACAAAGAAAGTGAGCACAAGTTAGATTAAAACACAGATGAAGTATGATGTTGTTGGGGACAGAACACTGACCAGAATTTATATTTACTCTTTAGGGTTTAAGTCCACTAAAGTGGACCACCGCCTTTTTGCAATTCAGTATTCATAAATTCACCTATTCACAGATTTTTCTGTCAAACATGACTTTAAATTGTTTTACTGTTTGTCTTCCTTTAAAGAAAGTCTATTTTATCAAGAAGCCAACTGTTTTTGGTTTAAAATAATAGGTTGTTGGGTTCTGAGGTTGAATAATCCAAATATGGTAATCTCTGCCAGTTTAAAGAAGTGTTCCTCCAGATACTTGTTTTGGTAAAGTTCATGGTGTCTCTTGAATATCAATTTAAAAAGTTACACCCCTTAGGTAGCATATTATCTTTGCATAATTCTAATTTCATACATCTTGTCCAACTGCAATGGAAACTACAGTGAAGTTCATGTTTGGTTCTGTCCTGTAGACTCATTTTCAGCGATACACAGCAACAATCCCAATACAGACTGCAGGGCTTCACCTAAAGCCTCATAAATCGGAAGAGTTTTCACACTGAAGCACTGTGCTAGTTTATCCAGCAGGAAGGTCTAACCAGCTCATCACACTTCAGAGTGCTTCTGGGATTAATCTGCTTCAGCAGATTGCAAAGGACATTAAAGGACAATTCCCTCTTTAGGTTCTCATTTTGTCATGTTGTACTTCATTTATTCCAGCACTAAGTGGTGTAAGTTCATCTCTGAGCATCTATACCAGTACTTATTTGACTTTTTCCAACAATCATTTATTTTCTGTCACATGAGTATCTGGATCAAGATGTGTTATAGTTTGAACAACTGCAAAACAGCACGTTTTAAATGCAGTTTTAGAAAAACCTGCGCACATTTGCTCTTCTCTCAATTGGCAATAGAAAATCATATAATGACAAATTGGCTGGTTATTTTGTTTTTTGTTTTTAATAACACCAAAAACAGGAAAAGGAAACCAAAAGCTTGGCTTCTCCTAATTCACTTTTAGGTCCAAAAGAAAAACACAATATGAAAAAAGTGCATCAGGACAGGATTTAATTGTAATATGTTGGTCAGGTTTACATGACCAATGGTAATTAGCATTGGCAAACAACAAACTTTAGATCAATCGCCACAAATGATTGATCAATCAGGACCAGATAAGCCAGTCAGACCAATAGACAAATGAATAAGGAAACTGTTTAAATAGAGGTTTGGATAATTGTCAATGGTCCTGTACTAAGAAAAATAAACTAATTATGTCCAGCTATGTCCTTTTCTATCCAAATCTATGACATCAACACAAAAATTTTCTAATTCATTGCTGACTATCTCCAAAAAAGAACAGAGTTACTAAAAACAAACTGGAGACTATTATTATCCGAAGAGCTTTTCATTACCACTGCTATCGATCTGTTAGTGTAGATTCTGGGGTTTCAGGCTGTGTTGGATGACAGTTTCTGATGAATGTGGTTAAAAGTGAGAGAGAGAAGTTCATCTATTATTTCTATGTAAACAATACAACAGTCATGATCTCTGATGTGTTCTTGAGAGAATGATTTACAAGCATCGACTGAACTACTTCACCAGACTTGTGTGTATCCAACAGTGTGCCACAAAATGATACAGACACACACACAAGCAGGCCCACCACAGCCTGGCTGCGACCCTGTTTTAAATTACCTTTTTGTGATCCAATTACCCCCATACTGCAATCAGCAACGTCTGTCTTTTTGTTTCACCACAATTTGTCTTCTGTTTTTGTCCTCTGTGGAGTATCTAAACAAAGAATCCCTGACCTTGTCTCCCATTAAGATATTGCGATCCAGCTGTGCAGAAACCAGCGAGGCTTCTTTAACGGTGAGGCACAATTACTGAACAATTCCCAGAGGAAACTCCTAGAATAAAAATAGAAATTGGAGGCAATCAGTGATCTGCTGAAGACTGTATTCAAAAACATTACATTTTTTGCAACAAACTTTACAGCACTTGTACTTCCAGCAGTGTTGTGTTGTCACAGTAAAAACTATTTTATTTTGCACTTCAAATGTTTTCAGTGCAAATATTCACACATATGTGACCAATGTTCCACTGCCATTTGAGAGATCCTAAACATGGAGAAGTATGATTGGAAACTGGCTTGAAAAATGAAAACTTGAATGAATGACTTGTATGAAAGTGTACTTTCCACCAGCTAGCCCAAGTAGTCGCGACCTGACCGCAGATAATGAGAGATAATGGATGGATGGTAAAAAAAGGCTGTAAAACTGGCAAAAATAAATTTCTGTAACTTCAGAATGATTAGGGGTTGTTTGCCATTTTCTGCTTCTAATGTTTTAATCAAATCTCTGATTTTCTCTCAACTGAGTATTTGCAAAAGCCACAATAATCAAACCACCAAGAATAATTTACAGAGTTTTGAAGACTCTAGAATAGGAAACCTGTTTGAATACCCCACTGTCAGGTTCTGCTGAAATTAAATGTACTTAAGTTTAAGAAATTTTATGTAGCTCTGTTAATTAAAATGAATGCATAAATGTTTGCGCAAATGTTTTTTTTTCTTCTTCTTTATGGCTCTAACCAGTGGAACTCCTGGATTCAAACTGGGGACAAAACAGATGTGATCTTAAGTTTTAAAAAGAAGTCAGATGTGATCACAGCTAATTTACCATGGCATGTTTATTTGCTTATTGTTGCTAGGTGTGATTCTGTGGTCTTTTATATAAAGGGCCCTCAAGGGACAAGCATTGCATATTAGTCATGGCTATAAGTGCAATAGAATATAATATGTTAAATGTACCTACTTGTCCCTATGAAATAAAGAAATAAATAATAGCCTGCTTTTAGTTTAAACCTGAAACTGATTTACTACCAATGTGAACAATTATCTGCCTTCAGCTGTAATCAGTCCAATGTGGGTTGGTGGGGCCATAAAAACCAACGTGGGCAGATGGAAAATCAGTTGATTGCACAACACAGTCAGGTAATGTCAAACCGACGGCTGGATAAAACAGAAAAAAAGAGCATTTTAAGAGACTGTTGATAACTATTACAACAATTAAATGACATTATACCATCACCCTTTTGTTCCACAGTAAAAGGTTGAAATCAACAGCAAAATGAACCATCAATAAAAAAAAATAAGCCCTTTCACACGCTGATTACCCGCAATATGGATGAAAAAAGGAATCCTTCTTTGAGACACCTCAGCTTTTTATTATCTTATCTTTATTACTGAAGCTGGTATTGTTACCCTGCAACCTCGGATGGCTGAGGGTAATGTAGTAGATGATCTTCCCTCAACATGTGATGCTGCTGCGATATAGAAAAGATGAGACACACGTTGAGCTCCTTTTACCTTCAACAGGAAGATTTATTCTTCTGGTGACGACAGTACTCCATAAACAACACTACATATGCAATACTTCATATCAAATACTTCAGGTATCACTGTATAACTTCAACAAATAACCCTTCGATTCAGTACATTACAAATAACTGTGATATCCCTTTAAACCGAACAAGAATTATTTTAACATGCTCCATCATGAATTTTATTGAATGACAAAATACTTTAGATAGCTTTTAATTATCCAAACCAATTAGCTTTGTTTTAACTCAAATATCTTGTCCCTTTTCCTCAGACCTTTTGCATTTTTAACTGTCAAAATAAAAATATATGGATTTGCTTTTAACTATTTTAATAGCTTTTACTATTTTTATTCTGCACAACATTTACTCACTGGGTTTGACAACAACATTGTTTCTGTGTTATTGAAATAACCCATAAAGAAAAGACACCAGAAAAATATATTTTACCGTTTCAAAAGTGATAAGTTCAACAAGTTCAAAATGAATTCAATCTCTAGTCCTTCAACTGTTTCTCAGTTAGCTCAACACATGTACAATGTTCGCTCGCATTAGCATTAGTTAGCTAATGCTAACTAATTGTGTAGAAATACGTCCCGTTTTCTACACAACGTCCATCCAAAGCTGCACAAAGTGACCCACCAGTTAACTCTCGAGTCTATAACCTCTTAATTCTTGGACACCACATTTATGCATCAACATACATTTTTACTGACCTGCGATATAGAAAAGACGAGACGCACACGTTGAGCTCCTTTTACCTTCAACAGGAAGATTTATTCTTCTGTTGTGCTCAATCTTTTCTTGGTCACTAACGCGTCAGCGCCCCTAGCGGCTATGTGTAGAATTGCATGGACTAACTCAAATCACACTACAGAACTTATTACGATGAGAAATTAAAGATACAAAATGAAAAATTATGTTGGGTGCCTATTTTCTTACTTCTTGGTTTTGTTTACTAACAACTTGTTTTTCACCCCTCTACAGTATCATAAGTCCAGTAAAATGATATCAGCACTACGGGTTATCATGGAGCTCTACTCGCTCCAGGTTCAGTCGGATCAGCAACTAGCTTTTCTGAAGGATCTGAGTTAACTTTAACCCTCCACCCTGCACTTGTTGACACTGAGAAGATGTGTTAACAATCATTGTGGTTTGTGTTACATGTGACCAATAAAACCATTTCCAAATTCCAATAGAGTTAATAAACAGAAAAAAATATATATATTACGGTGAGTAATTGTGTTAATTTTAAAATGAACATATTAACTCAGCACAAAATAAGAAATAATGTTCATCTCCAAATCCAATGCACTACAAACCAATCGGTTTGTCAGAGTTCTGGGAAGTCCTTGACAAAATTAAATGATTTAATATCCCTTTTTCTTAGCAAGAACGGTTTACATTAACATCTTAAAGATGACTTGTGTATCATTGGCTTCTCTTTTACTATTGAAATCTATGTTAGGACAGATTTACTGTTGTACTTTATCTTAAAACACAGTTTAATATCTATTTTGTTTGCTTATGTGTGACTGTTTTTTTTTCTATGGCAGCTTCCACAATGTGATCTCTAAACCATCACTGGCAAACATCAAGCTTCAATGTCAGCCATCAGGAATCAAAAGGCCCTGGGCTTGTTCTTGATCTCTCAATTCAGCAGCAAAATTCAATAATCAAAGAGGGAGAAATCCATCACAGTGGGACAGAGAGACTAATTTCTCCACCAAAATATCCCCCAGAGACTGATGCAATAATGCCATGTTTAGTCTGCTGGGGATGAATAGAAAACCTCTCAACATCCAGATTTATCTTTAGAATCTAAATATAGAAGTCTAACAATGCTGCACAGCAACTTTCTTTTATAAAAAAAATAATGTTACCAATTTCCTGGTAACCGAAGTAGACAAAAGTCTATTTCTTTCTGGATGTATTACTTTGTGATGTACTCATTCAAACAACCTTCTCTTCCTTTTAATATTATAGAGCAATTTTTTTCTTACATATTTGATTTCTCCCACAAATGTTATATTTTCATCTTTAAAATGTACATTTAGAGCAAAGTGGAACTAAAGTCATATTCCTTGTCTCTCTGCATTCTGTGGCAATAAAGTTGATTCTGAAAATTGTGAAAAAGAATAAAAAAACAAATTTAAAAAATGGAAACCACAATATTTCTGTTAATTTTTTTGAAATTTTATCCTTTTTTATTTTTTCTGTTTTTATGGAACTGACATTTTGTGGCTAACCCTCTTTGTGCAAGGTGTCAATGAGTCTGGGCTGACTTAAGTCAGCAGTCTTTCTCATAATTCTTTAGAGAATACCCATAATTTCATATCTACTTTTCTGAAAAAAGAAAAATAAATGAATAAAAAACAAGATACTGAGTTTTCAATGGTTTTGAGCCGTATTCAATAAAAACATCTAAACATCTAAATTATATCACATTTTGTTCAATAAAAATTTGTGCTTTGTTCTGAAATACTGAAATTTGTTAATTGTATGACTATATTCTAATTTACTGAGATGTTCATGATATCTAAAGGAATATTGCACCAAAACTGGCATCTAATCCGTTGATCTAGCAACGTTCTTTAGTCATCTTAAATATTGCTTCTGATTTTTGAAGTATCTTAAGCAGAAAAAGGCCTTTTTGGCAACAGTAATTGAGCCACACACATCTTTTGCAGTCCAGTTTTTTTTTTTTCTAAAAAATCTCATCTTGTGGGGCTATTACATTTTTTAGTTTCTTCATACTGTATATATGTTATTGTACTTTTCAGAGATATGTGTGTGGTTTATGCTATATAAAAATGTATGTGTCTGTCCAGTACGTGACCTTTCAAAGTGTGCATGGACCACTTGTGTATTTGTTCGGTTGCTTTCGGGGGGGTAGAATCGGTACACAAAACCACATTAGAGCTGTCACAAGCAGAGTTGAAATTGGATTAGTGTCACCCGTGATAAGGCGAAGGAGCGAAGGAGGGAAGGGGAGAAAATTGGAAGAAAGGAAACGGCCATTTCACCACCACTGCCTCCACCAGCACAATAATTTCATTTCCAATGCCAGGCAAAGAATGCGTAACCGCACTGCCGTGCCGTTATGGAACCTGCTGAAGTTAATAGAATATTTATATGCAGACTTTTGAGCTGTGAATTTTCTTTCTTTTCTGAACAGTCTGCAACACCCCATATTCCATCCGCCTCCTCTGCTCCCCCGCCCCCACACACACACCTTTCTTATCTCTGGTTTTAGAATTGCCTTTGTTAGAATTTGACACTATTTTTACACCTCTGAGAGCAGAGCATTTCTATCGGCTGCAGTTGGTCTGCCTGCAGAGAGGCGGCATGAATGTGAACACATCTTGGTCAGGTGATGTGATGTATTAGCTTCCCGTTGAAATAAGTAATACCAGAAAAGTACATATCACAGACATTTAAACAGCACCAGAGGACTTTATTGAATTGAAGAAAGAGGATTCAGCCTAAGATTTGAGAAACTGCATTCATCTCACACTGATAGTGCCAAAGTACCACTTTGAATAACTCCAAAATGCACAGAAAGAGAGCAGGTTTGCAAAGAGAAAGAATGATTTTGCAAAGGATAAGGTGCTGACAAAATAAGGTGAGAACGTAATGGTGGATAAATTATGGAAAAGTAATAAGTACAGCAAAAGAATAATTTTGGTTTCTACTTTGGGCCAGAAGATGCACCGACATTGTTAGCATTCAGCTAACGCAGCACTATGGTGCAGAGTCCACTGTGTATACCATAAAAGTGATAAGAGGGAGGTATCATGGGACTCCAAGAGAAATACAGCAGATTTTTTTCTTCTTTGTTTTTGCTGTTGTAGGGTGGAGAGACTGAATGAATGAAATCTCAAACCTAGACAAACTGTCATTTGGTGCAGTGATGGGGTCAGAGCATTATCTATCTCCTCCACAAAGGCAGATTGTTACATTTTACACAACCCTGGATTCATTCATGCAGTTTCAATACAGCCTAGTTGCAGAAAAGGAAAGCAGAATCTAGTCTTGAGAGATTTCTTTCTGTAACTGTGAAAACCAGTACAGTTTATGTTGTTCAGCCTGTAAGTTTGTGTATTTGTCTATGTTTTGCTGCATAGTACAGCGACTTGTAAAAGTATTCATACCCTTTAGGCTTTCCGTACCTTGTCACTTTACAACCGCAAAGTTCATTGTACTTTTTAGGAGACGTGAAATAATTGTGAAATGAAAGTCAAATGGAGATAGCTCAATCTAAATATAGATTAAAATGCTATTGATAATCTGTGGCAAGAAATGAAAAGTGATGTTTTCAGATGCCCTCTGCTTATTCTAACCCAGTTTGAGATATTTTGCAAAGAGCAATGTGTCCAAAGCTGGTAGCCATACTTTATTTCTAAACTTGGTTTTACAGCATTGACTCAAGGGGATTAAATACATGATACTTTTGCATATTTTTCAGATTTCTATTTGTAAAATCTACCCCCAACTCTTCCACAAGACTTGATCATGTCTTCATTAGGCTGACTGAACTTGATACAATAACTTCCTGAACCTTTCCCATGTAAAGAATGAAAACATGTATAAGTAAGAGTGAAAAAATAGCACCTCTAAGAGAGGTTGGAAAGAGAAAAACAAGGTTGTGTGTCCATTTGTGCAAGTGCAAAGCCGTTATGTTGCTCACATCAGGTAGTGTGGGGGAGGTGTTCCTTGGCTTCCCGTTAGC
This sequence comes from Xiphophorus maculatus, assembly GCF_002775205.1. NCBI lineage: Eukaryota > Metazoa > Chordata > Actinopteri > Cyprinodontiformes > Poeciliidae > Xiphophorus > Xiphophorus maculatus. The sequence goes on from NC_036445.1 coordinate 9,563,525, forward strand.
GTTTGAAAAATGACATGAAGAGACACCTTTTGAAACAGCGGAACCTCTCGTTTTGCACGAAAGTAGCAAAGGCAGTGTGCAATATTGGCTGAGCGATAGAAGATGAGTGTGTCATCTTTAATGAAAGCACCCACAGCCTCTGTGTGGAGTTGTGGTTGGCACCATCAGCACATTGTTATCTCTCTTTGTTCGATGGCAAAGAGGCAGTAGCAGACCTTCCAGGCTGGAGAGAGACTGGAGACCATTAAAGACAGACTGTAGCACCTGGCAAATAGGGCATAGCTTGGAAGACGGAGGAAATGAGGAGAAAGGAGGCAAAATGGAACATAGGAAATGGAACAGAGAGTGGCTCATTATAAACCACAGACGGTTACAGGTTAGCTGTCGGTGCCTCTTTGGTTACCGCTCAGGGACACAAGATATGGAGGAAAGCAATGTTTGGACGAGCATTGTTCTGGGTCTCTTCTCAATTCTCCTCATGATCAGAGAAAACCCACTAACCCTCAGGATCAGAATGTTTACATGATCATTTTTATGAGCAAATCTGGTATTTCTGAAGCGGAGGACAACAAGGATCTGAATTAAATCTCCATAATCCCCAATTGCACATGAATAAAAAGCCACATATGTCCTATAACAGCAAAATACTTGGTATTTTCTGCCTGGCCTGAAAAAATATGCCAAAGTCACTCTCTGGTTTTAACCTTTAAACTAACTTCCCTCAGCACTGGAGAAACTATTTGGAAATAAAGAAAATGGTGTAAGAGTGACCCCTAGTGGATATGGTGGTGGTCCAAAGAAGTTCATGGCCTGCATGTCTAGAATGTCACCTCACTTTGAGATAGAGTCAACAATATGGGTCAATTTGTATAAACTCACAGGTCAATACAAATTTGACTGATCAATGAACAGACTGCACTGGATAGAATTTATATTGATGGATTCAGTAATTTCACTGTTAATGCATAATTCATAAGACATTTCTCATTAAAATAGCTAAATACTGTTCTAAAACTTGAATAAAATACATTTTAAAACTTATTTTATATTTCCTATTTCAAAGTCTTATTGTCTCTGCAATATATCAAGGAAGAGTTAGTTGACTGGAATGGTTGTCTGGCATCTTATTAAAAAATATGGAATAATATATTCAGACAAGATAGATCATGTTGCATCATTTTGATTGAGGCAATTTAATAACACTGCTGGCTCTTGTAAATTTCTCTTCCCAGAAGCATTGTCTGGCTCACTGTTCAGGATGTGAAAGCATTCCCATATCAGTGAAAATATAATCCTTCCAGAAAGTTCAGATTCTTCTGTTCTGGCAGGAAAACTGAAAACACACAACATTCATGCTTTTAAAATTCATAAGCAGCTTCTGCAAGTCAAAATAGGCAAAACGATATAATTGCAAAAATCTGTCACATTTCAGTCTATCAATTTAAATGATTTGAATGGACCCTTTTAGTATTTTGCAAAGCAACAAACAGGACAAAAACGTTCAAATGTCAATCACAGCATAGTGCAGCATAGTTTGACATGCACTTCACTGTAATTATGCAGAGTAATTAGTTGCAAAACTGAAAGCCTAATGAAGTGATCGCTGTACAGCCCAAAATGAGAAAATAATTTAAACTTTCATAACAGCAACAGTTGCTTATCATTAGGCTCAAACTATGGACTTTTTCAAATGACACAGAAACTTAGTCATTTTTCCTTTCAAAGGGATTCTTTAAAAAAGCACTAAAGAGAAATATACACCTCCTGTGATTTTTTTCCCCAAGACTAAACAGATGAACTACTTTAAGTTTTATTTACAGCCAACTGTTAAAAGGCAAGTTTTCGAAGAGCTCAGATGTCTGCTACAGGTGGAAAATCTCAGCAGGGAGGAATATGGTGCTGGCTGGCACAGCTGGAGTCCAGGTTAACACAGCGCTGACTTGCTGCTTTTTTCTTCTTTTGAGTGCCTTTTAGCATTTTATGGTTTAGAACAGCTAACTGATGGATTTGGAGCATTCTGTTCCCTTGTTTTTCTTCAGTTGCTCGTTATTCCCAAGGATGTGGAGTTTTACAGCAACATGAAACAAAGCTGAAAAAGTAAACAATTTTTCTACATATTCTCATTGTTGCTCAAGGCACAGCTGTTGTAAAAATTTAATATAGAAAATCTGTATTATGAGAAAACCCTCATTTAATAAAAGCTGCTGAGGCGTTTCAAATATTGTTAAAACAATGTACAATCTGAATAGCTCACATCCATTAAGCCATTTCTTCTAAAGAGAAGATTTGGAGTCTTCAGTTTCTATTTCATACTTTTAAGCCCATATTTTTTCACTTTAAAATTGACTATCTATAAGCAGGATGGATAAGCTGGATGACATAAGTGATAAGTGTGAAGGAGAGCAAAACAGGGCAAAACAGTAAAGTCCCATACTAATGTAAAAGGAAAAACTACACAAGGAAGAGAACAAAAGAAATAAGAAAACAAATCTAAAGCTATGAACTAATATGGCAACACCTTTTAACAATAATGGACACAGAGAGATGAACTCGATATGACAAGAATTGTTTATTTATTGAAAGTCTGTATTAGAAAAACTGGATAATGTTGAATTATTTTAATAAACAAAACCATTTAAATCATTATGTAGCCAGTATTATTAAATGTTCAGAGATGTGCAAAGATAGACATAAGACGCTGCTAAACCTTTTTACTTTGGACAACAAAGGGCCCTCCTGAAAGCATTTATTTGGATTTACAATGTAAAGTTTGACCCAAGGTGTTACCAGTGTCACATTTTCATAAAACATAAGGTTGTCTTTTGTCCATTTGAGCATCTGCCCCCAAAATGTATGTGCAATACTGCATGTGTTGCATTTCAACTCTTTCCTGCTCCCTGAGGTTTGACCAAGACCATCAACCCCTGTAAGTAAAATATTTCAGATTTTTTCAGGGTTTCTGTCTGTTCAAGCAAAATATTAATGATCTTTTTTCATTATCTTCTTTTTTTAACCATAGTAACTAATTCAGCAACAGAGAAATTGAATTAATCAGAGTTACGATCTCAGTTAGCAATCCTAAAACAAAAAGCACATAATTTTCCAGACAGAAATACATATATTTAAAAAAATGTTAAACATTTCAGGTTTTTAGGACAAAATATTCATACCTTCATCATGACTTTGCATGCACCCCACACAAATATCTCCGCTTCCCTTCCCTCGAAGTTTGACTACAAGTTTAGTTATGTGCGCCAGACCTCATGCTGTGCTACCACAGCTTTTGCAAGGTCTTCACCTTCTTTTATGAAAGGTAACAAGAAGCCTATTATGGGAAACACGATTGTTTAAAATACTCCACCACAGCAGGAAACTTGGTTTTACCCTCAACCTCAAACCTTCTTGAATCGCTTTTAAATCCCCTCCTGTTAGTCTGGGTTTCTGCCTGTGTCACTTGCATCCATTACACAGTCTTACATGTCTTTTTATGACCAGTCATGTTTTTAAGCAAAAACATAAAATAAAGATAAGCAACACAAAACAGTAACACGTGTTAGTGCTATAAACATGCAACATAGGAACTTAAGGCATTTTAAAGTGACATTGCATGACACAAATTAAAATCTGTATTTAAGTTATACGATGGATCATAATAATCCTTAAAACACTGCACTGGTTCCTTGTTTGTCAAATACCAAACACAGAACAATCTAATACAGAGGTTTTTATTCCTGACTCCTGGGACCCAATGTCCTTCATGTTTTAAGTGTTTCCCTGCCTCTGCACACCTGACTTAAATAAATGGGTGATTAACAGCAACACTTGATGGCATGCTAAGAAGGTTATAAAATAATTTGATTCATGTCTGCTGGAGTAGACGCCCGTAAAAGACCAAGAAGGACAGGGGGTCCTGAACACGAGGATGGGGGAGAAAGCCCACTGCAGAACTGCTGCTCAGGTATGAACCGTGTTGAACTCTCAGGTCATCTGAGCTCTGCTCACTAAGGGAAAAGCTTCTGTTCTGCAACCAACTCGTTGAAAACCTGAGGCCTTCAGAAACGATCAGCTCCATGAAATAGAGACTGCAAACTTTACTGGTTCCTGCATCTCAACACATTCTCACTCGTAGAATTCCCGGCTTGCTTCATTAGTTCATTTATATCATGTAATTGTATTTTATTTACCTTATTGGCCTTTTTGCATTTGCATTTGGGTCCTCCAGATCCACCATCCCCTTTTATTACAAAAAACCCCAAACTATTTTATACATAGTTGTTTTGCATGTACAGTGGGTTTCTCAGCTAGGTGTAAATGTTGGGTCTAAGAAAACATGATCGGAACCTGATTATTTCTGACCTTTTTTTTATAATTTGTAACTAAAACAGTCAAGGTTATTCAGGAGTTTGTTGCACAGAAGAAATTCCAGCCCTTAGGAGAACATTTCCCATCATTCTTTCTGTTTGCATCAACATTTGACACATTTTGGACAACTTTCATCAGATCTATACCCATTTGAAGGATTTGTTTGAACTGTGGTGGTGCCAAGCAGAAGGTCAACATCAAGAAGAGTGAGTGGGCAACAGTCTCTGCATTTTAATCCTTTTCCCCCCCTTTAATTTAAAGTTCATAATGCATAAAACAAGATCCATTAAGAATGGATGAGATGACCAAATGTCTACCAAGTCACTCTAGAAGACAGAACAGAATAAAATATTCATAAGATATCCTGAGTGAAATCACTGTCGAACTGATTATACAGTCAGGAGTGTGTTCATTTATATTTAACTGGATGTGTTTTGTTTGATGCACATTTAGTCAGGCTGTAGCTATTTCAGAAGAATAGAGCAATTATATACATGTAAAACTATTGTTGCTAATGCATGTATCGTGCTTACTGTGGCTTCTCCATATATGATGCTTTGATTATCTCAGGGACTGCCAAGAGCCAGAGCAGCTTTAATGACAAAGTTTGGAAAGAAAAAGTAAGTTACTTTCTACAAAGAGGATCAGTGTTAACAGTCACTCCATGGTGCTGAAATATAAATTTATTCAACACTGTTTAAATGGAAGTTTCTGTGAGAAAGTCTGTGAAATCAGTGGTTCATGGTATACGTGAGTGGAGGATTTATGTCAAAGTTTTGTACTGTGCAATCAGAATCTAAAAAATAAAAGAGAGCACAATAACCATGGAGGAGAGCAGAGTCATGTCAGGGATTTTTTTTTTTTAAAACTGAGGATTTTACGAGGTTCTCAGGTGTCCCAAACCAGCAACCAGTGTATCATGTGAAAGGTAACTGCCCAACCCAACTACAAGTGTCAAAATAACAATTACAAAAATACTGTCAGTTTCTGTGTTTGCAATCCTCATAATTTAAAGCTGCCATTGCCATAATAAACCATATTTTCATCAGTATAAAAGACAGATTATTCCCACTAATGGTAAGTGATGCTACCTCTATTTCAGTGGTATTGCCAGACAGTAAATGGTTAAAAGCATTGGACAGCTACATTACTGACTTTTTGTTACATCTCTCTATGTAAAACTCAAACTAATAACATGAAGAAACATCAGAAAAGCACTAAAACAGAGCAGGCTATTCTGGTGAGTTGTTGGGAGAATCCCACTGTTATCAGAATAATGACACCAGTCAGACCAGAAGCATGATTTCTATCACTCACCTGAATGCTGTCAGAATTTAGAACTTTGAATTAAAATTTTTGTTATTTGCACTGTGGTGAATAACAGACAGATTGGGTTTGCAAGAGTGCTTTCAAATCCTTCCAATGGGTGGTGGTTTATTCTGTCTCCAAACTAAAATATTTTAGCATTTTATTTAATGGTGATGTTTTTCACCACAAGCTCCAGGTGCTGCATATGTGTACATTTCGACGACTAAACAAAACTCTCAAGATAAATATTTAAGTGGAAGCGTGTGTCATTGCCTAAGCAATTTCTCTTGACTCTTTGGCTTTCTGTATATCTTCAGTCTGATGTGAACATGTAAGGTGTTCAGAATCATTTGACTTCCATGGGGAGCTTATTTTGGCTGAGACACATCAATCAATTGAGGTGCAGCTGGCCCTCGAATGAGTGAATATAAACTCTGAATTTCCAGTCATTAGAAACAGAGTCTTATGTCAAAAAAACCGGACTGCACAGAGAAATGGAAATTCTCCAAGATTATGAACTACCAGGGTACTTAGAGGCAGTTTATGAAACCATAGAAAATCTATGTTACTATAATATCAGTTATCAAATAAACTGTTGTTTTCTATCACATTGTAAGCATTTTTTTTTTTATTTAGCCACTTGATCAGTTAAAAAAATTGAGCGCATTTCTTTTGATTTCATCAATTAAATGAACTTTAGTCATGTCTAATCCTAATTTGTGAGGATTAGACAGGGTTATGGCTGATTAGTGCCTTGTTTCTGATCCTGCAGAGGTGAAAAAAAAATCTGATCAGCTACAGAAATGTTGGATTCTCATTAGAACAGTATGGAGTTATGTTTTTAGTCTGAATCTACTTTGATAGAACTCAGTACAGAAGAAGAAAACAAACAGCCTTTGTTGCATATCAGGTACTATTTTTTCCTCAATCTGCTCTTCAAATTCTGTATTCAAAAAACAAGTTTGAGCTTTTTTCTATAGATAACACTAGTCCCTGTCCTTCTCACACAGACAAAGAATGGGTGTTGAGTACAATGCTTGCCACTATTGTATTTTAGTTGGCACCCCCTTCTGAAGCGGAAGGTTACGCACTTATAAAAAGTCAATAAAGGCAGAGCCTCCTTGTTCTCTGTGTGCTCAGCCAGAGCAGGGCAGTGTGGCTACCATATATATATATACTATATTCATATTTATATTCATATTTTATACTGTATTTTATTTTATTCTGGCGTAACCTCACAACATTGGAACCTCAAAACATTTTTCTGAGCCGTATGCAACAAAATTTCATTCTGTATACACCCTGTGCATGCAAAATGACAATAAAGTCAGTCTAAGTCTAAGTCTACCAGTTAAACTCAGAATGATGTCTCCTGTCTCCTATATTCTTAATAAGTGAAATAATACTTCTGCTGCAAATATGTCTACACAAGCTATAGAAGAATACCAGGAGTCCAGAGAAATAATAGGAGATCCGTTGCAGAAGAGCCAACAATGGGCCATTGCTGATGCTGTCTATATATGCTATCGATGTGCTATGCTTTACATCCCAGAGTTTTCTATTGGTTATGTTTAACCATGAATCTTCTGCGTTCTTTGCATGTTTGCGCTGTTATCTCAAACAGAAGTTTCTTCTTGTTAAAAGAGTGTGTTGGTTTTTCACGCTTGCTATGAAGAAATACTGCAAATGCAATCAACTCTACACTCTTAGTACATGGTCATTTAGGAGGATAGATTGCTGCACAGTCACTTGATGCAGTCAGCTGTGCTAACTTAGATGTTAATCTTTTTCAAAAATTAGCCATGTTTCAGATTTTGATAACCAAAAATTATTTTTTCACATTAAAATTTCCAGCTTTTTTCCACATTTTGTGCAAAAAAGAGCTGCATTGGAAAGATAAACTATCAATTTAAAAGCCTGCCCACTTATTTTTAGATAAATAGCTTTTTTTTTTCTCAGATAGTCAGCCAGCTACGATGTCACATGGCATTGCAATTCTGAAATGCTTCACTACTGTCTTCTAATGGCTCTGTAAATACAGCCTTAAGTATGGAAACCAAGAGCATGCCAAGATATGATGCCAGCACAGTTATTAACTAGCATCCAGAAACTTCTGCCAAATGACAAATGCTGCTGATAGAAATGAGTTCTCAGTCAAATTCATGTCATTTATAAAAATATAAATATTTTCTCTTCGTTTATACAACCATGCCTGTAGGAACTACTGTAACATCTTACTTTTTTATTTGTGGATGGCAGTGGAGTTATGTTTTGTGGAGGATCTCATCCATGATGAACAAATCTAAAAATTATGTTTTTGCAGACTTGTCTCATAATTAAGCAGGAAATTAATATTTTTTTCAGTGTTTCAATAAATGTACGTTTCAGTTCCTCTTAATGATGTAAAAAAGTTTCAGCAGGAATTTTTGATGCATTCAGTGTTTTAGTCTAAAAGTGTGAAGTAGCTTGAATTCTAATTCTGTAAGATATTACAGTTCACACGTTTGATGAAAATTAACATTTTATTTCCTAAATATTTATTCATACAATAAAATATTTTTACTGTCTTCTAACTGGGAAGAGAAACTCTGTGTCTTAGTCAGTGTTGCATGATAGTAGTGGGGAAATAGACTGGAACTGAAGCATGGACGGAGGTCAGATCTGTGGTCACTGCATCCTGTAGATAGAGAGCATGCTGGAGAACCGTTTAGCGCCTTTGCATGTTCTAAGAAGTCCTGATGTCAGCAGCAAACAATACTTACCAACCACAACTAGTGAGATTCAGCAGATAGTAGACACGAATGTTTTTTTTACTTCCTTCAGACTGACATGAAACAACAGTTATTTTAAATTTTCCAATACACCATGTACTTTGGTATTTTTGTGTGACTTTGCTTGGGCAAATATTGTTCTGCTTGGAAATTATTTTTACATATTTGTATTTACTTACTAATGCGTACAAAAAAATAATCCATGGATTTTTTTCTCATTGACTTAAATACAACTTTAACAGTTATCCAAAAGACACTGGCTGTTTTTGTTTTTTTGTTGTTTTTTTTTTGTTTTGTTTTTTCTAGTAGAATCTCTAAATAAATCTAAAGTATTGTTCTTATTTTTACTGATTTAGAAATTCTGAAATATAAAATGGTTTACATACACTTGCACCGTAAAGGACCAGCAGCTTAGAAACTAAGCCCGAGTAAGCTACCACTTACCCACTAGAGGGTGCTAAAGAGACCCCAACTATATCAAAAGCATTAACAAAGGGGAAAAGTCAGGACATGTTCCAAAGAAATGCATTAACCGTGTCTTTGTTGCATATGACTGCAGAAACAGAAACTGTTCTTTGCTCAAAAACAAGAGAACATCTGTCTGCCAACATGCCCAAGCACAGAGCTGCATCCTCCTATCTGACTTACTGCAGAGCTAAACTGTAACACCTGAAACCTACTTTGGTTTTGAACCGTATTCTGATGAAATGATTATGCAAGAGTTACGGTGCAGTGGATATGAGACATGAAGTGATCTTCGGTTTACTACTGCATTTAACTATCTAGCAAATGTCCATTCATTTTCTCACTAAAAGGAAATAAAATGCTGGATGCTATAATGCAGCTACTGGATACTGCATGTATGTTTAATCTAAAATGTACATAAGTGAAGTAAAATATTTATATTTTGTGCATTGCATGATCAGCTTTTATGGAAATGAAGGTATTTTTGTAAAGCACAAACAGCTAAATCCCCACCCTGAAGGCTGAGAATTTGCAGGTTTCACAACATATCTCTTTGCATCAACAGTTTGAAGAAAAGAGGAAGTTGAACATCCTCCACAAAATACAAACTCAGACTCAGCGTAGAAAATTGAAAATGTAACAAGCATTAGAGTGGAGATGCAATTTTTTTTTAAAAAGGTGTTTTTAATTTGGTAAATCACTGCTATGTGAATTTAATTCAACCACACACAAACACAGAAAACCTAAATCAATGAATAAAGAGTTTAAAACACAAATGTCCGTATTTTATCTGTGTTAAATGGCAACTCATATATATTTGACAAGCCATGCAAAAAAACATAATTTCTTTTAACAACTATTTAAAGCATTCCTGAAGTAAAGGGTTTGTGTCAAAATAGGACATAAAAAACTAGTTCCTGCTTTCATTTTCAGTAGGTTAAATGATGACAATGACTTTACTGAAAAACAAATCAATCAGGCAGCTGCAGTTCATCTAAAATGTTGTTGCCAGAGACCTGACCTACACCAGAAAAATGGATTACATTACATCAGTTCTTAGATCACTTGTTTCTAAAAGGTTTTGTTTAGTCAGTGAAACACTGATAGGGACTGGGACCCACATACATTTCTGAGTTTCTTGGCAAGTATGAACCATAGAGACAGGCATAAAGGCAGCGACTGACCCCCAAACCAGAGGGGGCAGCCCACCTTTGTCCAGAAACCATGGCCTCAGACTTAGAGGAACTGCCTCTCATCCCAGTAGCTTCACTCTAAGATGCAAACCGCTCCAGTACATGCTAGAGCTCACGGCTAAAAAACAAAACAGAACCACATCATCTGTAAAAAGTAAAGATGAGAACCTGAGTTTCTGAGACCAGACAACCTTCTCTCCACAATTATGCCTTGAGATCTTGTCTAGGAATACAGCAAACTGGATTGGTAAGAAGGGGAGAGCCTGAAGGAATCCAAGGGAAGACTCGACTTTGTGCCAAGAATGCGAACAACGCGCTTGTTTTGGGTGTACAAAGATTGGATATAGCCACCTAGATTACACATACTCCTGAAGCACCCCTGACAAAAATACCTAGGCAATTCTGCAAGGATAAAGCCACATTGCTCCACCCGGCTTAGTGCATAAACCACAAGTTAAGATGATTGTGTTTTTATTTTTCAAGTTTTTCCTGTGCCTTCATTATGTTAATAGTCGCAAAGTCCACCCTTGAAAAGACCCCTCCTGTAAGACCAGAATGCTACATTTTTAGTCAACACTTCATTTAACATCTCTATACACAAGATTTGCATAAAGCTATTCAAATGGCTAAATCCCCCCACCTTAAACAATGAGAAACATTTTCACCCAGTAAAGTCAAGCTAAACACCTTCTCAACCAGGAATCTTTTAGAAAATACAAGGATTCAGTCGCAGGATCCCCAAATGTTTTCCTGTTGGAGTTCTTATTTGATAAAATAAATGGATATTAGATAAAAAGTAAATAGATCAGATCAAAAATAGATAATTGGATAATTTATAGATAACACAAGACAGGGCTACAAATCCATGGTATGTTTAGCATTATGAATGTTTTTTTTCCCTGCAATGTAAGGAGTATGTTGTATGAAAAAGCTGCTGCCTGCAAAGTACAGCAACACAACAATTTTCTCACAGATATGGTCTGAAAAGTTTTATTTGTTCTGCTATCATTTGGAGAAGGAGACTGTCAGGATGAGAAAGCAATAAATCAGTACCTGGTTTTCCCAGTCTCACTTATTGCTTTCTTGCAACAGCTGTGTAGCTTTTTTTATTGAAGATTGCTGAACAATGCAGGCATTTTCTAACAAAATTAATATTACTAAACTATTGCTGGAGTAATAATTTTAAATGTAAGTTTTTGAGTCAGTCTTCTTGTTAAACATAAACTGAGAATGAGCTGCTTGACTAAACACTTGAAGATAAGTTTAATTCTTCCATATGGCCTCTGTATTTTTTATTTTTTGAAATGCAGCATCAATGTTGTGAAAAATTATTTAAGACCTCCAACAGTGTGTTTTTATTTGATAGCATTTAGTTAGGCGTTTGTTTTCAACAGAGCAGTTTAAGCAGCATAATTAGATTTTCATAACGTAGATGCTTACCAATGACCTACTTTCAAACTTGAGCCAAAATAGGCGGAAATCTATCAGTGGAACTAGTTATCTATAGCATCAAATTTGGGGTTTGTGTCTTTCTTTCTTTTTTGAGTTCCAGAACAGGTACATGTAGATGTGTTCACTTTTTTAACGACTTTCCATTAAGAAGTGGTTTCTTCAAATTAGATTTGTTCATAAAGTGGAAAACATAAAAAGATCAGGCCTTTTTATTTTTATTTTATTTTGGAACTTTATAGTTATTACAAAAAAAACAGGTATTATATTTGAGACTTTTAATTTGGTGATAATTTGCCAAAACCCTTTGCTTTCTCCTTTTAATAAGTTCTTGTTATCTTTTTCGGACAACCGATTTGCTTATTTGGTAAGCAGTCACCATTTCAAACTCCACAAGGCTTTACAATCTCAGTTTTTATCCCTGTAGGGGTCTTTAAATCCTAAAATGTTTGAAGGTGAAGGAGGACGGTTTATGAGATGAATTCCAGTTCCATCTGTTTATCTTGATCCAAGCTCTCCATCTGGTTTTTAGCACTGAGTGGAAACACAGTCCAGTAGCAGAAAGTCAAATATTCCATCACATTCCAGATCTAAAGCTTCAGGTGCACTTCTCTGAGCTCAATGGTTGTGAAGCTGATTATTCTTACATTAGTCACTCTATGAGAACACATTGCCATTATGTGAGTAACTATATGTGTAAGAGAGGTTTGGCCATAGGAAGGTTTCTCTGATCTTTTAATGATAGATAAGTGGCGTAATACAAGATCCTCTCATTATGTCTTAACCAAAGAGGCAAGTACATAACATGTGTACAATGTTAAAGTGAGACAAGTGAGGGGTTTATTTCAAGTTGTCTCACACACAGTCCGTCACACACTTGCACTTATGAACATGAACGCAGTCAAATGTGTTCACTCGCACACAAGCAGATATTCGGCAGACTTCTCCCTGCTTGTGTTTCCTTGTGAGATGTCATTATACGATAAAGAGGAAGTCATCAGGAAACCGCTTAAGCACAACTTCCTGTCTGTTGCTATGGTGACTACCTCATTGCTGCAGTTGCAAAAGAAGTAGTAGCAGCCACAACTTTACTTGAGTAAGTTTCTCGCAGACTTGCCGAGTGGGAGGCAGAAATAAAGAGGCAGGTGTATTTTGGTCTCCGTGGTACGCTGGTGGGCTGATTCATGTCCGGACACTCCTCTCGATCCACCCTGACTCTTGATTGCCCTTTAACCCCTAACATCTGACAACAATTAACATGTGTGACTGTTTAGTGGACATGTCTTTGTTGAAGCTAACAGGCCTTCAATGCAGCTGTTTGTCATTCAGGCAACGCACATAGATAAACACAAATCTAGAAGTGGTGGGATACTTCCTGATTTGACAATGGCTCATTTCACTGTTTCAGGCTAGCGGACATGTTTGCTGTAGCAGCTAAAGGTAACTGCCTTGTTGTTGTGAAGTGTAGCAGTCTATGCTGAATTTAGCTCAATAACATCCTCTATATATGCATGTATGTAAATTAGATAAGACTGACAACTTCGAAGAAATCCCCATTCATAAGAAAAATTAAACCATAAATTGTATGACTTCATAGGAGCAGTGAATATTGCCTCACTGAGGAAGGGTCACAGTTTTTAGAAAATGTTAAGTTTGTTCCATATGAAATAGTTTCAGAGTAAAGATGAACTAGATGTAGATATTTGATGTTTATAAATGTATTTTTATAATTTAATCTCCAAAAACAACAAAAACTAAAATTCTAACCGTGAAACAAGAGTAAAAATACAGGAATTGCTATAAATGTACCATTATGTAGCTTTTGAATTAAAATAAACAGATGAGAATGGCCAGAATGTATTGTATAATTTTTAGACTGTTTTAAATAAAATTAAGTATCAAATCTTTACAAACTGTATTTGGATCCAGCTGTTGAGCCTGGACTGTGCATGCACTTGGAGACAGGCTGTTCATTGTTTTGATTCTACCTTCAAATAGAGACACATGGGGAGCACCATGGTGCTTTGCAACACTGACAGAAGCTACATTCCACCAAAGGTGTGTACACACAAAGGGGGTTAAGCCGCTCCCCTTTCAATCGACTGCATCACAGGATCATTGGCAAATTCTTTCAGAGCTTTTTCTACTCGTCAGAACAAGCAGAGGCACAACGTCAGCAGAGAGGTCAGACACAGGCATCAAGTGAGAGCGGCAAAGTTTTGGTGAGCAACAGCAGGAGAGAAATACAGGTTTTGAGAGTCTGAATTTGAATTTCAAAGCAAAACAGCAGATAGGCCAGTGAGTAAAAGAGAGGGAGAAACACAGAGAGAGAGACTCATACACACGCGGAGGGGTGTGTCATAGCAATTTAGTTCCTTAAGGAAGTAAAACTCAACATTATCTTAAGACAGGGTGGTGAGAACTGACAGAAGCGCTGCAGGAGGGCTGTTTTTATGGCTTTTGGTGTTTTTGTTGGTCAAGATGAGGGTACTCTGTTAAATTAACTTGCCTGTGCTGTCAAAGTGATACACAGAGCGGAGGGAGAGAGACATCTGACACACAAGGAGGGAGGGGGACTCAGCAAACACTCAGGTAAGACATTTCTGCTATGTTCCTTTTCCGGTAAAATATGAAAAATATGAAGCTATCTTTTTACGTTCAGTAACTTTCAAATCAGTTCAGACCAACTGTGTTATTACTGGCAATGAGCAAAGACAGACTCAGTCCAGGGATGACTGGAAACTGAGCGACTTCTCTCTACTTCCCCATCTTGAGTACAAGTTGAGAGATCTGTTCACACAGTCATGCTGCAACAAGTAAAACTGACAGGAGCATATGTGGAGCTCACATTTTTGTTTGTACAGGCTGAGAGCGAAATCTCAAGGAAGTGGACTTTGGCAACGTAACTGGTTGGCTTTGATTTGTTGACGGTTATAAGATACTACTAAAGACAGCAACAGGTTTCGGTGTAAAACTGTGGAACTCAAGTAAAGGACAAATACTCGGCTTACTGCTCTGTTTCGCTTCCCGTTCAGTGCAGATGTGAGGAAGGCTGAAACTGCAACTGCTCGAAAGGTTGTGCAATTTTGAAAGAGATACTGCAATATGCACATTTGAAAGATTTCAAAACTCCTTCTTGTCTGCTTCTTCATCTAAGTATAGCACAAATCTACTATAAAAATAAAATGATTTTTAAAATTAATTTGTTAAAACATTATGTGGGTGGTTCAACAGAAGATGAAGTTATACAACAGTTTGAGTGAAAAAAGGAGCTCAAACTAGAGGTCTGTGCAGTGAAGTGACGACTCATCCAGGCAAAAGGCTTAGCTTTTATAAATGTTTTCTAAGTATCTTCATTATTATTGTTATTTCATGTTCCCTGGTTGATGACAGGAGAGCATTTCTTTGTTTACAACATTCACCATTCTAACACAGTGAGAAACCTTCCAAAAATGTCTTCCTTGTTTTTGATATGTATTTGATATATCACTGGCTGTGAGGTGCTTCAGGTGGCCACCTTGTCACTTTTAAAGACTTCATTCCTTCATTAGTCCTGGGAGCAGTGCTGAATGATGCTGATGACATTGAAGTTAAACTAAAAAACATTTTTGCTTTCTAAGAAGAAAGTAAAATGGAGTTTGGATAAATCAGAGGCCTCATCTGAGTCTTCTGAGAGTACTTTTTTTTTACAAACATGAACTATCTGATGCACACAGGTTCATACATGCACCCAAACACTGTAGCTCAATGCTGGAGACATCTGAGGAATGCTAAATATTTACCTCCACTGCTTGCCTTGATGGCCCCACTATTCACTACACTTGCTTTGACTGGCCATGAGGCCCAGCTGCTATATTCCTCACTGACTGAAACCTTATCTATGTGTGATGGTTCCACCTCTGCTTATTGTTGTTTTCCCTGCAGCACTGCACACACTCGTCAATCCCAACAGGCATCAAGAAGGGAAACAAACACTTAAACATGTAATGCAGCCACTCCCTGGCGAATGCCAACAAACAGTCTGATAAATCCTCGAAGGCCCTCTTCTATCCAATTGTACCAACAAATTGCTGCTCAGCAATGTCCATTAGAGAAAGGTGTTTCTTTTTCTGTCGCAGTGCTTTATTGTAACACAGGAATGTCTTAAAGCTCTCAAAACAACCTCAGAGATTCTCAAAAAAAAAGAAAAAAAAGTAGAAACAGTAAAAACTAAAAAGATGGAGGTTGCAGCGTGTGAAAAACTGGTTGATGACCGCTCACTGCACACGTCTCTCAAATCCCTGGAGTCTTTTCAGCAAATAAATGAGATTGAAGCACAGATCTTAAATAGCTATCACAGTGCTCCACTTCCATTATCACTGTTCAGGAAAATTAATCTAATGAATGTTTTTTAATTCTCCACAGGCATCCCAAAGCATTTGAAACAAAGCCAGCTATTAGCAAAATGAATGATTCTGCATGTAAATGAAACCAACTGAGATTATGAATTTTACACCAGTTTTACACAGGTTAGGGATAGCAATTACGTGCATGGTTTTATCAATAAAACACTTAATGTAAGTGGACTGTTTCTTCATTTACTGCTGACCCTTCATGATTATAGCTGGAAAACATCAGGGTTTACAAAACAGCATCTAATATACACAAAGAGGGACAAGAGAAATGCAATAAAGCAGCCATCAGCAAGCCATTTAGCTCACAGGTTAAGGGCCACAAGTTGCTGCTAATGCGCAGGATGTTACATTATCAGGATAGCTGATGTATGCACCGAACCACAGTACTGAAGTCAACAGCTTAGTACAGTGTGCCGCTCTTTCCGTTCTTGCCCTAGCACTGATGTAACGTTAAAACTGCACGCATGGACCTGTCGCAGTTATGCAGCCTTGAAGCTACTGTTAAATTCTTGCCCACACAGGCAAGAAGTGGGAGTTAGTGGAGAAAAATGCACTTAAAGATATAAGGAGACTGACTCTAAATTGTGGACACAGTGAACTTCTACACATATACAACTAAAAACACAAAATTATATCTTTGGATGTTTGTTTAAGATAATGGTATCTCTTTGCAGATTCTGTCTTAAACACATAGGATTACAATGAGGTAGAAACTACGCTAAACTGATGCATGTCCACAATTAATGAATAAGTTATCTGCAAAGAAACATAAATTTAAACTATTTAAGGTCCTTGAACAGCTTTTACTTTCAACATTTTTAAATTGCAGCTGTCTTCAATAAGAAAATCAGATAAATATCAGGTGTCCCCAATATGTACTCAGTTTGTTACGTGTTTAAGTTGTTTTTTTAAATTATGATTAAACAAATTGTTTTAAATGAATAGTTACAGCTAGATGATGTTGAAAAGGATAAAAAACTGATTTCACAGTTCTGTCAGGATGTGTTGTGTTCATGCTGATGGTTTCCTTGGGGGGATCTCCATGTTGGATGCTAGGTGAGGTTAAAACCTCTGTGGAAAATTAATAGTCTCTGCCAAGTCTCTTGATGGTATCTTTCCCTTTTGTTATCATGAGTGCACAATGCATACACAAATATAAAGAGCTTTTAAATGCTTCTATTCTAACAAAGTAAACAGATTAATGTGGTAGAGCGGTGTAGATGTTTTGCTTAATAGCAAAATACGTTGGGTTTTAGATTTGTTAAATCTAGATAACCCTAACTCAAACCCTTAACTGACTATAACTCCATCTTTCATTAAAATAATTTTATGTTTATTCTAGCAAAATTGTTGACAATGTTATTTCATTGGTAGTTTTCTATTGTGCGGTTAGAGGTGTATATATAAAGTGAAAACAATAGATTGACATACGCAAGCTCTTCCAAAACCTAGAAACTGTAATTAATTTCTGCAACTTGACTTTAAAGCACTGTATCAGTAAGCTGAAATGTTCTCAAGCAGAGCAGTCAATGACTTTGCTGATATTTAATGCAATAAACAAATGAGTAAAATGCTTTTTCATTTTCTCTGATAATTCAGGCAACCATGGAGGCATTCAACTCCAAGGATTTGGCCATGAAGGCACAGAAGAAGATCCTCAGCAGCATGGCCAACAAAAGCACCGTCCAAAGATTTATTGACGATACCACTAGTGAAATACTGGATGAGCTGTACCGGGTTTCCAAGGAGTACACAGGAAATAAAGGAGTAGCTCAGAAAGTCATTAAAAACCTGATCAAGATCGCTGTCAAGATTGGTGTGCTGTTTAGAAACAACTGTTTCAGTGAGGAGGAACTAAAACTAGCCCAGGAATTTAAGAAGAAGCTCCATACCGGAGCCATGACAGCCATCAGCTTCTATGAGGTAAACCTCCAGATACTAACAAAACAATATGCAAACTACATGCAGCAGTTAGAGATCCAGCTCATAACCATTTTGTTCCTAACTGATTACAAAAAAGGCCTTATACATACCAAATATGTTGGCAAGAAGCAAACATCAAGCATACACTTCTTGCTTGATGTCATGGTAAAAAGCATAATTAAAAAAACTCAAACCTGCTTTATACATAAACTGTTATAACATCAAACAGGCTGAAGGAATTTGAGAATACTAATTTTAGTGAGTTGTTCTCAATGCACTTGCTACCCCAAGACAAGGAAATAACAGAATTTAAATTACATTTTGAATTAGTTTTCCTTAAATTCTGATAGTACCATAAAATATTAAGGGCATTTGAGTCTAAACATGTTCCATTGCTATTTGTACTGTTGCTCTCAAAAATCTACACACCATTGTTAAAATGTCACTTTTGTGATGTATGCAAATAGTCTACACATAAAATTACACATATGATGTATACCGTAATTCAACTGAAAAAAAGACATGTTAAAAAAATACAAAAATGTACTCATAATCTGCCGACATAAACCCAAACTAATACGTTTGATTCAATTTCTGTACCTAATTTTGTTTGGTTTACAACTCACATCAACTATATGATGTCTGTTTAAGTTAAAATTTTAACTATTGTAGTAGGATTTTACTGACATTTTCTAATATGCGTTATTTTTGCTGAACCATTATTTATAGACATTAATCTACAATCACTTTGTAAAAAGGGTATCAATCAAGTGAAATGTACAAAAAATTCAACAGAGAAAATCAGAGATGATCCTCAGTAAAACATGGGACAACTCTGACATTACAGAAGCCCAATGTTTCACAAATATTAATAAAAACAACACAGACTGAGGGAAACGTGATTAAGGAGGCTACTAAATGTCAACACCACCACTGACAGACCTGCATAAATTTCTGTCAGGTGCTACCTGTGTTCTAGAAATTTCATATAATCTCCACATGTCTGGAGTAATGGGCAGGGTTTTAAAACAAGATGCTTTTAATTCCAAACAAATAATTTATGCCAGACTAAAGTCTCTCCAAGCTGTGGCAGAATGTGCACTAGAATTATGCGATAATGAAACACAATTTGAACTTTGGGCCACAATTCCAAGAGAAAAGTTTGACACGAAAGCAATACAGACCCCAGTGTCATCATTGTCAGGGGTTACGTTTCCTCAGATGGAATTACATTTTTTGACACAAAATTCTGCAGGAGTCTGTGTGAAAGATTAACATTTTATTTTTTCAGGATCATGGTGATAGCAGACTACAGAATGGTGTCATGGGAAAAATACTGAAGTTTTGGAAGAAACTAAAAATATGTGAATAGACAGTCTGATATGTTTGTAGAACTTCTGCCAAGCAGAGTGGGAAAATATTAAGTCAAGTTGTGAAATGGTAAAATAATCAAAAGGTTGTTTAACTTAGTATTAAAGATTGTCCTTCTAAAAGAGTGATTTATTTTTTGCTTGAACCACACATGATAAATGTTCTACTATATGTGTAAAAAAGCTTGAAATTACTCATAGCTTCACTTTAAATAAAACAAAAACTTTGCACTTAAACTTTCTAAACATGTGTATACTTTTGAGAACAACCATATATGATCTTAATTTTGAATTCGAAATGAACTTCAAATTTGAAGTTAGACTGTTAGAAAGATTTCACTTTTTGTGCACAAGAGTTAGTTCTCTAACAATGTATCTGTTGACTGATGCAGGTGGACTTTACCTTTGATAAGACTGTGATGTCGGACAACCTGACAGAGTGTAAGGATCTTCTGCTGAAGCTTGTCAACTCCCACCTCACCTCAAAATCTCATGATCGCATCAGCCACGTCTTCAACCATTACTCCGACCCTCAGCTCCTGACCAAACTATATGACCCAAGTGGACCCTTCAGACCCCACCTCACTAAAATCTGTTTAGGACTCAACAAACTGGTAGAGGATGGGACGATATGACGTGTGAGGAACATGCTTGCATCATACAATGGGAGATAAACAGGAAACACACACTTAAAGACTCTGAACTGGTGGACAAAATTTCTCTTTTGCTGAGTTGCTGAGGAAAGGCAACTTAATACATCTGGTTTGAAAACAAATCTGGTTCCCCTTAGCTTTCAGAGAACATATCTGATGAAGTCAAAAGTCAGGAAAATGATATCTCAATTGTACAATGTAGAGGGGGCACACACATCCTGTGTAAGTAAAGTACATAAAAAATAACTTGAACTTCAACAGATTTAAACTGTTATCAATGGTCCAAAATATTGTTGTTTTATATTTGATACTGTATTTTTTTTTTTTTACTGAGACCTAACGGATGTGTACAATTGTGTAAGAAAAATGAAACAGCAGTTCAAGAGTCTTACCAAAATGGACAGAGATGCCACTGTGCTGCAACACCGCCATCTGGTGATTAACCTGTGATTCTACAGAAACAATGCACTGCTTACTGAAATATGGAGATGGACATACAAGTAATAAAAAAGGGAAATAACCACATAACAATTACAGGAACAGTTATTCTTATCGCTGCCATTGACTGCACAAACATTTGGTAAAACTGGAAAATTGACAATGGGAAAGTATTCACACCTACTGACTTTTTTCACCTTACATCATGTTACAACAACAATCTTTGGTATATTGTTATGAAGTCTTTGGTTATAGACACACACAAAGTTGTATTCAGTGATTAAGTGAATGATTTGGTTTCAAAATGTTTCAACAAATGAAAAGTATGCCATACATTTGTATGCAGGACCCTTGACTCAATGCTTTTTATAAAAAAATCTTTGCTGCAGAAAAAATATATTTTTTCTTCCACAGCATTTCAGTATAGCTAGATCCTGCTTTCCATCAACTCCGATTTACGTCAGAGAAAAACATCCCCTTAGAATGATACTGCCACACATACATATTCGCCTTAACCAGATGGTCAGTTAAGGGCTATTGCAATATCTCTGTAGGATTGCCTTTGTGTCATATTCTTTTAATTTTTAATTGATATTTTGAAGAGTGAGATATGCAAACCCTGTGATATTGTTTTATTGCCAAATCCTTATTGAAAGCTTGTGAACTACTTTGTGTTGGCCTATAACCTAAAATCATGATAAAAAAATGACGTTTGCATTTGAAACATGATAAAAAAGTGAAAAAGTCCAAGATGTATTTATACTTTTGTAAGGAACTGTCTCTTCTGGCTATGTGAAGTTTATCATTTTTGTAATACGGTAAAATTTCACAGAAGCACCAAAACTGTAAATGTTCCAGCAATGCAGGAACAAATATTAGTTTATTAATCGTTGAATCACATAAAATAACAAAATGAAAAACAAAGTCCTGGCAAATAATAAAAGATGCTGTCAAAAATATCCTAAAAACATATTTCTGTGATTTGTCTCTTTTTTGTGTTAGCAGCATACAGTGTCAACCTGTTTATGCTCTTACTGCTACAGTGAGAGTATTTGCATTTCCTGGGTAAATGATCAGGAGTGGAAAATGCTGCATTTCCATATGCAGACATATGACTGAAGCATCATGTGACAAAATCCTCATGTCCCTATTCTCTGTAGGAACAAGCCAAACAGTTACAGACAAAAAAGAGTTTTCATACAAACTGTAGGTTCCCACAAATAAATATGTGCAATTTTACTGCATTTCTACAACAAATTTTAGTTATTGACTAAGTAAAAGGATTTTTAAACTTTACACAGCAGCACTATTAGTAGAGCTCTTTCACCTTTCTGCAAATGTCTTGACCTGCAGTCTAGTCCCTTCACCATGTGTCTAGTGTTTTTTAATCATCAGAAAGACATTATTATGTCACAGTTCAAAGATCTCATCTTCCCTTTCTTTCAGCTTCTTGGTGAGCTTAGTGGTGGTGAGGGGGACTGCCCCAAGTTGGGCTTGCTGCTGAAATCTTGATGATGAAATAACACTCTGTGACCTTGTTAACGGACGCCAGTCTGAAGTTGTGCTTGAGCAAGCTGCTTCTACGGCTGCAACACTGTAAAAAAAAAGATAAAAAAGAAACAGATGAAAGGAAAAGCTGAAATGAATCAATAACATTTACTTTGGGAAATACTTTATAAATATTCTCAAAGTCTAACTGTTGTTTAAAGTATCTGGTAATATATATTACCAGATACCACACACACATGCAATCATTACAACATCATCTTAGCCAACATACATAATTAACATATGCTAATTTATGGTTAATGTAAATGTGCAGCTGCAAAGTTCAATACTGACAAAATAATTGGTAGTTCTATGGTATGTGAATGGAAATGTGCCTTTTGATGAGATTACCTTTAAAATAAAATTTGTTTTCAGTAAATGGTGTCAATTTAAAACAGTTATGGTATAAAGACATGGTAACCAAAAGTACCGTTTTTCTGCATCTTTGCATCCTCTGGCTGCAGCCTCCTTAGACTGGGTGATCAAGTTATCCAGTCTTTTCAAAAAATCTCCAGGAGTAAGGTCTGATGCAGGTTTTCTATAATCCTCTGTATCACAGTTTGTCTTTCCTTGTTTATGGTCTTCCTCAGACGAATCTACCCCATTGCTGTGGTCATTCAAGTCTGACAGGACTGGGATTGACAAGGATTTCTTCAGGAATATTGAGTCGTTGGTGTACAGTCTGTTTGCTCTTTTGATTAGCTCAACCTGGAAAATATATTGTCTTTGTCAGGCTTGAAGATATTTATCACATTTAATCAAAGCTTGTAGGTGCATCTCAGTAGATTAGAATATTAATTTATTTCAGTAATTCAGTTCAAACAGTGAAATTCATATAATTATGATTACATATAAATAAAATATGTCAAATGTTTATGTTCAATCATTCAAATAATACAAATTTAAAAAATCATTTTCTCAGAAAAAATAATGCACGTCCATATTTTATCCAGCATATGCACTTAAGCCCAGTTATTATTATTTTTTTAACAAAAGTTTTCAGCTAATTAGCATTATTGGGTCTCTGCTTTACTCCATACATTCTCAGTAATGTTTCAAGTCAGTTTGAGTTTGCTGGAGAATCGGTAATTCTACGTCTATTAGACAAACTATTACTCTTGACAGGGTAGACAGGTTCCAAACCATGCTAGAAAACGTAATCAACACACCCATGAAGTTTGTTTGCATTTTAGAAAAACATAACTTTACAACGGTATTTTGTTAGGTAATGAAATGCACCTGTACAGGTTTCTAAAGTGCTGGGGGGTGCATTGTGTTTTCCAAACTACAGAAGGCAGACAGTCATTTCAACGTTTCATTCTTGTTTTAACAGTACATAATACTTACAGTCACGCCATACTTTAAAGCCAGACCCTGAAGGGTCTCCCCTGGTTTAACTGTGTGTTCAATGACTTTCTGGCGAACCGGAGAAAGCGAAGAGCTAGTTAAGCTGCCATAAGATCTTGTTCTGCTTCCGCGAAGCAGGCCGCCTCCCCCGGATGGCAACGACGCTCGCTCCCCGGACATATTCCAGAAACATTTGGGTTGGTAAAAGCCAGAATGGAGGTAGAATACAGTTCCCAGTCACCTTTACATTTGGTAATCTCATAAGAGGGTGGGTTTCTTTCAACTAGAACGTATGCTCAAATGTTAAACTGGCAGTTTAATAAACCAGGCAAGCTAAGTTGTCAACTTAATCTACGTTAAATCCTGTTTCTGTTTTGTAAAACCTGTTACAATATCAAAGAACAAAAGTTGGTAAATATACCTAGCAACTATATATCCTTTCTATTAAAACATTAGTTAAATGCAAACCTTACCTGCCTATATAACATTTGAAAAGTTGCTCTGAACCCGTAAGAAATAATATTTTTCTATTCCACGCACGCAGCAGCTATGTGTTGCCATGGCTGCCGTGTTGAGTGATTGGTCACATGATTCGTCACAAACGCTGCATTCAAGTCAGTTGGAATAAATCGCTATGTTTTGAGTTCGTATAAGCATTAATTAAAAATAACCACACATCTAATACTAATAGTTAAAGCAGGTACTAAATAATATTTACGTTTCTGTTTCTTAACTATCTATTGGAATTTAATATAGTAATGTTTTGTAATTAAACGTTACTCAGATGTTAGTAGATTTTTTTTCCCCATTTGACAGTTTTTTTGCGAACGCATCACGGCTATTGGAAGTAGCTTATTAGCTAATCTGTTTTGAAGCCTGTTTTTAGGTTACTGCTCTATTTATAATGTCGTTTAAAAGAGAAGGGGATGATAAAAGCCAGCTCAATATTCTGAAGGTAACAGCTCATTTAACACAATTTCCCTTGTGGTAAGAATGTAATGCAACTGACGTTAAAGGTTAAAGTTAGCATCTTTTTGCTAACCACAGTGTATCGGTTGTATTACGAACAGTTTAAAATATTTGTTGATATCCAAATTTATTAAAACGTTTTCCAGAAACGTCGTGTGGCAGACCTTTTGTCTAATTTTATTCCGGAAGATGAAGCGGCTCTTATGAAAAATGGGAGGTAAGTTATGCCTTAAAACGCGTTTGTAACTGAAATCTAGTGGATTTAAATTGGTACAATAACAGCTGTCTGTTTGATTTCTAGATACACTTGTCTTATATGCTCCTACCGTCCCGTGTTTGATACGGTAGACATGCTGACAGTCCACAGGCAAGGAAAGAAGCATCTGGAAGGTGAGGATTCCCAAACAAAAATTCACTTTAGGGAGCAATGATTTCATTCCTTTTCAAAAACAGGTTTGAGATTTTTTTTTATTTTTATGATTAGCATGTTAACTTGTCAAGTTTTTATGCTGTGGGATAATAAAAATAATATAAATTTCATAAAGTTTTTAATTTCCATCATGCAAAACCTTAGCACAGTAAAATTGTGCAACATCTTGTATGTTTATATTGTAAAAAGAACATTTGCAGGCCTTCTTTTATATCAGTGGTCCTATTGGTACCTTACTTGAGCCAGTCAGCCATCAAGACATGGATTCCTTTGACACCTAGAAATTTTGTTCATAAAGGTTATAAACAGAGTCAGTATCAAGCTCTCACCAGGAACAAGTCCAACTTTAAAGGAACATTATGATTAAATAAACATTTAACTGAAACTCTATTACATTATTGATAAATGAAAAATACCTTCATATAGTATTTTGACAGTCAATGATAGTCAAGATAAATTTCAACTCATTTAATCAGAAAACAGTTTATTAAAGCTAGTCTTAATGAATAGCATTTTTTTCATTTTAGTTATACCGATATGGTGAATAGTAAATGTCAACGTTCTTGTAATTCATTATATTGATTTGTTAGAAAGCTGCATTCTTTTTTCCTGGTGCGTTTTCAGGATTGAAAGCGTTCTACGGCAAGAAAGCAAAGCTGAAGAATGAAATATCGAAAAGACAACATGAAAACTATATCCAGTCTGAAGAAAGACAACAGGTTGGTGGTTTTCTCCATGTTCACTCTGTTCTGTGTTCACCACTCAGCCATAACATTTTAACACTGTTTGGGTCCTCCTTTAACAGCCAGAGCCTCGTGGGGTTACCTGGGGACCTTCGGTTAATGATTCTTGTGAATGCTCTTTAACAGTTTGTGGAGGATAAATAATCTACCTGAATGCAACAATTTAAGTTTTCCAAAAAGAATAGAACTCTAAAACTTAACTTTGAAACTTTGACATTTTCATAGCATTTTTCTCAGGTTCACATGCTATTGTTTTTGCATCACAAGCATACCTACCATTGCTAAAAAAAACAAAAAGCAAGCAACTATAATTTGTGTCACATTGTTAAAATAATCATAAGAATATGCAAAGCTTTTTATTTATGTAATTTATTCCAGGCTTGGCAGTTAAACTCCAGGGAATTAGTTTTGAATATAATTACCACGGTACATATGAAGATGTGTGGGAAAAATGTAGGCAGTAGTCAAATTTACCAGAGGGCAAATGAATCATCATCAAAAACAACATGAGCTCAACAAGCTGTCCTTGACTAACACTTAAATCATGTTGTTTTGTGTGAAATGTGCTACGTGGTGTCTCCGGGAATATCTTCTGGCTCTGACAAATTGAACCCTGCCATACATTTTAAAGCAGTTTGGTGCCTGAATGTTGCATACTAGCAGATTATTTACCAGAATGGTTGCTTCAGTGAGCTCATAGCAGCATTTGAGAGAGAATGTAATTTAATAAAAAGGGTTTTGTTGTGCTTTCAGGAACCCTCCAGTTCAGCCCCTTTACTGGCACAAACACAGAAACTCACCCATCATGCTTTACTGAAGACTGTCCCCTATAACAGCTGCCACAGAAAAACCAGGTGTGTCTGTGTGATGTGCAGTCCCCTTTTATTTTATTCACACAATGAATAGCTCAATTTAACCTATAGCTTCTGTCATTCTTTCCAAGTACAAAACCTGAAAGAAGACCTATGAGTACTGGCTCAGGTGCCTCTGGAAACCTACACAGCAAATCTCCATCTGCATCCTGTAAAACTGAAGTTTCAGAAATATCAGCAAGCAACAACGATGACTCTAACGCAGGTAAAGTCTCACTGGAAATTAATGTGCTAATGTTGTTTCATTTCTGAAGTTATTAAATTTTTTTGATGATGAATTGTCATCAACATTAGTCAAAACAGAAGACCTGGCTGCATTAACACAAGCTGCAGAACCTCTAACAGCACAGAGGAGAAGGGAAATGGAGCACTATCTCAAACTGAAAAGGTGAAAAATATTTTTATTATTTCCTCTTATTGTTGGAACCAAAGCAAAGCGATTACATTATGTGTTGTTTTTTTTCTTTTCTGAGTGATGGGTGGGTGCAAGATCGTAAAGGCCAGTGGGTCAAAGACGAGAATGTGGAGTTTGACTCAGATGAGGAAGAACCTGCACCGCTTGTTCCCTTATCTACAAGCTAGTGTCACAACAAAGAGCTGTGAGACGCCTCGTATTGTACCACAGTGGTACGCTTGAGCAACAATTCTGTTTTGAAGAACCAGAACTCGCGTCAGTGGAGGACATTGTGAAACTAACTAAACAATTTTCTGGTCTTCCATCAGAGCGTGTTTCTTTTTTTTCTGATTCTTTAAAATCTTTTTTTCACATCCACTGCAGTGGGCTGTTAAAGCAACTATGTTGTCTTTGTTTTCCTTTTGAACCTTTATGACTGCAGTGTCTTGCTTGATAAGGTGTTGCAACTCACCAGCACTGCCTTCATGTCAACAAACATGTTTTGTGGGCTGAACCCTGCTGGTATGAAATAAAGTCACAAGAAACAGGAAAAAAACACCTTGTGCAAATGTTTGCACAAGGTAAATTCCAAATAACTTTAACGTTTCTGTTATGTTTCTTTAATACATATTACTCTCATCTACTTTTACTTTGGGTGTTTACAGCAATATATCAGGTATACATTCTAGGCTTCTTCCTAACAGGTATCAGGTCACATTAACTTTACAAGTCCACCCATGCATTAAGGATGTAATTTCTGTTTAGCAATAACAGCCATTCTGTCACTGAACCTCCAAGCATTCTCATGGTTTAAAAACTACAGAACATGCAGCATTTTTCTGCTTCTGTTAAACTCTGTGGGTTTCCAAATACACAAAAGTTATTTCCACTTCACTTGCTTTAAGTTATTGAATAGTAATACTACTACTTCTACTAGAATGGCATTCAACAAGCACATGCATAAAGTCAAATGATTGTGAATTAGCTTAAAAAATGTCAACTTGCTGGATCCATACAGGAATCAACAATGGATAACTTGTTAAGAGTTCAGGAGCAAAATGATCAGATTTAATTGCTTAAATAACTTTAAATCTACTTAGTTGTCATATTGTAAGTGTAATCTTTGTGCAAATACTCAGAAATGTATACAAAACCATTCTTGTATTTCACCCAGCCGTTATCATGTCTGTTATCAACGTTTGAGATCCAAGCAGTAGACATTTCCTCTTTCACACTTTAGATGATTTTCTAAAAGTTAATTCTCTAATACCTAATTATATTGTTTGCATGACTATTAGGGCTAAATTTGATTGGCTTGATGCATTTACATTTTTTTTTTCCATTGGGGTGAATATGTCTTAGTTTGATTCGTTTTCTTCCCCAGTGATCGTTTTTATTAACACAAAAAATGAACATTAAGATCAGTAAAACTTTTACTTTAATAATTTCCAGAAATACTTTTATAGTTTTCCATGAGGATCATGCTACTCAACAATATTGTGTCAAAATCATAGCAAGCCAGATGTGGAGCCTAGTCTCAATAGTACAAAGAAAAAAAGAGAGTGTTTTAAGGAAATAAAAAAAAATAATTTGGCATGAGGATCATAGAAGTTGAAATCCTCATAGGTTAGCAGCTGCTTCTGTTTGTAGATGTCTGGGTTCACAAAAGTGCAGCTCTCTTAAAGTTGGTTCTTATATTTGGAACAAGGTAACTCAAGCTTAGCGGGCTAATTTCTGTTTTGCATCAGGGTCAAGAAAGGGAGGGCACAGGGTGTAAAAATAGCTCTGGTGTTTGAGAAAAGTCATTGGATCAGGAAAGAATTAAAATAATTAATTTGATGTGATTCATTTGTTCTTAAAATTCAGTAATATTTTGAAGAAGTTATATTATTTTGGCTGAAATATACAGAGAATGTGATCCTAAGAAACGTTTTGTGACTTATATAAATAGATCGGCCATTAGTTGACCATAATTTCCATATGTACAACTGTATGTAGAAGAAACAAAATTAAACTTGCCAGAGATGTAGAAAAAAATAGTCCAATAGATATTTTTATTGAAAATATTTACAGGTTCCCTCCCCACAAAAGATTTAGCACCACAAAAGTGAAAAAGTTTCCATGAATCAAATAATTTTCTGTGATGATGATGTTGGTGATGAACAAATTAAATCACAAAAAAGACACAGCACATTTGATCACATCATTTTATAATGAATTCAGCAGTAAATGAAATGAAATGGTTAAGCATGGAGGTTGGACATGGTTCAGATTAATTTGGGATGATTTGTTCGTCTCTTTCACACCCCTGACATAGAAAGCTGTCGCATCGCTGACATCAGAGGTCTTTTCAGGCTCTGAAGGGCTTAAGTGTTTCTCCTGTTTGCTTCATCTCAGTCTCTGTTGGCGAACTGTAAAGCAAAGAGATCTTACAGTCACATTTTCACTCTGTTGTGGTTGCTCCAAAAACAGTGATTTTCTTTTCTAAAAGGCAAATGCAGTTCTGATAAAAAACTCTTATCAAAATCATTATTTCTATCATAGATTTTGTCTTATATTGAAATAAAATGAATATACAACACGCAATATGGGAAGTATGATTGCTAGAGAGTTTTTGTTACTTCTTTTTTTTTTTAGATTTGCATAGCGAAAAGGACATATAAAAGCTGAAATATGTACAAACATTTGTAAATGTCCCTTTACAAGTTCCATAACAAACAAAAACTTCTGGATTTACTCTAGCTGATTATTTGATCACTCCTATCAACAGAATTGCTACATTTTAAGTAATTTGATTTTCTGGTATAGACTCAGCATTTACTTCTTTTAGGTTTAAGGTCAGGGACAGAAGCCTAAAAGTCAGACTGCTTTATTCATTGCACAATCATTTTTGATGTGTTTGGAATTGTAATGCTAGTTGATTTTGCCACAGCTTTATTTGTCCGGTATGTCAGATGAGAGAAAATTAATTAAAACATTCAGGAAACACCAAACCTCAAGGTACTGTAAACTGCAAATGACAGAAATACCAGTTTCAGGTTCAAATTAGATGTTTGGAGGAGCTTTTCAATCCTGAAGACTTAGCTTTTGAACAAGATGGTGCTTTAATCTGTTTCAATACCAGAGCTATTGGCTCATTGCACAAGGTGAAATGAATAAGAAATGACTTCCAACTTCAGTTCAATTAGCAGCTAGATGGCTAATGTTCTGACAGGACAAACGGATCATAAATGCTTTTGGGATAGATTAAGGGCATAAACTTTAATCCAATAAAAATGTATTAATTGAAATTGTTTGTTATATGATTGTCTCAAATAATGGTTCAAATACATTGTTAAAAGCCAAAAATTCTTTTTCCAGACATGCAAGCTCAGAATGTGTATGTAAGCCACTTTCAAGTGTTCCTGTTTGCCTGTGTTGATCTATTTTTGATTACCAAAGCAAAACCTTAATTAACAATTCATGTTGTTCTAAGCAGACTGGGCAGTACTCACTCATGTCATTGTTTCTTGTAATGGCCATGGCGGCTCTGGCGCGGGGACCCTGCTGGTTGAAATGATAGCCGAACTTAAGAATGCTGGAGTTGTTTTCCAACATGGAGGCAATCTCCATCTCGACTGTGTCTCCCAGCTTCTGCCTCTGCATAAAAGAACAAGAATGGATTCATCTCTTGTTCTTTTGCTGTTTTTTACTGATATTGATTAACCTAACTAAATGCATTGCTTGAAAAAATGGTCACATCTGTTTCCTACCTGGTTGTCAATCTTGAGCTCCACCAGTGTGGCGTTGTTAGCCATGGCTTTAATGATGGCCATCATGCCATCGGAAGTAATAAAATTGGACTCAATGTTAAGACTCTGCAAGCTGGTGTTCTCCTGTAGCATCTCAGCACATGCCTGGAAACAACACACATAATATGATCACATGCTCTACGTTTGCATTATCTCTTTTGTTTGACAGATAAAAACCTTACAACAAACACTTAAAGGATGCTGATTTTTGAATAGTTTAGGGTAATATTTCTATTTTATTTATTTACACAAAACTGCCTAAATACATATCTTAGTAAGCAATATATCTAATTTGTAAAAAATAAATGAAGTCATAACACAAAATCTTAAACTTTTTTTTTTTTTTTGCTGTTACTGTTAATGAAAACACCAAAGTACTCACATAAGCCACAGGGTCATTGCTACGAGTTGCAGCAATGCTTAAAACCTCTACATGGGAGTTCTCCTTCATTGCGTCAAAGACCTCCTTTAGTGTTGGGATGGGAATGTCCTACAGGTCAAAAGGTTAAATCATATGTCTTTATTTGAGCCAGCTTCAAATGACCTAAACTATTTAATAGACTGTGTGTTGTGGCACATGGTGATATGACAAATGTTTGGCAAAAAACAGCTTGAAAAAGTAGTTTTTTTGGATGAACCAAAAAATGAATTAAGTAGCAGACTTTTGCTATTCTTGCTGTAAAGTAGCCCTGAAACTACCTTGATGTTGTTCAGGTTGACCTCAGTCAGAGAGCTGTCATTGTTGAGGATTCTCTCGAGGGTCTCCTCCACATTGGTGGGGTTTGGAGGTTCTTCAGGGAAGCTCTTGAATGGATCTGGTTTCACAACACCTGGATGCAACAGGAAGACACAAGTGAGGCTAAAGAGATGCAGAGTGAAATGAATCTTGATTATACAGCACTATCCAACTAATCTGCCTTTCTAGAATGAGTATCACTCACTGTTGATGCCCTCTGTGTTAGCGATTGTGCCTGTGGTGCCCAGAGCATCGTAGTACTGCTTGTTGCTCATCAGTGTGTACATTCCAAGGATGGCTGCAAGGAGAGGAAAACTATCACTACACAGTGTGGCATGGTCACTGCTGAGATATAAATATGTTTATATTTAAATCAAAGTACATGCCACAGCCTGCTTTACAGTCCATTTTCTTTTTTAAATCTGTCCTGCTACTGTGTCCGAAGATAAGTTTTTACACACTGGCTTGTTGGTAAACCAGATTTTTATTTTCTTATGTTCTACTTTTGGATTTAAAACCTAAAGACTTCTGGATTCTGTGCGTGTCATAATAAAATGTAAGCTTCTTTGCATGTTTTTCGAAAGCAAAAATACAGTTTTATTTCTACTGAGCTTAGAAGGAACCTGGATGTTCTATCAGAGCTTTGCAAGGATGGATGGATGGAAATTCACATTTGACAAGATTTGTTAAATCATTTGTTAAGAGATAAATGACAGCAAAAAAATAAAATGTAAGCCACATTCATACACAAAAGACATAATTGAAAAAAAAGAAATAAAAACAATCTGACTTTGATGTTTAAAATGAATATTTCAAAGAGAATGTTATTATAGTTAGCGTATACTTCATAGCAAGAAATACAGAATATAGACATTTATTTTGTAAATTTGGCCTTATTTTACACTATTTTACTCTTAGTTTTCTATTAATATATTTTTCATTTAAATATAAATGAACAAAAATTTCATTTATTTTTGCCTATATTTAGGCAAAAATAAATATTTTTATTTGAATATGCATGCATATTTTTACATTTACCTTGCTGCTGGTAGTTAAAGTTCTCCACTGTGGGACAATAAAGATATTTCTAATCTAAAGATATAAAACAGTTCTCAGAAACATGGTTCTAAAACTAATCTTTAAGTATTTTTCAGTTTAAACTATATTTTTTTGAGTTTAAAAAGAAATATGAAAAAAAAAAATAATTCTCATTTTTTCACGTTTGGCTTTGGAATCAAAGGCTCAATTTTCCCAGTGAGTTTGTGTTTGTGAAATAAACACAAACTTCTTTAAGAAGTTTGACCTACTTTTGTAGTTGGTAACAATAATTTCTGAAGCTATTAAATCCTCTAAACATCCAAACAACTGTAATCATTAGGTGAGAAGTGCCATATTTTTGCTGATATGCAGTTTAAAAACATGCAAGATGTAGTACCACAATTTCAATAATGAGTTGGTGTTTATATTTGACATTTATATTAATTGTGAATAAGCACCATATAAATAAGCTGAAATCAATTGAATCAGGTACTTGGCAACAATTTGCAAGTTTGCAGTGAATATAATAACATATACAACAAATCCATCTAGTATAGGAAAAAAAAAAGAAGTATTTTTCAAAATAAAACGTTTTATGGACCAGTACTTAAGGATTCAAAACAGTATTTTTCTTCATTTACTTAAAGGTGAAGTGAAAGTAAACGTATTTTAGCCGAATTTAGCTGTTTTTCTGCTGCTGTTACTGTTTGTCACCAGCAGGAGGCAGACTGTTTTTTTTTTTTTTTTTTTTTTTGCTTGGTCTTGTAAACTGCCAGCACCCATCTGATGTAGAAGCCAACTGCTGTGACAGCACCCACCTCCCCACCCACCAGTCTCCTGACCCAGAGAGGGGAACCATGGGGAGGGCCTTGAGAGAAAAGAGAAGCCAGGGGGGACAGCTGCTAGTTAAGGGGACAGGGATTTCTGGGAGTGAGATAGAGGTGTTTCTGGCCATTAACACCTGGACGTCATCCGGTTTGGCCCTGACAAATTTGGGCTTTGTGGCTCAAAGTAGACTATTGAACTAAAATATTTAAACTCAGATTAAATGTGTTTGTCAAAATCAGGACAAAATTTTAAATCTTTTCTGTTTGACCTGCCTGGTGATATCTGAGCTCAGATTGGATATTTTATGCATTTTTTTAATATGTTAGCCCACACAAAGCCTCACAGGGGGTAACTGAGATTTAATCCTGATCTGGATGCTGTCCAGGGTCAAACACGCGGCTGCTGGACAAACACACCCCCTCGTTCTGCTTTTCCAGATGCCTGCTTGTCTGACCGGACTGTCAGGAGAGTGTGACTGCTTGTTCGGCCTGCTTTGTCACTCTCAATAAAGTTGACTCTCTTAATGATTCAGTGTCATCCACCACAGACAGACCCAACTTCTCCAATTAGCAGCCATTACTTTGAAGCAGCGAAGCACGGCACATTCTGGATCCTAAACTGAAGTTTAAGGATTCCGACCTTCAGGAAACATGGAAAACTGTGGCTTTATCACCCAACACAGAGCCTTCACACATGTCTGCTTGGGGCAGATACAGTATCTTTGCTCTCACCATCCCTACATCCTCTCCACCCTTTCTTCAGTGGCCTGCAGCCAGGCTTATTTATTTTAGTGTTTGCTGAGCTCGGGGAATTGGAGCTTGCTGCGTTTCTGGCAGCGTCTGTTAACTTGGGACAACTTTGCCATCTTAGTGTTGAGGGAAACAATTTGAAGCCAATGGCAGAGACAACAGCCCTGCAGGATTGAACTATGTGGGTCACAGCGGCCGTTGTGAAAACAACGAGATCACACTATGCATTGTGGGCCATTATTATGGGTTAGATGGCAGCTGTTGGTGGGAAACTGAATGGGGAAAGACAAAATATGGCAGAGCAAAATAAACCTTTTTTTTAGATTTCTTGCTGCAAAACAGCATCTTAAATGATATCCTATAAAACCATTTCTGATCTTAGGCACAGACAGTTCTCAGTTAAAGGAACATATTTAGTTAATCTTAAGTGTTTAATCAGCACTGTGAAGGTTTTCTAACCTGCAATGTCGCACATCTCTGCATCTGTGGCGTTTTTCAAAGCTTCTTCCAGCTCTGGCTCCAGGATCACCTGCTCATGCAAGGGAATCTCCTTTGGCTTCTTAGGCACAAATGTCTTTCCTGGAGTACAGACAAAAAGAAAATCAAACAGCATAACTGCAATATTCAAAGCAATCTAATATTTATGCGTATTATATTAAATGATGTTCTGCAGATTTCTTTCTCTGTTTTGACAGATGATAGTTCTGATTAAAGTGTTTAAGAGCTATGAAGTACTACTTTCTCATTTTTCTTATGTGAATAAATCTACACAACAGCACCTGGCAATACAAAAGTACTTGTTGCATATAGTTCCTATTTAATAAATCTAATAAACTTCCTCTGAAGCACACTCTCTTGCAGATCTTTTAGGTCTCAAGATGCTGGACTGCAGCTGCTTAATGAATGTGGCCTCAAAAGTCAGTCAGCTGCAAAATCCCACACAGATCTGAAACCAAGAGCACTGAACTTTGGAGCAGCGGTGCATCACAGACCGCAACACAGGAAAAAGCCTTTTGAAATGCACAAAATAGAGCTGAGGAACTCCTTTAGTAGTGTTTTGTTTTCCAAAATGCAGATCTAAATGACACAAATCGCATTTTAATTTCAAAGAGTTCAGAGAAACCACTTTCTCTGACCTTTCTTTTTCCCGGTGAAGGGCACCAGGTCTTCCCTGTCAGGGTGCTCCAGAGCCTGCTTCTCCAGGTGCTGCAGCAGGGCTTCACGGTCAAACGGCCCTGTCGGGCCCTTCTTGGTCTGGTCTCGTTGCCGCATGCCAGCTGGGAGCATGGCATTCTGGGAGAACACAAGATCAAAACAATGTCCAAATGAAACATCTCAAAGATACAGGAATATGTTCTTTGAAGCCCCCAGAGGTTTGCTAAAGAACATTAGTGAATAATCAGAATCATGAACACTAAATAACACAGCAGGCAGAAGGAACATAATGGAGAATTTTTATGCCGTTTGCTAAAAGTTATGTAGGTGCTGCAGCAGACAGGTTGACAATTTGGATCTCATGAGATTCCTAGGTGCAAAGAGCTTTATGGATGTAAACACTGTTCATAACCCTGAAAACACCATCCCAATCATAAAAAAAATAGTGACAGCAGGGATATTTTTATTTCAGGTACCTTTTTTGTCTATCACATAAAAACCCAGAGCACACATTAACATTTGTTAAAATGTGAAATGGTTCAAACGGAATGAACACACTAGCAAGGTGCTCCAAAAGTGAAACAATGCCTTGATGCTAGACATTATTTCAATCTTTGTGATGGTGCAAAGAAAGATTTTAATACAGACTGCTACAGGAGACATTTCCTGTCCACATCTTTCACCATTTACAATACCTCTTTAATTAAATGAGCTTCAACAACATTTAATTTTTTAATTTGAATTTGAATTGAGCTTGCCATAGTATTTTTTGCATACAATTCTGATAAAATGCATTTAGCACAGATTATGCAGAGAATATTAAATCGGGTTTGTAGATTTGGTTGCATGTTGGAGTCATCAGAAGGAAAAATTAAATGATAACGTCAAAATTCAGTAGAACTATGAATCTACCGATGACCCGAAAAACCCACATCAGGTTTGAATAAGACCATTAATCCCCTGGGGCCCAGGTGTCAGAGATCAAAACTGAGCGCTTGGCAGGTTTTACTGTCACTCCATACCTCAGGGTCCATCTCCTGCAGTTCACACTCCAGCTGCTCCAGCTCTTCAGCACTGAGGCCTTTGAGGATGGCATCCTCATCGATGTTCCTTGGGTCTGACATGGCTCACATACACTCACAGTCACGCATACACACCGCTGCACACCCCTGGATTTGAGGATAGAAAGGAAAACAATTCAATAAATTTTCTTGAACTTTTAAGCAAATGCTTACAAATGTTAAATAAAGAAAAAATAAATGCATCTCCAATCGTCAAACCAAGCAGTTGAGAGAAGCTTCACCTTAAAACATCTAAACGGTGATTAACCACAGACTGATGTCCTGCGTAAGTGAAACATATGAGACACACAGAGCAAGGTCCTTGTAACATTAAACCCTTCGCTCACCACATAGCAACTAAGAATAGCAGAATGTAGAGAGGACTGAAAAGAGCAATCCCTTATTTATCATTGACAAACACACACTCATACAGAAGCAGGCCCACCCAAAACATATCTGCTAACACTAACGCCGGACGACTGTCGCACCAACAAGGAGCAAAGGATTCATCCTACATAAGAATTTTAACCAAGACAAACATATCATGAGACATCAGAGTTTGAGCAGCCAATGGTTTTATTTTTGGTCCAGAGATTTTCCCAACTATGACAAAGGAGTGAAATACTCTCGCTCCACGTTACAGAATAAGGTTTATTAAAAAGAGAGAATAATTTGCATAAAATATCATTAAAAGGAGTTCTAATACCAAATAAATGTAATTTCAGAATGTTTCAATGATCTACCTCTCATGCTTTCTCTATGGTTTTGTTCTGGTTCATGTCATGAGACATGGATCAAGTGAATTGAATTGGATTTTCTCTGTCAGATGAAAAAGGTAAAGTGAGGAACTTCACCATCCATGGGAAATTCAAGATAAAGCTGCTGCTCCTTTGTGTTGACGCCTCCTAGATGTCTCTTTTCCAAAGTTTTCTGAATACTGTACATCATACCTTGAAGAAACACCAGTGCCGACCCTAAACTCACTGGAAGGAGCATGTACTGTATCTTTGGCAATTGGGATCCCTGTGTTTCCCTCCATTGCCTGTTACAGTGAGAATTAATAACTAAACAAATAAAACTAAATCAATTTGAATGTAGAATTTTCATACTCTAGAAGAAGTATTTGTTTGTGTAGTATCACTAGATCAAGTTCAAGGACAGATTACAGCAAAAGATCAGACATACCAAACAATGGATACCAAGGAAAATGAAATGTTCTGCTCATGTCTCAGGGCTCGGTCATCCTGAAACATTGTTATAGCATTACTCTCTCTCTTTCTCAAAGTCACAGACTTTATTAGAGGACACATTGAGTTGTACTTTAAGCACATCAGGTTTATCTCTTTTATTGAAATAATGTCTTTAAGTCGTCAGCCAAGCCAAACATAATAAGCTACCGTCCAAAAACAATCTTTTTTGGATTATCAGTTTATGAAGTTATAAACTGATAATAACAGTTTTTTAAAGAATAATGTGCAATGTTAAATTCACAATGTCATGAATTCCTTTATCTAAAACCAATCAGTGATGTTTTCCTGGACGCTAGTTTCAGGCCTCCCTATGGCATGACTTTTTATTTTTGTGGGGAAGAAATATTTTCCTGCATTCTTTGGGAGCTTGGTGGTCCCTAATTACATGTCAATCATAAAATCGGACTCTGACACCTCCTGGAACCAGATTTGGGTTTGTTGCCTCAGGGTAACATTGGTCTAGAACACCAAGATTGTCTACACTGATTATGAGAAATGAAATACAAATCAAACAAAAACTATATTCATAAAAGAACTATTTTTTGGACAAAAATATGTCAAAAATCATGCCCCCCAAAAAATAAAATAAAGGAGCAATGTGAGGTACAGCTATGTGGTTTGTTGCCTGAGGGCAACGCCATGCCATAGAGGGTTAACAAGCAAGCATCCAGCAACAGACATAAACATGATGGAATCAGACCACCTGATTAAACCTGGTAGTTTGTTCCTGTGCGGCTCGCAGTCTCTGCTGGCTTCGCATCACCGCTGAGTGGCTCTAATGCGTAAAGCCAAGGACACAAACTCTGGATCACACCTCAGGTCGAAGAAGATAGAGGAGATTTAAAGGATAAGAAGGAGAGGAGGAGATGCAGCTCAGGAGGCAATGTGGAGAACAACTCAATTGGGATTTACTTTCACCATGAACAAGTGGTTTTGATTTGTTTTTAAAATGCACAAACCAGCAAAGTCCCTTTTTGTTATGACTGTATCTGACCCTAATGGTCTCCAACATTTTCATCATGATAGAAACAGAATCGTGTATTTCTGAAAAAAATGTTTCAGCTTTGAAACAGCAAATCATGAACTAAAACAGGAATCTGCATTTATAACAGTTTATGTCTTTCCCCAAATGTTGACCTCTGAACTTTATGCGATGGAACACAGAGAAACCAGAGAACAAACTTTTAATAATACCAATTTACTCCTATTCTCAGAGGAAACACAGTCATGAAATGAAATATGAAAATATGACTGCTGAGTTAATGCCCGAATACATCGCAGTCTTCTTTTTATGAATCACCAGTTCATGTACGGAGAAACTTAATACATATCACTGCCAATAAAGAAAAAGTGATATGTATTTTAATGAACTGGTTTTATGGTTTTATGTAAATTGATAAGAAAACAAAAAATAGGACCTTGATTGCCCCCACAGCTCCTTTGAAAACTTAGTTGCAAACTTTGTAACTTCGGTTTTTGGTTTTATTTTTTATTGTATTTAATTAATTCAGACATGGACAGAAGTTGAATTTATAACCTGTAAATCTGGCTTAATCGTCTATCTGCACTCAAAGTTTTATCATACTAGCAGGGATTAGACTGAATAAACCAGTATAAACTTTTTAAAAAATGTCTTTAACTAAAGAATTTAATAGAAAGTGACATTAAATATTGCCCCTCGTTTTATTGCATCAGTCCACCTCAGTGGAAACAATTGATGCAATGATAAAGGTTCATCTGTCCCCAGCAGTCCCTGTAGAGTTTCTAGATGCAACCAAACAATCTGTGATCCAAGCTGCCTGATGGTTGTCACCTGTTCTGTCAGTTGGCTGATGACTGTTCATTTTCCAGTCAAAAGTCAAACTCATGTGTGAAGGAAAAATTTAGTAGACAAGTTTAAATAAATTTGAATGTACACTTTATGATGTTTTTATTAAAGGTTTGCACTCAGTTGCAGCTCAACAGGATATATGCTTTTCTGACCCTCCTCAAATAAGTGAAGACCAGGGTGTTCAGCAGTTAGAAATGTGAAGACATG
The DNA here is from genome assembly GCF_002775205.1 of Xiphophorus maculatus. NCBI lineage: Eukaryota > Metazoa > Chordata > Actinopteri > Cyprinodontiformes > Poeciliidae > Xiphophorus > Xiphophorus maculatus. The sequence goes on from NC_036445.1 coordinate 9,602,800, forward strand.
GCTAAGGTGATAAGCGTAGATTGTAGAAATTCAGTTTCTAGTATCTGTTTAGCCATCAGCAGAGAGGCCTTTTTGGAGAAACGCCTTACATTGAGCTGTGAATGTGTATGCAACTCTGCTCCACTGAAACTTACAGATAAGTAACGTATAGATTTTTACCTGACACTTGTGTCAGGGGGTGTGACTAAGTAATGTGTGATGTATCCTATGTAAATGAGGGGACGTTCAGCCCCAAGTCAGAACTCATCCGATTCTCACTGAGATGTGAGCTTTGTATGTTTTCTCCATTTGCAAATGTTAATTAAAGCTGTGTTTGTTCTCTTTTAAAGCTGAAGTTTGGTCTCGAATTTTGTGCAACTTAACAATTGGCGTCACGAACAGGATACTTCGCTGAGCCGTCCACCTGGTGAACCCCAGGAAAGAAAGGCTGATCACCTGACCTCCACCTCCGCTTAAAAGTGTTGTCTGAGAGTGAGAGGAACTCTCCGGGCTCCACCAGGTTGGATCGTCCACGACAGGACAAAGATAACTCGAGACCAAGGGAGAACAAAACCACTGCTTAAGGTAAAAATATTGTTTCTAATTCCTGGGCGTAGGATTAGAAAAAGAGTTGTTTCTAGGCTTAGAACAACCAGAAGACTGTACCTGGGCGTAGGACAGTCAGAGTTAAAGAAAACTGTACCTGGGCGTAGGACAGTTATAGTGAAAGTTAAAGAAAACTGTACCTGGGCGTAGGACAGTTATAGTAAAAGTAAAAGAAAACTGTACCTGGGCGTAGGACAGTTATAGTAAAAGTAAAAGAAAACTGTACCTGGGCGTAGGACAGTTATAGTAAAAGTAAATGAAAGCTGTACCTGGGCGTAGGACAGTTATAGTGAAAGTTAAAGAAAGCTGTACCTGGGCGTAGGACAGTTAGAGTAAAAGTTAGAATAAAAAAAATATATATATATATATATATATAAAAAAAAAAAAAAAAAAAAAAAAAAAAAAAAAAAAAAGAGCTTGTACAAGGTTAAAATAAAATAGGAAAATGGGTTCATTTTTTAGCAAAGGACACTCTGAGGAAGATTACATACCCCATGGACCTGAAGTTGACTTTATGACCAGAACTCATGGCATGGCCTGCTGTAAACACCTAGTCATTTGGCACCACAAATTTGGATTCCCTAGAAATGGCTCTCTTGATCCAGAAGCTATTGAAAGTTTGGAAAAACAGCTCCTGGGGCAAAAGGCAATAACCACAGTGGCCTCCATGGGAGAGGCCCACGTGGGGGATTCATTCCCCACGGCCGAGGATTCCAACCTCGGGGTGGTTACCAAGGGGGCAGGGGAGGCTACTCAACCTGACTAGCTTCTGACTGTTTTGTGGTGCTTTTGGATCAACCCCAGGTTCAGCAAATCGCAAGTACCACACCACACACATCCCTGAACACAACTTATTTGGCTTATTCAGGTGATGCTTATAAGAACTTACCAATGCTGTGTGTCAAAGTTAGTGGTCAGGATGTAAATTTCTTAGTGGATTCTGGTGCTACTCAGTCTCTAATAAGAAAATACACCCTCCCAGATGCACCCCTGTCTGGAAAACAAGTTCATTCCACAGGAGCATCTGGTCAAACTACATCAGAGCCAGTAACAAAACCATTACCTGTTGTAAATCCATTCACAAAAGATCAAATTCAGCATCAATTTCTGCTGTCATCATGCTGTCCAATAAATTTATTGGCCAGAGATCTAATTCTAAAAATGTCATTGGCACTTAAGTGCACCCCAGAAGGTGTTACTGTGGTTCAACAAACTGAAACCACTACATTTTTCAAAACACCAAAATTGCTCTATATTTTTGAATGGCTCATTGTGGATTCACAAGCTGAGGAAATTCTGCGTTTGGCCAGACACAGAGTTCCCCCAACTGCTGATGTAATCACTCAACAGCGACTGCATTGCACAGCCTTGGCAACCACAGATCCCACTGATGAACTAGGTGATAGGTTTCTCTGCTCCCCTTCGACATCGCTGCATGTCACACACATGTATTGGTCTCATTTGACATCGTTCTTACTGGTTTGTCTCAACTCGGAACAACAGCAATTTTTTACAGTTCCTGAGTCATTTCCACATGTTTCTCTCACAAAAAGCCTTGAGGACAAGTGGAAATCACTGGGACCTCTGGCTAAACAAGCACAATTAGCCACAGACTGGATTTACCATTCTCCTGGCATCCTTTTCTCTCCATCATTATCAATGTACAGAGAAACTATGCCCAGAGATTTGGCTGCGAAGCCCTCTAAAGAGGTGATTGATGATAATGCATGACAATTTTTCTCAAAAATGGAAGAAAATGATCCTGATTTGGACACACTGCCTGAACGTTTATGGGCAGCTCATAAATATGATGTTGGATTAATTAAAGGTCAAGAACCAATTCACATCACTGCAAAATCTGACATTAGACCACATGAGCACCAATATCCATTGAAACCTGAAGCTGTTGCAGGAATAACACCCGTTTTTCAGTCATTGCTGGAAACAGGAGTGATTGTTCCTTGTGATGATTCACCAGTAAGAACACCTATTTTCCCTGTAAAGAAAATCAGAGACAAGGGACAGCCGAATGAATGGAGATTTGTTCAAGATTTGAGAAAAGTTAATGAAGCTGTCATTCCCCGTGCACCGATTGTCCCAAACCCCTACACTATTTTGTCCCAAATCCCATCTGGAAGTCAGTTTTTCACTGTTGTAGATCTAGCAAATGCATTTTTCAGTGTTCCAATTCACCCTGACAGTCAGTTCTGGTTTGCTTTTCAGTTTAAAGGGAAAACATACACATTTACCAGATTGTGCCAAGGTTATTGTGAATCCCCCACAATTTTCCATCAGGCCTTAAATCAGAGTTTGAGTGCTCTGACTCTGCACCCAGACTGTGCATTGCTTCAGTACGTGGATGACCTGCTGTTGGCAGCACCCACTGCTGAACTATGCCGCTCTGAGAGCATGAAGCTGTTGTGTTTTCTGTCTGAAAATGGTCATAAGGTTAACAAATCAAAAGTGCAATTTGTGCAGCCATGTGTGACATTTCTGGGTCATGTGATTTCTCATAAGGGCAGGGCAATTTCAGAAAAACGTGTCCAAGCCATTGTTTCTCTGCCTCTACCTCAGACCAAAAAACAGCTGATGTCCTTTTTAGGATTGTGTGGTTACTGCAGACATTTCATTCCTAGTTATGCTGAATTAGAAAAACCTTTAAGGGAAATTTGTCATGAAAAAGGATTGTTGATGACGTCACAGGTATCATGGACACAAAAGGCCTCTGATTCTTTTAAAGCGCTAAAAATTCAACTACAAAAAGCACCAACTCTGGGTATTCCCGATCCATCTCGTCCGTTTATACAGACAGTGGATGAGCGTGGTGGCTGCATGACTTCTGTTTTGCTCCAAAAACATGGTGACAGATTGAAACCAGTCGCCTATTTTTCCTCAAAATTAGATCCAGAGACATTGTGGGATATTCTGATTTGACTGTTCTCGTTCCCCACTCTGTCACACTCATTTTAAATGAGCAAAGAACTGCACACCTTTCCACCGCTAGGTGGTTAAGGTATCATTCAGTTCTATTGAATATGCCAAATATAACCATTAAACGTTGCAACATTTTAAACCCTGCTACTCTTCTCCCAACACCTGAGGAAGGCCAACCTCATAACTGTGTTGCTGAATTGGATATCCTTTGTACTCCCCGCCCAGATCTGAAGCAGGAACCGCTTTCAGACCCTGACATGACATTGTTTGTGGATGGCAGCTCATCACGTGACCCCACCACAGGAGCTATATTGAGTGGTTACTCTGTAGTTTCCTCTGAGGGCGTGCTTGAAGCTGAGCCACTCCCCCCATGCTCTGCACAAGCATGTGAACTCGTTGCATTAACCAGAGCATGCATTTTGTCCACTGATATGATTGTGAATATTTACACTGATTCTCGTTATGCTTTTGGAATTGTGCATGATTATGCGGCTTTGTGGAAACATCGCTCCTTTCTCCGTTCTGATGGAACTCCCATTCTGCACCGTCACCTGGTGTCAGACCTTTTGGATGCTGTTCAGCTGCCCTCAGCTATTGCTGTGATCAAATGTGCTGCACACACACGTGCAAATGACCCTGTTTCTGTGGGAAATGCCGCTGCAGATGAAGCTGCAAAACTTGCTGCACTTAAACCATTACCTCTGCAGCTGCTCTCCCATCCCCCACAACCAGATTTGGCACTGACTGACCTCCAAAAATTTGCTACATCTGCTGAAAAATTTGTTTGGAAAAACCAGGGCTCATATCTACAGAAGGATGTGTGGATTGGCCCAAATGGAAATCCATGTCTCCCACAACATTTTTTCCATCCATTTTGTGTAGTGACACATGGGATTGATCATGCGTCACAAGGGGGAATGTTGAGAGAAATGGACCAAAATTGGTTTACAGTAAATTTTTCGAAATTTGCTCAAACCTTTTGTGAAAACTGCCTAATCTGTGCGCAAAATAATGTTTCCAGAGGTCTGCAAATGAAACACAGAGGAGCACATCCTCCCACAACAGCACCTTTTCAACATCTAATGATAGATTTCATAGAACTAACACCGGCCGAGGGAAAGAAATATTGTTTGGTGATGGTTGATATGTTTTCAAAATGGGTCGAAGCTTTTCCCACAACACATGCAGATGCCCCAGCAGTTGCAAAACTTCTCCTAAGGGAGGTGATTTGCCGCTGGGGGATCCCTAGGAAAATTTCCAGTGACAATGGTCCTCACTTTACTGCAAAGGTGTTGGAACAGATTTCAAATATTTTACAAATTAATTTGAACAAGCACTGTGCTTATCACCCACAGAGTGGGGGCGCTGTTGAGAGAGAAAATGCAACATTAAAAAATAAATTAATCAAAATTTGTGAAGAAACAAAACTGAACTGGGTTCAAGCTCTTCCCATTGCTTTAATGTACATGCGCATGCGACGCCGTCAAAAGAATAACCTCAGTCCTTTTGAAATCCTTTTTGCAGGACCCCCAAACATGGGTATGGGGGCGCCAGAGACACCCGGAGAAAATACTATCACATGCAGTGATAGGATGCTTGACTACTGTGTTTCCCTTACAGAACAATTGAAGAAAATCAGACAGCAGGTCCAAGGAGGGCTTCCAGCACCGGCTTCTAAACCATTGCATAATATACAACCTGGAGATTTTGTGTTTATTAAAAATTTCAGGAGGAAGAATTGGAGATCCAAGAGGTGGACCGGACCATTCCAAGTGTTGCTGACCACCCACACCGCCATCAAGGTCGCTGAGAGAGCCACCTGGGTCCACGTCAGCCACTGCAAGAGGTTCACGGGAAGGCCCCTGGAGTCAGAACAAGAGCCTAACCGAGTGGCTCCGTCAAGCACCTCGGGCTAACTCGAGCTGCCAACTATTCGGCCCACTCAGTAGATCACCAGAATCTAGCTGAGGCAGCATTAAGAACATGGACGAGACTGCAGAAGGCTTCACCACAACTGCAGAAAAAGGAGATGGTTTTGGGATGACTGGGATGAAGGCACCCGCCTCATCCTGCAGACTGTGATTGTTATCTGCAGCATTTTGGCCCTGTTTTCCTGTTTTTTCTAATTGCAGGCATTGCAACCCACCCAGGAGGAACTGAAACTGTAACCCTGCACACTCACACCGAAAACAACACCGCTTCAACCAACGCGACACAAGAAGACTATCCCTTGAAAAAACAGCATTTTTTCTATGTATTGACCTGTGATTTTTACATCCCAAACCACTTAAGCAAGTGACGGTTGTAACTTGAAGTTTTATCAATACAGACTGTTTATGGCTATTAGATGTGTTTTACCTTGTGTTATCTTTTAATTGTATTTAGTTATTTCATTTATTTTGTGATTATTTTCTAGAATGTGATTCCTTAATGGAATCAAAGGGAGGAATTGTGAAGGAAAAATTTAGTAGACAAGTTTAAATAAATTTGAATGTACACTTTATGATGTTTTTATTAAAGGTTTGCACTCAGTTGCAGCTCAACAGGATATATGCTTTTCTGACCCTCCTCAAATAAGTGAAGACCAGGGTGTTCAGCAGTTAGAAATGTGAAGACATGGCTAAGGTGATAAGCGTAGATTGTAGAAATTCAGTTTCTAGTATCTGTTTAGCCATCAGCAGAGAGGCCTTTTTGGAGAAACGCCTTACATTGAGCTGTGAATGTGTATGCAACTCTGCTCCACTGAAACTTACAGATAAGTAACGTATAGATTTTTACCTGACACTTGTGTCAGGGGGTGTGACTAAGTAATGTGTGATGTATCCTATGTAAATGAGGGGACGTTCAGCCCCAAGTCAGAACTCATCCGATTCTCACTGAGATGTGAGCTTTGTATGTTTTCTCCATTTGCAAATGTTAATTAAAGCTGTGTTTGTTCTCTTTTAAAGCTGAAGTTTGGTCTCGAATTTTGTGCAACTTAACACATGCATCTGCGAGTGGCTGCTTTGAGGTGGAACTCAGCTGAATCTGAACCTGTACAACATTTAATAATTACAGATTTGACATTTAGGAGTAGAAAACTGCACTAAAAAGGCAGGTCCATAGATTTTTTTATTTTTTATTAATAAGAAATGTGTATAAGAGCTGCAAATTCAGACTCCTGTGAAAAAGTAAAAAAATAAAAAAATCATATTCTTCAGAAGTAGGGAGAGCCATACACAAGATGAATCTGAAATGCAGTAAAGAGAAGAATCATCCACTCAAGTGTCTTTTAGTTGGATTTTTATTTCTAACCCAAGTTTCTAGGAAAATGTGAGAATTTCTTTTTCTGGGAAAATTAACCTGTCGTGCTCAAATATAGAAAAATGTATACAAGTATTTACCTGCAGTGACAGTACTCAAGTAACGAGTCTGAGTTCAAAACCTTTGTTAGGCATGGTACTGTTCAGACTTAAACATTAAAAATCTACTCTTAGTGTTGAACAAGTAAGATGCAGATTATGATTGTTTCCAGTTTTTTTGTTGTTATAAGCTGTTTAGTATGAATTAGTTTTCTTGTCTAATTCATTGACAGAAGATCTTTGTCCACTTTTAATAAAAGAAGCCTCATAGCTGCATCCTAGGAAAAATCTAGGTGTAATTTTAAGATTCTGCTTCTCCTATTTCATTACTTCTCTTCCTGCCAAAGAATGAATTTGTCAGGTAAAGTGTAACTGAGCTCTTAAAAAGTTTCAGACATGAATTTTCTGAAGGCAGCTTGTTTATGCACACAAGTAAATCAGGACTCTTTGGCTGTGTGTTGATTCCTTTCAGTTCTGGGTTTCAACCTCCAACCATCTGGTGAACTCCTAAAAGCACAATCACAACTTTAGTCACAGCATCTGATTTCCCTGCTTTTATTTTGTTGTGATTTAATAAATATGTATGGCAGAATTTTAAATACTTGCACTCCAAGAAACTTTGCATCTAAATAAAAAAAAAAAACATTACATACATTAGGTAATGAAGCGGTAGGAGAAATTTGCCTCTTGAGAAAAATAAAAATACATGTGAGTAATTGGATGTGGAGGATATAAAAACAAATCCTCTGAAATGATTACTTTTCTATCAATAAACCTTTCAGGTTTTAATAACCAAACTCCTGTTTTGATTGCCATTTAGATGTTAAATTTACTGTCCAGCTTTTTAAAAGAGCAAAGCCAAGGTTCCTTCAGCAAGCAGACCTTTGTGAAGATCTCTCGCCATGCGAGGGTCGTCTTCTCCACGCCTTACCGTCCGAGTGCAACATTCCAAATCAGCCCTCAGATTAATTTTAGCCACAGAAGTCAGCTACTTTCAGTCGTGTGAATCCTCCCCAGCTTGGGTTGCTACTTAAGACTGTGTCAGAGTACCATCCGTACCTTGAAGAGCAACTTTTAAAAGTTTTATATGAGGAAAAAATCCAAAAGACAATTTGTTCCAGGGAGAGAAATACAGATGTCAGCTATTAATGGAGCTTCACTGGATTTGATGAATAGGCAGAGAACAAACTTTGCTTTCTTTCCTTTAATCTGCGGCTTTCAGAGACAAATCTCCAAATCCTCTAGGACGAATTAAAAACACAGTGTTGGGAAACGATTGGATGATTTAACTTCTCCACGTACAATGCAGGCTGCCTCAACAGTAACCCACTATCCCAGGTTTCACCGCAGGAAAATCCTCTGCACACAAACTGAACAGTTTTTAGCTTTAATTATACATTTAACAGCAAAACAGAAACCCTGAAAAACGTCTGAACAACATATTCAACAATTCCTTCATTTTCACTCCATTCTAACTGAATCAACCTGAGTCATTCAAACTGAAATAGAAATTAATGACTCTATATGGGCCCCATATAATACAGAAAAAGCAGCAGAGACAGAGGGAAGCAGCCTCACCTACCTTCACAGAAGCACAGGGCTGAAGCCCCTCAGCAGGACAGAAGCTGAAGTTAAAGCAGGTTCCCTCTCTGTTTTTCCTCCCCCCTCCCTTTCTTGTTTCACTCTCTCATGGGTCAGGCTTTATGGTTGCTGTGCTGAGACGAGCTCACTAGCAGCACTTTGAAAAGTCAGCATTTTATTATTTTGGCTGTGTGGCAGAGAAGGGAGAGACAGAAACAAGTGGGACCTATTCATCAGCCTTTCAAACTGCATTTAAAGTTGTCCAAGAAGAGGGGAAAAAGTGACATCTGGTGGTTTGACTGGAGCGGTACACTGGAAAAGGAATGCAACTATACTGGCCTCTAAAAATACTGACATCCTTGGAAAACTTTATGACCGCGGAATAGCAGAGCTTGATAATTAGTGATAGAGACTTGAATAACGATGGTACAAAACATATACATATGTAGAGGTTGTTGTTTTTTTATTATTATTATTGACTGCAGTCATATTTTTCTTAAATACAGCCTTTAATTTTTAAGTATGAATTCCTTGTAAACTGTGACATCCTCTTAGAAGATGGGAGTTGTATTCTGATGAATTTTCAATTTTTTAAAAGATCTGAAAAAGCAATTTCTTTACAAATTGGTTATTTTTTTAAATAACAATTTTTTGGTTCACTGAACATGAAGCAGCTGACATATTTATTTTATTGATTTTTTCTTAATATACCCCTTTGCACTTTGTATTGCCTTGTTGCTGAAAATGTGCTATATGAATAAAATTAGCTTTACCTTTTTTACCTTATATAGCAACTCATGTTTAATATTTTATTACTACTACTATACAACAGCAGGTTGAAGATGTAAGTTTTGAATGAATTAATCAATTTAGCTTCACCTGATTAAAAAGAATAAAAGGTTAACAGGCCTACAGATATATTTATTTTACCATGCCTGCATGAAGATGGGCTTACTCAATATTTTTTTTCAAGATTGAAAAAATTAAAATAGTTTTGTTATGGGGCACAGAAGAAGAATGATTGCAGGACACAAAGTAGTATTTAATTGCCTTGAATTTGACTTATTTTACTATCACTTAATAAGTGAAAGCTAAGAAATTAGCTATGATTTTATGAAATGTAATCTAAAAAAATATGAATGTGCTTAAAAATAGTATACATGATGTTAATTCAAAATTTTTTACCCTGCCTAATATATTTAAATGGGTTGCCATTTAAATATATTATACAAACACTGTTGTTATACAGTCTTTGTACTGTGTAACAGCACAGTGGCACAGCATTAATAAGAAGTAATTCCACAACAAGAGAAAACTAATGTAACATACAGTTGGTTTGAAATGCTTTGAAAACATTTATATGATTAATTTCATTCAACCATGTCTGGATTCAAACCTGAAAACTTTCATGCAAAGAGGTATAAAGGCAGGCACTTGTTTTGGCTTAATATGACAATAAATGTGTCTAAATCTATATATATATGTGTGTGGTGGGGGAGGGGGGTGCATGCGTGCGTGTGTGTGTGTCTGTCTATGTATGTATGTATATAAAACAATGATGAAGCAATACTGTTACTCCAGTATTATAGTGTTTTAAAGTTACATAATAATCAAATTTCAAAATGCATTTTCCACACATTTTTTAAATATATATTTCTTTGTTCAAAATAAAAGAAATAGGTGATTTAATAAAAATCCCAGACCACCTGACAGTACACCCACTAATTACTGTAAAGGTTGAGGAATTCTGCAGAGAAATGACTGGCATGTATCTAATTCCCCTGTTTTGCTTGAATAACTTTTAGAAAGCGCTTTGAAACAAACCCTTTTAATTTCACTTCTTCTTCTCATTGGTTTCATCATATGGCACTTCCAAACTGTACTTTGGAAATGTTCAAGTTTTTGATACATTTATGCATTTTATAGTTTATTTAATTTTAGACTAGACTGACTTTATTGTCATTTTGCATACACAGGGCGTATACAGAACGAAATTTCGTTGCATACGGCTCAGGACAATGTTTTGAGGTTCCAATGTTGTGAGGTTACTCCAGAATAAAATAAAATACAGTATAAAATATGAATATAAATATGAATATAAAATATAAAGTGCAGGAATGACAGTAAAATAGAAGTTATTTAGCTATGTACATGTGCAAGGTATGAAGTGGAGGCCAGTTTTTGAGTGCCGTCCAGTTAAGAGTTCAGCAGTCTGATGGCAAGTGGGAAAAAGCAGGTGGACCTGCACCGGATGCTGCGGAACCTCTTTCCAGAGGGCAGCAGGGAGAACAGTCCATGGTGGGGGTGCGAGGGGTCACTGACGATGTTTCGGCCTCGGGACACACAGCGCTGGGATGAAATGTCCTGAATGGAGGGAAGGGGGGCCCCGATGATCCTCTCTGCTGTCCGCACCACTCTCCTCACGTTCTTCCAGTCGGAGGCGCTGCAGCCTCCACACCAATATATAATTTTATTCTGCTTGTCAAAGTCGCCTCTTCTCTTCTTTATCACCACTAGGTGACAGAAATGAGTCTGGTCCAGATGAGAGAAGGGATGCAGCTTGGACAGATTGCCAGCCAATCACAGGACAATACAGACGAGACAAACTCCAGTTAAACTAATCTCCATCTTTTTGAGCTTTAAGCAAAGATAGAGAGTTGAAAGAAAAATAAATGCAGATATAAATTAATTGAATTTCTTTATAGAGTTTATTTATATACTAAAAGTTACACAACACGTTTTCCTCATTTTAGGTGAGTTACAATTTTGATGCAATCCCTCATCCCTCACAGGGATTGCATCAATCTAAGTGTTAAGTGTTTTTCGGCTAAGTGTTTTTCTTTTTTTCCTCCAAATGTAAAGATGCCCAAACTCTCAAATGCTTGCTTCATCAGAATCACAAGACATGTCTCCAGAAATTAGTTTTTTTTTTCTCCTGAGAAATGTGCATCACACAAATTTTGTGATGCACAAAATGCATTACGCATTTTATGTTGCTTTCAAATTAATGGCTTCAGCCTATGCCAATAACTGACTCATTTCACCATAGATAATCGAACTCTCTTACCAGCTTCAGTCAGGAACTTCACAAGTTATTTGACTTTTGTTCTGGAGTGGATTTACACATCTTGAAGCAAAACAGATTCACCGCTGGGAGATGAAGACCTGACGGGCTGGACTGCTCATACGTTCAGATGCTCAGGCCATCTTCAGCCATCTGGAAACTGATGAACCAGACTTTTAGAAGTCTGCAGGTCTCTTCCTGTTATCTTGACTGATTTTTTTTATTTTCCGTGATGTCACACAGAGGAAGTGTGCTGAAGGTGTTACCCTATAATAAATCCACATGCATGTCTCCAGTTTACTCAAACTGGAGACACCCTTTGAAAGTTTAGAATGCTTTGGCATCATCACTGTTAAAAGGTAAAGGAGCTTCAGTCTATGTATAATTTGTAATTTGAAGAAAGCAGTAAATAAAAAAAAATCTCCCATGAACTGAATTTGGAAAGATCTTTAAATCAATATAAACAACCCCAAAGTGATCACAAAACAATCTCAAATAAAAACCAAATCCCAAACACCTGGGAGTGAAGATAGTTAAAATAATTGGAAACATGTATATTTTTTCTACATATAAATGTTCATAATTGATAACCTTCAATAATATAATACTACTACTATGTGTTTTATTGTATTTTGAGATGCTTGTCTCATGTCTTAGAATGAATCAAATTTTAAATCTGAATCTCCCGGTGGTATGAATATTTTTGGGCTCAACTACATCTGGTTTAAGCTACATAAATATACCACTGCATAAAAAAAACAACAACTATGAATTATTATGCATCTAAGTGTTAACAATTCCTTAGATCATTTTTGGTTGATTTTCTTTTTCTTTGTTTTTATTAATTACCTTTATGTTTTGGCTTTCATTATTTAATACTCAAATTCTAGAAGGGGTTTTCCACTGTCTTGCCTTCAGTTTACGCTGCTGGTTTCATTCTGGTTCTTCAGCAATCATGTCAGCAGTTATCCAGGTTATAAGTTACCAGTACCCTACCTATCATGTTTCGTTTGTATCATTTAATGTTTTTCTTTCACTACACTGAAACAAGTAGGTGGTATGAACAATATTTTTTCTCAAAATATGGCGCCAACATTAATTGCAATAGATGTTTGTTTGGTATGAGTCTAATTTCTTCCCACTAAAGGTTTACATGGAGTTCCCCTGTTTCATGGGAACATTTGGAAAGTAAACATAGACACTTTTCATCTTCTCACTGTTTACATCATGTGGCATTTCCAAACTTTGCCGGGAAATTTTGCTTTTTTGTTCACATGGGTATATTATGGGTGTTTATTTAATTGTATTTTCTATGAACAAACCTCTCTTCTCACCTCTCTACTTGGTAGAATAAGACGATGATTCCTTATAGAACCAGCTAAAAGGCTGAGGAATGTTTCATGAGAAAGAAGAATCTCCTGTAGACAGGTTGGTGGCCATTTACAGGACGATCCATCTGAAATATATTCACAGTCATTCTTTTTGGATCAATCTGGAGCGTTAAGTGAAAAACCATGAAGATATTTGAGCATGTCTTATAAATTCACCTCAGTAGCTTCCCCACCTGCACAATCACAACACCTGATTGAAAGTCTACATCGTAGCTTTTGCACTCCAGAACAATGCAGGCAAATAACTGAATAACCATTGCTAGAATATTTAAAAATAATTTTTTATGGGCATATTTATATTCCATAATAACCTGTTGCCAAAGTGACAGTGGTTAACTGCTTACAATCATGACTAAGCTTTAACCTTGTTCTAAAGATGACAATGTTCGTCATCCCATTGATACTGTGCTCATTGTTTGTGTTCTTTCTACACGTTTCAAAAATGTGAGCTGATGACGTTCCAACCATTGTTTAAATTCTTAAAATTCTGTAGATTGTTTTCAACATTTTGTAATCATCTGTTTTAAGAGCCAGCGTGAGAAACATGTAGACTTTTGGCTATTTTGACGCCAATTTGTATTTTGTTTAATGAAACTAGTAAGATATCTGAAAACACACACAGTAGTGGGCTTTAAATTGACTCTGATGAAATGAACTTATATTCTCGCTTTATCTTGTGCTGATAACTTGCCTCAGCTTTGTTCTGCAGACCCATTAAAATGATATGAAGGATATTTGAAAAAAATCAAGTCTCTCAAAAATATTATACAGCAGTGATTGTTTCTGAAAATCCCTGCATAACAAAAACACTGGAGATTGTTTTTTCCACCTCTCAGTAGTAAAAAAAAAATCATTTTTTTTTATTTTATACCTGGGGAATCTAAAGCAGACACATTTCTTTCCATGGGAAGCAAACTGTGTGACCTGAACAAATCAAGTTGGTATAAACCTACAGTAAGATTCATTGCTGTATCATAAAACATGATCTTGACAGCAGTGAATGAAATATTTCCAACTGAATACAGCAAAATCAAACATCAAGCATCATCATCTGCACCTACTTCCCACAAAGCTTTATTAGCATGACCCAATAAAGAAGAAAACTGTTTACACGTAGGAAAACTTTCACAATTTCCATCAGAAGATTTTATGGCCATTCTTTAAATCAAATAGCCCTGGGAATCTTTTGAACTTTACTTGGTGTAAATCCACAAACACCTACAATGTAAAGTGGCAGCATTTCTATTGGACCTGTAAGTAATTTCCTCATTTTTAGACAGTTAGACACGGAACAGGACCATTTAGATTTAAAAATGCACGGTTGCATGGTTTTTATGGGTGCCTGGATGTCACATAAATTGAACTTAGATTTTAGGACACTGTGGGATTTTACTTCCAAAAAATATGTTTGGGTGTGTGTGAGAAAAGTACTTCCAGGCAATCATTCGGCAAATCAGGAAGGAGGAGGAAGACTGGGAGTGAAAGACAAAAGCCCCAAGGTACTTTACCTAAACTTACTCAGCTTGATCTAAACAGAAAATATGGAATGAGAAAATAACCTCTGGGTATCTACAACATTGATTATGAGTCAAATTTAGTTTAAATTCAAGTCTTTTAATTTACGTAACACTAACTAATGCAACTGTTATTTCAATACACTTTGCAAGACAGTTAGTTTCTACACAGGAGTACATATTTAAATCAATTCAATCGTTGGATTCTCAATAAATGACTTCTATTCCAATTGGATCCTAGTTGTTATAAAGCACAGTGAGTTCAGTTATGTTAGGTGAAAGAATAGGCAATCGCACTGAGTCATTCACTTCACTGCAATCCTTTCATGTGACCAACTGATGAGTAATAGTGGAAAGGAACATCTACCTTGAACATCCTCGGTGAGACTGGTCATCTGCCACGACTGACTGGGGTGTGTCGACAGAATTTGAACTGCATTATTTTGGAAAAACTAAATAGTTTTTTTTTTACTCAATTTGAGCTTCAATAAGTACTTCAACAATATTATGTACCTGGAGTAACTGAGCAAGAACTGGTTTTCCTGTGTCACCCTGAAACAGGATACTTATAATTTACTGATGTCACACTGGTGGCCGAGTCATCAAGAACAGACTGTGGACAATGTGAGTATTTGTGACTCAGTGTGGGAAACATTTAAACAAGATAACACCAATACTGGTCCGCATAGAGACCTGATTACAATGTTTTACTAAGAAAGAAATTCCTCACTTTATGACCTCTACCCCAAAAATGAGTAAGTAGCAAAGCCTTGTGACCATACCACTTTATAATAGATTTTGGAAAATAATAACAAAAGTATTAAAAAGAAATGTGTTACGGAGTAATACACTACCTCCACAAGCCATGCAAATTTCAATTATTTATGAATCAGGTTAATAAGTTCTCCTTTGTAATTTGTGGACATTCTGTTCTATTAATATATTTTAAAACGTCTGGACCCTACTTTTCATATTTGACAGTCCACAGTTTGGTCAGAACCATGATTTTGAAAGCAATGTTCTAAACAGCTTGTACACAAAGTATTTACAGGGATCCACGTTTCGGGGTACAGCCAATCTGCAGCAAGGTAAATGAATGGCACTCCTGGATTGGTTGCTTTGCAAACATTGAGTGAAGTAACGCAGCGCTTTAGTTTATCAACCTTTCAAACTGCATTTTCTTTCGAAAAATCTGTGAATAGGCCGATTATCTGCAAATAAGATGGAGTTACATCCAAGAAAAAATCTGAGAGTACTATACATTGTACAATACTACTACATGTTTGATGCTACTACAGTTAGCATAAAACACAGGAACAAATAGAGCAATGCCTTTCTCAAGCCTTAACACAGAGTCTCAAGCTACATAACTCCAGCTGTTTACTTACTAACTTGCTTTCTACTAAAAAAGTAAAATTACATTTGGATGATATGTATAACCACTGCATTCCCAGAAAGGTTATTTTTGATCATTATTTCTCAAAATAATCTGTGGAAATTTAATACCAGCGTGACGAGACGTGGTTCTCACAGAAACACGGGGCTGTCCCCTTTGGTTTCCCGATCACAGTTTTTCTTATTTTCTTTTTTTTTTTTCTTTTTCAGGTAATTTTCCATGATGCCATTCATCACTTGTCATTACGCCACTTAGAAACCGAAACATTTGCATTTGTCTCTGAAAAGGGAAGTGCCTCACATAATTTTTTTAAACGCTTTCTGTCATTAAGTCTCGTACACAACGACCACTAGGTGGAGTTTTGATCACATGAGTGAACTGGAGACGGGCTGTTCCTTCCTCCCTTGTAGAGTGTGTGATACGTGCACATCGTGCTTCAGCTGTTTGTGCATGAATCACACACACTGCATGCCCTGCACGTATCTCTATTCCTCTGTGTCTTCAAATATTTTTTTTCTGTTTTCGTCAGGGTTTGGGTCTTTCTATGCAAGATTGATAGGGTGCCCCTTTTACCTGAGAAGGTTCCTTATGAATGAATGGAGCAGAATTGAAGACACATTAAAAACGCAAGAGGAAGAGAGCAATGTGCTAGACTAAATAAAAGGCAGGTTAAAGCTTGGCTGTAAGTGTACGACCATGTTTGAAATCACAATGAAAATAATGCATTGCAGCACAATCATACTTAGGAGGAAGTATGTCTGCTTAGTCATTAATATAAATGCACTGTTCAAACCATGTGCAAGATGATGTCTGTTCAAAGTTCTGCATGCAAGGCTGTAACGTAATTAGATAAAAGTTGAAAAGTGGGAAAGGTTAGACTTTGATCTTGAATACGTATTCATCAAGTTAAAGTAAAATAGATAGCGATAGAGCAAGACCTGACAGGGCAAAAGGATGGCATGATTCAATAAAGAAATGTAAAATCTGACAGCGACATCTGTCTCATTTTGTATTATTCAACTTAGTTAGCCAATACCTTTTCATGTTAGAAAATCAACAGTAGTTCACTTTGTAAGTATTTTTTTAATAAATCCGTAAAGCCCTCTAAAATAAAGAAGGATCATTTTGTTAATTTATAGAACATCCAACACCCAGAAATTTAACAATCGGTAAATGAACAATTATGTGTGATGGATTTAGAAAGAGGTCATAATGACAAAAAATCATTTACTGGTATTTAATTTTTTCTTGTGAATTGTTCAATGTTTTGAATAATATTAAATCACTTAATCTAGTTAGCATTGCCCTCTATGATGCTGTGATCTGCTAAGGAATCACAGTAATCCCAGACCAACAAGCAAGTTCACTCAAATCAGGGATCTAGGATTTGGAGCTCATGAGGAGCTGGTCATTCATGGGTCATAGTTTCCTTTCTGACACTTCGGGGCTGAAGGGGGAGCTGAAGCTGCTGGTGATTCATTTTGCCATGTCTGTGTTGAGTCTGTGTTTTGGTGGCCAAAACCACAAGAATGCTGCTTTATGATTCAACTAACTCAACTCCAAATTGGGTTTCGTAATTGGTAACACTCCTTCGTTTGGTCTGCATGAATAGTCAAAAGGGAATTTGGGTATGTTAATGGGTTGGGCGAATCTTTGCATAAATCTGACTATACATAATATTTATGACGGTTGCCATGACTAATAATCCAAGATTATTCCTAACCCTCCCTGGTTACACCTAAAGCCATATAATCCATTTCACAAAGTATTTTATGGTTCTTACTGTCTTATCACGTGTTAACATTTGTGTGGCCTTGATAGTAGATAACCTAAGTAACTAGTTTATAGAGGCGGAATGTCCATATAAGTCCTTCCTGAGCAATAGCCTTTTCCAAATGACTGTAGATGTCAGACAATAAAAGTCCAACATTTCCATTTCCTTTACGACACTAAGCATTCATTCATGGTACAGCCTAATTAGTCCTTACTGTCACTGTATTCACACAGCCATTTCAGTCTGAAGCTTACTATAAAACACAGAACAATATGAAACCCTGACAATAATGATCTTTGTTCAAAGGTCAGAAAGCAACAGGTAGAACAGGTAAAGTGGAGAAGAGAATGACTAAGGTAGATCTCTGAGGTGCAATCTGAAAAGAACAGATCAGTATGTAAAACATTCAGGACAAACAGAGATGGGATTCCACTCTAAGTATAGCTGAGAAACCTTTTGACTGAGACTCCCATTGTACATTCTGAATATGGGAAACAAAAGATAAAAAAGAGTAATTAGAATATTAAAAACAAATTGCTTTGTCTTGGTGTTAAAGTTACTTCTTTTGGTCAAACCTGCTCTTCTGACTGAAATAAAGGAGTATTGTTTGCGTAATCTGATTAAATCTTTACCCTATGCCACCTGAAAGCCGCTGCGACCAACAGGTCACATAGCAAATCTGTTACTCCATTAATATTGCATCCTTAGAACATGTGGTTGTTCATTTTGTGCACAGTTGTACATCTTTAATGTGCTGACCATGATGCTGTTCTTTCAGATTTAAACAGCTGTAAACCGACATTTTCATAGTCACACCCAGGTATGTACTTAACCACTCCCACTATTTTTCCTTTCATTTTGTAGGTGCAGTGGCCATGATGAAAAGATGTTCGCTTTTCTCAAGCGTGAAACAACACGCTATGTCCTAATTGTACATAATGTGCTATTATTGCACATCAACACCGTAAGAACTTCTTTCAATGTATGAGCTGCAGAATCTCATAACTGTTTGCTATATAACTTTTCTCTCAAAAATAAGATATGCATTGATCACCATTTTTGCTTTTAGCAAATGAAAAGGATTGCATTTGAAATGTTTTACAGTTCTTCATCTCACCTGGTTTAAACTGATGCCTGTTGCAGAAACTGATGAGACAAATCGCCCTTTGAAAAAAGTTTGTTGGAGCAGTTCCATGACTAAAATCCAGAAGGCGGGAGTTTCCAAAAACTTGGGTGGGAATCCTGAACTGTTTGTGTCTCCTATCGTTTATGTAATCATTAATAGTTTTGGGGGGAGATTTGAAACTTCTGCATGATAGTATCACTTTCTAATGACGTATAAGCTTTACCAAAAATTTTTTTGCCAAATTCCTGTAAAGCAGAAGTAACCGTTTCCCTTTTGTATTGAAAACCAGAGCAAACATCCATCTAATGGATGGGAGACCGATTAATAGGACAGATATTAGAAAATTATGTAAGACTGGTTGGAGAAAAAAATGTAAGCCTGTGTATGACTTTAATCCTTTTTTCAAACATTTTCCACACTAATGGTTCCACTTTTGAACCATTCTTAGGTCTAAGTTTTGTCTTTTCTTTTGTGTGATCTAACTAGTTTCATGTCCTTCTTTTAGCTTAGTGTCTGCGTTGTGGAAATTTTTAAATCCGGTTTTTCAGCCACAGTGTAATCTTTCCTTGACACATGCATGTCTGTATTTAGGTTCACTACATAATATTTGGAGATTAGGGACCAGAATGAAACGGGATTTATTCATCAGTGTTGTGCCCTTGCAGTGTTTTGACCAAACAAATAAAGATTGCTCCAAGGCTGCAGACGACTGAAGACTCAAGATATTCAGAAATTTGGAAAATATTTTGACATTACTCACTCAGGGGTGTGTGTTGTCTGGAATGGCAATGTGGGAAATTGGAGAAAGAACAAGTTGGGACAACGGCTAGTTCTTTTTCTTTGTTACATTTCCAGAAACCTGTGAATCATTTTGATCCACCCATTTTTTCTATTTATGAAATTGAATTTGATTTCACATGCAGATTTAGTACCAAATATATTGTCAAATGAAATAGAATTATTTACAATAAAATACCCACACCATAGCATCAGGAAAGAGAAAATCCAAAGACAACAATAAAATGTTAGTACTCTAAGCATATTTTCCCCATTATATATGTTCTTTTGTAGTCAGCAAATTAGATTATTTAAATAGGAACTTTCAAAGTAATGGTAACAAAGTGTTTCACAGAAAGTAACCCAATAAAATACGATGCAAAAAACACAAAACAATCATAAAAAACCAAAGTCTAAACACTGTTAAAGTGTGAGTAAAAAGTCTTGAGTTGCTTCTAAGCACCAGAAGAAACCAGAGAAAATCTGAAATGCAGTTTTCAAATGATGATAAACATTTCCAGACCATCACAGTACTGCCATTGTGATTTATTTATTTATTTATTTATTTATTTATTTATTTATTTATTTATTTTCAATGCACTTAGTTTTGGGCCAGATCATGTAACACGAATCACACTTTCCAAAAGGTTCCACTTTTGTTGTATCTGTCCATAGAACATTTGCTCAAAATTCTTGGAGAATAAGATATTTTTTAATATAAGACATACCTCAGAAATGGCTTTTCAACCCTTACCTAACAGATACCAGTGACTTTGTTTCTCATCTACTGAAGAATTTCTTTTCATAAGAGAATGATGTGTTTCATTTTTTTGGGAGGGGGCGGGGGGGTGTAGCATTTAGCTTATGTCCTGCTGTCACGAAGGCTGCATTTTTCTTCTTTCAGTAGGTGGCCAGTGAAATTCTGCCAAAAAGAAAGGTTAATTACCGTTATTTCTCAATTTAAAATATATGTTTTCACTTGGAACCGGATTGTTTTGTAATGTTTTTCATTTAATAAATGGTGTATCTTTTTGTATTCATTCAATTTTTCTTTGTCTGATGTTCCAATTTGATTCATAATAATAATGAAAAAGGAAAAACAAAAGATATATTTTAATAGACTTATTCTTTTTGACAGCACTGTAAAAAGATTTCCATAAAAGTTGCAGAAACCTTGTGTTACAGATCAGTTTTATACATATAAGGTGATAGAGAGAGGTTTTATCAGAGTCGTGCATGCTTCCTCCTTTCATTCAAAATGTCATGTCTGTTTATTTGCATTTTTTTTTACTTGTTGAGTTTCAAATGTCCAAACATGAATGAATCAACATATGCTCCTTTTCTGACTGCCATTCCATAACTGACCATTAAAATGTTTTTTTTTTTTTATATATTTTTCAGAATTTTATCAAATTTAGGAATTCCATTTCTCACAGATCACATAACATAACTCCATTGCATGAAGCCCCCTCTCCAGTGGTTATGATGTTTTATGGCAAACAAAGATGTAACCATCTTTTCACCTTTTACCGCCTTCTGAGAATGACTCTATCCACTATAAACTGCCTTCATCAACAGCACATCTGTTTTCCAAACAAAGACTTACTCATGTGTGATATTTGGATATAAGAAGACATTTTGATCCTCCCAGTGTTGTGAGAACGTGAAATGATGCTTTTCTGTACAGCCGGTTTTTGTGGATGTGTCCTCTACTCTTGAGAAGATGGTCCGGATCAAAATGAAAGTCTCAGGTTAAGGTTTTTCTCAATCTGTAGTTTCCAGGTTAAGCTGATCTGTAAGCTGGTTGCTGGCATTTAATTTGACTGCAGGTCACATTAGCAAAATTTTTGCGTTTTGGAGCTTTGCATGAAAAGGACATGCAATCAAAAGACTACAGCAGCATGTCAGAATGAATTAAAGTTGGTCTTGGGTTTCTATAAACCATTCATTGTTAACTTTTAGTTCATCACAACATTTATGTTTAAGTTCATCATGTAAATGTGCCAAATTTAGTCACACAGACTAATTTGCATCTATAGCTCCTGGCAGAATGATGGTACAAAGGCAAAAATGTAATGTTTAAAAACATTAAAAATAATACACTAGGTAGGACGGATACCAGGGGCGGACTGGGATGAAAGAAAAAACGAAACAGGTCTGTTCATGATGTGCATGAACAGACCTGTCTTAGTATTGTCATGTTCTCATGACGATAAACCACAAAGTAGTTGTCAAAAATGTTAGTGACTTGTTTCTTGCCTGTTGTAACAGCATAAATATGCCTGGATACATATTGACTATATTGTAGAACAATATATTGTAGGACAATATGTGTTCTACAATGTAGAATACATATTGGCTATATGTATTGGTTAATACGGCTGTACTATGCTGTGTTAGCATAATACAGTTTGCTGTGTTAATTTCTTTCAGTTTGTTGTGTTCCTCTAGATAATTTTTTATATTTTTTTACATTCATTCATTTCTGCACAGGTCTGAAGAGTTTGGAGAGATTCTCAGAACTGCTCAGCATCATGTCATCTCGTCTTTTCCCCCCCAGTTAATATGTATGTTTTTGCTGTGTTTTATTGGTTTGACGCCCAGTAATTATCATAGTATTGTCTCCTACAGGTGTCGACTGTTATTGTTGCTCAATCCGATGTTTCCGTTGATGAACAACAACATATATCGTAACATTGACTACATGACTACATCGTAAATTAGTTGGGAAGGTCTTCAGAGTGTACAGATGACTAGTTCTCAGAACAATACTGATGTGATAGTATCATTCTGTCACCAGTGACAGAATGAATGCAGATTCCCTCCTAAAAAGTAGATGTTCTCTGATAAGTCGACATGTTGATGCGGAAGTCTGTTATCTTCTGGGCGATGCCAGACTTAAAGGAATTCAAAAAATGTCTCCCACAGAATGTCTGTGTTCTAAAACATCCCCGTGTTTTTTATCTGTTATCTGATGATCACTGCCCCGAAAATCATCACTGAATCCGTTCCACACCCTGTCATTTGTTTAAAGTTAGAAAAGAAAATGAAAGAGGGGTTTTTCTTTTTTTTAGAGAAGCAAACTTGCTTTAGTTTTTACCACATTCAAAAGGTTTTTTTTTGTCTCCATCTCCTCTTCTGCAGCAGTGTTCTTTTTGGAGCACTTATTAAATCTGAAATTAACTTATAATTTATATAACAGCAAAAATCATATCCTGCAGACTAAAAAGCTGTGCATTCTGAGTTAAAGGACTCTGGGACATAATTAAACCTCTCCCATTGCTCCACATGATATTTCTTAACACCCTAAATTAGCTTTTTGTTCAGAAAATGGATGTGAAAGTTTACATCTCCAATGTGAGCAGTTCTGTTTGCATTAATAACAGCTTCAGAGCAATGAGTAGTACTTGCCCTGCTAATGTTGGAGCAGCAAAACAACTGCTGCATCAGTTTTAGTCACAGTAATATAAGATGGTCTCTCCAACCTGAAATAGAAATAAACAGACTGTTGATCCTTTGATATATTGGTATGGCTAGACTATGCTAAGAGGCTCCAGTGACAATATTATCATCACGATGCAACAGTACAAAATCTTTGTTTGCATGAATGGCAGCTGATACAGACCTCCAAAAGCTCTGCTACCATTTTTAACTCCTTATGAATCCTTAACAGACCATCAGTGAGAGATAAGCGTCAACAAGTACAATTTAGTTACAGCAACAACATATTTAATTGGGACTCGATTAAATCTGCTATTTCCAGTGAAAACCAAGTCCCAATTGTTTTGCTTTGTCCTGTCTGAGATTTTATGTTCTCTGCACCCACAGCCAGTAAGCTGTACATTCATGTCTTTTTCTAACACATTTTTGAAAATTCATTTTGCTAATTTACTAAATTTGGGATTTTGCTGCAATCTAAGTATTTTATTTTTATTTTTTTGCTCTTTATAAGGATGTTCACAATTAAAGTCAGACTACCGTATATTTGCAACTGCAACTTCCTGTTTGTCTTGGTCATGTGATTTGTTCCTTGCGCTTTCCTCACATAACCCCAGCTGTCCATGAAGGGAACAGAACGCAAAACATTCCCTTAAACTAGTATTTTGGACTGAAACTGGAATAAACAAATGTACAACATCAACTCAGATCCGTATTGAGGACAAACATTGATGAGGACAACTTTGCTATATTCATTCCCCTTTTCAATGTTTTTGTTCAATATAATGTACAATGAGTTATTTATCTAAACTTTTATGCATTTAGATTTTGTGTAGGGTGGATGTAACTTATTTTACGATTACGTGTCGTTATTGGAGTTTCTTGAATTTTAGAAATTTTCCATGCAAGTATTGCAGAGAAAGTATGTTTATTCTAAAACATACAATACATTTCAGGAAATAAAATAAAATAAAATAAGGAATGACTTCAGCTTGTGCCAAATGCATGATGTGGCAGTGGGGCCTAATAAAGTTGAATGAGTGAAAAGCTGAATGGAGCCAGATGGCTGAGGCATCCGTGCCGTTCATGGCCACATGGCGGATTGCATTTCCTTTGTCTCCGAGCCCCACATGCTTGGTGAAAAGAGGGGATCCGATTTCCCCTGTCTTTGATGTCTCCTCCTCCCACGCTTCCCCCGCCTTCTTTCTTTTCAGGCACCCTCTCGCCCTCCCACCCAGACAAACACAAACACATGGGCCTTCTGCTGACGGGAAACCCAATCGCTTGGTGGAAACTGGCCATGAGCTTGAATAAGCTCCCTGAATGAGCGCATGTGGAAAACATTTAAGACAGAACTGAGTCCAAAACTGAAGACGCCATAGACTCTGTCTGATATAAAGTTAGAATATATGGCAGTGTCATCACTTATCTGAATACTTACTGGGTTTGATTGTCAGTCTAATAAGGTAATGAGATAGAATTGTTATTAGGGTCTTTGGATCACTTTGATGCTGTACATTGTGTTGAGCCAGAAACATCCTTCCATTTGAACACATTTAGTAAATATTCAACAAAAGAACAACACACTGTGCTTGATTGCTTCAAATGAAGAGTCAACATGAGCGAAGCCAATGAGATTTTGACATATCCACAGGTAGAAGCTAATCCTTCAGGGTAACAGGAAAGCAAACAGAGGTACAGAAAAAGAGTTTTGTGCAACCTGATGTAATCCACATATTACTAGCAAACAATTTACTAAGATAACAACAGATTATGATGTCACTGTTGAACAAGAGCTCCAAAGGTTAGAAACTAAAAGTCGTTAGAGTTCATTGGGCTTCAGGCTGCAGTTTTGCAAACCATAATATTTACATTCAGCATGTGACCTTAATTTCCATACAGCCCATCTACTGGAGGTGGTAGTGATGAAAGGGGGTTGATCCATCTTAACAAACACTGGCCACTGCCATCTAATTTATACCACCAAACACCACGTGGTATGTTAACTATCCCTTTGATTGCATTGTTTTGGGAGGCTTCAGCTTTAAAGGGTGGGGTAAGCTCACGCCCTGATGGAGTCCGCCAACCAGACTGCTCAGGTCAAGAGGGGCCCCTTCCCGCACACAGCCATTTTACCATCTTCCTGCAGCCGGGCTGATGTCAGGTCCAAGGAATGTCGAAAACAGAGCACACTGGGGGGCCTTGTTCTTCCACTCTGAATAGTCCTAGGCTGGAATCCAAAACACATGCCACACACGCAGCTCTGCGAGGAGGAAAGGGGCCGGGTGGGGGCAGGGGGGAGCAAGTCCAGAGTGTGTTTTTCTCTGGAATCAGTGTGTTGAGAGGAAAACACACTAACTAGGAAAATCTAAGGGTGTTCAGACAGATGAAAATAAGATGGATTTGAAACCTTGTCCTACTTTTCAAAGACTGGAGTCTAAAACTATGTTGTTGTGCTTTTTTTAAAGGTTTCTCATGCAGATAAAGTCTTTTAATCAAAATAGATTGAAAATGTTTTCAAACATTGTTTCTCCCAAACAGATAGTATCAGATGAAGACTCTCAAATCACATCTATGACTGCAAACAATGTCAAAATAAGAAAAAAAAGGAATTCCAGTTTTGGTCCACTAACTTGCAAGCAACATAATAATTTAGTAAATTGATACTTGCTGTCACAAATAATTTGTTGAAAATTAATGATAATTCATAATTGTTAACTGTCTACAATGTGTAAATGAATGGACAACAGAGACTGACTTAACAGAAAGACAGAAATCATTGCAATTAACAATTACGTGAATTTTCTGTGTGTGAATAAACTCACAGGTGTCAAACTCAGTGTCCTGTTATTATATTGGGTTGACAAGATAATTGCAAATATCTATCAGGACTGCTGATAGACAGCGCATGCTACCACTATAAATACCCAAATATCCAAATAAAGTGACGTGGCCAAGAGGAGCAGTACAGGTTTAAATGTTTGTTGCATAATTACCCCTCTGAGGCATGACTTATTGACTATACTGTCTTCCATGAGTGGGTCTTTTTGGACCCGTGTTTAAATCAATGTGTTTTTATGCTACTTTTGTCATTTTGATTCAAAATAATGTTTAGTATGATACTTTCTGCTGTGTTTTATTTCACACAAGTATTAATTCATGTTTGAAATAGTTTCATTTTTCACATTTTTAAGCATTTTCAGAAGAAATTGTGAACATTTGTGACGATTTGTAGAACATTTTTAAAACGAAGTGACAACAACAGCAATTTTACAACAGCAATGTTGGAACAATGTCAGTGTCCATTATGTGTGTGTGGGCGTGGGTGTGTGTGTGTGTGGGCAGGGGGAGATACACAGGAGGGGATAGAAAGAGCACGTTTCATGAAACTAGCTAGCTAACCAAGCTAGCTAACATTGCCGTCTGTATTCTATTGTGCTGTGTGTATCATGCATGTGGGGGTGTGCATGTATGTGCATTTATTTATGCATCCATCCATCTATCAATCCATCCATCCATCCATTCATCTTCTTCTGTTTATCCAGGGTCAGGTTGCGGGGCAGCAGCCTAAGAAGGGAGGCCCACAGTTTGCTCTCCCCAGCCACTTGTTCCAGCTCCTCCGGGCGAATCCCAAGGCGTTCCTAGGCTAGCTGAGAAACATAGTCCCTCCAGTGTGTCCTGGGTTTTCATCTGGGCCCCCTCCTGGTGGGACGGGCCCGGAACATCTCACCAGAGAGGCGACCAGGAGGCATCCTAATCAGATGTCCGAGCCACCTCCACTGGCTCCTCTCAACATGAAGGAGCAGCGGCTCTACTCTGATTCCCTTCCAGATGACTGAGCTTCTCTCCTTAAGGGAGAGCCCAGACACCCTACAAAACTAACACTGATTTCATCCGCTTGTATCCATGACCTCGTTCTTTTGGACATTACCCAAAGCTCATGATCATAGATGAGGGTAGGAACTTAGACCAGTAAATCAAGAGCTTCACTTTTTGGCTCAGCTCTCTCTTCACCGCGACAGACTGATACAGCGTCCACTTCACTGCAGACTCTGTGCCAATCTGTTTGTCGATCTCCCACTCCAATTGGGGCAGGACATCCTCCCTGATCTGAAGAAGGCACTCAATTCTTTTTCAGTTCATTTATTTATTTTATATTTATATAGCTATGAATTTTTGTTGTATTTATTGAGATAATAAAAGAAAGAACCTTGAACACATTGATCAACAAGTTTTTCATGTCATTCAACACATTTTCTCTTTTGGTTTTCTCATCCAGGGTGTCAGATACGGTGGCCGACAGGTGCAAATGCGCAGCAAAAGAGAAAACATGCAAACAAAAAAGAAGACACCCCCGAATGAAATGCAGCAAATAAAAAGAGAGACGCAAACACCCCCGAATGAAATGCAGCAAATAAAAAGAGAGACGCAAACACCCCCGAATGAAATGCAGCAAATAAAAAGAGAGACGCAAACACCCCCGAATGAAATGCAGCAAATAAAAAGAGAGACGCAAACACCCCCGAATGAAATGCAGCAAATAAAAAGTGTTGAAAACGGAAGTGCTCCAGACCACTAGGGGGAGTCAAAGAAAATAGTATTCATTTCTATGGGACCAGATGCAAGATTCTTCTTCTTCTTCTTCTTCTTGGTATTTATTGGCGGTTGGCAACAAACTTACAGTAGCATTACCGCCACTTACCAGTATGGAGTGTGGTTCGAGATGGTCTATAAACTTTCACTTTCTACCTTTTCCCTCCATTAACTCCTGATTAAACATACCCCCACACATACACACCTGCTTATATTATCCAACTTGCTTATAGCTTTATATACCCCTCTTTGATATTCTTTACACACTCACACCCAACTTGCTCTACTCATATCCTATGAAATAGCTTTGTTTTTTTAAGATACCGAATAATTATTTGAATATGTCTACTCCCGAAATCTCTCCTCAAAAATTCTATTAAATTAAACCTTTCTTTAATACCTACACACTCTCTCAGCATGCATCTTCTCTCTTCTTCATACTTTCAACACTCTAAAATAACATGCTCTATTGTTTCAGACTTCTCACAATAATCACACTTTCCAGATGCAAGATTCAGAGAGATACCTTTACTTTCTTTCAAATTTCTTTCTCTGAATCTTGCATCTGGTCCCATAGAAATGAATACTATTTTCTTTGACTCCCCCTAGTGGTCTGGAGCACTTCCGTTTTCAACACTTTTTATTTGCTGCATTTCATTCGGGGGTGTTTGCGTCTCACTTTTTATTTGCTGCATTTCATTCGGGGGTGTTTGCGTCTCTCTTTTTATTTGCTGCATTTCATTCGGGGGTGTTTGCGTCTCTCTTTTTATTTGCTGCATTTCATTCGGGGGTGTCTTCTTTTTTGTTTGCATGTTTTCTCTTTTGCTGCGCATTTGCACCTGTCGGCCACCGTAGTCGGCCACCGTAGTCAGACACACACACAGACACGCCGACACACACACACATAAATAATACACATGGACAATAAAGTACAGGCAGTAATGTTAGCTAGCTTGGTTAGATAACTAATGTTAGCTAACTTCAAAGAAGGCTAATAGGTTGATTTATGACAATAACGCT
Organism: Xiphophorus maculatus; assembly: GCF_002775205.1. NCBI lineage: Eukaryota > Metazoa > Chordata > Actinopteri > Cyprinodontiformes > Poeciliidae > Xiphophorus > Xiphophorus maculatus. The sequence goes on from NC_036445.1 coordinate 9,631,334, forward strand.
GTCACAGCACTGATGATCGACACACAAACGCACATTTGTGAGGTAAAAATAAAGATAATAATTATATATAAAAGTTCTTGGTGTAAAATATTATTATGCAGGGGTGAGACTTAAGACTCAGCATGTATGGTTCACAAAAAAATGTTTTCCTGACAGTCAAAGCTGGTAAGAAACAAAGATTCCCATTACATTCCATAAGAAATGAATGCGGGTCATTTTGGACCCACTTATGGAAGAATGGGGTAGTAATATAAAACATGGTATTTCTTAAAATGTTTAAAAGGTACATGAAAAATTTGAACTGCATGATATCAATAACATGCTTGTTGAGGAATATCTGGAATATGAAGTGATGAAAACTTTTCATTATAAAGATCTTGCAAAATGATGACCTCACCGGGTCCAAAAGGAGCCACTTACGCATCAGAGCGTTAGTCATGCCAATTCATTAGTCATGTACTCCTGAAATCTGGCTTTTAATGAGGACTTAATGCAACACTGTCTGATCTCATTATCTTATTTTATCCTTTTCCTGGAAGGAAATAAGATAAGAAAGAAAAACATTTTGACACTTTGTACATATCTCTGTGATGAGCCTAGCTTAAACATCACAACAGACTGAAAGAGAAAGAGAACAGAATGGTAAAAGAATTAGACCGCTACACGAACATCAAAGATAGATCTCATTTCAAACCCCTAGGCAGAACTTAGTAATAACAGACTTGAAACTAAATAAAATGTCCTTGATTTCAAATTCATATAATACACTCATGAGAACAGGAACACCCTGGAGGCTGAAGTGAACCAAAGGTCTCACCCTCTGTTTGGAGTCATGCATTGCATTTAGTCTCCTGCAATCGTAAATAAAAGTAAAGATCAAGATGTCATCCAGATAAATGTAATCAAAACACCACTGCAGTGATTTTCTAAGTCCCATACTGTGGCTGAAACACAGTTACATCACATCTGGAAACAGAAGTTCTGCTTTGGTAACTTTGTGTCAGAGAAAACTTGATGACATTCAGCAAATGCAATGGTTAAAACCAGAGGAAGAAAGGTTGCTAGGTGGTGACAAAATAAACACATTGTGATTCCAAACCTAGACTGAACATGTTGTCCCATTTTTCAGCTGTGCTGTTTCTTTGTATCATTATCAAGCAGATTAAAATAAATCTTTTTAACATTAGACACAAAACTGAGATAGATTACAGGCTGGTGATACATGAAAGCCCAGCCTCATTGACGCATGTATCTGAATGACTCCTACTTTATTTTTAGTTTTCATCAAAGATTATTTTTGAAACTTTTAATCTACTCAGAAAATATTTTCCACCCAAGTCCTAATAAATGATTCACTTCTGTTCTAATCAGTCATTCCATTCTAAAGTAAAACTTTTTATTTACACACCTCAGTGATCCAACCTGCAATTCTACTTCCAAGATCTTTAAGGTGTGAAGCAGTTTCAACATGAAGACTTTGTTTTTGTAATGGCCTTGAAAGACTTTAAAGGATCCACTCAACTATTGATATTAAAGACATACTGTATATATTTAAATCCCCGGGATATTGCTCACTTCGAAAGATGGCCTTTTGTGCTCTATAGAACCATGTTTAATGTAAGTTATATGTTTAGCAATAGAAATGTAATTATTAGTCAGTTTAATCTGTCTGGCTGGTTACAACATCAACGATTTCTTTTTTTTCCAATCTGTAACTGTCCCATGATGAATGCTGTCAGGACATCCTGACAGAAACACTCTTTGATGTTGATGCTCTTACTGAGGGAGGAAGACTCACTCACAGCCAATTTCAGTGGAAGCACAAGAGGAAAAGGAATTTATTTTTTTTAAAACTGCATTTTTTACAGTGTGTTGAGACATGCCTGTTGCATTCAGGTTAAGAGAGGGAACAAAACTTTGACTTCAACTCTACTTCTAAAATACATACTTTACAATAATTACTGTTATTCTTTCAATGATGAATCTGTGTAGGCAAATAACACAATTACACCGATTCATTATTGAAACAACAATAATAACGATTTAATTTTTTTTAAATATGAAAAAATTATAAAGTATTTTCAAATTAGTTTTTTTTAAACTAGATGAACACTTGAGACAATAGTTGAACAAGCTTTAAAATTAAAAACTTTGTTTTTGTAATTCTTGAAAGACTTTGAAGGATTAACTCAACTATTGATATTAAAGACATACAGTACAGACCAAAAGTTTGGACACACAGTTGTGTCCAAACTTTTGGTCTGTACTGTATATAAATTCCTGGGATATTGACTGGAGATTTTCCACCACATCACTTAGAACGATGGCCTTTTATTCTCTATAGTACCAAGTTTAATGCAAGTATTTTTGTGTTTTTTTTATATTAAAAAAAAGTATTTAAAAATTTGTTTTATTGAACTAGATGAACATTTGAGAAAATAGTTGTCACATATTTTTGTCTGACATGCAACATTAGCCAATATCTGAATGACTTTAATATTTATTTTTAAATATTGTCACTCAAACATGTCTGACAACTTATCCATTTATTGCAAAACATAAAGAAAAACTAATTAATATTCAGGATATTTTCTATCACAGTTTTGAAACAGCTGATTATATAACTGAAATTGTTTTCTATAATGACTGAAAAAGGAAAAGAAAAAAGAAATGCACTTTGCAGCTTTATGTGTTCCTTAAAAAGTATGAGTCAGCTCTAAAGACCAGCAGTAAATACAGGGAAGCTATGGAACAGTTGACCCATGTGATGATGTTGTATAACGGGACCAGGGAGTCTCACATGATGATGACATGCAGTGATTCTTTCAGTGACGTGTCTGAAGCCTGGCATCGATTCATGGAGCCCCCTGTCCTTCCCCTGTTATTATAAGGTCCAGTCACGTCTGACAGGATTACATTAAGATGTTATGTAACCCAGATTCATGTCCAGACATGTCCTTCCGCCATTCATTTTAGCTGGGTCCAGGAATCCGCCTTCCCACTGCTGTTCTGAACAAGATGTTCCCAACAAGTGACGTAGCATTTCATGTGGAATGTGAAGGAGAGGCAAAACAAGCTGTGGGTCTGCATGCGCTCAGCTGGGACTGGTCCACAGGATATCTGAAGCCAGAACAGTCCGACAGTACTTTATGATCTCAGGGAATTAAGGAACAGCTAAAATGTGATGTTATGTGATTTGATTTCTAATGGGAGGCTCAATGATTGGCCATGAATAAACCCAATCTCAGCAAAAAAAAGACGTTTTTTTAAAGAATTTTAAGGAAGAATGCTTTCTGAAACCTCAGCAGTATTGAAAGTTTGATCTAATCCACAACATTAAAACGGTAATTAATTGAACAATTTCTTTGAACAATGTGGTTGGTTCTTAAAGAGAAGTTCAGATGATCGTGTCATTAGTTACTCAAGATCAGCAAAAAAAAATTCAACACAATTTCCACTGAGTGATAGATTCCCAACAAAAGGCATATATTTTATCATTACAAAAAGCAAACAAAAAACATGAATGAAAAGACAAATCGTACTTGTTTATTTGTTTGAACAAAGCACATCAGAAATGGGTTAAATAGGGCTATTCATGAAAGAAAAATCTCGTCTCTATGACCCTAACAAACTATTAATAACTTACATGTGTCTTGTACACGGAATTACTTACCAGAGGGAATATACAATTATAAGTATATAATTGTGAATTTGAAGAGAAGTGATGCCTCCTTTCCTTTTTACTAATTTAAATCTGAAAAGTGTGGCATGCATTTGTTTCCAGCACCCTTGAATGAATAATTTACGGTGAACACAGCTGCAGGTCATTTAGGTCATCTCTCTTCCAGCTTTACACTGATATACACAGAGATTTATCTTGATTCTTTGTTAATAAAAACAACTTGAGATTAGTCATCTGTGAACATCTATTTTCAAGTCTTGCCACAAAGTCTCATCTAGTTTTAGCTATGAGCTATTCTTATTACATAATTATGCTTTGACCTAAACCATACTGCAGGCAATGCTACTTTTCAGTTGGAATGTGAATCTCCAGCCTGGGTTTCAGTCTCAAAGGGGTTTTTGTAGACTTTTCTGTCTTTCCATTAATTCAGACCAGCTCCACTGCATGATGCTGCCACCATTGCATTTCACAGTGGGGATGTTTTGGTCAGGCTGATGCATAGTATTAGTTGTCCACCACATATGGTTTTACCTATAGGCTGGACAAGCTTAGTCTGGCTCCTGAGCACCTTCTTAAGTTTGCTCTGTTCACTACATTACAAACTAGATGTTAGCTTCTACCTGGTAGTACCAAGATGGTTTTCACTGTTCATATTAATGCATATTAAGGTATAGTTGGTGTTTGAACTAAAAGGTTATAAGTGTTTTTGGAGGGAGTCTCAAGTATCTCAAGTAAAAAAAAAAAACATTTCAATTTCTCTCTTAGACCACCCCAACTTCCTCCATTAACATTATTCTTATTACTAGAGTCGTTGTTCTCATTAAAGAAGTTATTCGAGGGTCGTTGTAGTACCTAGCACTTTGTGAATACCAACGGTCCACTATCATGCACATTTGCTTATTTTGTTTCAAAAGAGGTGCAGCTGATCACTCAGGATTGCATCAAGATTAAACTAAAACTCTAAACATTCTGTGTCCAGGATGTGTGGAGTCTGCAGAGATGTTAGCTGCCTCTTTCCTGATCAGAGAACAGTACAACTCCTGGATGGAGGGAATGTGAGCCATTGTTCTTTACAGTTTGGCTCCATCTTGTTTAATGGTGGCAATAAACCATGCATTGATGAATGAACACCAGACAGACTGAATTATGGTGGTTTAAAAGATGATTAGCAGCTTCGGTGGGAGGCAGTACTTCTTGAGTTAATGCAAAGAGTGCAGTTTCTTCTGGGTCTTCTTCTGAAACAGTCTATGTGTGAGGACTATATCAAGTCCCAAAGATCCACAGTAGACAAAAAGTTGTTGAGGATGGTGAGGGAGGAGTGGGTTCGATGAGGTATTTTTCCAAAAGTACGTCATCATCTCCACTGTCATTAGCGGGTTGAACTCCAGGTGGTTCTGACTGCACCACTGGAACAGTCATCCTTCTGTCAGTATGTAAACTCATCATTTTCTTGGATCAGACTTAAAGACAGTGCCGTCATCAGCAAATTTCAAGAGTTTCAAAGATGGATGTGCTGAAATGCAGTCATTTGTGTACAGAGAAAGTCATCAGCTTATTGTATCATCTAGCACTTTCAGAATGTCTCATCTGGACAACAAAGACTTGTATGTTATTTAGTAGTGCTAAAAAAAGTGGGCCGGTGCTGTTTAAATTGGCTGATTCCCTTACAGACGTTCTGGTTTCACCTAAATGATGCAATCATCAATTATACAAAGCTCTCAGTCTGAGACTGTACTGTTAAAAAATGCATGTAAACAACACTTACGGGCATATTGAGCTTGCCGGCTTTGTGATTGGTTGATGCAACAGGAGAGCTCTGCAGTGGTTAAAAAAACCCAGTCGTCTTTATTTCACTGAAATCCAGCAGAAATCCCCTCCATAATCCAGCAGACACCCCAGGGACATTCAACAACTGTAGAGGGGGTGGGGGCCGCCGTACATGCCCGCCCACAAGCTTTAGGTTGCATTGAAAGCATCTGTGGCTACACAAAGGGCTTCTGGGCATTACATCTTATTCCAAAATCATAGCTTAGCAATGATCGAGAGGTTTTAAAAAAAGAGTTGAATGTTTTTGAGAAGAGCATGAAAACACAGCAGATGTCAAAGTAAAAGGAAAGAAAGAAAACTGCCTCATATGCATTTAAATTGACACATCCACAGAAACAAACAAGCATCACGCGAATTTTATTACAGCACAAAACATCAATCCAAACAGATGTGAGATTTAAGATGCAATTTGCAAAAAACATAAATAAGCTTTTTATTATTTCTTGTTTTTCACAAGCAACATATTCCTCATGTACAAAATTAAGAAAATAAACTTTTTATGTTATCATCTAAAATTTTATATAATAAAAAAAGAACATTGTATTCATGTTCAATCCAATGTTGCAATCAAACATGTTTCTAACAAAAAGAAAAAGTACATCAACAACATAACTAACATGGTCACAGAATACATTGTTTTGTGCAAACAGCAAAGCATTTCAGTGTTTCTCATATATACAGAAAACATATTCAGCCATCTGCTTATGTTTCCAAACTTCTTTACATTTACTTGATTAAAAGTACTTTTTACAACATTATCAACATTATCCAATGTGATTTGAGCTTTTTGACTGTTTAAGTTAACTTTAAACAAAAATAAAGCTAAACTATTAGACGCATTTTCTTATTTTAAAGTCCACAAAAAAGTGTACAATTATGTACACTTTTACAATTATGTACATGCAACATAAATGCATCACTTTCATCCTAGTTAAGTGATGTATTCATGTTGTGTTTTTCTTTCAGCTTTCAGCTTTCACCTTCAGATCAGGGTTTTATGTTTACGCGTTTAGTGGTCTTAACTTGAAACTAGGTCAATTGCTTCTGGTAGTCTTCCACAGATGCCTCATGACAGGTTGGCCCCTTCTGCTGACGTAACCGGTCTAACTGTGTCAACCTTCTATAGGGCCTCCCTGCTCACACAGGCTTTTTCACATAAACAAAAAATGTCTACGAGGCAGTGGACTGAGAGTATGGAAGGATTATGCAATATCTATTTTTCTTTCACCACAACTTTGAACAAATTGTTTCATTTTGTCTGTTGAAATCTTCTGGAAATATCCAAACTGTTCAGAGAGCAACTTTCACATCTTGGTGAATGGAAACATCTACCCAACAGACAATGGAAATATCTGTGCAATTTAGCAAGACAGCCTGTAATTTGTGAATTTTGGAGAAGTTGTTTTTTTTTTACTAAAGAGTTCTAAAACTTAGCTTATGTGACTTTTCAGGTTTTGTAGCTGCCACACCTTAAAAAAATGGAGGAATCCTATATACAAGGTTTATAGGTGTTATTTTTTTTCTTCTTTTTTTGGAACATGTGCTTATTCTACCAGGGGATCATTTGTGGGGTCAGATACTGATGTTTAACAAGATAATAGGGCCTAAAGTCCACAATCTAATTCATTACGAAGTTGCTTTATCAGGAAGATATCAAGACTCAGAGACTGTTCTTACAAAGTCCAGTGAATAAAATACTCCAAAATGTTTGCAACTTCAGTACTTTCATTTGAATGTATGGAATAAGCCCAAAAACTGAAAAAGTACCAGGAAACATAAAGCATGTAAATTTACACAAATATAAAAACAAAAAGAAAGGACACTGTTCAGTAAGGAGAACTTTACAGAATAGGAAAATACTGTGAAGTTATCAGACAGAGCATACTGAGTTTCAAAGAAATGTGCTATTGAGTAGAATAATTCAACAAATGTACGAAATGTTCATACATATTTGTAGATAGAAGAAACAACATACTATTTACAAGAAATAGTTAAACTGTGAAAATAAAAGTAGAGATGTTAACTTGAGTTTGTTAGAAGCACTGATTGCTACAAAGTCTGCTGGGAGGAAGAATGTACAATAACACTCCTTTGTGCACCTCGGACGCACAAAGAAGCTCTCCTGCTCAGCAAGAGCATCTCCCAAGAGGAGACAATGTCCAACAGTGATGTTATGTTAGCTAGAATCCTTCTGTCTTCCACCACCTGCATTGGGTTGAGGGAGCATCCCAGGACAGAGCTGATGCTTTTGTTGAGCTTATCTGACCACTTCCTCTTAGGTGTAGATACTACACCATAGTGAATGGCTGATGCAGTCACAGAGTCAAAAAAGGTCTTCAGTGGCTCCTCCTTCAATCCAAAAGACCTTACGCTCCTCGGGAGGTAGAGTCTGTTCTGATCCTTCCAGTAAAGAGCATCAATGTTGGGACTCCTGTTCATTTTATTGTTTGGGTGAAAAACCAGGTAATTGTAAGATATGAAATTCAACACCTGACTTTATTGATGTGGATGTGTGAGTGAATACTTTTGACAACCTGGTGTATTTTAGTTTCTTCACAACCCAATTTCCATAAAAGATTACCTAAAGAGCAAATACAAAGTTCACAAAAACACTTATCTGTTAAAGTGGCTCCATGCTACCCTGTGGTTAATAAAGCACTTCAAAACCCAGATGTGAGTAAAAGCTGCAGAGAAAAGGGGAAAACCTGGCTGATGTTTTTGCAGTCTGTTTTTCAGTATATTACGCAGTCTTAAAGGTGTCACTTTCATTCCAGCAGAAGCCAGCTCAATACTTCTCTTTGCATCTCCTGCAAGACAAAAAACAAGACTTTAACGATGTTCTGCTCCAAGTACTCTATTACTTGGAGCTTTATGTATAAAGCATTCCTGTCATGCTTTATACATAAAGCATGACAGGAATGTCTAATTTCTCAGAAAAACTGCTTTGCTTTTTTTCTATTACTTTGATAGCATTTTATAAGTGCATTTAAGTATGAAATCAAACATGTTGACACACTGATAACATTTTAAATCTGCTTTCAGTTCTGACACGGGCATTTACTCAATGCAGGTATGCCCATCAGTCACCCTGCTGTCTGGGCCTGTAAACATGCATTTATGCCACTATTCTTGGCAGGAAACACTCCTTAGTATGGAAAACACTTTGTCAGCTTCTCAGCACAGCCTTTATTGTTTTACACTTTACCATGTTGTTCTGTGTTCTGGCAAATTGTACTACAGTCAAAAGACAGTGACTTGCCAGTGTTGTGTATACACGAAGGTGTGCGCACGTGATGAGGCTAGACTTCACCATAGTTCTTTTATAGAACTGTGGAAGGTGAAAACAAATCTAATCAATTGTTGCATTTTAACAGTTGGGTAACTTTATTAGCAAGTTAGTGAAAAGAAACTTTTTTGGTTGGTTTTTAGTTGTTTTTTTTTTTTTTTATTTGATACCCATCATTCTACCTCGGTATGACCTTTGCGCACCTTTACCTTTGATAAGCATCAGAGCAAAGTCATGATGAAAAAGAAGATTTATCCACAACTGTTATTATTATTATTTTTACCTCACAATTTGAGAACCAGAAGATATTAGTTGACCATCATTGTAAAAGCTTTGCTCTGTAAGAACAACCCTTAATGAGCTTTCAGGGTTAAATGAATAAGAAAAATATTCACCTGCTACCATTATGTTTTGCTGGAAACAAATACAGACTGATTGAATTACATAAATCAAGTGAATAATTAAAAAATACGGGCAAGACGTCAATCAAAATATAGGTAGCGGTGCTGTACCGATACGGGTTAAGACACTGAGGTCAATCAGTCTTTGACGCATGTTGTAAAGATATAATAGCGAGTTATTTGCCAACATGCTAATATTTCTAAGCGGATTCATAAGTTCTCTGGAAAATGATTGAGTAATACCATGCCTGAAGGTAGTTTTGCACATCCCACACCTTTATCAGATGCTTATAAGGGTTTGGACTTCATGTATGTTTGTTGCATTACAGATTCCGGCAATTTACGCAAAAGGTCAGGGAGGTGTCACACTGGAATAAAGTCAAAAACAGGCTCCAACAGCCTCGTCTGTCTTTCTTGCTCTGCTATAAACATTTTAAAAAAATGTTCCACAATGCACTTTTCGCATCATGTTTCAGATCTTCTGTGTTCCAGCGTTGAGCCACCCACTGCATTTCCAGCTGTAAAAAATATTCTCCTGCAGAAAGACTGCTGCGTTGCAGAATGTGTGAAAACTGCAGCTACAGAAAATAGACCTATTCAAATTTCTGTAAAATTAAATCCAGACTTCCTCTGATGTTTATCATGGCAGTTTCAGTCTCAGATAGGGAGTCCTATATGGACCAAAACTACAATCCCCAAAATAAAATATGATAACAGTCACATTATGCTGTGGGGCTTCACGCAGGAACATGGCAGCTGCTCAGAGTTGATGGGAAGATGGACGGAGGCCAAAACAGGGCAATCTTCAAAGAAGATAATAGAGTCACCAAAAGCTGGGCAAGACTGCAGTAAGACAACAACACTAATCGTACACCCAGAGCAACAACAAAATGGTTTAGATCAAAATATCTTCATGTGTTAGAATGGCCCAATCTCTAAACTTGCAAAACCCCAACGACTTGAACATGTTGTGAAAGGTGATTCTACAAAGTATTGAGTCAGCTCAATAGAAGCACACACTACACTTTCCACATTATTTCTAAAATGATTTGAAGCCATGTATCCAATTCAATCTGCTTTCTAATTCTGAACCAGTTTGATTTGATACATCACAAAGAATCCAAACTAAACATGTTGAAGAAAATCATTCCTTGTTGTTGAAACCTTAATAATCACTGCACTATATATCCATTTATGTAAATTTATAGCAACAACATAAACACAATTGCAAGTATTATTTTACATAACAATGAGTCTCATTCCCCATTCTAAACACTGTAAACAAAATATTTCCATTCCTACAGCACTCTTTTTTTCATAATTTCCATTCAAATACATGGGAACATCCTAGGAACATATCTCATGGAGAGAATCACCTGCAGTACAGCTCATTTGGAAGTCCAGATAAATGAATATTAGAAAAAATCTAAAAGGTGGATGTTTTCCTTTGGTTATGTGTGTGTGTGTGTGTGTTTGGGGGGGGGGGGGGGGCAAGGAAAATGATAAGCAGCTTGTTTTTTCACTTGTTGTATTGTCGTGTTATGGAGCAACTTATCAAAACAAACCTTGTGCTTTTACCGCAGGACTTGGTGGCCAGCAACAATCTATTTACTGCACTTAAATGTGAATCCAAAAAAAAAAAAAATAACACCAGAGAGAATCACACATACAAGCCAAAACCCCTCTCTAAGCCCCAGTATCTAAATACAGGTTGAAGGATATGACATGACAGCTAATCATTTCCACACGTGGTCTTTACCTTGTTGTGAAGTCCCACTTACTCATGAAGGGACCCTTTTATTTAAAACATATGCTGTCATGCAGCTTTTCAAAGCCCTAATCCTCTCTCAGCTGTTGGGATCAGCTGCAGTGACACACAACAGAAACAAACCTCACATGTTTACCACAGGGGAGTTGGAATGTGTGGAATTGTGATTACTTCAACAAGACTTTTGTTTGCAGTCAACACCTTTTTAAATATATATATATATATATATAACTCGTATATATAAATATAACTCATTATTTTGAACCAGGTGAGTAAAAGGGAGCCAAAAAAAAGAACATAACTGTTGCTTAGCGCAAAGTCTGGAAGCCAAATGAGAAAGAAGAGGGAAAAAAGATCCTGCAGCTTTAATTTATGGCCTACTGACTGCAACCTGCCCAGGTGTCCTTGAACCTGGCTCTGATCAAAGGTAACTGGAAAGAAAGAAAATCTCAGATAACCAGAGAAACCAGAAAACACTAAAAAGTTTGAACTGGAGACATTCAGACAAGAAAATTCTCAATCAGGATTTTGTTTTGTCTGAGTCATTGAAATATATTGCATTGTCTGACATCTGCCAGATACCTACTCATGTCAAATTCCCTTTCATTCAAACCCAAACATTTCAATCTGGATTAGGATGTTGAGACTGTTCAGGATGGTTTGTAGGTAAGGCAAGGCAACTTTATTTATGTAGCACCTTTCAGCCAGGTAGGGTTTTATTCTTCTGGAAGAAGTCCTTTGTCAGACAGGTGTTGTCTTTGCACAAATTCCCTCAGTCACCTGCAAAATCTCCACATAACCAGTTGTGGTTTGATACCCAAAAGCTCCACTGTTACCTGTAGAAAACATTTCAGGTGAGATGTCAGATTTATCTTTCTCTTTTCCCAGATCAAAACTTCCTTCCAACTTTAATTATCCCATCTTGCCATCTGCAATCCAAATTGACATGTTTGTGAAGTGTGAGGAGATGAGGCTGCTATAAATTTAACATTATCAGTTTTCATGACAAAAAAATTATATGAAAAATTATAGTGGCATATCGGTGCAGATTTTACTTTTCACCTAGCTGTGTTATTTTCTGTGGAAAATTTGCCTACTCCTGGATTTTTGTACGGAGTAAATGCAGCTTGGAAAGCTGAAATACACAGACCCTGTGCTGCTTTGGCTGGCTTATGCAAAACAGCCAATCCAGGAGCAGGATTGCTTTTCTTTTACACTGACTGACTCGCCCTCAATATTGAAGAAATAAAACCATGGAAGCGGGTTTCTGCTGTAGCACCAAGACAGTTTCTATCTTGGTACCATAATACAAGTGTAATAGCATATTTGGTAAACTGACCAAATATACAAGCATGCTGTTTAAGTTAAATGCAATATTCAATCACTCTCTCGTTCTACCTCTTTTGTAAGATATTTCTTAGTAGTGTATATGCCACAGAATAGCACAAAACATGTCATATCTATTAATTCACCCTCCAAGGATGTTCTAGGTTATGCAACATCAGTTTTTCCTGGCATCTACTTATGCAACTTTTCCCTGCACAAGTTTCTGTTGGACGGACATTTGCTTTGCTTCTAAACAGATCTGACTCAGAACACACTCATGCTATCATAGGTAACTGGTCTTGCAGGTGATGCTTTCTTGCAAAGCAGTTTGGTTAAGAGCTAAGCTAATGCAAGCCTTGTTGATATTTTGGCTATTATATATGTGAGTGGAATTCCAGTTAGTCATGTCAAAATGACCAAACTTACCACAAATATTGTTCTTTTGCTTCAAAAAGTGTCACTTCTTCATTGTAAAATGAATGATTAGTGTTCACTCAACATAGCCAGGCAAGTGAACATCAATATAAAGATTAAAAACACAATAAGATTGTTAATGAAAACAGCTGGCATAAAATCAAATCAGTTTTTGTCAGAACCTTCAAATTTTCTTATTTTAAAATGTCATGATTGCTCTAAAACTTGGGATCAGATCAGAATTTCTTAAATTTGGACTGTCATTCTCTCATTTTTCCATTGACATAAAATATTGCTTGTAAATCCTTTGCCTATGTTGTCCTTTTTTTCTGGTGTAAAAATGCATCTCTTCAACAATCTGCTAAGACATATGCATTCTGATCATAATGTTGAGCTTTTGCGAGGGGAATTTTTGATCGTCCACACATTTCAGTTTGCACCTGTGGATAGTCCATTCAGCAATCTGCAAAGGGGATTTTGGACTGTGCAGTTGTAGTAATTAAAAAAGAGATGACAATGCCTTCTTCAAAAAGGGAAACCTTATTCCTTTCTGATACACAGACATTAATAAGTTGTATGTTAATATTTTACCAGGTTTAATAATAGAAACACTACCTGCAGTAATATTCCACACTAGCCAAACACTATGTAGGAAGAAAAAGAGATCAAACATTGTAGAACAAAGCTACGTCTGAAGCCTTAAAAGCACACCTGGTTGCCCCTTCTGCTCTTTTATTTTGATCAGTTTGTGCTTACTTACAAGAAGAGGCACACCTTTGATAATAATAACAGTGCCTGGCTCTGCCAAGTCTTTCATGTCCCAGCTGTGGTATTTTCAGTTCCATCCAGTCAAATTTACCAGTTCAACAAGGTCAGAATAGGTCCCTAATTGTGTCGTGGTTGCAGTTTTCAGTCTACAGGGTCTGTTAACTGATAAAAAAAATTTAGGTACTTTCCACTAGAGCAAAAAAGAAAAACAAAACTCGCTGACGTAGCCTACTAACCAGCCAGGCGTTTCACTAAAGTCCTCATCGAATGGCTTTTTAAGTTGAAACATCTGTCACAGACGTCTTGCCATAACTATGCGTCAGTTAACTGTATTTATTCAGAAATATCAGACACGGTTTTACTTTTGGTGTGTTTATTTTGAATTCCTTTTAAAGTACGACCAATTCTCTGGAGACCAGCAGTTAATTCTGTCAAAAACTCTGAGGACATCGAAGAGTCTGCAGGACATTTCCAAGTGTCAAGAAAGCAATTTTACAGTTTTTAGGGACTATTGTTGGGTTGATAATGTTTGAAATGAAGGTTCAGTTTGTATCAGTATTCCCCCAGGGTGCCCATTTTCAAAAAATGAATTGATGCAAATTCTCTGTAGGTGTGGGCCTCCAGGAGGGATATTCCCTCTCTTACTTGGTTTGTTTGTTGTTTTTCCACACATAGAAACTCAACATTGACACGGTGCAACACATATGCTGCATTTTCCTGATGACGCACCTCTGTTATTTGTCAAGTTTGACCCCCTTCAGATCTTCAGGGACATGTTTACTCAGTTTTCCACAGAACAGATGAAAGCCAGATGAGCCAGTCAAAGTTTATTTGACCAGTGATTAGTTTCAGATTTATATTTTAGTCACTTCTTTGTATTTTGCTTACATAGACTGAGTGATGGAGGGACGGAGTCTGGTGTTTATAGTTAGCTATATAGTTATAGTTAGCTTGTGCTTTTCTCAACCTGATTTCTGTGATGGACTGATGGTCTCTTCAGGAAGTTCTTCAGCTTTTGCATTCCTCCAATGTTGGAGATGCATGGCAGATCCCCAAACTCCTTACCCACCAAAGAATATTATGCAGACAAACACACACTCACGTCATGCAGATAAGATAGTAGCTGGGCAATGACTACACATGTAGATGTATAGATATAAATCCAAGGCACATGTGTGATTCAAAACTAGATTCTCATATAGTTTGGTTTTATACTGAATGCATTTTTAGTTAAAGACATATTTTAATGCTTATTCTCCTTGGTGCACCTAAGATGCAGCAGTCTCCAGAGCTCTACAGTTTAGCAACAACTTTGTGAATGGCATTGGAGACATTGTCCAACAGTGATGTCATACATAATATATGTCAAAAAATTGCTAAGTGTGTGAAAAATTTTGACAATCCCTGCAATTCCCTATTTATTTAATATAACTCATATGTTCCTCTCCATTAAGACAAATTTATCCTGCTTGCAGCAAAGCTACAGAATCAAAACCAGCAAGAACACAACCAAGAAGACCAGATCTCAAGATTCCTCCATGTTCATGGTACTGCGCCACAGAGTGTCAGCAACACTCACAGCCTGTTGACAAAAATTTTGACGCAGCACCATAACTGGACGCAACTAACTGACAAAAGCATGACAAGCATTTATCAGCAGATTAAGCAGATATTTCTTTCAGTAGTTTGTTGAGAGAAAAAACAGTAGTAAAATAGAGTAAATATTGTATTGATGCACAGAAGTTTAAAATGAAAGCATTCCAGTAAGGTTGAATATGTAAATAAGCAACTGATGGTAGCAGGTTTGACAAGGTGTTAAGAGCACATGAAGTTACACTATAATAACAAAAGTTGCATTTTTATCAAAGCAGCCTGCAGAACAAAACGGTCCCAACCGAATTCAAGTAATGCACGAGGGGAAATCCAATCAACATAATATACCATCACTGTTTAATGCAACCAAATAAATCTGGATCCTCTGGAGCATAAATCTGGAGCATATTTTCATTTGGATGTAAACACTCTTGCACAGCTCAGTCCGGTTCTTTAGAATCCGGCAAGGTGTGTGGCTGTTTGACTTACATTCAGTTGATATTCAGTTAGAACTTGTTTGTCAGCCGGTTACTTAGAAATGTGTGGGAAACTATTCAGTGCAGATCCAGAGATAACCTGCAATTGGTCAATACTACATTCAACAACACCACACACACACCCCCACACACATGCACATGCACACGCCTTCCTGTGTGCACAAAACAAAAACTGGAAAGATTGAACACTGAACTTAATGAGGAAAGCAGATTGTACCATGATTTTAAGAAAACACTAACAGCAGCTGCATTGCCAGCTGTTGGTTTGTGGCCTTCAATGGTTCCATTTGGGCAGCGATTCAAAGTCTATCTTACTATTCAAAACACAGACAAAGGCCAAGGCTGAAAAGCTTTAACACACTCCACAAGAAGCAAAGGCTTTCCTCTGTTTCTGTTTAACCAACCTGCTCCTCAAACAGCCACCACACAAATGTACTCATGCCACAATTTGCCTTTTCATTAGAGCTTTAACATTTGGTTACAGTGAAGGAAACAACCTCCTGCATACTAATTAACCATGTATGCTATTATCTCAAGTCTTTTTTCATGCCCTGCCTGTCTGGTTTGTTGATGTCTAAATCCAAATCCTTCCTATTATGTCTTGTGTTTTAACTGCAGTTCAGCTGAACATCAAAGGTCTGACATTAATTATTGGAGCATTTTCAAAATGAAACCATAAGAGGGACTAAGCTGTAACTATATTTTGTTTCCTGATGTGTTAATAGATCTATGACTCTTCCAGCAGGTTTGTTCTTGCAGCGGGGCATTTAAAGATTGTTTGAATTTGCTTAAGGAAGAAGCAATCACCACCTCATAGGCGAGTCAGAACAAAAAATAGAGGAGGAATTTGTTACAAGACTTCTGTGGACAAATAATTTCATCAGTTTTTAAGATGACATGTTTCTGCAAAGACAGACTTGTGACATCAACTCTTATTTGGCCATATGATTGCGCTTCTGTCAGCTGTGTTGAACTAGAAACTGAAGTAAATATGCATTTTAAAATGGAACCCATAATAATAGGAAGCAACATTCATTCATGCATTTCAAGTGAGGAACCAGGAACAAGGAAGAAACCTTAAGCTAGGCAAATGAGCTGGCTTGATGAAAGCTTTGTTTGAGTTTGCACGTAGAGACACATAGTATAGTCCACTAATGTAACTCAGCTGAGAATAATTGCATTTGGAAATTAAGAACATTAATTAAGGTCTTTCTGTGTAAGAATACATGGTATAGATACCCCTTTAATGGTTAATCTCAATTATTGACAGTGGATTAGAAAAACTTTAGGATGATTAACCATGAAACCAATCCAACTGTTTAACCAAAACACTACTTATTACTTTTGGCAGGTGAAAGACCCTTAAGCAAACTGCTATTTATCATGCAAAGATAATAGGAATTTAAAGAATAGATTTAGAAAATTACCTTTAGACTTTTAATTGTTAGAATGAATTTTATTTTGACTTTTCTCTATGGACACAAAGTAAAACAAACTAAAATAAACTTTACAAACCAGCTTTAAAGAAAAAAAATACCTCAATAATTTAAATAAAGCAAATTTAACATGTAAAATCTTGTTAGGTTTAGACTCTTAAGTATGCATGAACCAGTTTTTGTTCATGTTGCTGGCACAGTGATAAAAAAATGCATAAGGAGGTTTCAGTTTGGTTGCAGATTGTATAAATTATTCAGTAATTTATTTGCAATAACTACTTGCACCTTGACAGGATCCCTGGACACGTATGTCCAAGACTCAACAAAGGAAATGCTCTTAGAAATGCTCCATAAAAAGATCTGCAAATAGGCACATTTCCCCTAACTAATTTGGATTTACGTTTCACACATTAATCACCATAGGTAAATCCATGAATAGGCAGAGGTCTAGTGTATTTGTCAGATTTTACATTTCTAAGGAACCTTTCTAACAGCATTTTGAATCCATGCCAAGAAAAAATAAATTCTAAAGTCAAAACAAGGTCCTGCCTAGAACAAGACAGATGTACCCAATGTAGTGGCTCACGAGTGTCTCTGACATGGACCAGTCTGGCAAAGAAAACGAGCAGAAACGTCTTCCTCTGCTTAGATCTATCTAGTTATTTTGTGGAATTTCAATGAGAAAACTTGTAAAAAGTCCTGATCAAACTTTGTTTTCCTGGAACAGAAGCTTAATTCCCTTAATTGACTTTTTAATTCCCCAAAGGAGGTTCTTTCAAGTTTAAGAAACACCGATTTTGTGTTTTATAGGGTTTTATACATGTGACATCAGCTTTGCTTACAACCAGAGGCAAAACAGAAACTGAGTAGGAGTGCAATATGAAACCATTCAGTGTGGGTGGTGTAAAGAATGTCAGAGGAGGCAGCCAAATGCAGTCAAAACAGCCTTGTGTATTTCCCCCATCCACAGGCTGGGACCTTTAATGAAGCAGACATCATATATATGTGGGCTTAAGAAAATGGGCAGTATTTTTCATGAAACACTGGAGGTGTCAGCGTTGTTCTTTGTTCAGGTAAAGCTGGGAAATGTTTCCATGTGTAGGGCCAAGTTAAGCTGTCAAAAAGTATTTTGTATTTTGTTTCTGGTTGAAACGGTGGTAAGGATATGACTAATTTAGAAAAACAAGAAACCACAGAGAGACGGGCTGTTTTAGGGAATGTTTAGGAGGGTGAGGCATGTTAGCCTGAAGAGGCTGCCATATGCTTCAGACTTCAGATGCTTGTGAGCATATCACAACAAACATTCAAATTGTTCTGGCACATTTCAATTTCTTTTTTAGATTTCCAAGGAATGTTATCAATGGGTGCAAACCAAAACGTCCCTGCATGGCATTAGATAAACCTACAACCAATCAGCAAAGGATGCATAATATGTAGCCATGGGCAAACAGATTACACACCAACTCACCAACTCCTGCCTTGCAACTAAAGTAAAAACATCATCATTTCCATCATTTATAAATAATTGTAAAAACTCACACACAGTAACAAAGATGATAGGTAACTAAAAGTCCTGCATAAATACTGCTCCCTCTTGTTGCAAGAGAAAGAGCAATGAGATGTTGCTGCGTGCCTCCTCAGGGTCCACTGAAGGGCTTTTCACATTCCTTTACATTAAGCCTTTGTTTTTTTGGTGAGGGGAATTCTGGATGTAAGTGAAGTCTGAAAAATGCCTTGAACCACGAAGTTAATCCGTCCAGCCCATATGCAGTTGAGGCAGCCAACATGTGATCACTTCAGCTTGTCAGGGTCCAAATCTAAGCTTCTCAGCACACCTACAATGTCTGCAAGTTTCAGGTTGTTTGTCCAGACAGGACATAAATAACTCTAAGAGGGTATAGATGAAACAAGCTTTTTCTTCTGCAAAGTAATAACCATAAACCCTAGGAGAGGACTCAAACTAAAGCTGCTAAGAAGCCAAAATAGAAATTTCTAGTAAGTCAAATTAAGTTATTACAAGAGTAAGGCTGCAAGACATAATCAATCATCTGAGGAAACAAATATGGATAGCTAATGTCTTCCAAAACATCTTGAGAGGATGTGACGGTTTGATGAAGCCAAACTTGAACTTTTGGGGCACATCTCTGTGAGGTGAAAAAGAACACGATACTCACTGTAAAACATGGTGGTGGCAGCATCAACCTCTGAAGTTACTAATCTCCAGATGGAACTAGGGTTTCTTTCAAAGTTTTTAAAACTGTCAACAGTTTCAAACACCAATAACTGGAAAGCTGAAGGTTTAGATGTTTTCAGGATCACAATGAGCTCAAGGTATCTGAATAATCAAAAGATCAACTTTAAGTTCGGTAACAAAATCTGTAGCTTCTCTTGAAGAAAGAGTAATACATTTTAAAAGTAATACGTGGACTTTAAACATGTGCTGTACAACAACTGGGAAGAATAAGAGACAATGTTTCACATTAATTTACATGTTTAAATCTGTAATTCTTACTCTGTCGACTGTAAACATGCCAGCAGGTGTTCTACAAAAGGTTTCTACTTAGCGTTGTTTGAACGTCCTTGATCTGAAACCGTTGCTGACCTTAGAACATTATCTCTATTATTAATCAATGAACGTTACAGCTTCTCTTCACGTGGGAATGTTCTTTGTCCATACTGTTTTGTTCATGTCTCACGCTTCCTCATGTTTCACTGTCCAAACGACAAGCAGTTTCTGTACCGAACCTTTTGGTTGTATTCAGTGTGTATTTGCTGACCTACCTTCAATAACCCAGCAGTGCAGAAGGGCACACACAACTAGTGTTTGTTTGCTTTCGTTTTACGGCATCAATAAAGAATTGCGTTATTCTTAGTACATGAATTAGCCTTTTCCAGGTTGTGCATTAGACTTTGTAATGTAGGACATGCCAGCTGTAATAAAGTCAAATTTTCCTTTAAACTGTTCTATTAACTTCCTCTTTAAACACTTTTGTGCGGAAATTGGCCCCAACTCTGATTACTTACAAATATTTATCTACAACAGGAAGTAATCAATGACTTTACTGAACAACCACTATACCCAAGATTGGCTCTTCTGAGGGCAAATGAAACACACACACATACACGCCTGCACACACAAGTGCAGGTAACATCAAACTCCCTAAGAGAAGCAAGTTGTTCTCACGGGGGTCAAATATCATGTCACCGATTTATCTGAAAGAGAAATTTCCAGTTAGCCGCAAATAAACAACACAATTCAGCTTCATCAGACAACATCAAGAGAAGCTTTTCTGAATACTAAACAGTTTCACAGAAGTAGTGACACCTCTAACTTTTGTGACAGTGGGAACTGCAGGATGAGGTGAAGACGATTGTTTACCCAACCCGTATGATGTCATGGGTAGTGGGAAGTTGTTTATACTGGGTTTCCAATAATTTAAGTTTAAATAAAGGTGGTGACGACTTTCTGTGCTCTGACCATGTGGAAGGTTATTTCACTATGACAACTTAAGGTCAGGGAACTTTTATGACATCTAATGATATTATCACACCAATAATTGCATGAAATCTTTGACTCATCAACATCTAATAAGGAATTACATTGTCACTATATATTTAGGAAGATGTGTAAAAATAAAAAAAATATTTTTTTTTCTTCAGAAGGGGCCTCATAATACTAATGAAATGATCTTGTTTCAGTGACTGTCCTTTACTAAGCATAAGTTTGTTTTTTTTCCAATCTAGATATCTGGATCATTAACTCAACACCAAGAAGGAGAGACAACAGCAACAACCTTAGAGAAGCAAATGGCATTTAAAATGACCTCCAGGTGTCTGTTTCAGTCAGTATAGAGCAAGACAGACAGAAGCATTTACGTTTCATTTTTAGTAATGTGAGCTGAAAGTAAGATAGCTACTTGATTGTGCTATAAAATGCCACTATATGGAAAACACCTACAGTAATACTGAGCTTTTAAAAGGACCAGAATGCCAGTTCTAGTTTGTGTTTAGCATGCTAGCTCTTCAGTCAGTTTTTGTTTGGGATTCAGTCAGAACCTGCTGGAAGGGCTATTCTTACACTGCCTGGCCAAAAAAAAAGTCGCCACCAAAAAATGGTCACACTCTCTAATATTTTGTTGGACTGCCTTTAGCTTTGATTACAGCCCGCATTCGCTGTGGCATTGTTTCAATAAGCTTCTGCAGTGTCACAAGATTTATTTCCATCCAGTGTTGCATTAATCTTTCACCAAGATCTTGTATTGATGATGGGAGAGTCTGACCACTGCGCAAAGCCTTCTCCAGCACATCCCAAAGATTCTCAATGGGGTTAAGGTCTGGACTCTGTGGTGGCCAATCCATGTGTGTCTTCCATTCCTCCAGAGTCCAATCTTTATGCTCCCTAGCAAACTGAAGCCTTTTTTCTGGTTAGCCTTACTGATTTTCTTACGGCTACACAGCTGTTCAATCCCAACCCCTTGAGTTCCCTTTGCATTGTGCGTGTGGAAATGCTTTTGCATTCACAATTAAACATACTCCTGAGTTCTGCTGTTGTTTTTCTTCGATTTGATTTGACCAAACGTTTAAGTAATCGCCGATCACGATCATTCAGGATTTTTTTCCGACCACATTTCTTCCTGGAAGACGATGGTTCCCCACCATCCTTCCAGTTTTTAATGATGCGTTGGACAGTTCTTAACCCAATTCTAGTAGTTTCTGCAAATCTCCTTAGATGTTTTCTCTGCTGTTTTGACCCTTCTTAAACAGACTAATGTCTTTTCCACAACCACAGGATGTGTCTTTTGCCATGGTTGTTTAAGAAATGAGAAGTTACTCATTGCATCAGCTGGGGTTAAATAACTTGTTGCCAGCTGAAAGATAATCGCCTATGCAGTACTTATCCAATAGGAGGCGTGTACCTATTTGCTTAGTTAAATCCAGGTGGCGACTTTTTTTTGGCCACGCAGTGTATTTCCTGAGAATGCCAAAAATAATGGGAAACAGATCTCTGGGTTTTCCTGGACCTGTTTTCCCCATGACCCAATCTCAAATACCCTGAAAAAAACAGATGGATATATGGTTGAATGGATGGGAAGATGTATGTATAAGTAAGATACAGCTATATTAATTAGATTATTAGATGTGTTGTTGTTTGTAGGACTGTACCTGAAGCCAAAAAGACAGTGTCCACTGGACACAGTGTCCAGTGTCCAAGCTGAATTGTGTCTGACTAAACTCATCACACTGTCAACATAAGGCAAATGTTGCCTGATTCCCAAAAATATATTTCATAATTTATACCAACATGTTTAAAAACAATCTGAAAATGTCTAACGGTATCCCGGACATCATATTTTACTCTATTTTATTAAAATCTTCCTGAAAATAGGAGCAATAACTAAAAGAAAAGAGGAACTTACATTGGAGAGAGGAATATTCTCAACAGAATGAGAAATCAGTTTAAATTTAATTATTTTATTACTGACATGATTGCATTTTCACCAGGATGATTGAGTTTTTATGGATACGTAATCACTCTTTAAAAAATGTTATTTATCTGCTAATGAAAAGCAGAATGTGAGATTGAATGGAGAGGAATACATGACATGGAATTTTACGTATGATATACAGGAGTATTTTAGGAAAATAGTTGAATGTGTACTTTTCTATCTCGGCCTGAAACATGTGAGTACCAGGAAGTGTCAAGCGGACACACACTCCAGAGAGTTTTTTTTCTGAGAAGGAAATTTTGTGTCACCCACCACTTCTTATAATCTCAGATTATCTATCCTAACTTCCCATTTCCGCAAGCACAAATGAAGTCATTGAGAGAAAATGAAACATAACCAGCAATATATTTAAAGCATTTTACAAGGAAACCTGGATTAAAAAATCAAGTTTCTTGATGTCTTTTTTCTTGCATAGTCAATAAACAAAAATAATGAAATGGGAGCAATTCACCACCATCAGATCAGCAAATATGTGTCATATGCCTTAAAGGAGGAACTCCAACTAAACACATTAAGTCCTGTTGTTGGAACAGGCACTGAGCAAACAAAATGCTTTTAGTCATGCACCCGGATCACATGACCTACTATAAAGGCCATAACAAAGCCGATGTATTCAGTCACTATATGTTCATTTCATGCATCTGTGCATCTGAGAGCACCTGGCACCTCTGCCTTTTTTCTTGTTCTTTTCAAAGTATAGTCATTATTGTTCATTAAGCAGGAAATTAAATGAACTATGCAGGTGTTCCAATGAAAGAGCAGCTGTCATGGCTACGCCCAAATACACTCCAAAAACAGCGCTGACCTTTTGTTTGATTAAAAACAGCTCTTCAGAAACTGTGGACCTTTCTGACTTGTTTTAATTGCAGACATTTCTATCATCAATGGGTTTGAAATGAAAATTGAATTTCTGAAAAGCTCAGAATATAATAAGCAAGAAAGCTGTTAGTCTCTCAATTGTGGCAACAGTCCAATTTGGCTTTTGATTCTCAGTCAACTTTACACATTTCCTTGATATGATAAACGCCTCCGCAATAATTTCCCAGGTAGTTTCTTCCCACACCGGTTCCATTGATCTGATGAACTTTGATAAGCATTTGTTTTGAAAAATTTGCCAGGGCATACGAGAAGAGCTGCTTTTAAAACGTGCAACCTGTTAATGATCTGCAAGCTGAACAGTGTGATTGCATGCAACTTAGAAAAATGTTTAACCCTCCTGTTATGTTCGTTTCTGAGGTACAGCAATAATGTTCGTGGGTCAATTTGACCCGGGCAGTGTTTAATCATGCAATAGTGTCAGAAACCAAAAAATTCCTCCATGACATTCTTGTATCTGATTAACTCCAATACTAACCATTTCAATCAATATTTGTGCAATGATGTTTTTTTATTTCTCAGAAATTAAGGATCAATGATGACAACCTACTTTTATGTACACTGAAAAAAACCTAGACACAAAAAAACAATAACTTCCTTGAAATTGATCTTTGGTCATTTTTTCTATATTACACTTTTTTTTCTTTTCAATGGGTGATCTTTATAATTGAACTTGAGACACGTATACTGTCCTGAGTCAAATTGACCCGCTGATTAAACTCAAGATAAATGAGTCATGCAGAAAGTATTTATGTTTTCCTCCACTGCTGCTGAGTGTCCACTCAGTGTGGGTGGAGTTTGTCCACGGGAACAGAAAAGATTCCCGTCAAAAGAGATATGAACACCTGCTTTCTCGCAGTTTCCTAGTGAAGTAAAGAGAATAGTGAGAACGTGGGCTTGTGTGTGTGCACGTATGCATGTACTATATGTGTGTGGTGGGGTGTGTTTGTGTGTGTGATGAAATATGGTTCATAGCTGCAAAGAAACATGTAGAACTGGACATTTTTTTTAATCTTTTTTTGCACTTCAATTTGACTTGGCAGTCAAATTGACCCGAACAGTATCTATGTAAAAAGTAGAGGGGGGGGAGTGCAAATGTGTAAAATAAATACATTTTCAACTTATATGTAGAGTGCACCTGTTAAGACAAATAGAAAAAGTTTCATGCAAAAAAATACTTCCAACTATTTAAACAAAAATTTAACTTTAAAACAGGTCAATTTGACCCGCAACATCACAGGAGGGTTAAGTTAATTTAGATAATGTAAAGTTGTGACCGAGTTTAAGCAAGAAATTTGATTATGGTTCCATCTTTCCTGGTTTGAGGAACTTATCAGTAATGGGAGTGTTTTCTTACACTTTTCCCAACATTGACCGTCCCTTTTTCTCAGCCACGCCCATATCCTTTTGAGTTTACTTATTTACAGTTTAGGATTTTACCAAACATTTTCACAGCTGAATTGATCTTTTTTCTCTTTTATATGAGAAAGAAAAATAACCAGATAAAAATGCTGTAAGTTGCTGCAAAATCTGCAACACTGCTAGTTTGGCAGGTAAAGTCTACACAGCAGGGTGGGGTGGATATGTTAACAACATTATGTAACTGTCCTTTAGCATGTCAGACTTAGTCTATAACCTGTCACACCACACGCCTTAATGTTTTACAAAGAACCATTGTATTTTTTTTTAGAAAATTTGCTAAGAACCTTGTTACTTAAAACACCAAATAAACATGGTGAAACTCCAATGTTAATATAGTCAGCTCACTCCTTGAACCCATGTGTTGTCATTTAATCCAGATTCTCTTCTGTTTTAGACCTGTACACAAAACGTTATGCACCTAACAATTGTGTATAAGTATTGGTTGCTATATATTAAAACAAACCAAATATGAAAATGAAAATGTTTCTGGAGTAAAATTTTCATATTTTCATATTTCAGTCAATGTTTTGCTTGATCTCCTTTTAGGTCAGTTCGCTCCGAGAGTAAAATATGATTTTGGCCCAAACCAAAATTAGTTTTTAAATGAAAACTCCAAAGGCTGAAATGAGTTGATAAAAATGTCTGTTGTCAGATGGTAAATCAAAAAGTTGAAAATTAAATTACCAAACTACAGAAGCGTTAAATGAAAATGTTTTTCTTAAGCATTAACTTGATCAGTAGGTCCTAGAGATTGAAATGTTTCAACAGTCTTAATTTTCTTGAAACGCTGATCCTAGAGTTTAGGAAGAGCATTTGTTGAGGATTAATCTGGATTTACACACACGGGACACTGCTTCCAGTAAACAGCAAGGATAGAGTTTAGATAAACTACAAAGTACTTTGTGGTAATGAAATAACATGTCACCCAGCTCACAAGATTAGCCTAAAATATGAATGTTTTTATGCAATGAGGAATAAAATGTACCAAGTTTGGACAAAACATGATATTAATTTCTACTTTTTTATCTTCAAGAAGATTGCTGATTACCAAGGTAAACATCAGCTGCTCTATTCTTCAAGTGGGATTTTTTTTGGACACATTTGATCCTTTGTTAAACCTCTTTTTCTGGTTTGGAGGTAGTCTGATGTTTTTCTGTCCCAGAAGGATTAGGATAATGCAACACTGGATTAAACCACTGTCAGAAAGCACAAAGTGATACATGGGTATATAATGTTTTAAAACACAAATGATCTGCGTTCATGGTAGAATTTGATTGGATTATCCCTTCAAATTGTATTTTCTGCCAAACAATGAGAAGCCCTTTCTTTGTCTCCATGAAATGAGGGAGTAACAGCAGAAGAGTCAACGGTTTACCAAACAGGTTTCTTTCTGGTAAAACAGAGGTACCAAAGCCTTGAGCTGGCAGGCCTCTTTGTTTCTTTGGCGATCAGCTTAGCTATTATTTTGTCTCTGTGGTAATCCTTCATATCGTCATCTATGGGGGAGGATGAAAGACTTTAGTCCTGACCCAAATTCATACTCAGACCTAGAGACAAAACAAAAGCAAACCGTATAGAGAAGCCCCTAATTATTGTTTTTATGACTAAACAGCATTGCTTTGGGGAACCACACACTGAAAACAATAATCTGATTTGTGCTTTCGAACTCTTATCTCTGCCTGGCACCATTATGACAGCAGGTTATAGCTTATGAGCTCAACGGCAGGCCAACAAAGACTGACATGATGCAAAACAGCAAGACAATGGTGGTCATACTCTATTTTCCCTTTTAAAAAATCCCCAAGTGGCTGCAACCTTAAGATTAAAGGGATTTTTTTGTTGTTGTTGTTCAACTTTTTGGCCTACCTTAATAGAAATAAAATTTTCCAAGAACTGGAACTTTTTCAGTTTGGGGGATTGTGCATTAGAAACAACAACAATAAAACAACAACAAAAAAAGCAGTTGTTTACACAAAAGTTCACATTTCTGAGTTTGAAGTTGGAATATTTAAAAATTCTGGTCACCAGAAATCAGACCTCCAAGGGGGAAGGTAAGATTAGAGGCCAATGACAGCTGCAAAGGATTGTTTTGTTGCATTCGTAACCATTTGTATCAACTCTTTTACACACTTCATCTTTAGATATTTGTTATTAGAAATTAGACTCACATCCAGTGGAGGAGCAGGGGCTAAATGAGATATGTGACTCTATTTTTGAAAGTTATCCACAACCATTCTCAATTTAAAAGAAGACTTGATATGAGCAGAACTTCTTAACACTGCCAGATAAGATGCCAGTGGTATCTGCCTGGCCCACGCAAAGCAATAATTGCTTTATCATTGACAATAAAGAAAGATAACATAGTTAATTTACATCAACCTTCTTCTGCATTTATCAGTTGCCAGGAAACTATAAGTATGTGGTGGTAAAAATCTTATCAATAAGTGCATTTACTCATCAATTAGAAAAAATTAACAACAGCTCATGATTGAGTATGTTGTTAAACTGCCTTTTGGCCAACTCTTCATTTAAACATTGCTTCAGTTCACTATGCTTTGCAAGCATTTGTTTGTTCTAAAGGTTCTCCCATAATTCACACAAAGTAAAAAAGCTGATGCATGGTCAAGTTGTTGCAGGGCGTTTGTATTTACACACACCTTTCACACACGCCGCAGACCACCTGGGGGACACCCATCCAGATTCAGCATATGTCATGCCCTAAACATGTACCTCTCTGCAGACAGAGAGGTACATGTCTCTCCATAGAGAGGTCCTCTGTGGATAATAACTTTGCAAATGCCATTCAGGAGTTTTTAAGCATTTGGCAATCCTTGTCAGTATTTTGCAAAGAATCATGCAAATGTACAGTACATAATTCTTCATCATGTCTGATAAATGCTCCTCAAATGTGTTCATGTCACCTATGAATACATAAACCAGATAGTGGAAGCAGACTAGTGTTTGGGGTTATTGTCTTGATGGGCATTCAGTGACATGTAATAACATCTGTCTGACAGATTGCCTCACATTCAGCTCTAGAATATTTGGTATGTGGAAAGGTTTATGGTCAAGTCAGTGTGACTGCAAGATGCCCAGGTCATGTAGCTGCCTACAAGCCAAATCATCAGCCCTCTACCACTATGCCTGACAGCTGGTATGTGATGTTTTTGCTGATGTGCTGTGCTTGTTTTTTTTTTTTGTTTTGTTGTTGTTTTTTATAACAGCGCATAGAGGCTGAACAGCTCTAATTCAAACCCATCTGCCTAAAGAACATTGTTCCAAACTTGAGAAACTAAGTCATGGTATTCTTGTTTTTTTTTTTGTTTTTTTTTTTTTAAAGAAGAAGAAATATTTTTCCAGCAGCCCTTCCAAACAATACATATCTAATCACTCTACACCTTTAACATTGAGCTAACCTAGATCAGTTGTGTCTGAAATGGAATTCTTGGGGTTTTTTATAATATCTCCAAGGCCGATTTTGGGATGAATTTAATCTGATATCCACTGACAGGTAGAATAGCAATGATCTTAAATGTTTTGGTCACGTGAGCAATCTTTTGGAAACTACCCGGTACCCCGTCCTAGACTAACTGGCAGATAGGAATGCTTCTCAGAAATCATTGCTGACAACTTTCCACTTTGTAAGGTGTTTTCACATTCGTCTACGCCCAGACTAGCAAAACTACCAAAATATTAAAAGTAATAAAGGCTGTCACATCTGTTTATCATGATTCAATCAAGTGCTTTTGATTAGCGGTGCCTAGCTGCTACATACCCCAAAACCAATAGAAGCAGCAAAGATGAAATGAGGACTGAATCAGCATCATTACATTTCTTCTTCAAATCATATCCGTCTTCTGCAGCATACTTTATTTTGAATTACTTAACTTTAAGCTCTCTTAACTTCAGATAACAATAGTAAGCAGTTTCTTTAATCTCTGTTTGCATTGGATTACATTTCGGTTTCATTCTATGATCCCAGGGAATCCCTGAAAATGACTCTACGACACCAATCTTCATATGATTTTCACAGAGATAGTTTTCATAGATGATAATTAAGGTGTAAAGAATAAAATGCAGATTTTTAATGTTTTTGACTATGATTCAGAAAATTACAATGAGAGTAAAAATAAAGTCTTAGTTGGAATTTTGCTGCCTTTGATTGTCGAAGCCACAAAAACCACAGGATTGTGCCAATTCAGAGGACTGAATGATGACTGGGGATAACTCCAGGTCACCATTGCACATAACATCAATGGTGATCCCTTTGTGCCTCCTTGCACCACAGATCTTTGGCTCACCAACTAAAAATATGAGGTTGTGCTTGGGTGCTATCTTTTTTTATCCTGGCTCCAGACTTGTGCAGTCTCTCATTTCCAAGAGGCTTGTGTTCAGTTTTTGCTGACCAAGCGCTGATCGTAGCTTGATGGAAACAAAAGAAAAGATTGTGTAACTACCCTGCTGACAATGAACTCAACTCCTCGCACTTTGCCCGGAAAACTAAAAGGAAGATTTCAGTTACTTTTTTTCCTACAAGTATGACAGGAAAAAGTATGTGACCCAAAACTGCGTGATTCCTGGATGACCATGACACAACAAGCGGTCATATGAGCTACGTGCAGCTATGTGAGAAACTTTGCTTCTGAAACTGACCACATAAATGTAGGACAATGACCTACAATATTGTTGGTTTTCTTAAAAAAATAAATAAATAAACATAATGATTCAACCATTCATCTGATAATGGGAGACCTGAGTTCAATGGCTTTTGACCCACTGAGCTTCACAGATCGCCTGTCCGTAATCTTTTAGAAAACAAACAATCGCTTATGGTTCGACTATTATGACATTTCCAAGCGAAAGGTAAACCAGTGGGGGGTCAACAAGCTGTAAATGACACTGACCATTTGACCCTCCACAAAACTAATGGCCTGTCCAGACAACATCACACATTGGAGCCTTTGGCTCAAACAAGCCCAGACCTGTCGCAGTTTGACCCTGAAATAGCTGACGTCAATTAAGAGGGACGCTAGTTAAATCTGTGCTTCTCAAAAAAGTTAAATGACGCTAGTTAAATCTGAAAACAACGTGGGGGGCAAAAACCCAAATGCTTTTTCCGTCATGGTTTGCAGGTTCAGTGACTCAAATAGACACGGATGACCTGGTTCTCAGATGTTTGTCACACAATTTTATTGTTTCATAGTTTCCTATGAACTGTGTCACCCTGTGCTAGTAGCATGAAAATAAGAACAGAAATCGTAAACTGCAGTATAATACTGGCTTATTATGTGCTTTGCTTTATAAGGGTCATCTTTACAAAAAGCTAACTTTTGGTCTACATTCCACTGTAATAAAGTGGCTACAATAAAACATGTTGACCACAGCTGATCAGGAGTTAGGTTTTACATGGACCAGACTTTCTACAAATGTGACAAAAATGCATTTTTTACAGAGACCTAATAAGGTCTAAACTAGACAAAAATGTGTTCTGTGAATAATTATTGACAGGGTTGGAGCTGTGACACTGAACACTTTAGTTCAGTTAATCAGGCTGACGGATTATACTCAAATGACCCGATTTTAAGGAATGAGGTGCAGGCATCTCAATAAAGTGGATTAGACAGTTTTTGAGTAAGTAGGTAAAATTATAGCTTAGTAGTAAGCTTCAACTTAAATGGTTTAGATTTATGGCAACTTTGGGTAAATGCTACAAACAAATTTGTAGTTTGAGACGAATGAATTAAACTCTGTTTGATTTGAACACCCAGACAATCTTCATGATCTTCTTTAAACTGCTGACACAAGGTGTTCTGTTGTTTTAGGTCAAACTGCAGCCTCTGACAGCTGATCACCAGACTCTTGTAAAACCATGACCATGAGGTTTAGTCAGGTTTAGTCTTGTCCTACTTTAGATCTTTTCATATATAGATGTGGAGGAGCATTGTTATTGTCTAGGTCATACTTCTTACGGCGTACCTCGGAGGTTCGTTTTGGGAATTATTCTCTTTTCATTACGTATGACATTTTTGGGTCAGATATTCATGGATATTTCACATTCATTGTTACTCTGATAAAATCCAAATCTACATCCCATTTAAATTGAATGTCTTTGACAAATAAATCGCAATTGACATTGCTATCTGCCTGCATTTTGAAATATTTTTGTGTATGTTGAAATAGCTCTTAAATATGAGAAGAATTTTACAATATTCAGCAGTAGACTCTAGAATAAACTGCTGCACCTCACTTTATGTTGGCCCTGAGGAATATCGTTTTACTTAATGTAAATGGATTTGAGTTGCTCAACTCATGTAACTTAAAGTGCATATTATCTAAAAAGATGATCTTAGCTCTGCAAAGATCAAAATTAAAAGCTTTTGTTGGCATCCCAACAGATTCTGGGACAACCCGCACTGAAAATGGCGGGTTGTCATTTAGTTTAATCGCAGCTCTTGTCTTCTTAGGTATTGTTCCTTTCCACTGTCTCACATGCATGCTTAATATGTGGGATTGTTGCAAAGGTCATGGTTTTGTGCAATTAGCGGTCCACTTCTGCAACTTTTGCCTTTAGGTGGAAGACTTTGTGCAACTGGCTGGGTTTCCTTAGAAAATGTTTTTTTTAACCATTTGGCAAAATAAGCAGAACCACACCACATAAAAACTGGAGTTGTACTGGAATACGGTACGTGTAATTGAGTTTACAGCTGACTATAAGATTAAGTTGAATTTACTACGTATTGTTTTGTTTTATAAAGTGCTTTGAGACATGTTGTGAAATGGTGTGATCTAAGGAAACAAGATAAATTGAAACTGATTTTGGCATTTTGTTTATTTTTGAAATTATTATTTTCAAAATAATTTTTATGTTTCATTTTACTTATTTCAATGAATTATAGTTGGAGTGTATCCCCCCGCAAGTGTAAAACTATTTGCTTAGCCTTGCTGTTTTAAGAAACAAAACTGAACAACTCAGAGCCCATCAGAAAACAGACATATTGATTAGGAATAACAGGACTATGAATAGGTTGAATACTCCAACTACTCAGGGGGTTTCTGAGAATCTGTCAAGCTGTGAACATATGCAACATGATCTCTTCAGAGACTGGCCACACATTTCTCATAAGGTTTCTATTTTCACCTTTAGTTTCATTATGACTTAGTTGGATTTAGTCCTTTGACTTTAACTGTAAAACTTTCCAAATCAGTTGTGTTTTCTGGCTAAAATTCAGGCTCTGTCAGTAAATGCCTGTGCTTCTCAAAAAAGAAAAAGGTTTTCAAAGAAATTATTGGAACAAGAAGATGTTCCAGGATTGTTCCACCAGTTCTCCTGCCAACAGCACATTTCAACCTGTTCTGCTTATAGCAGGTAAGAGTTTAAGAGTGTACTTTAGGTCTCTTTAAAAAGAAATAAAAAAGAACACGTAAAGAACACTTAGAGCTTTACATCTGAAATCTAAATGCATGTTTACCAATTAGCTCAAAAATACATTTTTTTTAACCTGTGGCATAATTTTTACTCCTAAAACCTCTCAAATATTTCTTCACTCTCAATTTTTTCATTTTAGTCTGCTTCTGATAAATGAAGAAAACTGAGGCATTAAAAAAAAATAGAGAACCATTCACATGTTTAGTTTGGTAATGAGCCAAACGAGGAGTTCACAAAATAAACAGTGCTTTGAACCCGACATGTATTCTTAGTTCAAATGCTCTGCAGCTTCCTTCCTGTTAGTAACAGACTGTGAATTTCTGGTGGGAACATCCTGCCCCTTCCAGTATGAAGGCTGGCCTTGTTACTAAATAGACTGAACAAAACATGGAAAGTCTCCAAGGTCCCAAAGCAGAGTCAGAAGACCTACTGTAGCAAACACTGTGTGCTGACATTTAAGGAACAACTACAACAACCTCTGTTGAAGTGCAAAGAAAAAGTGGAAGAAGGCATGGAAGACTGTTGGTTCTTATCATCCACAGCCATAACGTGCATTATTCACTCTGAAATAATTACTGATGTTTATATGGTTTCCAAAATGACTGGTACAAAAAGTTGAAAAATTATGTAACAAAGTCTATGGTGTTTATAGTGGTTGATTGCAACTGCCCACAAAGAGCTGAAATCCTTGAATACATGCAACCCTTTCTAAAGACGCCTACAACTGCCTATTTCAGCAGTTCAAACTCCAAATATAACATTAATACAAATATGGGGGAAAACTGAATTTTCCACAAATAATATAGAGATATGTTACATAGAAAATCTGTGACTACTGAATTGTGAATAGATGGGATTCTATTTTATCCTGGGCTCCAAAAGTTCAGTATTCGCCAATGACAAAAACGTTACACAGCAGTCAGTCTTTTGTGAGATGGTGAAAAAATTCACCCCAAAATTGAACCATGAAGTTCTAATAGAAATTGATAAAAAAAGAAGCCACTCCATCGTATGCTCCAATATTCCCACTTTGGTCATTATATTACTCATCAAGTTTGGATTAAAACAAAGAGCAGCATACTAGCACCAACACCTAAAACATCAAGTCTGAAGATTTATGCTTGTTTTTCAACAATTGGATGTAGGCACCTAACTCTTGAGTCAAAAATTAGGCAGTCAGTCCAATGGCCAGGCCAAACTTTATCAGACAATAATAATCCTAAACACAACGAAGAGCAAAAATAGAAAATAACGTTTTGCAACTGCCTTGTCAAAGTCTAGACGTTAATGTAATAGAAAAGCAGTGGTGGAGCGTTGATGAGAAACAAATGCCCCAAAACCTCAATGAACTGACAGAACACTGAAAAACCAAGAAGGTTAGAGTCCTCAACAACATTGTGATTGTTATGTCGAACTTTGTTTTATTTCAATCAATCAATCAAGCAATCAATTTTAGCTATAAAGTACAGTACCCTTCATGTTGGAGGCAGTTTGCTGGAATCACATAATAATACATATAGTGTATTTCTGAACTGGGTTTGAACCATCCAGGGTCACAGTCTGCAGGTGCAAATACCAGAGCAAACTGAAACTGATGGGATACTCCCTTTTTCTCCCATCTTTGTAAGAAGGCTGGTGGATATTAAAAGCAATGTACTTTTATCTTTTCTTCACTTGCCTGGACTAGCCAAGGGAGTCATTGCTCATATTCTTTGCTTTATTTCTTAATAAAAATAATAATCAAAATGCATTTTGATTCGTTCTTGATTGACTCAGTGTTTCACCTTAGGTAAGACTTATGTATTTCCTTAACAGTGATAAACTTACTAAGAAAATGAGCCCTGAGTTACTGCAGCAAATTGTGGGCCTACACACTGTTGAACAGTCACAGTCAACAGTCCTTGGTTTTTCTATTTCAGGATCTATCCATCAATTTTCTGTACACCCTTGTCCCTAGTGGGGTCAGCAGGGGTGCTGGTGTCTATCTCCAGCGAAAATTTCGGGCAAGATGTGGGGTACACCCTGGACAGGTCGCCAGTCTGTCGCACAGCAATATTTCAGGATCCATCTTAGTTTAATAAAAAATAAATAAATAATCCAATGTTGTGTCTTCTTTGTGTTTGTGTTCAGTTATTTAAATTAATCTGAGAACCTGTGAAGATCAGGTATTTCTCTGAAGATTTCAAACTTCACCTAAAAGAAAGTTTGCTTTTTTATCACGAGAACACTGCAAAGTCGTGATGCTTTCTCAACTAAATCTACAAACATGATAAAAACTCAATAAAACATTCATTGGCAAAAGGATTTTTTTAATAAAAGGTTTACATGAAGCCAGAAGCTAGTTCAAGAAAAAAAAAAACATTGAAACTTGAATATTTCAAACTTGTTCCTTATTTTGAACAAAGTTTAAAACTTACTGCCTTGTGCATCACTTTGCTTAATTGCTTAGCTCTAAAATCAGCTTAAATGCTAGGTGTAACAAATGAATCACCCATATATCACCCAACCAGTGATATGGACAGACTGATCAAAGATCTCATGTTCTCATGCTGTAGTTATTAAAGCCAGCCATGGCACAACCGCCAACACGAAGAGACAATCTGTTATATGGCACTATGCTCATCAGTCAAAGAATAAAGTTTCAAGAGACACGATGACTCCACTTTGACAGGAACATGACACATCACCTAGAATTTGATCCGAGTTGAAGTATCAACTCACCAAAAGGAGCATAATGTTCAAGAGTTCAGACTGAGCTGCAGATGAATGGGAGTCATTTGACCTCTGATCTCCAGTTATTCTTGCCTTCATGTTTAAGGCTTTTGTTCTCGCAGTCCACACGCCAACAATGAACTTTATTGTTCAAAATCACTTTGATTGTGGATTTGAAGACATCTGACTGTCCAGTGCCCAACAAAGAACAAAGAACTTCAGTATAATCAGAAAAGCATGATGTTGTTGCTCATTTCACCAAACCCGGTTATTGTTTAGACCCCAATCATGAATTCACTTTTGTAACTGAATGGGCTGAACCAGAATTGAATCGGCATACGCAGCAAACAGGTTAAATTTTCAAAACAGCAAAAGATTTAATTTTTTGAGGTTTAACATCCATTTAATATGATAGCGAATGTGCCAGACGTAGGGCTGTGTGAAGCAGAGTAAAGCAATGTTGCTCCTCCATAACTTTTTGCTGCATGTGGCCAGTCAGCTGGCTGAAAAAATGCCGATATGTTGGTTTTTTTTGTCTTGCTTAATAGATAGACAAATTTTGTTGTGTCAAAATAAAGCTGAATTATCCTGGAATGTATGCTAATTAATAGGACTGTTATGCATAAATACTATTAAAAGAGCTGCATCATATTAAAGTATGGAATAGAGGTATCATCGCTGAAAATTGCGTCTTTTAATACAAATAACCAACACTTTCTTAAGCATCACGCTGCGTTTTAGTATTAAAAATATACATCAGGTGTGAGCTTTAAAGACTGGCCAAATATGGATATGAATGACATCTATATAATATATGCTACCAAATATGGCACTCAAGTGTGATTGTGACAGCTCTAGTTATTATGCTATCAGTTTAAATGCTACAGTTCATAACCTGCGTGCAAGAGATCTAGTATGTAGCTGATTGTAGGCTGGCAACCCATGCTAATTTGAAAGTTATGCTACATTAAGAGTAAAATGGGAAAAGCTTAGCAAAGATATTCTACACATCAAGCACTTGAAAACTAGTGCAACATTTTTGACTTGGTTCTATAGGTTTGCTCAAGCCCATGTGTCAACAGCAAAACTGCAAATAAATAAATAAAATTACATTTCATCAACCCATGCCTAAATGTTATGTTTTATAGATGAATAGTTGGTGTGATGCCAACTATTCAACTCTCTATATTGAAGAGAAAAATAGATTTTGATGACTTTCTACAATATCTAGACTGAGAATTTGAGTAAAATGCGTCATATCTTCAACTTGACATCATGAATTCCAAGTTAAGAGCTTATCTGACCTCTGGTCTCGGTCCTGGTCTTGAAGCAGTGCCAAACTGTTGAAATCCCCTTCATAAAAAAAACGCAGCTGCCCTAACAATAGCAGTTATGTTGGTTGGCTTTCCATTAATTCAGGTACCGTTTTTGCTCAAGCCAAAGATTTGCATAAATTATAAAATATGCAGGTTCTGGAGTGGACAAATACATTACAGAGGAACCCCTGCAAATGTTTATCCAAAAAGACATTTGGGTTTCCAAAGATGTGAACATAAGCTGGAGTTGAAATGCAATGTCTGCAAAACAAGCCTTGAAAGTGCAAAATAGATTAGAAGTCACAATAATTACTGTTTGCCCCACACCAAGACAGTAACACTAAACACTGAGCACATGCATGCCTTAAAACATTTGAACATTTTACTAAAAGGCACCTTTGTTAACTGGAATAAGCAGGTATATTCAGAGCTCTCCGGATGATTATATAAACAAAACAGCTGCAACTGTGAGTCAGTGTTTAAATACGAGGCTTGAAGTCTACTTCTGTAAAGCTGCTCCAAAAAGTTTTGACATTCAGCTCTGTCTCTTCTTCACACAGCACAGCTAAAAGTTGTGAAAACTTAGCCCTATCTATTCATCTCAGCACCACAGTTCTCAGTATTGGACGCCTTTGACGCCGAACTTATAGATTACTTCTGTTTAACTATTAACTCGTGCGTCAGCTGACTTCCCAGAAACTGGTGCTTTTTTTAAACAGAAGGGCGTGCTGTTGCTACAGGGAGGCAGACTTCCTCGCAACCAATACCCACGCTCAAAAGGCGGTTCCTCCCCGGTATCAGGTTTCAGTTCTGAGAAAGAAGCTGTTGAACATAACATTTGAGCAATAGAATGGTGAAATGGAGTCATTAGTTTTCAGGCCTAACAGAGAAACTAGTTCCTGCAGATATTTTCTCATGCATCAGGACACATTTCCTTAGTAAAGCAAATAGTCAAAACTACTAAAAGTGTTTAAAATTCTCAAAGAAACTCTGTACTCTTAAAGGCCAATTTAGTCTTGGGCTTCTTTATCTGTGTAGATATATATTTTGTATGCAGAAAGCAGTTTTAAAACCACTCCCTTAAAACCATCCCGTGAAAGGAATGCATTTACCTGCTTTAAAGCGTTTCGGTTTGCAGCTGCGCCTCGCCTCTCTCGTAGTTCAGAAGCTGCAAAGTTCAATTCGATAAGTCTGGTAAACCACAACAGATGCACACTTTTAAAGCAAGCAACTAACATTTAGAACAGAAACTGTACAAAAAATACCCCTGATTATGCTGATTTGCTTAAAGAGGTTTTGTTAAACAAGGAAGCGGTTCAGATATGTTGCTTCCCAGAAGATTTTTAATTAGTCTGATTTCAGGTTTGGAAACAAAAGATTTAATCTGACCAAACCAGTTTGAGTTTCGTCTTCTTTCACCATGAGTCACTATAGCAGAATTCCCTTCTGAAATTGAGAGAACATCTAGATAAACCTCA
Organism: Xiphophorus maculatus; assembly: GCF_002775205.1. Taxonomy (NCBI): domain Eukaryota; kingdom Metazoa; phylum Chordata; class Actinopteri; order Cyprinodontiformes; family Poeciliidae; genus Xiphophorus; species Xiphophorus maculatus. The sequence continues at coordinate 9,669,069 of NC_036445.1, forward strand.
TCTTTTTTGTTTTTCTTTTTACTTCCGTAAGAGTTAAAGCCTGGATAACTTCCTGTTCCTTTATGGCACTCCCTGTTTTCTGTACAATCAATCCTCTTGGTAAATGCTGCAAACAGCAATTTGAATTTGTCCCAGCCTTTATTTCCCCTGAGCAAAACAGCCTATTCTTCAATGAGCCATGTACAGGTAACTAAGAACGTAACCAACATTATTATTCCCAGGAGTTAACCAAAGAAGGTCAGCTGTGAATCGTCTCCATGGAGAGTCTCCCCTTCATATCCTCCACAGTCATGTTTGTTCTGTAACCGTAAACTATAGCACAATCTGAAAACAAGGTGAAGTCCCAAATCATCACCATGGTTTTCCCTGCTAGAGGCTTGATGTGGTGGAAACAAAATGGCCTTAAGAGTGCCAGAGAATTAATGAGCAGAATGTCAATCCTTGGTTGGAACCAATAAAACATGTTTAAGTCATCGGTTTCTAGGTAGCTGAAGCCTGTCTGAATCAGGATGTGGATGTTATGTAACTCTGAAGATGTTTTGAACCCCTTTGACCCCAGTTCAGCACTTTGAGCTTGTGCACCAGCTTTGCATAGAAAACTCTGCAACTTGCAAAACTGCAGATGCAGCCCTGAGCTCAGTCAAATAGGAGGTACTCAAATTTCGAGGAAACTGCAGCAAGCGCTATATTGGTTGTGGTGTGAATAAACAGAGGTTATGTGTTAACAAGTGTCAGAAATTTACAGCACATATCCTATTGGTTGTTCAATGTGATTAAGCAAGAATCCCTGTTCAGAAAGACATTATCAAAAGGTCAAACAATTAGTTTAATTTATTTTATTGTTCTGTACATATGCTTCTAGCTTAAATCTGAATGTAGCCATTGGTGCCTCTCAACAGAGCAATTTGAACAATGACATACTATGTGCAAATCAATCCCTCTACCCCCCAACGTTTGTGAAATATCCAGACAAAAGTCCAAATGCTCACCAAAGTTTTCAAGGAATGGGTGTCATACCTGCAAAATGTTATGTTTCTAGTTTCTATTGGTTTGGCCTGTGGTTTCATTAAAAATGTTTAACAAAATCACAAGTAATTCTAGTTGTAAACAGATTGGCCCACCCCCACCCCCCAAAAAAAATTTAATTAAAAATTAGCTAAACAGTAGCATAATCATCTTACATACAATATATTTTCATTAAAAAAATAAATTTATTCATATTTAAATATTACTTTACAAAAAGACAACAGCAAAAAAAAAATACATATGTGGCAAAAATGTGTTTAGAAAAAAAAAACCCATTAAGCCACAAATGATGAAAGATATTCACACACTTAAACTTCCATTTCAGAATCCAAAACAGAAATTGGTGACAGGAGAGTCCTTTAAGTTCTCAGAGTCCAGCAAATTCACCTGATAAGAAAGGCTAAGGTGGCCCCAATACCAGCGACCCCCACAACAGCCATCAGCGTGTTCCTCACTGTAGACTCCGGGTCCGATACTCTAAAGAACTCCACAAAGCCCTCCTGAAAATAAAGCAAATAAAAAAATACATTAGTTTCAAATCCACAGAAAGTGAGCCAGCAGAGTGTTGCAATAACTTACCCATGAGTTGTTTTTTGCTAGCCAGTCCCGCTGGTTTGCCAGGAGATACGTGGATATTTTCCGGCTCACCAGCTCCACGCAGTGCTCTCTGCCCCTCTCCTTCAGGCGCTGACACACCGCAGCCCCGAACGTCACCAGGCTGGCGATCCGACCCCAGTTGGTGATCCCGTCTGAAAAGAGACTCTCTGCTATTTCCGTAACAAACTCCATGTCGTCCGGCTCGTTATCCAGAGCAAGCCTATTGACCATACCTGAGAGGAAGGGAAATAACTTGCAGTCAGAGATCCATTTTGATTACATCCAGAGAAGCATTCATGTCGTTACTCTTTTACTTCCGCTTAATTGCATAACAAGTAGAAGGGGTACATTTTAAATGAAGTATCACTTCCCTGAACGTCTATAAGGGCTAAAAAGGCTAGCAATGCCCAAAACAGCAGTTTTAAACATGCATCCTGTTTTATGAAATATACACTGTAAATATTTCCTGTGGGTGAGGCAGGCTATGACTCAACTGTGGAAAAATCCTACAATGGCGCCTACTTACCATTGTATGCATACTTGTGCTTCGACAAAAGGTCCTCCACCACCCTTTTCATCGTAGATAGAGCTTTATTTTGACCCCACCGACACTTTGAAAGTCCCGTAAAGTCTCTCAGAAAACTGCTAATAAGCTCCGTTGTGTCGTTATCCAGCACTTGGTTGCTCGCACCTACGGCCGTCGCGTCTTTTTCACTGTCTGGGTGCTGCGCCGGGGTGCATGGCAGAGAGCCTTCGTCGCTGTCGTCGCTGCTCGTCGGAAGGCTTTTCGCAACATATCCATTCACTCCGAGATTCGTCGGGCGTTTCATGAAGGGATCCTTAGGCGAATGAAGAGATTCTACAGTGGAGCCCATTGCGACCTCAGGCACACCGAGTCCCTGGTCGTAGTGTGTTTGTCCATTCCCGACTCCATTTTGAGAAAAAATGAGATAGTTTAACGCGTTTGTCGAATTAGCTGTCATATTTTCATTTGAATTGGGATTAACTGATCAACAAAAAAAGATTCAGCTAATAGAAAAGGCTAGGTAGTTAGTAAAATAAGTCAATCTATATTCCACTCATTCTGCCCGATCCAGGTCCTCGAGAACAAACCCAGGCAAACGCGGCCAATAAATACTAAGAGCTCTAATCCTGCCTGCTTTTTGACGTCACTTGACACGCCCTCAACGGAAGTTCCCGTTTAATAAAAAGAAAAAGAAAAGACAACAATTTGCTTTACTACCGAGTTTGTGCTCACAAACTAATAATTTGAAGTTGAGAGCTATTTCATGAAACTAGATATTCACTTAAAACTCAGCTGTATTCTGTGATATTAGCAGTTTCAATCTTCTCAACGAAAATCAATACAATCAAGTAAAATTCAATACAATCAAAATTTATATACAATCTATGTTTTATATATGAAAAAGTACATAATTATCAAATTTCTATATAGCTTGGTTTCTGGATTTGCTTTCTATATACTTCTGTAAATATCTGGAATTTTCCGTACTATATTTTATTTGCTTCAGTTTCTGGAAGCGTTTTCCATTCACTTGTGGAAGTAACTGGAATTGACCGGAACTAGCTGGGTAGAAAGTCACCGTTTTGCACCCAGCCAATATACTGCTCTGGCTCCCCCTAGTGGCCAGTTTAGGTTTTACACCTTAAAAGTCGGTGTATTTGCTCACATCTCCTATCGTTTGACATTCTTTTACGAAGGTGCGTGTGCTTCTAAGGTTTGTGGCATAGGACCTCCTATGGTTGCATCTATTGTTCAACTGCAAAAAAAAAAAAAAAAAAAAAAAATCCAACTATATATTTTATTAATGTAAAAGTTTATTTCAAATACTGACAAAAATCCTCTCATCTTCCACACAACAAACATTCCAAATAGCCCTGTACTTTCTGAAGTGTCAAAATGTTTCCTTTGTTCTCCAGTGATCCTCATCATGTAACCCCCCCCCCTTCTTTAAAGAAGGAAGGGTCCTTCTGACCTCCCTGCAGCTATCTTGGGCCAGAATTAGGATGAAATACACCAATTATGCAATAAAAGAACACAACAAAAAATGGGAAACACTTGCTTGCAAAACAAAAAAAAAACCCACAAAGATAAAAGCAGCACAAATGTATCAGAGTACATAGCCTGTCATTTGTTTATACATTCTGGCACGTATTTCTCTTCTGGATGAAACACCCTGTTTATGAGGTTTAAAACATACTCAATTTCCTCTGGTTTGCTCTGTGCATCAACATTTATGCATTTTAATTTCATTTTCAACAAGTATGTTTTTTTTCTGAAAGCACAAAATGTTAAATTTTAAACCAGGTAATGCTAAATTGTGAGTTCTTGCTAATCAACATGGCAAAGGAAAGAAATTTTTTTTAAAAACGTTTCAGCGCTAATCATTGGTAATTAAAAACAGTCTTATATCCAGTAGATTTTTCCTCGGAAGCTAAATAATTATGAAACGGAAATACTGCAAAAGAGAAAAAAAAATCAAGCAGTCAAACTTAAAAGGACAGGTATTCTTTACAGGGTATCATCTCAGATTTGTCCTTGAATCAGCAGCATTTACACACATTATCAAACAGATTCATGTAGCCTCTGCAAAACACCGATATACAGCAGAAGTAGTGTTAGAACTGAGAGGAGAGAGGAACCACTGAATCAGAAATAGCTAAGGCTACAAAAAGACCGAAAAGCAGGTGGGAACAACAAAAGTCAAATCCTGTTGAAGTCTATTTACAATAGATGGGACGAAGAAAAGTGTTGCATTCATACAGCACCATAACAAGATCATATGCACAGGTCACTTCTCTTTCACACACTGCAAATTTGACACATTTAAAAAGTGAGGTTGCAGATGTGGTGGGTTTCGCCTACATGATGGAGTGTAAGTTGGTGAAAGTTCCCTGAAGCAGTAATATACACTATTTTTCCTTGATTAAGTGCACATATCCAGTTTAAATTCTTGACTTGCGTGTAAGGGTGCACATTCAAAGTCTTGAGATGTTGCAATCGTTCTATTAACCTGTTTTACAGGCTGTATCCCAGATAGACGTGGCACGTCGTTCATGCTCACACTTTGCCCCCTCATCATGTGTTATAAAACTTCTCTGCTTAGCTATGTGCTCTTGTAGACACAGAGCAAGCCACTCGAAAAAGCCGGCAAAGCTTTTTGAAGCTTCGCCTGTCAGGTTGCTTGCTGTTTAAACACAGACCCCCTGATAATAATCAAGTCAGTTTGGGAAGAAAAATCTGCAAGGTGCAGGTAGTAGATCTATATTCCAGCAACAATGTAGGAAAGTAAACAAAATAGTTTATTTATTAGTGTTTTCTGTTGGTAGTTTGTTAGCCTGTGATGAATGAGCATGACACACATTTTGAAAGTGTTACGAATAGCCTTCAAAATCACTCTCGTCAGTCCAATGAAGCACGTGAGCTGCTCCATATTATTAGCTGGAAACTAATGACTTACTTTTGTCACTTCAAAAATGACTTTTATGGATAAATAAGAGAAAAATATCTGGATCAAATATTTCAACGTTGCAAAAAATTCTAATTGTTTTGAAGTTCTGCCCCATCACATTGCAGCGCCAAACAGATAATTAAACAACACTTTTGAGAGTCTATTCAAGGCTTACCATGGCAGCTAAAGTATGGGTTTTTATCAAGATTTTTTTTATTTTTAAAGCAAAGCAACTTTGAGCCTAAAATTCAACAATATAATCCCAAATTAGTTGATTCTGCGCTCCTGATTCTCTAAGGCATGCTATCTGGACTAGTCCTCAAAGCACCACGGTTAACGCAAATTACGTGCTTGTGCAAGGTTGATTTATCGAAGCATAAACTCTATACAGAGCTTTTCTATTCCTCCCACCCCCACATAAATCTTTTAGGTTATAGTAAACACTTTGTCTAGATGCAAATATGTGTGCGTGTAAGTGGATTGTCAAGACAGTGTTTGCTTTGATATTTCACCTAAATCACTAAGCATGTGCCCCTCTGCTGTTAAAAATACTTAGATTTTGTGTCATTTAATAATCATGCAGCATATTTAGCGAGAACAAGAGCAGAGGGGGTGGGACAACATCAGCAGAGAGGCAAAAATCTAAAGTTTTCAGTTCTCATTTGCCTGAGCTGCAGCTGATGACCTCAGGTTCCATTGGATAAAACTGACTGACATGTGAGATGCCTCATATGCTCCATTCTTTTCCCCAAAGTGGGTCAAAACTACCTTCCCCCCTTATTGATTTGGTATGCAAGCGACTATTCACATACTTCTTCCGACACCTCCCCACTACTTAAGTCAGCCACCGGCAAAGGATAGAAACGCAAAGATCGAAGAACAAACTGCAGCCACGGTTCCTAACGCCTTTACACACATTGTTTTGGTGTCATTCAGGATGCAATAAAAAGAGAACTAAACACACTATACAGAATACAAAGTGCATTAAATCCGCCCCTCCAACCCTGCCTGATGACACACACCTACTGTAATGCATCTTGGAACACTACAAACCAAGATATAAGGGAGGCGGTGGAGCAGAGTGCGCAGACAGAACAGAGCTGTGCGTGGTGCGAAGGCAGAGAGGGCTGCGGCTTTGTGGCCACCCGAACCACCGCCCAAGCCCAGACCACCCACATACAAGCACAATGGGAATTTAAACTTATACAACTCTGCCCAATATGTTAAAGCCAGTGGTGCCTCGGGATGAGAAAGGAAGAGAGAGGAGAGGAAAGGAGTGGACATGTTGGGAACACGGGGTAAGGTGGAGTCCTGGGGGGATGGTGTCGAAGATGCCTCTCGAATGACGAAGGCTAGCCAGCTAGCTTGCTGGTCACCAAAGATGACTTCCTCGTTCTTGGCAGATCCTGCGGTGTTGGGATATGGTCACCGGTTACCAGGTTCTTCTCAGGTCCAGCCACAGGAAGCTGCTTGTTCTTCACCTTGGCTTTGGCCATGTTGTAGTCTCCCGAGTCGAAGTACTTTTGCTGTATAAAATCAAAGAGCAGACCTGGAATCAGATTTGGAGCAACTGCAACACTTCGGTACATACTTATGAAAAGCATCAAGTTTATATTTTGTTTAATCTGGTTTAAAGACACTAATCTATGAATCATTCCCTGCTGGTGTTCATAATCGTAAGATGTAAAATAGCTGCATTCTCCCATGGCCTGCCCTGGCTACTCCCACTCTTAGCCAGAGATTTCCCACATCTCCCAGAATGACTTGCAGCAACCTCCAGAGGTATGAGCTTGCTGTGGTTTACAGTATGTGGAGGTGGAAAGAGCAATAGCTTACCAAGTCATAGCAAAGAAGAAAACAACCTGAGAGGTTTATTGTTTAAAATACAAATTAAAGGACCCAGACAGATGTGATCCGTTCATATACCACAAGTTTAGGTTTCGGCAGCAAAGAAATGCATCTCCAGGGTTCTAACATTATTTTTTAATTCCAAATTCCTTACATTTCCAGTCACCGACCTTACAGATCTAAGAGTGAATGAGCCTGTCCACTGCAGATCTTTCTACAGCGGTCAGGATTTATACAGGTAACATGCAAACATCACTGCAATTAAACATTTGCAAGGTGGGTGCATCACTAAACATTTTGTGATATGAAAGTCACAAGCTAGATAGAAACAGAAATAGCAAAGAATAAAAACAAGGCAGAAAGGACCCAGAAAAAAAAAGAAAAGAAAGAATGAAAATCAATGTATCGTCATTGTTAATAGAAAAAGAAAGAAAAAGGAAAGAAAAATAATCAATTTATTGTCATTTCATTGTTGCCCTGCATTTTAACCCTTGAAATAGAGAAGCGACTCTCATTAACCTTCTTAGCTCCCCTCACCATCCTCTGCAGGACCCTCTTGTTTGTCAAGCCGCAGGTGGAGTTTTAGTTGTAAGCAACATGAAGTACTCATTAACTATGTTTTAAATAGCTGAATGTTATGCTAGTTAGAAAATTAAGTGACAAAAAGATTTTAATTGATTTTGCAAGGAACTGGATTAATTACCGTACAGTAAAAGTATCAACAAGACGAAACAATCAGTTTTTCTTACTTATTGACAGACAGTAAAGCTGTGACCAGTTTACACTAACGTGCACTTGTCTCTCCAGCCATGTAGTGGACAACCAATGGCTACCCACCCCTTTCTGTAACCTCTTCATCAGGAAGTCGGACCCACCAGGCTTCTGGCCCAGACCGGGATACTTAGCCTTCAGCTTGGCCTCCTCTGCCTTCACTGGGTTTGCATTTTTCTCCTGAGAGTCCTGAGAACAGACGGAAAAAAACAAACAAACTGTAACCATGTCACCCAATAAAACATCAGGAAAGAATAACCATAACCATCAAACCAAGTAATATTGCAAAAACTCCTATTTTAATTTCTTTTCGGGTTTAAAAAAGTACCAAGCAAGACATCAAATATTCTGTTTTGAAAAAGAGAAGCTCACCTAAAAAATCAACTTAAAACTACTGCTGAAAAATGTAACCTACTTCTGTAAAGTGAGTTTAGATTTATGATAGAGCCTGGTGGGAGCTGGAGATACTTCATAAGAATGTGAGTCACAGCATGAACATTCTCTTAGTGCTCTTTCTCATTCAACCAACATGCCTGAGAATTAATAGCTGAAGAGGACATTTCCACAAACAAACATTTCATAAAAGAGAAAACCTAGGGATTTTGTGAAGCTTATACTACTAAGGAACAATTTTCCATTTGCAATTTGTCTTTTCTAAAGATTTCTACTAAAAAGAGTCTCTTTTTGCAAATCTAATTAGGATCAATTTTAACCACAAATAAGCCCACTTTAAGGGTGAAACATTATGCCTAGAATAATTTTACAATGACACTTTCTTGCAATACCAGTATGTTTTTTTTCTTTTTATGAACAGTGAACAGGTAAGTAAAACTCGTAATAAACACAATGCAAACAACAGAGTTGTCTCTGCAGGCTTATACACGTCGGTCAGGTAAGATGACTATAATCCAAGTGCCAGTCAAAGTAAAATATTGAGGCCATGAAAATATGCCTCACCCTTTATTACTGAAATTCACAGAACTTTGACCTGGATCTCAAACCCCACAGAAAAAAAGGAAGTAATACAATTCTGAAGAGTGAATGGGACTAAAGTCATTTAAGCAATCTGTGTCTGGCGCTCTTACAGAAAATTCTGGTTGTACCTGAACTATGGATATGAGATAGATGATTCAGTCTGCAAAGCTTGCTGGGCCAGGGATAAAATGTGACTCAGGACACTGAAGCCGATGAACAGATTCCCTCAGGTGGAAGGGTGGGAGTGTGACTCAGTGGATACTGGTTCACTTGGGCCCATGGAAAGAAATTTATGAGCTACTATATTTGGTCTCAATGCAGTGAAACAGCCATATTCCACACCACATTATGTGAGACTGCTTTTACAGCTCTGTGTTTGTATGTAGAAAGCTGTAAAATTCTACTCAACCAGCACCCAAGTTTGATTTGACAATTTAACAGCATGCAGTTGTTAAACATGGCATCTGCTTTTCTCTCTGCATCATTCTCAGGGAATTCAGTGTCACAGAGTTAAACAATAAACTGCAAGAGACGTTAGCATATTTTAAGGTCTTAGAATACATACTATGCCATTTGTTTTTTATGTGTTATGAGGGTTAATTGCAAACTTCCAAATGGGAACCAATTCCCATTCGTAAGCACAGGAATTAGTAAATCACTATGGTTGTCCAATTTGCAACTGAAATGTAATTTCCAGATTCATGCTGTAACTATAAAATAAATAGATTGCAGCATAATTTACTCTTGTTCCTTTTAAAGTAATCCTCAAGTTCTCAAAACATTTCCCACTCTAGTTCTCTTTTGAGAAGTTTGTTTGAAACACAGAGAATCATTTAAAAAATAAAACTCACCTCCTTGGCTGTCTGTGCTCTACAATACAGTTTATCTATGTGTTTATCTTGTAAATGGCTGACACCAAAATTTTCAAAGCACCACTAAAGACAACCCTGGTACCAGGTTTGAGACCTGTACCTAGGTTATCTAAATTTGGCTAGGCAATGATGCACCAATCAGGTTGTAAATAGGTGAAATATATAAACACTCTTTGAATACTTGCTCCTTCACTTTATTTGACTTTTATTATGCATAAAAATTAGAACAATTTCAAACCACAATTTGAACCGCTTCGAACATAAAAACAACGTTGGCAATTATGACAAGTTAAGCTAATCTCCCAATACTGCAACAGCACAAAAACACTCACTTCAGCAGCTCTGTTAGTACCAGTACTGGCAAATCTGAGGCTGCTTTTGTGCTCTAACTATTGGATTAATGATTAAAGCACTGACTGAACCATCCCTTCAAATACTGTTTGAAATTGCAGGAGGCAATTTGGAGAATTTCTCAGCCTTTATTTATTGCTGATGTTTTGGTCAGATAAAAACTAGACTGATTTTACCTGAACATGAGAAGAGTAAGGTCATGTTTTCAACCATATTCCTAAATTCAGCCAATTTCATATATAGACACATGCTTGATTAGTTCATACAAGGTGCAAATTCTATTAAACATTTAAACAATTATTGTCTTGATTTTAGGATTCAGCTATCATGTTTCATTTGAAAACTAATACAAAAAGAATGTCTTGTGTTTAAAGGTTGAATATTCTCTGTAATTGCTTTAACAGTGCCAGTATCACATTCAACAGAGCAAACATGTCTTTTAGGAAGAATAACAAACAATAAAGTTAACTGACTTATTCTAACCAATAAACTGTAATAAATTTATCAAAGATTTATGAGAATATTTAATTGTGGTATGTTTAGGTTTGGAAGCATTTTCACTGGTTTCAATGTAAATAGAGGGAAATAAATACTCCAAGACTTTCTCAACTATCACAATTGTGCAAGTGTGTTAATTTATAACTTGAATACAAAATACTGATGTCATTTGCTTTGACACATACATTTCTAAATTGGATTTTTTGCTTACATACCCATGGGTTGACAAATTTGTTGTGGGATAGCATACACATGGGAAAAATACAATAACAGCTGGATGCCAAAGTTAAGTAAAGGAATACATTCGTAATCCAGAAACCACAGCATTTTTAAGGAGGAGCAGTGGTCCATTTGACACGTTTAAGATATTTAAACTGCAGTCATTTGATTGTTTATATGTATATCTACAGGCAGCAGAATGTCAAGTTTTGTAGTTTTTCGTGAATAACTAGCAGCACAAACCAATGAGGCCTGAGCTGCTGTGGAGTCTTCAACCAATAACACAAGAACGGGACAAAACAAAGTGACACCCAGGCTGGGTGCACCGAATCGTTTGACAGCTGATGTACATAACTGTCTTATTACACAGCAAACCGCTTATAACAGCTGTACATGTCCTCTGGTAGCCTTATCATTTCGTATCCAGCACTAAGCATTTTAAACACTTCACTTGAGCTATTTTATTTTAGCCATGTCTCGCTAGCACCCTCCGCGGTTAACAGTGAAAACCCACCTGTTTTTCGTCCTCGTACTCCACCTGGGTGTCCGAGTCGAGGTTTTCCGACGACATTGTCTGAGTGCGGTGGACCAGCTGTAAGTCCGTTTGCCACACAACACAAGGGGTTGAATAAACCAGGCAGCGTTAGATAAACCTGCACTGAACCTAATCCTGATTTTCTAAACACGACAGCTCCCCAACAAAGATGGCGTAACGAGATGCGACGTCATTACTTGAGGTAAGTCCTGTTTACAAATTGACACGCACTTTAGCCAATAGGGTGCTAACAGTGCTTTGAACTTAGCCAATGAACTATCCCTATTTTCTTCCCGCGCTGTGATTGACAGCCAATGCTCCAATGGGTTTTCAATTTGGCCACCAGAGGTAATGCGGGGGGCCGCGCTACACTGCATCAGCGGAAAGTGCATATAAGAAACACAAAAATGTAATGTTTTAAAAAAAAATTATTAAATTATTTGAACATATGTATATTCATTGTTGAATAGTTTCACAACATTTGTCGCTGATTAAAATAGCGTTGGTTTTTCGCATATAAATCCTCCTGGTGCCATAATTTTTAGTCATTGCTTCCTGCTCTGTGATTGGCTGAGTTTTAATAAAAAAGTGTTGGAGAGTCTTCTTATCGTTGATGACCCCTGAAGCTAATACTTAAAAGTTAGTTGTTGATTTATTTTAAAAGAAGAAGCTCTACTTTTGTTTTACTATAGTTTCTGTGTTATCACTTTGTAAGAAATCCACATCAATTTCCAAAGGTTGAAATAATGTCAGTTTTTGTTTCTGGATAACTAGCTAGCTAGAAATACAACCAGGTTACACTAACGTCTGCTAGCTAAATTATCATTTAGAAATGCCAGGTTAATAGATTTCGTTTCATATTTACAGAATGTATTTATTATTTATTTTATCTTTGCAGATTTTTTGTGTTTTATAATTTCCACCAAATGGCATATGTTCAGCAAGTGAGGCCTTCACAGGTAATTTTACTTACTATAATTAATAAAAATGCTAGCGTTTCCCATTGTAGCTTCCGAGTCGGAATCGGCAAATTATTTTTACGATATTGATCATCTTAAATGTGCTTTGGTTTTAAAACCACAATACTAAAGACTCTTCTAACTCAAATTGTATCATTCTACACTAATAGCAGAATTATTCAAACTCGGGTTGTGATTTGTGAAATCTTTTTTTGATTCTCGAAAGTTCAATAAAGGGCGATTTAGCACTGTTTTGCACCTAGACCACATTAGAACTCTCAGGAACAACAATTAGACTCTTCAAACCTGGACAAGATTATTCAACATTGCTAGCAATAACATAGCAATGTTATTTGCTAGCAATGTTATTTGCTAGCAATGTTATTTCAGATATTTCAGTTTGTTGTTTGTGAAACATTGATTTGTAAAAAATCAACGGTTATTTTAGTGTTGTTGTTTTTTTGTTGCATCTGTACCACATTAAAATGGGTCCAGCTCGGAAACTATGAAGCTGTTCAAATTTGGAGTAGGTTATTCAACACTAACATCAGAATAATTGAAAGCAAGTCTGTGAAATTTTTATTTACTTTGTGAAAGTTTAAAAAAGGGCGATTCCAGCCTTTTATTGTATCTTGACCATAATAGGAAGGGTACAGTTGGCATTTACAAATACAGTTAGCTAGTAAACTGCAATGAAGAGGACAAATTTGTAGCACAATTTATCATTATAAGCATAGGTATTTTTTTTGTTAAAATAGACACTGTTTGAAGTATATGTTTCTGAAGTTTCACTTTTGCAAAATAGACAAACTATATTCTTGGCATGTTTCTTTTACATTTTCACCTGAAATATTTAAGTATTAAATCTGCAATAGCAAATAAAAATGTGTTAAAATTTTGACTTGCTCTTGATAAAATTATGTCAAATGCATCACTGCTTCTGATAAATAAGCCAAACTTGTTTTTCTTGCTCCTGCAGGCTGCTCAGGTACTCCCTGATGAGGTTGCCTCTGAGCAACAGTCGCTTATTGTTGTAAAGAAGCTTCTGGCCATCGCTGTTTCTGGCATCACATACCTCAGGGGCATATTCCCAGGGAGAGCCTATGGAAGTAAATACGTCGAAGGTTAGACCACATTGAAAACGTTTCTGCCATTCACAGCATCAATTATTTCAGTTTATTTTCTGGATATGTTTACAAGTTCTCACTTCTGTTTCTGCAGATCAGAAAGTGATGATCCTGAAAGGAAACATTGACTGTCCTGGAACTTCAGAGATACTTCAATGGTAAACTATACACAAATTAAAAGTTAACACACCAGGATGAGTGGCATATTTAAATAATTTTGTTTTTATTTTTGTAATCCCTTGGGGTCATAAAAAACTCATTGATGCTGCACAGTTAAGAATACTTGCATTTTGCAGATGAGTGCAGTTTTTGTTTAATATACTTCCTGATTTGCTTCTGAAGAGAACTTGTGACTTTAAACTACAACATTTTTATGTTTATAGTAACAATAACAGATTGTTTTTCAATTTTTCCAGGATGCAGGGTTGCTTTGATGCCATCCAGAAGAAATATGTGAGTCACATTTAGTCTTTTACCCACAGAGAGATTGTTTGCAATGCTCATTTGGTTTAGTCGTATTGGATCATAAACATACATTCATTTTACAAACATAGTATGTCTTCATATCAAAACTACTGTGGACAAAATCTTTTCCTCTTTATGTTTTCATCTAGCTGCGAGCGGTCATAATGTCTGTAAGTATAATGAAAATTTTGACCTACACATTAGAGAACTTGAACATCAAATTATCAAGTTTCATTTTGTTCATTTTTCTCTGCAAATAAAGTTGAATGAATCTATATTTTTAAATTTGTCTATTTTTTTGTGGCTTTTTCTAGATCTATACTGACCCAAGCAACCCTCAGGTACTACTCAAAAGGTCTTTCTGCCATTGATCACCAATATTTTGTACTTTTTGGGACTCATATTTTCTTCTCTTTTAGAAAGTGACTGAGTATTACCATTTTAAGATCCAGTACACTACAGAAGGAACACAAGTGGATTTTGAAAGGTAAATTGTAGTAACTGGGTCCACAAAATTTCTGAAAGTTTATGTACAAGTCAGTTTTTTGCAAACTCTTCTTATCTTTGGTTGGAATAAAATTTGAACTCCTGCATTTAGTGCAATGCAGTGTATTTAAAGTTAACAAATTGAATAGTACGTGTATTTTCTTTTAGTACATAAATATCAATACAATTGCACTAGAAAATTGTTTCCCAACATGCACAGTGTCTGGTCACTATAACCTTGGCATAAAGGTTTGCGCATGTTCCAACATCCCACTTATAAACTTCAGAGGCCATGCACATTTAGGCAATTCTGTTAGTGTTTTCCTCTTTTTTTCTTTAGCATAAACAACCAGAAGTTGTCAGCGATGTCTTTGGGAAACACGAGGAAAGCGGGCATCTTGCTGGTGAGGAAGCTTTACACTCTGATGCAGAGTCTGGGTCCTTTGCCAGAAAATGTGTGCCTCAACATGAAGCTGGGTTACTATGATGAAGGTAAGACAAGCTGAAGAAAGGAAAAGTTCTTCCAGCTGAGCATGGAAGTAGCAAACAACAGCAGGTTTAAGCTTTGTTTTCTTAAGTTTTACATTATGAAGTTTTAGGGTTTTAGTTTGTTTTGTGGAGCCTGCATGTTGACGATTTTATTTATTGATGTCAGTGTTCCTACATTAGTAGTATCCAAATATATATTCTATTTTTGAATGTGATTTTTATCAATTATTTTTGCAGATATTGATGAAGCATTTAGACTCTTAAAAGCAGCAACTTGTTATATGCAATTAAAATATAGTAATTCAGATGAGTAGAATTCTTTCCATGATCAGAAATGCACTGTTCTGCTTTATATGGGTTTGAAAACTTACAGCTGCTGCACATTGAACTGATCTGAGGAATTTAGACACATCTAATCTCAGTGGTGTTTTACTGTAGGCAGTAGAGTGACACCACCCTGGATTATCATTCCCAGATACAACATCAGCATTTTTTCTTCTGGAGCATAATGAGTTTTTGATTTTTACTATCAGGTTTGCTTTCTGATCTCTGAAATGAAGAAGACAAAGTCACTGACAGTGACTGAACCTGCTAAGCGCCACCACTGAATTTAGGTTCCCGTCCGCCCATACTATATGCTAAAAGCACTTTTCAAAATTAATGTGCTAATGTAAATATTTCATTTTTACACTCAGGTTTTCTTTATTAACCAGATATTTAATGACCATTTCAGCTTTTAATCAAGGAACAGAAGTAATTATTTGGTTGCAGCATACAAATGCCCCACTAGATGTCACCAGATCTTTTAATTCAACAGCATTTGCATGCAAAAATGTCCAAACCCATTTTCTTTTCTTTTTCATTCTCCTTTGATTATGGGTTAGAGGTTTGACTTTAGTGTGTTTTATTCCTTTTTCTTGAAGTCACTCCTCAGGACTACCAGCCTCCAGGCTTCAGCGAGGCTGTAGGAAACACAATAGAGTTTGTGCAGGAACCGGTCAAACTGACAATGGGCAAAGTTGCCACGCCTTACCATTGTGTGACGTTTGACATGGCCACAGAGAGACGCAGACTGGAGCAGGTACACTGATAGACAGAGAGATGGAAAATTTGTTTTCTGAAAAGACCAATGTTTGCAGCATTGTTTTTGGATTGTGGTTTCATTATTGAGGTTTCCCTCAGTGGACTGTTATGTTATTTATTTTTTCATGTTTGCAGGTGGAAGAGAGTGTTTCTGTGAAGGAGAAATGGATTGTGAAGATAGGAGAACAAGTAGGAGAACATTTCTTAAAAAAATGAGACAGAGAGGCCTGCTGCAATTGCTTTAGCAATATTAATTCTAAACCTGGTGTTCAGAAAATTTGTTTTAACCTATAGAGTCCTGAGTTGGAACAAGTGGAGGAGGCGGAGAACTACCCTACAGACGTCGATAATACAGGTAATAATTCATAGTTACATCTACAGAGTCAAACTTGGTCTGGCATGTGTCTAAAAAAAAATCAGTATTATGCTGAAAATAAAAGCCTTTGCTCTGATAGTAAAATAGTTTTATTTAGCTTAACCAAATATTGCTGAAATAAAAATATGCAGGCACCTAGATAAGAGAATAAAATAAATGTATTTTTCTGAACGGTTGATTCCATAAAGTTTGTCTTCCACCTGGAGGGATAAAATGCTTTCAGGTATATTTATATAAGCATGTTTTTTGTTGTTGTTGTCTTTTTTGTGAGAACCTTTAACTTTTACTTGAAATACTTATTTTCCTTTGAAGTTAAACATGGTTTGATTTGTTAGAGTTAAAATAACTTAATTGTTTTGTTTTACCTCCAGAGATCCAGATGGACATTCATGAGAAGAATGAGAGAAGTGCGGAAGTCCCAGAGGTATGTTTGTTTTCCCTGAGACTTAATCCACATATTATGTATGATGTATGTTTAAATATGCATAGCTGCTTTCAGTCAGAATTGTACATGTAAAGAGCACTAATTGTGTAACATAATAGTGCCATTTGATGCACTTTCATTACTGCCAAGTGGAAACTCAGAAAAAAAACATATGTTAAACAAGATCCTGAGATAGAAAAACATCACTGAAATGATGAGAAGTCCACAATGATGTTAGCCTGTTAGGGAATAGTTTTAAAAATCTTTGTTTGAGGCCATTAAACATTTGTTAACATTGTTCCCCTGTGCCAG
Source organism: Xiphophorus maculatus (assembly GCF_002775205.1). Classification (NCBI taxonomy): domain Eukaryota; kingdom Metazoa; phylum Chordata; class Actinopteri; order Cyprinodontiformes; family Poeciliidae; genus Xiphophorus; species Xiphophorus maculatus. The sequence continues at coordinate 9,685,955 of NC_036445.1, forward strand.
ATTATGATAATGGAAGCCTCAGACATGGAGTTGGGTGTGAAGAGAACCAGGAGTGGACGGATAATCAAGTCCTTTACGGTGGGTCATCCAGTTAAAACTAATCAACCAACAAGTTTCATTTTGCTCTCTACCAGCTTGTGATAAGGTTGGAAAATTCAGAGGGTTAGAAACCTCCCAGAAGAATTTATGGGAATTACCAGGAAAAAATCATAATTAGATTTGCCCTAAACAGATCTTAATTATAGTTAGGATGAAATAGATTTTGAAATAATCCTCTTTAAAGCAACCAGATTTCATGCATGTATACTTGAGTATATCTCAGCTATTTTTAATCACATATGCAGATGGTAAATTTCAGTGTTGATTACATATTTGGTAAGTAAATATAGTTGATGTATGGCATTAACATGTAACTTTGCAAATACAATATAAATGTGTTTATAATGAGGACAGATAGCTCATAATTTTGATTATTGGTTTCATTGAACATTTGAGAGATTATCTTAATTAGCTACATCAAATGTGATACTGCTTTTCTTCTTCTGCAATTCATTTGTAAAATATTCCGAACTCAGCTGTTGTCTTATTTTACATTGATATCTCAAGTGCACCATTGGATATGTAGAGGTATGCCACAAAAGTGAATAATTAAAACTTGATTAAGTTTGAAGATGTGCTATTATTAAAATGAATTCATTTGTAGCACTGCCTGTCTATAATAGAATATTCAGACGTAACATAACCAGTATTAGTACTTAACCATAGTTTACCAGGCCTTTGGAAGACAGACTGTCCCACTTCATCACAGATGATCCATTGTACTTAACAGAGTTGCTTTCCCATATATTCATCTGCTGTTTCATGTTAGATCAATCTGAAGTGTTTGTTGTTGAAAAGCTACATCCTATAGCACACGGCTCAGATAAAGTTGAGTGCAGGGATTCTTTTCACATCTCCTGTACGACTGCTTAAATGTAGGATCTAATGGTTCATTACCCTCCTCCTGACTGTGCGTGGCCATAAAAAAAGGGCTGCTGTGTCAACTTATAATGGTACCCCAGAGAATGGTAAATTACCCATTAAATTTCCCTCTGATCAAGTTATAAACGTCTTTATTTTATTAAAATTGTTGAGGGTGGCATAAAGGATTTTAAGAACAATTATTCTTTTATGTGTTATCCTCCCTCCCCCCGCCCCCACTGAATCTGAGTTCTTAAATTAAAGGTTGAATTTTTCTGTGTAAGATTATGCTTCAGGAATAATATTTTTTTGTTTTTTTTAACATGTTTACCTGGTTTTTATAAATACACGTGTGTGTGTGTCTGTTAGCAGGAGACAAATGTGACTGTGAAGAATATGCAGCCAACAGCAGCAAAGCAAAAGACGGTGAGAAACCAAATCATTCATTTTATTAAAGTACGAACTATTAACTTTGAATCAGTGACGTGCGGTGAGGTGCGATGCTGGTGAGGCACTAACTTTATCATAATCAGATATACAAATGTAGACCACCTGCATGTTTACATAAGGAAATTTTGCGCATGCGGACAACGCTGGAGGGAGGAGTTGCGCAATCCCAGGTGAGGCTCAGCTCTGCTGCTTCCTCACCTTCTGCGCTTCTGAATATTTGAATGGGAAAATGCGAAAATTCAGCGATTTTGAAGAAAAAATAATCAAAATTGGTTAAGCTAAATAAAAAATAAATACTTTACAGTACAAACCACAGGGTGATAAAAGCAATATAAATTATTTTATTATATTTTTCCATTATGACAGGTGAGGCTCTGCTTCACTTGTCTCCCCTGACCACGTCAATGCTTTGAATGTGGCATTCAAAAACTAATTTCTGCTGTTTTCAGGTTTCTCAGTATGACATCCTCAGCAGTCAGGAATCATCATCAGCCGTAAAGAAGCGCAAGTTCAGCGAGCCTAAACATCACTACTGAGTACTGACCTCAGTGCAACTGAAGCACTTTGTTGATTTAAAGTCATGTTTTTCATTTATGTGACGAGTTGTGCAGTTAGTTTTTAAAGAAAAGAACACGTTTAGGAACATGTTTTAGAAACATTTTGAAGTTAAGACTACAACAGTTAAAGTATTTGTTTTGACTGTATGTATATGTGTTGCATCTATTGTTATTTACCAACAAAGCTGTGCAGCAGCCACTTTATAATAAGTTTGTGATTAATTATTAAAGCAACGAATAAATGTGTGTAGCATTGAGCTGCAAATTTCAGTAAAATATAAAAGTGTTATTTAAAGATGCTTTACTTTGCAGTTTTATTTTACAAATAAGTCTGGAAATTGTTCCATGCGTTTTTACAAGGGTGCAGGAAGGAACTCCTGTTTGTATTACAGCAAATCTGACTGAAGACACTGTTTTTGTGTCACAGTTTGACGAAGATGATGCACAACATTGCCTGCCATGTTCGTGTTAGGAAGAATTTGCGGTACAATCATTTGCAGAGATTGCAGAGAAAATTAGTGAACAGTAGGATGGAGATCAAGGAACCCACCAGACAATTCAGTGGGGCTCTTTTCTTCAACTGGGACAACGAAGTTGGTCAGAATCAATGGCAGGATAGAACCGGATAGTGCAAGAGACTTCAGACTGGGGTGGAACTGCAACAATAAACACAGCCAAAATTATAACATTATGGTTTACATTTTTTCTCTGTTAAAACATCCCAGCCAAAGTCCAGCACTAAATGTAGGTGAGGTTCTGTGGAAAGAGTTGGAAAATTGCAGTTCACTGAACCTCTTCAAATAAAATTAATGAACTTGAACCATTTTGTAAATAGAGTGGGCAGAAAATTCAGTCTGCAGATGTGGAAAGTGAAAAGTGGTTCAGCAAAGTAATGGTTTAAGATTCTATTTTTAAGCATTGAACACTGGTTAAACCTTTTACTTCAGAATTTTATTTCTACATCTAAACACAATCTTAACTGACTTTACTATGGTGTTGTAATTAAGAGCTGATAAATTTTCATTTACAGTCTAGATGTTGAGCAGAACAGTATGCCTTTAATTGTTTATTTATTTAGAAAACGAAATGTAGATGCTAGTTTCAACTTCCTGTTTTAACCAAAAAAAGCCCTTTTACTCAAATGTCACTATTTGCATGAGAGGTGCCTTAAATGAAGCTGTTAAGTGAAAGTGGATTAAATCTGTACACAGTGACCTTTGGGCCCAGATAAAGGCCCATCAGCAGCCTCCCGCCCGGCAAGCTGTGTGTTTTTAATCTCCTATTGTTTTTTCCCAGAGAGGGGGACATTTGCTGATAGACTGCCTTAACCCACTGCAGATCAATACCACAGGAAGCCTTTGTGATGCATATCCAAGCAGCCCCTCCTTTCCACATGTCTGCAGCGGAAGGCCAGAGGGGCCAAAAAAGAAAAAAAAAAGACTCCCATCAAATCAGTCCTCACTTCCTGGCAGCAGTTGTGTTCACATTTGTTTCATAGTCTGGGGTTTTATGGGCATTTCGGATGCAGTAGGGCATAAAGCAGAGCGGTGGGGAAACTCTGTAGTGGACAATCCCCACTCAGAGGAGCATTGTCGCTCTTTATGAGCTGTGAAATGAATCAGGGTTTCCCAACCTCACAGCCTGACTCCGGCGGCATTTTTCAACACGTTCTATTAATTTAACAGCAGAGGGTTCTCAGGGTATTGATAAATGCGGAAATTAAAAGTTCCCTTTGCAAGTCGAGTCATGTTTTTTTCTTTTTTTTTAATGTCAAAAATGTGTTTGTACCAGACTGAATAATAAAAGCTGTGAAATAACACAATGTACACATGCCTTTAGAAGAATGAAAATAGCAATGAAAAATGCTGAAAAACAGTTCAGCACCTGATGCTACAATTAAAGTTAAAACCAAACATTAACAGTTTAAATTAAAAATGTAATTAAAGTAAGAAGAAAAACAAGAACACTATAGCAACTGTGGAAAGAAATCTAAATATCAATTTTGCTTCCCCTGCACCCTCAATCCTTGTCTCGGATCCTGGGACTGTCCATCATTTTTGTTCACACACGCCTCCCAGAAATGAATTCCAAAATTAAATTCAGGGACACACATCGGGCGGCTGCTGTTGACAGATCAATCAGCTGGTCAAACATCAGGAGGGACTCCTGCCGGACAGCTCTGCAGACCAATCAGCGAACCGAGTCCCGGCCCGTCTGATTCGATTGCGTTGGTCTGGGGGCCACCTCTGTACGTTTTAAGGCAAGACGCACTGACAGGCTGATGGACAGACAGCCGCAATCCATCCCAGGGCTCTGTATAGATTAAAGCTAGCTTCTGTGAGCCTATAGTGGCGATGAGATGATTGTGCCTGCAGGGCCTATAGGGCCCAAGGGGAGACTTGACTGTACTGCGAGAGGGGGAAGGAACGAGGAGCCGAGTGGACATCCAGCCCAAATACGGTGACCCCGTGACCTTGCCAGAAGGCTGGCAAATGTTTCCGAGCTGATTAGCGCTTCCCCAGCAGAGCATCCCGCTTGCTGTTAACCCTTTGGAATTAGATAGTGGGCAGAAAAGAAATTCTGATTTTATTTAATTTTTGTGCAGTTAGAGCAACCAAGAGGACTAAACTTGAAATTAACTTTCTTGTGCCTTTCATTAAACTTTACAAAAGTCTTTGCAACATAGTTAGCAACAAAAACACAAATTTACTAAGAGAATCTATTTTTTGTTTTGGAGTAAATTTTCTTCTTTAGTGGATTTTAGTCAGCAATAGAACACAGTTTTATTCAAGATTGTGCAGATTTTTAGAGTAATATGTCCCTATGTTATTGTTCTTCCTAGATAACGAACAATTTCAATAAATATAAATGTATTAAATTCGCTTCATTTATGTAGCATTATATAGCACCAGATTCCAACAGACTTAATCAGTAATCACAAGTTTGAATCTCATATCACTCCAGATTCAGAGGAAATTTGTTTATCTTCACTCTATTAAAGTCATAATATCACATTAACATTCAGTTACATGCAGTGAAATTTGACTGTAATATTAATAGTCTAATCAAATTCACTTGATCATATAATGCCCAGTTGCTCGCATCAAGTTGTTGGCTTTTTGTTATCTCTCCTCCTGAGCAAGCATGTCAGCAGTGAACGACTGACTGCATTAAGATGTAAACTTTGTGGCAATCATCCATCATGAGCAAGCATGTGGAGGCTCTGACAAGGAAACACTGCCTTTCAAGAGGAAGAAACCTTCAACAGGACCAGGCTGAGTTCGACCCACCATCTGCCACAACTGACTGGGGGTTGAGAAGACAGAAACGAGACAGAGGAACAAACACTGATCCAAGAGTACTTTCTATGTTAAAGACGAAAGGAGTGACCAGATGAAAGGACTGCAGCTCTGTTAGTAGGTCCATCTAGAAGACAATCAGGGAAACATCTAGGCACTAAACTCTGAGAAGAAAACTAGAAGGTTAACATATCAATTAGTCACATTTTATCTGTATTGCACATTTCAGCAACAAGACAGTTCAAAGTGCTTTACATAATAAAAACACAAAAATCAAAAATTAAAACATTACATTTTTCCAAGTGCCATTATGTCACATCCAGATGCGGGTTAGTGTTTCATTTATTATGGTACCAAAGCAACTCAAAGCAATTGCATGGCAATGGCAGCAACCATTTCTCCAGCGTCTTTTTCCAGGAAATAACTATTTACATACCAGTACATTTAAATCTTGAAAACAGGTAATTTTCTACATGCACATATATTTTCTACTTTTTTTTTGTTTTGTTTTACCAAAAAGACAACATCTTTTACCACGTAACTAATATTACAGCAAAATAGACTGTCACCAAATAGGATGTCACCAAAGGTAATAGAAATGTGATATAATAAAACAAAGTGTTGTTTTGTTCATAGTTTTCAATATGAAAAGACAATAAGAGAAGTTTTATTGTGTTAGAATGTTGTAATTCATACAAAATAAAACCTGACTGTAAGCCACACATTAAGCTGCTTGTAAACATAAGGATAAAAACATCTATCAACCTATAACAGAGGAAGTCAAATACTTTAAGTAACCACAAGGGGGCGACAGGCAGCCATACATCAACCTGATGGACTCCATAGATAACATCATGTGCCCTCCTCCATAAAGCATCTTCTTTCTCATGCATACCTCAATCAGCTCATACAGTTGGCCTTCACACTGTGCACAGTTTTAAAGAAAGCATACATTGGAAGTAAACAGGCAGCACAAGGCTATTCAGCTGGCCTTTTAAGACATACTGCAGTGGAGTCAACAATATTGATCAGCATACAGAATGATAAAAGGAGGGGAGGCAGAGAGAGCAGGTGGTAGTGGGCCAGCGGATTCAGGGATTTAGTCGCACACCACGCACGTTTGGACAGCGCTGCTGAGCGGCGAGGGGACCAACACCTTCCTGAAGCAGATGCTCAAAGCAATGGGATGTACCCCCACTGTGATCAGAGTGGACAGCTGAATTGTTTACCACCAAAGGGCCCTTTTCTTCAGCAGCAGACCTGCACACAATGGGGCCCCTGCCACACTGAAGTTTTCTGCAAGGGAGGGCTTCGGTGGGGGGGAGTGGAACATGTACATAAAGTAACAGAGAGTTTGTTGGGTGAGCCTCTGTCCATACCCCCTTTTTTTCCCTTGCTCAGATGGACCTGTGTGCACCCCCATCTTCTCTACAAAGCCCACATAAAACTACCGCAGGGCAGGGGTTTAAATGTCACGCTTGGCCATCAGAGCGCCCAGCCCCCGGCTCGTGTCTCATGGGGGAAGCACGCCAAGAGACAGGACGATGGAGAGCAGAAAGCTAAGGGGAGGGAGACACTTGCCCTTGCCCCATTGTCCATAACGATAGGCATGTGCTGCTAACTGACTCCAAATCAAGTGTATCCTCTCACCACGCGCCCTGTCCTTGTCCTGCTCCTGCTCAAACACAAAGGCCCCTCTGTGTTTTTAGACTTCCAAGCAGCTTTAGGCATGGCACGTTTGACACATCAGCTTAAAGGAAGGCTGCCAAGTCTGAATTCAGCTGGCCACCATGGCTGAATGATAAATTCAGTTTGCTGTCCTCGGACTGCTGAGAATCCTACCACATTTCTCTCCGATGGACTCTTACATGACAAAAATCAATGCTAACTTTTTGCGTTCAGTCACATTAAAAGGGACTTCAAACGCTGAAGTGACTGGAGGGGGTGGACAGAGGTGGACGAGGTGTGGTTTGACAAAGTGTCACGCTGAAGTACAAGTACAGCACAAAATATACAAGCTGCTGGCCAACTTTATCCCAGTCCAAGGTCTCTCTTCATACTTGTAAGTGCTCACAAGACTGAGTGTTTTATGTATCTATTTGTTCTAAATAGTGGCACACTTGACCTTGAGGGAAGATGTGTGTGCTCGGTGTTCGGCCCAGGAATCATCCCTCCTGTCAGGGACGGGAGGGATTGACCTTGAACTGGTGCTGCGCAGGCGTAGCTGAATGCACAAACTCATTTAACTCCTGGGTTTGTTATCGACATGCTGTAATCGTTAACATTATGGATGATGAATAACTACCGACTGCCTCATACCTGCGCCATACGTCAGAGCGCCACGCAGGCCGGAGCCAGCCATACGCGCCCACTGTGGCATTAGTGGTAAGTCAGGTGACTGGAGGGCCACATCACTTAGACTTGTTTTTTCCAAGCAGTCAGGCGACAGCTCATCAAGCTTGCCAGCCAGAGCACATGAAGGTGCTTAAAGACATAGATCTCTTCTCTGCTTTGCACATTTTTCCAACACGCATTCCTCAATTTATACTTGGGAACACTTAACCTCCAACATCAGCTGTTCAGGCATTTACTGTGGATTTTTTTTTCTCTCTCTCTCTCAGTATTGATCATTTCTAATAGGGGAATTTTACAGTAGCTTCTGAGAAACATAGAAAAGGGACAAAAAAAAAATACTGCAGCTTACATAACCAAAGCTGGACGATGGGGTCTTTAACACTATGGGGAGTGAAATAATAATGAAGCAATTTGTATGATAGGCTCATAATAAAGACTTATACAGCAGGGTGATTCTTCTTTGTACTCTTATCAAGCATCTTTGTTTTGCTGTGGAACATTATGGTATTAAGGATTTGTGATCATATTCCACTCTTCCCACACAACAGGTCTTAGTTCCTAAATTGCTGCGACTATCCTGTGCAATTCATTCTCTCACTCTGTTTACAGCTGCAGTATGTAACTTTTACAAAAAAGTAGTTTTTTTACATATTTGTTAAACCTACAAAATTACTATGAGACATAATCCATGGAAAGAAAAACATCCAGCTCCTCTGCTTTCTCCTATGATCCTGATGTTATCTTCAGAAATACACTACCTCATCAGAAACAACCAATCAGAGCCAGGAGGAGGGTCTTAGTGCTGTCAATCAGCCTTGTCAATCACACCAAGTGTAACACATTATATAGAGTAACAATGTTTTTTAGTTTTATTGAGTTATAATGTTCTGCTTAGAGGTAATGGAAAATGACATTTAAAATTAGAATATAATGACAATAAAAAACATTGTGGTGAAGAAATGTGGACTTTATAAGAATAAATAGTTTAATACCACCACAAAGGTTATTATTTTCAAAAAGTAGCTAAACATCCTAATCTGATCCCAATTTACTTAGAATTACTTGGTTTTTATTAGGCTGGAAACTATTCCCAAATTATTTTCCCTCGATATTTAGAGCCCTAAATTCTTGACTTAAGTTTGCATGAACTTCATTAGTTAAACATCAACAGGGTTAAGCACATTTTTAAATGCAAATGTTTTGTCAGTTTAAAGATGTTTAATGGAATTTCAAAGGGAAAAAGAACTTCATACTCTGCCACACTATTGCATATCTGTTTTTCATTTTAGTATTGTAAGAAGACACAGGAAAACAATCCTACTGCATCACCTTTCTATCTATTTCCGTACAGTTTGATCTCAATATAAGGCCTGCTGCCATGAAGTTCTTTTTGACATTATTGCCTATTCACTTTAATTTCCAAACTATCTATCTGGACTCCATCATTCTGCAGCTAGAAACATTACAAAAAGTAAACAAGTCTTATAAGAAGTGGATGTAACAATCAGATTATACTGAGTTTGACGTTTCCAATGCTTTGAGAAATAGCAGAAATCTGACAACTGTATCTCTAACTTTGTCAGCCCAATCAGAGGATCGCTCTTACCAGAGAACAAGCTTTCCAACTTCACCTTCCACAACTTGTCTGGTGTACTTTGACACATTTCAATGTTCAAAGTAGTCACTATAATCCAGCCGCAGCGTTTCAGTTGGTGGCGATACCTTAGTAACGTATTGCCACCAACAAGAACAATGCATTTTGTCTGCATTGTTCTTGTGCTAAACGTTTCAGAGCTTGGTCATGCATAAATCTGTTCCACTCGTTTCTTTGGCGGTGTTTTTGCACAACTCTTGAGGAAGTGATTCGGTGCTCCTCATTTGGAGCACAAGGGAAAGGTTGGTGACTCTGCTCTGCAAGTATGCAGAGTTGATTGACTTACAAACACAATATTCACTGCCTGAATGAAAAATGTAAAAACTACAAAAGTCTGCACAGGTTACTTTTCTCCCAACATTCTCCCACACTGTCTAAGTTCTCTGCTTCATTTCCACTGCCTTACAGCTTCTAGCCTCCTTCACTTGTGCTCTCAGAAGACTCCTCTAGCAAAAGCTAGCATGTTAAATCTTAAAGCGACTGAGCAAATGTGAAGGCTTGCAAGAACTGCAAGAAGAAAATATGCTTCTACCAGCACTGCTTAGATTGTTGAAGTTCTAATGAAGTGAAACATTCTGGTACAGTTATGTTTGAACATGCATGAAAAAAGCGGAAAGGTTATTTTACAAACAAATACAGAAGAAAAAACAAACAAAAAAAATCCAACATGTTCACTGTAAAAGGTCTGAGACAAAATCACAGAAGCTGTTGTCTGGATGATGTCACTAATCATATTTCCAAGTGTAGTTATCAGTGCTTTCTTGTACCAGTTCATAAAAAAATGAAAGAAGAAAAATCAACCATAAAAGGTAGAAAATAATTTGGTTATTTATTTGACTAAACTTCAAAGTTCACTGAATAATTTCACTCTTTGAGAAACCAAATAAATTTTATGAATAGATGTTTATATTTATGAGAGGATTTGGTAGTCTAAGTATTCAGGGAAATAAAAGTTAGTAAAAGTAGGTCACTGAAGCCTTGCAGCCTCTCACAAGTTTTCTTCTGGATTGAATCTATGTTTCATATACAATAACTTTGAGTTTCCACATCAGGTCCATGGTTTCACTATAATTTGCCTCAGGCAGAAAAGAAAAGTTTTGTAGCTTTTTTCCTTTTTCCTCCCTCCCTGTCTTTCTCTTACGGCCTTGGGAGTTTGACTTCTGCCCTCCTTCTCCAGGCTGAGGGTTTTTCATCTAGCCAAGGTGCAAGGGCAGCCACTTCTATCCTCTCCCAGCCCCTTCTTCCCATCCAGTGTGCTCATACACATGTGGATTTCCATTTCAGCGATAGAGTGAGATTAGCAGCTCCACCACCCCAAGGCTGGCTTAAGACAGGAGGGCAGACGACAACCAGCAGTGTTGGTGGGATCCATGCGGGGGAGAAGATCCCCTAAGACTTGTCTGGGGCCGCCGTGGATTTTATGGATGAATCCTCAAAATACACATGTGGTTGTTTAGGATGAGCCGTGTTGTGAGATGTCAATTTATCGTCAACTTGCAGGCCTCACATATCGCTGGCTCTGCAACTGCACTCAAAATGTAGCAAAGTTTACAAAAGCACAAGCAGCATCTCAATAATCACATTATTGTTCTTATTCTTGACAACATTAAAATGCTAGAAGACATTTCTTATGATTTTTACAGCTATGGTATATTGTTCATTATTGCAGTAAATTTCCTTTTGATGTAATCATGATAGCTTAAACAGGTTTTTTTATCCTTTGAGTTTGCATACATTGTCCATTGATTAGAATCTATAAACAGAAAAAAACTTCATTTCTTATTTGTTTCATTATCCCTTTTTTAAATATCTTGACCTAAAAATACAGTGCCCACCAAAAGTAATCATGCACCTTGAACCTTTTCACATTTTGTTACATTACAACCACAAAATTGTATTTTACTTTTATCTGATAGATGAACACAGATTGCTGCACAGATGTGAAGTGGAAAAACATAATAAAGGGCTTTTAGCTTTTTCCAAATAAAAATCAGAAAAGTGTGACTTGCCACCTTCTGATATTATCAACAGGCTCACATGTGGATCCACATGAGTCAAGCCATCCTGACTGGTCACATAAAGCCATTTTGGACAAAAAGCTGAAACAAACCCATCAGACGGATCGGGTGTCCAGCGGGAACAGCTCTTGTTACCACCGACCCGAAACATGTGGCCCAACTACAACTAAATTGTGGCTGAATTATTGATACAGTGGCGTTGCCCGCTTTGCAAGTGGGGGCATGAAAGGGAGCCAACATGGGAATGGTCCACTAATTTTATATGGGAGCCTGAGGGCACATTCCTCTCAGTGAAGACCAAACATATTGACATATGTGTGTAGGGGGAGACTGTATATAATATCAGTTGGGTGTCAGAGGCGAAAATTCGACAATATGACACACAGATATAGACTCTGCATCAGTCCACTTATGTCTACTCTTTAGGGTTTTTTTGTTGTAAATTTAGTAATAAAGTCTGGAACTTTGATAGCGGAGATGAAATGTACGTAAAGAACTTGTCAGGTTTTTTGCACTACTGCTTTTGAGATTGCTTTTCTGAAATCATTACAGCTTCATTTGTCCGAGTAATATCGACAGAGTCAGAAAATTGTGGGGATGAATTGTGATGTATGGGATCAAGTCGTTTAGAGGGGCAGACAAGGGGGGCGTGTGGGTTGTTTGTAGCTGAGCTGAGGTTGTTGACCATCAGTGAGCTGGCCATCTAATTTCTCCAGAAGTGTCCAAAAGCCTTTGTGTTCTGAGTTCACTTTTATTTCCACCTCTCTTGGAATTGTGATGACCGTGCCTCGGGGCGACAGAGACACCTTGAGGAGCGCCCACCTTTAAATCCGCTGCTCCATGACTTCAACCATGACCCCTCGCTCGAGGGATCCCCGAGGCGAGATTTAAACGAGCTCCCCCAGGTCCGCGTCGGCCCCTCTATTCATCGTCACATTTTTGGAAGGCGTGAATTGGTTCTCGCTGATGGTTCAATTTCAATAAAAGGGAGAAGATTTGGATAAATTGAAATAAAACCTTACATATGTGGGTAAATGTGCCATGACATGTGTGTGTAAGCAGAGTGACAGGGAGGAGAAAAGCAGTGGCTGTGACAGGAGAGCAGAACAAATGTCCAGGGCCCCAGAGCCTCTTTCTCTCTCTCTCTCGCTTTCTTTCTCTCTCTCTCTTTCTTGAAAAGTGTAAATCACAAAACACATCACCTGAATTAGCATGTAACCAGATTCTGCATTTTTCTCTTTCAGTTGTTAGTCATCAGCTTGCCTTGTGTCCACTTAAATAGTATCACTTACATTTTTACAATTCTGCCATAATGGAGGACGAGTGGCGAGAATAGCATACAATATACAGACTATTGATCCACGCCCATCACTGCAGAAAAAAAGTCGGTGCACTGGGGGGCTGATGGGGAGGGGGAATGGAGGGGGACTGGACACGAAGATCGATAACCTACTCTATCAGCCGTTTCCATGGCAACCGCTCGAGCAAGGACAGAGGGCTGCCATGCATTTTGCACCTGTCTATTTCATACACCTATCGTGATAATGAAAGTGTCGGGGAAACAAATGCAAAGGTGACGCTGGTGGGTGAAAGGGGGCTCCAGCCTGCCGTCAACTTGAACAATTTCTGGAATTACATAAAGGTTAATGGCTTGCTGGAAATCAGTGGGGGGAAAATGGGGACAAGTGTAGGGGAAAGGTGGAGGGTATTCGGGGTGCCAGAGGGGTTTGGTGACCTCCTCATATTGCCAATGTGGGTTGAAGGACAATCAGATGCAAAAGAAATAAGGTTTCATCAAACTGAATATAAATATGCATCCTACAGTTTCTGCATTATTATTCATGTGAAACATACAGATGACAACTACAGTGGTTTTCCTGACCTCAGAAACAGAGACCTCTCTGGTTGACCCCAATTTAAAGGTTAAGCTAGTCTGGTCAATGCTGGCCATTATCTCACTATACTATAAGAGCAGAGAAAGACTCCTGCACAGGAGAGACAGTCAGAAAAGAGTCAAGTCAAGTTTATTTGTATAGGATATTTCAGCAACAAGGCACTTCAAGGTGTTTACGTCATAAAAACATAATACAATTATGAAACAAGCAATAAACTTTACATTTTGTCAAATGCCATTATCAAAAATCATCAAGCAAATACACATTAAATATGTTGACCAATGACACAACAACTCTAAACAGGTGGGTTTTTATAATAACCTTTATTTAACTAGATAAGAACCTTGTTCAGATCTATGATCTGTTTTTCAAGAGAGATCTGGCCTTGTTTTTAAGGAACTTAGTTTTTTAGCTCCAGTTCTCTGGAAGTTTGTTCCAGATTTGTGGTGCATAGAAACTGAATGCTGCTACTCCATTTTTGGTTCTGGTTCTGGGCATTAATCAATCAATAAGTCAACTTTATTTATACCATTAGGTAGATTTGGTTACAATAAGGTGAGTCAACTTGTTTGCTATACAGGAATACTTACATCGTCGCAACAATAAATATAAATATAACTTGATTCAAAATGGCCCAGTGCAGAGCAGATTAGACATAGAAGACCTGAGTGGTCTGGAAGGTTGATATAACAACAACAGGTCATTAATATCTTCTGGTGCTAAGCCATTCAGTGATTTATAAAGTAAAAAAAGTATTTTAAAGTCTATTCTTCGAGACCAACAGAAGGGCAAGAATACTGCTGTATTTGAGGTTAGCTGGAGCGTTCTTCAGAGGAGCCAGACAGGTTGTCAGGAGAACTTGACACCCTGGCCCTCTCTGACTCCTCGTCCGTCTGTCTGTCTGTGGTGAGCATTGAACTTCCAGCCCACTTTGAACTGGAGCCTTGTAGACTCCAGAGCCAAGTCGCAGAGATGGGCAACCCCGTGAATGAAGGGGATAGATATCATGATTCAGGACTTGTGTTGTTCATGTGCGTTATTGATTGCCAATTGGAGCTGCTGCTGAAGGAGCAGGATTGGGAAAGAGTGAGCCAGAAAAGGAACTGGAGGAAAATGCTGTCAGTTGTAGTCAGTAATGCTGTATCAAGCGGCTGTGGGTAGCTGTGTTTCCTCAGGAAAAGAAATGGGAGTTTCTGTGATTATTGTACATCACAAGAGTGACAAATTCAACATACACAGATTTGATAAGCTAGCACTCTATTGTGTTTTCAACTGATTTTCTTGAATGGCAGCAGAGGGACACTTTAGCCTGAGCACAGCACGTCAGCTTGCGGTGCCCTGCACACTGCAGACGACTCAGCGGTTGCCTTTTGAGGCCCTCTGTGCTTTGTGAGCTGTGACAGAGAGCTATTGACGGGCACGTGGCTCTGCAATGTTGTTCGGGGGTTCGCTGGCCACTGCTCTGACCTTTGACACCCCATACATGCAGCAGCCCTCATTGTTAGCGGGGAAAGAGGAAGACACAAGAGCAGAAGGAAGAGGATAGATGACCCTCTGGCTCCATGGGTTTGGAGTCTCCCTCCCCCCACAACCTCACCCCTCCCTTCTTAACACCATCCATCCCTGCCCCCTTCCCTTACCCCTCCTACCCCACACACACTCCACCTTATGCCGATCAATGACAGTTTCATGTGGCTTCTCTGGGCCTGCAGTGACGTGTGTCCTATTGATTTATCGACATTACTCCAGGCAAGCGAACCCAGAAGCCCCCTCTCTCAGTAGGCAGCCCGGCTCCAGCCCGGCAGAACCATGCCTCCCTCCCTACGCTGGGTGGGCCCATGCCAAGTCATCCAACTGTACCGCTCTCTAGAAGCATTAGCTGCACACAGCCAAACAGGATTTTAATATGGATGCATGTATGTCACTGAGAATGCTTTTAAGCTTTGCCCCCCTCCCTCTGCTTATTGAGCTTCACCCCTTTCCCCAAATTCTCCACCCTAACCACCATGAGTCGGGTAATGGGGACAATGAGGGAGACACCCCGTCTCTCACAAATGCATTTACTGTCGCCTCCGATTTCCAGAGGCTACTATTCCACTTTTATGGTTAAAAGGTTCTTTTCTTTCAACCATGTCAATGTCATGCCTATGTGGCGATGGCTCATCCTTGTGGCTATTACTCTCATTTGATTCTCTTCCTCTTTTTCCTCATATAGGTGGGAGGGGGTGTTCAGAACAGCCCATCCTTTCACACCCCTCAGGGGTCTCCTGTGTCCAGTGAAAGGCCAGTGGATTCAGGGAAGGGGAGGAGAAGAGGGCAGCTGGACACTCCCTGTGGCCTGGCTGTACTTACTGATGTGGGGGCTTTAGAGGTAGGCAATCCAACACCATTAAGATGGGACTATGGAGTCGGCAGCTGGGCCTAAAAAAAGAGGAGGAGGAGAAGATGGGGGTGGAGGGAGCTCAGAGATCAGTGACCTGGCCACAGTGTCCAGCTGGGGGGGTCATTTCGCAGCCCACCTCCGGCCACGTGCTAGATGACCATCTGGGGATGTGGACAAGCACCCAACACAAGCAGAATCATCTTCTTAGTTGCAGATGCTGTCAACAAAAGTCAAGAAATCTGTTGGGATAATCCAGTGGAAGGTAGGAGGGGGCACTGCAGCTGCACATCTACTCTTTCACTGAACATAAGACAGATTTACCCCCCAAAAGTACCTCTAATGGTCTACAAATAACCTTACTGTGTCTCTCTAGTTTGGCCTGTACAGCACCAAGCAAAAGTATTCTTATCCCTTTTAATTTTCCATATTCCCTTATTGTCCATGTTGCAGGTTCAAACACCAATGAATTTTAATAAGATTTTACAAAGAGATCAACAAAAGCAATTGTTAATTTTGAAGCGAAAGTTTCAACTTTGTTTTCACAAATTTGGATCTGAAAAGTGTGGGATGAAATTGTATTTCAGCCTGAGAGGTCCATGGTAACTGGAGAAAATGGAGACATCCACGGGTCAAATTGTACAAGCTGTTGACAGGACAGCTATTAGGAATGCAAGTCCTTAACAGAACTGACAAGAAGAACATTATTGTTCAATTGCAGTGGATTGTATTTGATTTTATTTGGGGGCAACAGGGCAAAAGGAGCTCATTTTCACACCACACTTTTCAGACTTGTTTCTAGAATAAAATTTGGAATTAGGTAATATTATCCATTCATATCACAAGAATGTACTACTTTGTGTTGGTGTGAAAAATAAAGTATGATTTAACTAAATGTGCAAAATTTCTAAAAGTGTGAAGACTTTGACAAGGAATGATAGTTAAGGTTAAATTGGTGAAGAAGTGCAATTTTGAAACAATAAATTGAGTTTTTTGGCTCCGACATCTAAAATTTACTCAATTTGCAGGTTTAAAAGTGAGAAAAGCAAAATAAAAATCTTCTAGCAGGCTACGCTGAGAGGAGGGTCGGTGATTTAATGATGGCAGCAACACTGGATTGATGACTGCTTTCTTCAGAAATCAAAAACCAAATAAGAAAAAATAGGGTACTGAATAAAGAAAGGAGCTTGAGTGTCTGTTGATTTGTATTATCAAAGTTGGACTTTCATCAGTCTCAGCTGGACCACCAGATTCTCTTTGAGCTGTGATGTTCGCTTTGATGAATCCGATATGAGAACAGATTAGCACCAAGTTGTTTTTATTTCTGACCTCATCCTTATTTCTCCTTCAAATCTCCCACCCCCATCTTTCTCTCCTCCTGTTTTCATCATCCTCTCCTTCTCCCACAATCCTTTTGTCTTAAACTGTTTAAGGTGATCGAATTTGGCCCATCCTCCCATGATGGTCCGAAGGGATCAAAGGTTGCTGACCCCACCCTGATGTAATGAGGAATCCCTCATAATAAATAGAGGTCCAACTAAACAGATCTGACCTTCCAGATGTTTCTATGAGCTTAAAAAATTCAGGGTTTTTTTGTTTATCTTTGGGGATTCTTTAATCCCTTTAACATTTATCATAGTTCTCATGAAAGCGATCTTTGGGTTCATGTCTGATTGGAATCTAATTTGATTGACATAGACCCATGGTGAAATAATAATGCGTATGAGGTAAGCGAGGGTTGGTGGTGTAGTTATTGTTCTACGAAACTCTGGAATCCTCCAGTGTGCTGAAAGAAATTCATAAAAGTGGCGGAGGGGTGCGGTGGGCTGCAACTGTGCACCAGTGCAATCTGTGGTCAGCACTTCTTCACAGCCAATACCGTGATAGGAAAAAGAAATCCTCATCTGAAATTTGATTAATTGCTGTCTCTCCGCCTCTCAATCCAAACATTGGTGAAAATGGAGGCTGGTTGACAGGACAAATACATCAGCCACACGAGCTGCGAGCCCCTGGCAAGCAGAGGCATTTCTTATCCTGTAACAGGATATCCACATACAGCGAGGTGTGGAAAAGTGAGAACTGCATCGTCTTCATTTGGCCATAACAAGGGAGAAGGCGGGGGAGGAGCACGGAGGGGAGGGGAAGTCAGCCAGCCAGGCAGCTCGCTAGGTTGGGCTGAGGAGTATCGATTGATTTCCCAATAGCCTCTGGTCCATGAGCGGCGAACCCTGGCCTCTGTTGCTAGGTGACCACACCATCCAAGATGGAGAGCGGGGTGATGAAGGGTGACAGCAGCTCTGAGGGTCAGCAAGGCCACTGGTCATTCTGCAGCCCCCTGAGGGACGCTCCGGACATGCAGATAATGCAATGAAACTGGACCTCCACTTGAAGCGAAAAACAAGCAAAGCAGAACTGTAGAAATGACAATGTGAGAGAGGCGAAGCCGCGCCACCATTTTGGTACTACACAGCCAGGATCAATGCACCGTCTGCGAATTGTTTTGCAGCTACGGTGTATATATGTTTTTTATGACATGCCTTATGATGAAATAAAAGTGGAAAGAAGCTGTTAGATGTGTTTTATGTTAGCTTTCAGCTTTCACATCACAGAATCTTCCACAAAAAAAATGAAAATGAATTCCATGAAAAATATTTATAGCACCCATGTGATTTCAAAAGGGCTGTAGACCACATATGAAAATATTGATTTGACAAACCAAGGGCTATTCAAATAGTCATAGTCCAAAATATATTGCCTAAATTTGGAGACTGAGGATATTGCTTTTTCTATACCTTGTTAAAGGAGCAAAGCAATTCACAGACATGTAGAGTTTACTGGATTGTCCTTCAGTCTAAATAAAGCTTTGTACACACTTCCAGTACTGTGAAAACAATAGTTGCCCCTCTCCAGAGTTATTGTGTTTTTTGCTATTATGCCACACTGGATGTGTGACATTCATTAAATGATGATTTAAAGAATTAACTATCCAAATCAGTGTGATCATCATCTGTGAAAAAATAATTACCCTAATTTTTCAAATCATAAATTAACTTTGACTGTAACTCTGTTTTTTTTGTTTGTTTTTTTCACCCGGGGCTGAAAATTAACCAGAAGCAGAGTAAAAATCCACAAGTCTCTCATCTCTGAGGAAAAATATCAAACAGGAGAGAACCGCAGACCTCAGTTGCCTCAGTTAATATTACTGATTCAGCAAGATTGGGAATGAATGATTTGATATAAGAATGATAAGAAGATTGGGCAGAAATAGCTGACATATGCAAAGTTCCAAAACAAAGACCACTGACCACCAAAAATCACAAAGATCATTCTCACATATACCAAAAAAAAAAAAAAAAATCTTGACCCTTTGCCTCCTCCAAATTTTTTGAAACAATGTTTTGTTGGATAACTGGATGAAAACTAAAGTAGTTTTTCAGGACAAATAAATAAATTCTGCAGCCAAGCATGATGCTGGTAGTGTGATGGTGTGGGGCTGCTTTGATGGAACCATGAATTAAACTTTCTAACAGAATATATTATTAATGTGAATGCCTGGGCAGTTTCCACTCTCTGAAGCACGCCACCAAATTCACCTCTGCAGGGCTGGCTCAAGGTTTTATGGGGCCTTAAGCAGAATTTGATTTAGCCCCCCTTCTTGTTAAGAATATTACCACCACTAACAACATTTCACACAAATTTGTTGAAATCTGGAAGAGCAGGATAAATTGAATTGGCTGAAATTAAAAGCAATAATTATTTTTTTATGTGCTGAGATATATTTGCGAATAAACCAATATGAGACAAGCAAAAAAGATTTAACTTGCACTGTCAAGTTGTAACAATGTTGACACAATAATAAAAATACTTTAACAAATGGTTTCATTTGTTAAAGTATTTTTATTAGATCCAGCAAATCCTAAATGTAAATTGTAAACAATTGAAAACATTTTAATTCAATAAATATTACTTTAGTAATCCGAAAGGGAAATACAATTTTGTTATAACGCATATTACACAAACATACAAATACAAAGGCTGTGAGCTGGAGGGATCTCCAGTATCAGTCAGTATTGCAGGGGCTCTGAAGAAACCTCTGATTTAACAAACTCAGGTGTTTTATAAAAGTCTCATTAAAGAGGATGGTCAGGGCTGTATTTGGTTTCTGCCAAATATGGCACAATGAACTGTTAGGTTTAGGGGGGAATTACTTTTTCAGAAAGGGTCGGGTTTTATGGGTAACTATTTGTCTTTAATAAGTAATCTCATCACTTAAAAGCTGAATTTCATATTTACTCAGTTTACTCTGGTCTGAAACATTTAAGTATGACACACAGCAGAAGAAATCTGAAGGGAGGAAAAAAATCCTTCACACTGTAGATCCATAGAGTGAAGTGAACTAATTCACACATTGAAGTCATAAACTGTTTAGAAAAATTTACATTTTCATTGATTGTAAGCACGCAAGTAGAATATTGCCTGCTTATAATGTTAAGTATTACTTTTGACACCCACATCTGCTGTGTTTTGTCTTAAATGAACACTCTTCAACTCTTCAGCCCAAAAGCAGAATAAATCCTCTGTGAGATCGCAGGCTGTGTGCCAACAGCAAAGAGCACAGAAGAAAAATACTGTAAACATGAACTGGCCATAATCTATATCACATATTCCACAATGATACATGATACCGTAGCGCTTTTCTACATATCGATCGCTTCGCTGCACGAGTGAAAAATGATAGGGAAGAAAAAAAGAGAAGAAAAAGACGATTCAGGAGGAGGAGGAAAAGAAGAAGAGCAGCATGGAGGGGTGGGGGGGGTTTAAATTGGGATCCGAATGTAAAAAGATCCACATCGTGCTGTAAGCTCAGAACTGAGAAAGAGAAGTTACCAGAAGGCAAGAAAAGCAGCACAGAAGGGGGTGGGAGAGTTGTTTGTAAGGGTCATGGGGAGAAACCCATTCAGCGGGCCCTGAAAGGCCACCTTGCAGTTCGGCTCTTGCCTGTGTTGTTCCTGTATGAAGGATTTCCCTTCATCCCGTGCCATGCCTCTCATGTCCTCCTCAGAAGGAGCCTGAACGTTTTCATGTCTGTTGGAGTTCCATATCCTGAGGAGGGTGGACTTATGTGTGTCTTTGTCTCGCTGTGCGCTCCTGCATTTTCCTCCCTCCTATCTATTAATAATATTGGGGAGAGAAACAGGGAGACAGAAGCTCCTGTTTGTTTTAGTTGCAAGGCGAGATGCTTCTCTCTTCACAGCCCTAAGCTGTGCAAGTGTTTCTGCTTTTAAATATTCTCTTCCCTAGTGTGTCAGGATCAGGATTTCAAACTATCTTTTGCCCTAAAGGGATACACGGACCTCCCTGGCCAAATATCAGCACACCCGTAGCTGCAACTGGTAGCTGAATTTTTTAAGCGCTGAGGATGAGGAGCCTGGGTGGCTGCAGAAAAAGTGAAAGAGGAGAAGAGGGAAATAGAACAGTTGTACTGTTCAGGTTGTGTGCCAGGGGTTTGGTTGGTGTGAATACAAAAGATTCATGTGTTTATCTCTAAAGAGTTCCATAAATGGAAAGTTTGACAGGTTAGCTGGTTGTTTTAGATCCACTTCTAAAAATGTACATTTTAAAGAAATCAGGTTATTTTCTGCTGCTGCTGCTTCTTCACACATCATCTCAGTCTCTAGAGAAATTTATTTGTTTTTCTGTTTCCAACGGCTTCCAACTCATTTCTTACTCACAAGGCACCATTAACCCACAGCCCTCATTGGCTACTTCAATGTCTTAGCATTGTTTCTCTCATTTTATTTTGGACACTGGATGGAAAATTTTGTCTTTAAAGTCCCCTGACATGTTTTTTCTGAATGTTCCACAGGGGAAAATGAACTGGTTGACCTTATGTCTTTTAAATATTTCCTCAAAACTGACCTGTACTGCACCCTGCATGCTTATTGACATCCCTGGTAAATATTTGTAAACAGTGCTGAAGTAATTTTTTTTATTTTTATTTTTTGGAGTAGTGTAACTCTACACTGCAAAAATGAGAGAAAATCTTGCCTTTAGTTCATGTACATTCATCAGTTTAGGGAAGAAAAAAAAAACATCTCAAGTTAACAATTATACCAGGTATAAAACAGTCAGTCATTTTCAAACTTCTGAAGATCAGGATGAATCCAACTTGTCTTTCGCATTTTGAATAGTGCCTAAGACAAATTAACATCTATGTCCAATTACATTTGTAGCCCGGTCTGACTGAAACAAAATTTTAGACTTCCTAGAAACTCTACTGAAAAAAATCCTTCATTTTTTCAAATGTTTTGTCTTCTTTCAGCTTTTTTCCAGACTGTATTGAAATAATGTTGTTCAAAAATCTACATGCATGACTACATGAAAAGAAAATGAAAAACAAAGACACATGGCCTGTTGTGAGTCATCAATGCCAAAGTCTGGGGCTTGATTCCTGACCTTTGTTGCATGTCTTCATCCCTTCTCTCACAGCACTCCAGTCTGAATTGTGACTAAAAGTGAATAGTCCCAAAATATTTTACAAAAATAATAAATTTCATTTGCATTCTTAGGCACCTTCATCAGCAGATATAGCTTATATTCTTTTTGTGTGCTTCGGGCCGTTGTCATGCTGGAAGCTGAATTGTTACTCTGGTCTGGATTCTAGAGTTTTCTGAAGTGAGTTTTCTTCTGGGATTTCTTTATATTTGGCTGCAGCAATCTCTCATTTTATGTGGAATAGTAATCCAGTTCCTGCCATACCACATGTCGACACCACCATTCTTTATAATAGAAATTGTCAGGTAATATTCATACCATACAGGCCTGATTGGTGGAGGTATGACCAATGCCTGCTGCATGCTCCAGTTGTTTCATGATTATTTTATAGGAGGTCATTTAGAATTATATAAGGAAAGTTACAAGCTTCTGAGCCCAATTTTGAGCGTAATGCTTGTGAGTAACAGTATATGTATGTTTTTTTAAACTTTCTTTAAAAATATATAACCACAAAATATTAAAACAAATCGTTATCCCTTTACCCTCATGGGTATTGCATTTTGAATTTTGAAAACAATGATTCATTGTATCTATTTTGTAATAAAACAATAACATACCAAAATATTAAAATGCAAAACACTACGAATATATTCCACAATTCTAGACCAGTTAGAGATGCAAATAATTGCAACCAGTGATTTTAGAGAAAGCAAAGAATTCTTGACAGTGGATTTCTTATAAAGTCTAATTGAAGGTTGGATTATTTTTCATACATTTTAAAGAGTTATGCAGCTGAAATAAAAGATACATTAACTGTACTGCAGCACATTCGTATCAGGGGTGTCAGTACAGATGCTGAACAGCACCAAACTCTCCTATAACGAGCAGAACATTGTCACCATTTGTGATCTGGACTATGATCTTATCATAAGCTGCAGAATATGATTTGATCTTATGGAGGTGATCTATGAATAGTGACACTCCTGTTTTGATGGGATTACATGAGCAGCAGAAACACAGAGAAGCAGAACAGAAGTTTCAGGTGAAATGTAGATGTAGATGAAGCAGAATGAAATGTTTGTAGCAGCGCAGCTAAAGTGGACTGATCAAACTTTGATGTTTGCCACTAATAAATGTTACACAAAGCTTCTGGTGCTACAGCCAGGAATCTTCAAAAGTGATCTTTTTACCCATCATGCTCTGAGTAAATGCTGTTGTTTCCTTGAAGGAGAAAACATTTCTTCAAATAACAGAGATCGTCATAATTGAGTTATTAAATGAAGTCCTGCTTCAAAGTCATTTCAGCATTTTTAGCCATTTTCATGATGATTGCCAACATCCGGCCCCTCCAATGTCTCTCCTAATGTTGCTCCGCTGAATCATTCACAGGAAGTAAAAGTGTTGTTTTTAAAAGTGACTGGACTGAATTACCTCTGAGGGCCTCTTAACTCAAGACGGTTGTTGAGTTGTGTGTGTTTGTCTGTGTGTTACTCTGTGTGTTTAGCAGCTCGGAGCGAGGGGGAGGTGAATGAAGATCGTATCAATCGCCAAGCCAGGCCATTGAATGTATTGATTAGTTACCTTTCTTATTAACATGCTGATTAAAGAGAGAAGGGAGAGGAAGAGAGAGAGGGAGTGAAAGGGAGGCAGACGAGGCTGCACACGAGCAGCACTCCTCGCCTCACCTCGGACGGATGAAGAGGAAGCAGCAGCCGCCGCCTGGAATAGGAAAAAGGATGCAGAGTGGATTTAACAGATGAGCAGGAGAAGAAAATCAGGGAATATCCTAGAAGAGGAAGAGGAGGAGAAGAGAGATGCGAGGAGCAGATGCAAGGAAGAGGCGGAGGATGAGGAAGAGGAGTAATGGGGTGGGTGGTGTGAAGGTGGGGGGGGGGGGGGGTTGCAGGAGGGGAGTGGATGCAAAGGTGGGGCCGACCTGCTTGGAAATCCAAGGATGGAAGAAAAAGAGAGAGAGAGAGAGAGAGAGAGAAAGCCTGCCGCCTTTGATCCCCCGCCGAGTTACACCGTCTGACTGGCTGGAGAGACTGACACACACTTTACAGCTTTGAGACAAACACGCTTATTCCCACACAACCAAACACACACGCACCTGCATCCTCTCATTCACACACACCATCTGAGACTAAGAGGCCTGGGCGAATGCATGCATTATTGTGGCAAAAATAGCTGTGAGTGTTTATGTGATCAATATGTAGATACTTTTAAGATGGTATTTTCATCAGTAAGTGTTGAGCTGCATGTAAAGAGGGATTCCAAGGACTTGTGGGAGAAGTGCTGATCTATACTGAGAGATGACCGGAAAGTGTTGTTGGGCAAAATGGAGGGAGGAAGTAAAAGAGGGAAATGTGGGATTCAGTGTTTCAGCCTTCAAGTGTTTGCATGTATGTGTGTGTTTGTATGTTGGGGAGGTATGTTTGAGTGATTATCTGAGCCACTGCATCTGATTCCAATCTGACATTTGTAAGAGGTCGTGTCTGGGAAAATTAATGAATTTTTTTGCTGTGCTCTGTAATTAAGCACCAGTTTAACTAACTTGCTGTGCTTAAGCTGAATGTGAAGGTGCAGTTGATCCCTGCAGACTGAGGAACGCATCCATGCATTCACAGGCCCTGTGTTGCCCATGACTTTGCTATGGTTGGTCATATCAAATATGAGCAGAATCAAACAGTAGAATCATTTTGTCAGATCGAGTTTATAGATTGAAGCATAATTTCTGCATTTTGGCAGATAATTGAAATTACAATTAAATTAAAAAACATTGCAAACTTCCACTTCACTCAGGTGAAACAGTATCACCTGCTGTGATACTAATTGCATAACTTTTAAAAACTTATACTGAACTCTGACTTAAAAGTCAGAGAGAAAGAGAGAGAAAAAAAGTGAGACAAACTCCAAACTTATCGACCCTTGCGCCTCCTCCTCGCTCATTTTTTGCATAAATTAAACACTTTTTTCACGTCTCTACCCCTGCGGCTCGGACCACAAAATAATTTCATTTACATAAAGAATGCGAGGCCCCAATTAATGGAGATATGTTTACATTTTATATGAAAAACATAGTTGTAGGGCAAACCGGAGGCTGCTTAAAAATGCGCGGATCGATACAGGCTGATGCGCGCTCAAACGAGATGCGCGTTCACACGCTTACAAATACAAACAGATGTGGCCTTCGATTTGGAAATAAACTTTATTCTTCATATATATATATATATATATATATCGTTTATTCAACTGGACTACAATCATTTTGTACATCCATAAATGTAAGAAAATTTAAAACAAAATCTGAAAACACATCAGACAAATGTTTAAAAATAAGATCCGCGCATCTTATATGATGTTGAAGTTTCTTGTTTTTTTCCTCTGGTCTGCCCTGACTGGCTGCGTGTTCACGGGGCCACAGCCCAGTGAATTAAAGGAGTGAATTTGCATTAATCCAAATATGATCGATAATAACATTATTCACGCTGCGAAGTCAAGTTCCACATCACGGCCCCCAGGATCATTACTGCAAACTAAATCTGCAAATAATAGAAGAAAGAAATAATGGGGAAAAAAAGAGATTATAATGCAGCCATTTAATCCTCGGTTCCAGCCACAGCTCCCAAAGAAAACCTCTAAAAAGCTCAAAGGAGACCAAAAACAGTTTTTTCATTTAATCTTTTAGACGTAACGATAAAAAGAGAAACATCTGTTGAGACTTTGGGTCTGTTTAGCTTGCGGGTTATTTCTTGGATTATAGTTTCATTATTGAATGTAATGTAAAATATTGCCATTCTCCCGGTTCGTTTTTCTTTTGAATGAAAATGTGAAATGGTGTGGTCGTATTTGCAGGAGGCCACGCGCTGTTAATGCAGATCAGCTGCCGGCCTCCAGCAGCGCACCTATGCCATCAATGGTCCCTCGTGTTTATTTCAAACAAAATAACAAAGCCAAAAAATTGGGCAGTCAGTTTTGTATTATTATTTTAATTTTTCATTGCGTGACAAATTGTGTCAATAAGTTATCCAGTTACTCTAAAATCACCTGACTCAGATTGCAGGTTCAAGTTCTCTCAACTCATCTAAAGTCAAACGAGTCAGTTTTCCATCGGTGCTAATTTCCACCATCATCATTATTACCGTTGATATTTAGTCTTTTTTTTTCTTGTTTGATACCCAATCAGGCTAAATTAATTCCGTTATTGATTCTACGTTGGGATCTGTAACGCCAGGGCTTGTGATAATCATTGATTTTATTGATCAGTTTGAGATGGGAGAGATTTCAAAAGGGAAGCTGACGACAGGAAGATGGAGGAGAAACGCAGTGCGTTGTCACAGTAACAGGAAGTCATTACAAGATGTCAGAGTTCTTATTTAATATGAGAAAACAGGAAATGCTGCTGAAATGGGTTTAACTCCGAAATTGTATCTATTTTATTCATTAATTGTTCAATGTTTTAATCTTTGTTAATGTCTTTTTCTTATATTGACAACTATAAATATTTTACACACATTTCAAATATATATATATTTTTTACCTTTATATAATAAAAATTACAAGTAGCTCTGCAAACTGCAATGTTGACAAACAGGTTATGAAAACGACAGTTTTATCATTTCTCAAAAGAAAAGGGTGTTAAAAATATATTTTTAGTTGTTAATGTTGTGTTAATAATTGTTATATTAATGGGAGATAAAAACTATATTTCTGAACAAATAAAGTGTTTTTTAAATAGTTTCTCAGTAGTTTAGATTTTCAGCTTTATTTCGACCAAAATAAAACGTCCCCAAACTTTGAAGTTGATATTTTAACAGTTATCAATAATTTTAATCTTTTTTTTCTTTTTAGAAAACTTCAAAATTATTATCATTATTATCATTATTAACTTTAATTTTACTTGAAACGGTTTTTTAAATTTCAGTTTTTATTTTAAGTTGGATCCAAAATAAATGCTTTCAGTTTTCAGCTAGTTTCTGTTTTTATTATTATATAATGTCAAACATTTATTCTTTTTTAAAAATCCGCATTTACCAATGATTTTTGCTTTGTTCAGATTTTTTTTTAATTAAAATTACTTAAAAATATGAAGGTGGCCATTTTCTGTACCCAGATGGACAGTTATGGAAACACGGATGTATGATGATTAAATAACTGATCAAATTATCTGCAATGAGAAATCTTATATTGATAAAAACTCCTAGTTTATTATATTTCTTTTACTTTCTGCTTGTATTTGTGTGGCACTGCTCACACTTAAAACCTCAAACACTTTTCTTTACTCTTGTAATAAAACACGTTTTCCGGTTAAAACCTCTCCTTTATTAGTTGCTTTGTTTTAAAATTAAACTTTCTAGAGGCGTGAATTGATGTTTATGCACAATTATTTGTGAATAGGTTTGTATGCATGATAACAGTTTTGAATGATAATAAATTACCTGAAAAATTGTCTGTTTGGTTTTTATTGTGACTGGCCTGTGGAAACATCAGCTGAACTGTTTGAAGTGAGCAGTCAGCGTTTCAATTGGCGCATTTAGCAATTAATATTGAGTGCAAACGTTGTGTGTGTGTGTGTGTGGGGGTGTGTGTGTGTGGGTGTGTCTGTGCTGTTAACAAATTATAAGTGCGACATGTTGGTAGATTAGCAATAAATCCACTTGTTTTAAAACTAAATTTAAAATTTAAACCAGATATAATCGATGGGTTTTTACAAATGTAATTAAATAAAACCATTTTATTGTGGATTTTTTTTCTTTTTTTCCAAATAAATACATTCATTGGAACGAATATTATCAACAGACATAAAGATGATTCTCACATATACATATTTTTTTTCAGTTTCTATTCTGTATCATTGTTATTTAAATGATCCTTTTCACCGACACAAACGGGAAGTCGATATCTCATTCAAAATCGTAGCGACGCGCATGCGCTCCATCAATTACAGTTTCCCAATAATTGATTGCTTTTACCCGGTGATTAAACAGCAGGTTTGAGGTGTTTGTGTACTTTCTGTATTCCATCCTGTTGCTGCTTCTGCTGCAGCATGTCGGTGCGTGTCGGGGAGGTTCGCAGGCCTCCAGCTCCTGCATTCACATCACGTCCGCATGGCCACAGAAAATACCTTCTGATACGGCTCGCTTTTTCCCCTCTCTTGTATTAAATATGAATTTATGAATACTGACAAGCGGCTGGAAGCTCATCAGCCCGGAGAGAAGCTGCAAAGGTTTCTCGATCCCTAATCAGCGCAGAAAATGAAAGCCTTTCTGCCTCATCTTTGCTGACTCTGTTTGTGCTCCAGCTCATATGTGGTCATTTGGAGGTCGCAGCACTGCCCTTTGACCTCTGACCCCCTTGCTTTCTGCTGCCTGTGATATTGTGATGGCGGCTTTAATGCCCGTCGGGATTCAAGCATCAGCTAAAATCTAAACACGCTTCAGATTTGGAGCCTCATCCATACGCATGTATAGATGGAGCTGCGACTAAGCGTGAGCGTGTATTTATTGCCATTTAGTAATGGACGAAGTGGAGTTTCCACTGTTATTCCTCACTATGAATCCCTGCGAGAGCTCCAGCTAAATGGCTGAAGTGTAAATGCCGTCCTGGCTCTCTGTGAGAGCAACAGCTAAATGCCCCAAATGGCACCGGCGATCAAGAGATTTGAATCTTGAATTCACTTAAAAGGATGGAATACAATTTTTCATCGTTACTCCACTTTATGCGCGGAGTTTCAGCTTCATGATGCAGGCTGGGTGGCTGAATGAATGCAGAACCTCTGCGGGTGTCAGAGCTGCAGGGCCCTCTGGGTCTGCAGCTCGTGTGGCATCCCGCCTTCTTATATTTTCCAGACACAGTGGGTGAACTTTCGCCTCCACCTCGGAAGGACAAGCTTTTTCTCCTTTAGCGTGTATCTGTTGACCATTTTTTTTTATTTTTTACCTCTAGCTATCCTCGCCATCCACACACGCATCCCTCCGTGCCGCGCTGTGGCTGCATGGGGCGGATCGATAGGGCAGCATCTGCTCCGGGAAGCCGGCGGTCCCACACCGCGCACCGCCTCGCTGTTTTCCAAACGCCAGAGCTGGTCATCTCTGAAAATTAAACTGACAGACAGATATGATTAGTATGCGCGCTCTGCCTCTCTGCTTGTGTCTGAGTCTCGGAGTTTTCTCTCTCAGGTCGGCACGCGCGCAAACACGCACGAACAGGCCTAAATCCACGCAAGCATTACAGATATATTCATGGAACTTAATGCGCACAGGAAGCGGGCGCCTGTTCGCATAATTAAATGCACATAAAGGAACGTGAACTTGTGCAGAGAGTAGGTGACCACAGACAGAAGTGCATCAGCAGACACAAGCATCTGCGCGCTAAAAGGAAAAAAAAAACTAACAAACTTACAAAAGATTTACACGCAAACGCAACAAAGCAAGAGAAACATTGTAATGAGACTGTAATTATGCTTTCTATTGCACAAAAAAAAACTATTGGGCACTTTCACATGCACGCACTGAAAAAAAAAAACAATGCACCCCCTTGCACACACACACGCGCGCACCCAGAAAACACAACACAAACTTAAAAAGAACAAATGAACATGCAACAAATCATTTAATGCAGCATAAGTAAAAGCTTTGTTGTCATAGGAAAACTGGTCTTGCAATGCACTGATTTTCACATCCACTGTGTGCACACGCACGCGTCGTTGTCTGCTGTGTGGCGCAACAGCAGCAGGTCGCGTGTGTTATGGCGAAAAGGGGGGGTGGTTGGGTTGATGGAGGGGGCGCACTGATCTTGTTAAGGGACTTTGCAGAATGAAGCGTGATTGAATGGAGCCGCGTACTGATTAGAAGCGGGGCGAAACAAGCGCGTCGCTTGACAGTATTTATCCCACTAGGTGGGATTTACAGCAATAGGTGGTGCAAGAAAGGAAAAAAAAAGCGAAAAAGAAGATAAAAAAGTGTCTTTTCAGTTATCTAGCATCAGAACTACAGGAAAATACAATGTTATAGGCCAAGAAAGCACAACGTTGAATGCCTTGTTAACTGCTTTATGTAGCATTGTCAACCTAAGCATAGCCTGCCCAAGGCAAAAGCGAACTAAGCAGCTGTTTTGGGCCTCCGAACCAACAGAGGGCCCCCAAGAGCACAAAAGTTGTCATATTTATAAATGTAAACCCTCTGTATGACTAAAACAAATGTGCTTAAATATGTAATTCTCTTTACTGGCTAACTGTTTTTATATCCTACCTTTCTACTACCACATAAAATCAAATAAGGAAAAACAAAAACTATTATCGGAAATTACTGGCTTTCCAAGAAATGATCCAAATTCGTTTTTTTGAAAGAAACATTTTCTACATTTTTTGACTTTATTTTTAATGATTAACAAGTAATAAACTTAGTTCTCAAAGCGGCAACTGAATTTCTATCTTAGAACAAGGCATTTTTTAATATAAGCTTAAACACAGTTTGTGTCGTTCGCTATTGAGATATAAATCAAGTGAAATCAATAGCAACACTGTAAATTCAGCTAATGCAGTATATTGTGTAGCTGACATTACCTTCCAGTTCCAAAAATATATCATGGTAATGTTAGATGCATATTGCAACAAAAATACATATGAACTGTATATTGCGTATTGTTAAAATAGCAGAAAGTCCATAGAAACATGCCATAGGTCTTACACTGTAACATGAGAGTGAACTAATGTTAAACTAACATCATAATATCAGAACGGTTTTCCTGGTTAATTAATACTATTCCAAATTAAATTATATACCACAACACGATGTAAAGCACTGCTAAGAATTCTGCACCACTAACTCTAGGGTCACACAATGTATATTCCTTGAACACTAAAGATTTGTCTAGTATTTTTTTCTGTTAAAACAACAAAAACATGCATAGCTGAAACGAGCCCCCGAATTAAATTCTCTTCAGGACCTCAAACAGCACTGGACCGGCTCTGATCCATACAATTAGGTTTTCAAAGCTTAAATACCAATGCTTTTTCAGTAACTTCTTTGTTCTCTCAATCCTTCTTTATGAAATGTCCGCATAATGTTGCACAGTGACAAAAGCAGCTGCAGCATTACCTGTTACATAAAAAAGCACTAAGCGATTTTATGCAGCCATAAAACCAATTGATCAGGCGCGATAAAGCAAAAATGTCCTCACATAATTCATAAGTTTGTGCATGCAATCTGCTGAAGGAGGCTTAACCTGTGGGGTTATGAGAAAGAGCATCTCCACCTCCGCACACACACCCGCACACACCCCTCCTCTTCCCATGTTTTCCTCCTCCTCCCCCCGGAGAGAAAGGGTTAATTGGAGTAGGAATTTCATCGCACATCTGTCAGATTTTTAAGGCCGTGACGCACTGAAAGCTGGGAGTCAATGCGAGCAGAGGGAGGAGGAGGAGGAGGAGAAAGAGTTGGTGGTGAGATCGATGAAGTGGCAGGCAGAGAGGCAAGAGGAGGAGGAGGAGGAAAATCTCACGAGATAATGAAAGAAAAATAGAAGTGCTGGTAACAGAGCGAAAACACGGAGCGTGGACCCGGAGATTGTCTTAGGAGTAAAAAAACCAAAAAAACAAAAACAAACAAGCGGATATCCAGAAATTCATCTGAAATTGCAGATGTTGTTTCCTTTATTTTCTCTGTTTTTATGCGCCGTGCGTGGTTTTGGGTGGATGTAGCACCCCGGGGCGCAGCGGACCAATTGTGTGAATCTGTAGGTCTGCTCGGCGACACAGTCGGAGAGATGCACAGGGCGGACAGCAGCCGTGGATGCGCTCCGAGAAGCGGATAAATAAAGGTAGGATTTCCCATCTTTAAGCAGTCGATGTTGGCGGTAGCGCGATGTTTGGTGGGTAAAACACCTTCCACGTAGCGCACTGGTAATTTGCAGGACATGATATGTGCGCTCTTTCTGTAGGATATTACTTTGCATGCAGCGGCGAGAAAATCGGAATAATTTACAAGATGAGACGAGGATGAAATGAATGAAGTTCTCGTCTCGTGGCTTTCTCGTTGAATGTGCGTCTTTCGCTAACCTACGGTAATTGTTTGTAATTTAAATGTGTGAAATAACGTAAACAAGAAAGAGGAAAAACACAATGTATTTTTTTCTTTCTGTGCATCCACGAAAGTTTAAATTTAGAGGGTAACAGCCGCTGTTTTGTCGCACGCAGGCACAAAAGCGATCGAGGCTCCAGCCGGAGACCCCAGCTGAGCACCAAAGACACAAACAGATGCACAACTGAGAATAAAATAACCGAGGCTCTCCGTCCTGTTCCAAGCTCGTTTTCTGGGACTTTGAGGGAGTTTGAAGACACTACTTAATGTTATCAGATAATTAATTAGACACCCCGTAAGCCCGGAAATCAATTAATTCACAAATCAATAAATCCATAGTCTGGTGTAACAAGAGACCTTCCAGACTGTTGGCCTGGCTGTTGAACAACAATAACAAAGCTAGAGCAACAGCACACAGAGGCTAAAAACACACATTTATTTGCTGAAACTGAAGATGGATGGGGGTCTAGGGGAGATGTCCCTGCACAGCCACTCTGATCTGGCTCACAGCCAGGATGGCAGGGCCATGCTGCACACACGGGACCTCTCTGCTGCCTTCCCCAGGCCTTCCCTCGGGAGCTCTTCCATGTCCCTGGAACCCGAGCCCCGTCCATCAGGATACGACCACTCCATGTCCGCCCTGGGCTACAGCGGCGACTCCCCGTCCAGCTCAGGCAGCACCTACACCACCCTAACCCCCCTGCAGCCGTTTGATGACAAGTTCCATCACCACCATCACCACCATCACCCTTGCCTCCCTGTCAGCAACGTCATTGGCAGCTTCACCCTGATGCGCGAGGATCGAGGCCTCAGCACCAACTTCTACAACCCGTACGGAAAGGAGCTGGCTATGACCCAAAGCCTGACGCCCCCCACCACGGGGTCAGGTCTGGGCTCTTCCATGCATGGCTACGGCAGTCTGGGCAACAGTCCCAATGGCAATGGTGGACAGATGCTTCACAGCGGCTATGATGTCCACGGAGGG
This sequence comes from Xiphophorus maculatus, assembly GCF_002775205.1. Lineage (NCBI taxonomy): Eukaryota > Metazoa > Chordata > Actinopteri > Cyprinodontiformes > Poeciliidae > Xiphophorus > Xiphophorus maculatus. The sequence continues at coordinate 9,719,082 of NC_036445.1, forward strand.
AGTCTGTTCTGTCGGGCGTCAGATTTTGGCAGAGAGATGTCACCACCAGGCCTGGGAGGTGGCGAAGTGTCAGTTGGGCATCAGCTGAACAAGATAGAGGCTCACCAGCACACACCTAACCATCACCCTCACATCTACAGCCAGCATTACCAACCTCACCATCACCCAAGCCAGCAATCAGCCAAGATGGGCGAACACCTACATTCCTCATCGCCCGCCTCATCCTCACCTGGCGAGGGCATGCTGCCAGGCTCGCAGGGTGGTGGAGGCGGAGAAGAGATCAACACCCGGGATGTGGCCCAAAGGATCATCACCGAGCTGAAGCGATACAGCATCCCCCAAGCCATCTTTGCTGAGAGGGTCCTGTGTAGGTCACAGGGCACACTGTCTGACCTCCTGAGGAACCCCAAGCCTTGGGGCAAACTCAAGTCTGGCCGCGAGACCTTCAAGAGGATGTCTCGCTGGCTGCAGGAGCCTGAGTTTCAAAGAATGGCCTCTCTCCGGCTGGAGGGTAAGATCTAGCTTTGCTCTCTGTATGCCTCACACATGCACACTCAAATAAAAACACACTCTTCCCTCCTGTTTTCCCCCAACGCCAGTCCTCTTTATATCTTCCAAAAAAATTCCTCCTCTCCAGTGATCAGTATGCAGCTCAGGTTGACATATGAGGAAAAGCATGAAGCATCATACGGATGTTTCTGTTTTTCACACCGAGAACGTACCACTGGCTTGTCTTGTAACCTCATAAGGTATTGATAATAAGAACATCCAGGACAGTCTGAGCCAGAAAGGGCCATATGTGCTATTCCTTTGTTTATTTTGCTCCCAAACAGCTATTGATTTGTACAGTAGCTACAACATCAGAAAAAAAAGGCTCAGACATTTGCCCTCCTCTCAAATGAACCATGAAGATCAGCGTGAGCAGCGGTTGGAAATTTAATCGCTTTTGAGCCCACCAAATAATTTGCACGAGATATACCGTTGTGGAGCGATTGATTAATTTGAGCGGTGATTTATGTCTGTTCAGCGGCTGCCTGAAGTTGACTTGGCGAGGCACCTGATGCAAATCACAGTTGAGCTGTTGCCAGACGTCTTTTATCAACGTCGTCACTGAGGCAATTACTGCAAGACTAAATACAAACGTTCTGCTTGTGGTGAAGCACCTCACTTTAGCTTAGGAAGGAAGACATGGTCTCAACGGATTTGTGACGTTTACTCAAAAATTAATTGAGGATTTTTTTGTGTGTTTTCAGTCGCAAACGATGAAAACAAATTGGGCTTCAAGATAAAAATCTCCTTTTGTGTTTTTCAAAATATTCTCTAATCATTTACTTCTTGCCTACTTGATAGCATTTGTATATATTCGAAAAAGATGAAGATTTTGGTTTTTTTGAAAGGCACATTGTAATCTGTTGCTTGACATTTAATATTCTTCTGGGACATGGATTGAAGACACGACTGTACGCTGTACAGTGCCGTGTTACAGTGTTGTCCCTCCATAGGGACGGAGGCCCATCTGATACACGAAGCACAGAGAGAAATCCAAGTGAGCGCAGTAATATGAGATGAGCGTAGACGTGTGTGCGTTTGTGTGTGTGTCTACTCACTGTAGGGGTCTGTGAGCTGTACGTGTGTGCGAGTCTGTCCGGTTCATCACTGCCTTTTTCGCTCTCTGTCAGCAGCTCGACTGATTAAGCCCAACAACACAATGGGGTTCATAGGTAATGATTGTGCACTCTTGCAATCCCTTCACAATTATTGATCCTTGATTGTTCAACTCTGAGAGCACATGTGTACATCCTCTATTCAGCGAAACGTCACGACAATCACGACTAAACCTCTTATCTGGAGATGAGTTATCTCAGGGTTTGTTCTGTAATTTGACTAAAGTGTCGGCTTGTTTAACCCAATCCTGGGAAGTATGGATTGCTCTGTATGCAAAATTCCTTTGACTGCTTTTTAAAAAACCAACCTATCATGATCCAAATCAAATCAACCCTTTGTCCTTTTTATCAGAAAACTAGCACACTTCACTCGTCTTTATTTTCAGCATCCCTGCCTTCATCTTTACAAACACAAACATTTCGACGGGTCGGAGCGCCACGTCTGAGCAGCCGATCAATCAGACTCATAAAAAATTAAAGCCTACACAGAGAAGTGTTTTAATGTTTGACATTGCTTCTCTCTCCCTCTGCTCCCACACACTCTAAAACTGCATATTTAGTTCCTGGCAAAGCCACAATTTAGACAGCTCGGCACTTTTCTACATAACCTACTTTCCGTAGGGGGTTGTTGTTTTTTTCTCCCCCCACCCCTTGCCCGGCCAACCCCCTTTTGTTTAATTACAAGCCACTATTGATTTCCATGGGAAAGAGCAGCACGCTTTGCCCACACACACCTCGGCCGCATCGGCGAATCGAGACTGGAATTAGAATGCGCGGTGCCCTGTGCTCCCCAGTCTGAAGGTAGCTCAAGTGCTCTCTGCTCCACGCCTCAAGTTTTAAGATGATCCCCCCCTTAATGCGGCAGTCACTTAAATACATAGACGGCCCTTCAGAGTGCGCTGGGAGCGTTATCTTATTTCCATAACTGTGTGTCGTCTATGGAGAGCTGCAGAGCTCCCCTTGAAGCTCGACACACTGTAATTATGGAATGCACTTGCTGCCATTTTGTCTTTTCAAATAACCATCTTTCTGCAGAGACACTTTGCAAAACATGGAGGAGGTGATCCCTTGGATTTATCTGCAGTAGCTCGTTTGTGTGCATGTGTGTGCGCTCCTTTGATTGCTGCACTGTATATGAGATGCATCTTCAGTCCAACCTCAGGCTGTGGAGGAGGCAATCAGGATTTAGCTGGAGAAGAAGACAGGATAAAGACCACACAGCTCCGACACTTAAAGTCAAGCAGGGGATCAGAGACTATAACTTTAAAGATGATGGCCGAAGCCCTTGACTAAAGGTCTGAATGAAAAAGAAAGGTCAATGCGGTTTACGTGTTGGCTCCACCGTTGCACCAACCCCCAACAGCAATGCAAACCTCATAGCCTCATCCAGCTCTCGCTGTGTACAGGTTACTTTCGGCTGGCGAGGCTCAAAGGTCAAAGCCGATTCCATTTGCATATCGGGAATCAGCTTCTTCTGCATTCGCCATGCAACATCCAGCAAACGGCTCCGGTTTGCTGCTGCTGTTGTGTTTTTTTCTTGTGTATCCGACTGTTGCAGCTTCCCCCACTTCAGTGCTGAAGGGGTTAACCAGCCTCTATGGGTCGAGAAGTCTGAGCTGCACAGATTTAATCAATAATTTCTATCAGCCCCTGGCCCAAGAAATCAGCAGGGGGTGGGCTGGGGATGGGGCAGGGGGGTGGACATGGATGGGGAAGGAGGCTGGGAGGGGTTTTAGCTGGAAGGGGGGGGGGGGGGGGGGGTAGGTTTGGACGCCGGGGGGTAGGGAAAGGACTTTCGATCACGTTTCAGCAACACGAGACAGGGGCATACATCATGATTAGGGGCTGTTCCCACGATCATAAGAAGCCTATAGGGGAATATTTATATCTCCAGGAGTAGCCCCAGTGCTAGGGATTTATAGCATGGTAATTGTGAGCCTTTTACACATGATTACAGCATAAGGAAGCATTTACTTAATGGCTGGCGTTATGATCGTCTGTGAGGGAGAGCAGCGAGAACGGGATGGAGGAGGAGGAGAGCGGCAGGACACAGCGCCTACTCCAACAAGCCATAAATCCGAGCTACAAGCAAGCCAGACTGCACTATCATGTCATTCCTTTCATTACTACATAAGCTGAGAGTGCACCACTATATGTACACTATACACCTTACACCCAACCCCCCAACCAACAAATATTGACAGTGGAAGTGGTGTAACAGCAGTAAAAAATGTAGCATTTGCACAAAAAAAAAGAAATGTACTTGTGGTGATATTGACACACCGCTGACATCTCGGCCTGTTCAGATTTTAATGAGACGTGGTTCGATAACTCTCAGAAATGCAAACGAGCTCTTGATGCCCTAAAAGCCAAACAGACTCCTGTAATCTCAAGCTGACAAGAGCGCATCCCCAAGTCAAAACATTTCCTTCATATAATGATTTTGAAGTTGAATGTTCACAGGGAATTCATGATACAGATTTATTCAGGTCTACTTCAGTGCTTAAGTTTCACAAAGTTGGCTTGACCAAAAGCCCCTGAAGGCACAAAAGGCGGCAAACAGCATCTCTCGGGCTGGTGGGGGCGTGGAGCGGGGGGCTCTAGGGTGCTGCCGCTGCGACGGCACTCGTGTGGAAAATGGGAAAGGCGGCGGAGTGAGGTCATGGTTGTTTCTCAAGCACCTTACTAATGAGAGAAATTTGCTGGTGCGAGTTGGAGGAGTGAAGAGTTGGTCATACAGTAAACACCAGCAGCAGCAGCGGCAGCAGCCTTGATATGTTTCTCAATGGGAAGCTGTAGACCAATCAATTGGACGTGTCAGAGCTGCTGTGAGAGAAAAAGGCAGGATCGGTGGTTTGTAAAATCTACGTTTGTAGCATGTGTGAACTGGATTGAGTGCGTGTGTTAGAGTTTCAAATGAAGGGGTTAAAGTTATTACTTGCTGGGCTCCCCATCTTGGAAAGGCATTTAATCTGAGTATTAGATCTCCACGTGTATCTTTGTGAGACAATAAATATAAGAATTGTTATATAAGAAGTTCATTTTAAAATTAGAGTAATTTTCACTTTCATTTTTCCCTTAAATACTCAGATAATTTCTTCATTTAAGTAAACAAAAAGCAAACTTAAAATTTTTTTTTAATTTTAAGTCAAGGCCGATTTTACACTAAAAGGTCAAAAGAATCAAAAGGTTTTTCAAAAGTCAAAAGATTTAAAAGATCAAGTGAAATTTGATTTATAGTTTTAGTTGCATATTTATTTCAAGCCTGTCACAATAAGCAATTACTCAATTAATCGCATGTCATTTAAAACAACCTTGATAATGATAATGATAATTCTGATAATTAATATTTTTTGAAAGGCAGGTATGTTAAGAGAGGTATCATAATCAATTGTATTCATTGTTTTGGTTGTAAGTGTATATTTTCCTGCTTTATTTATATTTTAAAAATGTCTTGTATGTGAAATGTTCTTAACAAAATTAAAGTTCACTGTTCTTTGAGAGGAGGAATTTGTAATATTATGTCATTATCAATATATTACTAGAGAATGGCCTCAAAACAATATTATTGTTTATTGCAATATTTACTGGGACAATTTATCATCCAGCATGTTATGGTAACAGGCCTAATTATACCATGCCAATTTAAAAATGCTTTAATATAGTTTTAATATCAAAAAAACATAAAAAAATTGAGTATCTTTTTTTGGGGGCCTTGATGTGCATGTGTTTGCTCTGCTGTGCTTTGTACTCCGCTGCTTACTCTAACAAATGCATCTGATACCATCAGCAAAACAACCACACAGTGCTGATTGAAACCTCTTAAAAGTGTGCATTTAGGTAATTGCGCGACTCCCCTAAATATGTTTAGTCCCACTTAAGGCATCGAAACACCTTGGGCAATGCCGACTCTGCTCGTTTCACTCACCCCTGACGTCACCTCGCCTAAACAGAAAATAAACGAGTTCAGCTTTAAAGTGATTATTACTCACTCACCGCCGCCACATGTAAATGACTTTTATGTGAAGCTAATGATGTTGTAGCGTCCACTAAGGGGAAAAAGGGAGGAGGAAGAGAGGAAGTGGAAGGAGATGGATAGAGGAAGAGGGAGGTGGAGGAAGGGGTGGTGGAGGGGAGTTGGCTCTGCGCATAAAGGCAGAGGTTGGTGTTGTGTTTCCTGTAAATACAGAATTACAGCGTGTTAGAGGTGAAGGGTTCAGCGATGGATATGCAGAGAGGAACATGCAGCTTGAATTCAAAATGCTCGTCTGAGGCTCAAAATGGATCTGCGCTCAACCCACACACTCAGGGCTGCTTCTCGTTTCTCTCTGAGCTGCGCTGGTTTATTTGGCAGGGCAATTTTATATCTTTTAGATTTTTACACTTTCTCATAAGCAAGCATTGATTATATGATTGTACAGGCTGCAGTGGTGTTTAACCCAGACCTAGGGTTTTCATTTTGTTGATGTATTCAAGGCTGACATGGAAAAATAATAATAATAAAAAAATAAAATAAATTTATATATATAGATATAGATTTAAAACAAATGAATCACCAGGGGACTTTTTTCACCTCATTGTTTGCACTATTTGAGTATGAAGATCTTTAACTCTTTAACAAGAAACAATGGATGTTAATATACTCTGGAGCACAGATTCAGAAATAAATGAATATAAATGTGAAAGGTCTATCTAAATAGTGGCACCAGTTAATAAATTTGAAATATATTTTTCTCTGTTTCGCAAAGATGATATTTTTTTATTAACCTTTAGGTGAAATACTCATTTAAAGCTCACATGTCTGCTTTTCTACGGCTGTGATATTGAATGGGTTGATTAGAAGTGTCAAGGCCTATCAAGGTTTTTAAAAATGGCATTTTTCAAATTGTAAAGAGGATTTAATGTCCTTTGAATGATTTTCAGATACGTTTTCATGGTGCACAGACCAAAACTGTACAATTGCAGTTCTTTAAATGAGCTCTGAGCAGCATAAAGCTGACTGCATGCTCTGTCTGAGCAAATACCCCAACTGTTGAACCAGGTCCTGTATCAAGAGCAAAAGTATAAAAAACTGTCATTATGGATATTTATTTAAGAACTGCTGTGAAATTTAATGGATGTTTACCATAAGTTTCTACTTAAGCTGAAGCTGATAACAGTAAATCTAGGGGGCAAATTATAGCTATAATATTTTATATGTCATATTATTTTTCAAAGAAGTAAGAATAATTTACTATTTAGCATACAGGTATGCATTTAGATCATATTGAACATTTTAGTTTTAATTTGTGTTAAAACAGTGACCCATTAAACTGTGTGAATCTCATACAGATTAAATGTTGGAATAAGGCAACAATAACATTTCAAAAATCCCTAAAACATGAAAAAAATATATACTCAAATATAGACAAAACAGAACAATTATGCTTGAAAGTGGTTTCAATAATAAAGTTTGTGCATAGAAATAATTTTTTATACCTTTATGTCTTTAAATCATATAGTTAATACCAATAAAAGGTTTTAGATTTATTTTCCTGGTTAGATCTGACTAAAAAGAAAAACTTTTTTTTCTGAAAGTAATTATAGAGCCTTTAAAAATAAACAATGAAAACATCAAAGCTTTGGCCTGGATGTGCTTTTTGCTTTTTTTTTTATTTCCCCAGCCGCCACCAGCAGCTCACTGGCAACAAGATGTGAAAGATTGAACGTCTTGATTCCTCCACTGCACAATGAAACAAGTTGCTGATTCATCTCTTTCAACTAATCAAAGTTGCTTAGCTAATCTGTTTTCTTTCAACAAATCCACTTTCCCTCAGCTTAATCCATTTGTCCTAGTTAGCCAGCCAGTCTGTTAGCTAACCTGCTTCCCCTTTTCCTCCCTCCCTCTAATACATCTCCCATCCGTGTGCCTCCAGCCTGCAAGCGCAAGGAGCAGGAGCAGAGCAAGCTGGAGCGCAACCAGGGCCCGAAGCGCACCAGGCTGGTGTTCACCGACCTGCAGCGGCGCACTCTCATGGCCATCTTCAGGGAGAACCACCGTCCGACCAAAGAACTGCAGGTCACCATCTCCCAGCAGCTGGGCCTGGAGCTCTCCACCGTCAGCAACTTCTTCATGAATGCCCGCAGACGCAACCTCAACAAGTGGGCCGACGAGGGCCGCCCTTCCTCCACCGGCTCCTCGGGCTCCAGTGTTTCCTCCTCCGCGGTGTCCTGCAGCACCGCGTGATGATGGGCTGTCCCACAGGTGTGTTGGGGAAGTCGCCGAGGGAGCAAGGGGGGCACATAGACTGGTCTAGGTGGAGATCAGGCGTTACAAATGTCCTCCTCTTTATCAGAAGGAGAGACGGAGCTGTTGCAGATCATTTTATGAAGCATTTTCCCAAACCAAAGTCAATTGCCTCTTTGAAATGGAAGGAGGCAATGCCTAGAATGATAAAATTGCAGGATGTGAGGTCCTGCTTGTATAGTCAAGGGTGCGAAGAAGTTAAACACCCTCACATAGACACCATCTCATTGCATTATTTTGATTATGTAGATTAGAGATAATGAGGGTATTGCAAATCAGGAGGAAGCATACTTTGATGTACCTTCAAATCTATTCCCATCTCTCCAAACGTGAAGAATCAAGAGGTGCCGTTTACTCACACCTGGAGAGCTCCATTGTGTAACTTTTTAATCAAGTGTTCACCATCATCCAAAGATGTTAATCCTCTCCCCGTGCTCTTATTTTTCCTCAAGAATCAAGGTGAAAGAGGAAGAAGAGGCAGTTTTTTTATTCCTTTACTTTTTTGTGATGAAGTCAATTCCCCTTTCTTAGCATGTGTTTCCATGGTGATGGTTCCCAGGATTGTTTTGGTGCTGTTTCAAATTTGGAGCCTGGAATAATCAGGACGGGGTTCTGCTAGCGTCTGTAAATCCCAGCCGTCAATCATAAATCACCAACGAGAGCATCTGCAGCATTTTGTTGGGTCGGTCTCGCCTTGAATTAATCAGAGGTTTCAGGGGAGATCACCAATGTTATGCTGGTACAGAATCAATAAATGCAAGTAGGGAGCGGAAACAGACTTGTTGATGCAACCGTTTTAGCTTTAAGACTGTCGCTGAGCTTCCAAAAAAGAGCTCCTCAGCCATTTTTTGACTCAAAATCAAGCCACAAAAAAGAGAAAAACATAAAAAATAAATTTGAACATAAAAGGTTTCATAGAAAAGAGGTACACCTGACACAGTGTATAGTGAGATTTTAGTATTTTTTTCAGCTCATTTACAAATAACTGTACTCACCTCTGCTCCATTCTGAAGTGTTTTTTTAACAGATGTCTAGAAAATGGAGGAATGTGATTCTTTCTGCCCTTTTTGTACAGATTTCAAGCACATCACCCTATTTATAGGAAACATGTTGGAAGAGTGGGGCGGTTTGTTTCAGCCCTGCTGAAGGTCATTGTTAATTTTTGTTTTGGTCTGCAAAGAAAGGCTCTAACACGCCTTCTGATAGCCAATAGCAAAATCAAACCAAGAACATTTCAAATGCAATTACTGATCTGATTTATGATATTTATTACTGCGTTCGTGTATTTATTGTTTTCCTTTTGTGTTCCTCTCTGTATTTATTTGGTAATTAATTTATGCTATCTATATACTGTAAGTATTTATTTAACAATGCTCCGTATGTCTGTGTGAAACTGAAGACTTTTTTCTGATGGGCACTTTTAGCTGTAGAAACCCATCGTAATACCAAAGATTAACATTGCCTCCCTGAATGTACGCCCTGAATCCCTAAACCCAATTCCTGATCCCGACCCGATCCACCATGTGATGTTCTATTTCTCTATCCTAAAAGGCCTGGCCTTTTTTTCCGTTTTTCTTTTTGATTTGGTTGTTTTTATTTTTATTTTTATTTTTGTAGGAAAATGGGGAATTCTTTACTCTTGCAAATGTCTCTGCTGTCCTCTCTTAATGCCAAGGCCAAAGCTTGTTTGAATGTTGTGATTATATTTAGAAATAATTACGCTATAGATGACGGTAACGGTGATGTGGCATCCCATGGGTTCACGAGTTGCTTGTTAAAGTTGCATTCAGACCGATGCCGTGTGGAGGAGTGGGATGAAGCGTCTGGGGACCCACTTAAAGCGTTGTCTGAGGTGAAAGTGGGAGTCCACCCTGGTCACATGCAAACCTGCCTGCTGCTGTTTGGCTCAACATGCATGGCTGTGACCGCCGTCTCTCCTTCACTTAAACTCCTCCACGGCGCAGCGCAGGAACTCCTGTCTATGTGTAATGTCACCGTCACACACATGCCAAGCCCTTCTGACAGTTATCTCAGTTCCAACTAAGCATGGGCTGGTATGAGAATATCACAGTATAGTAACATTATTTGTAACAAATATGTAAAACATGATTGCATTGCTGTTATTTAAAACTGAGAAACAATTATTCCTTATGCATATTAATTATTGAAGTTAATGCAATACAATTCATGACAGCTAGTTCAGTAGTTTTGATTTTGATCCAATCTTGTAAGGAACACTTTATCAGTATAGTAACACATTTACGAGTGTAGTTCAAGCCAGCTGATGTCAGTTCACAGCAACAGGTGGGGGAGGGTCATTTATGAGGGTCATTTATTGATTAAAACCCAGTCAAATCTGTATGTTCTCAAGAAAATTTTAAGGATTTTGAATTATAAAAATTGTATGATTGACAATTTAAAATATTGAAAGCATAATCTAAGTATACTCTGATATTACTAACCAGCCCATTATTAGTTCCAACAGGGTTTTTTTTAAAGTTTACTCCTGTTGTTTTATGGGTTCTTGTTGATATTAAGATATATTCCGTATTTTCCTCAACTCTGTTGTAGCAGTATCTCAGAAAGTAAGTGCAGAAGGTCTTAAACACCATCCTTTGCTCCTTAGGGTCTGAGAACGTCCTCATCCTCTCAACACTTCTGGTGTCCATCTTTCCTAGTCTCTGAGCAGAGTCTTTGGTCTTATTTTGTTATCTACATTTTGTTGCAGGGACTCTTAAACAACCCTTCCCAATTGTCTTGTAACTTCATCAACTTCTGAGGTTGCCTGATCAACTTGCACAGCACAACTGTTTAGATTTTCTAGTGTTTTGTTTGTTTGGAGGCTTAAACCAGTTCAGTCACTGAAGACCTCACGCTCCGACCCCCTGTGGAAACGCTTCCAACCATCAGCGAGGCTGACACGGCCTTTTTTTCTTGCCCTGAACCCCCTTTCTCATTTTCTCTCTCTTTCTCCATCTTTAACGCCTAGAAAGGGGGCGGATCGGTGAAGCCCCCTTCACAGCGTGCACTTGAAAGACGAGCGGTCATGAAAGAGGCCATCGACTTTTTCGTGGACTTCAAAGTGGAGGCTTTTTTTTATCCCGTCTCCTCTCTGGGTTTCTGGACTGAGGTCTGCTGTTGGCCAGACCTGTGGGCTTTAGGGGGGCATTCAGAAAGGGGTGGAGGGAGCGGGTGAGACATCAGAGAGGAGGCTGAATCATCCAGGATGAGGATGGTAGTGTGTGTGCGTAGAAAAAAGTAGGATGGAGGGGGGGTTGTTTGAGGAGCAGGAGGTGTTGGAGGGCTGGGGCATGGAACTGAATTAAACTTTAATGAGTGACAATTGTAAGCGTGCTGAGAGTTAAGGGGGGCTAGCGGTGGGGGTGAGTGGTCAAGTCAGTACCAGGGTGAAAAAAAAATTAAAAATAAAAGAGCTTGAAGGATCTTCTGCCGACCTCTACTCACCGCTGTCATCGTATCAAAGGAGAGGTGACACCTTTCAGGTTTGTCTTTGTCTCTCTGACTGGGAGCCTAAAATGGAGACAGATCTGTTTGTATTGAGCCACCTTCTGCTCCGTGTCAAGCAGAAAGCCTCTTCCTTCTCAGTCTGTGAGCAGAGAGGCAGCGGGGAGGGCTGAACACACCCCTCCATGCTGCAGGTGATTCCTTCGCCTTTTTAACTTGCGGCACCCCCTAGTGTCATCTTCAGAAACTCTGAGACAGAAACCTGAGCAGCATGTTGATGGTAAAATAGCAGAAATTAAATATAAGGCATCCTTGCAGAATAAAAAAAAATATATTTTCTTTTATTTTTGTTTTAACAAAAAGAAAACAACCAAAGATGAATGGGTAACTGCTGAATCATTATAACGGTTCCCCATTAGAGCTGACCTTAGCACTCAGAGGATTAAAAAATAGCACCGGAGGGGTTGCTGAGTCTTTATGCTACAGAAAACAGTTTTATGTATAGCTGGAACTGAGAAACTGGCATGAGGCCACATCTTCAGATGGAAGTCTTTTGGACTTTGGAAACCCCAGTGTGTCCGTGTCTGTCCCTGCCTTCCTGCCCTGTGTGTACACAAAGACTTTACCCATCTACCTCAACTGTGTGAGTTGTTGTGTGGCAAAGATATTCCTTAACCAAAGAAACCATCCTGTCAGGGTGTTTGTCTGTCTATCTATCTATCTATCTATCTATCTTGTCTGTCCATCCGTCTCTTCTTCATGCCTTTTTTGCTCCAAACCAAATGTGCTGGAATCAATCCGAAACAAGAGCCTGAATGAGGCTCCCATCCGGCCAAAGCTGAACTCCAGTACGCTAGAGTCCCATTGATCCATGTTCTGTATATATATATGAAATCATTCTCAAGACCAAAAAAGAAGGAGGTGACAATCTAAGCAAGGAGGTTCTTGCTGTAATCAACGTTGCCTATTCCTTGTTTTCCATAAACTAGAATTATCCCCCGAGAATCAAGCCTTCATCCCGAAATAAGAAAAAGGAAAGGTCAAAGGAGACAGAAGCTATTTTTCCACATTTGTAAGCCACCCTTTCCCTTCCCCTGTTATTTCCAAATGTTTAGTGTAGTTGAAATACTGTTCGATCCCACTGTTGTAAGTAGGAATTAATGAAATCCATACAGAAAGCTTTAACTGAGGACAGGCTGAGGGAAATGTTGGCGCTACCTCAGCTTGGACTCATCGACCCACCATGCTTTACTGTGCCATTCTTGTCCATGTGTTAGACTTAACTAATGAATGTGGCTAACCAACCAAAGGCTTTAAAAAAAAAGATACACAACACTTTAAACATCAATCATGGTGGGACGTTTTGTATCAACAACTAAAGAAAAATCCCTTTGAATACCTCATGTGAAAATTGTTTGTTGTGATGTTGCACTAAAAAATAAAAATGATTCATTTGTAACCCAACGCTGTGCTCTGTGCTCTTTATTCTGACTAGGCCTCTCTGACATGTTAAAGGATGTAACTGAAGGACTGCAATGTATTTACTCTGTTTTAAAGGAAATTGTGATTTTAGGTAAAGGTTTAGTTCCAGTAATTCATATAATAAATAGATAAATATAAAATAAACAGTAAATTATACATATAAAAAAACCAAACAGAAAATACTGTTTAATATGTAATTTGAGACTCCCCAAGATATATTTCACTATAGTAGCTTTCTGAAACAATCTGCAAAGATCAGGCATAACATTATGACCACCTATATCATAATTTGTTGATCCCTCTTTGGATATCAGTCCTGACTTCTTGATACTCTGACTCCATCACAGCCCTGAAGGTGTGTTAGCACCATGTGTCATAACTGCTGTAAGTGGTGAGGTGGGGCCTCTTTAGATTGGACTTATTTGTCCACAACATCTCACAGAAGCTCAATTAAATTGAATTTGGTAGGTAAGTCAACATCTAACTTTTGTATTTTCTGACTCATTCCAGAATCATTTTTGTACAAAGGTGTATAAATCCTGCTGAAAGGGGCCATAACCACCCAACACTATTAGGTTGTAGAGACTCTGTTTATCTTTAAACTGAACATCTTTATATTATAATTTCAATACAAAACACATCAGGAAAGTTAAAACATCTTTTTATTGTAGAATCAAAAAATACAGTTTCATCAAAAATAAACATACAGTCTTAGAAAGAATGTATGTGTTTACACATGTAAAAAAATTAAAATAATCAACTTTAGTCCAAAGGAAGAAAAACATCGAATGTGCTGTTTCTAAACCTTAGTATTTGATTACTTGTAGTAATACTCAAATTATATTATTTTTCAGATTTTTTTTCTCCATTCCCTTTATCGTCACATGATGGGGTAGCAAGCATACAGAGCAATCCCGCACTGGTCGTTCTTGTTGCGTGCCATCCGAATGTAGCCCTGATCTCCAAACGAAGTTCCCCAGCTGGATGCAAAGAGTGAGAAAAAGCAGCAAACATAGTTAAATTATTTTCCATACATATGGCTATGGCCTAATCCTGATCTAAAAAGGTATTTCCAAATGGTTCCATCTAAGTCAGCAATATTTATATAAGTATGTATTTTTGAATGTATCATTTTTACAACTTACTATAAAAAATACATTACATCAAATTCTTCACTCTTCTTTGGAAATAATTTTTTAAAATGTTGGTTTCTTTTCCAACTGCCCTTGTTGGGACAAACATGATGAGCAAATATCTAAAATGAAATTACCGTCATACACATAGTTTAACCCACATTCCAAAAAGCTTGAGTCAAACTTTACCAAAATTGTTCACAATTTGTCATGTTGTTTGTTTTTGCTATATAATCTTCATTTATATGAACCTAAAGATCTCACCCTCTATGGTCAGATCTTGGCTACTGTTGTGTGTGTTGATTGCAACTTTCACTACTTTATTTTGCCATTGTAATGTAATGTTTTTGTTTGTTTATTGCATTATATTTTTGTCACATGGAGCACTTCTAAAGAGAAGTAGTTTGTAGTGGATGTATGAACTTAGCTTAAATGTTTAGGTGGTTAACTGTGAACATTAATACATTTGAAACTTAGTGAAGAAACCTAGGACAGCTTTTAAGTTGTTGTAACTTCTTGCTAACTTTTAAAAAGTTAGCAAGAATTTCCGGACTGTCACAATGTCTCACCTGTTCTTTACCAGCCAATAATCTTGTCCATCCAGTGTGCCGTAGCCCACAGCCAAGACAGCATGGTTCACATTCTGGGTGCAGCTTGCGTCATCGTAAACGCCTAAATGAAAAAACAAACACACACAAAAAAAAATCATCTCTGTCAATTATTTTTTTCAGGCAATTTGAAACTCTTATAGCTTTATTTTTACATGAAACGACTGCTAAAAAGTAAATAAATATTTATTTGTTTATAATAACCAAATCATGTAATGACATCCAATTTACCACTTCTGTAGAAAGCAAATCTGGGTCGCCTGGCATCAATTGCAACTGAAATGGGCCCAATAGTTGCAATTCCCTCCTTCAGAGCTTGTTCGTCCCCCTGGGATAGAAAGTTGTATTGGGAGCAGTTGGCTGCACGGGCTGCAGGGTTGTACTGGCATGCTTGGTCCTAAAATAACAGTTACAAATTCACAAAAATATCATAAAAGAAGTAATATGAACACTGTAAATTTTTACGGTAGCTTATAGGCTTTTTCTGAAGCACAGAAGAAGCAGATGTACTGTAATAGTACATCAGTTAGATTATACAATGATTGAAAGTGTATTTTCATATAAGTACTTCAATATGGAGTAACCAAAAATGGTTTAAGCCACCTTTCTGAATATGATTGATCACAGTGCTGTACTGTACATGCATACAAGCCTTTTTCACTTTCAAGAACCTTGATATATTCTAGCGTGCTCCTTTAGTTTCAAATGCAAATTCCGAATGGATTTTCTATGAATTAGCTAGCTGGACATCGGTAAATATACGTAGACAACAACTTTGATGTATTTTTATTTATAAGGCTCCGTTAGGTAAACTCCCTGGTGTCTCAGTGATATTTCTCCATCAGCTCCAGTAGCAATAATTAGCCTGTCTCCCAGTGGTTGCTTTTCAATGTTCCCAGGAATTTGACAGATTTGAGCTAAACAGCCTTTTTCTACCACGTATCCGATCATGGGAAACTTTACAAAAACTTCTGAAACGTAAAACACCCATATCCATTAATAATTTCTATCATAAATTATGTGAAAGAAAAATGCTCTTTGTTGTTCTTTGGTCACTATGTTTAAATAGTTACACAGTTTTATGTTTAATTTTCAAATCTTTGTTTAACTTAGTTCTGATTTGTGTGCTTAGGATCTTGGCCAGGTTTCCCTTGTAAAGTGATCTACAAGGGACTTCCTGGTTAAATTAAGCTAGTATATTGATTTGCACTATTTTTCAAAGATAATTTATGTGCAACTAGGATATCAGTATCTACCCTACAAATATGAATGCACTTTTAACTAAAACTGCAGACAACAAAATAATTTTCCTATTTTATTGGTACCTTTGTTTGTAACAGTTATTAAAGGTAAAGTCCATCACATCATAACTGAGAGATGTAAAAATACATTTCATATGTGCTTTGTCAAATTGAGTTACTCACCTGTCCCATATATGGATACGATTGATCAGAGTCAATACCCTGGTTGTCAATGACATATTGGAAAGCCCGACTCATGAATCCTCCATTGCAGCCATGGTTGCCATATTTTGAGGAACAGTCCACAAGATTCTGAGGACTGAGGTCCACCAGCTTTCCTGTTTTCTTGGCCAACTGACCCTCCAGGGCCCCTGCAGCGCTGAAGGCCCAGCAGGAGCCACAAGCACCCTGGATTCAAAAGAAGACAGAATTGAAGAGATTGAAATGCAGGTGAGAATTTAAATCTCATCAGACTCACATGTGGTGGATATATCTGCTAAACTGGTTTTAATTATGATACAGCAAAAAAACTGATTTAGCAACACAGAACAGGAAGTATTCAGCAAAGGTGAACACAAACAATGACAATGCAAACTGAAACAAGTTTTTCAACATGTCATAAAAGTACAGGTATACTTTGGGCTTTGTTTGTCTTGGCATCTGTATGGATTTTTTGTTGTTGTTTGGTAAATTTTTACCTGCATCTTTACACTTGTGACTAAGCCCTTCTGTCTCAAATCCAGTGTGTCTGGTACATCAGAGGCCCTTTCAAAGGGAGATGGCGCCCTCTGGAGGTCAGTAGGAGGAGTGAGTGTAGTATAAAACTGCACGATCTCCTCTGGACTCTGAGCAAGAAACAAAAAACTAATTTGAAAAGTCAAGATACAGCATAGCATAGGAATTTGTAATTATTTTTCTAGCACTATCATAAAGGTGTTAATACCTCTGGATGATTATTTTATTATATTAAGGTTTAATATAATGTTATTCTTCTATTAATGTAAAATGTAAAATGCTGCTTAGCTACTGTTTCAATCAAGAGCTCTTGTAAGCTGCTGACTGGGGGTTGAGCAACCTTGCAGGTCAATATAAAAAAATTGTTCACAAACAATTTCAGAAACAAAAGACATTATCTGCTTATTTGTTTAAATAAGCACAGCTGGGAAATATATGCAACACAATATTTATTACCAGTTAACATATTAAGTGCTGGTTATAGTGGAAGGCTAAAGATATTTGCTGTAGTTTAAATTTTATTCAAACAAACCAAAAAATGCTAAACAAGCTACATCACTAGATTGCTATTTTTATTAAGCTACTTGCGGTAAGTGCTGGTCTTGGTTTCCTGTTTGCTCTTTACTTGAGATTCACATGTGGCGATTACTCGATGGAATGGCTTTGTGCAGATTTAGTGCTTCATTCTCAGAGTTTTAACAGACCTATACTTAGATAACTATCTGAGCAATGCTTCACTTTGAGCTGAGAGTAAAACACCCAAGTTTTCTAAGCTACAATTAGTCTTCTTGTTCATATTAGGTTAATATATTTTACTTTTCTGGCTTAACGTAGGTCACCAAAAAAGCTTTGATTCCCGGCAATTTATATGGCTTCTTGTGATAATAATTAATTTAGGAGTCTTATTAAATACTGAAGAGTGATGTGGAAATAACAAGAAAAATCACCAGGTCTCCCATGAAATTCATGCTTAGGTCATAGGTGTGGATCCCCATTGAAGCCTCCAGGTTGTGCATAGAAATAAGCATCAGATTTTTCTCCCATAAAGTCCTGCGGTGCATATTCTCCTCCTAAATGATCAAACACAAAGAGCAAAACGAGACAAACACAGTTTCAGTTATTGAAATTTGGACTGACCAAAAGAAAGCTCCATAACATTTGCAGCTATTGTAAGTTAAACATTTTGACTATTCAGATTGGTTATTCCTCATTTTGATCATTTTACAATGAAGCATTTTTTTAGAACACAATGTCAGACTTATGAAGCCTTTGGTCTTGTGAAAACACAAACAGAGCATCTTTCGTTGTTTTTTGTCACCTTAGATTAAGACAAACACAATATTAGAATAGTCAAATCTGGAGTGAATAATTTTAAACTCGTTATAGAATCTTGATAGTAAATTAGAATCAGATCCTGAACAAGAAGCTTTGTTGCAGAATTGGCTTTGTCGGGAGTGAGTGTTTGTTTTGTTGTATGCAGGGAGGCAAATGAAGGAGAAAATCCAAAACATTGTACATGCAACAACCAGCATTGCCTACATATCTTGATTTGCATACCTCATTCTGATACTTCTTGCTGTGTGTCTTCTTCCACAGCTCCCAGTGGTTGTCCAGCATGCTGTCGAGCGAGACAACGGCTCCCACGCACAGAAAGACGAGCAGCAGGCTCCCCAACATCAGACCTGCAAACACAGACAACAGGATGTCATCTGACCTTTGATAAGGCAGATGTAGGCTTTGCTATGCAAGAAAAGAAACGTAGAACTAAGAAACACGCAAACATTTACTGTATAAAAACCAACATTTAAAGAATCAACTTTTCAGTCCTTTACAGAGGTTAACTACCTCTTTAAGCCTTCAAATTCAACAGAACAGACACTTTTATGGTCACATATAGCCAAGAACACACAAGGAAGAACAGCTTTTCGGGTTTCAGGATGGTGTAGGAGGAAGTGGTTTTCAAAAGTAGGTGTTGTGCCTGTCACTGCCTTAAATAAGCAGTAACACTTATCAATTAAAAAGTCATATAACATTCCGGTTGAAACACCTTCCAGGTGAAACTGCACGCTTCAGTCTTCACCTTTAGTATCTTAACAAAGTGGAATAATTGTAAACTAAGATATAACCTCTTAGCTATTTAATTTAGGTAGTATTTTGTGATGTTTTAGTGCAACCAAAAACATTTTATATAAATGAATCTGGCAATATACTGCAAATTAAACAAGAAAAACATAACAGCTCTAGTTCCAACAACCAACAGGGCATGGAGGTAATTAAAGGAAGGTGTGGCTTCCCGAAATATTTTCTGGCTTTTCACCTTTCGTGGCAGAGGAGAGCAAAACAAATCAGCAGACTCTGAGTCACCAGACCACATAGAACAGTTGCAAATCTGAATATTAATTCTAAATGCCATATGTCCTATTGTCAGGTTTGCTGCTGAATGTCGGACTACTTACAGTGATAACTAGAAAAAAGATCTAATTAAAACTGTAACGTTAGAAATTATGAAATTCTTTTGACTTCTGGTGGTTTTAAAGGTGTGTTCACAAAAGAGGATTTCTGAAAGAGACTTCCTGTTTAGGACACATCAAGCAGTTACCAAACAGTGGTTCTGTTAGGTAACAGCAACAACCGCACATAGAAATCTTTATCATGCTACACTTTTATTTACAAAAAAAAAAAATCTATATTTCCTTGCAGAAAATAAACAACATTTATGTGTTTTAATGATATTTTGTGCAAATATCTGTCAACAAGAGTGAAGTTAGGTGTGTTTGGATGACTTGCAACACTTGCTTTTGCACAGAAGGGATAAAGGAAATGATGTATTTTTTTCACCAATATATTTTGGGACAAAAAAAAGCACTAAGTTCACATTTTTCTAATATATATATATATATATATATATATATATATATATATATATATATATATATATATATATATGTTTTTTTATTGCCTCTTTATTGTACACCGAAAAAATAGAATAGTGCTCCAACTTAACAAAAATGTATTAATTTGCTACATGTAATTGAATGAAGTTTGCGAAAGTTAATTAATCTATATTGTTTAACATGGCAACGTAATAAACTTAATATATTTACTTGGATAAACTTAATTAGATTACTTGTAACAAATGAACTGATTTTTTAAATTGGGTCACATGATCTTTCAGTGTCAGTGAACTGAATAAACATCTAAAATTTTTGATGGAGAAAGCAAATTTTAATCCTACAGAAAAATAAGAAATTATAAAACCTTCCTAATTCATGCATCAAAGCATTGTATGTCTGATTTCTGTTGATTGATGCATTACCTAGTACCTGTCTTGTTATATATTGATTTCAGTCAGTAATTCAGTTTCATTATTACACGTTTGGCTCGAACATTTTGACCAGTCACATTTTCCTCAGTACTTCCTCTGTATGTGCACTTGTCTTCAGTATGTGGGTGTGAAAGAACTTCAATATTCAGCAAGTATCGCTTCTCCAAAAATTAATGTGGTTAAAAAAAACTGCACAAATGAGGTAACAGTTTGATCTTGTGACTAGAAACTAATGAGCTGCCAGGAAAAAACAAAGATGGCAATAGACATCAGTGTGACTTGTTCTCGCATCTAAGGCTTTATTATGCTTTCGTATTCCACCTGCTAAAGTGAGTGACGAATGATAAAACTGATTTCTTTTGGAAAAGAGAAAATATAGTGGATATTTTATATGCTAAATCCTTAGCAAATTATCTACAATAAAATAACTTTTTTAAACTACACCTGCGCTCAGGTAAGATTTAAAATAAAATACCAAGGGCAATGTTAGAGAATTACAGAATTAAAGTTAAATTTAATGTCCGTGTACTTTAGACAAATGACGTTAAAATGTCTTCACGCCCGAACACAAAAGAAGCTTCTGTTAAGCACCCAAAATCGAAAGTAAAGGCAGGGGCTCTCAAGAGTAGGTATCCGGTGTCTTACGTTACTTGATTATAACATAATTTACAGCAATTAAGCGATTAAAACGGTATTGACTGACCTTTCTGATCCGGATACATGGCTGATTCTGTACTGAACTTCCTCACACTGTACTTTCCTGCTTGGTTTTTATGCAGAAAATGTCACATGATCTGTCGCAGTTCTTCCTCTTTCGAAACAGAAAGCTGCGCAACAAGGTAAGTACAGACCAAATCTAACAACCCCATAACTAAACTGAAGAAAAAAAAAGACTCTAATATGGCAGAGCTGAAAAAAAAAACAGGTGCAATTCTAACAAAACTTACATTTAGTTATTTTTAATAAATGAGGTTCGTATGTCAGATTAAAAGCACATTTTAATAATGACCTTTGAACATACCTTATACATATTTTTCATGTAAACCATTTCTGTTTAAAAAATATTTTTTATAATTAATCTGATGTACTATTCTTATAGTTATTGCACTTTAGTTTTATTGACTGAGAGCAGAAAAACATCACAACAGCCTTGAAAACAGAAATAAGTGTGCAGTTAATCTATATAATGTATTATGTTTAGTAACATTCAATGCACATTTTTTTTAGTAGGTAAAATGTTTTTTTTCTATAAAATCTCTGGTCTGCATTAAAGAATTCAATTTTTTTCAGTATATCATGGTATTTGTGTCAAATCATATTCATATTTCAAGCCCTTAGAGAAAACATGCTTCCAAGTCTTTCCTCCTTGTTCTTCACTTATGATTTGTCCCAAGCAGTCACACCTTCTTCTAATGTTTTAAAGTGGCTTTTTAGACAATCTGCTGTTTAATGGTTACAAAATACTGTAGAAATTTTATTAGGAAACTTTGCAAGAGCAGTTTGCACACATGGAATTAGCTAATGTATTTCTGGACAGGTGCAGAAGTCTCGTTGAAAGTTATTTGGAAATTAATTGTAATGATTGCACTTGTAAATTTACCCTGAGTGTCATGAAAGGGACTTGTACATAAAAATGATTGTTATTAAAGGTTATGCAACAAAGTATTAAGTTACATGTGCCATCATTTTTGCCCTGCTTTATTAGTCATTTTTTTAAGTGATTCTGTTGAACAACAATGTTTGAATTTTATCGGTTAATTTGCAGTAATTTTTTATTGGTGCAGAGTTGGAAATAAAACTTTTCTCAGTTTCAGGTTATTTTTGTGACTATTGTAAGTTTGTTGGTCATTAACAGAGAAATATTAACAATTTTTATCCTCGTGTGTAATTGTTTTTTTTTAGAATTGCTTTGGAGTACCTATGATTGTTATGTTTGGTTATATTATGTTTTTCTTCTCCATTTAGTTTTTTTCTAAATCTAAACACAATAAACATTTTGTTGCAACAACAAAAGGTCAAGAAGGTCTCTAAAAATGCTCTGAAGGGCAGCAAACACTTTTTGATTATCCATCCAACATTCAGCTCCAACTGGAGCGGTCTCTGGACCAAAGTGTGGAGGTCAAGTTGAAAATTTGACCTCAAAGAGTTATGGATGAAAGGTCAAGAGTTCACAGTGGTTCCTGGAGGTCAGTGACAGGGTGAACTATGAGGAGGAATCCATTAAAAGATCTTGAACATCGCAGAAGTGCAGAATACATTTTTGAATCACAAATGCTATTAGTTTTCAACACATTCATGAGCCACACTTTATTGTAACTTTTTAAAACAATGTTATGTTATTTCTATTATGGTATTGTTTTTTGGTCAGAATATTTGAAAGAAAAGTTTTATACGGTCCACTAGAATTTAATGTGCAAGTTAATCTGCAAAACACAATGTTTTGGTGACAAAGATGGCAAGTTACAGTACAATAACAAACTATGTTTATAAAAATGTTCTGTTGTTGGAGTATTTTGAAGATAAATATGGTTAGAAGAGGTCAAAGTTTCAACTATTATCTTCATTAATGTTAATAGTTTTTTTTATGCACAAATGTATTACTACACAAGGCCCAGTAAGACATTTATAAGACATTCTTGCTTTTGTACTGGCTGCCTGGTAGGTAGCAGTGTATGGATACATTGACATGCAATGATTGCTATACTAGAGTCCTTGTATTTCTAAGAACAATATGGTCAGAGTAATGATATGAGTTCTTGTTTGAAGCCAGTGATGCATGATGTCTGCTTTCACCAATTGTAATTTTGCTCCATACATAAAATTCCATATTTATAATGTCAGCAAATATGTTTCACATTTTTGTTTATTGGTGGCGTTTGACTTATTTTGTTGCATACGGGAGACTTCTTCATGCAAGTAATAATATCATATTCTGGAAACAATGCAACATCTATAAGTGTTTTATGCCTACAAACTGCAGCTCAGGACTTTGTCAATTTGTAAACAAAATGTGAAAGATTCTGAGGAAGCTTTGTTCAAAGAGAACTTGTTTTTGGTCGCTGTACCAAGCAGGATGTTGCATATTAGGTCAAAACTGATGCAAT
Organism: Xiphophorus maculatus; assembly: GCF_002775205.1. Taxonomy (NCBI): domain Eukaryota; kingdom Metazoa; phylum Chordata; class Actinopteri; order Cyprinodontiformes; family Poeciliidae; genus Xiphophorus; species Xiphophorus maculatus. The sequence goes on from NC_036445.1 coordinate 9,742,125, forward strand.
ACTCCAAGTTCCATAGAGAATTGAAACTTTTGTTGATGAATCAGCCAGTTATTTGATTTTTGATTTTCTCAGATTGGTTCATTTGTTTTCAGATTATTTATCATGGATACATTGGAAATAGATAAGGGTTTCAAAGAATTCCTTTTCTGTTTACATTTATAGAGCTGAATACAGGAACCATTATTTTTTTTTCTCTTTATTTGGCTTCAGGGTTTAGCATGATAAAGTTTAGTTAACCTAAAATGGGTCGTTTTTGTTTGGCAATTTGTGGATTATGTAAAAAATGGGAGTTTGGGGTTGAGCCAAAAAAGAAAGAGAATAAATTAACATGATTTCAGTTTCGAATTTAAAATTTTATTCATCTTAATAGAAAACAACAACTTGCATTTGAATTACTAGTAAAAGTGCTTGAACAAAACACAGGATCACGAGAAAAAAAGAACATTTATAGGAACTGACTCTCCAACCACAGGAAGGGAGGAACTTACATTGCCAGCAATGTTTTCATGTCCTGTCTTGTTTTCACACAATGAATCAGAAAAACTCTGCAGTGCAAACAAGTTGATAATTTTGTTGTAGTGGTGTTTCAAAGTCCATGTAAGTTTTCCTTGTCCTCCCTTCTTTTCACCAGTCTTTTGTTCACATAATGGGGTAGCTGGCAAGGTTGGCGATGCCGCACAGGTTGCCACGGTTGCGTGCCATCAGGACGTAACCCTTTTTCCCCCAGGTCTCTCCCCAGCTGCGGTGACAACATAAAGAACAGCACATGTTGAAGATCACCAGGGGTGAAGCAGCGTTTCAGTTTATCAGTTTGTCAGAAGAAAACATCAGCTGTCAGGCATCAAATCAGCAGCAGAGCAGCAAATAATGCAGCTTTCCTTTAGTTGACACCAAGAGCCACCTGATGCCTTCCAGAAAGCTGAGGAGCCCCACCTGTTCTTGACGATCCAGTACTTCTTTCCTCTGGTGTTCACACCGTAGCCAACTGCAAGCACGGCGTGATTGATGTCCTCTTTGTTGCAGTTAGGGTCGTGGTAAATGCCTGATAATGTCACAGATGAGAGACACACAACCTTGAGCTGAAAGTCCATAAAACTTTGCAATTTCTAAAAATATATATTTAATTTCTCTTTTAATTTGCAAGATATAAAATATTCCAGTTTTCTCCCTCTCATAAATCAATTATCTACATCAGCGAGACTACATTTAAAGACTCCAAATTTCAAGAAAACAAGTGTGAATTTAGTTTAAAAATACTTAAATTAGGTTTTAATAAAATCAATATTTTCTCAAGTAATTACAGACTTCAAAAGACCTGATTTCAGGAGTCTTATTGCTGAACTGGGAGTTAAAAAACGCCTAGTCAGCAGTAGGCACTACTAAGGATTCTAAGTAGCTTCAGGTAAAATGTGGAATAAATTTTCACCATGAAGGAATATAAAGCATAAACTTTAAAATCCACATTTCACACTGATTCAAGTGTGAAAAAAAGAAAGTCTACCTGTTGGTTTTGCGTTTCTTTACTTAAAGCTTTTATTGAAGTCATGTGAAGATGTAATCTGTCACTGACCTCGTTGGTAGAACTGGAAGGATGACTGTGTGGCGTCGATGCCCACAGACACTGGGCCCACTTTGAAGAGAGCAACTGCCAGCGCATTCTCATCACCTTTTGGCACCTCCTTGTAGCCTTTGCACTGGGCTGCCATGCCGGATGAGTTATAACGGCAAGGCTGATCCTACAGACACAACAAAAGATGAAAAAGTCAGAACAGTTTTGGTGGAATTTTAAAAAATTGAACAAAGAAGCTAAAAAAAAAGAAAAACATGAATGGAATAAAATGTATTCCTGATGATTTTGACCTTGTGACATTACATTCAAATGCCCATCTCACATTACCTGACTGATCACATTCCCACAGTTGAAACAATGAACTTTCTCAGAAACAGAAGAGGAAACATTCGTTTATTTTGCGGGAAAGTTTCTACCTCGTCACTTCTGCCGAGTCACATTTTGGTCATACTTTAGCTCGTGTTTTACAGAAAAATGTCTACTTTCTTTATTGATGACATTGTGACACGTGAGGTGATCAACACGCCATGTCTGACAGACAAAAGGAGAACTGGTGATTTTTACAGTTTCATGCTATGTTTGAAGCTAACACCTAGAAGCTCTCATAATTCTTTCCGTTTTTGTTGAACCATTCAAAACCGCAAAATTAAGGCTTTCAAAAACTAAAATAAAAATGAGTCAAGTGAGGTTTTCAACCTCATTTCCATCCAAAGGTTGCTCATAGGCCCTCAGGGATTTAGTAGATGTATGGAAAAAATCTGAATCTCACTCCACTTTTACAACAAACACATAAAGACTATACAAAAGATAAAGCTTTAATAAATGAGTTTCTCACCTGTCCGACATATGGGTAGACTTCCTCCGAGTCAATACCTCCATTCTCCTGCACATAGCTGAAGGCGTTGGTCATGTATCCACCTCCACAGCCGTCGTTTTCCTTGACGCAGTCCACCAGGTTCTGAGGGCTGAGGTCGATGAGCTTACCCGTCTTCTTGGCCAGCTGGCCCTCAAGCGCCCCGGCAGAACTGAAGGCCCAGCAGGAGCCGCAGGAACCCTGTCAGGAAGGACATAACCGAGAGCTCAAGGTTAAATTAGTAGAAGTAGTTATACCGTCTACTGTTCAGAGTAATATTATTTAGCAATAACAACGAGCAAATTTAAACATTCAAAAACCTTATCATTGTAAAGTCAGCTGACTCAAACACTTCCAGTGCAAGAAATGTTTTAGAAAGTAGTGGTTGCATTACACTGTCTGAACGCTGGAGGGCAGAGTTTGTTAAGAATAAATTTGACTTCAGACGGATTAGAGACTTAATGAGAATTGTTTCTGTGGTATCATTCGGGCATCATTAAGTGCATGCCTGTGGTACGTATCTAACAGTTAAACCGATTTAAGAATACACTTTAAGGTTAGAACTCAAAATTTTGAGAAACGAATGCTTAACCCAGACAACTAAAAACTCAAAGGAATAATGCTGTTTCAAGTGACTCCACCACAAAATTGTAAATTTCCACTAATTATTTGACCATGAATTTTTAAACAGCTTCTCCTCCACACATAGATCTTTATAACAAGCTAGTGCTCTCTGTAAAACATTTACAAATGTGCAACCAGATTAATTTAGAGCCCTGATCATCTATTTGATCTCGGCGAAAATTAAAATTGATTACAATCAAACAAAACATTAGGGCATAATAACAGAGTAGCATAAAATCTCCTGGGGATGAGACATCAGCAGAGCTGTTAGTATGCAGAGACTGCTGCCACGATGTTGAATAATTCATGAATAACAGGAAGAAAAGGAGACGCTTAGATCAACCTATTTATGTCGTTTCTGCAGGTATGAAACTGAACCACAAGGGGGCGATACAATAATGACATTTTTTTTCAGTAAGACTCTTAGATGAGAAACTCTTGAAATGAGTTATATCCTACAAATTAAGGTGGATATGTTTGAATCAAAACAGCAAATTAATAAAAAGCAGATACCAAAAATAATCTTAAAGTGAAATATTAAGTTCTTTATTTCCCCTAACAATAAACAAGGAAGGAGATTCATAAGTTTGTCATTTTTGTAATTTTGACATCTCTATGTGTGAATTAAAATTCAGTACTGCAGAGATGAAGGATGAGACATGACCTATACATTTCATAGATTTTTAAAAAATTAAGCTGAAAATTTAGCATCATTTTAAGCAAACAAAATTTCGTCCCAGAGGAATTTTGTAATCTATAAGCGTCAAAGAGAAAATGTTCAGCCAGCTGTGGGCTCAGCGTGTCTCTACCAGCTCCGATGTTCATTAGATAACATGACATTGTTCTGAAGCTGATCTGCCTATTAGCAGGAATCACAGATGTAAACCAGATTTCACTATGCTTAGTCCACTTCCTGTTCTGCGGGACAACAGTTTGCATAAATAACCCCAGAGTGTTCAATTCTCTCATGATGACTAATTACATTTTATAATCACAGCCTGGTCTTTGTCTCTGAAATCCATTAGCAGTGAACACAGGCTTTTTTCCCTGTTACGTGACTGGGCTCTTACTGCAATAATTGCTTTATCCATTATGTTTAGAGTAAATGAAGCTTATATTTTGAAAAATGTATTTCCAGGTATTTCTGAGGGTATTAAGTATTCTCTTCACTTTCACATCAATTTCAGTATTTCAAAGCTGAAAAGCTGCTGTTCTCTAGACGTCATTGTAGCCTGCTGATTGATGTTGTTTTTAATGTTTAGAGCTTTTTCATTGTCAAGCAACATCTGTCCCCTTTCCAATATTATTTTCTCTACATTTAGTTACAAGTAATTATTTGAAGTCTTCTCACTTTGCATTTCTATTTTTTTAAAAGCAACCTCATGAGTTCCCAGGTGATTAATCATTTGCAAAAATTGTGTTTCTTTCTTAACTTTCTTCCATGAAAAGCTTGGGAACTTTGTTCTCAATGCTTTTGAAACGTTTGCATCATGTTTTATGTAAAAACATACCCGTCATATTTTTTTTTTCATTTCAGATACCTAGAAACATGATGGTTGCTATGAAAGTCATGAAGCACTCACAAAGACGTAGTTTTCACCTTGAACATTGCTGTTTGGTGATTAATAATCAAACCTTTCTGTCTACAGTCTGCGTACCTGCTTTGCAAACATTTCTGCTTCATCACATACCTTCAGCGTTTGATCACATGAAAGGTATGTGTTGTTATTCTTTTGGTGCTCACATGCTTTTTGTTGTTCATCATATTTACCAGAATGGCAGCTGTACTTCCCCGTTTTATATCTGTCTATGTTACGGCACTGCAGTATCTCTGCCAACTATTTAGTCGACCAACACCTTAACTTGGTTGCCTTAAGTGTCACGATCCACTTTAATTAAAACACCGTGAATCTGTATTTCTTTCACAGTCTGACAAAAGATAAATGCATCCATTTGTGATTCAAGTGCATCTCCTTGTCTATTGACCTGCTCTACCATTTAAGCTTGTAGTAACTGAATATATTTCATTTTGATCATTGTTAGATTGGTTTATACTGTCATGATCAATGACAGAGATTAAGATTAATTTTCTCATGATGTGGAAACAGTGCCCTAGTACTGATTTTCCTGCAGCAAGTTTAAGGAAAATATCCCATCTTACTGGACAGGGCATCAGTCTCTTGTAGGTACGTAAAGCTAGACAGTGTGACTCTCCTCTGAAACTGTGAAGGACAGGGGAAAGGGACCTTATTTAAAGACTGAAGAAGCTTAGAGTTGGATCTTAGCATTTACCCTTCCACCCAGCAGATTGGTCAAAATGTTCCATTTTACATTAGATTTTTCTCATGGCTTTTTTAAGCTTAAGACTAATGAAATGTAAAGGCAAAAGCAATAGGTCCCCTCAAAGTGAATGCAAACATATCTTGTAACTTCACAGGTCAAAGGTCCTCAGATGAAATCCAAGTTAGACCTTTTTAATATTCAGATGTTTTCTTTATTTTGACTAGGTTTTTTTATTGATGGATAAAGACATTATCATGAGAATGTTGCTCCACTTTGTCCACGTGAAGAAAGAGCAAAGTAAGCTCTTAATTTCCCTGCCTGTTCTCTTAATGTCCAAGGATATCCATACAAAAGGTAATTAATGACCACAAATTTTCCTAAAATTTTAAATTATATGGATTTATGCATTGGTCCTATAATTAGTGAACGGTGCAGGGTGCCCAATCACAGCTGGAACATGCTCAAATAATATTATCCATTTATAAAAAGCAGAGCAATGATGAACTCTTTCTGCAAAATGCCATATTTCCATATTTAGTTCCTTTTATGTTTAGTGAGCAATCTTTTGTAGCTTTAAATATTTACTCAGATAGACTCTTCATGGTCCTTAAACCACAGCAAGTGGAGTGCTTTTTGGAAATAACTTCCAAAATAAAGAAGTTGGTCTGAAAGAGAATCATTTTGTTTTTGTTTTCTGACCTGATTTTTAATCGGGGTCACCATGCCCTTCTTGCGGTAGTCGACGGATTTGGGAATCTTGGACACGGACTCATCAAATGCCATGGTGAAGCTACGCTCATGATCCATGGGCACCAGGAGGCCAGTCATTTTCTCCGCCACTTCCTCAGATGTCTGCAGGAACACAAAAATGCCTAATAGTTACATTGTTCATGTTTCAAAGATAACAGATGACAATCAAAGAGTGTCTCTCAAAGAGTAAGTTTTTATAACCAGGGAAAGAAAGGTTGAGTTGATCAGATTCAATCATTTTACTGTCTCATCTCAACAATAAATGGTTTCTCTGTTTCTTGAAAGAATATATAATAAGAAAAATATTTAAGTACTTAAACCTAATAATAGCAGAGGGATTCATTTTAAGATTTATGACAAGGACAAGTGAACAGAGATATGAGAGACAGAGGAACTGATTCAGCAAGGTGACAGAGGATGAAAAGGAATTTATGAAGAGATGGCTTAACACAGGTTACCATGAAATGAAATGTCATTTTTTCTCAACACCAATGTCGAAACAAGATAAAGCCCAAGAGTGTGTAAGGGGAATTAAAAGGAAAAAAAAGAACAGCATGGGGGATATTATGTGATTTCTGGTTTTGTATTTGGCTGTCACAACGCACAGCTGGTTACTTGGTATTCAGTGATTATGTTTTCCCTTCATTCCTATCAGTTTTATGCTGAGATTTCAGCCCAGCTCGGTCTAAAAACAGGCAGGAGGAAGGAACACAGCCATCTGTTGAGCTCCTTCATTTAATTCAATGTCTTCTAGTCAAAATGAAAATTTGAAGGCATCATTCATTTACAGCCACCTGTTTAAACAAGAACATAAATGAGTCCTTAATCTAGAATTTGGATGTACACAATTTGCCTCCAACAAATGAGTCCAAAGTCTGGCATGCTGCAGTTAATGAAGTCTGCTTTCCAATTAGTTTTTGATTAACAACATGTAGTAGCAGGAAGACAGTTGTGTACAGGCATGGCATCGCCTATGGAAGATTTCAGACAGCTTAGCATTTGCTGCAGCAAAGAGGGGGTAGGCCAAAAAACTGACAGTAGGATATGGTGTATAGAAAAAGAAATGCTGAAGAACTAATGTTTGAAATATTTACCATAATTTAATGACTTCAAGTAAAAAGAATCTATGATTAGTCCAACAGACAGTTTCATTAAATTGGCTAATAATTAATTAGCCACTTGAAGGTACTCATATAATGAGTTTAGATTGCTGAAGTTTCAACCCAAGATGGTGAGATGGTCATTAGGGAAAAAAAATAGACAGTGACATCACTGCAGAAGTAACAGGAAACTGTAGTTTCTTTTACTCTTTATCCCAATGTACATACTTAGATTTAAGCCCCATGCACTTCTTAGATGTGTCAGCATACATGGCAAATTAAGTAGCAGTGTTTTAGCAGATTAAGAAAATACTGATATTATTATTTTTGCTTTTGTAAAACCTGAAGAACTATCTTGATTATATTTTATCCCATCAGTGAAAGCCATGTAAGTAAAACCAAAACATTTACAGACATCATGAAGTTTTCATGTTAACTTCTTTTTAATTGAATAAAGAATATAATCAGTAGGTTGCATCTAGAGTGTGGCAGGTCTATTGTAATGGACTGAGTCTAAAATGTGGTGGATAAAAAAGAATGTGTTCTAACAATAACAGGAATACTAAAAGTCATAGAATTGTTGGAAATACAGTTCTGGATTAAAAAAATGCAGACAGTGGTGCATCACATATGACCACAAAAAGGAGAAAAGAAGAACAGATATGTGTGTTTTTCTAATAAAACACTGGAACAAAAAATATATACAATTTATTGAGATGTGCATGTGTAATGCACTTTAACCTAACTCTACACAGATGGAGAAGGAAGCATTAGCATACCATGTCTCCCAGGTGGTTCATCCCCAGCTCGTAGGAGTGCATGCCCAGTGCTGCTTCCTGGTTGTGAGCCTCAATCATTCGCATATTCTTCTCCCAGATGACTCTGCGGATCCCTTCTTCATCCTGAGTCAAACAAAGACAGCTTTCAAGTCCTGATGTCAGTTCAAAAGGCACAACTGCACTCATCCTCTGCAGCCTTTTAAAGAATCATTTTCTCCTGAGTTCTTAGTTTTTCAAGCATTATTATAAGACATTTTTAAAACGCTTATGTTTCACCAACTAATTACATTTTAGTGTGAACTTTCACATTTGAAAATAGTTAATTTAAGCTTTAGTGTTAAAATCAGTAGGCAGTGGAAAACCAGAATCAAAAATTTTATTCTTTAGTAGTAAAGAAAAATGTAGGAAAGCAAGCTAAGTTATCAAGGACTAAATCACAATGGATGTTGAATACATATTCCCATTTTTCAAGCTTAAATAGCAACTAACTTATAACACCTGCAGGCTGTGAATCCATTACTTGGTGACTGCATAAAACCAGCAACCAGGCTGTGTATGGGAGAGAGCTGTTCTGTGAAATGCTGACCTACATACGGCGAGCGCTCTTTGTCATTGCTACGTATGGAAAAGGTAACAGAAAGAACACTTTACGTTTTGTTTAGAACAATGTATGTAAAAAAAAAAAAAAAAAAAAAAATATATATATATATATATATATATATATATATATATATATATATACACACATTTCTAACTCTTCTTCAACTCTTGCAAGTAAGAGCCAATTAATTTTGCTCCGTACAGATGTATTTCCTTAGGAGTAAAAAAAGGATAGTGCAAAAAATGATAGAAGAAAAATGAAAAAAAAAAAACAATTACATTTGTTATTTCCCATCTGTATAAAGACCTGACAGCTGATGCAAACCAATCTGGGCAAACAGGGCAAATTTCATTATAATTAGCACGCTGAAAAGAAGAAAAAAGCTTGGTGTATTGTAGCCTAATTACATTAATTAGGACAATTTAACCCGTGTTATTTTCCCAGTAATTTTCTTTTAAACAGTTGTTTTAATCAGAATTAGGCACTTTATTATGTCAAAACACAATATTTGCATTTAGCCATATGTCTGAGGGACAAAATGTAGCCAACAGGCTTTGGGCTGTGGTGCAGCTGCTAAACATCACCTTTATCTCTGCTTAGGGATTTTTGAAAGGTGATGATGAGGAATTGGAGACACTGACTGAGAAGCAAACTCACCAGTTAAGCTGTTGGGTTTTCACCAACCTCTCTGACTCTTGTTTGTGAGGAAAATGGGCAACAAACACGCTGGTGCAGCCCAATGAAATTCATTTTTTATGACTTTATTCAACTACTTAATGTGGTATGCTTTAATGTGGAGACCAAACTTGCTTCAGGGAATATCAATCCTGTAGGAACAGTTTGGACAAACTGTAGAGGTAAAGAACTGATCTTGAGGATGTTTTCAAGGAATGCAAATTAAAAACATTAAAGATTAATCTGTCTACTACATAAAATATCATCTGTGTCTGCACAACATCAGTTAAAATTGTATAAAAGCCATGCTCATATTCTGTATAGAAAAACAAGACTGAGTGGCATAGTAAACATGCATCTTCACACTCATCTTCACACAGTGTAGATGCTAACACACTCTACAGCTGCAGAGAGCTGACCTTTAGCTGGAGGTGAAGCGCAAACAAGGATGACAGATGCTCTGCAAGCACTGACGAAATAAATTTGGAGTCAGCTCTGGTTTAACACCAAATAACTCATATTCTCTTTTATCTTCACTGCCAAGAACTTAAAAATGTTTGTTTTTTTAAAAATCAATGTGACAGAGGAGTGAAAATTTAGCAGAAGAGACAAATTTTAAAAAATAGGGGGGCATAAAATAAGTCAGGGGTGATGGAGGTTTCCTCTGCTGGGAATTTCTGACTCTTGCTCTTATGCTTCACCATCAGAGTCAAGATGACCCAAATTAATAAAAGCTATTCAGTAAATGGGCTAATTGGATTTTCCCTCATGATTTCAGCTGATGGGAGAATGATTATTATGAATATAACAATGATTGGGATTTTTATCTGACAAAGATGAGACATTTTACTAACTTGTTTCTTGTCTTTTATCACTCTCTAAGTCATTTCTGAATGCAATGGTCAGAATAAAAAAAAACAAAAAACGATCAGTATAGTCAATTCTGACGCATGTCCTCTTTTATTTCTGCTTCTTTTTGTCTCAAACACACTGGTCTTTTATTTCTCATTTCCCCAGAAGACTTTATTTTTTCTTTCAGGTCTTACAACCAGGAGTTGTTATCTACCCCATTTAAACCCCACACAAGTCAGTTACTGTTAGCAAACAAAGGTGTCCTGTGGTGAATAAGCATTTTCTATTACAACTGCTTTATAAATACTGCAATCCACATGACTAGCCTGAGAGAAAAACTTGATTGTGTTGTCAACAGTAAAAGGTTAATAATGATTTTAACATCATAAATTATATTTTTGTAATACAAGGACCCAAGGTGGGTGCAGGGGGCTGCTCATGCCATCACCCACAAGATGATATGGGTGACCTGCGATGTTGCCCATGTCACCCATATCAGAAACTGCCACAGGCTTCAGTGGCAGATAAGTGTTGTGTGATACGGAGTTTGTTTTAGCAGTCACTCACCAAACCATTGTACTCTCTCTGATGTGTAGTCTTCCATTGCTCCCACTGAGCTTCCAGAAAGGCTTCATCCATGTGGCTCAGTGCTGAGACAGCCAGCAGCAACACACACACACACGACAACATCCTGAAAGTAAAAAAAAATATAATAATAATAATAATCACACCCAGATTTAATACACAAGTGCTTTTTGGTCAGTTGGTATTATTTTTATCCCATTATTTGGCAATAAATGTATTTGCAATTATAATTAACTTAATTCATTGCATCAGTGAAGAACGGTAACTGTTTGAGTAAAAAAAAGAAGCCCCCAACCATCACCTGGCTCTTATCCAAACTTTTTTCTGGTTCCAATTTCCGGGTTTCTGTCATGTGCTGATGACTAAAGAGCGAACAATGTGCATACACTTTTTTTTTCTGTTAGGAAAACTTTATACAAGCTGTGGGTGAAAGCAGCCTGAGGTTTGCTTCAAGTAAGAAGACAGGTAACTTTAAAAGAAAAAAACAACATTCTCTCTCTGATTCTATATTGTATAGTTACAACAAAAGGACAAAAGATCCAAGTCATGATGTGAAGAAAAGCTTGTTATTTCACCAAGATATATTTATCTTAAAGACTTCGCAGCCCTTCCAGCTCTCTGCTTTCACTTCATCAAGTCTCTCTTTATGAAACTGTGCATCTAATCTGCATTTGTTCACAGTTTCCAGTTAAAGGCCAATGACTTTCTGGGGTTTTCATTCTAAACAGCAGGAACCAGCTTGTTTCCTTTTGTTTTGAAGAAGTGCATGGCTTTGCATCGTTTGCTTCCTACACACATTGATTATATATGCAGAGCTATAGCTTCACCTTTATGGTGATCTGTTAGAGAGCTTCGCCTAAAAAGCAAATGTGCATTTAATTACCTGTGTGGGCGCTATGTTTCTGCATGAGTCACACAGATAGTCCTCTTGAGGGTTCTTTTATGTTGTAGAAATTAACTTATTTCACATGGATTATTTATATAGTGAAATATACAGTGTTTAGCCGCAATTGAGAGAACTAAGTTTAGCTTCATTTCACACCAGAGCTTGTTTTATTACACCAGCCGGTCAGCTTTTAGTAGGTTACAAAACATCTGTGCTTTCAGATTGCTTAAAGCCTTTTCTGACACGAGCCCTGCTCAACACAAAGGCTTAACAAAAGTAAACGTGCATGATAAGCAGACTTACCTCGGGCTCAGAAGTTTGAAAAGTTTCGAGAAGTCTTCTAGGTGTGAAGTTCTGTGCCTGTGTTGCTAAAGTAGGTCAGTGTGCGAGTTTATATTGGCAGGATTTTAAGGAAGTAAAATGGAAACTCCATGTATGGGGAGGAGTTTTTTCTCTGTTTTTCCGTACAGGGAAGCTACATCTGGTTTTCCTGAAAGAGCAGGATGATGTCAAGTGTCAAGTTACACAGGAATGTCCAAAACTTTACACAGACGACTGAAGTGCTGCAAATTCTGTGCTGCTGCATAAAAAAAATAATGAATACCATTAAATTACATTAATATTAATTATCTTTATCTTAATGAGAACATATAATTAGGGAATTTGTGACTATAAGGGGAAATAATCTAACTGATTGAGGAAATGGGTCAGATCTTGTAAGTATTTTGAGCTTGTAATAAAATATAATTTATTCTTGTGGCTTTTATAACAAGTTCCACAACTAAAAATACAATCTTTCAAGTACTATCATATAGACAAAAAGAATCACAAAAGTACTCAATTTTTTTTCCATTTTGAGTCAGAAGCTCAAATTTCAAAGCTTCTGGTTATAAAAATTAACTGAAATGTGTCAGAACTCAGTGGGAAAGTTGAAGGTTCTCACTAAACCCAGCACATCAAATATACTGTCCAAACTCCTGAGGCGCATGTTACTACACTGAAAGTACTATAGCTTGTACTGCTGACAGCTGTTACCCTGCGATAGCTATGCGAGGTGAATTTAGAAGGATGAAATTTTTTTGTTTGTTTCAAATTTTATCGTAGAGTAGTTCAGAGAATGAACAAATTTACTATGCTAAAAAAAAATCTGCATTATTTCAGACTCAGACTCTAAAGTTTGACCATGAACATTAGCAGTATTATCAAACATGAAGGTCTTTAAGTTGAAGGTTTCTATTTGTTATTTTAAATGGGATATATTTATGTGTAAGCAGTGTATGCTAAAATAACCTTTAATGAAAGAAAATAAAGAAGTGTCCATCCTGAACACAATTTCTTAAAATGCTTTCTAAAGATTGGAAAAATAATAAAAATGCTGGTATTTCATTTTATGTTTATTTATCAACAGTCAATTTCGAACTTTATTTCAGACAAATCAAAATAAAGATCATAGCAACACGGCACAAAAGAATTACTCATATAAACACCTGAAGTAAATAAATTCCCACAGCATGGCCTAAATAGACACCATATTCATATTGCATGTCTTTCTGCTGTCTGGTGGTGAAGTACTTCCTTGTCCTGCAAGTCATGTGTGTATATATGAATGTGTCGTGTGACTTCTATTGTCATACAGCAGACCAGAACATCTAGTCACCAATCTAAATATAAGAACATCCTCTATGCCTCATATGTCCAGTGATACATGACTGTATTGCCACTGGTTCATTTTGCATGCAACCACTCCTCCATTAACAAATAAAGCAGCTTAGATGGAACAGCTTGAGTATGCAATCATTATCATTACACCTTCAAGTTGGATAAACATTCATAAATGTATTATTATTCTTTAATAAATTCATTAAAAACTCAAGATTTTTCTTTTGGCTTGACATCTCATATCTGATTTTATGTTTGATGTGATCACAGATGTTTAGTCCGTCATGAGGCATTTGGATATTCGGCTTAATTTCTACGGCTGTTTATGATTCATATAAATATAATGAATGCAGCTACACTAAACACAAGTGTTCCTTAGTCCTTTATTAAATTTATTTAATGAATGCATGCAATGATCTTTTTGATCCTAATGCTCCAAACAAAAACAGAAAAAATAGGAAGTCTTCCCTTAGATCAGTCTGAATTGTTACTGTTGTAATTTATATACAGTATTTTATACTGTTATAAAAGCAGTATAAAGCTGACAATACACAGACATATTTCAGACTTTACAATGAGTATACTGCCCTTTTGTTGTCCTTTGCACAACAACAGAACACAAAAACCTTCTTTGTTTTCATTGTTCTTCTTCCCATTCCCACTGAAGCAATGCTCATGACCATTAGGAACAACTTCAATTTCAGCATCTTCCTCTTCACTTCAAAAAATATGCTTGGACGGATGCATCAACACTTGAGATTAATTAATAAACCAATCTTTAAACTACTGACATGCTGCATTTCAGTGGAATGTAGCATGTTGAAACTTGCCTAGAGCCTATCCCATCTTTACCACATTGAACATCTTGTACTTAACCTTGTCAGGTTATTTTTGTCTGGATGAACCATTTAGTACTAATGAATCACAACTGATTGAATGAAAAACAGTTCAAACTGAAAAATACAATATTTGTGTAAAATGACAATTAAACATTATGATATAAATGATTAGTTGTTTTCTCTTAATCATTTTCTTGTTGTTTATTCATGTTTAACAGGGCTTTTCATATTCAGTTCATTTCTCATTGTTACTTATTATCAAGTTTCCCTTGTTCAAGACCTCTACATTTTCTTCTTTTATTGAAACATTCACACATGCTTCATGAAGTGGCTCTCTATACTTTTACTGCACACTTCATAACAAATTACCTCATGATTTAGCAGTGCTAAAAGCCAGTCATTTGGTACCTTTTTGTAATAATCTCAATGCTAACGAAACAAAAAGGGAAGTAACTCGATGCTGACGCATTGATTGGGCTTAGGAATTTTTCCATCCCCTAAATCTCCAACAGGTCCTTTATAAGCATTAGTTAAATGAATCCCACCCATGGATATGAAAAAGGAAAATAAATCCACCTGTAAACTAATTTATGTAATTTTTTTTGTTTACTATCAGAGTTTTATGATTTTATGTAATCGTTTCACATGTAAGTCAGGCTGAATATAAATGCTTCTAACTTTGCCTGAATTTGGAATTAGCTAATCAATGTTAATAAGCTTGAAGGACTACTTAACTTCCAGATGAACTAATGTTAATGCAAGTTTTAGGGGTTTACCAGGCTTGGCAGATGCTTAAACAGTGTTTTCCCAAGGAGGCTCCAAAGAGCAGCTGCAGTACTAAACCTAATGTAAACCTAAAAAATGGTTTCACAAAACCCAAAGCAACAAATATCTATTCAATACCAGAAATATGAAAATTTGCTTTCTGGAAAATATATTTACAATAAAACACAATAATCAATTTAAAAGTGAGCGTGAAAATAATGCATTTAGCAATCAGCAAAAAATATTAGCGTCTGCTGCAGGTTGATGGAGAGTTCTTAAGATAAAATACATTGTATGTTCTTTCTCATGTAATGGAAGCATATTTTTTGGAAATTGTAAGCCAGAAAGGTTTGTTGGTGACATCTGACATCATACAACACGGTGCTGAAAATTGTATTGATTAATTAACCTTTGGTAATATCCAGTGATTGTTGATTTTGGTCGAATTTTCAAAGGATGTAGCATGTAAACTACTTCCTCTCTGAATAAAGAGAAAACAATTGTAAAAACTGACCGACAATCACTTGCCGCCCTTCATGCTAAATAAATAACATTACTCTGTTTATTAGACAGTATGCCTGCTTCCTTTCCCTCTTACATCTTTATTTGCTCCAATTGAAAGGAAAAGGAAAATCACAAAAATAAATAATTATCAGTATGTTTATAAAATTTGAAAAAAGGCCTGTAATAATTCGGAGTGTGAGATTGCAGGCTCTCAAATTTTCCACTTATTCCAAATAAAGGTTTTATAATGTCGCTAAAGTGTAGTATGTGGGAGTGAATTTTTCTGAAACAAGTCAAGAAAATATCATTCAAATTCCTCTCCTTCTGTTTCCTGTCTTTTGCTCCTTGAGGTCAGCCACAACCTTGGGTGCTGTGCTGAGATCTCTGTTGTGCTAAGATCTTTGTTGTGTTAAGTGCAGAGCAGGCGAGCAGCTTCAGGCGCTGGCTTTCATCACTGACAGCTCTCTATCTATCTGAGCACCTTTTTTTTTCCTTCCCTTTTTTTAGAGCCCCGCTGGCTTTCTCTGGGCTGGAAAGTGCATCCTAAGCTGCTTTAAGACTCTTCCTTCAGATTCCTCTTTGGCCACTTTAGATAATGAAACTTATGAAAGGTATTGTCTCTAAACTGATCTATCATCCGGCTACCCCGTCTCGGCTCAAGCAGACATCACCCAGAGGGTCATGACCTGGGTGTTAAATTATGCATGGGGAGATAGACTTATTTTCCAATAATCCTCAGTGCTATGTGCTCAGGTTTTAGAATATATTTTCATGGTGGAAGTCTTTTGTCTCCAATGTGATCACTGGCAGCCTGAGCCTCGCTGTTGTCGTAAATAATGGAAAATTAAAGCCCTTGCTTTGCAATAAATTATTTGTAGAGTGTTTCTTTCTATATAAGCAAAAGCCACCATAAATGTGGAAGCAGTTCAACTCCCAGAGTTTTCCGGTTGATAAACTCGTTGACTCAGACGTCATGGGGTATCAGCTTCCTGCCATTACAAAACCAATTTGGCACTGTGAGAATAGGCAGGAAAACCTTACATCACTGCAGTGAGGTACAACAAAGGAAATTGAATGGCATCCCATTTTCTATTTGAATCCATACCACTGACTTCCTCTGGGGACAGATTATGTAACCCTAATTTTGCTTCAGGCTTGAGGGCTCGAAAACACCAAGCCCTCAAGCCAATAGAGGGAGAGTCAGCCCAACAGGCCTTAAATCTTGATTTGAACTGTGTAGACTTTTCCCTGACCAGTTCAGAGATTAGGCCAGCACACACCAACGAGGTTGTAAAGGCTTGTTTTGATTCCAGCAGATTAAACTATGTTGCCATTTTTTTTTTCCCATTCCAATCTTTGATTGTTTGGGAAAGCAAAGACATTGTGTGTTTACAGAGTTGGAAAGGCTCCTGTTGTCTGAGCCATGTCTGCCCCGTTTTCTTTTCAATTTCAATATGAGCAGATATGTAAGTGGAAGGATAAAAAGTGCTCAAAATATTAAGAGTTAAAGTCACCAATGATTGAAATAATTTCATGGACAAGATATGGTCATGAAAGCAAGCAAATGCAAAAAGCTTTTCCCGAGGACTGAAATATAACAGCTTTAAAAGGTTTTCAAAGTCATCAGCCTTTGACAACTTTACAGTTTCATTTCACTCTATTTGACAAACAGAAAGTTCAACAGGTGACCAAATTGTATTTTAAGGCTTAAAACACCCAATGAATTGTAATCAAAGTAAACATCGGTATGTCTTTTTTTCCTTTAAATGTAGTACTGTAGAAAAGGGAGGAATGAGATTTTTAATAAATGTTCTACAGTTTTGAAACATGTTCAACAGGAACCTGATTAAAAAGTCCCAAAGGAAAACTTTACTAATGGTGCAGTGTTTCTTCTGAACTGTAGGGGGAGATATTTGGCAATGGCTCTAGAAACAATCTAAATGACTAAGTATTGGGTTCTTAATCCTTTCTTTCACTATTTGAAGATCCTTCAAAGACCCTAAACATAAATTACAAGGAGCTGTGACAGTACAGAGCTTTTTCAGTGCACACCTTTATCAGGCTAGCTTCAAAGCAAAACTCAATCACAGGAGATTTGACTGAGTAGTAATTAGAAATTTGGAGCTTGACACAAACTCCAGCTAGAGATCTGTCAAAAGATCAGCATAGCCAATAAGGATTTTGTGAAATGAATGAGACATTTTTCATGTTTTCGTGCTACATTGACTTTATTCTAACAGTTATTTAAATAAAATTTATTTTTTTTAATTATCAGATTTCAGTTTAACACACAAAGATTTTATTTGGAAATGACCAAATGAACAACAATAGAAACGTCAGAAGGACAGGCAGCATGCAGGCATACAGGTAGTTCTGGTGGCTGAATGCTGCACCAGCACAAACATGAAATCTACTGTTACTTTAACTAGAACAGTGTACTTTGGACAGATGAAACACATGGCAGAGAGAAACTGTGCAAAGATTAACAGTCAAGGATCCTTCTCTCTGTATGCTAATACATTGTGAAATGCTACTGAACATGGATAAAACTGTCATATGCGGGCAAAATAGAGTTGAACAAAGTAATGAAAGAAGGGGTGCCAAAAATGGTGACACCATTAATTTGATCAAAAAGGAAATTATATATTTTAAGTATCTTGTTTTAATCTGCAGACATGTGCTTAAATTATAGGTTGGATTAATCTACACTTTTAGAGTGATATTACGCTACTGCAGCAAAAGATTCATGTATTATATTTCTTTTAGATTTATACCAGTCTTAATAAATATATAATGACTTACTCAAAGTATTAACAAATGACTTCAGCATTGAATCCAGCTGGGACATCTGGGCAGATAATAAGTCTGCATGTGCAGAGCCCTGACTGCAGACCCTCTGAATGTTTGTTGCATGATCTTAGGAGAATTATCAACGGACCCAGTCTGAAACTGGATGCAAAACCAAGTCATTCATGATTCCTGTTGTCTAATCTCTTTACATGGCATGGTTGCCGGGCATCTGCGATATCTGTTGATGCACACATGTGCTATAATGTTTAAGGGATTAGTATTTATTTTTAAGCAGCCACAGAAACTCCCAGCATCACACACACACACGCACACAGTGAGATGAAAGCCCTTTTCATAAACACAAGCTGGGAGCACACATTCATAATTTTTTCAGTGGTTTATCTGTCACATGCTGATGGGTCTCCACATTTGCTCTTTGGAGATTAGCAGCAGCGTTAGATTTTAAAGTGCTGCCATGCTCTGTGCCTCTTTCTTTTAATTGATAAAAGATTTGAATTGAGGTTTGGAGAGAAATTGCTGATGTGCAAAATGAGCTCATGAAATGAGCTTAAGGCTTGTAGCAGCACACTCTTTAACGCAGTGACGATAATACAAGCCATCAGCACCATCAGTGCAACCCTGGATTCTCATTAGAGCAAGCAACAGCTGGGATCTCAGCATGTACTTAAAAGCTAAATGGTCTGACTGTGCTTGGTTTCAGAAATGGCTTTAAAGGGAGCAAAGAAAGAGAGGTTCACTGCACAGAAATGGCTGTAGTTATTTAGTCAATACTTAACAGAGCCTGGATTATTGAATTCCTGCAACAACTGCAGTATCATTTAGTGTGAGACTAAAGTACCAACTTCTCATTTTCACTCAAACACCAATGGTAGAGCATTAAAAATAATAATAATTAAAAAAGAAAAAAAAC
Source organism: Xiphophorus maculatus (assembly GCF_002775205.1). Lineage (NCBI taxonomy): Eukaryota > Metazoa > Chordata > Actinopteri > Cyprinodontiformes > Poeciliidae > Xiphophorus > Xiphophorus maculatus. The sequence goes on from NC_036445.1 coordinate 9,761,171, forward strand.
ATGTGTTCTTGTGGAATTACTCTATTTGGTGCCAAACAAATTGAACTAGATCAAATTTTGGGACAATTGGAGATATTTCAAAGTAAATAACATAAGAAGCTGCCGAGAGAAATGGCTCATGGTCTTTTGCCAAAGGCAAAAGAGAAATCCTACAACCGCTAAAATCTGAGGCCACTCCATTTTACTTTTCATGAAGAAGGAAGTTGTGCTTAGTGTATTTTTCATGTTATATCCCTCAGTGGGTCTTGATGTAGGGTGGAATGTGGACACTCAAAAACTAAATAGACTAATGGTCAACAAATATGCAAATATGAACTGAAATGTAAAAATTGTCAGCAATTACCGTTCAATTAACCGTTCACTTTTTTTTTGCAACAGTAAACAAACAAGGCCATCATCTTCATTATTGCAGAACAAGAAGCAGTGCCAGCCAACAAAAGCCTGATAAGTAATTTTTTCAGAGTTTATGGAGTCATTTATTTTAAGCTGTGGCTTTTAACAACAGTTATTGCAACATAAATGCTGGACTTAAAGGCAGCTGAATTTCTTAGAAATATTTTCTACTCCTGCAAACTTTACTTTTACTCAACCTTTTGAAGCATTTTTAGTTATTTTCTGATTTTCACGAAAAACAAGAAGAGAGTAGACATTAACTACAAGAGAAAATTTACCAAATCAGATTCATTTTCTTATTTTGTGTGTTCACAAACAAAAATTAACATCAGAAAACTCCCCAGTGTTGATCATCTGCTCATATCTCTTCAATAGCATTAAAGCTACCCACAATAAATAAAAAGGAAATTAAACTTTCTGGGAAGGGAAACACAAAGGGTTTATTTCATGCCAGGCAATAAGCAGTGCACAGCTGATGCGCTTTTAAAAATATCATGGAGTTTTGAAGGCGGTGCAGAAGTAACTAACCTTCTTTTCTTCATCAACACTGCTGTTAGCTCTGGGATTTTGAGTAGGAGCTAATTCTGGAAACAAAAGTTAAAGTTTCATGATGTCTCTTTCCTAATTAGCTTCACTTCCAGATGCTGATCTCAGACAAAACAAACTCAACTCAACTCAGCTTTTGATATAATTAAACCCTTGGGTAAAAGTGATACATCGATGTATTTTCACATGACAACCATCAGTGCACCTTTGGGCAAGACTGTCACTTTTGCATACACTCATTGATGATGGGTTTCTCAGGCTGTTTCCATTGAATTATTACATTTAAATATTAATTGTGATGCCTGATTGTCTTTTTTAAAATGTAATGTGCATTATGTCTGCAGCCATTTTGACCAGCCTCACAGATCTTTATGGTGATTTTTGTTTTACTAAGCAGCTTGCCTCCTCCAGAGCCATAGTGTGAAGCCTCCTGCCAGCTGATCTAAACCCCTTGAGCAGCGGAAATGAAGATGTGCATGACTGTCTTTCAGAATGCAGCGAACCAGAAGCAACAGGGATTAATTAAAGCGAAAAGTGAGGTTTAGCCTCGGACCACCGTCACCTACTGGGAACCAAATGGAAAAGTCCAAGCATCCTGAAAATCTGCTTATGGTCTGAGAAAACAATTTACATTTTGGGTAAAATCCTTGGTTATATACAGCTTTTTTATACTCCTGACTTTTCAATATGTTACTAAAGCAAAGGCATTTCATTTAGCCTGTGTGATATGAAAATAGTGAAAGGAATATACAAGTTCCTTTCACTATTTACTCACAAGTAAATGGTATTTACTTGTGAGTAAAATGATTATATAAAAAAATGATTAGCATTCCCAGATTATGTTCACCTGGTGTATGGTATAACCTCCTTGCCTTCATTGTCATCTTCTGTTTTCTTACATTTTGGTCTTGCATCTGCCTGTAAGTTTAATTACCATTAAATTCTTCACACTCACTATGTTGCTCCTGATTTCTTGCCTGTATTGAGTCTACTTCAAGCACGCTTTGGATGCAAACGTATTGTGGTGCAGTTTATTATTACTTGCCATAGACAATTCAATTTGTTGAATTGTACTAAAACAAAGAAATCTGCTAGTCTGTACAAGTATAATTCGTAATAACGTGCGCCTGAAACAAATGTAATTCATTCTTTTTAGTTTTAAAAACTAAAGAATATCGGTGATCCCAAATATCAGTGTGCTGTGATCTCTGTAATCTTCTGGTAGTTCTTTTCCCACCTCTCACCATTTTCTCACAAGGTGAGGCTGAACCAGAACTATAACATGGTACTGTGTAATTAAAGGTTCAATTTATCATAAAAGTAATGATTCAACACTCTTTGTCTGGAAACACACTTTTCAGACTGAGTTTGTAAAAGAACCAAAGTTATTTAGCTAAAAAACACAATCTGCTGAGGGTAAAAAACACAGGGGAATAATGTCGCATCTATGGGTTGTTTCTATGTTACTTGAGAGTGAATTTGTTGTGACTTGGCGCTATTTAAATCAAGTATTGATGTGAATTGATCTGTAATTTGCATGTGAAAAAGAAAATTGTGTGGATAGGGCACAAAAACTTGCTCTAGCCCACCATCCTATCCTCCTAAATCCAACTGTTGCGTTAAAACCTTAATTCTGGGTCAAATCCAGAACCCAACTCTTTTGTATTAAACTATACAAAGTTGGACCCTTTTTTGAGCTGAGGACTAGGTTAACAAAATAAACCAAAAGGTGTTTTAACCCCGGAATTTTTAGATTGTTGCTGCACATTTAGCGAATGTTGTTTTTATTCTAAAGAGCAATAAATTAAAATTCAATATTGCAAATCTGATTTTTGGTGTTATTTTTGAAGGTATTCCTCGGGATTTAAAGCATTACAGCCAGACACGCGGCGCTTATCCATCCTTTAAATCTGCAGGACTTTTGTTATTGTACCAGACTGGCAGCTGAGTGGAGAGATGCGAAGCTGCACAAGCAGCAGCAGCAGCGCGTCAGAGTGAAGCCGCTTCTCCACCTCATCACACAACAAGGCAGACAGAGCCGACCTAAATTATTTTAGTGCCATAATTATCCGAGAACTCCCCAAGGTATTCTACGGTCGGAAAAGGATTTAATGAAATAAGGAGGGCGGAGTGAACTGCCGCCACTGTGGTGCGACAGATGTTGGGAAAGTCTTGTTGAACGTGGAGAAAAGGAGGAAGAGGAGGAAGAGGAGGGAGACTGTCCTGAACTCGGATGAGCATGTGAGCGTTAAAGCCATGAAGGATTTGCAATGATTCCTTCCCTGAAAACATCCGCTGGTGAGTTTCATTCATGAAATAATTGCTTTTCTGCAGAAATTTAATGCAATTTTCCAATTTTCCATCGCTTTGGTTTGCTCTGAACTTAGAAACATCATCTTACATTCCGATACCTTTTCAATAATAACAAATGTAAAGATGAATTTTACTCATATTGTAATCTGATAGCATAAAAATTCTGAATACAATAAATTTGATGGAAATATTCACTTTTATTTTAATTGCTCACGTACAAAACAATTTAAACATTCTCACCTGACAGCCAAAGCCTTCTTTTCTGTAAAGCTGATATGTAGTATAGAGGATTGAAGGAAACAATAAGATCAAGAAAAGCAAAGTTTAACAGTAAATATATATATATATATATATATTACTGCATTTTTGCCTGACTGTTTTTTGTGGTAGTGTAATGATGTCTATTCATTTTGGTATTCAGAAAAATGGATCACCTTTCATAATTTTTAAGAAAGCCCAGATCAGTCAATGCAGCAACAAACTATTATATTAATGCCCTTAGCAACTTTATGTTCATGATTTATATTATAGTGATTGAGTGGATTTCCAGGAGGATGCCAATTTCATCTTTACTCACAATTTTCTTCTTTTAAAATTATCCTTACACATGTATAAAAGGGCTTTAAAATTATTTTATCATGAGTTGCCTGCTTGTGCAGATCTGTTGCTGTGTTTTGTAGAGTGCCTCTGTGCAGTAATCCTCTCCATAGTTTGTTCCATAAACCTAAAAAGGGTTGCAGCAGACTGTGTTTTAACTGCCTTTGAGCAGGATTACAGACAGCAACAACTGCAGCCTCATTTCCTCATGGGACAGCGTTTACTTTAGGGTGTTTACATCAAAGTCCTTTATAAGTCCATTTAAACTGTTTTTTGTAAGAGAAAACCGCCGCATTACCAGACTTGGTACAGCTTGTTAGAATGTCACTTACGCCGTGAACAAGGTTTAGCTTTTTTACAAAAAAAAGTTGCAGTGCTGAACTTGGAGCAGAAGCAAACTGTTAGTCCTCTCAGCTCCATCATAATCAGGACACACATCACATCAGTTGAAGCTCAAGAGAAGCAGATCACCATCAAGGGAAAACCAAGGATTTACGCCTGGGATTCAGCCAAATGGGCAATTTAATCAGAGGCCATTTTATGCACAGGAATTATGTCATTCTCCTTAGCGAATGATTTACCTGAACTATTATATTCAGAGGGAAATTTAGACTGCAACTGACTTCAGCTTCAGGAGAAAAAGCTATTGAGCTTTCTTGTTTTCAGGTGATTCTGGGTGTATTTGCCTTTAATGGGTCAGTTCATGGCTCATTGACCTTCATCATTTTGATAGTCTTAGGAATTTCATATTTTCAGACTTTGCAGGCTAAATTTACTTTGAATGAACTTTATATTTTTTACTCAGATGGTTAATTTTTAGTTCATGCTTGGCAGTGTATAGAATCTGACAGTTGTTTTTTTTATTATTATTAACAATATGGAGCATGGAATAAGGAGCAGAAGAAAAATCTGTCATAGTAACGAAACAGAAGAATCCAGCAATGAACAATGACAAATCAAAAGCTTTAGTACTGAGGCAAGGATGGAAAGTGACAAATAAACCAGAGGAAACATGGTCGATTGATGAGACTGATGAGTACAGATGGAGCTGAACTAGAACTCAAAGTACCTAAAAACTAAAATGGAAAAGGCTTACCAATAATCAAGAAAAGTAAATTCAATTACACAAGGAACAGAACACATGAACAAATTGAAACTAAATGGAGGAATAAACCGATATGGCAATACCTTAGTAATAATAATGAACAGAGGGAAATGAACTGAATATGGCAAGACCTAAAAAAAGTAAATTGCAACAAAATGATCAAAACCCAAAACTCAAAATATCCAAGGAATATAACAAGCTTTTAAAATCCTGGAAGAGTTAAAAACTTCATGTTCAAACAGTATTTTATCTTTTTATCCTTTTACTAAAGATATGATGGAATAAAGATATGATGATGACGATAATATTGTTTTTGTTTTACAATTTATCATAAAATAAACTGTAACATTTCTAAGAGAAAAATGTGGATTATGATTGGAAGTGTCAATCCTAATTTTAGCACTTGGGCAATCATATGTTGTTAATGATTCATTGATCACCAGTCATTGGTGTTTTTGATTGTTAAGTCTAACGAATCACTCAATATTTCGACATCCAGAGGTGCTGAAGATATTTTGCTAAAATACAAACTGAGCATCAGATCAGAATGGAGAAGACAGGGAGTTTAAATGACTTTACTTGTTGCTGTTAACAACCAACACGCATTTTCATGCATAACCATTTGCTGGGATCAGGGTTAAAAAAAGAAAAGTTGTGTGGCAGAAGATTGTTCTGCCACATACTGTGGCCTTTGATGTGTCTTTCACACTAGATCTCAATTTAATAGAGCACCTTTAGGATGTGGTAGAGCAGGAGAAATTCAAAGCAGGAACAAATAAGGGAACATACTTTTAGAAATGCACAAACTTTGGCTCAGCAGCTGCTCACTTTACTGACAGTACTGTATCCTGTACTGTCCTCAATACTGTCAGACTCTGGTTGGCAAAACTGTGTCAAACTGTTATTTGACAGGATAAAATCCGAAGACATCTCTTTTTTTTTTCTAGTTGTGGAACTCGCTATCCTCAAACACTCCTAGCACATATTAATCTTTATTCAAACCACTAGCGTTAACAGCTTTAAGCCTTAAAACATCTGTCGACAAAAAAGCCACGTGCATATGTTGATAAACTCATTGTCTGACTGTGCCTTTGACCTTTTTGCCAGAGCTTTAATACCAGGGTCAGGTCAAGATGATTCTGTCCAGGGAAGGTGTATCAGAGCTCAGAACAAAGCATCCTCACATCCAGCCTCCATGTTCTTTCAGTCTTAACAGCCAGGAGATTATCTTCAGCACTTTACTTTTTTTTCTAAAGCTGCAAAGGACAAATCTCTCGATTTGCACATGAGGTCTGTGCCATGTGCAGTTGTTTGTCTTTTTATCCCAGTCTTAACCGCTTTTGGAGCGTTTGTACATGGAAACATCTTTTCAGGGAGGAATCAATAATGCACAGCACTTTTGAACCTGCTGTTCAAGATTTAGGCCACGTTGTGATTTGACGTTCTCTCATAGATGAATAGAAGGACGGGATGTTTTCTGCTTTTGAGTAGGAATAAGAAATGAATACTTGCCCGGGGCTGATGTTTTTGGACTATAGATAAAAAGCATCTATACATTAGAGGGTTTTTTCATCATGTTTTACTTTTAAAAGAGACATTCCTTCCTTTCCTTTTTATTCACTCATGTGTGAAGTATGAAGCTGTTCCACATTTGAAAGGAAACTGGGTTACTCCACACAAATGTATCTGTTTTGTTTTGTACATAACAGAAAAGCTTTCATGGGCAATTTCTCTTTTAACTTTATGAATTTTAGTAGAAAGAAATGCGAGTTTAAAAGCATTTTTGATGAGCAGGTTCATTTTAATTTATTACACAGTTATTAAAAATTTATTTTATTTCAGTAATTTAATCCATAAAGTGAAACTTGCATATTAACAAGATGTATTTTACATACTGCAAACTATTGCAAGGTTTTTATTTCAACTATTTTGGTTTACTGCCCATGAAAATTCATAATTCAGTTTTTAAGAATTTTATATAAAATACATTTTAAAATAAGGAGTTTCAATAGGATACAAATACGTGGATGACTTCAGTCACTGACAACAAGGAAAGTTATCTACAAAAGCTCTCTGTAAAAGAAACTGGCAGTTCACGTATTACTTTCACCAAGAAAATATTGGAAAATACCATCGAAGGAAAAAGTCTGGAAGACAAAGGTTACACTAAAAAAAGATAGTGACGCTCCAACTTAAAAAATAATAATAATTTGTTAAGTGTATTCAAATTGTTTGTCAAACTTACTTCACTTACATATGTTTAACAAGGCAACTTAATATTCTTTTTATATTTACTTGAATAAACTTAATTTGAGCACCTGTAACAAATAAACAGTTTTTTATAAGTTGTATCACCTGTTTTATTTTTTTTCAATGTAAAGCACCAGGGATAAACCACATCCTTGAGAGAAGTCCTAAGCATTTAATAATTTGGAGATTCACAAGCTGTAGACTTTGCTTGGAGTCAGCGCTTCAAGAACCACCAAGAGCTAACACTAACACATCCATTGGCTACAGCTGTCTGACTGTAAATGTACTGTACTTATTTAGCATCAAAAGTCACTCCAGCCTTCTACTGGAAACCTTTAAAAGATGTTATGCTTTCTTCTGTTGATTAGCTTTATGAACATGCCGTTTTTATTTATGAGCAGCATTTGGGACGTGTTCACACTGCCAAAAAATACCAAAACCTCCTTTATTGAATCAGGTTTTATTACCCCTGTGTTTTGGATTTGCTCATATGTATGGATTATCTGTCAGGAAGCGGGGGTGCATATGTCTCGTTTTTTGACATTTTCTTTGAAGCTAATGAGGTCGGGGTTCTAGCGGCACTCAATCCTGCAGGTGTAAAAAAAAAGTGTCAGCGACTGACTTTTTTACTAAAATCATCACTTTCTTTGACTTCAAACTGTTGCAGTTTTATAAATGTTACTCAATATCAGCTGCACAAAAGTGCAGTCTCAATTTTAATTTATTGGTAGAAGACCACAGAGGCAGACAAATGCAATATTTACAAAGCTAAGGAAATCAGGTCAGGCACTTTTATGCATCCAGCTTCCAACATCGAAGACTTTTGTGTCACGTTTGATGGCAGACAATGTCAACTGTAAAGCGCCTGCTAAAGCGCCATCCCTGTATCTTTTTTCTTTCTTCATCTGAACTAATGTATCTCTATGCTTTTATCAGCATAATTTTCTGTCCTGCAGACATTTTGACCAAAGGAAGAGCTATTATACAGTAAGCACTGACAATTTTACAAGTAAAACCCTCCATTAAATTGGCCTATCTTCCTCCCAATGTGCCTTTTGTTCCCATTCAGGCAAAAATATGTCTCTTGGGGGCTGTTAGGTTTGCAAAACGCAATTTGTTGAAAAGCAGATTTCTCGAACAGATCTGCACTTTCCTCGAATAAATAATTTGAATGATTTCTTCCCACAGTTATTGTGCAATGTTCCCATCCATCTGCTTGTTCATGTTGTCAATTTCTCAGAATGAATAAATCCAAGCATAAGCAGTTGAATTTTTAGTTAATTTTTTCCCTGTAAGCAGAATTGTAATGACCTCAGTTGATTTCGGGGATGATTTTTCTTTCTTTCTCTTAATTTAATTTAAATAGATAAAGGCCAGAGTGTTAAAAGTCCCAGTTTTGCAGGATAGTTCAAGAAAACTGATAGACTGAGAATAGAAAAACAACTTATGAAAATCAGTAGAATTGAACCTCGTAAATTGTGCTATTGTGATTATAACCAGAGACCTTCATGACCAGTGATGCAGTTTAATAATTCAATGTTTGCTTTGAGGTATAGCAGCATTAGTCTTCTATCTACACATCCTTTTTGTACTTTTCCTTTTGAATTTAAGTTGATTCTTTACATTTTCTTTGCCTGTTGGTTGGGGTGGGGCACTGTTTATTTATGTAAATTGTGTAACATGGGGTTTTCAGAAAATAAGTTACTAGAATGAACTTAATATAAAATTATATGATTTTTATAAATGTATGTTCATAATTCAAGAATAAAAAATTAACACACCAAGGTATTAGTGAGTCGTCCTCAAGGGTTGATATCCTGGATGTTTTAGTAATTTTTCTAGTTTAGCACAATTAAATGAAATGATGGTTGATTATTAGGCCTCTGCAGCAGTTTTCTACCTTCTTCATGGTTTGGACCAATACCATAATTTTTTTTTTGTAATGTGACTCATTTGATGAGAAAAAAATTGTTTCCATTGCAGTTCTGTGATATTAAGCTATTTCGACATGGCCAAAAGCTCCACTCCATCCTAGCGTGACAAAAGTTGAGAGTTCTTCCAAATTGGCCTGTTTCTGTTGAGCACATTTATTTTCAAAATGTAAAATTGTGTCAAATTACAATTACTGTATGTGGTTAAGGGAAATGTAGCTATTGTCATGGTATGAGTACATGGCTATGAAATCCAAACAGGTATGGATCTGAGAATGAATTAGTATCTGTTTGCTGTTGCTACATTCATGTTTGGGTGACTTTTCCTTGTGTGTTGATTTTACTCTGACATTACCTTTTGTCTTTAGGGTTTTTAATTTGCCTGGAGTTTCTTAGTTGTTAACTCTCCTCAGTGTACTTGTAGTTTGTTTAGTAGTTCTGATTTTAGATTTCTTGCAATAGCACAAATTTTTATTTTTGTTAATTTTGGAATTTATCTTAACTTAAGTTACTTCCCCTTTTCCTGTCATCTGTTAAGTTTTACAAAAGGTGTTGCACAAGTTTTTTTAACATAACCCTCCCAAGATGTTGAAAATGTTAATCCATTTTTTAAGTAAGAGGTTTTGAGTTCAAGACTTAATTTTCCTTATTGATTTATGCCATCATGCTATAACTATACATCATCTTTACACGTATTTATTCTACAGAACTGGAGTTCACAATGTATGGAATAGTTTTTTGCAAGCCTTTTTCTACTTTATGATTCATTTTCCATGATTTAAAGGAGAGGACGGGCAGAATTTTTAGTATGCATACTGGCATTCATTAGTTCACACACCTCAGTTAAGTGCTGGCTTTTTGTGATTAAAAAATATATATATTTATATTATATACCAATTTAAAACAGCTTTTTCCACATATAGTATGACATATTTTGTAAAGTTATTGTGAAATATGAATTTATCAGAGAAAAATAAAATAGATTGACTGTGTTTTAGCGCCTTTAAACTAATAATTGAATGAAGCAAACTTTGATTTAGTGTCAGCACTTAACTTATTTAGTTCACATAACGCTTGGATTTTTTGTAGCAGGTGAATATTTTAGCAGGCGAAGCTGAGGGATGATTCTATGTCATTCCTACTAAAGAAGACTTAAGTGTTGAAACTGAATCAAATGATGCTTCAAGAAAGAATTGATTAGTAGATGTGAATACAGATTTGTTTGTGTTTCTATTGAGCTGTCACATTATGTTTATGGAAAAGATTTGACATTATTTGTCATAGTTTGTTTTTGTTTTTATATGTCACAACTCAGATGTGCAGACATGAGTGAACCAATATATTGACTGCAAACATCATTTTTGAAGCAAAATTTTAAACATGTAACATATTTGATCTCTGTCGCTCACATCCCTGCCTGTAAATGCCAGAGTAGGAGCATAATTCCTCAATTATGTTCTCACAAATCCTGATGTTTTTGTCATCAAGTAAGGGTAAACCTGTATGTCCGTTTTGTTTGTTGGAGTTTATGCTTTTGAGATTTTATCTCATAAAGCTCCATTATGTCACAAATGCAGCATTCAACACCAGCAAACCTCTTGCTTACTGTTGTAACTTAAGTCTTGCTCCACAAGACAAAAAGTCTGAATCTAAAAATGTACAGCATACAATGTATCTTCTTGGAGTGTCGGTTCAGCACTTCTCTCAGTTATCCAGCCTTTTTTCCCTTCCTGTCTGTGCCGTTACACCTGGCTGTGACTCAGATGGAAATCAGGTGGGATTATAGAGAGGTCCTGTCAGATTAGCATGCCGGCAGACACAGAGGAAAACCTCCACCTGAACAATGAAGACAGATTACAGATATGATTGTTTTTCCTTGAAAATTACGCCATAGCACTGACTTAATGCTGTAATAGAAAAAAATATATATATGTATAAATATATACCTTGAGTATGCTTAGGTAGGGGATATACTTAAGTCCTGTAAAAAAGTTTATAATGTCCTATTTTAATTGTTCAAATACCAAATATACCTTGACACACACAGTGGAAACTGTCTTTACATCTCTGCAGAAGTTGACATCCATGATCTTCCTTATTTTCATGCCAAGGGGAACAGCCAATCACTATTCAGGAAAATAATGGATTGACTGCTTTGCAAATGCCAGCAAATATTGTGTAAAATATCATTGCACCCAAGTATTTCAACCTCATTTTTAAAACCTGCATTTTAAAACATTTAAATATGTGTTCAAAAAAACAATTGTGAATAGGAAGATTTTCCAAACTTATTTAATCTTATATGTCACAAAAATCTCTATTTTTATTAATCTATATCTAGTATAGGAAAAAAATCATTGGATAATTGAAACATGCACATTCAACTTAGGCAAACATATTAAAATTAAAAAATATAAAAGAGTACAGAAAGAAATTTACAAAATAGAAATTCTGTATATTTGTTAATGTCAAGCCAACATTAAAATAAATCATTTAGAAAATACACATGTGTATATTTATGTAAAGAAACATGGCAACAAACAAATTTACAAGAAATTAAATGCATTTCTTTCTTTCTGTAGGTTATTACTTCCAAATTCACATTTGTTTCACAGATTTAAATCTTTTCACTTTGCTCAGCCAGTTCTGCCTCATTGTGCTCCAGTTCTCACACATATGTGAACAAAAAGGGAAATCTCTGGGTACTTGCTCCTTGATCTTGTTTTTTTTTCACTCAGAAGAACTTCTTTAGTTAAAAGGTGAAGGTCATGGATTTAATAAATATTACCAGGCAGTAAGCAGGTTTTATAAAGAGATGAGTGCAACTATGATCACTAAGTGCATTGCCCTGAATTACAATCTGTGTATAACAAACGACCCGGTTCAGGTTTGGAGTCCTCAGTCTCCCATCAGTCAGCTGGCCTTTAACGCATGACCTCCCTACGTCTCTCTGATGTACGATGATGGATCCGGTGCATCATTTCTGTCAGCTGAGATGGCCTAATTTGTCACATTACATAGGTGCTGTGCTGAGACTAATTCCCTTCCCTCATTTATTTGAGCTATTATTAATATTGCAGGCGCTGCACTTTACGTGATGTCAGAATGTGGAATAACAGCAGAGTGGTTAACCAACCAACACAGTGTGGAGTTAAAGTGCTGTGAATGGAACCACTTTAACTAAACATTTATGATGCAAATTCTCAAGCTCATCGTAATGTGTCACTTTCTCTATCATTATCTGCCCTAAAAAGCAACGGCTTCCATAAAAGTAAGACAATTAGCATCCACTTTACGTAATTTTCATTTAATCTAATGATCATACACTTGGGGATTTTGCCCATGTCACAGCTGTTTGAAACAGTAATGAAATTGAAAGTGGCTTTACCTTCACATTGTCCATAAATATGACATAATTTCGACCTGAATTACCGAAAGACATGGCACTGTACCACCACAAAGGGGATTATACGACAGCAACAGATGCCCAATTTTTACCTGTGATGTCATTGGTCAAATGTTGGATCATAACATAAAGCCAGTGACAATAGAAATCTGTAAGGGATTCAAAGCCAGAACTGCTGCAATTAAAACCGTCTCAGTTGAAGAGGGAACCAGTTTCAAAGGAGATTTAGCAAGCTGGTCTGTTTCATCCTAAATGCTTAAAGCAAAATGAGTGTTGCAAAATATACACAGTCATCATAAACTGACAGAAAAGATAAATGAAAAAATGTTGAACACAAACATCCTGGTCCAGCAGTATAGAACCAGTGTGACCAGAGGTAAAGGCAGCAGCTACTCTCTAAATTACTTCTTCCTAAAGTGAGTCTTACCTAAACAGAGAAGATCTGAGCCAGTTGTACAATCTATAAGATGACAAATAAGATACTTCTAGTTAATAGTAACATTAGCTCCTTCAGTGGGAGAGAGAAAATGTTACATACTAAAAGACATGATATCACATATACAGAAAGAACATGAAGTCAGAATTTGGCAGAAGCACAGAGAGAGATGACACAGTAAGCGAAGGGTAACATTGTTTGTCTCACACATGCCAGTTTTAGCCCAGTGATGGACAGTCGACCTGTCCTGGATGTGCACACCCTCTCATTCTGTGCTTGCTGGAATTTACCGCCAACTCCCTGCAACCTTGAGCTGGATTAAGCGGGTATAGAATATGGATGGGGAACATTTGCATCAGAATTTGGTGTTTTGAAGTGATGTAACAGTCAGTCAGCACTCAGTACTGAAGCCAACATTCAATTTTAGCTCCTCTTCAACACAGTTTGTAAAAAGACTTTGTAGTTCATTGCCCCAGTATTACAAGACTAATAAAAAAAAAAAAGAAATGTCTGAGCCTAAAAAGACCCTTAAAACTTAGACATTTGGAGTTTGTACCACAGATTTCAACTTCATGTCAGGAGAACTGATCCTTTTGTCTAAGATCTCATTTTCATGAATAAATGAAAGGTGGGCATAGATGTCCTGCAGTCCTTCTTTTGGGATTTGTGTACAGGAGTCATTGTCAAAGGGAAAAAGAAAAAAAAAATCGACATTTAAAAGAACACATAAAGACAAAGATTGTTTGAGATATTTCAGTTAGTTTGAGATTGATTCAGTGTGTAAATAAGGATGCCTTAATGTGGCAGTGCTTGTATGGTGAGTCACTGTCCGTTCATGCTTCATTTGGAACATGTTGTGTAGTTAGGGAAATAAGACTTTCCTTCAGTGATCAATTTGCAGCTCAGTTGGATTGAACCATTATAGAAACAGTTTAAAAAGTGGTGTGAACATCAAACCACATTAACTTTGCTTCAATAAAACAAGTTCTGCATGGTTTATTTCGGAGACCTTGTCTGTTTGGCATACAGTAATTGTGACTCATGACTGGACATTGTTTATACGTTTTTTCCCTCCCAGACAAATCCAAGGGAGAACCCCAGAGACCTTTGTTGGCCTGCTTTGCACCCAACAGCTGTTCTGCTGGCAAACAGTTCAATATTTGCAGTTTGAATTTAGAAGATCCCAAGGGCTGTCACACTGTAGCAGCTGCCAGAGCCCCTAAAGGAAAAATGAAAAACTCACAAACACTCCCCATCCAAACTTTAGATAAACACAGAATTCAAACAGACACTCAGAAACCACACTAAGTGCAAAGACCCACTTGTCTGTTGTTTTGTTTCAGCTGTTTTAATTGGGGATTTGGGACAGGCTCTTGTCTTTCTCACTATGATGAACTAAAAATAGTCTCTGACAAGTGTCAGAAAGCCCCGTCGGGTTCAGACTGTGCATTCTTAGTCAGGACAGAGCAGCTTGGCACAGGGAGTCATGCTCAGGGCATATCAAGTCAAAGGAAACAAAGCGGTTTGAATGTGGGGCTCCAGTAAGATCATGTTCCTATTTAATGGACCTGTTGAAAAGGAAGCCTTTGCCTCAAGAATTCATCTCAGTAATTGCACTCTTGAATATTTGTCACAGTTTTTCACATTTCGCTGCAAGTGACTTAGTAACAAGGAGCACTGGGGAATGACAGAAAAGACAGCACTTAAAGAAGCAATGCTCAGAGAGAGTCTTATATTCTCAAAACTAATGAGGCCATAATGCTGGCAATGAGAACAGACTGATTTAACAGAGAATTGCAGCACCTTGCTTCCTCCTGGCAGTACCAGCGCAGAAAATATGAGCTCTGAGAAATGAGCAGCAAAAGTGTTTCATCTGTTTCATTTCTTTTAACTTTTTTAATGCATTTTTTAAGTTTGCTAAATGTTGAATCTTATTGACTCATCTTAAAAAAAAGAAAAAACACTAATTAATTTCACCATTATTCTTTATTACACAAAGATGAAGAGTATCATTAAATAAAAAGATGCACAAAGAAATGTTGTAGACCCCGGTCTGTGTTCAGGCCCTGAAGACAGGCTAAACATTTGGTGGCGAATGGCCAGAGATTGATGTAATGCGCTAACTGGCCCGAGCCGAGAAGCTTAATGAGTTTTGTCTGATGAAAGAGCAGAAAGAACAAATTGGAAAAGTCAGTTGGAGTATGTCCCATAAATAAGCAACAAAAAAATTTTAACTAAAATGGTTTTTAGTGGTCTCATGATATTCTCTCCTAAAAACAAAGTTTTTATTATCAAGTGGTAAGCAGTTGGTTTTTTTCAGGAATGAAGAGTTGCTCTTTTATTCCAATGACATCCAATGTTATTGTGTAAATGTCCTGCCAAACATGGAATTAAAGGTGATTTGTATCTGCTATAGCACCCTAATAGACCTGAGATTTAAACTTTGGGGCCATACTGACATATATTCCAAATATTGAGATAGGAAATGGGTTGAAAGAAGAGAGGAAGACCTGCAGCAAAAGTCTTTAGGTGAGAAATCAAACTTCAAAATGAATAATCCCATCCAATAATCTCATGATATATGGGGTGCCCTGACTGCCACTATATCTGGCACCAACCTAAAGGCACTGATTCTTGTCCTATGACATTCTATAAAGATACAGTAAATAGATAAAGCAATCTTTGACTGTCTGGCTGTTTGCCTCAACACATTCTCCAAGTATCGTCAAACCGGTCCTTTCCCTTGTTTGCTTCTCTTCAGGTGATCCCACAGCTTTTATGTTGGGATCAGCTCTGGGCATTCAGATGAGAGAGGGTTAATTATGTGTCCACATAAACATTTCTGTGATAATTGGCCCCATGTTGTGGATAAATGTCCTTTTGAAATATCAAGTGATGGCATTTTTTTTAACCTTTCTACCAGAGATAAGTTTATTTAAAATATTCTGGTATTTCTAGGCATTCTTAGTCTCATATTTGTCCTAATATAGGTAACATAGGTGTTGGTTGACATATACGGCTGAAAATTAATCTATTTGCAGAGTTTTTGTAGAGCATATCTAGGATATTTGAAAGAATATGCAACTTGGGATATTGTGTACAATTCTCCCTGTGCTTCTAAGAATGGCAATAAGAAAGCTTCTATGATAGTATTATGGTAGTACTAAGATGGTTTCCACTATGAACATTAATGCATAGCTGTTGTTTTAGCTATTAAAATAGGTTTTTTTAGAGGGGATTCATAGATTTTAGCCATTTCTAGGTGGTTGTGGTTCCTAACCCTCATTTAATACCGCGGTAGATGTCATGGTAAATATGAAGAATTAGGGATGCCAAGATATCAGTTTTTGCCACAGTTTTCTGGCAGTCTTTTACTAGACTCCATACTGTGTGTGTGGGCAAGATAAACCTCAGTCACCGAAGTGGTCAGGGTGGTCCACACATAAGTGACATGTGCTCCCATCTTTCCTATTTTGAAAATGGGTTTATAAAAGTGTGGTTTTGTGTTTAAATCTGATTTAAACTCAAGGGGTTTCATACAATCAAATTTTATTTAATTTATAAGGATTGCTCAGGGTGCCACTAATTGTGGCATTTTTTGTAGAAAAAAAACTATCTGTAACTCTTCAGATTTCTGTTACAGTTTGATTAAGTAACTGCAGTAAACAATATTTCTCTAAAGTTTTCAGAAAATGTATAAGTTTCTAAATTCCAAAAATGTTTTCATGTCACATTATTAGACATCAGTAAGAGCTTGTTTTGCAACCTCCCTATTTTCAATCTCCATCAGCTATGGAAACAGCAAAGGACTCTATGTAATAAGAAATAGTTAAAATAATTAACACCGTAATGTGAAACTCTCGACTTTGCTCCTTGCAGGGTGAGAAATAATTGACAAAATTCCAAATGCATTTCTCTCACCCATCCTGTCCCCCTTTTGATTTGGTGGAAGGGGTCGGTCCCTGCTGTGGCTCAATGTGGTGACCTTTGTGTGGACTGCAGCTTTATGATGCGTGTAAAAAAACTGAGAGGAGTGGTCCTGATCCAAGATGAGCAGAAAGGGCTCAGCAACTGGCCCAGTCTGAGATTTCACACACCTGCCAGGCTCAGTCTCTGACAACTTAGTTAGGAAAGGCATTTTAAGCTCATTTAAACCTGCTGGTTTTAAAGAGCTGCTTTTTGTTATTGACAATCTTTTAAGTATTGTAGTTATCCATAGAGTACTGATTTTTAAGGAGATGTTTTTTTCTTTCTATTTTTTTTAAAAGTCAGGGCATGCACAGCACTCTGTCTCCTCATATTAGAGAAGGTCATACCTAATAATAAAAAAATATTTTTATTGTTGAGCCTGAATTGACTGATAAGTCAAGCTGTTGTCAATGTGGACCAGCTGTAAATGGCTACTTGTCACCATCTCAACGGAGGGTTGTATAAAGTTCCCTTGGGTTTGCCAGCACTTTGATGTATAACTCAACCACAAGTGCAGTGAGTTTAAAAGTGCAAGTCTTGGCTCGTGAGTCAGCACTCCCTCCCAGCTGGTATAAGAAGTGTTTGCTTGGAGAACAGCGATGAGACAAAGCCTGCACAGCTCTGGGAGTGTTGGTAGCTGTCACTAAAAGGAAAGGCTGCAACGAAGCTGGGGCAACACTCTGGGAATGGTCTGATGTTGAAGTTTAAGAAGCTTCGGCTGCTCCAGGTTAGATTTAAACTGCTTCTAGAATATTTTATTTTATAATTTTTGGATTTTGGAGTGTGTTTTTGGAAGATATATGTCCAGTCTTTATAACTGAACATATTGGTGAATAAGTGTTGCTTATGTTTAGGGTTTAAATTGTGAGATTTTGTTTAACTTTACTGATAAAATTCAATTCCTGAAGCTTTGTTGTATTTCAGCCAGTCATTCCAGTGGTTGTTTGAAGGGAAGTTCACATTTTAAATATTTCTTCTCATGACATTTTTATGCTGCTGACAAGGTCAGACACTTCAAGAAGCGATACAAGAAAATTTCCATATGAATGTGATTATTTACCGTTTTTCAAACTTCATTGTTATTGGTTTTGTTTTATGTTGCTTTTTGATATGTGCATCATATCACTCTCAGTTGCCTTTGTTTATTTGCAATTGACATTATTATGAACAACTTTTTCAGCCAAGAAAAAAAATTTTCATAATTGTGCACAAAAATAACCTTGACTTATAGTCAACAAGAGCAGATTATATGTCATCATGAGCACATTTTTTAATTTTTGTCATATCAAAAGACAGAAGTAATTTATTTTATATAGCTACAATGAATAACGTCCATCTCTGTTATTAGTAGCTTTTTTCTTGGGATCAGAAGGTTGGAATCAATGCCGACTGATCTGTGAAACATTTGGCTACCCTTAATTTAAGCTCCGCTTGTAGTTGTACCTCAACCTTTCATGTAGCGGAGTGCTGCAAAATGAATCATTTAGCACTTAAGGGAAAACAGAATGCTTAGAACGCTGCCTTTGTTTCATGCTTTTAACTTATCTTATTTCTCACAGTTTTAATTTAGAGACCTAATGAGATGGACAGGATTTATACTTTTTCTGTTTATTGTAAGAAAGTTTGCAGTCTTTTCACTGAAAGATTAAACTTGTGTGTACAAAAAATGTATAAATTCTGTTTCTGAGTGTCTAATCAGTTTGCACTTTGCTTATGCTTGTTTTTCTTCTTCTTTCTTTAATCTAGGACACATTAGAAGAAATGCTTTTGAACCAGAAAACTTCCCGACCGAGGACCTAAATCAGCCATGGTTCCTGCATAACTGGTTATGAAAATCTGCACTCCAAGTCTGAAACGGTTTGTATTTACACTGTGCTCTTATTTTTTTCCTAAGGATCCTCTGATCATGCAATGACATTGTGTTTGTCTCTCTTCAGGCAGGGTGTAAGATGTTTGTGGAGTCAGTTGTCCGATGGTGGGTGTGGAGCATCCTGCTACAGTTTGGTCTTGGTGTATCTGCAGGAGGCTGCCCTTCACGCTGTACGTGCCGACCTGAGGCAAGAGAAGCTGTCTGCTCTGGGAAATATTTGACTTCTGTGCCAGAGGGTGTATCCAACGACGCCAGACGCTTGGATTTATCCCGCAATAGGATTAAAACTGTGGGACGTCGTCAGTTCTCTGGCCTCCTGCAACTTCAGGAGTTGGACCTCAGTGATAATGTAATCTCCATGATTGAAGTAGAGGCTTTTTTGGGCCTTAGGAATCTTAGGACACTTCGAATTAAAAACAACCGTCTCAAGATCCTCCCAGTGGGAGTGTTTTCTGGCTTGTCTAGTCTGCGCTATGTGGACTTGAGCCAGAATGAGATTCTTGTTTTTCTGGACTATACATTCAAAGAAATGGTCAACCTGCAAACGCTGGAAGCTGGGGAGAATGACCTCGTCTTCATCTCACAAAGAGCTTTCTTTGGTCTGCAGAATCTGCAAGAGCTCAACTTAGACCGCAGCAACCTGACCTCCATTCCCTCCGAAGCCTTGTCTCAACTCCAGAGCCTGGCCCAACTTCGCATGATACGCCTAACTATTTCTGCACTACCCAACAATGCTTTCCGACGACTCCACCGTTTACGAAGTCTCGTGATCTCGAACTGGCCAGCATTAGACTCAATTGCCGCCAACAGTCTAATTGGTCTTAATTTGACCTCACTTGTCATCAGTAGCTGCAACCTAAGCTCAATTCCTTATGCAGCCCTTCGTCATCTAGTGTACCTACGCTTTCTAGACTTGTCCTACAACCCTATCACTGTCATCCAAGGTAACCTGCTGGGGGATCTCCTGAGACTCCAGGAGTTGCATCTTGCCGGGTCAAGTCTGCTACAAATAGAGCCAGGAGCCTTCAGGGGACTGTCCTTCTTTCGCATGCTTAATGTGACATCGAATCAGCTCACTACTTTGGAGGAGAGTGCTTTCCATTCTGTGGGGAACCTTCAGGTGTTGCGGTTGGACGGGAATCCCCTTGCATGTGATTGTCGGCTTCTGTGGGTGGTCCGTCGCAGGCTGCGCTTGAACTTTGATGGACATCAGCCCACTTGCTCTTCTCCTGATACGGTGAAACAACGAGAATTCAGAGAGTTCTCAGAAAAAGAACTACCAAAGCTTTTCACCTGTCGCCCTGCTCGTGTCTTGGACCGCAGGCCGCAGGAGGCGAGAGTGGAAGAGGGTACCACCGTTCTGTTTTCCTGCAAGGTTGATGGGGATCCATTACCAGCTATCACCTGGATTTCCCCCCAGAAGACTGTGTTCGCTCCTTCAGGAAGAATCAGAGTTTTACAGAATGGTACTCTGGAGGTGCGATTTGCTCAGGTTCAGGACAGTGGTACATACCAGTGCCTGGCAGGCAATGCAGCTGGCAATGACAGCCTGACTGTGGGTCTATATGTGAAGGGGCTTCCACGTAACAGATCCATCCCTTTATTCACAGAAGAAGGTTGGATTGAGCCTTCAACTGCCCAAGCTGCCAACTCCTCAGCTCAAATGGCCAAGCCATATCCCTTTGACGCAAAGACCCTGATAATTGCCACTACCATGGGATTTCTGTCATTCCTCAGTTCTGTGGCCATCTGTTTCGTCTTCATGTTTTTCTGGAGTCAGAGCAAAGGTCAGATCAAGCACACAGCAACTATTGACTTTGTTCCTCGCTCTTCTGTTGGTGGAGGAGGAGGGGATGGAGGTGAAGGGGGCAGGTTTACTATGAAACTTATTTGAAGAGATATAAGGTGATGAGACCAGTCTCTGAATGAAGTACTTCCACTATATGGCTCAAAGACAGCAACCACAGTTGAAATGGTCCTTGAGAAAGCAGTTTGGGTATACTTTCGATCATGCTAGTCCCTCTGTGAGTTTTAGAGCTGAAAATTATATCAGTGGCTTCTTTTATGTGTCATTTGAGGAAATAAAATGCATTTGCTCTGCATTTGTTTTAACACATCATACTTTTAATCAGCATGTGCTTACCACAGCTTTTGTTTTTTTAATAAAAAAATAATAATAATTAACCATTATCATAGGTTTAACTCCTCTTTTATTAAGCTGTGGTAAATTTGAAACATCTACTGCTTTAAAAATATAAACCAGACCTGATGCTGTTTAATCATTCATGTTTTATTAATGTACTCAATCTTATCTTCACATGCCAGAACTGACTTATCAATTTTACACTGGCTTTAATTCTCAAACAAAAAATATACAGTATATATGTAAAGCTTTTATATCCAACTATGGAGTATAGATCAGCAAAAGAATTTCTTCCTTTAAACCAAACTTTTTGTGACTTTAGGGATTTGTTTTACTTATAAGGTTGCAGAAAAATAACATATATCCAGCTATATATTTTTTTCTTTATAGCACTTATGTTAAATCGTGATATAGGAGTGTCAAACCACTGATAGCAAGCCATAATGTACATAGGGAATGTATCCTTCCTGTTTCAGATTTTAGACTCTTTTTTTTTTTTTTTAATCTGCCTTTCCTTTTGTTACATAAATTCACCTTATTACAATATTAGGGGACTGTTTATTCTATCACAGCATGCTAACATTTCTCTTTTTTATATTGATGAAATGTTTTTTTTATATATATATATATATAATGTAACTACACAAAACAGAGAAATATGTGCCTCAGCAACATTCTCACCATCGACAGAGAGAATGCTCACCTGAACAATATTGTCTTGTTGTTATTTAGGTCAGGGGCAACGTGTGTCCTCTGTTTATTGCATCATTTTATCTAGTTTTGGGGATTAGTGTCATTCAAATATGCCACTCTTGGTGCATGTGTGCTTAATTTAGTTGATGCACAATGTTGTATACAAAAACAGTGCTTAACCACACCCAGAAAAAAGATTTTAATGTGGCACACATGTACTAAAAATGTTTAGTTACTGTAAATTACTCTTTTTCAGCCTGTTATTAAATGCTGATTTCAATCTTCAATGTCTGTGTCCCTTTACTTTTTATAAAGAATTTTTTTCTGATGGTTTTGTACCTAAAAGAAGTTTAATCAGAGTTAGAATTGTTGAGAATTTGCCAAAATGGCTAAAGGAGAAGCTTTATCCTCACCATATGATTCCACTCTGAGGAATATAAGTTTTAGTTTGAAAAAGCAAACTGGTTATGTTGTCCTTTTGCAACATTAAACCACAAAACCACCCTACAAATATGTGATTTCTTTTTTTTCTAAAAAGATGAAGGATTATGTGTACACAGTAATACTGTATTTGCTGCTCGCTCTCTCCTGGCCCCACGTGTGTTCCAACTGAAATACCATTAATCTCTTTGGACATTTACCGACATTTTCTGCCTCTTTTGCTCCAAGTGCTTAAATGCTGACTCTGAAATAAAAACGAAATATGGGACAAAGTACTGGAAAATAATCATAAAGGTAGGAGGTGCCCATGTTCGCAGGGTTAAGAGACTTTCCGTGCTCTTAGCGAAACCCCTGAGCAACAAATAATTTTGTTCGTCTCATGCAGTCGCCCAGAATAACCCAGAAAAAGGGAGAAAAAAAGATAATCACGTGTATGAGCGGAGATTTAAACCCTTTAGGATTACCTCTCCCTGTCTCAATCTGTTATATAGGTCTGTCTGGCGGGTGCTATCCTTCGGCCTAGCTTGGCCTGTAATATTATGTATTTTAATACAACTATTTGCTCCCATTGGACAGAAAGCCAAAGAAACAGATTAAAGTGGTGTTTATAAACCACACCCCAACACTTAAACAGACATGAACACCCCCCAGGGATATTATGGTCTCTACTGTATGCATCTGCTGTAGGCTAGGATGAAGATTCTTTTAAAAATAAAATGCATTGATATTTGTGCTCAAAACTTTTAGCTGGGATATTAGTAATCAATTGAAGTAAATTAAAATATATATATTTGATAGAAAGTCATAGATGAAGCAAATACTCACAAACACTATATACAGCAAACAGGATGTTTGCTGTGTACAGTTTGAAATGAAGGATCATTTGGTCCTTCAGGGGCTGATGTTAAATCAGTCGAAATGTTTTCCTGTTTCAGGACAATAAAAGAGAAGCTCAAATAGGTGACAGTTTAGAAGTGCAGTAAACTTTGGTTTTCTTTGGCTATGCTTGAGAAACCAGAGAAAAATGTCTGCTACATAAATAGCCTTTTACTTTTATTCAAATTCATTATTCAAACTATAAAATGTGATATTTTGTTATGTAACTTTACATAGTCTTCATCAGGCTTGTCAGCTCGGGAGCCCACTGAATGTGCAGCTTTGAGTTTAGTTATTTTTAGATTTTCCTCCTAGTCTGACGCAACCTAGCTGTAAAACTGAGAGAAATATATATTTTAAACAGTCCGTGTAAAGAAATCACCAGAGATTTGGCTTTAATCATACTGAGTGCTTTCAACATTATTCAAATTTCATAGACAGTTTTGACTTAAAATGCAAGACGTAAGTAAGCAACAGTCTTATTCTGTTGCTCACTTTGCATGATGTGCTGAGAGCTTAATAAGATGATCACAATCATGCAGACTACTTTGAGTACATTTTTTGTCTTTCTTCATCTGCCATGTTTATGTAATAACACTGCAAATACCTGAAGTATTGCAATTATAATCTTATCTTTTTGCCTATTACCAGTCTGATCCTGCAGAATGTGATGTATATTGACTTAATACTGCAGCCTGCACTGAAAGCACAATTAGGTAGCCTCATTAGATTAACAAGCAGAAGTAAATCACCTCAATTTGCTTCATGGTTTAAGTAAAACACGGTAAACCCCCAAGCCTGAATCACTTTAGATTAAAGAGGATCTATTGAAGTTAATTACAACGAACATAAGACCTTCCACAATTTCATTTAGTTTTACCTAAGACAAACTGATGTATGATTTCAATCTTTTTTTCATTGAACTGCATCATTTTCCATTGCAATTTTGTATTGTCTAAAGATTAAGATATCACCAGATGTTTTTCTATTTTTTTTTTTGAAATGTTATTTGTTACGTGTGATTTTGCAAAAACATTATTAGAAATTTAACTCCTGACAAATCAACTTTAGCAAAGTGGCTGATGAGTAAAATACCAATTCACTGCAATAAACAATTATTCAGTCAATTTCATATTTGAAAAGCCCCATTTACAATTATCACACTATAACAGATCGCTGCATTAGCCTTTTTTCACTCGGGTGCTGCATTGTGAGTTTGATGAATAAAATATGCAAAACTCTTTGTTTTTTCAATTGGAATATTTATGTGACCCTCATGTAGACAGCTCTCATTAAATGAAAAACGAATACATATTTTAGTAGTGATTAATGTTTAAAGCCAATGACTACCTTGTTCTAAATGTGACTTCCTACCAAAAAATTAAATATTACGAATACAAATCAGTGCACTAAGGTCCAGAATGTAACAGAGCATATCCACATCAATAATTCAAGCAACATCAGAAGATTAAGATTTCCATTCGCTCCCTGTTGAAATGAAATACTTTTTTAAAACTCTGCTTCTGCTGCCACCTAGTGGTCAGAACCTAGATTTAATCATGGCCTTGAAGAGCAGGGAAAGAATCCTCTCATTTAAGCAAAGATGGATGGATGAGCAGATGAATGAACAGGTTGACTAGATTGTTGGGTAGACTTTGCAGAGAGTAAAAAAATCTCTCATGACAAAAATTAATCATCACTCTGAACATGGAGGGTTCTTCTAGCACACCTGCCTCATACACAAGCTCAGTACTCACACATATCTCTCAGAACCCCAGATTTAATATTGAGCTGGGTGTATTTATATTGAAGCCAGTCAGAGTTTTTTTTTTACCAGTCCGTTCTTAGGCTGGAGCAGATCTTATGGCTTCCTTTATGTTGGTTGGGCTGTTATGGGGAGTCTCTTGGAATCCTTAGAGTATGTTTTCTATGAATTAAAACACAACAACTCAACTTATCTTTCTACAGCTTGAAAAGTCATAAATTCCTTCCTAACTTTTACCGTTAGGATGACCCAATACCTTGTGCACACACACGCCTGCACACACACAAACACATACCCACACATTTCCTTCTGATACAAAACATTTCTTAACCCAAAGTAGCCAAATAACATGACTATTAATAAATAAATTCATTTCGCTACAATAGATGGAGCAACAGAAGAGAAATAAAGATAGGGGGGAGATTTAGCAAAAATGATATATGTGAGAGAGCTTAAGAGGAAGCTTTCTGTTGACCAAGAAAACAACAATCTCAATTCAAGTTAGCCAAATGTTGTTGATCCCCAAGACTTTTGAGAGAATAACCATTACTTTTTTGGCATGAAACAACACAGTACCATAGAAATTGTCAAACATGGATGGGGGAAGACTAATGGTCTGCAAATTTTTTGTTTCTTTATGATCAGAGCAATTTGTGTTGACTGATGGAACCACAAAATCTGCTCTTTACCTGCCTGGGTATCAATCTTTGACCACAAGCTTCGGTTATGCAGCAGGGCAATGACACAAACAAATACACCATACAGGGAACATTTTGAATAGCTTAGAAAAACAAAAGATTGTGCAGATTTTGAACTCGAAGTTCAAACTTAGGTCAAATTGAAAGTAAAGAGGAAATTCATACTCAACAAGCCTTCAACGTGACTGAGTCAGAATAATTCTGCAAAAAAAAAAAAAGTAAACCAAAATTTCTCCACATAGATGGAACAGATTTCTTGTAAATGCTGGAAGGTCAAATATGTCACAACCATTGATTAGATTTAGGAAGCCACATAAAGCCAGGTAGGTTTATGTCCTTTCACCAAGTGAAAACTGCTTTTTGTATTTACTCAGGTTATTTTTGATATTAAACATCATGATGATGAACATCCACTCTGTAGAGAGTTTGATCTGCCATCTGGCCACCGTTTTAGGACACCAAAGATCGATCGAGTTTCTTTCATTCCTGCAGTTATTGTGGAGCTTAATCTCTCTAGCTTAGACTAATACCCAAACCATTTTCTACATTTTTTTGAAATTCATATTTTATATTCTTATTATCTTGAGTGTCGTGCATCTAATGCTAGGGCATGAGTTATTTTTTCTAATAAGTGTGCTAAGAGAATGAATGCGATGTCATTTGTGGATGTTTTCTGGTTTTTTTTTCTTTTCTGATTCCTGCTGCAAACCAATTTTCCTCCGGGATAAGAATAAAACTGAAGCTGAACCATTTGAGAGTGACAAAAAGCAAAAAATAAAAGTGTAAAGGGGAAATACTTTTTCTCAGTCTCATAGATCAGTAAGAGAACTGAATGTGAGTGAAATTTACTCTTGATTAAAAAGCCAAAAAGTTGCTTCTTTAGAGTGTGCTCAAAAGTCTAAATTTCAGTGGCAACATGTGGAGACAATTAAAGCCTTTGAATGAGATATATAATGACAAATTCAGGCTGGAGTACCTGGGAAATGTCAACCTTTGTAAGACATGTAGTGCTCTCTGATTGGAAGGGAAAATGAAAATCCCTCTGCCCTGTTTCCAGTGGAAAAAAAGTAAACCCTCTGCCCTGTTTCCAGTGGAAACAGGGCAGAGGGATTCTCATAACAGAAAGTTCTCATAACAGTCAGATTATTCTCTGAATGGCACTTAGGAGATCAGTTTCACTAAATTGAAGGAATACATTTTATTAGTACCATCAACAGAGATTCATTGTTTATAGTTGTTTAGGTTCATACATTTCAGTCAGCATTGCTCACAAATGCAAGCACAGCAGAATGAAACTGCTGATCCACTTCAAATCAGGCACTTGGGCACTATTGGCACATATTAATTGGACATTACAGTGGAGGATGTTGATGAGGCAAAAATCAAACTTAGCCATAGGTGTGGGGGTCTTAGTATCTATTAAAGATCACTAAAAACATCACATGAATTTTGAAGTTTTATTTTTCAATATTTCAGAAACTGTTGATCTGCCGAGATTTTTCTGCACAATCAGATTAGCAAAAAATCATCAGAAAAAGAGGAAAATGTCCAGTGGGCATTTGAGAGAGCAAAAAGCACCTTGTTGATGTCAAAGGAAAATGAGTAGAGTGGTTTGGAATGACACACAACAGGAGCTCAAACAACCTCTTGTTACAACACATTAAACCTTGAAGCACATGGACTCCAGCAGAAAAAGAGCACATCGAATGCCTCTCCTGTAGGCTAAGAACAGAAGAGTGAGGCAACAATTTGCACAGCTCACCAAAATTAGGCACCAAAAGAAAAATGCTACCTGTTCTAGTAAGTTTTTATTTTACTTTCAAAGCAACCTTGGTTGTGTCAGAATATGCTCAACATTAAAGCACGGGTCTATCCGGCCTTGTAGCAAAGGTTCAGATTGTTGGTACAAAGGTACAGACTGTTGGTAGTTGCATAATGGTGTGGGGAATCATTTCTATGCACTGTTTGGACCCATTAGTACCAACAGAGGATCATTCCCTGCCTGAGTTGTGTTGCTCACAGGTGGGTGGAATCTCCAAAACTTATACTCGAGTAAGACTGACACTATTTCAACATATATTGACTGAATTAAAAATAAAAAAAGCAGGCATCCAAGGAATTACTCGATTAAGAGTAAAAAAATATTCTGTAAAAGATGAAAGTAACAACAGATACAGAATACAGACATATATGCAGAAATGTGTGATACTATCAATGATTCCTAATACTTCAAATTTCCCAAGGGATCTGAAATCAATGGTTAGTTTCTCTTTGTCACTCCTCAAACTGGAGAAGACAAGACAACATGCCAATCAATTAAGTATCAAAGATACTTAATTGATTGGCTTGATAAAAAAGCCTTTAAGGGTTTATATCTTGCTCTTGATCAAGGTTTTCATGGCTTTAGAAAGAGAGAAAGGTACAAAGTCTCACTTATACTTCATTGTATTTAACAGTGGGCATGAGGTTCTATCCCACATGATCATACTTTGCTTCACATGAGGTCAGCCTGGCTTTACCTTGTATGCTTATTTCTGAAAAGCTCAGTGTCATCTAGTGGACATCGGTGGAAAAGATCTGGTTTGACCACAGAACACCACTGTGTGCTGCAGTAATTTGCTACTTTATGGTGATTTTTTTATTTTTATCTCTCTTACCATCTTCCTTGATATGCAGAAGAAAAATGTAAATTAAATTAAATGCAATTTAATTTACTTCCCTAAGAGAGCAGGACATTTCAGACACAAATCTGGTGGAGTCCATCAGAAAATTACATTATCACTAGGTATTTGAACAAGGTAATAATTCAAAATATAATATGGATATGGTTCATCAGAGACAAAATCAACATTAACATTTTCAATTGAAATCCATCCATAACAACACAGTCAACCACACACATATTCTCTGTTCAGGGGAATTTAGAGAGACTACTTTACCTAACATGCACGTTTTGGGGCTGTGGGAGGAAGTCAGAGTACCAGGAGAAAGCCACAGATGCACAGGACCTTCTTGTATCCCCCCTATGCCTTCTGCCTCTCCATCCTCTGACCATAATTCTTTAGAAGCATTTTAGAACATAGTGCAATGACTCTCTGTGTGCTCCAACTCTGTGAAATGCCATACTGACAAAAGGGGGTAATTTAAAGTATGACAAAGATTGGTAACAATAATTTGTCAATATGATTTTGGAGAAAGGAAATAAATATTTTATTTTGGGATTTTCTTTCTTCCAAATAAATATGATCAAATCAAAGATGTGAGATCAAACGCCAGAATATAACACTAGAAAATGAGATCACTGTCAAAAACAAACTTATCAGTGAAAATCATCTTTGTAAGCAACAGGTATGACGTTACTCCACACATCAGTGACCAAATCAAACGATTTACAGTGACTTCCAATCCCCCCAGCTGTGATTTCCTCTCCTACGCTGACAAGAGACACCCCCCCCCCCCTTTTTTTCGCCTTTTGTTCCGAGGTGGAGCCTGACACCCCGACTTTACCGAACCTGACTGCTGGCGGAGGAGACGGAGGAGAGAGAACCGGGACCAGCGAACATTGGCGCGTCTCTGGAACGCAGCTCGGGGAAGGAACCTCACTAGACAGCTTCAGGGAAGGAATCAGCTTACAAATCCTACAAACCGACAGTGATCGACAGATCCGCACGAAAAGATGAATTATTTTATACTCCTGTCGGTTCTGGCCACGGTGGTTACCGGAAAGTCACCTCGCCTGAAATTTATTGTGCACGGTAAGACATTTATTTTGGACCGTTTCGGAGATTCAGCTTGATAATTCAGCTTAATATTAATATGGGCAAGCTTATTCTTTCATGTCGTGTTCATTAGGAGTTGACTGTGTCATGGATACATGAATGGCTGAATGGTTGGATGGAGAGATGAGTGAATGAATTAACGGAGCATACATTATTAGCTGATGCTCTCAAATGTTTTTTTTTTTTACTTCTTCCTCAATTCGACACGGTTTCTTTTTCAGGAGAAAAGTACAAACAGAAAATTAATAATCGGAGCACTTCATCAATTTTCTTCATCAGCCAACCGGGGTGTAAATTGCGCGTTCCAGAATTCAGGCCCCGCACTAATTGTCAAAGCATCTAATTGCATTTGCACCTTAAGAAAAACTATTTTACAAAATCAAATTCACATATTAACCTTGTGTTAGAAAATATTTATTATGAGATTAGTGTTTGTTTTTTTTATTTCAATTTGTTTGCATTTGTAGTTGTGGAGAACCATAAAATTGGGGGCTATTCATGCAACTTGTGGATTTTCTGTCGTTCCTTTTGACAAACTCTGAGTTCCATTTCTTTAAATCCACATCTTTTCGCAATGCCCAGGACAACGACGCTTTAATTTGTCCTCCCACACTGTCACATCCTGCAGACGCACAGCGAGAGATTAGGACCAGAGGCACTAAAAAAGCAACTCTAATATGCCAAAGGTGGCTTCATGGCGCCTCTTTGCTCCAGAAAGGCTGTCTTTTTAAGAGCGGCCGGGAATCGCTGGAAAGCGTCATTATTATGATATACGAGTCTATGGAGGTTGACACGTTCATTGTAGCTGCCGTGTCCTTGCGGAGCTGCAATGCGGGACGCGGCAGCTGCTCCACACTGCAGCAGATGAATCAGGCTCGTATAGGAAAAGGCTGCTGTACAGTAAAAACAGGAGGAAAAAACATGCATAGTTGCATATATACTGGTTCATAAAGGGAACTTGAACGGACAAGAGAGCAATAAGTGGAAAATTTCGAGCCCAGTCCCCGTTATTCATTCCACTCACGCACTTTTACGCCGCACACAGACCTCTAATATATTCAGCAATCAATAGCGATGTGGCTGTGTGTCAAGTTATCTGGATCTAGATCGCTCTCCTCCCTCTGGATGGGGCAGCACACAAAAACGCACCACCAGATGACGTCTCTGAACGTGCGTGTCATATCAATCAAACTCGTTGTAATGCATTTGCAGGCAGGGACACACTGAAGTACAGGTAGAGAATGTCAGCGTAAATCCACAAAAGCCTCAGTCTGCCCCAAGGAACTCTCTGATGTTCTCATTTGGCACCCTTGAGGCAAATGAGGACATTAAGGAGGTTCTTATATCTTTCAGACAGGGTGTTGAGGCTGGTTTGGGATCTTGAGAGTTAGAAGACACACTGCACTGCATTCACTCAGGTCTATTACTGTAAGTGCAACACTAGGAGTGCTAGGTTTTCGATTTCTCCCCAGACTTGCTGAAACAGTGCCAAAAGACCCCGAGTCCAAACTGACGACTCTGATGGCTCAAATTAGCATCCATTCATTCTATTCTTCTATTCTTCTATTGTACATGTGGTCGTTGACCGTCAGGCCAGAAGGTAGGAATGTGAATAGTCCATGTTGGGGGTGGGTATCTATGATACCTACAACTAGTCAGTTTAGTTTTGAAGCATACATTAAGTGTTTTTGGAGAGATATGACCTTTTGCAGCTGATCCATGATGTTGTGCTACATTATCCAGGTCATTTTGCCAAATGTACATAGAGTTTGCAAAACATACAATCTGTTTTAAAAAATATGCAAAGGGTTTTCTAAAAGAAATTAGTAATGTTTCTCTTTGAAATAAAGCTAAGAGGGTATAAAATGACAGTTTAGAAATAAACTAACCAGATTAATTGTGTTGATCCACCTCAAAAAAATCATGCAAAAAGTGTAAGCAAAAGAAATCTGGGAGACTTTGCACATGCAAATTTGCATGCAGCCTTTTGTGCTGTGGAGGATAAATAGGTGACTGCTTCACATATTTAGTTCACAAGAACTAATGGCATTTATTTCAGTCATAATCTTGCAGGGGGTGACCAAGGTTCCATCACTATGTGACAGCTGGTCAGCAAACCTGGCAAACATGATTGACATGGCAGCACTGAATGCACATGTGCTTTATCAGGCATGCATTGGGGTGCAGGAGAGACGGGTGGACTTCCTGGTTGAGCTTGCAAAAGAGTTCGGTAACTCTCATGTGAGTGAGAAGAAGGCACACAAGGAGAAACTGCTTCGGCAACAACCTTCCACACCCAGCTCAGGCAAAAGGGCGAAGTGTCAGGTCAACCATCGATGCAGGATGCGTGTCCTGAGGCCGAATCATCATCAGTGACCCCTCAGACCCCCACCATGGACTGTTCTCCCTGCTGCCCTCTGGAAAGAGGTTCCGCAGCATCCGGTGCAGGTCCACCTGGTTCCGAAACAGCTTTTTCCCCACTTGCCATCAGACTGCTGAACTCTTAACTGGACTGCACTCAAAAACTGGTCTCCACTTTATACCTTGCACATGTACATAGCTAAATAACTTCTATTTTACTGTCAGTCCTGCACTTTATATTTTATATTTAGATTTATATTCATATTTTATACTGTATTTTATTTTACTCACAACATTGGAACCTCAAACATTGTCCTGAGCCGTATGCAACGAAATTTCGTTCTGTATACACCCTGTGCATTGAAAATGACAACAAAGTCAGTCGAAGTCGAAGTCGAAGTCTAAGGAACAATTGTGCAACTGCGAGATGCGTTGAGGCCATTAACAGGGTACTTATAAGGTAATGGCCCTATCTACAGAACAAAAGCACATGCTAGATAAAATCCTTCAGGCCAGTTGGACTATCTCTAGACTGCATAGGTATATGTCACAATGGACTAACTCCAGCACTTCTAGTACCTCAGGAGGAGCAAGATATCTCAGAAAGCTCTTAAGTACAACAAACAATTATGAAAGTGCAGGAGCAATAAATTCAACTCTAATGACAGGTGTGCTTTACAATAGAGTAACTTCATTAATAGATAAATGAACTTGTCTGCATGTGATGCAAAAAGGTCACGAACAAACATCATAAACAAAAGTGATACTTATAGCAACATAAATGCTAGATTTATGGACTGCATAAAGTGTCTTTCTTAATCAGGATTGATAATTGGTTATCCTAATCATAAAATATGAATATGACTAGTCTCACACAAAAATAGAAGAGTTTGACATGTCTAAACAGTTGAAATATCAATATATTTTATACTAAGAAATATGAGATACTTTTTTGCAGCCAAATCATTGGAAATTGAACCATTTTCATCTCTTCAACTTATTGTGTCACCAGCATACCTCTGACAAAGGGCAAAAGGGCAGAGAGCCCAGAATTTACCTTTCAGTCTTGCTTGTTTATCATTGGTCTCAATTTGTTCATCACATTAGTGTTTTCTTTATGTAGCCAGGTTGGGATCATTACTTTTACTCTTTCAGTTGTTTATGCTATAGAGGAGCATCAACTGTTGTCACTATATTTGACTGAGCAAAGTTGTTGTGTGCTGTTTAGAAATATTAATAGAAATACTACTGAAATATTAATTGGTGTAAAGGTTAGCTGAAATAGCCTCTAGCATCTTACTTTGAGAGCTACAATGAATTCGGTGAAGCATTGCCAGACACATTGCTGATAAAACTGTGATTGATTGAAAGTACTATTGCCACTGTCATTGCTATAAAACAGAATATTATCAGAATATTTAAGTTCCATATAACTCACCCTTAGGTTGCCTCAGTACTTATTCTAAGTTGTAATTAGAAGCAGATTGCTAAGAGTAACTTAATTGAAGCAGCTGAGCATCCTTAAATAACTTACTTCTAATTGGCAATAACTAAATTTGACTGGATTATACCAAAACTCAGTTTTAATTAGAAAATGGTTATGTGGTAAGGAATGTTACATGGTTGCTACGTATTGCGTTGTTTGCTTAGTTGGAAACTAAACAAATAGCATTCATCGCTTAGTTAAAGTATCTAAAGTGGCTGGCTACCTGAAGAGATAGTTCAGCTAATAGATCAGCTAGCAGCTTGTCAAACTCCCAGTGTTACTGTACAAACAGAAGAACAGCAAAACATTCTGTGTAAACACATTTGAAGCCAAATTAATTGGCTGTTTATACTTGGCCAAACTATGATTAATAATTATAGGTAAAAAATAGAACAAAACTAATATTTCGATGTATTATTTTGTAATCACAGGAAGAATATTTTTCTCTTCTGCCAAAACCAAACAGAAAATGACGCATTTAGGTGAAACATTTTGGTATAACCCTTGATACTGTGGCATTAATTTACCCTGAGAATCCCAACCGTGCCCATCAAGAAGCTACTTTGATCTTTTATGATCAACATCTCACAAGAAGTGACTTTCAAGCAGCTGATTTCTTCATCCTTTCAACAACTTGTTTATCTTACTTTGTATGTATCCCGTTTAGTGATGGGCATAATAAGTTTAGCTACTCTGAGTTTTTTCTTGGCTGCTGAAAATGGAGTGAGTGGCAGATCTGGAGGAGTAAAACTAAAAGCAATGCAAGCAAAACAACTCACTGGTGTATTTCAGGGGGTCTAAAGGGAACTGTAGAATTGTAGGATAAATATCTGAGGCAGCTGCTGCTGCTATGTTTCATTTTAAGCATACACATAAAATCCAGCTATTGTCAATATGAATAGATTTGTGCAGCTTGAATCACAGTAAAACTAAACCACAGCTTTTGTGCTTAATATTTATTTGGACCCATTTCTGGACTTTTTTTTTTTTACTTTGGTTTTGTTGAACCTGCTCTAGGATTAGGATCTGGATTAGGCAGACAGTAGATGAAAAATGAAAAACAGTCTCACTTTGCTGTGCACAGCTACAACAGGAAAAACCCAAAACAGACAAAATGGAAATTAATGACACTAAAATGTACTCATAAATTAAATGTGTAAAATAAAAGAATCAGAGAATCAACCTTTTATGTGCATTTTTTTTTTTTGCATTGACCTTTTCGCAAAACCATACTTATTAACTTTAAATTAGTTTTACAGATTTACCCATCAAGAGAAAACTTGGAGGTTGATCTAAAAAACACTATTGCAATTTTAAAATGTGGAACCAACATTGAAGCTTTTGTTTCTCAAACAGAAACAACATCTTCACTCTTTTTCATGTTTCTTTGAGCAATTCGAATTTAGTTTCTTCAAGAGTGGCTCATTAATTTCAAAATGTCTTAACTTCAAGGAACACATTGTCCTTTGAGGGTAAAAAAAGCCATAATTCGTTGCCTTTATGGACAGCTTTTTCAAGCTAAGCAAAAAATGAGTCTCAGTTTGGGAAAAGCTTTTTGAGAATTCAAGGTTTTTACACAGTAAGAATAAAATAAGGAAGAAGACGAGGACAAAATATTTAAAACCACTGGAAACACAGAAATAAATATTCATGAGTCCAGATTGATGTCAGGTATTATCTTGACTTACTTCAATAAATTGTTTTAAAATATATTTGACATATTTTTATAGTATAAAGTATGGACAACTTGCACTAGCTGTTCATTTCATTGTTTGTTTTTTGCTAACTGCAGGACATTTCTGTTTTGCACCCCAGAGAACATATAATCCCCAACAAGCAGGTTTCCACAGGGCTTAGTGAATCTTTTTGCATGTTTTAAGAGTACATTTCTCCAAGTTTTTAGCGTCAGTATTTTAGCATTAATGTCCAGGCCCTAAGCTGCTCTGCCCTAGGCAGTTCATGACCTCTTAGAACTGCATATTACTAAATAAATACTCCTGATTTCTACATTACATTTCACATCCTGCATTTCAAGCTGCTCTACAAAAACTCAACGGCAAGAAGCAGGAAAATTGAAAAAGGCTGATTATGAAGCAGTGACAACGAAAAGCACACAAATAGTTAAATACAAGTGTAGATTACTCATTAGCAGTCATTACCTGATTTTTATAAAGCACTTTTATTGAGTTAGCTGCTTGATTAAGTTAAAGCATTGTGTTACAAAATAGTCCCATTCACTGTTATAAAACTATTGCAAATTGCTAAAAAGATTAAATAAATTTAAGTTTTATCCTACCCATGGAGAATTATTTACATTCACTATCTGGATGCTGCTAAACAATTTTACTAATGTTCTGTATTACATTATAAAAACTTACTAACAGGCTTACAATTAGTTGGATCAACGGTATGAAATATACTAATTGTATATCTTTATAGAATTCAACCAATTTCCACTACAGTTCTTCAGTTTCTTGTGTAAGTTTATTACCAGAGATTTTAGTGTAACAAAGCTATTTAATTATGTCTTTGTATGTCTGTTTACACATCTGAAATAAGTCTGGCCTTCCCTATATAAATTAATAATTAAAAAGATTTAGACATTATATGGCAAACAATTGATTTCTAAACATGTTTGTAAAACATTTTTCAACGTCAGGATGTGAGCAGTGGAAATGTAGTTCGAAAACTGCTATGAAACATCTGAAAGCAGATCAAACTATACTGTAATTAAACTAATGCATTACTCGAACACAAAAACGTCCGGCTTTCCATAAATGGGTCAATTTGTGTTCCTACAGTAGATTTTTTAAAGTGGTTTGACTTTCTCAAGGAGAAGTGTTCTGGCTTTTAATGTCTGCTGTAGTTGTCACCTCTAGTCCACCCAGACAGCATGGAGTGGACACTTTGGAAAACTGTGAAGCAACATAACCCCTTCAGCTTCAAATTGTATGTTAATGTCCTCTGGCTCAAGTTTTATTTTTTAGTGTCATTTCATTTCTTTCTGTAAACACTTTTCTCTTGGTTTTTAAATGTTTTTCCATGGATTCTGGCCGCTTTGCTCATTAGTTCTCAGTACTTTTTCTTGAAAACTTTGAACTGAGACAACAAAGCTTCCTTTCTCTAAACCTGATTGTGTCCCTCCTTCCAGTTTGTGGTATTTCCTGGTATGTTTAAGCAAACCAAGCCTCTATACTGTTCATAAATTAATTGTGAATGTTTTGCCTTTTATAATTTAAAATGACTGTAAAGGACAGATACATCTGGAAAGCTAAGTCAGAAGAAGAATGTAATTATTTGGGAGGTAGTGTGGTTAAATGGCCAAACAGGTGAACAAAAAGCAGCATCAGTTGCCAGTTCCGGGTTCTTCTGGTGATGTTTAGCATGTTTTTAAGGCTCTGACATCTTACTGGTTTTATACAAAACTGGCAACACAACTGCACTTCATTAGACCATACCATAATAGAACAGGTCAAACCAAACAACAAAATCTAAACAGAGAAACAAGATTATTAATCTAATTTACAAACCCATGTATATAACTAATTGGCCTGCAGGAAAAAAAATACAAAACATTTAACACAGTGCAACTCAAAAGGTTACATTAAAGAAAGAAAAAAAAAAACACACAAAAAAGAAAACACCCCATTTGTTTAAACCCAGTGATGCAATCAGTAACATCACCACCATTTAAGTAGGAAATGCTAGGGCCCCTCCCGTACACCTGCTCAGGCTTTCGCATCTGTTACGTCCCGCTACCCTCACCCTGGCTCGTTCTTATATATATATATATATATATATGTATATATTTTAATGCTGATTACGGGAGAGAAGGGGCCGCAACAAAGTGTGTAATAATTTACACAAAAAGTAACGAAGTAAAGAAAACCAAACTGGGCACCTGACGGAACACACAGTGTGGCGGGGCTTACCTTAGATGTCCGATCAGTAGATCATATTCCTTGACCAGCTGGCATCCATTGGAAAAGGGCGAGCCCTCGCGATCCCTCATTCATCCGCCGCTCCGTTGAATAGTTTTTTTTTTTTTTTTTTTACTTTATCTTAATATATAGTTTTTTCTCTTTTCCTAAAAACCGCACCTCTGGTGATTTGGTCGGTGGTTGATCTTGGCAGGCGTGCTAAAATGCTTTAGCGTCCAGCCGGTTTTCCCAAAACAAATCCAAACAAACAAAAACAAACTTCATCCCGGTCAAAACTTCCGACGCTCCCCTCTGGGTGGATCCGTCCCGAGGTGAAGGCACTCTTTTTTTCATCCAGAGCCTCCCGCACCGTATTCTTAATTAATTTTTCTTTGTCCAAAACTCCGCTGCTGCAGCAGCTCCGTACACGCCACCATCACTCGTCCCGCTCAGGTGCGCCACCAGCTAAAACACCTGGGCTGGCTGTGCCCCGCCCCCACCAGTGAACCGTCAAAGGTGCCAACAATAAAAACAAAAATAAACAATCAGGAGGCGGAAGCAAAGTGTAAGCATGTAACACATCTCAAAGAGAAAAACAATGGTGAGTTAAAAAAGAAAAAAAAAAAAAACATTTACCTTTAAAGGAAACATTCATATTCCTCCAATGGGCCAGAAGTGTTGGCTTTAATTAAAACATGTACATAGATGTAATCTGCAACATATTGCTACTAAAAAAAAAAAAACGGGATACTGAGTGAAGCAAAGTTTCAACGGCAATGTTTAAAGGGACAAGTGGTAAACAAAACTGAACCACTTTGTAACATTATTACATTCAAAATACCATATGTTCCGGACTATAGAGTGCACCTTACTATAAGCCGCACCTACACATTTTTTAACAAAAAAAAAAAAAACAAACAAACAAACAAAAAAACTGGAAATGTATATATATTTGCTGCTGGTATCTCCGCCTCAGCAGAGGGCTGCTTCCTTAATCCGTCTCTAACTCCGAACCATGGATTCGTTCACGCCGAGTTTACGTGCAGCGGCTCTATTTCCCTCCTGTACTGCCAGATCGATGGCCCTTAACTTAAAAGCTGCATCATATGAGTTTGAAGAAATTTCTTCGTTGTGCCTGCTGCTAGCATGTGCTTGTTCTAAATGAAAATTAGCACTTTCTTCTTCTATTTCCAATTTTGACTTCCAATGATTCACTTCCTGCTAAGAAGCCCCCTAGTGGCTGAAGAAAAATCCACAGAAAAGCCACACCGGGCTATAAGCCGCATGGTTCAAAACGTGGGAAAAATGTAGCAGCTTATACTCCGAAAAATACAGTATATAGAAATATAAAATGCAACTCCTTTGAAAACATCTCTAACTCTGATTTACCAATTTCCACTGTCTTTAATGTTCTTCTTCTGTTGTTTACTTTCTGTTCATGTTAAATATTCTTGTTGAGAGTTTACCTTAGTTAAGCTTCATAGCCATCAAGACCTGGACCTGGAAATGTCTGCTTTGTTAAACAACATGTAAACCATAAGTATGTGAAGTCTCTTCATAAAATAAAGCTGTTTAAAAAGTTTTTGTGATGTAACTTTTTAAAATTGACTAAGGCTTAAAATCATAATTTTGGCAAACATATTAATTGAAGTGATTTCATATGTTGTCTTTTAGGGTAATTTAGTTATTGGATTTAGCTCCTAAGGAATGACTTTACTTAAAAACAGTCATGCTTGTTTTAAAAATGTGCTTTGAGGTTGTTGTAAATTTGTCTCAGACATTAATTTTGGTTGAAATAACGTTAAGTCAACAAAGACATGCTCAGGAATCAGTAACACCCCCTGTGTCAGCTGCCAAAGTAAATATTGCAATAAATCTGTTTGTTTGATTGCCTCATAATTTCCCCCACAGCCAAACGCCACACTGGGTATCCTTTGGTATTTCTCATTTTGTCTGAACAACAAGTTTCATCAATTAGATTCCCGTCAACGAAGGAGGCTGTTGTTTCCATAGAAACATAGTTGGTTGGCTAGCAACCTATAGTGCCTCCTCTCTCTTCATTCTGGTGTTGCTGTCAGACTGAATGTCCTTTTTATTACAAGAGTGAAGATAAATTTTATGGAAGTAATCATTTATCTGATATGTAAGTTGATGACAAGAGATTTTCCAAAACACATCCCAGGAAAAGAAACAGAGAAATTAATTTCTGGTTGATAAAATTGATTAAAGTCTTGAAAGTTTAAGGTAATCATTTTTAGATTTCCCCCCTTTTGTTGCAGAGCATTTATCATTATTTGTGGCAAAATCTCTCTGAAGTTATAATTACTTACATAGCTACTCACATATTTCATACAGCAGCAGCGATTTCAATCCATTTCTAACTGAAGGCACAGTTGCAGTGTAGGTAAGTGTGATTCAGAGATGCTCAAATGTACTTTGAAACCTTCTGGAGGTGTCTTCGGTGACAGAGAATATGTGATAGAATTTGCCCACATGATTTTTTCAGTGATATTTATGCTCCCACCACATGCCCTTTTTCTCTAGCACCCAACTTCTCTAGTTGACTGGGTTGTTGCTTGATGAGAAACCAGAAAGGGCAGCGATGTTGGAGCTAATGTTCCTGTAAATGTGGCTGGTTCGTTGCCAGGAAATACTCACCTGGTTCCATATATTGATGGGAGATTAAATAAAAAACCAAAAAAACTGGGGGTTGAGCGCTTTGAGTACGTCAGGACTCTGATTTACCTGCAAGAGCAGCTTAGGCTGGTTAATCTTGATAATCTTTTTATTATATTTTTGAGAAAATACATTTCCGCTTACTCCAGTAATCTTTTGTTATTGTGTTGAAAATCTATTCTGTGGTCAATGATTCATTTCCTGTGATTTGAAAGTTGTTTTTAACTGATTTTGAACAGAAGCCAACATTGTGTCCTCTTCCTAGTTGTTGTACTTGTAATTACAATGCAGGTCAGAAGTTTTACATGCAATAATCATAGACACTCTTCAGAAAGGGTTAGTCTCATTGACAGGACATGAGGCCCAACCTTGATCAAAATTTGACACCCACATCTGTCATGCAACTTGGAATCACAGCCCTTAGCCAGACCAAATGTATAAAGTCACTCATAACTACATTAGATATGGTCCATATAGTTTTAAAATGACAATGTCTTAGTACCAACTATAGTGATGTACCGCCAGCAGTACTACAGCCTTGCCTAAAATTTGTGAAATACATTAAAAATGATCACAATTACTAAACTGACAAACCAAACAAATAAAAAATATGTATTCTTATAAATATGTTGTCTGTAGATTTCTGGGCTTATCTCCTGACAGCATAATCTGTTATTTTATTAAAACATGTTCAGTTTACTCTCATTACTTAAGATTTGTCACAACATTGCATATTTTACTAAAATTGTTTTCATTCTCCCACTCAGAACCCCCCAGGTTCCACTTCAACAAGCCTGAGAACTACATCAGCATGTACCACCAGGAAGGAAGTGACACGCTTTATGTCGGCGGCCAAGCAACGATCTACGTGTTGACATTCAGTGATAAAAAGGTTGTTGACATGCAGGTAAATTCAACTAAACTAATTTCCCTGCTGTTTGCATTCAGTCTTTATTGTTATGGTCAATCACATGTATGAGTAAATTCTTGCTGTAGTAGTTGAAGCTGTGTGCTAATTCTGGATCAATCCTCTTTAGATCCAAAAAATAATTAGTTTCTATTCAACTGAACAAAGTTATGGCGCACACCCACCTTGATTTGTTCTATGCATTTGTTCAGTACTTTAATGGTTTTAGATGGGTTTTAATGTAGAGCTGTGTGTCATCTGTGTAGTTACGGTAACTAATTGCATTAATTGTTATTGATGGCGGGAGCACGAATATATCAAATAAGAGGAGCCCCAAGTTGGAGCTTTGGGGTATCTCACATGTGATTTTTCTTAGCTCTCATTAAGTTACCTGTACAATTTCATAAGTTATATAAGTAACTGTAAAAGCCAAATGTCTGAGCAAAGTTAAATTATAAAACTTTGCTCAGACATTTGTTGCTTAAAAGCCATTAGAATACATTGGAAGCATTGTAACTTTATTGTAAGCAAATATTTGAATTTGAAGCAAATTCATAGAGGAGGATGTCATCTGTGATCACTGAAATGACTCGCCCAGGTGCCCACTAAGCACAAGCTGTCACTGATAACACAAGTTCCTAAACCAAGATGAAAATCTTGGTGCATGCATGAATGGACTGTTAAAGATCCCCCCAGGAGTCATGATGGCAGCATCACTAAACTGTGAAATTGGGTGTAGCACAAAAACTACTCATTATCATAATCTAAATTGTCATCTCAAGGAAAAATTGCTGGTTTTCTCAAGCAACCATGACGTTTATCTTGACAGAACAAGAGACCAGATACAAGATAAAATAAGTTTGCTTTACTCAAAATATTACTTCAGTCATGATTCTGGGAAAATTCTGTTCAGAATAATTGGTCACTGTCACAGCAAGTGTATTTTTTATTTTTTTTTCTGTTTGAGAATAAAAGATATGCATAGATGCACTATGAACAAGTGGTCAACTGTAAAATTGCATTACTGCCACCCAACATTCAAAGGTGAAGTGCCTTTAAGTCAAACAACACTCAGTTTTAGTTTCTGGGCTGCTGTCGGAACATAAATCACCGAGTGAATGCACAGACCTTTCCAACTCATTCTCAGTAGCAGAGCTAAATTAATCTTTCTTTCCAGTCGTTAGAAAATAACGCTGAGTTTGTTGTTTGTGGAGCATTATGGGATGGTTGATGTCTCCCCTGTTAGTTTTTTTTCCCTGCATCCTGTTAGCTTAGCATGATGAATGCAAGCAAAAGTAACAAAGGGAGTCCTTTATTCTTTGCTTAGTATTCAAATCAACAGCTGTTTCCATATAGAAATAATTTTGTTGCTCATTACCTGAATTGAAATTGTTGACTGTGATTAACAAAGCATTTTTAAATACAAAGAAATTCCATTAATGGACCACAGTGGAATTAGAGAGAGGTAATCTGATTCAGACAATTAATGTGCTTTGGTTAAGGTTAGGGAAAGATGGAGGTTCTCAACACTGGTAAACACTGTGATTATAAATTGATCGGTTGTGTCTCTTGTTTTTAATTGCTGAAGGTGAAGTAATGTTCAACCATTATCCAGCACTTAACTTTTTTATAAGATATGATGAAAAAATAAATTCAGAGATGTGATATTTGCTGTTTATTCCCCAATTAAATTTTAATGACTCTTGCTTTTGACTTTATTGTGTAGTTTTCAGCTCTTATTTATTTGCATTTCATCCCGTCTCAGAACTATTAAATCTGATCACTTTCAGAGGAAGTGCAGTTTGTCAGTATTGCTGAAGTTCATG
This sequence comes from Xiphophorus maculatus, assembly GCF_002775205.1. Classification (NCBI taxonomy): domain Eukaryota; kingdom Metazoa; phylum Chordata; class Actinopteri; order Cyprinodontiformes; family Poeciliidae; genus Xiphophorus; species Xiphophorus maculatus. The sequence goes on from NC_036445.1 coordinate 9,803,558, forward strand.
CAGTTGCATTAATGTTTCTTTATTCCCCTAATACACTCCCCCAAATCTTTCTGCTGTTGACTTTTGGAGTTTTCTTTATGATAAATCTAAGCTTGGTTGCCATTTTGTTTCAAGTATGTGACATGGTGAACCTTGTATGCCGAGGGAGATATAATGGCTGACCCACTGCTGACCCTGAGCAGCAGCTGAGATCCAGAGAAGACTGTGGAAATTAGGTCATGCATACAATAATGAAGCTGCAGCTATTTGTCAGAGGGGAGAACATATTTAACTGAGCTAATGTTGCCAACATATAGACCCAAGATTACTCCTTTGAGTATCTTACAGCACTATACTAGCTGGCCAAAAGATTGAAGAGATATTTTCTAATATGTCTGCAGTCTGAGTGTGCTGGGTTGTCCTTCAACATGATGAAAGGGAATAAAAAGATCTGTTAAGATTGCTTCATTTTTCTGAGTCGGACAAATGTCTGAAAAGTGAATACACCCAAGTTAAAATGTCAGGTTTACTGGTGATAAAAATGTTTTTGACTAATCATTTCTAAGACTTTTCATATAAATTGTGACATTTATCCTGTAAAATCCATCCATCCATTTTCTAACACCCTTGTCCCTTAGAGGGGTTGGGAGGGTTGCTGGTGCCTATCTCCAGCTAACTTTCCGGGTGAGAGGCGGGGTACGCCCTGGACAGGTCACCAGTCTGCAGGACAGGGCAACACAGAAACAGACAGGACACACAACCAGGACACACACACTCACTCTCACCTAGGGAGAATTTAGAGAGAACCTAACAGTCATGTTTTTGGACTGTGGGAGGAAGCCGGAGTACCTGGAGAGAACCCATGCATGCACAGGGAGAACATGCAAACTCCATGCAGAAAGACCCCGAGTTGCAGACCTTCTTGCTGCAAGGCAACAGCTCTACCAACTGTACCAATGGGCAGCCAAAAAATATTTTGAAGGATGAAAATAAAAGCAGGGTTGTCCTTCAACATGATGAAGGACAACCCTCGCTGCATAAACATGAACACCATTAAAGTAACACTTTCTTGAATCATTTTTTGACTCAGTTTCAACATTTAGTTCACAGATGTCATCAATTAAACCAAAATATAGTTGAGTTGTCTTAGCAGGATTTGTTTTCATTTGCTTATTTGCATCATTCAGCTAAAACTGTAGTATTCAGAGAGGTTATGAAGGATTTAAAGTATCTCATATCAGTTATTAGAAGGGTACAAAAAGGGTGCAGACAATTTTTAATCATAAGTCCAAAAGGAAAGTTTGGCACAAATCTGCTCTGCATTTCACCAAAGAAACACCATACCCAAAGTGAAATATGGTGGTGGCAGAATGATGGTCTGCTTCCTTTAGGTGATACTCAATGTGTTGTCATTTTAGGATTGAAAACTACCAATCAGTGTTGACGCAAAACATGTCATTTAGAAAACTTTGAAGGACAGTCAGAATAATTTTCAGCTTCACTCTGAGTACAAGGATACATCAAAATCAAGAACAGAATAGTTCCACCAGAAGAAAATTTAAAGTTTTCAAAATTCAGAACGAAATCTGACAGAAAATCTTTGGGGTCACTTAAGGGAAGAAAAGAGGTATTCTTGAAGTTTGAAAAACAGGTTGGCCAGTTATTGCTAGGTCAACAGGTGAGGAAGTAACAGACTGCTTCCAAGAAAGACTGGATGCTGAAATGAAATCAAAATATGCTTCTACAAAGTATTAGTACTGTATATGAGTGCACTTATCTCAACTTATGGGTGGTATCCGTTGTATTTTTTCATATTTTTTCTTTAAACTGATTTGTTTTGTAGCCGAATCGTCCAGAATAAGTGTCACAGTATATCTGGAAATAGCTTGATCTTATTCTGTACCTCACAAAAACTTGCCGTTTTAACAGGGACGTTTAAACTTTTCAGAACCTTGGTATCTGTCGTAAAAAAATGAAATTACACTTTGCCTGTTATTTCCAGTAGAGAGTGGTTTAATGGAACACAGTGGAAGGAAAGTCAATATTTTATTACGTGAAAGCATCAAAAGCGAACACCAATCCATTTCACGTAAAAATGAGAGAACGAAAAATTTTCTTTTAAAATTCAACAATTTATGGTAGATGTGGCATAAAAGGCTCAGAAACAATCATCAGATTTTCAATGGTGAACCAATTACATCAAAAGATTTCCTTTGTAATGTCATATGAATAATTGGCTGTGCTGCAAATTTGCTTAGAGGAGCTCTGGGTCTGCATGAAAATGTCAGGGCAGACTGAAGAAAAGCACACATTTAATGAGAAGTATAATAAAAAAAATATATAGAATGAAATACCTCACATCCTGAGAAAAAGCAAGCAATATGAATGTCATTTGTGAGGACTGTGTTCTAGAGGCTGTTGTGAGACTGAAAGAGTTTAGTGTGAAATAACTTGGCACAAAATAAGCCGTCCTTCCTCCCACAGATCCCAGCGGCATCGGATCAGACTGCAATTGATACCTGCAAGGCAAAAGCTTCTCCAGATGAGGTAAAAACTCATCCTCACTGTCAGAACCTCCATCTCTTCTGCACAACCCTAACCAGCTCAATCAGTGCATTTGTCTCACTAGCATGTTGTTTCTCATCACCATTATATTCAGCACAATAACGTATGACTGTGAAAGACCTGTGTTTCTAGACTTGGATGAACCAGATAAACATACAATGATACATAAAGACATCAAAAAGTGGTCATTTATGTAGATGGAATACAATTACACATGAGATGGTCCTACCTCAAAACAAACACTGCACACTTGACTGAGCACTTAATTGCATTGAATAATTTACATCAATTTCTCAGAGAGAAAAATAGAAATTAAGAATTAGTAAAGATAGATACATTTTACAAAATATGTAAACTTGTCCCAGAAAATACCTTATTTTTTAAGTAAACTGCATCTTCACAGGATTCTCAACAACTGAAAGCTTGTAGTAAATCCACTTCAATGTAGGATGTAAGAAGCTTCTACAGTGAGGGGAGCAGAAAGAATCATTAAAGTGTCACAACTGTCTTCATGAACCTTTTGAATTCCTACCATCAGGCAAATGATATCCTAACTTTAAAAGTAAAACCAACAGACTGCTACACAGCTTTTAACCACCAGCTGAACTAGAAATTGTGAAATCATCATAAGTGCTGCTAATTATGTGGTTTGATTTAGATAATTAAAGTGTTGAAAGACAATTAAAGGATGTTTTGAAGGTCACAATACAAATGTTTTGTAGAATAATTTAGCTTTAGCCTTTCTTTAATCAGAGTAGAGAGAACTCCAGCACATGTACCATTGATTTAGAATTATCTGCAACAACAACTCAGATATGGCAACAACAAAAAATGCTGTGCATTTCACACCTTTAATACTAATATACACTAATTAAAAGAACATAAAAAGCTACACATGTTCAGAAATTTTACTTTCAGGTACCAGTACTTTATATTAACTCATGCTTAAACCTGTGCAAAACACATTTTTAGTAAATCATCACACATGGAAAGATGAACAGTGTGACAGCAGCTTTAGTTTGAAAAAGACATAAAAGGGATAATGATGTCAGAAAAAAATAAAATCAGTCCTAATGCAGTAGTATACATCCTTATAACACACACGACAAGTTTATTTTTTCAAAATGTATTTTTTTCATTTAGACTCAAGTTAGAATCATTACTAGAAACTTGAAAACACATTGAAACAATATTTTTTCTGAGAAAAAAGGCATTCAACATCATGCTTATGGTCTCAGTCCTTGGTGGGAGAAGCAGCTGGACCTTCTACATGTTACTGCCTGAAGGTACATTGTTTTATTATGCATGTTAGTGCCTCCTCACACAATAGCTTCTGCATTCCCCTGAATAAATACATATATTACCAGAGAATACAGCTTCCAGTTCAATCCTGGAATTTTACATTTATTTTGTAACATTCTAAAGATTGTTATGACTTCTGATATGACTGCTTGGTGCATCAACCTTACTCATATTTGGAAATTAATCTCTAACAGTATCCTGTGGCTGATTGTTCTGCTGTTTTATGTGGGCGAGGATTTAGCAGGATATGTTTTATTATTTTTGCTTAGGTTTAATCTTCTTGTTACAGTTTGAACCTGCTCTGCTTCTGACACCGGTATGCCACCAACGTCACAAAGCGCAGGAAAACAAAAGCTTTAATACAATTTTTCAGTCAACACACACAGTGCTGCATGTTTTCGGCTTGCAGCTTTAATAAACCACCGTCTCAGTCTGACAGCTGTGTCATCCCGAGGCTGCGGTATTACTCACAGCTACACGGTGTCAGTGGTGACTACCTACTGCGAGCTGGTCTGCCACTGATTATGTTCTGAAGCCCCCTCTCCAACTCATGCTACATTATAAATAAATCTATAGCAGACTTGCCCTATGCCTTTTGGAAAGTGTAACAGTTGTTTCAAAATAGCACATGTGGAATCCTCAAAAGGTGTTTGCATTGATGTTCATTACTGAAATTGAAGCATTTAAAGCCCATACATGAATAAAAATAAACATTTAATACAATTCAGAAAGTGGTGTGATTCATACCACACTTCTGTATTTGGCATAACTAATGCCTTTTTTTTTACAGACATTGCTGTTGTCCGTAGTATGTAGTCTTTTATTAACTGATCGTCCTTCAAAAACGAAGGAAAACTCACTGGTATGTGTTTGTTTATAAAATGTCTAGTAGGTTAATCTCTCCCCTATCTTGATTCCCAATAATCTGTGCTCTACCCAACACATTATGGTTAATGTTCCCACAATTAAATCAAAATATGGAGAAATAATAAAATGGTGTTCAGTATTAAAGCTGAGCACCAACGTTTAAAGATATTCTAAAGAAGATGCTGTCTGAAACCTGCAGATGTCTAAGTATTGTTTTTTATTGTTTTATGACACGTGTCAAACTCAAGGCCCGCGGGCCACATGTGGCCGGCTACGTCATTTTATGTGGCCCTCTCCCCCCCACCACCGTTTTACAGCCCCATTAATTAACTTAAAATAGGTTTTGAGCACGAATTGACTATAAACTACATCTCCCATAATGCCTTCCGATTGTTACCAGCCAACATTACGGCTTCTCGCCACTAGAGTGCAGCAGAGTCACCTCAAGCTGATTATTAATTTCCCCAGCGAATTAAACTGAAACATCGACAAGCTAACAAGCTAAAGAGCGAAGTTCCGTGATGTTTCAATCGAGGACTTTTACCGTCTCCTGCCCCCTGATTTGATGCCACAGCTTCGACTCCATGCAGCTCGTGTTTTTTGTCCATGTTTGGAAGCACCTATCATTATTGAAAACAGATGTTTTCAATAATGAATTTAAACAAGACCAAGACCAGATCGCGCATTACTGACGAAAACCTACACGCCGTTTTGCGGATTGCAACAGCACAAGAACTAAAACCAGACATGGACGAACTGACCAGGGGAAAACATTGGTAAGCACGAACAAACTAAATTTAAATAGAATGAATGTAAAACCAAAACTCAGTATACTGGAATATGCATATAGTTTATTGATTTTGCTTGTGTTTTGTTTATTTACAGAACACAACACAATGAGGATGTGTGTGAGTTGGTGACAGGGTGAAGAGGATCAGCTTTGTGTTCAATTACAGGCAACATCACCTCATTGTTTTGTTCTTATGTGACATACATGTTCGTTGTGTAATAAATAACGAAAAAGTTTTGTGAGTGAAGTTGAGAGTTGATATCAAAACTTGTTTTTATTCTTTGTCTGCTTATCTTTAAAGCAGACAAAGATGAATTTTCCCAGCGAATAAAACTGAAACATCGACAAGCTAACGAGCTAAACAGCGAAGTTTAGCTGAGCAGCTTAAAAATACTGAGCACATTTTTAAACTGCTCAGTTTAAAAATATTGTAATTTTTAAACTGAACAGTAATTTTACATCCATGCAAACTCAAATGTAATATTTAAAACTGGAATACATAAAATCAGTTATTTAACAATGTGAGGTGTTGTTTAATTTATTTTTAACATTGTATTTTCATACATTTATGCTAGGGTTGCCCAAGTCTAGTTTTCCAGACCTTTCACTCTGCAACTTTAGATGTGTTCCTTCTCTAACACACCTGGATCATTGACTCATTCATAGGCCTCTACAGAACTGAGTTGCTGCTAATGAGGGAAGTCAACTTTTTGTCTGGGGTACGTTTTAGCAGGGACACATCTAAAAGTTGCAGTCTGGAGGACTGCTCTTGGGCATTCCTGATTTATACCGTCAATGTGGCCCGTTGAGGGTGGCCAATATGCTGAAGTGACCCTTGGTGAAATTGAGTTTGACACCCCTGACCTCAACCGTGTTGCTGTTTGTTGATTACTGTAAAAGGCTGCTTGATCTTTCTATGTGCTCTTCCTTCTCCGCCAGGTCATTCATGTAAATAAGAATTTGTTCTTATTAACTCATCTGGTTAATTAAGGGTTAAATGAAAAAAAATATTACAATATAACTGATACACTTTCACACTATAATTTAAAAGATTAAAGGTCTATATGATGTAATGGTTTGAAACATTTGTTAAACCTTGATATGAGTGAAATGTTTTTATGCTAATGGCATCCTTTTTAACCTGACAATATTTTCTCAGATGATTCAACAATTTAAAGACTCCACTGCATAACATAAAATATACCAGAACTAATGAATTTGGTCTAACAACTATAGGTTTTTTGTAACAGTCTGATTGACTTCAACCTTTACTCTGACATTCACACTGAAAGTCAGACCTTTTTGGCCTCGACTGCGTTTTGCCTGTCTGTTGGATGTGATGTGCTCAGTCTGCACTTATGTCTGGCTCGACCCAACAGATTCATGAGAGACTCGAGTTCAGTGTTTTAACACTTCTGTTGTTTATTTCTATGAAACTATTCATCTTTTATACATTAACTTGAACAGTAAATAGACAGTTGGAATGCATTTACTTGTGAAACTTGGAATTCAGATAAAACGTGAGCAAAAGAAGCATGTTTCACCTTCTGTGTTGAAAGCAATACAGAAGGTTAGATGGAGATGAATCAAGCATTCTGCATGTGGGAACTCTATCTAGCTCTGCATAAGTTTATCAGGAACACACACACTGTTTCTTAGGGCTGAACATGACAGTTGTTCCTGAATACGGGAGGAGTAAAAAAAAAATCAACCTACAAAGTCTGCATGACTCAATCAAATCTCACTTGGGGCTTTTCAGGCTGATATAAAAAGCACTCCCACTCGTGAAGATAGGTTTATTAATTCCAGGTGGTATTAATCAGTGTGTAAAACCATCTCTGTAATGTGTTTTTCACTCTTGGTGAGCGATCCTTGGTGATCATGCTGTGGACATTAAAACTACTGTGTGTTTAGAGAAGGTGTATGGGGACTCTGATGTTTCTGCTCATTATAGTTCCCAGTCAATTTGTCTGTTATCAGAGGATTAAAGCCAAACTTTGTCACAGGTAATTGAAATATCAAATAGTTATGTGACATACACTGTTTAAATCTGAACAACTACAATGGTTTGCACTCACTCACAGCTCTTTCAGTATATTATAACCACAAGCTGCAACTTATCCACTAGAAACATATTTTTATCAAGAGATATAGGTTTATATTTGAACAGTTCCTCGTGTGAATTTCTTAAGGTGGTTGCAAAAGTGCTCAAAAACAATATAAAACATACACAGCATGTGAAATGAACAGAAATGTCAAAGGATTTGGTTAAGGGGTGACATATGGACCCAACAACATATAAACCTGTCTTGTCTTGCCAGGTAGAAAATATCAGTCCCAGTGTCAGGGGCAACTGTGACTCTACAGCTCACACATTTTAACTTCAGCTCTCCATTTAATCGTGAACATCAAAAATCAATGCCCAAACATACACCAGCAACTATGTCTTTCAAAAACTGAAATGCGTGTGGACACAAAATAAAAGAAGCTAAGTAAAATAAAATCTCATCCCACTCTACCACCTATCCAGCCACCTACATACCCACCTACACATGTCCAATCCTCATTCTGGATTTTAGCAATGCTTCTCTATCATCACTGGATATGTATCTAAACTGATGTTCTCGTTATTTTCAACATGAGAAAAAAAACGCCTCTTTAAACACTTTTTAAAAGTCTTGATAAAGGATGAGCAAAACTTCCTAAAAACTGATTATTCATTAAGAATATTTCTGTAACCATATTCATTCTGCATCCATTTGTGTACAGTGCAGTCCATTATTTGTCCCTATTGATGAAGTGATGCATATGCAGCATTGCAGTATTGTACTGCAGGTCTAAGCCTTTTCTGCTGTCTGCCAAATGTGCCAAGCATGGAAGGCTTCCAATCTCTTCTCAGCAGCCCATTTTTCTCCAGTAATATGTTTGTTTTCTGTTGCACTTTTGCTTTGTTTCTCCATCCCTCTATTCTGCCTTCCACTGCTTGAGTCCCGTGGTAGACTTCCTGTTGTCTTTTGTTTTCTTCTCTTTTTTTCTTTAATCCCCCTTTCACCCTTTTCCATTTTTCTCCCCTTCTCTTTAATCCTTAAACCCTAAAAGAAACAGCATATTTTACTCCCCTATCCTCTGCATCCTTCCTTGATGTTTTTTCCCTTTTCTGTCTCACTCACTTTCTTTTTCTTCAACAGATGGAGTGCGACAATTTCATCACCGTCCTTCAGAAAGTTAATGACACATTCATAGTATGTGGGACGAATGCTGGAAGCCCCAGATGCTGGATGCTGGTAAATATCTACAGATAAATTCCTTTGAGTTTCCCTGTCTCTCTTTCTGCTGCCATAAGAGCTTTCTGCAGTAAATTGAGCCATCTGTAGAGCAGCTGCAAACAGCATATATCTATTTCCTCACTTATTTCTTCTGTTCATAAAATGAAGGCTAACAGTTATTTACACTCAAAGAGAATGTTCTTACTTCAATGTGATCCTTCACAGATAAATTGAAGTTTACCCAGTGAGTGAAGGGTAAAACATGTAATGAGACAGACCTCAAGGAAACCTCTGCTTGGCTCCAATATCTTGCACCTTTCCCCTGCAGGTGAATGACACGGTGCTGACAGACGTCCAAGGCGGTGGGATGATAGCGCCAGCCTCTCACATCTCACCTCCCTTCCCTTCGCAGAAGTCAATCAACTTGCCTGCAGGTAATGAATTCCAAAAATGGAAACTATTTTCCTTTCAAAAATTCAGGTTTAGATGAAAAGAGAGGAAACATCAAAGATTTTATTTGTAATTTAATATCTGAGGAAGCAACTGCTGCAAAACATCAGACTCTGTAGTACAAGTTCCAAGTCATTTAACAGTTGGTGAAAAATCTGAGTGATTTGAAGTATTGGTTCTAAATTAGGAACACTTACTGAATTCATTTTGCACCCAAAATTGGATCCAGTGAGTTATATTTGCAGGGAAGAGGATGAAAACGTGGAAGTAAGATAAAAGGCAGCCAAGGGATGGTGTATGTGGAAATGATGCATATTTTTATGCATGTTCTTTGCATGTCAAGTCAAGTTCAAGTTTATTTATAAGGCACATTTCAGCAACAAGGTAGTTCAAAGTGCCTTACCCCATATAAACATCACACAGTAACACATTATGAAACAAGCAATAATCATTACATTTTATCAAATGTCATCATTAAAATCATCATGCAAATACATAAAATATACAGTCAACATGTCTGAGCAGAAGGGTGCAATGTTATTTCTCTAAGCCATGCTTAGGATCTCCATGCTGCCTTAAAATGATTAAATGATGCTATTTTCAAAATAAAATAAGCAGACATATTATGATGTTGGAGAATACTTTTTGCAAATAGCTTTGACATTGCCTTTCCTGACTGAATTTCTCTCATTCAGTCTTAGTTTTCCACCACTCATGTACTGTAAAGCATAAAGGTTTTGCTACCCCTTGCATATTTAGTTTAAAGTAATTTTTGAAATTCACCTAATGCCTAGCCCATACTTGTATCTGATGCAGGATCTCTTTCTATGTATCTGCTTTTTCTGTACATTAAATCTAAATCTAATTTCCATGCATTTGTTTAAGGCATAGAGATGAACAAGATAAATATTATTTGGGGAGTAAGTGAGTGTTTTAATGCAGTAGAAATTAGAAATTAATGAGTAGATCGATTTTCTTTAGCATTTGGTTCTGTAGAAGTGTTTCAATCTATTTCTAAAGCCTCCTTGTCTCCTTGGCACCTGTCTTACTCTGGAGTAAAGCCACCTTCAGGTCTTCATATTAACTCGGCCTATTTGTGTCAGGAGAAACAACGTGACACTTGTGAATCCTGGGCTGGCAAGAGCAATCTTGCTCTCATAATCATCTTCTATTCGTGTAATGAAGATGACTAAAGGTTTCTTTTCTCTGAAGTCCCTCGGAATGTTAAGTGCAAAATGCTTTGTGATGATTATACAGACTCACCATAAAAGTTATTATGTTGTCTAGTACTGAAAGCTCTGACTTATTTAGACTCATAATCAAACTATAGTTTGCTTCTTTATTATTAAGTTATATTTGGTTATAGTTGGAGCTTAATCACATAAAAGGTTTATTAATATTGACTAAAAAAAAGATTTGTTATAAAATCCACTGTGGGCTGAGTAACTTGAGTCATTTTGCAATATAAATAAAATCACTCATTCAGATGACTAATCCTAACATAAGAACAAATTACTTATTTGGATCAAGGCGTTCTTAAGCTACAGTTGGAGACAAGAATTGAAAATCACGACCAGTGTATCTAAGTGAAATATTGAGTTCCAGTTGAACTCAAAGTTTATTACATCACTCCCATATGTTCTCCAAATGCATAGTAGAAAACCAGTAGGATTTAGTCATTATTGTGTGCAGTGACCAGGCAAGAATTCTGGTAAGAATTAGTTGAGTTGCACTTGTATGTATGCAGACTCTGTACCAGAACATTTATTCATAGAGGTAGTAATATGGTACAATGTACAAGACTGATTTATTGAGATAAAAACTAAACAAGTAGAAATCCAATCTTTTTCTTAGAGATTGAATGCAGTTTTATCAGTAGGGCAGCCATGTTTTATGTTGAGGTTAGGGCCAACAGAAGAAGTCTATTTTAACAGATTAATTCATCAGTCTTGCTACTGAGAAATTCCAACTTTTGAGTTCAATAAACCGTTTGCAGTTACTAAAGTTGCAATTTACATCACAAAGTTGGATGTTTTTAGAAAATACTGTAGTGTGTTCTGTTGTTCGACTATTCCAAAGGGCATTTCTATAGTCATCTGTGTCCTTAAGTATTCTGTAGTTAGATTGTTCAAGTAGTTTTTCTATAGTTATACATTTCCTACATCAGCTCTGTGGTCAGGTATTCCTGCGTAAATTTATGATATTGCCATGGAGAAGAGGTTGTGAAGGGAATTGTGAAAATAACCTACAGTTTGTCTGTACAGCATAGGAGTGGCTCACAATAGCAACTTAATAAAATGTTCCAACTTAAACCAGAGTTATAAGACATAGAGGGATAAAGCGTTACAATAGTTATTTGAAAAACTGCCAAAACAGACACTGTACTAAATAGTGCTATGGTACGTTTTTGAGACCAATTTAATTTTATTTATTTTTCCTATCATAAATTTTAAAAAGAAAAACTTAAAAGCTTTGCTCCCCAGGTTTTGTTTGGTCCCCAGCTAAGACTTAGATAATGCATACATTCATTTTAGTAAACTTAGTATTTTGTTACAACTTGGCTTCGGCAGATCGCTGAACCTGATGTGAATGGTATGACAACATCTGACCTATTTCTGTAAAGATTTTTACTCAATATTTTTTCAAATCTAGCTTAGATTTCTTTTGTATGTAAAGACAATTCATATATAAGGCTGGATTTACTTGCACTTGCAAATTACAGACAAAGCTTCACAACACAAAAAATAAGACTCTTCAAATGAAACCCTTGAGTGTGTAGGTATTAAGTCTTGCATAACATTGCCTAAATAGGGCTGTATCTAATTAAACTGACCTTCAGTAGTCATTGTGCATGAAGAGGGACTTGCAAATTGTGTGTTTCTTCAACCATCTAATGCAGATGGGCTGTTTGAAGAGGCACTTAAATCAGTGAGGGTTTGGCTGCTCCTCCACATGGGGGGGTTGATTGTGCATGCAATGAGTCGACCCCTTTGCTTGAGTTCAGTGGCATCTACATACTGATCAGTCCTGATTAAGATGTTACTGCCATGATTTCAAATGCTTCCCCCTCTGCATTGCTATGGAGACAGCTCTGCATTGGATTGTAACAATATGGTCATTTGTAGCTCATGGGAGCAAAAGCTGCTCTGCTTTATAATGTTGTCTTTACTTTGCTCTTGGCTCCCTATTCTCTTCCCTGCTTTTTTTATATTCTGTCTTTGTCTCCCAGGCCCTACTTTTTTCCCTCTAAACTCTGTATTTAATGTTCTCTCCTCTTTGTCTTCCCCTTTTTTCGCCATAGTCAATTCTCTTCTTGTGCCACTCCAGGCGCCCCTCTCCTCCATTTCAACCTTGTACTGATTTGCCAAGTGTGCCCTGTTTTTTATTACCTGCCACTCACCATTTCTTCTCCTGTGCATCTTTTGTTTTTTCCGCCTGTCTCAGATGGGAGTCTGTACTCGGCCATGTCATCAGTGGGAGGTCACACCGGCTTGATCCGTCGTACTTTTGGCTCCCAGAAACTCCTGAAGACGGAAAATGTTTGGCTGCTGAGTGAGTAGGTGGGGGGGAGTCACGCAGAAGGTGTACACGTTTAGATAATTGCATATGGAGATGGTGGGTGGTGCTCTCTGTAAATCATCTACTATCGTTCCCATAGGAACAAAACCATGTAGGTGTATTCACGACTGCTGTCAAACTGTCTTTCCAATCAGATGCTCATGTAGAATCTCACATGATTCTTTTTTTAAGATAGGAAATAACTGCACAAGAAGTGCAGTAATGCTTTTAGTTTAAGCGTTGATGTATTTGATCTCTGTGGATATATTTAAATCTCACCTGTAGATCCTCAGTTTGCTGGAGCATCCATAATCCCTGCCTCGGAAAAGTACAAAGAGGAGATCTATTTCTTCTTCACGGAGTTCAACAAAACAGCCCGAGTGGATGAGGAGCCACACAGGGCCCGCATAGGTCGAGTCTGCACGGTAAAGAGTCTGCATACAGTTTTTACCAAATTCATATAGTACACCCTATATAAATAAGCATAAAATCCAACATTTCCTGTGTCAGGTAAGCTAGAATTGCCAAAATTTATATTTGCCAAACATCAGCCCAACATACAGCATATACAAACATCTAAATTCATGTGTCTATGGTTTTCAGTACATTTGGCAGCATCAGTGGCTTCAAATCCTGTTGGGAATCTTCCCACTCTTCCATTTTTAGTCCTCTTCACAGATGTTCAGAATCTAGCTGGGTCACAGCAAGAGATCTACAGAAGCCACTTGTGTCCTTTATTGGTGGCCTCATGGTTGATTGAGAAAATGTAAACCTTCACTCTGACTTGAAGAAACACTCTCCCATTCCCTATAATAATTTAAAAAAATCTTATTTTAACAGTGTCTCATACACTACCAGCGTAATTTTATTTCATCCAACATAAAACTTAAAATCAAGGTGACCAGCATGCTTCTCTTCTAACCTTGCAAATATATTAACCAATAAAAAAATATTGAAAACGTCAGGGCAAATATGTTGTATTTGTGATGAAAAAACTCTGATGAATTACTGTGCTGATATTGCAAATGCTTGATAACATTGTGACCAAAGTCTGTTGTCTGGAGCAGAGACTTTAGGTGACAGATGGGAGCTGAATCATTTAGGATTAAAATCAGATCAACAGGTTTCTGTATTTCTATTGGCTGCATTTCTTCATATCGTGTAACTTAGTGCATAATATTCAAAATATGAAAATTGATCAATGTATAAATTGATAATAAAATTTATATTAAATGGCTCCTTAAGATTGCTGAACACCCAGGACGTTTTTAAAGAGGGCTAGAAGGGGCTAAGTGTTGATCTTGGGTGTCACACTAAAATAAAACCCAGATGGGAATCAGGACTGTAATAAACTTTATAAAAGTGAGTTATTCACAAGAGTATTTATGTTTATGATTACATAAACATAAATACTTAAACCACATACATAATTCAGACTAATTGAAGCCGTTTTCTTTTCTTAAGTTATTGTTCATTAAAAATATTTTCCACATAAGACTTTCTCATCAGGGGTATTAGTGGGATCTGAGGAGGTTGATTGTCATGCCCTGTTAAAACTTAAAACACTGTATTTGTGGTAATGTCATTTATGGAAGAAATAAAATGTTCTCCTTTCTGAGTGCTCAATCAGTAATGCAAACAATAACTTCATTATTCTCTACAACATTTTGTACTGAATACCAGAGGTATAAACACTATTCATTTGTGCACCTCAACATCTAAAATAATTATTATAAATCACATTTCAAGTGATACCGTCATATTTGGAGTTAGAAAAGAACCAAATTCAGAGAAAAACTGTGGTTTAGCATTTAACATAGTAGTGATACTTTATTAGCTTTGAATGTTGTTCATTTATGGAGGTGTAAATATTCATTTAAATAACCAATAATGTGGGAGAGCCTTTCTGGATGAAGTGTTTTGACTGAAAATAACATCAATAGATAAGTAAAAAAAGATAAAAACTTACAGGTTGCTAGCTCTATTTCTGCACCACGTTAGTTGTTTTGATGAATATACCATTAAAAAATACAAAATGGTGAGGCACTTGAAGATGCAATGGATCTCCAGGTGTGAATTGTGCTACATTTCCTACAAAATTATTTTAATGTTTTAGAGTCTGTCAGAAGACTGAATCTGTCATTGTAGAGTGAAATATGCTGCTTTGCTTGGAGGATGCTTTTAATCAAACGTTGCAATCAGCAGCATCAAATCAGGTGTTTTTCTAATTAGCTCTCAAAGGCAAAACACCTGCAGCTCTGTGTGAGCCGTGACTCATCCTCTAAATTCAAATCAAGAACCTTAAATGTAATGAGGAAATGTTGAAGAGGTATATTTTCATATTTACTGATCAATAACAAGTCGCAGCTCTTTATGAAATGTCTTAATTTTTTAAGTGATTTTTTTTTACTTAGCATTTCTTGGCTTTGTTTCTGGGAGGAACATGGATGAGCCCACCTGTTGTAGCTCTGTAGTGTCTCTAAGCAAAAGAGAAAATATATTTAAGGTTCAATAGTTTCCTTCAAACTGCAAAACCACTGATATGACTGAAATCAATCTGGAAGGAAAACATAAAACAGGTTTTCTCCTTTTTCACAAAGGCACTGAAAAAGAATGTGAAATTTATATATCTCAGTAGAAACTCATTATTATTTCAGAGACTGCTTATTGCAATAAAAAGTATAACTACATTTTTAATCACTGAGCTCTAAATGAAGTAAGTAGATGATAAACATTTTGGACTTAATATCCAAAGCTTTCTAAAATAAATAGTGAAATAATTCTTTTCAGAGGGAAATGAGGTTCTGCTGCTCTGTGTTGTGGGACAGAACTGTGTCACGGGCAATAAACACAAAGCGATCAAAAACACAATCAGCCTGCAGACCTGGCTGCCCCTTTGTGTCATTGTTAATAAGAGCCTCTCTGTGTTATTTCCAGGTGGATGAAGGGGGCATCAAAGCCCTCCTGCCAGAATCTTTTACCACCTTTTTCAAGACTCGGGTGATGTGTGGCGCAGGCAACACACAGCAGCAGTACAACAACATGAAGCAGGCTGTGGTCCTGACAGCTCAGGACAAGAGGGCTGGAGTCATGTATGGCCTTTTTTCCAACGCATGGTAGGTGCAAACATGGCAACCTTTTAATTCTACCCAAAAGTATGATTGGCTCTGTAAGAAAGCTAAACACATATGTACGATTTTGTAATACTGCTTCTTAGGACATGTTAAACCAACTTGAAGCAAGCTTAATGCTCATTGGATTGAAGATATAATGCTGGGGTTGGGTCTGGAAAAAATAAGATGTACAGTGAGTGGGTATCAAGATGAATTTAATAAGACCTGGTCAAAATTCATTATTTATGCTAAGGGTATATCAGTTATTTGCAACTTACTGTGAGGTTTGTTTGTTTTTTCTTTTTTTTATGTGGAGATTGAGATGATTCAGTTATATTTGAAATTGTATGAACTAAACTCTATTTTAAACAAATAAATGATAAAGAAACTTATCTAAAATCGAACATGTTAAACCATTCAGCCAACTTCGTGATGACTGATGTTTTATGATTTACTGATTCTGATTGTTTTAAGCTAAGCATTTGAAATGAATTTATTTGAACTGTGTTGGACTGAGCTCTAACTGATGAATTAGAGGCTGATGGAATAATAAAAAAACAAGGTTTGTACTAACTAGACCTTTCACTTTTTTACAAAGAGCACCAAAATAACCTTGATTCTCTATTTATGCTGTATGAATAAAATCCACTCACTTATCTTGAGCTCAATTGTCATCAAAGCAGTGGTGTTAAGAGACAAATCTTTTAATAAAAATATATATGATTGTGCTTTGCTTTTGCCATAGAGTTTAAAATAATTGCATTTGATTGCAACCCTCTTTACTCTGATACTTTTAAATGAAATCAAATGCAATCAACTCTAAGAAGTAAATTCCAGTTGTATGGTTTAGTCAAAGCAGACGTCTACCAGTAATTTCTACTTCCCTCTGTTGACAAGCCTTGTGGAGATGCAAATTACTTTTGGCAGCAGGACTTGTCACCTGCCCACACTGCTAAAAGCACCAATACTTGCTCTAAAAGCCATTTCCAGAAAATTAGTCTGACCTAAATCTCATAGAGAATCTGTGGAGTGTTGTCAAGAAGAGGCACCAGAGCCAACAATGCAGAGAAGCTGAAGGCCGCCATTAAAGCAATCTGGACTTCCTTAACTCCTTCAGTGCAGAGCCACCTCTGCATTGAAGCAGTCCCTCATACTGCAAATTGAGCTTCACATTTTGAATTGAATTACCAACAGAAATGTAGTTTTCAATTATTTTTTATTTAATAAGATGCACTTTTAGGAAACAAAATAATTCATTTCATATATCAAAAAGGAAGGAGTAAATGACTATGGGCAGTGACTAATCCTTGGTGCGCCACAAACTAATCTAATTTGCACAGAAATTAAAAAGATGTTAAATATTAGGGTAACAAAAAAAAATGCTTCCAATTTCTTATTTCAAGGTGAAAGGTTGAATAAACAAGTTTCCCACATAACACCCTAAATACTTTTTGAGGATTAATTTACTTTTTCCTCCATTTTAGGGGAAGAACGGTGGTCTGTGCCTATTCCATTGAAGATATTGATCGAGCCTTCTCTAATTCTAAACTGAAAGGCTACAGCACCTCATTTGGTGGCACTCGACCAGGGATGGTAAGAAAATTTGCCTTTTTTCTTTCCTATATTTTTCACAGTGCAGAGACAATATGTGTAAAAGCATGAGTCAGTCTGTAATTTAGTGACTAAAATGTTATTTTAAAAATGGTAATAAGGGAGAAGCAATTTTGTGCTCTTTATTCAGGATGTTTTGCTTTTTGTACAATCCAGTCTGATGTAATTCAATTATTCCGCCTTTCTTCTCAGTGTGTACGTAAAAGTCCATCACCAGCAGATGCTCAGAACAACGTCAAAAACCTTGGCATCATGAGATACTACCCTGAAATTGAGGATGTAATTCGGCCGGTTGGTGTGAATCCACTCGACCTCCCCACAGATGATCAAATCACCCACACTGTCGCAGATATTGTCCTGGCAGTCAATGATGAGCATTACACTGTCCTGTATCTCGGAACAGGTACGTGTGCACATTTGTGTGTCAAAATGTTAAGAGTGGCTACATGTGTAAAATTTTGTTTAGAGAGTTTTCATTTATTGAAAAAAATCCATGTTTACACCACAAAATTTCAAAATCTGACTGTTTTAACTCATTTTATACCTGTTCTTTCTGGAAAATTGCTTGTTCTGAACACAGTTTTTTCATTTCCTCTCGGCTCTGATTGATTCCTGACTGGATAAACTGCCACTAAAAGAGGAGATCATTGCTACTCCCTATTGGTGCAGCATTACAGTGTCAAGAATTACATTTTTGTAACTGTTTTGTTGAACAAACAGTTTTAGAAAATCTTACTTCAGTTAGAGTAGAGGAGAATTTATGGGATGTTTATTTTAGTATTCATTTACCTCAGGTTAAGGAGGTGGCAGTATTTGTGAGCGACAGAGAACTAAACTCATGTTGATACTATTCATCATCGTCATCAGCTTTATTAAAGACACAAATAGGTCCATAGAAAAATAATACAATAACACAAAAAAACCAATCACATTGATCAAGTAGTTTTCATATCAGATGAACTTGACTAAGAAAGGCATGTAAATTCTTGGTTAGTGATGTCCTTTCACCATCCTGTGTTCAATATCTCCCTGGTAACCATGGGCAGCCTTAGTTACCAACATGTATTTTACTGCTTTGCATCAGAGCAGAATTACACCACAGCATCAGGATACAGGGCATACAGCAGGTCCACCACTTTTAGCTGCCAAGCACCTGTATTAATTGCAGTAGCGTTTCTATAGAGACGCTAAAAACCAAAAACACAGCATTCTCTTAGTTGCTGATAATGTAGAACGTGTACTTTAATTGTTCCTGAGATTAGCTTTAGTTGTTTTACGTGCATCAGTTTTAATCTCTTGCTTCTATTTTATAGCAGAGCAAATCGTTTGAGTTATTGATTGATCAGCTGGCTGGCCTCCAGAGCTGTAGCTTTTTACTGAATCTTAGGGTGCATTCACACCAGCCCTGTTTTGTCTGCTTTAATCAAACCTGGTTTGGTATATTTTCTTCAAATTTTTTTGTGTTGTCTCCTTCAGTGGGTCTTGGCGCAGCGCCACCACAGGTAAGGAGGTAAACAAGTTACTCAAAGCTTTTGGTTTGTTTGACTATCAGGTGTGACTACACCCTTGGCGCATAATGACAAGAGCAAGAGAGATAATGTATGAAGGACTAAGCAGAACTAGAGATGTGTAAAAATACTGAGCTAAAATTAATTACCGAGCTAAAAATGCAGAATTTTCAAAAAATAATTTTTTGAAAACTTATATGGGGTCAAAATTGTGTCCACATACATTCTAAGAGTTACCATCTGTCACCTCTCTTCAGTCAAAGCAGTGACTCTGAGGCACAGCTGTTGCTTGTAGCAGTTCGTCTAAAAATTGTGTTGCGCTTCAAGAGCATTACTATGGCAACCATCACAACTTGTATCCTCATGCTCTGTATGTTCTGAATGTGTCACAACTCTGAAGTTCACCAAAAAGATGTTTATCGGTTCTGTCATTACTACAGTGACTGTATTCCCGTCATTCATCGGGCCTTTCTGGGTTGGGTGTATTTTTAGCAGACAGAAACGAATGTAAAGTTAAAAAAGAAAAGGTTGATGGCCACTCACTGTGGGCTTTACTAACTGTGTCAGTTATTGCTGTGGAAGGGGACAGTAATGAACAGCTGTGGATTTCTATGGTGGCCTAAAAAGAAAGTAGAACAGTTTGATTCACTCTTCCAACTGAGGCCAGGGAAAACATTGCATTAGAAATTCACTTTTTATCTTTGTTTTTTTTTATTATTATTATTTTCTGCACCCATAGATGCAGGCATTGTCATTTGTGGATAAACTTTTGCCATAAAAGGTTTTCATTTTAAACACTTTTGATGTTACCTTGCCTTCCCTCAGAGTGCAGGGTGTTAATATTCATCATGCACCAAGTGGAGCTCATCAGTCATCATAATTACTTTCAAAGAGCCTTTTATATTTGTGCAAATCATGGAGAGAAGTTACCTCTATGAAATTATTCAGCGTCAAATAAGGGAAACAGGATTAGATTCTAAAAGTCAAAGCCAATCAAATGAGCAGCTGTGGGTTTGCATTGAGTCCAGGGATGGTAAAAAGGACATTTTGGCAGACTGGGGTTATAACTCCTCACCACTGAGGGAGAATCCAGCAAATATGTTTCATAAGCATAAAAGAAGCTGAAAATTAGGTTTTGCAAAAGCTAATTGTAAGATGTGAGTCCATAATGCAAACATCACTGAGTGATCAGGCTATAACTCTAGTAATACTGGCTTACAAAGTGAAACAAGACAACTGCAAACAGTTTAAACCAGAAGTGTACATACACTGTATAAACAAACACACGTTTTTCACTGTCAGATATTAAATTAGTCTAATCTTCCCCTGTTGTAGGTCAGTTAGAATTGCCAAAATTATTTCTGTTTCCTAATTACCTGAAAAATAAAATACATGTTGTTTTTTCCCCTTTGTATTAGTTAAAATTTGTCTATAAAAAGGTCTAATTTGAGAATCCTTTCCAAAACCTTGCATCATAGTTTGAAGGAATTTTGACCTTTTGCTCCTTTCTGACCTAAATTGGTTTTCAGTTCTGTCCACTATTTCTCGAGACAAGATGACCAGTTCAAACTATTTACATCTTGCTTAGACATTTTTTAAAAGTTGGTGGTATGACTGGCATCATTGTTCGTTTTGTGTCAGAGCTTTAACCTTCTGGCTAAAGTCTAGAGAGTAACTGCTCTGAATGCCTTTTCAGCCCATGTTGGTACTGGAATCCTTTTACTGGTAGACTCAGTTTTAGTTTATTAACATAGTATTTTTGAACATTAATAATTTTCAAAGTCAAACAAAATAAAATAAAGGAAAAAAATGAAATGAAATTTGTCAATGTGTAACAAAGTGGAAACACAACTTTGACAATATCGGTAAAAAGATCTATATCAGGATGGTGTGTTTTTTTTGATTTGTGGTTTTATTATCTAGGTTTTGCCTGAGAAAACAGGTGAAAAGAGAAAGCAGAAAACAAATTACTCAAGTTTAATGTCACTGAGAAGAAGCTTCTGGTTTCAACTGTAAGTCTGTCTTAAGTTGCACATCAGATACCTTGATATGAAATGTCTTTTGGAAAGGGACCACAGAATGTTTAAATATATGTTTTAAATTGGGTTTTGAAATCAGATGACATTTGATTCTTTGAAAATAAGTTTTCCAAGTAATTTTTAAATTAACTGCCATAAAGTAGAAAAAAACAAAAACTGTTATTATTCAGTTTTCACCCATTTAGTAATGTGGCTAGGTACAAATCTTGTATATAACCAGAAAGTCTCCTGGGTTTGGAAGCTAAAAGAAATAATTTAAAACACTGCCTTTGAACAAACTAACAAAGTGTTGACATGTTCCTAATAAGTAAAAGCACAGTTTACTGTGAAACACCTTGTACTGGTCCCGCTGGGATACAGTGAACCAAGCTAACAGGGTGAAGCAGTATTTGACTAAATTAATTTCTTCAGCTTTTGATCACGACCCAGGAAACATTTAAAAGGATTAAATTGATTTTTAAAATGCCAGTTCATGTTTTTTTTATCTGTAGCCACCAAAACAAAACAAGAACATATTGTATTTTCCTTGAACAATGTTGTGAAAGGTAAATAATTGGTGCAAAGGCTTTACTTTTCCACATAAAGTTAACTTGATTCACAAACCACAATGCAATAAGATTGGAATTAAAATTGTTGGTATCTTGTTATAGATACTAATTTTACTGAAGCTACATTTTATCACGTGTATCATAAAAAGGTGAGTCACAGAACTTTACCACAGGGCTCACGGGCATATGTGCATTCATGAAAAAATAAATGTATAAAGTTGATGCAATTCCACAGGGATTTGTGTGGAAGCTCGGAAACACACTTAAGTGATGCCTCTTAAACTTTGAGAGCAATATGAAAACGAAATCACAAACTCTGCCAAACTCTAAGTATCTACTTGTCTATTATAACTAAGGGAAAACACGGACTTAAAAACGTAGCATTAGTTTAGAGATTCACTTACTCCATGGTATGGCAATGCAATAGGATGGAAAGCTCACAGATAATCTTTTTAGAAGAAGCTCTTAGAGCTTTTGCTGCACTTAAGGCTGAGCCAAGAGAAGTGCAAATGGATTCCTAAAAGCAATACAGAAGAACCCTTTCAGTAGGACTTAGGTCAAACAAATTAGCCTGCTTTTATTTAATGTACATTTTCTTAAATATGGAATCTTGATTTTTGAAAAATCGCTGTTTTCATCAGGAGAATATGATTGTAAAACCAGTCGTACTAAAACTGTAATTTAGAGATGCAACAATCAGAGATTTTGTGACTGGTTTCTGACTCTGGCAGGCTGGTTTCAGTTTTAGCCAGTTATTCTCTGTCTTTCCGGAAATAAAAGAATCACAGCATATTAACTTTACTCTTTCACAGAATAGTTTGTTTTTACATATTACAGGTTTCAAATGTGGCATAGCCTAAGCTCTTCCCCTACTAATACAAATAAGTCTTTTCTACTGTCAGATGAATTAAATTACTAAAGCAATTAATTTAACTCCGCAAGGATACGTACCTTTTGTGATCAACCATTAATTATTTCCATAAAAAGCAGACAATGCACTGTAGTTTATCAAACTAATTTACTTTATAAAACAAACTTTTTGGCTAACAATCACAAACTAGTATATAATTGAGTAAACTGGACTCAGCGTAAATGACCATGTATAAATTTACCGTTTTTTATATTCTTTATCTTAATTCAATGAGGCTGTAATTGAAATGCTATGCAAACAATTTTGGCAGTGGATTTGCTCTGAAATTAAGGTGATTTATTTACCTCTGAAAATTGACTTTATTTTGGTTTCCTGTTAAAAACCTTGAACATGAGCTAAAACTTACTTTTTTGTTTTTATTTTATCACCGTTTCTTTGCAAGACTTGTTTTGTAGCATGCAGTCTTTTTATACCCACTAAAAACTAGAGGTGCACCATATTATTATTGGGGCCTGCCATGCAAAGCAATGGCAGGAACCTATTGCTATTCTCCCAAGAAAAGTTTCTTTATTATTATTGGGGCCTGCCATGCAAAGCAATGGCAGGAACCTATTGTTATTGTCGGAGAAAGTGTTTCTTTATTGGGGCCTGCCATGCAAAGCAATGGCAGGAACCTATTACTCTACACCCAACAAAGTGTCTCTTTAATATTATTATAATTCTTTATTTTTCTTCCGTAACCGTTAATGCGGCTCGTACCGCTGGGTGCACACCTACAAATGAGGTATCAAAACGTGCAGAAAATTCACGCCATTGGAGCTATTACTTGTGGTGGGATTTGGGCTTAACGTGGCGACATAATTCGCAAAAAACTACGAAAAAAACCCCATTATAACTCAATGGGAAAAATCCTAGAAATACCCTATTTTTGAGGATTTGCTGTGTCGTCACAAATTCACCTAGAAATGCCATTCAAATTTCATTTTGTAGATACGTCTGTGATCTCTTCGAAAGTGAAGACGGCTCGTCGATACCAGTTACGGTTTGTCCACAATTTGCCTCTAAGCGACCCAAACTTTCTCATTTTTGCTGAAATTACAGTGACAGCCGATCTCGGTTCAGATCTGGGCACAACATTTCTTTCTCTCATCACTGTAAATGCTCTGAGTGAGGTACAGATATGAATCTCGGGACTATCGCAGAAGACACATTGAACTGTCATACGCTCGAAACGCTTTTCGAATATGTATTACGGTTCCCGAACAAGAAGGATTTGTTTCCAATGCTTTTTTTCAGTAAAGTGTGTTTGCTCAAACACACTTGTGTGTTTGAGAGCTCACAGCTCAGAGCTCACACCTGCTGAGACCATTATTTGCCATAGCAACGGAACTCAAGAGGCTATTGGCTGCTGATTTGGACTACGAATACGCATCGCTGTAGTTCTATCTATCCTCAGTTGAAACAGATCAGGACTGAGAACTGGCCTTTAGAACTACTGCTGCTATGGGCTGTATATAACTGATTTAACTCAGTAACTGTTACACATGGGATTAGTTTGGAACTTTAAAATGGAGCATAATAATAATTTCAAAATAAAAGCCTTGAATAGTTTTACATCAGGTAATTGCTGTTTTTGGCTTTATTTGACGTTTTCATCCAAAGCACTGTTACACATGGGATTACTTTGGAACTTTAAAATGGAGAATAATAATAATTTCAAAATAAAAGCCTTGAATATTTTTACATCAGGTAATTGCTTTTTTTGGCCGTATATGACTTTTTCATCCAAAGCACTGTTACACATGGGATTAGTTTGGAACTTTAAAATGGAGAATAATAATTTCAAAATAAAAGCCTTGAATATTTTTACATCAGGTAATTGCTGTTTTTGGCTTTATTTGACGTTTTCATCCAAAGCACTGTTACACATGGGATTACTTTGGAACTTTAAAATGGAGAATAATAATAATTTCAAAATAAAAGCCTTGAATAGTTTTACATCAGGTAATTGCTGTTTTTGGCTTTATTTGACGTTTTCATCCAAAGCACTGTTACACATGGGATTACTTTGGAACTTTAAAATGGAGAATAATAATAATTTCAAAATAAAAGCCTTGAATATTTTTACATCAGGTAATTGCTTTTTTTGGCCGTATATGACTTTTTCATCCAAAGCAATGTTACACATGGGATTAGTTTGGAACTTTAAAATGGAGAATAATAATTTCAAAATAAAAGCCTTGAATATTTTACATGACGTAATTGCTCTTTTTGGCCGTATATGACTTTTTCATCCGAAGCAATGTTACACATGGGATTAGTTCAGAACTTTAAAATGGAGCATAATAATAATTTCAAAATAAAAGCCTTGAATATTTTTACATCAGGTAATTGCTGTTTTTGGCTTTATGTGACTTTTTCATCCAAAGCACTGTTACACATGGTATTAGTTTGGCCCTTTGAAATGAATATTAACAAAAATTTCAAAATAAAAGCCTTGAATATTTTTACATCATGTAATTGCTCTTTTTGGCTTTATTTGACTTTTTCATCCAAAGCACTGTTACACGTGGTATTAGTTTGGCCCTTTGAAATGAAGCTTAACAAAAGTTTCAAAATAAAAGCCTTGAATATTTTTACATGACGTAATTGCTCTTTTTGGCTTTATTTGACTTTTTCATCCAAAGCACTCTTACACATGGGATTAGTTCGGAACTTTAAAATGGAGCATAATAATAATTTCAAAATAAAAGCCTTGAATATTTTTACATCAGGTAATTGCTGTTTTTGGCTTTATGTGACTTTTTCATCCAAAGCACTGTTACACGTGGTATTAGTTTGGCCCTCTGAAATGAAGCATACTGAAAATTTCAAAATAAAAGCCTTGAATATTTTTACATCATGTAATTGCTTTTTTTGGCCGTATATGACTTTTTCATCCACAGCACTGTTACACATGGGATTAGTTTGGAACTTTAAAATGGAGCAAAGTAATAATTTCAAAATAAAAGCCTTGAATATTTTTACATCATGCAATTGCTGTTTTTGGCTTTGTATGACTTTTTCATCCAAAGCACTGTTACACATGGTATTAGTTTGGCCCTTTGAAATGAAGATTAACAAAAATTTCAAAATAAAAGCCTTGAATATTTTGACATCATGTAATTGCTCTTTTTGGCTTTATTTGACTTTTTCATCCAAAGCACTGTTACACATGGTATTAGTTTGGCCCTTTGAAATGAAGCATACTGAAAATTTCAAAATAAAAGCCTTGAATATTTTTACATGACGTAATTGCTCTTTTTGGCTTTATTTGACTTTTTCATCCAAAGCACTCTTACACGTGGTATTAGTTCAGAACTTTAAAATGAAGCATACTGAAAATTTCAAAATAAAAGCCTTGAATACTTTTACATCAGCTACTTGTGTTTTGAGCATTATATAACTATTTTAACCCAAGGACTATTACGCATGGGATTAGTTTGGCCCTTTGAAATGAAGCATACTGAAACTTCCAAAATAAAAGCCTTGACAACATTTTAAATCGTACCGAACGGTGCACGTCCGCCTCGCTTAACGTTCTTGCGGTTCTCCGCGTGCCACTGGTGACGTCGCGGCGTTCTTTGGCGTCGACGCCGATTTGTGGCGCGACGACGCCGGGCCCGAACCCCACGGGCGCGCCTTGGCAGGCCCCGTCTAAATTTCTTCCGAAATTTTCTAGTTCTTCTTTATTTTTCTTCCGTAACCGTTAATGCGGCTCATACCGCTTGGTGCACACCTACAAATGAGGTATCAAAACCTGCAGAAAATTCACGCCATTCCAGCTATTACTTCTGGTGGGATTTGGCCTTAACGTGGCGACATAATTCGCAAAAAACTACGAAAAAAACCCCATTATAACTCAATGGGAAAAATCCTAGAAATACCCTATTTTTGAGGATTTGCTGTGTCGTCACAAATTCACCTAGAAATGCCATTCAAATTTCATTTTGTAGATACGTCTGTGATCTCTTCGAAAGTGAAGACGGCTCGTCGATACCAGTTACGGTTTGTCCACAATTTGCCTCTAAGCGACCCAAAGTTTCTCATTTTTCCTAAAGTTAGAGTGCGTCTCTGGCTGCTTAGAGTGAGAGATGAAGACAACTTTTTCAGCCCAAATCATTTTTGAAATCGCCATCACGCCCACAAATATCGCACGATTAGTATCAAAATCGGTCCTGACATTGATACGCCTGTCTGCTCCGGTAAAATGTTTTCGAAATTTATCTAGACCGTACGGTTTTCTGTCACGGTGCTTCAGAGCAAAGTCATGCGACAGGATTTTCTGAGGCTGTCTGAGGCTCTCTCCCATGTATTTGAATAGAATTTCAGATCTGGGCACAACATTTCTTTCTCTCATCACTGTAAATGCTCTGAGTGAGGTACAGATATGAATCTCGGGACTATCGCAGACGACACATAGGCCTCTCATACGCTCGAAACGCTTTTCGAATATGTATTACGGTTCCCGAACAAGAAGGATTTGTTTCCAATGCTTTTTTTCAGTAAACCGTGTTGGCTCAAACACACAATTGTGTGTTTGAGCATGTATGACTCACAGCTCACACCTGCTGAGACCATTATTTACCATGGCAACGGAACTCAAGAGGCTGTTGGCTGCTGATTTGGACTACAAATTCGCATCGCTGTAGTTCTATCTATCCTCAGTTGAAACAGATCAGGACTGAGAACTGGCCTTTAGAACTACCCGCTGCTATGGGCTGTATATAACTGATTT
Organism: Xiphophorus maculatus; assembly: GCF_002775205.1. Classification (NCBI taxonomy): domain Eukaryota; kingdom Metazoa; phylum Chordata; class Actinopteri; order Cyprinodontiformes; family Poeciliidae; genus Xiphophorus; species Xiphophorus maculatus. The sequence continues at coordinate 9,830,802 of NC_036445.1, forward strand.
AACTCAGTAACTGTTACACATGGGATTATTTTGGAACTTTAAAATTAAGCATACTGAAAATTTCAAAATAAAAGCCTTGAATATTTTTACATCAGGTAATTGCTCTTTTTGGCTTTATTTGACTTTTTCATCCAAACCACTCTTACACGTGGTATTAGTTCAGAACTTTAAAATGAAGCATACTGAAAATTTCAAAATAAAAGCCTTGAATATTTTTACATGACGTAATTGCTCTTTTTGGCTTTATTTGACTTTTTCATCCAAAGCACTCTTACACGTGGTATTAGTTCAGAACTTTAAAATGAAGCATACTGAAAATTTCAAAATAAAAGCCTTGAATATTTTTACATCATGTAATTGCTCTTTTTGGCTTTATTTGACTTTTTCATCCAAAGCACTGTTACACATGGTATTAGTTTGGCCCTTTGAAATGAAGCATACTGAAAATTTCAAAATAAAAGCCTTGAATATTTTTACATGACGTAATTGCTCTTTTTGGCTTTATTTGACTTTTTCATCCAAAGCACTCTTACACGTGGTATTAGTTCGGAACTTTAAAATGAAGCATACTGAAAATTTCAAAATAAAAGCCTTGAATATTTTTACATCAGCTACTTGTGTTTTGAGCATTATATAACTATTTTAACCCAAGGACTATTACGCATGGGATTAGTTTGGCCCTTTGAAATGAAGTTTAACAAAACTTCCAAAATAAAAGCCTTGAGAAAATTTTAAATCGTACCGAATGGTGCACGTCCACCTCACTTAACGTTCTTGCGGTTCTCCGCATGCCACTGATTACGTAGCGGCGTTCTTTAGCGTCGATGCAAATTTGTGGCGTGACGACGCCGGGCCCAAACCCCACGGGCGCGCCTTGGCAGGCCCCGGCTAAATTTCTTCAGAAATTTTGTTTTTCTAGTTATTCTTTATTTTTCATCCGTAACCGTTAATGCGGCTCATACCGCTGCGTGCACACCTACAAAAGAGGTATCAAAACGTGCAGAAAATTCACGCCATTCCAGCTATTACTTTTGGTGGGATTCGGGATTAACATGGCGACATAATTCGCAAAAAACTACGAAAAAAACCCCATTATAACTCAATGGGAAAAATCCTAGAAATACCCTATTTTTGAGGATTTGCTGTGTCGTCACAAATTCACCTAGAAATGCCATTCAAATTTCATTTTGTAGAGACGTCTGTGATCTCTTCGAAAGTGAAGACGGCTCGTCGATACCAGTTATGGTTTGTCCACAATTTGCCTCTAAGCGACCCAAAGTTTCTCATTTTTGCTCATATTAGAGTGACAGCCGACCTCGGTTCATATCTGGGCACAACATTTCTTTCTCTCATCGCTGTAAATGCTCTGAGTGAGGTACAGATATGAATCTCGGGACTATCGCAGAAGACACATTGAACTGTCATACGCTTAAAACGCTTTTCGAATATGTATTACGGTTCCCGAACAAGAAGGATTTGTTTCCAATGCTTTTTTTCAGTAAAGTGTGTTTGCTCAAACACACTTGTGTGTTTGAGAGCTCACAGCTCAGAGCTCACACCTGCTGAGACCATTATTTGCCATAGCAACGGAACTCAAGAGGCTATTGGCTGCTGGTTAGGACTACGAATACGCATCGTTGTAGTTCTATCTATCCTCAGTTGAAACAGATCAGGACTGAGAACTGGCCTTTACAACTACTTGCTGCTTTGGGCTGTATATAACTGATTTAACTCAGTAACTGTTACACATGGGATTAGTTTTACACTTTAAAATTAAGCATATTGAAAATTTCACAATAAAAGCCCTGAATATTTTTACATGACGTAATTGCTCTTTTTTGGCTTTATTTGACTTTTTCATCCAAAGCACTGTTACACATGGTATTAGTTTGGCCCTTTAAAATGAAGCTTAACAAAAATTTCAAAATAAAAGCCTTGAATATTTTTACATCAGCTACTTGTGTTTTGAGCATTATATAACTATTTTAACCGAAGGACTATTACGCATGGGATTAGTTTGGCCCTTTGAAATGAAGCATCCTGCAAATTTCAAAATAAAAGCCTTGAATATTTTTACATGACGTAATTGCTCTTTTTGGCTTTATTTGACTTTTTCATCCAAAGCACTGTTACACATGGTATTAGTTTGGCCCTTTGAAATGAATATTAACAAAAATTTCAAAATTAAAGCCTTGAATATTTTTACATCATGTAATTGCTCTTTTTGGCTTTATTTGACTTTTTCATCCAAAGCACTGTTACACGTGGTATTAGTTTGGCCCTTTGAAATGAAGCTTAACAAAAGTTTCAAAATAAAAGCCTTGAATATTTTTACATGACGTAATTGCTCTTTTTGGCTTTATTTGACTTTTTCATCCAAAGCACTCTTACACGTGGTATTAGTTCAGAACTTTAAAATGAAGCATACTGAAAATTTCAAAATAAAAGCCTTGAATATTTTACATGAAGTAATTGCTCTTTTTGGCCGTATATGACTTTTTCATCCAAAGCAATGTTACACATGGGATTAGTTCGGAACTTTAAAATGGAGCATAATAATAATTTCAAAATAAAAGCCTTGAATATTTTTACATCAGGTAATTGCTGTTTTTGGCTTTATTTGACGTTTTCATCCAAAGCACTGTTACACATGGGATTACTTTGGAACTTTGAAATGAAGCATACTGAAAATTTCAAAATAAAAGCCTTGAATATTTTTACATCAGGTAATTGCTGTTTTTGGCTTTATATGACTTTTTCATCCAAAGCACTGTTACACATGGGATTAGTTTGGAACTTTAAAATGGAGCATAATAATAATTTCAAAATAAAAGCCTTGAATATTTTTACATCAGGTAATTGCTCTTTTTGGCTTTATTTGACTTTTTCATCCAAAGCACTGTTACACATGGGATTAGTTTGGAACTTTAAAATTAAGCATTCTGAAAATTTCAAAATAAAAGCCTTGAATATTTTACATGACGTAATTGCTTTTTTTGGCCGTATATGACTTTTTCATCCAAAGCACTGTTACACATGGGATTAGTTCGGAACTTTAAAATGGAGCATACTGAAAATTTCAAAATAAAAGCCTTGAATATTTTTACATCAGCTACTTGTGTTTTGAGCATTATATAACTATTTTAACCCAAGGACTATTACGCATGGGATTAGTTTGGCCCTTTGAAATGAAGTTTAACAAAACTTCCAAAATAAAAGCCTTGACAACATTTTAAATCGTACTGAATGGTGCACGTCCGCCTCGCTTAACGTTCTTGCGATTCTCCGCGTGCCACTGATTACGTCGCGGCGTTCTTTAGCGTCGACGCCAATTTGTGGCGTGACGACGCCGGGCCCATGCCCGACGGGCGCGCCTTGGCAGGCCCCGGCTAAATTTCTTCAGAAATTTTGTTTTTCTAGTTGTACCTTTTTATCACATGATCTATTTAAAATAAACAATAGCTTTGACAACATTTCTTGCTTCACCATATTCTGTGACAGAATTGGATTCTTCCAAATTACAAATCCATTCTCTTTATTAAAGAGAATGGAAAGAACTGCATCAAATATGCAAAAGAGGAGCAATATTGTAGTTCGACGGCTTAAAGATAAGATAAGATTTGTTTGTCATTGTCATCAACAGATTACAACGAGATTGAGACTTGCTCGACTCGAGTTAAGATGCAGGTTATGTGTATATACATAATATACAAAGATAAAGAAATAAATGCAGTGAGCCCTAAGAAGTTCCTTAGCTGAAATAAAAATAGCAGACTTGTAAAAGCCTGCAGAGTAACTGAAACAGTCAATATATCTATCAGTACACTGTTAGGGATGAAAAAATAAGGATCCATTTACTTTACCTCAGTAAGTCAGTGACAGATTGACCACCACAGGCACAAAGTGGTTTTGAGTGTTTTTGCCATGGAGGTTATACAGAAGCTTTCCTCAGGGCTGAAGAAATGTCAGAGATATATATCTGTTTTAGCCTGACTTCATGTTCCAGATTAGAAGTTATATTCCTTTATTTGCTGCTGTGCTTGGAAAGTCACACAGGAGAGGTTCATCTAGTTTATCAAAATTTCAGTCGGGAAAGAATATCAAAATTGAGAGATGTAAAACTGATTATTTCCGTAAAATATTGGGATGTTTGAGTCAAAGCTATGAAAAAGCTTCCCTAGTTTCTTGTCTTCAACTAATTAAAAATAAACTTGTGTAATTGTGGAGATTTAAAGGTAAAGTGTGAAGCTTTTTACCTTTAAGCAAATGTCCCCTCAGCAGTTTCTGCCTGCATAAATATGGCTAAAAACAGATTTGCCAAGCAGATGTCACAGGAGTTCAGTAACGTCACCCTTTCCCCTTCAGCTATTTCTTTTTGTGCTGATACACTGGTTTGATGAAAGATCTGAAAATAGCTGCAGACTGGATTAAAGAATCAGGAGAATAAACAGGAAAGAATGGAGAAAGTTATCTTTGACAACACCGAAGGATTTGAAGTCCATGAAAAAAGAGACAAAAGAAAACCAAGTGACAGCGTGAACCTGATTGATTATAAATGAGAAAGTGCCTGACAGGCAGAGTATTCAGGAAATAAAAATGTGCAATAAAAGGGATCACAGCTTCCCATTTTTATAGTGGAGAAGGTAAAACAATCTTTTATGTGACAAAAGACAAAAAAAACAATCTGACTCATTTTTACATCAAACTGACAGGTTATCTGGACAAGAAGAAGTTGTTTGTAGACAATAAGAATGAGCATTATTAAGAAGTGAGAAGAAAAAATAACTATTAGAAATAAAACCCTGCAGGGAAATGGCAACCAACGGTGGCAAGAGTGAGATACTGTAAACTATGTAAGCTGTGGCTGCTCAGATGGGAGGCGCACAGCCTATTGGGCAAAAAAGTGATGGCTCATTGCTGAAAATAATGACTCATCATCTTTCAAACTGAGAGTGCATGCACTATTGACTAACGGAGGAAAGCTGTACAGTCATGTCTGGAATTTCAGCTGCATCTTTTTATCTGTTGGAACTTTGTTCACTTTTATTCATAGAACAGACAAAATACAATTTTTCCGTTTTAAATTACAAACCTTCATACAATCCTCATGACTGGACTGCATAATATGTGTAGTGTTAAAAATCAGTGCTTGTGTCTGACAACAAAAACACAAATGGTGAAATTGGCCAATCTAAACAATTCAGTCATTTAACTTGGCAACATGAATACATTTCATTAAGTCAGAAGTTTATCTTGCTTTTTCCCGCAGCCTGCTGCGCATTAGAGCAGAACTTCGAATCCAGACAGCAGACCAATAAATGAGTTTCTTGGTAATCAGCTCCCTTGTCACTCTGTTAGAGCAGTGACATGCTGCTTCCACAAGCGTATTTACATATTTAAAAGATGCATTGACTTGAACAGCCATGGGACAAAAGAAACTTTCAATGAGTGTCACTTTGTTCTTGGAAAAACTAAGCGGATCAATCTGTGAAATGGGTTATAATTTGTAATAATTTGATGTAGCTGTTTTCTGCATAACTTTAAAAGTCTTTTAAATTGCCATTAGAGAAGTTTGGTCATCTTTTTAGAAATGCTTTACATTTTACTGAAGACACTTGTTCCAACATCATTACAATCAGACTGAGGTCTGTACTTTGACAGGGCCATTGTAACACCACAGCCATTTTGTTCTAGATTTCCTAGTGGGTTTGGAATCATTGCTCTGTTGACTCAGTTTGGGTCGAGTTTGAACTGCTGGACAAATTACTTCTGATTTGACTTTAGAATACTTTTGGATAAAGAAGAGTTTCTTGTGATGGGCTCAATAACTGTAATGTCTTCAGGTCCTGTGGCTGTAAAGCATTTCACATTTCTATGCTGATGGTTTGTATGAAGTATTTGTGTTGAAATATGCTTTTGTTTTTTCTCTGATCATGGCACTCTGCATAGAAAACAAATATGTTTGGTTTGGTCTTGACTATCTAAAAGAACATTATTTCTTACATGGAACATGTGACCCGTGGGATATAGGATGAAGATCTATATTTTTATTTTGTTTACAATTTTTCCAAGCAATACATGTTTTGACCTTCAGGTGACATTGCTGGGACATTTACTCTGATAATCCTAACTACTAAATCAGATTATTTTTGCTTACTTAATTTTGAATAGCAGACTTAAAGTTGTTTGCAAATGTCCGTTAATGTTTTCCCAGATCAATGGAAAGCCTTATGGAAAGTTGAAAGGAAAATGAGCAATTTAAAGTTGCTCATTTATTAAATCTTCATTTAATGGTTGAAGCTTTTCTATCAGATCATTACTGGTGCCTTTCATCCTTGTAAAACACAAATTTTCTTTATCTTGTATGCATGCTGCAGACCATGTTTTTCTGTGATCGTATTGGAAACTGGGGAACTTTCTTTTCTATAATTAATGAAACATGCAATTAATCTGAGCGCATCGTTTTCTATTATCTGCAAGGATGCCTTGCTTTAAACTGGAATAACATTGCCACATTGAAATGAGCATGAATTAACTAACACTTCAAATAGAAAACAGAGATGAAAGATTGAGAATGTAACTTCAAATATGGTGACAGTGATGGAAGCTGTCAAGTACGGTTGTTAGGAAACAGCAAAGTTCGCTGTTCTGGTTCCCCCAATTAGACTTTTTTTTTTATTTAATATTGGGCATTTTAATTCTTATGACTGCATGTTGTCACAATTTTCACTTTGAAATCCTTTTACAATTTCCTGCTTTCTTGTTACATATGATTTATTTCACTGACTTTGTGCCGTTAAGATGATAGTGTGTATGAAAACAATCACATGTTGCTTCTTTTATCTTAAATTGGTAACATAGAGGTTTCAGCACTTAAAATCCCAGTGAAGGCAGTAAACTTCTCCATCCATCCATCCATCCATCCATCCATCCATCCATTTTCTTCCGCTTTATTCGGGGTCGGGTCACGGGGGTAGCAGCTTCAGAAGGGAGGCCCAGACTTCCCTCTACCATAGATGAGGGTGGGAACGTAGATCGACCGGTAAATCGAGAGCTTTGCTTTTTGGCTCAGCTCTCTCTTCACCACGACAGACCGGTACAGTGCCCGCTTCACTGCAGATGCTGCGCCAATCCGCCTGACGATCTCCCGCTCCCTTCTTCCCTCATTCGTGAACAAGATCCCGAGATACTTGAACTTCTCCACCTGGGGCAGGACACCCCCACCGACCCGGAGAAGGCACTCTACTCTTTTCCGGCTCAAGACCATGGCCTCGGATTTTGAGGCACTGATCCTCATCCCGGCCGATTCACACTCGGCTGCGAACCGCTCCAGCGAGAGCTGCAGATCACGACCTGATGAAGCCAATAGGACAACATTATCCGCAAAAGCAGAGATGAGATCCTAAGGCCACCAAATCGGATCCCCTCAACACCTTGACTGCGCCTAGAAATTCTGTCCATGAAAGTAATGAACAGAATCGGTGACAAAGGGCAGCCCTGGCGGAGTCCAACTCTCACCGGAAACGAGCCCGACTTACTGCCAGCAATGCGGACCAGACTCTGACACCGGTCATACAGGGACCTGACACCCCATATCAAAGGGCCCGGTACCCCATACTCCCAGAGAACCCCCCACAGGGCTCCCCGAGGGACACGTTCGAAAGCCTTCTCCAAGTCCACTAAACACATGTAGACCGGTCGGACGAACTCCCATGCACCCTCCAGGACCCTCCTGAGGTTGTAGAGCTGGTCCAGTGTTCCACGACCAGGACGAAAACCACACTGCTCTTCCTGAATCCGAGGTTCGACTATCCAACGGACCCTCCTCTCCAGGACCCCTGAATAGACCTTGCCAGGGAGGCTTAAGAGTGTGACCCCTCTATAATTGGAGCACACCCTCAGGTCCCCCTTTTTGAACAGGGGGACCACCACCCCAGTCTGCCAATCCAGGGGAACTGCCCCCGATGTCCATGCAATATTACAGAGTCACGTCAGCCAACACAACTCTGCAACATCCAGAGCCTTAAGGAACTCCGGGCAGATCTCATCCACCCCCGGGGCCCTGCCACTGAGGAGCTTTTTAACCACCTCGGCGACCTCATCCCCAAAGATTGGAGAGCCAAACCCAGAGTCCCCAGGCTCAGCTTCCTCAATGGAAGGCATGTTGGTGGGATTGAGGAGGTCTTCAAAGTATTCTACCCACCGGCCCACAACATCCTGAGTAGAGGTCAGCAGCACACCATCCCCACTGTAAACAGTGTTGGTGCTGTACTGCTTCCCCCTGCTGAGACTCTGGATGGTGGACCAGAATTGCCTCGAAGCCGTGCCGAAGTCTTTCTCCATGGCCTCTCCAAACTCCTCCCACGTCCAAGTTTTTGCCTCAGCAACCACCCGAGCCGCATGCCGCTTTGCCCGCCGGTACCCATCAGCTGCTTCCGGAGTCCCACAGGCCACAAAGGCCCAATAGGACTCCTTCTTTAGCCTGACAGCATCCCTCACCGAAGGTGTCCACCAACGGGTTCGAGGGTTGCCTCCGCAACAGGCACTGACAACCTTGCGGCCACAGCTCAGATAAGCCGCCTCGACAATGGAGGCGCGGAACATGGTCCACTCAGACTCAATGTCCTCCACCTCCCCCGGAACGTGTTCAAAGTTCTGCCGGAGATGGGAGTTAAAGTTCAAAGAACAAGGGAGTCTCCAGGAGGGCCACTCTCCAGTACCCCCTCTAAGGAGTCCAAGCAGGGTGGGTAATCTGAACTGTCGTTTGGCCCGTAAGCACAAACAGCCAGGACCCGTCCCCCACCCGTAGGCGGAGGGAGGCTACCCTCTCGTTCACCGGGGTAAACCCCAACGTACAGGTGCCGAGATGGGGAGCAATAAATATGCCCACTCCAGATTTTCATGAGCTATCTGAAACAGTCATTTACATCTGCCCCACCTAAATATATTAGTCCAAAATTAATTTACATCAAGACTGTTTTTATATATACATCCAAAAATTTACCCCAAAAATAGCAGAAGGAAAAAAATTTAAACATAAAAAGACAGCTTTTTACTTGTTTGAAATGAAAACATTAACTGACACATGCACATTAATGTTAATTTATGCGTTACTCAGCCTTTTAAATTGGAATTACCAGTTGCAAATCCGTCAAATTGCATAATAATGACTGCCACTTAAGCTAAGCAAAGAAAAGTAAAATCCATCAAATATTAAAGTTTGAGTGGCACCAAAGGGTTTTCTTTTGATGTGATTAAAAAACGTCACATCTAACCTCCTCAATCTATGTCAAGTGTGTTCTCCTTCATTATTTCTGCAGATCAAGGCAAAGTTCTCAAGGTTCTTCACACCATCCAGGATGTCTTCATCATATCTCAGTATTCTCTGTTCCACAACGAAGGGCCTGTTCTAAATATGGCCATCGACTCACAAAAGGTACAAGTGATGCTTCAATAAAACATGGCAAAGTCTTATTTAGGTGAATTTATGCTTTTAATCTTTAATGATACTCTATATCTAAGAGAAAAAAAGGAACAGCTGTAGGAACCTCTTTTAAAAGACATAGCAAAGAAAATCTTTTCTGTATCTATGTCTCCTTCATGTGACCTGATTCTGTCAGTGAAAAGGGAGAAATTCAGCTTTCCTTTTTACTACTGATAAAGCTTAAACATCCACATATACATAATTTATTGATTGAATATGACAGTCAAATGAAAGAGATGTGATAAACTCACAACAAGAATCTTATCCATTTGGTGCATAAATTCAAAGCTTGGCTTTAGAAGATGCAATTGCTTACTGTCAGGTTCAAACAAAATGGCTACATAAAAACTTTAAAATCTTATTTGTTGACAGTCTTGGTGAAAATGTGTAAAAAGCTTTACAATAAATTCATATTTTATTACAGTAGTGTCACATTGGTGTCTAGCTCCAGTCTTCACGGGCCGGTGTCTTGGCAGTTTTAAATGTGTGTCTGCTCCAAAGCAGCTGATCCAAATGGTCCATTTATCTCCTTCAGTGTGTCACAGCTTACAGAGGCCTGTTAATGAACCATCATTTGATTCAGGTTGATGAACCAGGGAAAGAACTAAAACATGCAGAATGCCGGCCCTTTAGTCCTGAGTTTGGACACCAGTGATCTAGCACAATAAAAATTAGCGGCATTCAGTGATATATGTATACTAAATGGCTGAATCTTTTTCTCTCTAGGGTCACTTGTATGTCGGTACTGCTATGGAAGTCCAGCGTCTGCCTTTGGCTGACTGCAGGCGCTATGGCCACACATGCAGAGAGTGCATCCTCTCCAGGGATCCTTACTGTGGTTGGGACAAGGCCAGGAGGAAGTGCATCGCCATCCCGCCCGGATACAACGTCACAACTGGGTAAGTTTAGATATGATGTCATCACTGCAGCACTATTGGCTCATCTAATTGCAACCAACAGATAAAAGATACTTAATCAGCTAAGTTTCTTTAACACCTTTCAAGACTCTCAGGGGAAATGCCTAAATGGTTTGTGTGATAATCTCCTGCTCTAGAATGGTGAAACTAGCTTCAAATACCAAGACAGATAAAAATGTTAAAGAATGAAATTCTCAAATGTAAAGCCATGTTACGTTTTGACTGTCAAGCTTTTCTCTGCCATATTTCCAATATAAAAACAATAGCAACGACCTAGCCTATGAATAATTTCTCTTTTTTCCACCTATTTTTGCTGTTATGGCTCTGCTAATGTTAATTTATGAGTAATGCCAGCTTTATGAAAGAAAGAGACTCATTAGCCCCTTTGTGAAATAATTGTCTGCTCCTAATTCTGTCTCTCTCTCATTTTTTTCTTTACAGAACTCTTATTCAGAATCTCGATAGTTCCAACTCCTCCATTTGTGAGGAAGCTGCTGGTGAGCTCTTATCTACACTCTCCCACTCTCTCCCTGTCTTAATTAAACCAAAGTGGTAGCGTTTCTGTGCAACTATACCAAAAAACAAAAGATGACTATCATATAATTGAGCAGTGTCCAAATTCCCCAAAGGGACAGTATACTTCGATTTCATGACTTGCCCTGTCTCAAATCTCATACCCCAATGCAACCTTAACTGTGCATAGCAACGAAAGGCACTTAGTTAATCTGATGTTTGACATTGCATCTGTTTCAAGTTGTATCACTGGTTCCGGTTCCTGAAAACCAATATATTTTAGTCTTATTCAATTCAATGAAAGAACACCTTGTTTATCCCAAAGAAAAAGTAAATGTTGTCTTAACTCAGATCATCCAGGAATTGTCAAAGAGTCGTTGCAGATGATGATGTCATGGGCAGAAAGGATCTCCGGTAGCGGTCAGTCTTGCAACGAAGCTAGCATGTACGACAGTCTCATGACTCCCAAGCTCGACCATAAATCCTACTAATTTTCTAAATAATTCACAGTAGCATGGATATTGTTAGGTTTATTTTAGCAGAGCTGAAGACCCACTAAAATGTTCCACTGACTCGAGTTTTTTTCCTGCATGAAGTCAGTACCCTACAGATATGCATTTTATGTTCAAGGGGAGGTATTATGTAAAATGAATTTTTTTCTTTATGTTATTCCGTCATCAAAAAATACCTCGAGTGTTGCTTTTGATTCTTTCATGCGTGTTCGAGTTATTCTTGAATCTCCTGTGGCGTACATTTAGAGTTCCTAAAAAGCTTTCTCATATAATGCGGCAACTATTTCCATAAAGCCACAGTCTCCAAGCCCAGCTTTTGACTCACAGATCAACCCTCACAAACTACTTAGATCCTCCAGACTAGCAGCAGCAACAATTAACAAGCACCTGGTGGAACTGCGCGTCTTCTGAACTTGTCGTACAAACTACTTCTTAGTCCGACGCTCCTAAAAATGACTGTCAACGGCATAATGGAGAAACATTGTTGTGATGATGTGCTGAAGGTGTTGTGCTGGAAAGAGCAGGAGCTTCTTAAAGAGACGGAGGCCGATTTGAATGTGTCAAATTGCAAAGTTTAATTTCTTTTAAGTAATATAGTTACATACAGCATTTATATAATAACTGAAGGTAACATAGTTACTTGATTGTGCTATAAATTTGCACTATGTGCCTGGAAAATATATAGTACCCCCCTTTAAGACAAAATTTTGAGGCAGTCAAAAAATATTAGTGATTATTTGATTAAAATTATATTATCTTGTTAAAGTTTTGTGGTCATTTTCCCTCTGCTACTATATTGAAAGGGAGGAATTGTGAAACAGGTGGAAGCAACATGTTCTTTAGCAAACAATATCAATCAATAGGTGCTAGATCTTCAGAAACTGGAAATCAAACATTTGGACAGATGTAATGTAATTAAATGAAAACAAATTGATTACCATGTCCTACATATAAAACACAAAGTGTGAAATCAATCAATCAATCAAATTTTATTTGTATAGCACATTTCAGCAGCAAGACATTTCAAAGTGCTTTACATCATTACAAACACAGAAACACAATGCAATATAGAATCAATAATCAAAACAAAGCATTAAGTCACGTTCCATCCATAAATTTGTAATTGATTACATTTCAAATACAATTCTAAACAGGTGGGTTTTTACTTGAGATTTAAAAGAAGTCAGTGTTTCAGCTGTTTTACAGTTTTCTGGAAGTTTGTTCCAAATTTGTGGTGCATAGATGCTGAAAGCTGCTTCTCCTCGTTTGGTTCTGGTTCTGGGGATGCAGAGCAGAACCAGAATCGGAAGACCTGAGAGGTCTGGAAGGTTCATACAACAACAGCAGATCTTTAATGAAAGAAATCCAACACTGAACATCACCTTGGTGACACCATCCCCTCTAGGAGGAATGAGGACCCTGAATCAAAGCCTGTCAGGGGCTGCAAAAGACTTGAGACTTGAGCAGCATGGCAATGACTCTAACATACTGTCAGTCTGGAATTTCAATTGCTGTAATTACTGTGAAAGGTGGTTCTACAATGTGGACAGGGTGGCATGAAATAAAAAAAAAACTTGTCTCACATTTCAGATTCCTTCAATTTTTTTCCTTTTTTGTCAACTTAAATGTTTAAATCAAACATTTTAATATTAAAACCAACCAGATGGAGTACAATAAGTAGTTTTCAAATTATGTCTCACTTATTTAAAGAAAGAGCTGTTTAATCTAATCTGGGTCTATTTGACAAAGTTATTCACCCCTAAAGCTAAAATCTGGCTGTGCTTTTCTTGATGGCTACAATTTATAAAATCAGACAATGAGACTTTTTCATCACCGTGGAACCATTTTGGCCAACTGCTCTGTACAGAACTGCTTTAATTCAGCTCCACTGAGGGATATTTCAGCATGAACAGTCTGTTTAGGGCTGTTAGCAAGTCATTTGCCTTTATTTTGGGGCATCTTGTAAGAGGCTCAGACAGTTGTCCACTTTTTGCCAGCCCAAAGTATATTACCTGTTTTTGGCAAATGAGAGAGACAGGCCAAGACATCACCTCACAACCCTTTTGTTGATGCTGCTTTTGCCCAGTGATATGGGCCTTTTTGTGATGTCGTCAATACATTCTTGACTTTCATTAGTACATTTTTTCTTTGGCTTAGTTTTTTTTTTCCTTTCATAAAGTACGGATGGGGAAAAACAATCTTTTGCATTCCCTCGCAATGTGCTTACTGCAATATTTGCTGGTCTATTTTGTATACAGTCGCAAATGTAAAATTTCAAATATATACACATTTAATGAGCCTGATATTCTTAAATCTTTGGTGCAAAACACAGATTGAAAATTGATTTATTCACTGCACGCTTATGTCAGATATTTCACAATGAGATATTAACATACATGTGAAAAACCTTACGAAAACCTTATATATTAGCAGAAAGTATAATGGCCACCGTACGAAAAGCTTACAGTATTCAATTATGCCTCATGAACTAATCAGTACATTATTGCAAGAGAACGCAAAACCTATTGCGAGGTAACGCAAAATATTGCAAGGGAATGCAAAAGTTTGTTCCCTAAAGGGCTCCTTAATAAATAAAATCAGAATTTTAAAACGTGTTCTTATTTACCTTATCTCTGTTTAATATTAACATTCAATGGATGATCTAAAACTTTTATTTTTTACAAAATAGGACAAATCTGTAAAGGGGGGAAAAGTTCTTTTTACTGGTGTATAAAATCTTCAAAATAGTACAATAACATTAAGCTGACAAGATGGGAAAAAGCTTAAGAGGTGTAAATACTTGAGAGGTTTTTAAAAACCTTCTTTTTAAAAACCTTGTAATAATTGAGTAGCTGAACTATTAATAGAATAACTTACTTGTGTTTTTACTCAGCACTTAAGCTGCGGCAAACTTCGCCCAGAGAGATTGTGGTGAAAGGAAAAAACACCACCGTGTTTCTGCCCTGCCCGGTTCACTCCTTTCATGCCACCTACCGCTGGGAGAAGGACAACTGCCAAAGGAACTACCCGTGCCTGTTCTCCGGAGACTTCTGCGTACTGGGCCCGGTTGTTAACACTCCCTTGAAGGAAGGTGTCTTCCGCTGCATGGCCACTGAGGACGGATTCAAGGTGGAAGTTGTTTCCTTCAGGCTGGTGAATGATGGGAGGCTTTTATCTGCTTCATTTGCCTCCATCTTGGGCCTTTCAGCCCTGCTTGCTGTGGTGACCCTATGGCTTCATTAACTATAGCTAACACTGATGCTATCTTCTCTTTTGTAGTGGCTCCAACTGACAGGATAAACAAGGAGCCATTGTGGGAGTTAGGTTTGCATTGCACCGGCACTCATGGATGGGTTGTGCACTGACAACTGAACCTTTTTTTATTTAGGTTTTTATCAAGAAATATATTAGTATAAAAAAGTTCAAGCTATCCTATCCACCTTATTTTTGAACATGGAAGTAAATGTAGGTCCAGGTTCCAGTTTTTCTGTGACCCTTTCATTTCTCCACTTTCCTGGGCTAACTAACAGCAGCTTAGCTAAACTTGTGAACTTTGTTGTGGGTACATCTCCTAAAATTGTTGAACAAACGATTTTGTTTGAGGGTGCAAGTTAGCACCCTCAAACATTTCACAAGTGGGATGATGATATGAAGAAGTGACCTCACTTAACATATGAGGACATTTTTAACTATTTTGTGTTGTCACTTGGTGCGGAGATGGCCAGGTGCTCCTGTGTCGCAGGTGAGGGGAAGTCATGCATTGGTGATATTATGGAAGGTAGGCTAATAAATTGTCACTTCAGTGCATGCTAACTTACAAGATGCGTCTTTGTTGTAATTAGATTGTAATTCAGTTTAATTTTCTGCAAAACAAAAACCACAAAGTCCATCATCTCTATTATTGCTCATTGAAATAATTATATTGCATTGCTACTCTTAAGTAAAATTTTGGGATATTCTTTCCGATACGAGAAACTTCATTGAATAGAGAACAAACATGTTTTACCCAAAGATGAGGATGACAATGAAACACACCTACAGTTTACATTAAAGCAAGACTTCATTTTGTTCGTAAGCTTCTTCTTCTTTTTTTTTCCCATCTTACTGCTGAACTTGTGCCATTTACTGGTAGTGAATATACAGTAAGGACAGTACTGTAAAGAATAAATGTTTTCACTTTACTCTTAGAGCACTCACGCGTGTATACCCATACATATAAATATACTTCCATACATACATTCATTGCCCGGTCTTCTTTTGATTTTGTGTCCATCAAATGAAAAGAGCAAACATACGGTTGCTCTCAAATTTAAAGCTTTTAACCACAGGCAAAGGGATTCCTCATCCCTTGGCAGGGGATGAATGTCATAGGGCACCAAACATCCACGTTCAGCTCTAGAAACTGGTTTGTGACTTAACGACTTCTGCTCCAAGTATTTCTTTCCTTTGAACCAGGATATTCTCAAAGCCATAATGTTAAGTTAGTTATTATGAAGACGGTGAACAGTAAGTTAGCTAGCCAGCGGCCGGAAGTGCCTGACCAAAAGTCACGCACAAAAAACACCATTTGTGTCTATATTTCTGTTAAAAATAAGGTGGATATCTTGGTCAAAAATAACATATCTACAGCTGCAACTGATTGCATGGGATAAAAACTGTAAAATTCAGAACTTTGCTGACTAATAATGTCATTCAACCATGATGTGGTGCTTTGCGAACCTTTCTTCTCTTACTAAAAAAAGATGAACATATCCAGTGAGTTGGGCAAAAAACACCAATACCAGGCCAATTCTTTTAAACTTTTCTCTACATATTTTGAAATTACCTTGATTGTGCTTATTTGTGGATATGTAAACCTTTAATAATGCTATTACATCTCTTCATTCCTCTTGTTCAACTTTATTGTCTAAGCTCATTGGAACCTAAAAATGTCTGGTATTGAGATTTTAAAAGCCTTAATACTTTGGGACATGGACTCCTAAGCACAATTTTGCAGTTGAGGGTGAAAACTGCAGACTCAGTTGGACTTGGGGAAATGTTCAGTGCAGCTGAGTCTAACAATGTGGCTGGGAGGAAGTGACAGCTTTTAGATGGAAAGTAGGATGGGCCTCGAACATCACTGTGTCTCAGCACTTCCTCCTCAGACTGGGCAGTTTCTAACAATGTTACAGCAGATGGTTTCAAACAACATAACTTTGCCTTGTTCACAGCTTCATGCATTGCTCTTTTCCTTTCATCATGCCATCATCTCTCATTTACCCTGTCCTCATAATCTGTGATATTCAATTAAATGTCATTCTTATTTAAAGTTAGGTACAGAGATAATGATCTTTTTAAGTAGATGATGGCATGTTGTTACCACAACCCATTAATCTACGTCAAAATTGGGAAATTAGAACACGTAGCTCCTGGTCAGAGGAGCAGTTTTCTTTGTAAATAATGAAAAATGATTTCTTTATACCAGACCAGTGGCGGTTTTTGATATGGGTGAAATTGCTCTTTGCCCAGGTTGCCCTTTTGTCACGAGGAAGGCTGTCCTGTTCTGTTAGTTGCACCCAGATTGAGTTTTTATTGTGTATCTGCATATCAATAGGGACTGTTTGCCCTCCTATGTTGTGCACAGTTTAAGCACTGTGAGTAAACATGGTAATGCACCACAGCCAGTTGATGATGTTCAGCTCCAAACTAAAGGGCTATATCACTGTTTTTTTCCTAATAACCTGAAATCTTTTGTTGTCTTGTTCAAATCAGTTTTGACCTACTGATATTTAAAAACACTAGAGTCTTGAAAAGACTGACTTAATTGCTGAAACTGTACTTTTAAACAATAAAATATGTCAAAAAATGTTGGATTCATAGCTTTCTCAAAAACATAGTTAAATTCTGTTTCTGTGCCATGCAACATTTATGCAAAAACCGCCACTGTACCAGACAATGCCTAAAGTTGTGAGCAAGACGTTATGCTATAATCATTTCAGTAAAGATGCTTAGATAAACACAGAAACAGTTCAAACTAAGTGAAACCATATATTTCACGTACATTTTATAGTTTTCCAGGAGAAGAAAAAAGGCTTACCAACTGACAATATGTTTTGGATATTTTTTTTCTGCAAATACTGACTTCTACCATTGCTGCCTACATATATAAGCATTTGTTTTGATAATTTATTGATTTGAACGCGACACTTAACCACAGCCGCTGTATTTTTGTATTTTTATTTTAAATCTCTGAAACAAAAGGCTTCAATAATTCAAAGAAGATCATTTCCTGGTCTGGTAATTTAAGACCATTTACTTTGAGTGTAAGGAGTTCACAGTTGTGCTTACCAGGCCATCACAGATGAACAGGAGCATTTTCTATCGGAAACAAGAGGCAGTGTTTAAATCCAATCACTGGAGCATCATATTTAATTTAATTTAATTTTTATGACCGTGGACAAAAATGGTGAAAAAAATACATTGGTGTATATTGCTATTAAATACTAAAACATAATCATAAACCCTAAAATATTAAACACTGTGCTAAACCTTATCAGTGATGAATTATGCATTGGATTAACGAGTCCTTCATTGAGGCAATGGAGTATTATCATTCACTAAAGGCACATGAATCTGTCTGAGATCTTCCTTCCACAGTGGCAGAAATGTCATTAATTGTTAATCAGACAACAGAGCCAGCCTGTCATGTTTTCTATTAAAGAATTTATTTTAGGCCATTAGAGATGCGGGCTGCAATCTTCTTCTCCACTGTGAAAATGCATGTGTGTGACACAGCATTGTGTTCCTCATTTAGTTGCGTGCATTCTGCTGTCCCCAGATGTGAGCCACTGACTGTGACATAAAAGGGTCAAAAAAGGGAAAGCAAGGCATCTTTAAACACTGTTCACTTGGCGCTTTTTGCTTCATTTATGTTCATTTGAAAACTCCCTCCTTCCTTACGACAAATAACATTTTGTGTCTGATAAAACCCAAGTACTACTGGAACACCGATCTTCCTTACAGGCAAACTCACGAATAATCACTTCAGGTTTAATGGTAATCCTGTGTGTGATTTTCTTTGTCAGCGCCATGGTGGGAAGCTCACTCTAGCCTTCAGCCAAGTGCTAAGTGCTACTCAACATTTAAAACAGGCTGTTTTACTCCAACCTGCCGCAGAGTTTTGGCGGAAAATAAACAAAAATCATGGATTTGCTTGAGGCAATTTTACAAATAACCTCTTTATGCTGCAATTTTAACTGCTGATTGCTGTATGTGTTTATGTGATTAGATTTGAGATGCTGTTATCACAAGATGCAGAGTAAAGTTGGATATGTGGTCCAACTTGGTGATTGAGCCTGGGGCATGAATTTTCATGTATCCTGAAACTGATTATTAACAAAGAAAAAAAACAGCTCAAAACCTACTTGAAAGTAACCACCCCTTTCTATCATAACATGTAACTGTAGTTACAGTGAAAGCCAAAAAAATATATTTGACAATATGTGGTTGATAATTTGTTAGTGGGATAACCAAGCTTTTTTTTTCTTTTTTCTTTTTAGAAACATCTGAACAGGACATATGGGCATCAAATATTCTAAGACAAATATGCAAATATGAACTATGTCATGCCAAACTGAAATACTCCTAAAAATGATGTCCATTGACACTTAGTTTTTCGATGGAGGCCATGCTTTAAATTGCTTTATGGCCTTTCAAATAAACCATATGAGATTAAATAAGATTTAGCTGCCATGCAGATTATTAGTGTATAATATTAAGATTCATAAAAGTGCAATTCAGCTAATGGTTGACACTAAGTGACTTCTCAATCTGATTTTTTTTTTTGCCTTCAGTTCAAAGAAGAGCCACAAAAAAAAAACTTTATATAGAGTCCAAGCCCATAATAAAAACCAGTACATTTCCTCAGTATTACCTCATCAGTATTACCTCTCTGTGTCACCAGTGACATACCCAATGCAGCAGTATCTGCTTTTTTCCACAGTGACTGATACGTTGATGAAAAATTAGTTCATTCTGGACAGTGTTATGTTTTCAAACACTTATGAGTCCTACTTACAGCTACAGTCTTTAATAAACTAAAATCATACTCCTGCTGCCAATGTTTGCTAGTGTGCTAGGCTAATGCTAGCACGTTTCTTTGTTATTTTGATCATTCAGCTCATAACATTACATGATGGTGTATACAAGGAAGACTGAAAAAAAGGTATTTTTTAACTGAACCCTTTGCTTTGAACATTTTAAAATTTTATGTTTTAGCTGCACTATCTGCAGCTGACCTCCATATCTGTCTAAGCACACTCCTCAGATCAGGTCGCTTGGAAAAATATGAAAAAAAAAAAGCTGCAGTCTTTCTTGCACTGCTGAAAAGTCAACATAATGTGTCAGGTGTAAAATATTGGTTTTCTGTCCTGCACACAATATTAGGCTGTAGTTTTTGAAGGATAGCTGGGTGACCACATGGCTAGCTGTAACTATGGCAGACTTAAATTCATTAAAAGCAGTCAATCATTGTGATCAGAGTTTAGTAAGGAACTCCAATACCAGTCATTTAAAAATACCAGAAACAGAATTAGATTAGAATAATAATGTACAAACATACTTTAACTACAGAATGACTGCTTTCAGTGTCCATTTAAGCTAAAGATTAACAAATGATAGTTAATCTGCTGCATTAATGAATATTAATAATGATCAAAAATACTTTCTATTCTTTATATAAAAACATTCCTATTGCAATGTCTTATAATTTATTATAAGATATATATATTATTTATTTTGTTTTTGTTTTTAAATATATTATTGTAGTCAAGGGGAATCTTTGTGTACAATGTTTGAATTATGGTTTTGTGTTAACATTAATTACATAAAAATTGTAAAAATATATTTTAACTACAGATATGAAGTAAATGTAGTAACTCAAACTTGAAAACTACCACATAAGAGGATCTATTCACAATTATTCAGCTACAAGTTCCCTTCTAATACATGCAGAATGCTATGTAGAATTGAGGCATTAACCTTCTGCTTCTACTGACAGTTTTCAGTTTCCCAGCGACTGTTGGTAGACTAGAACAAAAATAAATCAACATTGTATAATATGAATTATCCAAAATTATCAAAAATGTCATGTTTGAAGCCACTACTGTTTACATCTTTAGTTTAGTTTACATGATTTGTTTGCTCACATGAAGGAAAGACATGATTTGAGGGTGGAATCGATTCTCCATTGATCATTGCCCAACATTTTTAATCACCCAGAATATTTTTAGTACTTGTTTAAACAACACTTACTGCTAGGTTTAAGATTTACAGAACTTCCTGAACTTGCTGACATAATCAACCTAAGAAGATCATCTGAGTCATTGCTATGATATGGATTTTGGCAGTTGCTACGTGCAGATTACATTATCGCTTTTCTGGCATCTGTAGTTGTCAGCCAGTTGGCTAAATGCTAATCTCCTTCAAAGCAGGCTTTGGATTTTCAATAGGGGCAGAATTGTGGTGGATCCCGTTATCTGTTGTAAATTAATCATTCTTGTAGGCGGGTTGCTTTTTTGTTTGCTGTGGGGCTTTTGAGTGTCAAGTACTGTACATGATGTGTGCCCATGATTCTGTGTCTTGGTAGATTTACTTTTAATAGCAATGTGCCAAACTCTACTATATGAAAAAGAGATTTATACTGTCTTGGTGCCATGCCATTCTAATACCATTTCATGACATGTATTTTTAAATAACAGATATCTATAGTGCAATAGATATTCATGTAACAAATTCATATTGACATGTGTTTCCCTGAACATGTGCAGTGAAAATTAATAAAATTATAAGTATAATGAAAATGATTTGTTATTTGTTTATTTGGGACTTTTTCCACACTTTAGGGAGTTTGCATGAATACAAGTTTTAAAAGTTTTTTATGTAAACTTCTGCCTTGCATAGACTTTATTTGCCTACCAGGTTACAGAAATGCATAATTCTGTAAATGCAAACCAATACATTTGTACTGATGATTGCTTCAAGCCAAATCTATGAACCTTAAGCTCATTTCTAACAGGAAAGACTTGGCATGTCTACACGCGCCAAAATGCAAAATGGTGGCGGGACCTGATTGGACAAGCAGGTTGCACCATCTGCTGGTCAAAGGTTGTTGCCTTGATAAGACTTGCAAAATCTTGTTTGAGATATGTTTGGAATATGTTTAATCACAAAAGCAGCTCCCAAATTTTTGGAGTCTTTATTTTTAATTGTTCTATCCATCATTAAGCACAAATATGTTGTAAGGGATTCAGGCCAATTGTGTTGCAACAACAGGGTAACACTTTACAGCAGTGTATGAAAAAACATGAATTTATTGTTTTTGTTTTAACTTATACAGTACATTAGTTTAGAAATATTTGCAGCATTCACCAAAAGAAATCCAACAAGGGTGCTGGTCTAACACATATGTGCTAATTAGCAAGTGTGCTAATGTGTTTCCACACCTCTTCAACACATACATCATTAGCACATTTTTTAATTACACCCCTAAAGCCTCAAATAAAAAGTGTAAAAAATGAGGTTATGTCTTTTAGAGTACACTTGTTGGCTTTATGCTTATTTTCCCCTGATTGTTCAACTGTTCACATGTAACCTTTTGCACCGTTATTTAAATGTACAACTTTTGTCTCTCTTTGCATACATCTCAAAATGGATCCTGGCAGAGTAGGAGAAAGAACCTAAATCCTTTATAAGCTTTAGTTTCCTCCATAGATTTTTAAGAAGAATCCCATCCAAAGAGCAGCTTTGTCTCTCTTTTACCTTAATGTGCTTCTTTAGACAATCCTTTGCTGTCTTGTGGAAAAGGTTTGGGTTGTTGTGATACTAAAAAGACTCATCATAAGTGTACTGACTAACAAAAAAGGTTGTTGTCCAGGATTTTATGGTACATGGCCCTGTCATTAACATTTCAGTACAGTAAAGTCGGTAATTGTGGCCAGAAAAATGGCTCCCCATGAATATCTTCTATAACTTCTGACCGGCTGTCTTTACCCCAGCCTTGCAGATGAATCACCTTTTCACATTGTCATTTGACTGCTCTGTATGGTATGTTTTTACCTGCTGTCAAGGTAAAAAGAGAAACAAACATCTAGTAATATGAGGAGTCTGACAAAGAAAATAGTATTGATTACTTTTAGTGATGACAAAGTGCTTAGATTAGAGAGTCAAATACTTCTTTCACTAAAGGACATGCAAAATTGAAAAACATTTTTTAATTTCAATATTACCGTTTGTAAAATTTAACTTGGATTAAACTAGAGCAATTTCTAAAATGTTCAAAATCAATTGAATTTTCTAAACAAGTTGTTTATAGAAAAAAGTGGAAGACTTCCAGGAAAAAAAACAAAAAACTTGTTCTTTTAAGCATGAGTCACTTTTCCAAAATTAACAGTGGAGGAGGAGAACCTTTGATTATGTTTGAATAGTGAGAGAATTCAGAGCAGAATGAGAGTCATCCCAAACCTACATCATGAATGAATGTGCACTTGGAAGCAGTCAGGTTTCTAGTAAAAATTCTGCAGCATATGAGTCAGAACATATGAAAAGTGATAAATGATGACTCAACAGAGACCAATGACCTTGCAAAAAATAGCAGAACAAAAAGTCACAAGATGAAGCTTCAAAAAACTGATGACAACTTGTTCAAAGGCTGTTTTTAATCACGCAAGCAGCAATATGATTCAAGTGAAGTTGAGTCAGCCATTTATTTCTCTCTGCTGATGGAAATATTACAGAAATACTTGCTCAGACTTTGATGAAATTTTTAAATTTCTCCAGTTGTCAGAAGAAGTGAAAAATTGGTAATCCTCCTTCCTATTTGACAACCTCCAGAAGGCAAAGGTTTTCACAATCAGATTTAGCCATTTAACTGAAAAGTGCTTGAGAAGTTGTCAAAAATAAGGAATGTGAAGTTGGATGTGTCTGAAAAAAGTTCCTTCTTCAACATATACATTATAACATTACCCACACATAAAGCTGGTAGTCTTGTGTAGGTCCAACACGCCACCTGATGTGTGCCAATATATCGTTTTAATATATTATGCTCAAAGTGAGCTGTATTGGTCTGTAGAGATTTAAAGCTGTAAATTTATTCTTTTTTAATAAAGTATTAGTACTCTCAACAGGTGCAAGCTCAGGCTGAAAAGGTGCTGTAAAACTTCACACAACTGGGTTTCAGCACACCAAGCCAGATATTGACTGGTCCAACTGCCTTCCTGAGCTGTTAAATCCCCGTCTGCAGCTGGGGATCACTGGGACGGACCCTTGATTGGTTTGGAGGTGGTCAGGTGAGATTGAGGCTGCGGAAGTTCACATTACAATGTTTACAATAACTACCTTCCTATAATCATTAGCTATTCCCCTTGTCTAAAACCTGTTCTCGCTTCTTGATCCAAATATCCATCACCTCACTTTCTGTTCTTAGTTCTCACCTCAACACCTTTTATAATGAACAGATATGTCAAGTCAATGGTAACCCAGGTTTATGTAGATAGCAGCAGACTTTCCTGTTGAGAACTGAGTAGTTCAAGCATTCAGACCCCATCAATTTTTGGTAATGTTGTTTCAGTTTGCAATTTCCAGTTTTTGATTTTGGATGTTGGAGACACAAGTCTAGATTGGCCTTCATGTAACCCAATTCGGCTTCCCCATCAATTCCAACCAGCTTGCCAGTAACATCCAAAAAAAAAAAAAAACGCCTCTCCACAACATGACAAGTCTTAGTTTCTCCAATTTGTATTGGCCAGAATGTTAGAATAAAAAATAAAAATCCAGATGGAAAAAGTTTTGTGACTGCTTTGTATGTTCATCATCAACCAGCAGCTTGATTTAAGACATTTAACTTATTCTGAATATGGTTGCTGTTATCATCATCTCTCAGCTAAAGGGTCAGCAGAGAAACAGAGTCTCAGTTTTTTTTTTTTTTTGTTAATGATTAATATGCAGAGCCTTTCCAAGTGTTATAGCTGAAACAGAAATGTTACTTTTGTGCCTATTAGGAGTGCTGAGAATCTTAATGACCTTGCAGTTCTGAAAGATTCTGAGACTAGTTATGTTCAGTTATCAGACTTCATGATTTTGCTGCACACAGAGGGACTGTAGCTCATTAAATGAGAGTCAGACTTTAAGCAAGTCACCTTTAAAACTTCATAGTGGAATATCAGAATGCAGCGCCCTTCCCTCTGACTTGTATTTCCTTCCTGCAACATTGAAATTCCAAGAGCCTTTGCCCCAATCCGACAGCAGAGACAGATTTACTGTAACAGCCAAGGGTGTTGCAATTTTTTCCATGGACTCACCCAATCTTAGGATAAAAACATTGTTACACCAGATCGACAAGGAGAACGGCTCTTAGCAATTTAAAGAGATGCAAAGTCTATGTTTCACTTTGAAGTTAGATTGTGCAGCTTTGGTAGTACAAGGTTGCTCATTTTACCTTTAAAGGACTGAAACGAAACCACAAACATAATCTGGAACGGTGCCAAACCACAACACGGAGATCAACCTGGAGCCCTGCTCAGCAAAATAGAAAAACTATTTATATGTTCCTAAATGTTGAGAAAAAGTCATGATAGAATGCAACAAGACTTTCAGCACTGAAACAGCAAGGAGATTCTTATAGGATTACAAAGAAAAAAAAAAAAAATATATATATATATATGTATAATGCATGTATAATGTATTTACATATTTTATGTAAACACCTTTTTGCATTCATTAGCTTTTGCTAGTCATTTAAAGAATCTGGAGTTATTCAACCAAAAATAACAGCTTCATTTATTTCTTTGATTGCCGTCAGGTAGAGAGAGCTGTTGACACTTGCTTAGAAGAATTTCGGTTGTACTCGTAGATGTTTTTGTAGAACCTGTGCAAAGAGTAAAATCTGAAATGAGTAACATCCACTCTTGATACTGTAGATAATGCATTGTTTGAATTTTGTGAACCTTCTGGATATTTTCCTGTTATTTAACACTGGTTTCCACAGAGGCAGAATAGAGGCAGTTTTTCAGAACTGCACAATATGCTATGTCTACTCTTATTTTCCACAGATGTGGGTCATGTTTGTGGCTATGTCTTGTCATGTGAACAGAATACCCTGACCCCATTTTTTCCTATTTTAAGACCCAGAGGCCCCAAAGTTTTCCAGTAATTCCTTTAGATATAGTAGTATGACTTATCCATATTTATAACCTCTATTTCATATTATATCCATAGCAATTCATTTATCTTTGACCATTTATGTCTCATTGAGTTCTCGTTCGCAAAAACCTGGCTAAGATAACAAATACAGGGGATATATCACAAAGCAGAGAAGTAAATTGCATAAAACTGACTTAAACACATGCCCAGAAACATTTCACATGGTTAGTAATTTCAATAAACATGTGAAAATTCATGTAGGGTTGCAATGTTTTGCACATTCAGTTCTCAATAAGCTTTTATAAGTAAGCTAATTAATATTTTACCACATTTTTTAAGCCCTGACAGCTTTAGTAAACAGTGTGGAAAGTCTCATTTTGGTTAACACTGACTTTCAGAAAGTATTGCAACAGATACCTTTACATTTTGCCAGATAAAGCTCACTCTTAGTAAAATCTGGAACAGTGGGAAGGAAGAAAAACAGTTCCTCCACTGGTATTTCCTACATTCCTGAGCAACTCGCACACAGACTGGGGGAGAGTGAAAGACAGGCAGTAGGAGGGGGTGTGAGAGGGAGACATAAAAATTAAGTGAGCTGACAGAACAGATCAGCTCCAGGCTAACTCCTCCAGAGTTGAGTCACTAATAACCTGATTCTTTACCACACCACAGGTTAAAAACTGAAGGGAAGAGTCAAACTACCTGGTAAGTAGTATCTGATTTAGTTTGTTTGCATAATTTAGAAAACTAATCTTAAACTTTTAGAAAGTATCTCACAGCTATGACAGATTTCACACTGATGACGTTGATTTTTCTGCATAGGCTACCTTGCTTGTTGTCATGACAAAAAGGGAGTTGTCAGACACTTTCTGAGGTGGAAGTTTACTACAAGGTAGATTTGTAATAGCGCTGTAACATTCTGTCTGAGCATGTTTTGTCAAAGCAGTGCATTGCGGCATGAAAAATGCTTTCAAGAGTGTGCTGGTCAAATCAAACTGAAGATTGAGTTTATTAATAGTTGGGGTCTATCCCTTGTGTGCTGGCTCAAGAGAATTCAAAAACATGCGCAGATGTTGCATTGGCAACACTTTGCATGTTTTCCTCCCAATCATTTTACTAATTTATTTTCTATTGCTTCCTTTCAAAATTTACAGTGCCCATATGCTTACCTGCCATATATAAAACACATTGGTGTGACAGCTTTAATTAAATTACCCTTGAGTATGTGATGATTTACAGGATTCTAATCTTCATAGCGACAGCATTAGACTTTTGGGCAATTGATGAACCTTAAGATCTGCTGAAGAATTGTGCAAGCATAAAAATAACCAAGCACAAATTCAATTAAACATAGATTTATGTTTAATTAAAATTATATTTACAGATAATAAGTAAAATAATATTCTGTGCCCATATTCATCTGGTAATAGAAGTTATCAGAGGTTCTTCTACCGTAAATGTTAATTGCAATGGACCAGCTAGAAGTAATGTACAACTACAGGTGACAGAGCAGATGGTGGTCAATTTATTGATTACATAATTGACTTTTAGTCTGTTCTGTTAGAATACAGTGTCACTTAGCTGCATTGACCCGCTTACAAGCATTATGTTCGATAACAAAGTGGACAGCAAACACTACTTTACCCTTTATGGGCAGCTCATCTTGAGTAACTTGTGGTTAAAGACTGTGTTGCTCAAGATTGCCTCAATCTTGCCAACAAAAGAGGTTTGCCATTTTCACTTCCTCCATCCAAATCTGTTCTGCTCATTCAGGAAAGACTCTGGATATTTCTTGTAATGAAGACATGCTACTGATGACAAGACTACCTTTTTAGAGAAAAACATTTTGACTGATTGGTTGCCTGATTTCTGAATAGGTGTATTTGGCACAAAGTTGGTACAAAGCATGAGTTGATTAAAGCACCCAATAAAAACCAAAACTGAGAAATTCACAATATAAAGAAAAGTCAGAAAGACAAACACCTACTTTTATCCCACATTTGGGCACTGCTGAAAGATAGGCATTATTTCCAAATGCTATTTCAAAAGTCAGCAAAAAAATGTCTAACATCCCATCATTTTAGATACTTGTAAGGGGACATTTATACTTCCTACATAATGTCCATAAGGTTTCAATTCATTCTAGCTTAAAAATATCCTCTATTTAACCAGATTAAAATCACATTGTGGTCTAGACTTCATTTGCAAAGGGGACCTGGGCAGAAAGTATGCAGAATTATATAGATGTTTGATACAGAGATAAATAATAAAAGATTACTTTTAAGTCTTGACTTTATTGAGATGGCATGTAGAGAACATGGCTGATTTTAGTGCGCCACTCTAAAGTTTACTGGAAATATGGCCCATGATGAGTCAAATTACATGGGAACCTTTTGTTTCTTTTTATAGGGTGTAAACCTGAGTTTGAAATTTTCTCTTCCCTTTTATTAGCTGTTTGCGTTTTTTAAATTTTTGCTGTGAAAGAGTTTAAAAAACTGTCCAGAAACAAACCCCAAAATGTTAATAGACATTTCTTCAGGGGGATTTTCCCCTGTCAAAATAGAATGAGCCCAGGTGCAACAAATTGAACTGGCAATTTTCATTAAATCACTGCTATCAGCCAGAACAATGAGCCAGACTGTGCAACTGCAGAGCTCTGGCAGCTAAAGACAGAAATAACATGAAGAGGCATAGATATACGTAGTTACTCCCATTTCACAAGTTAATTGATGTAATGAAAATTGATGACAAAATGTAACCTGAGAAGAGTTGTTATTTTGTCATGGTAACAATGAGGCAGTGAAACATTATATTTTGGAACAAAGCTGCTTTGGCTCATTGCACACAGTGATACTTTTCAGTAAGAGGCAATGAAACTTTTAATTATTTTCTGGCATACCAGACACTAAGTCTGTAATGTAAACTAGAGACATACACAGAATCTTGCAAAAGGTACCACATCTCTTGTGTTTTTTTACTCTTTTTTTTCATTTACTTGTCTAAAAACAGGAAATCTTAAATAAAGATCTTAATCTTAAATAAAGATTATTAAAGCAGTCAGCTGCAGTGCAGCTATCAGTGCAGCTTTAAAAAGTCATTTTGATGGTGACTATGTTGGAAAAAGCGTTCATTTATTTTCTGAAAATAAAAACATACAGAAATCCATAAGGACGTAGCCTAAATGCATCAGAGAAGCAACCAAGAGATCAATAGTAACTAACGAAGCTGCAGACATTCATAGGTTAGGATAGAAAATATGTTGACAAGATAATTCTTAGCCATGCACACAACAAACCTGAGTTTTATAGAAGAATGGCAAGATTAATGCTATTGCTGTGAGAAAGCAATAAAAAGTTGTGTTTAATGTTTGGCACAAACCATGCTGGGGACACAACAAGCATGTGAAAGAAGGTGCTCTGGCAACATGAGACTAAAATTTGATGAAAAACTAACACTGGATATCACTCTGAGCATACCCATCCTGTAATCTGAAGGTGGAAGTATAGCAATGAGAAGATGCTTTGCTACAGTACATCTGCAGACACTGATAAGAGTTGATAGAAAGATAGTTAAACTGGTTAAGTACAGAGCAATTCTGAGAGAAATCTTGTTAAATATTTAAAAAGATTTGTAAATGGGTCAGAGGTTCAGAGTCAAGTAAGACATCAATGCCAAACAGAAAACCAGAACCAGTATTGAATGATTCAGTTAAAAGCTTATTTTGGTGTTAAAATGTCCGTGTAAAAAATTGTTTCAACAATCATCTTGATATGAAAGGAAGAACTTCAGCCCATAAACATATTGAGCCTCTGTTGCTGTACAGGATGAACATCATTACCTGAAAGCTCAGTTTTTCAGTGTCCACCGGTCCAATGTAAGCACAGCTGTGTTTGTGGATAGTATGTAAACACAGAGCCTCAATAAACCAGGATACAGAACATCAGTGACATAGGTCTGCAGCCTTATTTAATCTTTTTTCTTTAAGAGGGGAAGCTGGCCTGGTGACATAATACTGCAAAAACATATCAACCCAAGAACTATTTGCCACTGGCTATTGACAACTCGATAACTGATGCATTAACAGAGATCTGGACTCTCAAGAATGACATATTTCTTGCCATGTCAGGTATATAACAGTTTAATCATTTATGAAGCATTTGTTTCTTATTCTTGCATTTCCAGCAAATCAGTTGCTGGCTACAGCGTAGTTGTAGTTGCTGGGAACAGTGTAGTTTTAGAGTACTGTGTTTTATTTTAAAGTTTGGTTTATGCTGCTGCAGGATTTTGTACTAAATTTTCTCAAGTCACTCCCTGGTGCTTTATTATGTACACACAGCCAGGTGGTCGACAGGGTGTCCGAAACATTTCTGAGAATTTGATCCACACTGACACGATTGCATCACATGTCAGTAGCACATTTGTCAACTCTACATCCATGATGAAAATCACTAATTAAGTTAACAAATAACAGATGTACCTAAAACAACAACAGTGCAATAAAATGCAAATCAGATATTTAAAAGTGTGCAATGTGATTTTCTCTCACAATTGATGATTGGTGGTATATAAGATGTTCATTCACCCTGTACATGTTAATTATTTTAATAACAGGAAATAAAAACACTTGTATCAACGTTTCCCCTCACACAATTCCTAAGCTACTGGTTGAGTACATTTGCTCCAACAATTTATCCAAACTGTTTGCATTTGGACCAAACACTCAGCTCTGCTTGTCTCAAGTTTAAAGTGCTAATGATTTTGGATGGAGGATGCAGAAAATATTTTTTCACAAAATACTTGAATATTCTCTAAATACTATTTCAAATAAATGTCTTTTCTTTTTTTACCAACACTAAATAGACCAGGGAACATACTTCTAGAGCATGAGTTCAGTTATAATATTCTTCAGTTTTCTTTTCTTGTCCTGCATGGTGTTGCAACAAAACGTCCTGAGGTAATATTTTCTACATGAAGTTTTCAAGTTATCCTTGTGCATTCTTGGGTATTCTCTCCAGTAATCCATATTAAGTTCCTTTAAGGTGCGTCTGTGGGGCTGATTGTCCTGTTTTGGACTGGTAACCTGTCTAAGGTGTAACTCGCCTCTCGCCCAGTGACCCACACAGATAGGCACCAGGCCCTCTTTGACCCCACAAGGATTATATGGGTGTAGAAAATAGCTTGAATTTATGTTTCCCCTTTCATCAGCGAATCAAACTTCAATGTTATCTTCTTTTATCAGTATTTAAGATGGACAAGGGTCTCATCACTATTTTTCAGACATGAAAAAAGCTAATATATCTACAGTATATGTCTCATGGAGTTTCCTTGTTCTGCTTCATAAGCTTGAAAATGAGCAAAACTGAACTTGAAAAAATGTGATCTTAATACAATCCCCCATGTTTTCTATGTTCATCACAATATAACCATATCTTTTTTACCCCTCCAGGGGCGCTTTTGTGGGCTCTAGTGTCCCTTATATGACAGTAGGCTGACAGGAAAGGGGGGAAGACATGCGGCAAATATTGTCGGGTCTGGGAATCGAACCTGCGACAGCCGCGTCGAGGACTCAAGGCCTCCAAACATGGGTCGCACTATCCCCTACGCCACCACGCCCATATAACTATGTCTGCAACACCTGACCTCAGTAGCAAACACCTATTTTAAACCTGAAATAAAGAGATATCGACTGCAGCTTTCTTTGGAACATGCCTTTCGCAGATAGGCTTGCAAACCAAAGAACAGGAGCATTTTCTCTTTTGTGAACAAGTCAGGCACAAAAATCAATAAAGCAGACCCTGACAAAAACAAACATCGTGTCAGATTAATGTCAAACCACTTACAGAGCATACCTTTTCCATGAATCTTTTTTTTTCCATACCTGGAACTAAAACCATTGAATTAAAAACTGAATACAACAGGAACTGAAAAATATTTGCCTTGAAATTTTTTGTCTTCTTATTTAGTGCAGTAAGCTAGTTAAGCTTAGTTTCTGGGAAAAAAAAGAAAAAAAAAAAGTAGATTTTATTTAAAGTGTAACTTGTTAAAGCTTAAATATTCCAAAGTTGATATTAAATGAATACATTTTTATAATAACCACTTGCATCCATTATTTTTTATAGCTGTTAAATCCATTAAGGGTTACGGCTTGGATAAGTCACCTGTCTGACACAGAGCGACACAAGAAACACAACCAGACTTGCACAAACGCACTTTAGTGGTGATTCAGGTGGCCAACTAATCTAACATGGATACTTATGGACAGCGTACCCAGAGAGAACCCATGCATGCACACACAAAACAAATCAAAAATGTCTCAGATGTTCCCCTGCTTCAACACACATAAAGCAAGGTGTCTTGAGGACCAACATTGAAAAACACTCTTCCAAAGATACATCGGTCTGAAAAAAGGAGAGTTGTTTGTTAAAAATAACCACATATTCTTTAAACTATGTGAAAAGACTTCAAATGGATAATATCCCATGTAAAATGCATGGACACTCACTTATTATGCTGGTCAGGAATGACAGAAGAGCAAAGTCTTTGCATAGCTGAACAGCTCAACACTTCCCCTGCAGGAGAGCTTTGGTTACTACACCCACTGTCACAAAAATCAGACTATAACTTTATTAGCTGGCATATGTTATAAATAAGATAAGATGTAACAAACACTCTATAATTAACACAATATGAAATGGGACCAATTTGAATTCATATACCTGTAGATTAGAATGAATATGATCTACAGCTGAATGCAGATATTGGATATTATTTTAGAGCAAGATATATTTCATACAATATTATTAAAATGGGAATGACAGCAAGAGAATTGACAATCAGCCAAACAAATGTATTATAATTTTTCTTTTTGTAGTACTTTTTATCACTTTTGATAGTAGCAAGTGATACCACAAAGTGTATGCCCTGCATTGACTTTATGTGAGGTAATTTCACTTTCCTGTAAACATATTGTCTGATAATTTGATCAACAGTAAGAAGCAGATGCTTACTTCAGAACTGACAAGATGAGTAATCAATAAAGCAGTAGATCTATTCCCGTATGATGTCATAAAAAAGAAGGAAAAACAGCTCATAAGGAAGCAATGAGATTAATTCAGTGGAAAAATATATTTATTATATATGTATATAATAAATATATATATTTATTTTGACACATTTAACAACTGAAAATTTAATAGCTACTTACAGTAGCTATTAAAGACTTTGTGTGAGTCTAGCTGTAATTCAAGCAAACACCTAATGTAAAAAATATATACACAGCTCAAAAGAATAAAGGGAAAACTCAAATAACACATCCTAGATCTGAATGAAAGAAATATTCTCATTGAATACTTTGTTCTGTACAAAGTTGAATGTGCTGACAACAAAATCACACAAAAATCATCAATGGAAATCAAATGTATTAACCAATGGAGGCCTGGATTTGGAGCCACACACAAAATTAAAGTGAAATAACACTACACGCTGATACAACTTTAATGTAATGTCCTTAAAACAAGTCAAAATGAGGCTCAGGATGGTGTGTGGCCTCCACGTGCCTGTATGACCTCCCTACAATGCCTGGGCATGCTCCTGATGAGGTGGCGGATGGTCTCCTGAGGGATCTCCTCCCAGACCTGGACTAAAGCATCCGCCAACTCCTGGACAGTCTGTGGTGCAACGTGACTTTAATGGATGGAGCGAGACATGATGTCCCAGATGTGCTCAATCGGATTCAGGTCTGGGGAACGGGCTGGCCAGTCCATAGCTTCAATGCCTTCATCTTGCAGGAACTGCTGACACACTCCAGCCACATGAGGTCTAGCATTGTCCTGCATTAGGAGGAACCCAGGACCAACCGCACCAGCATATGGTCTCGCAAGGGGTCTGAGGATCTCATCTCAGTACCTAATGGCAGTCAGGCTACCTCTGGTGAGCACATGGAGGGCTGTGCGGCCCTCCAAAGAAATGCCACCCCACACCATTACTGACCCACTGCCAAACCGGTCATGCTGAAGGATGTTGCAGGCAGCAGACCACTCTCCACGGCGTCTCCAGACTCTGTCACGTCTGTCACATGTGCTCAGTGTGAACCTGCTTTCATCTGTGAAGAGCACAAGGCGCCAGTGGTGAATTTGCCAATCCTGGTGTTCTCTGGCAAATGCCAAGCGTCCTGCACGGTGTTGGGCTGCGAGCACAACCCCCATCTGTGGACGTCGGGCCCTCATACCATCCTCATGGAGTCGGTTTCTAACCGTTTGTGCAGACACATGCACATTTGTGGCCTGCTGGAGGTCATTTTGCAGGGCTCTGGCAGTGCTCCTCCTGTTCCTTCTTGCACAAAGGCAGAGGTAGCGGTCCTGCTGCTGGGTTGTTGCCCTCCTACAGCCTCCTCCACGTCTCCTGGTGTACAGGCCTGTCTCCTGGTAGCGCCTCCAGCCTCTGGACACTACGCTGACAGACACAGCAAACCTTCTTGCCACAGCTCGCATTGATGTGCCATCCTGGATGAGCTGCACTACCTGAGCCACTTGTGTGGGTTGTGGAGTCCGTCTCATGCTACCACGAGTGTGAAAGCACCACCAACATTCAAAACTGACCAAAACGTCAGCCAGACAGCATAGGTACTGAGAAGTGGTCTGTGGTCCCAACTGCAGAACCACTCCTTTATTGAGTGTGTCTTGCTAATTGCCAATAATTTCCACCTGTTGTCTATTCCATTTGCACAACAGCAGGTGAAATTGATTGTCAATCAGTGTTGCTTCCTAAGTGGACAGTTTGATTTCACAGAAGTTTGATTTACTTGGAGTTATATTGTGTTGTTTAAGTGTTCCCTTCATTTTTTTGAGCAGTGTATATATATAAATTTCAGAGGAATTTAAAACTCTTGGCTTTAAGTAATATCTACAATTTGCTCAACATACCACAATGTTTTAGGATTTTTCAATAATACTTTAACGGACTCTTTGAAAAGAGTTACTAGTCTATCATATTTTTGTGTCTGTGTGTGGTCCAGCCAACAAAATTACTCACATTTTATTATGGTTCCAGTTCTATTCTGCAACAACGCCATCCAGGCAGAAGTGTTTACTCAAGCTGTGTCACTCCTGGACCCAATAAAACGAACACTGTTTGTTCAGGAGGTTATCACAAAGCTTTATTCTTCCTTCATGTGAGGACAAAACAATTTTTTAGCATCTCAGTATCAGTACAGGTTGAGCACAGGATTAATTAAAAGTGACAGCAAATAGAGTCTTCAGTGATTTAAAGCAGAGTAAGTGTTTTACAGCGAGCAACGCCTGGATGAGTGAGTATGTACGATCACATTTAACACACTGTTGGTTTCCAGAAGATGTGTGTTACAAGATAATTTCAGTAAATGCATAGTTAACAATTGGTTTCAGATTTTAACAAACTGATTACACATTTAATCCAGACAAATAATGGCACACGATTTTTACCTTTATAATTAAATAGAAAACATTTAGAGCAAAAACATATTTCTGTATTTTTCAAACAGGTAATTGTCTGTTTTTGTAAGTGAACTTTACTAAATTATTTTGATTCTCTTTAATACTTTTACATACATGGAAATTTTAAAAGTTGCACAGAAAACAGTGACAAAAATGAGAGGAAAACATACACATAAAAGAAGAATTTTTGTGTACTGTATTGTCTGCTGAGATAAGTAGGCAACCAGAGCCGAGACATGTTGGAATGGATTGCCTTGCAGTGTCAGATGCAGATTTACTGTTGCTCACACAGTAAATTAGAGAACAGTTATAAAGACAAAACTAGCTTAAAATAAATTAGCAAATAAATAAATAAAAATGAAACAGAAATAGTGTGTCTACTGTAGTTTATAGTTGTGCTTGCCCCTTGTTGCATGATCCTTGTGTGTTCATGTAATGGTGTGATTCCACCAAATGTGCTATATGTGTTTGTTTTTGTGTGTGACAGCGGCTGTGCATGTGATTGTATGTCAGTGTGCAAAGAAGTACAGGCAGAAGATGTTTGTTCTTAAATTGTGGGAAGAAATTAAGACGGGAGGAAATAAAGCCCTTCCCCCCTTGAAATACAGTGACTCCAGAAAACCAAATCCATTAGATAAATTAATAAGCCAGTTAAAGGATTATCAATGTAAAGGTTTATTTGCTTTTGCATGGCATATCAAACAATGATCCAGCATTATATTTTTAAATCAACTGGTACTGAGGCATATGTTATCTAATCTCCATCTGAATCACTCAAATTTTATTGACATGATGTCAACAATGCTATGAAATTGATGTAAATACTCACAGTTTTGGCAGCATTGATGCCATGATTACATTATTTCATTCCATGCCTTACTATGCAGATGTTCTGCCTGCATTGATGAAGATTCACTCACCTCGGCGTAATGAATGCTTGAGTGGCTGAGATAACAACAGATTCATTTTCTGTTAGAATTTACTTGAGATAGGAACAGTTTTGACCTTTCATCCCAGTTAAATTTTAACCATTTCTTCTTAGTCTTTTGAAAGAAAATATTGAAAAAACATGCCATTGTTCAAAAATCATTTTGATCATTTCTGCTTGAAGTTGAAAGTTAAATAATGTTTTTATTTTCTTTTTCAGATCTGTAACCATGATTGGTGAGTTGATCAGTGTCGGTGTTCTTCTTGGAGCTGTGTCATCTCAATTTTCACCAGATCCATCTTCACCTTCCACATTTATCTCCGATGAAGGACCATGTCGGATTTACAACTTTGGTCTGTCAGCAGACTGTCAGGGAAGAAAGCTAGATTTCGTTCCATGGAGACAGCTTCCAGTTACACTTGAAAGCATTGACCTCTCTTATAATGGGCTTCATGTTATCAGTGCAGCTGACTTCCAGAACTTTCCTGAGCTTCGCATCCTTCTACTGCAGT
Organism: Xiphophorus maculatus; assembly: GCF_002775205.1. Classification (NCBI taxonomy): domain Eukaryota; kingdom Metazoa; phylum Chordata; class Actinopteri; order Cyprinodontiformes; family Poeciliidae; genus Xiphophorus; species Xiphophorus maculatus. The sequence goes on from NC_036445.1 coordinate 9,867,313, forward strand.
ACAACAACATTTCACACATTGCCAATGAGACTTTTAAAAATAACCCATTACTGGAGCATCTCAACATTTTTAATAACTCATTGCATGAAATTCCTGCTTCACCTCTGACATCCCTCCTCAATCTGAAGGAGCTCTCCATGTCAAATAATCTTTATAGACATGCAACTTTAGCAGACAGTTTCTCTAAATTAGTCAGACTCAAAGTTCTGTCCTTGGGAGGGCCTTTGGTGATGGGACTAAAGAAAAATGATTTTCAGCCCCTAAAAAACATCCAGTTACAAGCTTTTGCCATCAAGTGCTCCTCTAATTTAAGTTACTACGAGCCAGGAAGCTTAGAAGTCATCCACACAAAACAGATGGGCTTTGACATGGCGATCGATCAACGACCGAATGCTCTCCATCATATGCTACGTGATCTCGCCAACAAGACACTCAGTGTCATTCAATTCCGCAACCTGTTTGAATTCACATACTACATGGGTGATGAAGATATTTTCCTGAACTTAAAAGACATTAGAGCATTTCAGCTCATCTTTCACAGAGGCAAGTTCAACGAAAATCTCCTGAAGATGGCATTACTGAACTTACAAGTGACTCCCATCAAACGGCTTAGACTTCAGTACATCGACTTTGCCCGTTCACCAACATTTGTCGACAGTGGAGCAGGTTCTAGCATAACCAAGCTGAGTCTGGATAACTTGGATCTTTGGTAAGTGTTTTCAAATACTATGCACAGATGTAATGTTAAAAAAAATGTTGGAAAATCTAAAACTAAGTTGGCATTATGAAATGTTTATATATTGACTAAAATTAGCTTTTGCTGACAGTCAAAAGCCCAACCTTTCATATCATCGCTGACATCTTCTTTACTGTCACAGAGAAGTAAGAACTGTAGCTGCATTAGGTATCAAAACATTTGCCCAATTGAATCCCAAGCCCTAGCAGATTATAATAAATTAAAACAGAAGACATTTTATGAAGATGTTAAATAGGCAGTAATGCCTGAAGAAACAAGATGGTTGGAGCATAATGACTTGAGTTTTCTTTTTTCAAAGAATTACAAAAATGACAAAATGCTGGGGTGATGCAAATGCACACCACCTTACAAATTTGTTCTTCTTTGAGTTGGTCTATCATATAAAATGCCATTGAAATACATATTTACATTTTTGTTCTTAATGTTGCAAAATTTGAGCTAGCTCAAGGGTGATGAATCTGAAGGTACTAATAAAATTCTAAGTAAATCTGAATTTTTTACAGGTATATCAGCAATCCTGATGTGCTGCGATTTGACTGGCGCTTCACCTGGTTCAAGAGAATAAAGCAGCTGTCTATCCAGTATGTGTATTTCAGCAGTGTGCCTTGTGACTCCTGGGCTGAGATGGAAGGTGTGGAATTATTAGATGTTTCAAACAATCGATTGAATGATGATGTTTTCTACAACAAGAGATGTAATTACAAAGGTTCCATGCCAAATCTTCTCACCTTCAACCTAAGCACCAATGAGTTGACCAGTCTAGAAGACCTATCGTCTCTGATAAAGCACTTCAAGAAGCTGCAGGTACTGGATCTCAGCAACAACAAACTGGGATCTGCAGAAGAAAGTCGACACTGTGTTTGGACACAAAATATAACTCGTTTCATTGCACACCACAACTACTTTTCAAGCGAAACATTTCACTGTCTACCTACCACTGTTTCTTACTTGGATCTGTCCGACTGCAACATGGACCAGCTGGACTTGACCTACTTTAAGAAAGCTACAAACCTAAAAATTCTATTACTGAGTGGGAATAAAATTAAGTTCATCCCATCTAAGTGGGAGTCCCCATCTCTTCAGTTTTTAGCTTTGGATGGAAATTCATTTGGATTGATAAGCAAGGCATCCTTTCATCATATGCCTCAACTGTCTCAGCTCACGGCAGGAAACAATCCTTACCATTGCACTTGTGAGCTTCACTCTTTTGTCCAGGACACCATCGCAATTGGAAAGGTCAATCTCACTGACTGGCCATTGAATTACAGATGCTATCACCCGGAACCGTTCCTCAATACCTCAATATCCAAATATTTTCCTGGTCAAGTAGCATGTGACATCAGACTTGTTATCATCATTTCTGTTGCAACCACTGCCGTAGTGATCTTGATATTTGTTCTAATTTGCTATATTTTTGACCTCCCATGGTACACTAGAGCCACGTATCAGATCATACAAGCCAAATACAGAGCGCACAAGGAAAATCTAGCAGGGGGCGTTGGGAACTTCAATTATCATGCCTTCATATCCTACAGCCACTCAGATGCTGACTGGGTGAGGGACCAGCTCTTACCCTGTTTGGAGAACAACAAGAACCCCTATCGTCTGTGTATTCATGAGCGGGACTTTATGCCAGGAAAATGGATCATTGACAACATAATTGAGAACATTGAAAGCAGTCGTAAGGTAAGAGAAAGTACTTTTGATTTCAGCTAAGAACAGTAAATAAAAAAAATAAAATCCTTATCTGCTTCTTAATGGCTTTGCAAGAAAACAAGGTGACCAGGCAGATTTGTTATTAGCAAAAATGCTTTGGATCAAGGAATGTGAAAACTGTTTAGCAATGTCACAAGCTAGTTGATTTGCTCATATTTTTGAAATTTTACTTATTAAAATTATTAATGCAGCCCTTCACAGTTTTAGACATCAGGTAGTCAAAGTCACTTGTCATGAATTGGCAATGATTAGAGCTCAGTGTGCTGCAGCTTCCAGATTTTTCTAAAAAAAAAAATGGCAACAGGTAATTACTCACCAATTGGTTTGTTACCAATTGGCAGCACTTATTTTAAGACGATGCCAGAGAAAGTACTGGAGAGTCCACAGTTTTCTTCAGTTGGAAGGACCCAGTGCTGTTTTTCTCTCCCCCCTCTGTGGCTAAATACTACTGGTAAGTTGGCTGAAAGAAGGCTTCTACAAATACATCATTCAATCAAAACACATGAAAACTGAGTAATTCATAATTATGTTCAGTCAAAAAAAATGGTCACACATTCTACAGAAACTAAAGAAGTACTAGCTATCACTCATGTTAAGGTGACTATGTTTTAAATTTACAGTTGGCAAACTGTAAGCTTTATGCTTGTTAAGCAGCTATCTTGGAGCTAACTATCCAAGCGCTTAGCCTATGTTGCATTGTATTTATATTCAGATTTGTCAAGTTTCAAGTCAGAAAAATCAAATACCTTAGGCCCAGAAGTCAGAACATGTATTTTTATTTGCTATATTATTTCTGTAGTTTTGTTAAACCACATTTCTTTTAATCAAGAGTTTATTAAATTTAGTGTTATCTTTTACAGGTTATTTTTGTCCTTTCCCGGCACTTTGTGAACAGTGAATGGTGCAACTACGAGCTGTACTTTGCTCAGCAGAGAGCAATGGGAAAGACCTTCAGTGATGTCATTCTGGTTCTGAAGGAGCCCATTGATCCAAGTTCCTTGCCCAGCAAATATTGCAAGCTCAAAAAGATGCTGAGTACCAAAACATACCTGGAGTGGCCCCAACAGGTCAACCAGCAGCCATTTTTCTGGGCACAGCTGAGGAGTGTTTTGGGTAAACCCACAATGACTCGTGAGGGGACTAACAGCATCAGGAGTAGAAACTCATCCGAATGATTCTCAGGAGAAAGGATACCAGAAGTAGATAAACCTCTTGAAGGCAACAAAAAAGAAATTCAAAGTGAAATTATTCACGGAACTGAAACTAAACTACAAGATCAAAGAAATAAAAAATATCAAAATATAATGTTATTTATCACATTTCCACAATGTCTTTTTGGCAAGTACTTGTCCATCTTGATAACATCAAGTTGATAGCAGGACCCACCACTTTCTCACTTTGTGATGAGAGAAAAGTATATAAGAAATCAGTTCTGTTTACATTTTGATGGAGATAATTTAAATACATTCAAATACTTAAATGCAGAATGTGCCTGACTCCAGAGGCTTGTATGTTACTAGACATTCATAATCCTTACTATGCAGTGTTGAAGTAAAGTTTTGTACTTGGAAAAGGTTTGTGTGATGCTTGTTTACAAGAGACTGTTGCTATTTTGTTTCACTTTTCAATTTTGTCAATAAATAAAAATATGAAAGAGTTTTTCTTTATTTAAATAAGTGAAACAGTGTAGGGTTGTAGTTTGAATTCAAGAGCAGTTAAATTTTAAGACACTGTCCTAAGGAACAATTCAACATGTAGAAAATAAAATTTTTGCCATGAACTCCTTATTGTGTCATAGAACATCATTAGAGGTGGGTAGAGTATATTGTACTCATGTAAGACTTGAATAGGACTAAGGAGTAAGGGAAAATAGGAAATAATAAGGGAAAATAGAAAATAATACCAATTTACAAGACCAAAATCAAATAGACTCAAAAAAACAGCATGCAAGAATAAAGAAACAAAATACAAAGGAATTAATATAAGACCTATAATATAAGAATTAATATAAGCATTGCTAATGTTTATTCTGTATTGCAACTGTTTTAAATGTTTTGTTCCCTCTCCATGACATGGGAAAAAATTATTTACCAGCAAGTATTTAAATATGTTCATTCCTCTAATCATGGTTAACAAATACTGTAGATTTGGGAATATTTGCTATTTATTTGCCAAAGTTACCTGGAAGGAACAAAATAATCCAGGTGTTTCAAATCAAATGTTGCCCCCCCATAATGTGGAAAAATATTAATTTACCAGCAAGCCTTTAACTCTATTTATTTCTCTCATCGTGGACAACAAATTCTGTAGATTTGGAAATATTTGCTCTTTAATTGCAGAAGCTACCTGAGGGGAGCCAAATATTTCAGCTGTCTGAAATAATCTGTTCCCCGATGGGAATGAAATAATTTACAATTCATTTACAAGTATTTGTAGTTGTTGCCCAGGTTGAGAAGAATAAGCACAGTTAAAAATTCAGTTAAACACTGACTCTGCGGACAGGCAATGCCTCCCAATGCCCGTCCATGCCGCCGGGCCTGAGACCAGGTTTATTTAATAATTTACGTTAGGGTTTTGTTGTTTTAACAGCAGCTGTCGATTAAACTGAAAGTTACAATTTTAACATGATTACGTGAGTCGTGTTACCGAAAGATTTATCATAAGCCCCGTGAAACTGATTTGGATCCGCCTCTCTGACTGCAGATTTTCACTGCAGATTGAACACAAGACCTGTCTCTGTTTTCAGGATTTTGACTCACTGGCTCCCCCTTGTTGTCATTTGAACTTGTTGCTGTGACACTAAATATTTGTGTTTCATTGCATCATTTACTTGACCTCCAAATGCCACAGCAGGTTCAGCAGATAGAAAAATATTGTTCCTCAGTCAGAAAAGTAACTTGTGATGTGTGAAATTGCCAGAAATTGAATACGTGTTATACAAAGAAAGATAAATCTATAATTCATATATAATACTAATCTAGATCAAGTCCAACTGCACAACATTTTAAAGCACTTTCTTCTACTGACAAGCTTCATGTAGATAGGGATTTAATTTTCCAGCAGGACTTAGCACCTACCTATACTTGGTATCAATGCTTGCTAGAATAACTATGGTACTGGTCAAGAAACTGGTCATGCCTGATAAAAACTGTTGAAATTAAGATTATAGATTCTTCAGCAGACATTAGACATTAGCTGAACACTGTTATTAAAGCAACCTTAGCTCTCTGAAACCCATCAGCAGAGTTTTTCTTTTTAGTTTTTTTTTATTTATGGAAAAACAATGAACAACTGCAGATTTATTGAATGCACATATAGAGCATTTTCTAATGTATATTAATACTTTAGTTGATTTAACACTTGGACAATACATGACTTAAATTGAACTGAATACTTACAAAAAATACCAAGATAGAAATGTACCTTACTGTACATCTTATTCAGGTTATTTTTGTAATATAATGCGATATGTTAAACCATTTAAAAAAAAGGGTATGTATATGTTTCCATGACTTTTAAGGACATAGCAGCAGATGGAAAGCTGCATAAATGACCTCACTGGCCGTGTTTGTTTTAACAGCATTCTTGTTAAGGATATCAGCTCCACTGTAGTTTGGTTTTCCTGTTATAAAATGAAAATATGGAAATGCATATGAAACCTTTACACAGAGGCCAGTGATGCAAATACTGATGCAGATGCAAATGTTTAAGGGTTTGAACAGCACCCTGTATCCTTAAGTGACGCATTAAAAGTCGCCTATGTTGCAAATTAAAGGAAGCCATTTGCAAAACAGGACATATAATGAAATGAGTCATTTTATAAATTGATGTCATACTTTAGTAATTCATTGAAAAGTTTGCCTTGTGATTTAATTTAAGAAAACCCCACTACAATAATATCGGAGCATAAATCTTGTTATAAAATGATTAAGATTAACTCCAAAGGTAAAATCTCCAAAATAAACTTGTCTCTGGGTAAATGTTTTCATGTTAAGAAAATTGTAAACATTTCAAGCAAAGAAAAAATAACATTCTAAATAATTATTGCCCTGCAGAAGAGAAGAGCTGCCTCCCAGGCAAAATAAAAATAGCCCTATATTATGTTGGACTGGTTCAATGTGATAATGTTCTTGTTCTAACAATACACTTATCATACAATATGCTATCTTATTACAAGTTATAAATATGTTTATGATCATTCAATATATTTATAATGTAAGAATTTCATAATTTTTCACCTTGAATGGGTCTGAAAATGTCTCTTGGTTATTAGAAATATAACCCGCCTGAATGTAGTTCAGGTGGTGTAGGTAGGCTTCCTCTGCCCCTCCGGATCCCATCGCTACCTCAGTGGGATCAGACTCATTGTTCCTCCTGGAAGGCACTGTCTGGTTTAACTTCCTTCTCAGTTTGCACATGGCTATCAAGTTGTTCAGCAGCAGCAAAATTTCTCCAAACATTAAACAGAAGCAGGAAAGCTTGAAATAATCCTTGAGACCAGATCATGATCATGATCATGATTATGATCATGAATGATCATTTTGGTTCAGAAGCAAGAAAGGGTGGAGCAGCCCCACACCAGGGGCACATTTAAATCCCAGATGTAAATCACGCATAAGAGCAGGAAGCTTGAAATCCAATCACTCAATACTGATGTTTGCTGAACAAACCTTTATAATACCAGACCTTGTTATATTGTGTGGTTTGTTTGTATGTTGTATCTGTGGGTTGTATATTTGTAACATTATACAATCGGTAAAGTCTTTCTGAAGGGCCCACGTACCAAATGTATGGCCCGCCACTATTTATTATATAAAGGGTATATTGTAATAACATAATTGTACATTGCACAAATGTATATTTTTTATAATAATAAAGCTTTCAAATTATAATATGATGCAGTTCTATTTTTTCCTCTTCGTTGTAGCTCTGTGCCTCCTCACTTATCTGGGTGTATTCATTGGCTGATAAAAAGTAAAAGTAGTTTGTTGGTTAGAAACTACCTTAAATGGCCTTGCAACGCACCTGTGCAGCAGGGAGCGGTGCTTCTCTGCAGAGGGAGGTGCTTATCTGATTGTGGCTTGGACAGCCCATATAAACTGATGAGAGGAAAACTCAGCAGCAGAAGACTCTTCGGTCAGGAACTATTTGCACCCCTATTCAAGTAAGTAAATTGCCTCCTCTGCTTTTTATTCTTTCTTTTTATGTGCCACTGCAACTGGAGAGTTCATGTTGAGGAGCTTAATTATCACCAACGCTGCGCTTCACAGTTAGAAACTCTAATTTGTTCTTTGAATTAGTCAGGAATAAATAATCACAATTATTGCAAATAACTAGCAGGAATATTGCATAATTCAGAGAAGCAGCATTGTAGCAACTTTCAACTCTGTTACCCGAGTTTGTACACACACTCACAGTTGTCCATTGTTGATTGTTGTGTTGTAGGCTGAAATAATCAGTTTAAATGATGGAATTATGATCAACCAGCATGTTATTATATATATAGATGTATATATATATATAATAACATATATTATTATATGTATATAATAATACATATATGTTCTTTTATATATACGATTGATTTTATTTATTTATGTATAATCAGTTTTACTTTGCAAGTTGCCCTGCAGGAGGTCTGGGCTTTGTCTTTCTTGCTGATGGGAGGTGAGATGACCCCAGTGTCCACTTCTCGAGTGTCAGACTGAAGGGCTGATGTAAGGTTAGACAGTTAACCTGTTCTGACTTTACTTGACATCAGTGACCCTCATTCATATGCCTTAAATATACAGATGGAAGGTCGCTTAAGGGGTTTTTATTTCTGTGATGTTTACAGGGTGAATGTATACTAAATACTAGCTACTGGGATCTGTATTGATAAAACAGCTGCCATTACTTGCATGTGAAGGCTAATTTCTTCACCTGATTAATCAAATCTAATATCTCAATATTATTTCCCTTCTGTTTTCAGAGCATTTCTAGGAAGCTGTAATGTTTGTAGAAAACTACTTACCCACCGTGTGATAATTGATATCTTGTCAAAATTGGCTAAAGCTGCATGTCAAGATAACGTGAAGTGAAAAGGCATTTAAGTTACTCCTATATAGATACATGTCAGAGTAACTTCAATGTTTAAAAACTGAAATTTTGGAGAAATTAAGATTATATGGAGATTTAGTTTTTTTCGACAAGGGTTGAAATATAATTATCTGAATTTGAACAGTTAAGTTGTTCAGCTACAGACTGGAGTGCATGGATGCTGTGGATCTCAAATTAATACTAACAGCTAACTAACTCCTTTGCTGTTGGTGCTGTATGCAGAGAATATAGCAGCATATTTCTCTATTTGTTCATTATTCTCCCCCCTCCACTACCAAGAAAATAGTAATCTTAATGTGTCGTCTACTCCTTCATCACAGGACTGCAAAAATGTCTTCCACTTTGCAAGGAGCCATGGAAGATCTTATCAAGGTCTTTTACCGCTACTCAGGAAACGAAGGTGACAAGTACAAGTTGAACAAGAAGGAGCTGAAGAAGATGCTCCAGGAGGAACTCTCAGAATTCCTGAATGTGGGTTCGACAAATAAAAGAAAAATAAAACTATCAATCTTTTTTTAAAGCGCTAAAACTTAACTTTGACACAGTCTTGTCTTGTCTTCTATTTTAACTTGGATGTTACAGTCCTAAAATAAAATGGAATCAGAACAAGCAGCAAGGTAATTAGGTGTTAAATATTCAGGAAATTATGGCAATAGCATTCTTGACAATGATGTGCTGAAAGTGAGGCAATTTTGTTTTATAGCCCTAATAACGCACAAGACAGTCTAAGGAATTATATATATATATATATATATATATAATTAAAAAAACTTTTTATTTACAATATTGCATTCACCATGTCATTATTGAAATACACTTGATGAAGACCATGCATATGAACATGACTAGCAGACTGCATCTGTGCATTAAAATGTATGTTGTGCTAAATTAATGTAGTAATAAATGCATAATTTAATCTTTTTGTTTCTCAGTGAAGAAATTCAAACTCCAAACTTCGTACAAACTAAATGATCTTGGAATGGATTTTTCTTAAGGTTTACTGTCTCTTGTGTTGAGAAAAGATTGATAACTTGTTTTATTTATTTAAAGGGTTCAAATGATCCCACCATGGTTGAGAAGATTATGACTGGCCTAGATGACAACAAAGATGGTGAAGTGGACTTCCAGGAGTTTGTGGTTTTGGTCGCTGCGCTGACTGTGGCTTGCAACGAGTTCTTTGTGGATTGTCTTAAACAGAACAAGGGCTCAAACTAAGTTGGAAAGTTGGTTCATGACATTGAATCTGACAGGATCTACAAATGTAGAAGTGTATATCCTCACACATCATCTTGGAAGATGGCCAATAATTTACATTTACCTACCCATCATTGGTTTGCCATCTTTAATAAAAACATAGTGTTTAACCTGTGTCCAGGAGTCTTTTTGGTTGAAAAGCTCTTTTTCTTGATCTACAACTTGTAAAACTTGGTCTATATGTTTTTCATGCATTTCAATGGATCTGAATGGGCTTTGATCCTAATGAAACCGTGAGCACCACCTAGTGTAAGAGAGGGAAACTCTTCTCTGCTTCTCAGTCTAACGCTCCTGAGAACAGTTGTTAATGGAGAAACCCTGTCGCGCTGAAGACAGTGTCAGAAAGAGAAGGGGCTTTTTAAAGAGACGGAGGCCCAATTTTAAAGCATCAATATTTCATTGAAGTTGTGTTTTATACATACATTTTTAGAACAACTGAAGTTAACAGTTACTTGATAGTCCCATTATGTGCCTGGAAAAAATAATGGGTTTCTCTCACAGAAATGTCCTAAATATGCCCATAACTGCATGGCTGCAATGGAGAATGAATCTGATTTGGGGGTGTATAATGGTTGTTAAAAACAAACAAACAAACAAACAAACAATAATAAGAAAAGAAAAAACAGTGAGGATGCAGCCACAACTTTGCCTGTCACCTAAAATCTGGGAAGCAGTTTTTTATGTACTTTTTATTTTTGTAAGTAAGGTAATAAATCTTTACTCAATTTACTAGAATAATTAAGTCTACTTTTTGAGTTGAATTAATTGAGGGACAGAAAGGTTTAGTGGTGTAAAGTCAGTTTATGGGACATTTAATGCAACGTGCAGCAAAAAGTGTCTTCCATCAAAGCTCAAAAGCTTTATCCTGTTCCTAAACAAAGGTAAATGTACAAGAGCATAAATCACCTAGAAAATTTCTGAAGAAATTTAAACGGGGCCTGCCAAAGTGCGCTGTCGGTTGGAACCCAGCGTTCTGATGCTAAAAATTAGCGTCAATGCTAAAGTACGCTACAGTATACTCAGTAGCATTTGGACAGTCACAAGCACGATGAGCAACATGGACTTACTCCATTCAATATGTTAAAATTAGCGTATAAGCTAAAATTTGCCAAAATGCTAAAGTTAGCTTAAATGCTGGCAGTGGCATGTGGGGTATATCTAGCATGTTGTCTTACATTGACTTCCTCCATTCAGTGTGCTAAACATTGCTAATAAATAAACAAAATGGCTGAAAAGTTTATTTTAGGGAAAAGGCTAATGCTAATGTTTTGCTAATGATAATGCACTCCCTTCTGATTTTTACTTTTGCAAAAGTGAAATGAGTCCACGGGCTGCACAGTGGCGCAGTTGGTAGAACTGTTGCCTTGCAGCAAGAAGGTCCTGGGCTCAATTCCCGGGGTCTTTCTACATGCAGTTTGCATGTTCTCCCTGTGCATGCGTGGGTTCTCTCCGGGTACTCCGGCTTCCTCCCACAGTCCAAAAACATGACTGTCAGGTTAAGTGGTCTCTCTAAATTCTCCTTAGGTGTGAGTGTGTGTCTGGTTGTTTGTCCTGTCTGTCTCTGTGTTGCCTTGCAACAGACTGGCGACCTGTCCAGGGTGAACCTCGCCTCTTGCCTGGAACGTTAGCTGGAGATAGGCACCAGCACCCCTCCTGACCCCACTGGGGACAAGGGTGTACAGAAAATGGATGGATGGATGAAATGAGTCCACAAACTATCACTACTGCTTCTACATTGTCATCCGTGTTTGATTATTCTAAATTCTCGTTGGGGGTTTTATTGGATTTTCTTCTGGAATCAGGATGTTCGTGAGTGGAATCGGTTAGTGTGTGGTGTGTTGCTACTGCCGTGTGGCTGGACACACGAACCGGTCAAACCTGTTGTACTTTTATCGGCTCATGTCGTGTGTAGTCACAGAAGTTTCGAAAATTGGCCGACAATCCTTAAATCGTGCCGTGTGAACCAGACCTAAAATTCACAAACTCTACTCCTCTCATCTCATCTTGGCCACTGATCTAACGCGCTCTGACTCTGGTCGCTATGGTAACGTTTACATATCCCTTGAAAATAAGATACAGACGCGCCACAAAAACTTTTACTTTCGTAAAAAATTTAACTCACGATAACAACTAATGGGAGCCCTGAGCTTGTTTCTCTGCAACAAGACGGTCCCATCTGGCAGTGATGAGAGACAATGACACCCAAAGTGTTGCTTATGCACAGGGTGCTTGGTCTCTAGTGGCGGAGCAGTTTGAAAGGCTTCATTGCCCCATTAGCGAGCCGGTCACCATATCATGCAGAGCGGGCTTGGAATGTGGGAATCACCTACTGGGATAAATCCATTCTCCTGTCTCTTCTCTGGGCCTTTTCCCCTTCGTAAAGAAGACTTCTAAAGACATCTGATCTGTTTCTTACTAATTTTGCTGCTTGTGGGCTCAATTTTGGCGCCCAAACCGAGAGAATCCGGTTAAATGATTTTCAAAATAAAAGTATTAAAACATGTATACTTTTCTGTAGTAAGTGTTCCGCCAAGGTGGCGTCTCTGTAGTTCTAACTGGAAGCTCTGCCGCCCTCTGTAGGTGTTCCGCCATCTTTGTAGTTCTAAATGTCTGCCCTCCTCAGTGTTCTGTTGCTATGGTAATTAATCCTCTCTGAAAACTGTCATGTGTGAGTGAGACACAGAGGGGGAGACAAAATTCTCTCTCTCTTTTGAGTCAAACTGACACAAAACAGTGTCAGAATATGTTTTGATTGGAATTTGGCTCATTTTTTGATAATTACGTCGCCATGGGTACTCGAAATGCCAACAGATGTAATGGCCCGCATGCCGAGATCCAGCCTCATGTTTTTATATATGTATATTGTGGGTGTGTACGGAAGCAGCAGTTATTTTGAGTTGTAGAGTAATAGGTGCCTTCCATGGACTGCATGGAACTCTCCTATGCTCTACTATGGCAGGCCCCAATTAAAAAACAAGGTCTGCAAACTAAACCCCATACTTGAAAGGCTTGGATTTAAAATTTAACAAGAAAACTTTTAGACTTGGTTAAACAAACTCAGTAGAGTTAGCTTACAGCTGCATACCAAGCTGTTATGCAGTAGGGCTGTTTAATGCTGTTTAATGCTTTTTAGGCTTATACAATGTATTCAACAGAGATCAAAGAACTGGAATGTAGTCACATTTCCCTGTACATTTACCATTAATATGAGCTACTATTTTGTTTTAAATGCAATCTATTTATTGGAGATTTTGGAAAGCAGTAATCTAGTCATTTGAAAAGACTGATTTAGTGGTAATATTACTAAATACTGCCATGCTAATGCTATTACTAATAATGCCGTGTTGTGATTTTTTATATTTATATATGTTCCTTTTAAATTGTTTTTTCTTCTTTTTTTTTTTTTGCTTTTCTATAGATTTTCCATAGATTTTAACAAAGCACAAATTGCTGCGTAGTTAAACTGATCTAATCTTCACCTTAATAAAGTAAAGAAGCAATAGATTTAATTTACACATGTTCAGACTGGTTTGAGTCATAACTTGTAAAATGTGAACAATGAAAGGGCCGTTTTGAAGAAATAATGCAAGTTTAAATCAAGGTTGAAAAAAAAATATATATATATTAATTCAACATGCCCAAAGCTTCACCCAAAAGGCGTAGGTTAATGAACAAGAACTATCTCATGCTCTTCCTGGGGTAGATTTATTCTCTGGTGCTTTTCTCCCTTTAAGTGACCAGCAGATGGAGACAAAGACTGTATGCTTACCAAAGCTGAAAACGATGGAAAGGTACTTATACTGTGCGTTGATACAGTTTTATCAAAACCACAGTCATGATACAAAAAACTCTAAAATAATTTGATGAAGTAAACTAATTGTCATTTCACTGTTATAGTCATCTATAAAACATATTAATATCTACTGTCTGATATACTGTATCTGCAGATGAAATATTAAAGTTTTTTGTTTTTTTACCTACAATGTCTGTTTTCTGGTAAAATTAGGGTCATTGATTTTTATTAGTTCATTTATTTCCTAATCACTTTGTTTTAGTTGTTTCTATGCTCTTTTTCTGTATTTTTTGTTTTGTTTGAAATGATTTTCTTTTTGTGGTTTGTATTTAAAAAGAATATTGATTTTGAAACTAATTTAACTTGTAAAACTCAAGATTAACTCCTGATAACTATAATTACATTTATGTAAAATAGGCAACTCTCAGTTTAACTAAACATCTCCACTTCCTGGTACAGTATGACAATTACAGATACTTTACAGGTTTTTTGTGTGACATCTGTTGTGACAAACTATAATGAAATATGTTCAGAAGTTCTCACATACCCAACTGAAAAGTTATTGAGTGAAGTCAAAGATGATTTACAGCAATTTACTTACACATTTAGAATTTGATTAAAAATGTACCTTGTCACTAGTAATACCTGTCAAATTGAAATGTAATTTTAGTTTGGTCATTTAGAGAAATTATTTGCACTTGCATAGAAATGTTTGTAATCAGCCAAAACGGTGTAATTAAGTCATACTCAAGGGTAAACATCTGTTCCCTGGCCAAAATGAAAGCCACACTGAAACCTAGGTTCAGCAGTCTGTGATTTGCTTCATTTACATGTAATAATTTGTTCTCATTATGCTATTTTGATAAACTAGTACAATTCTATTTAAATTAAACAAAAACAGCATATTAAACATTTTTCATACCATTTGTATGAGCTCCTGTCTTTTAGGCTGGAAGGCCTCTGTGCCATTACAGAAATATTTAACTCTCTCGAAGATTTTTTTGTGTCTGGCTGGTTCCCTCCCTGTAGCTCAAAGAATAGACTTTAAAATACTGTTGTTATTTTACAAATCACTGAACGGCTTAGCACCACAATACATTAAAGATCTGCTGTTGTTGTATCAACCTTCCAGACCTCTCAGGTCTTCCGATTCTGGTCTGCTCTGCATCCCCAGAACCAGAACCAAACGAGGAGAAGCAGCTTTCAGCATCTATGCACCACAAATTTGGAACAAACTTCCAGAAAACTGTAAAACAGCTGAAACAATGACTTCTTTTAAATTTCGACTAAAAACCCACCTGTTTAGAATTGTATTTGAAATGTAATCAATTACAAATTTATTGATGGAACTTGACTTAATGCTGTGTTTTGATTGTTGCTTCTATCTTGCATCGTATTTCTGTGTTTGTAATGATGTAAAGCACTTTGAAATGCCTTGCTGCTGAAACGTGCCATACAAATAAAATTTGATTTGATTTTGATTTGATTCCCTCCAGCATATTAATATGATATCCAATCAAAAGAAACATATCGATCAAACTCAGCTACACAGCCAGGAGAAAAAGAAATGGATAAAAAAAAAAAATCCCGTCACATTCAATAAAACCCATTGACATTACACAATGTCAATGCATTACGTAATGCATAGCTGTGTTACATTTGCTGCATTACGCAAATGATAGGATGTTTTCTGAGAATAACACAGAGGTAAATACTTTTTAAGAATAAAGAAGTTGGATTATTTTTAATAATTTTTTAAAAATTAAGCAAAGATATTTGATAAGAAAACATTATTATTTTAACCTCACCTGTTCTTAAGCAGTTTGTTTTTGAGATTTTGGCATCTTGTAGTAAACCAACAGTATTAACTAAAGCTCCAGAAACATTGACTGATGTGTCAAGAAAATTCAGCATGAGCAAAGCACAACAAAACTTTACTAATATAATGGTAAGTGACAAACAATTTTGCATACACACATAACAATGTTAAGCTACAGAATAGTTCATCCTTAAAAAGGAAACTTTAAATGTTTTCAGAAAATGTCCCTGTATGAGTGGATTTTGCTTTACTACAAATAATTTGTATGTGCTCATGCATGTGTTTACTTAAAATGTTGCATTAAGCTCATGCCGAAAGCTAAACTATGTACTGATCCAGTTACCCATTAACAGACTGACTGGGTCATCTTGTATTACTTTACTTCTTTTGTTTGAGGTCAGACCTTCTTCTGCAGTTTTACTGCTTCAAACTGTGCTTTGTGATATAAAAGTTTGTGACCAGGAGCAGCTCTTTGAGTCTGAGAGAATGATCAAAAGTAACCACAGACTGAGGCTCGATTGTCCATACTAGAATATTTGGACAGTCAAAGAATCACAGTCATTCTCACTGCAGAACAAATTTCTGGAACGCTGAGTATTTTGTAAAAAACAGGATGTGGACTGAGCAACCACATACAGCACCATAACACAAAAGAAGTATTAAACTCTGAAAAAAGTTGGTATTTGCACATCTTAGTGCTTAGGGATGTGCCATTTAACCCTCAAAGGGTAATTGAGATTAATAATTCTTTCTTAAGAGTACACTGAATAACTGATAAAAAAATATGTCATATCAATAAATAAGGGGTAAACCATTCAAACCCTCTAGCGACAAGAAATCAAAATGGTAAAAAGTGAAGCATCTCCTCTGAAACAGAGGAGAAACTTTGACATTTGGAATCTGCTCCGTGTTATCAGACGATACTAAGGCAAAAACTACTTGAAGTGAAAGAGAGTTATCAGGGAATCCCTCCTGTTTGCATAGTTTCTGCAGTGAAAGATGGACTTGGACAAGCAGTGATAGGAATTAAGTCAATGTTTACCTCTCACCTTTCTTATCAAGGTGGAAGTTTGCCCTCTACCAGACGGAGCGCCTCCTCTCCTCCTCCCCTTACCTCTCACTTTAGTATTCCAGCTTTTCTCTTCATTGCATGTTCAGCTGTTGAGCAACACACTGATTACAGCAATGTGTGAGAAGTAGAAGTTGAAACTGCAAAGAAACAAAATTCCATTGATATAACATGTATAACATTTATGTATGTATTATGAACTTGCATTGTGTTGGCACCCATTAACCTTTCCCTCCAAGGTTAGCCCTAATCCTGAATGTAACTCATATTGATACTATATGTTTCTTATCTTTCTTTCTGGCTCTGTCTGGTGACTCATCTCTCATTTACGTCCAAACCAGGCATTGTTGCTTCATAAAGGAACTCCACCTCAAACATTGCAGATATACATATGTGTTTGCAAAGTGATTATGTGGATGTTCTGATTGCACTAAAAGAATGTCAGGAGATAAATACATTTCGTTGCCAGGAAATATCAAAGATTCAACTGAATAACAATGTCCAAGTAAGAACATTTTAATTTCATTTTTCTTTACTTGATTAAATACAACTAGTGCTTTTGTTTATGGGTGAGAAGATTAAAAAACACCTAAAATATTAAATTATTGTTTAATATCTATTAAAAATAAAACAAAAAATAATATTTGCCTGTTATTTCTTTCAACTTCGCAATCTTAAATTTGGAAACAATTGGTCTAAGCCAATAGAACTGAATATAGTGAAGCATACAAAGATGTTTAATATAGTCTTCAGTTTAAGAGACATTTAGTGTTTTATTATTATTAAATTATTATTATTATTATATGAAATTATTATTATTTCAACTCAGTTCAATACAGTTTATTTTTCATATTGCGCCATTTCACAACAAACGTCATCGTCAGAACAGAGCTATCATGTCTAACACCAGTTTGCTCCAGATAATATAAAATAAAGACTGTTAATAAGACTCGAATCCCAGGCCTCAATTCTACGCCAAGTCTGAAGTCTTTTGTGAATTAATTTAAACCAAAATGGTTCTAATCTTTTAGAATTAACATGTGACATCTACATTTTTATTACACTTGACTAAAATATTATTTCCCCTGCTGCTCCAAAACAGTATCTAACCCGAAAACTAATGAAAACTCTGAGCTGTGATTTATGCAACACTATCTAAGTCTTGTCAGGTGTTTTACCACACCCAGCAGTACAATAATAGAATGTGAAATTCTGTAAACAGTAATTTAGTAAATTTTTCAGACTGCACATAGCCTGTCATATAAAACATAAAATGTTTCCTTATCACAGCTTCCACGACTTTAAGAATTAGCATTTTGTTCAAAAACGCAAATTCTAACAAGGAATATTTTTACAATTTTTCTCAATAACTCTTCATTTTTTCAGTTTCTTCCCTTTGCTCTTACTAAAAATAAATTAAAACAGTAGTTTTGGCGGCACCAGTTTGCTTCCCAAGAGTTAAATGTAGAATAAACAGAAAATAAATGATGGTAGAAAATATAAATCTGTAACAGTCTTCACATGAAACTGGGCCAGAAGATGATGCATGAATTATTGACCCGACCACTCATTACCTTGAGTAAATATAGAACTTTTAATGCTTTGTAAGTCTGCCAGTCATGATGTTATGTCATTCTCAAGAACTACAGACCAAACTGCTTTTTACGTCAA
The DNA here is from genome assembly GCF_002775205.1 of Xiphophorus maculatus. Lineage (NCBI taxonomy): Eukaryota > Metazoa > Chordata > Actinopteri > Cyprinodontiformes > Poeciliidae > Xiphophorus > Xiphophorus maculatus. The sequence continues at coordinate 9,885,491 of NC_036445.1, forward strand.
TTGCGCCTGACTTTCTACGTAAAAGTGTGTCTGACAAACTCAAGCAGTCAAGACAAAGGCACGCCATCCCACTGCAGACAGGGAGTCTGCAGGCAGAGTGAACACAATAAATTATACTGACTAATGGCTCATCAAACTGTCACAGTGAGCTCAGACAATGCACGCAGCACTGTCCAACCGCAGAATGTTAATAACAAGATGAAAACACAAAGGTAAAAGGGAAGGTTATACTTAAAGTTCCGGATGTGTGTCACTCAGGTTTTGGCCGAGAGGCGCCACCATTACATGTGTTGACACTGAATAAACGTGAGTATGTGCGTGAGTAGGTGAATGTGAAGCCAGAGATAAAAAAGAAGGTAACAATAACAATAACATGTTAACAAATCCTATTTATGTTAACGCGTCATATGATTACATTTAATTTTCTAATAGTCATAGCTGACGCTAATTTTTAGGCACATTATGAAGAATCTAGTTAGACTTGCACATACTGTCTTAATATTTAACCTTTGTTGGATATGGGATGTGCATCAACGAACCAGTGGTGGGAGTTCAGTCATCACTTGTTAGGGAGTATTCAGGTATTCTTTCAATTTCTATAGTATCTTATTAATAGGACTATGAACCAAATATTGATGTATCACAAAATGTTTTAGCCACTTTCAGACCTCAGTATATCTTGATACTGATAACTGGCCAGTGTATACTTTTGAGGACTGCATTTCTCAAAAGTATACACTTTTAAACATCTACTTCACAGCACCAACCTTGTATTTTTTTAATCAGCAGGTTGGTGCTGATTTAAAACACATTTTACATGCGGTATTAAATATGTGCTCATTGAAATAATACAGTATTTCATTTAAAAAAAACACCAAAGTATGTTGGTTAACTGGTGTTTCTTGATGTAGCTCCTTCATTACCACATAGGAAATATTCAGATTGATAAGTTTGCAAGTGGTGTCAGAACTGTTCCCGTTTCTGTTTAAAAATTGTTTCAAACCACAGATTTCTTAGCAACAGCTTGTCAAAATGTATTACAGCAACCGGGTTTTTTATGGCTGACTGGTGACATACGAAAAGAAGGGAAATAAGAAATATCAAGAGTTCATTACAAGCAGCTACTATAAAACCCGTAATTTAAAAATAGCTTCAAATATACCATCCTGATATTTAGGACCAGACCAGAATGTGAAATCAGTATGACTGCACTATTAATATTTTTATAAAAAATGGGAAACTGCATTAACAGCTGGGATATTCTGCTAAATTAGGAGCAAAATCCGATGAGTAGCAATGGGTTTAATCTTTGATTTCATAAATTCAGTGGTCTTTAAATTTGCAAATGTGGGTTGTTTTACAGGTAAAGACAGGCTCTTGTTCTGATGTAGTGCTGTTGAGTATTTTTTTAACCTCAAACAAGTTAAGGATGACTATATTGCTTGTTTTTCTGACTATTGCTTACAACATATGCAAAATAAATACACATTTTTCCGTTTTGAACATTCAGCTGGCTCTAATTGACGGATTCTTGTTTTTAATTTAAACATTACACAACTTTCTAGCTTTAGAAAAACAATGTTGCAACTACAGTAAGAAGTCTGCACATAAATGTTAGCCCTGAGCCTCAAGGATTTAAGGATTTAGTTTTATGCCATAGACATTTGGTTTCCCCTTGAACAGAATTTGTGGAGAGATTTTCTCTAAAGTGTAAACCAGTATTTGTTGCTGGGAATTTCCTAAGTGTGAGAAAATATGCACAAAGCTGTAAAACAAAAACAAAGAAGCCAACATATTTTTGCTTAGTGATGTGACAAATTATGGGTAACCTCTGGGACATACAGTACATTATACTTAACAACAGTGTAATGCAGTGCTTCAACTAATATTTGTATAAATAAGAAATGTAAGAACAGTAAAATGATTTGGGTCTTCCCCTTAAAAGAACCTTATGGCCCTGTGTTACAAAACATATTCATCCCAGCCACAGACGTTACCAGAGAAACACTCAGCTTCTCAACAGGCAGGTAATTCTGCTTGTCCAAATATGATCAGCCATGATTAATCCAGTAGGTACTTTCAGAATTGTTTGAACCTGTGTTCCGCCACTAATGCTTAAATGAGGTTCATGACCTTTTTGTTGGCTGGAAGGAAGTAATGACTAACTAATTCTGTGAGAAGAGTTAAGTTTGTATCACTTAAGCGTAATGTTTTTGACTATTCTTGCGGAAAATGTGCAATAAACTCACAAATATCAATAGCGCAGAAAAAATCGTGATCTGTTGATTTTGCTTTAATTTCCTCAAAAAACTGGAAGCACTGAATAGGGATGGTGTAAACCTTGTAGCACATTCACATTTCTGCAAAGGAACATAATACAGCGTTCCTGTTCAATGTCTGTTCCAAAAATAATTTTCATGCTTGATGTGTCTAAATAAGGTCTTCTTATTTACAATGAGGACAAACAATAAGGTATATACAGATTTCCTCCTTTTTTGCAAAACAAAATAAATGGAAAATGCAGGTTACTTCATTCACAACAAGAAAATCTCTATCTCCAAAAGTCTGGGTCAAGTCTGTCAAAAGTTAATATCTAATTTAAAGTTGTATGAATTTTCAGATTATAACAATACGTTGCATAATGTTGGATACTACAGTGAATATGTGCAAGTAATTAGAAATGTAACAACTGCTCCTAGTTCCAAGGAAACACATTCATATATTCCTAGTTTTGTGCAAAAGTGAAATGATGCGTTTCCTATAAATTGTATGTAGTCTTTGATCATTTTGGGAGCTTGAGACAGCCAGTCTAGTCATTTCCCCAGGAATTTAGTGTTGAAGCTTCTTTTGTTTAATGTATCTTCTTTTACCATTCAGATACAACAACCACCCACTATTAAGTGAAACTATATACTCTTGTGTCTGAAATGTAAAATAAATCACTTTACCTAAACTAATTGCCAGTTTCTACATCCTGTCCTTTGATCAAATGCTGATTAACTCAAAAACATTCTGCAATCTTTCTTTTACTAAATGTTCACTTAGTTTTGAAAAGTAAGATTTGTGCCACGAGTGGCTTCGTTGTCAGTGACAAAAAAAATAAAAAATACAGGACAACAAAAGAAGACCCTGTTGATTAAAGCTTGCATTTTTAAATTAATAAGGTTTAATATGTATCTAATAAAGACCTTTTGAGAAGAAGTAGCTACTTCTGTTTAAGTATCACATTAATCTGAAGACTTTTGTCCATTTCCATCGCATGCTGTTAGCTTTTGTTTTCAGCTGATTAAAACTACAATAAATTGTCAAATCTACAAACATAGTTCCTAGATTTTGTAGTCAAATTATGGAAGGTCAAGTGAAGTATTACCTTAAGGAGAAACAATTAGAAACATTGGAAGAGTGTGAAACTTATCAGTTCGAAGCAGCAGACCAGGACCAAAGGAGTATCACGTTTTCTGTCATCATTGTGACCGGTCAGCGCAGCTCTCATTCAGGGCAAAGTGAGGCCACTAATACCCCTGGGGGAAAGGTTTCTGTGTGCGGCCAATACAGATGGTTTTAGTAGGTTGCTTAAAGACTGATGGAGGCTGTCAACCTTGCCGGCCTTCGCAATCCCTGCCAGAGTCCGATGCTGGGCAGAACTCTTACATCCAGTCTGTGTAAATGTGTGTATTATCAGGAATGGAGGGCATCCTAGTGATGAACTTTGACCCTCAGAAAGGGGATCCGGACAAAGGAAGTTGAACAGAGAGGTGAAAAGGGGAGATGGAGGGCAAGTGGACGCCAGGCGCCACATTATGCCTCTTGTCTATCAAACTCACACCCCTCCGCTGCCCCATTCATACGCAACTCAGTCCTTCACTGAAAGTGAGAACTGTCCAACAAAAACCAATGGTCAAAAGTTTGTTTCCCTGCCTAATTATGTTGCGGTTGCAGAAAACCCCAAGTTCAGATAATAAAGTATAATTCAATGGGCTTTATCATATAAACTTGGATGTGGGAATGGGAGATGTCTGATACCCATTCTAATAGTGTCATGCTACACTATTAAACAGTGTAGCATGACACTTTACATGCAATGTTAATGCTAATGTTTAATGTTAAAACCTGTTTTGTCAACCAGCCTTTAAACGATTTTAAAAATTTGAAGTAGGGATGTCTAATTTGGATGGGTTCTTCTGGCATTTTTTTTCAATTGCCAGCATCCTTTTCCCTGATGAAACTTAACTTTTAGTGCATGTTGTTGGTCAACAAACTGTAATTATGTTTGCCCCATTTCCAGAGGCCATATGGCTGCTATTTCCTTAGCCAATTTAAAATAAGTCTTCTAATTATCAAGTGCACAGTCTGCAAAACTGTACTGCTTCACAGGGAAGCTGGTGCCTGTTCCCAGCAATCACTGGGCAAGATCGGGGTACACCGTAAAGAAGTCTCCCGTCCCAGGTGACAGTCTCAGGATAACACAAAGACACACAGGACAAACAATGCACACACACATTCAGACTTAAGGGCAATTTAGTTAGACCAATGACCCTACCAGTAAAGTTTTGGACTGTATGAGGAAATGGGAGTAACTGGAAAGAATCCATGGGAAAACGTGCAAAAAAGACCCCAACCGTTGCCTTGGACCTTCTGGCTCCAAGGTAACAGTTCTACCAACTGTGCCACAGAGCAGCCTGAGAATGAATACTTCAGAACTAATTAAACCCTGGTGTTATATTATATTTAAAGGTAAGTTAACTACACCAAAACTGATTTTTACCACAATCAGAACATTACCAGAGTTGGACCATTACACTCTGATAAGTCTTTTTTTTTTTTTACATCATTAACACAACTACTTTTTCTGTCCTTCAACATTCCTTCTGTTAACATTCCTTCTTGTTTAGCCCCTTAGTTTCTTACTATCTTGGTTTTCTTTGATATACAGTACAGACCAAAAGTTTGGACACACCTGTGGACACACTTTCTCATTGAATTCAATGAGAAAGTGTGTCCAAACTTTTGGTCTGTACTGTATATTACTTTAGATTGAACCATATTGTCTTTGAAAAGTTGCCCATGAATATAAACTGTGAGTGTTACAGGTCACAAATATCATTTTGTAAGAGGCAAGACCTGCACCCAAAACCCTTAAGGGCTTCAGTAGTTGTTACATTTCTTGTTCAGCAGTCCATTTTCACTTTCAATAAAACCCAAAATGATGTTACACATGGACAGCACGAAAGTGGTCACAGAACTTTATGTGGATAAAACAACACACAAAATCTATGAAACATTCTTACTTTATATAATGTTCCAAACAAAAATAACTAATTTAAATACAAACCTCATACCTGCAGTCGATCTAACAAATCTGGGGTTTTCCTAATGATCTAATTGTGAAGTGAAAGAGAGACATTTGTGGTTTTCTGTCTTTCTACTGGATGGAACCTGCATGATGTGCTATACGCAGATTAGTGTGTGAAGGTTGAGAGAGCTATGCAAACTCTATACATTTTAGGACGTTTGTGCCTTGAGACAACATGTCACAAATTGGCGCTATATAAATAAACAGAATACAAAAGGCATAATTCTGATCAAATCCAATGTATCATTTTTCAGTTTGTTAACTTAAACACCAGATCAAAATCTTAAGACCGCAGAGGAAGTTACAAATCCCTTGTCAGTTGGGCGTTATGAACAACACAGTTGTACTGTTGAAAGATCCATTCATCACTACACAGACAAGGGCCCTCAGTCAAGATTGATGCATGCTGTAACATCTCCACATAAGCAGGCGTGATTTGATGTCCCTGAACACCCTGAAGCTCTGTTGGTTGAAAGAAAAAAATTCCCACACCATGATGGAGCCTCCTCAACTGCAGCACTAAGAAAACAGTGAGATTTGCTTGAAGCCACGTGGAATGTGAAGACACATCTTTTTTTTTTCTTTTTTCAGACTAAAACTGTCCTCCATTTTTCAATGTCCCATGTTTGAAGTTCCCTTGCAAAATCCAACTGGATAATTTTGTGGCCTGGAAAAAGACACGACCTTTGAAGGAAATTCTTTATTCATTAAGCTTTTCTCTCAGAGGCCTTTTTTATAATAAGTGGACTAGAGTCAGCACCAGTAAGAGGCTTAATTTGGGTCCAGAATCTGCTTTTGATTTCACGGATACCCAGCTGGATCCTCCAGCTCAGTACAGGGGGAATTTTTTGTCTTCTGTATTGTGACTTTACAATCTCAGTCCCTCAGGATTCATAGTTACAGCACTACTGGTGGCTATCTACAGAAGTCCTTGGGAAAAAAGTGCAAAATACCCTGAACAAGTCAATAATCCAACAAAAAGAAGACATACTTCATAAACAAGCATGCAAATTGGGGGAAATTAAAGAGACTAATCTTACGTGTGACATTTTTACTGTGTGAGGAAACTGTGACTGCCAGCAGAAATGAACAAATGAATGGAAAGAACTTGAAACCTCACTTGAAACCAACTTGAAACCTCATGCAGAAAGGTTATGCCTGGGTTTCAAACTCAAGACCTATTGTGTTATTAATAATTATAATTTCTTCCTAGTTATTAGAACTTTGCTTACATGGAAAAATTAATTGTTGGACTGGAAAACTGTCAGTAAATGCCTGAGCTTATATGACGCTGAACTGCATTGTAAACAATAGAATCAGATCAGGATATTGTAAAGTTAGTTTTCAAGAGTGTGTGCATAAAGTTTTAAAGACTTGTTTATTTTTTAAAGATTTTTCTTTTCTCTTTTGCATTTTTGACTTCTCCCAGCCTGTCTTTGCAGATAGTGATTTTAGTGGAGAAAGCATGTGTGTATTGCAGTAAGACTTCAAAAACACATTACTGATGAACACCCTACAGAAAACTTTGGAACCTGTGCTAAAGAGCTAAAATAAGAGCCCTTGTCATTTGTGATTGGCTGTTGGTAGGCGTGAGCCACCCACCTCTTGCCCTGACCCTCTGACTCCAGGATTTTAATGCAACTTTAGCAGGGTCAAGGCTGGGTCATCACAGAAACCTAATGACTTCCTCCTAATAAAGACTTGATATATGAGTTCTGTCATTGGCCCCTGACCAGCAGGTAACCCCAAAGCCAGGGCGGAAAGAGGGACTCCACCTGACTGAAGTATTATGATAAGTCAAACAAATGATTTAGTAATATTATTTATAAAAACGACCTAAACCAAACTAAAAAGGTATAAACAGTACTTGTTTTACTAACATTACTGAAGTTGCTCTGTTTAATAAGATTCAACAAAAATGTAAAATCAATTTCCTTTTTTTTGAGAATGCTATGAAGCCAGCAGATTCAGCCACGATGATAATTGACCACGCTGGACGCTTCCTCTGACTCCTGCGGTGGTTTTAGAAAGACGGCCTGCGGGGGCGTGTTGGCGTGTGCGTGGGTATGTGTATGTGAGCAATAGAGGGGGTTCATTTAAGCAGAAAGTGTCTAAACTCTGATTCACTACTATCTGACTGATTTTACTGGAAGAGTTACATGGTATACTCAACACAAGAAACATACAAACACACGCACATACAAAGAGCTACACAAACACACGTTGCTATGGTTCATTTTTTACATTTGCAGCACACATCTGTACAGACAGAGATTAATATCTGTACATTTGATCTCCTTTCAGTGTTTCCATCTTTTCAATTGCAAGAACGTTCACAGTGGACACAAGATAGCAAGCTATACGTGCAGAACAGTTACTGCAAGAAGAGTGTGTACACAACATGGCCTTTAGGGATTTAAACACGCCAACCATGTCTGCAATGTGAACCCTTGCAAGTTTAAAACATTTCTGTCTGAGCAGTTTTTACATTTAAATTGTAGTACGCGAATATTGTAAACAAGATAGTTAAGCTTGAATAAATATGAAACTGCCCTTATCTATATGTAACCAGATAACAGATATTTTTATTGTGTGAAGAGGACAAAGATTAAGCTGTTTCTGTATTTGTACAGTATGTGTTGGATGAGCAAACAAAGCTAAAACCTATGAGTTCATACAAGAGAAATTAATTTCAATGTGCACTAGAGGGTGACACATAGCCAGCGAAACATCTGCTTATTTTTACACACATGAACACGTAACCGTCCAGAAACTTTAAGCATGCTTTCCATGTAAGTACGCTAGTACATGAAACGCGTTGTGCAACATTTTTAAGATTTTATAAATCAGTAATTTGTCTGCTGACTACTTGGATCAGTTTATCTTACATCCTTGTCTTTAGATATTTTAGTAATTTAATCTTATCCTGTGAGATATTTTTATTTCTATCAGTTTTCACTTTTTCTCCGTCTCTAAAAGAGCTTACTGAGTGTTGTACTTGTATAATTATAACACTAAAAAAAAAACTTTTCTAGCATTGCATTATTTGATGAATCCAAATATAAATAATTTTATTTTCTTGTAAGTTACCTTGAATGTAGCCGTGATGAACAGTAACTAACAGCATACAAATGTAGACAAACAAAAATAAAAAAAGGGAAAGTAGGAAGATGCACTGTTAGAAAAAAAGAGTTGGAGAAAAGATATGCAAAAAAAAAAACAAAAGGTACACACAAAAATTATTTATAACCTTCACAAAGAACAGAAAAAAAAATTTCCACAATGAGCCCCAAGTTTTTGAGGTGAGAAGGTCTCCTTTCCATCACCCTAATCTTTAGTTCAAGACACAAGGCTGACAATATTGATATGACCTTTGGTCAGAAGAAACATGTTACATGAAAATAATATATCTAACCAGGTATATAAGTAATATAGATTCAAATGTTTAATCAGTGTTTCACAAATTTAATCTTATGGGAAAGAATATACAACACTCTATGTCAAAAAACAAAGTGGTAATGGAATGAGAAGGAAAATAGGAAGAAAGTTTGGAGGAAAGGTCCAACAAAAGGAAAAGGGGTGGAACACAGGAAGACAAATAGGTGACATACAAGATGGAGGAGAAAAAGATGTAGGGATAGAGAGAAAAATAGCAAAGGAAAGGCAGAAATCTAGTGAAGATGGAGGGTGAGAGAAAAAGTAAGGAGGATGATTGAAAAGTTGAGGAAGAAAATAGGGGAAAAGAAGGAAGAGAGGGGGACAGCATCTGTTTCCTGTCTGGAGTCCAGCTGGAGGTGGAACAAACAACAAAAGAAGAAGAGGAGGAGGAGGAGTTGGAGGAGGAGGAGAAGAAGGAGGAAGTACGCGCCGGGCCTGAGAACCTGTCTCATGCGCACATGCAGGCTTCCTCAGGGAAAAAATGAAATTGACTTCCGCTTCTGTGTGTGAGCCACTTCATTTGGTTCAGTTCAATTAGAAAAATTCAACAGCCAAGGACTGGGAAAGTTTTCCTGGTGATTGGATGAACTAATTAAAGCAGTAAATCCACTTAATCACTACTTTGCATATATAAAACTTAACCAAAAGTTGTTTTTTTCTGCAAAGATGAAAGATTTTACTTTAGGGAAAGGAATTCAGGTAGTTCTACTCATTTATTTAGATATATACTGTTATGCAAACATGGTTCCTACTGGATTATACCTGATAAATAGATAAAGAAAACGAGGATTCAGCAGATATTAAAACCCTTAAATAACTTTTCATCAATTTCATATAGAAGTATGTCTATATTATTTTAGTAACCAAAGAACTTTAACTGTGAATGCAATAAATAGCTGACGTTGTTGTTTTTGCTACAGGGGAATATTGATTCCACAAGACTTTAAAAGGAAACAGATAGGCAATCAAAAAAATGAAGTGATGGTAAAAGTGAATGCAGATTTGTTTACTTGTCTCTGAATCTTTGAGCTGGTCCGTACGTGTGTGAGGGGGATGTTGAGTGAGGGGCTGTGAGGTGGGGGTAACATTTCCTGATTTGTTTGTTCCTCTAACACACTTTTCTTCCTGGTCCAGGCTCAATTTAGATTTCCTGCTCAGAGCTATTCTCAGAGTACAGACATACTCTCTCTCACAAACACACATTCATAATCCCATGATTGAATACATTCACATCCTCGTGTTGTCGAAGGAGTATATATAGATTTGAAATGGGTCAAAAATGGGCAATATTCTATAAATTAATGCACATCACATAAATTAATAACCTGTTGAGTGATGTTTTAAAGCCTTTATTTCAGTTATCTATGATGATTTTCCACAACTAATGGAGGAAAACTTTTTGTTCCAGAATATTATTTCAGACTAATTAAAAAAATATGTTTTAACACAGTAATGTGAGTTTATGTTTGAAGTTTGAAGCACTTTTAGTCTGACCAACCAGCCAATATTCTAAAACCAGCCTTATCAGAATACGTGTCACAATTCATTGTATGTGACTTTCATAGTTTGGATATGAATAAAGAAGTGGTTGCAGGTGTCTCATGAAACACTGATGCCAAGTTTTCTCACAGTTTTGACAATCAAAGGATTTGAATTTCTTTCATTGTGTGTGAGCTTCCTGTTTACCATCATAAACAATGAAAGCCCCCTTCCTTCAGGTCATTATATCCCAGAGTCACTCTCTCTTCCTTTAGACTTACTCACTCACATTTAATCTGAAGCATTATTGTGTCAAAAATATCTCTTGTTAGTTACATTTGCACATCAAACATTAATTTTGCTTAAACTATAATTTATTTGAATTTATACATCTGAATGCAGAGTCTCAAGCTTTCAGTCAGGCACATTTTGATGCAACTTCTGAGAATTCTTATATGGGCCTAAAGTTTTCAAAAATTGAGCAAAAAGTTTTTCTTTTTAATTCATTGTGACAATGATAAAGCATGAATATTAAAGCAGGTCATTGATATTGTGTCTAAGTAAAAATAATGCCAATCTTCTGTAAACTACAGGTCTTTAAGGTCTCATCTTTGAAGTAGTTGTGGTTGGCCTTGACCTTTGAAATACTGTAGTGAGGCTTAAAGTCAAGTGTGAGGCAGGTTGGATGAAAGTCAGGACCATGATTCTAACCCAGAAAGATTTGGATTGTTCTCTTCCAATTGGGGTCAGTGTTTGGTTTGAGTGGAAGAGTTTTAATACTTTGGAACCATGCTTACAAGTGATGGTAGCATAAAGCAAGAGTTGGATTGAAGATTGGGGTTTCATTTGCAAGAAAGTTGGTCCATCTGTGTTCCCATCTGCACCTATATGGTAATCATATGTAGATCACGAGAAAGACAAGATCCTGGATCTAAGCAACTGCAATGTGCTTCCTTTTTCTATCATGCTTCAATGTCAAGCTTGGCAGGCCTGGACACGGCCTCAAGAAGACATCAAGAGCTGGGCAGAATTATTAAACTTCACATGCAGACTTTACATTTTTTTTTTTTTTTTATTAAACTCTGTGCTTCCTGTTGGGAGAAGACCAGGGGAATAAATATAGAACCAAGGATTATATATTCCTTCTAGCCTGGGAAAACCTTTTTAATGTTTTATTTTCTTTCTGGTATTTCTATAATAACTTTCATTTGATTTAATGCAAATCCAGAGGGGGCAAAAGAAAAACCAGAGACATTGTATCCATCCCCTCTTACGTGTGCAATTGTTTGAGGGGAGGACTCGTCAGTCATCATTGTCCCGTGAAGACGATAATTACTTTTGGGGATGTTTGTGTGTCTGCAGGATCTTCAAGCGACAAAACACAAAACCACACCAGAAATGCTATTTGTCTCCTCCTTTTGTGTTATTTATAGGCCTGTTTATTAGACATACACGCACAGATTCTGTTTTGAGCCTGTGCACGCCTGCTGCTGGGTTATGGATGTACTTGTGTGTACATGTTTTGATCATCTTGATAAATGAGTATGCTCATAACATTTGCAGGTTTCTGTGTCCCTGCAGGATGCAGAAACTTTAAAGCAGGAAATTTGTATGAATGTCAAAATGTACACATTATCTGATGTCATGGGGTTTGAAAAACATCATAACAAAAGCCTAAAACTAATGCTAAAGCTTCTATATGACGAACCAATCAACTTCTTTTTATAGGGAGAGAGTATCAGGGAAAACATGTCAACATTATTAAAACATAATTCTATTACCTGAAGCTTTAATATTTTATATCAATGCAAAGTGAGTAGTAACAAGTTTGAGTTGTCTTGGAATCTGTCTGTATCAACAAAATGAATAGATTTTTCCTTTTCAAAGATACTTGAGTAAATATTTATTTTGCACGGGCACTATAAACAAACTTAATTAAAATAAATACAGCTAAATAAGACTGGCTTGAATTAGAGCTCTCAATAAAGTTAGCTGGTGGGCCTGGGTCGTAACATTCAGCCACAACACTTTTTCTCAGCATGTGCGGACACTGACTCATGAGTGAGCATGTTTGTGTGTTAATATCCTTTGAATCATTGTTGGATTTATGATTTCATGCTGATACTTGAGCTAAAATGCATTGGTGTGGTTGTAATCTAAAAATAGTGAAAATCTGGAGAAAGCTTTGAAGCTTTAAAGTCCTTAACTCTGAACTTTTATGTAAAAGTCTTTACAAGGCATCTTTTGTTCTAAGCGGATATAGAAACATTTGTATCAGTATACATCAATAATGATATTTCTGATGGAAAGAATGTTAATATTTTATTATAAGAGTAGTTCTACTGTGAACATGTAAGTATTCTCACCGCTCTGCTTAAAAATAACTCAAATGGGAAAAAAAATTCAGTATATGACTCTAGTCCTTTAAAACAAACCTTCAGTGCCAATGATAGATAAAATTATCTATTGATTAAAAGATCAAACAATATTCTATAACTAAATCTTAAAATGATTTTAAAGATTGTTGCTTATTTACACAATGCAAACTAATTCATAATTTTATTGCATTTAGCAACTGAGGTAATGTAAGATATTTAGCAACCATTTTCCAAAATGAATGTCAAAATGCTGCTGCATTACCATTATTTTCCACTGAGTCAGCTAAGATTAAGTGATTGTAAATCTGTCAACTGTCACTTCAGTTTCTGTTGACTCTTACTCAGTGCTGGTGTGTTTGTGGGGGCATCAATCACTCAAAGCGAAATCATAACACCAGTAAAAATTAAATGACAGCCAAATCCATGTTTGAAAATTCCTGATGTTGCTTTCTGTCATGTCTGACCACACATTGGTCACCCTGCACATCAGTAAGTTAAAACTCTGAAAAAACACTCCTCGTGGACTCAAAAACAGAAGTGTTCAAATATCTAAGAAATGCTGTAATACCTTTCAGAACATATGTTTCATCACAGAGTAACCGCTAATTGTTAGCTTAGGATAGCGTGCCTGCGGGTTAATCATAGGGAGTTGTGGAGGCCGGGGCCACTGAGCCCAGGGTTTGAGTTGTGGCTAGTTCAGGACAAGGTGACTCAAGCTGAGGTTAGAGGTTGGCACATGTGGTCATGAGTGTCCTGGGTGTGGAGAAAGGGAGACCACGAAGATTAGGAGGATGCAGCTGGGACCTAAATGGGACACCTGCGACTCATCTATGAAGAATAGAAAGGTAAAACTGAGTACACATCAGCATACATTAGGTAAGTGTTATTTATGTCTTTGAGTCAATCTTTGATTTGTGTGAAGTCATTAAAGATATATTTCATCAGGTCAATGCTATTTAGCTAGAAACTCTCAGCATCTACACATGAAATACATTCAATTTCCAAACTATACATGGGAATGTATGGTGGGGATGAAAGGTATTGTAGCTGCTGAAATATTGTATAAGAGTTTGAAATGTTCCATAAGTGGAGGATTAGTGAAAGAACACAATAACTGTACTATTTAAGCTAGCTTTAACTGGTTCTCCCTCAGTCCGCCCAGGCCAGATTTGTCTCCATTTGGAGATCCTACGCAGTTCTTCTCTGTTTCTCATAAACATTTCAAGGATAGTACAAGCTGCGCAAAGCCATGTATTGTGCGCAAGCAATTTGATTGACAGCACACTGCACTCTATGATTGGCCCATGTTTTACGTCAGTGCGAATGCCACACCTTGCAAACTCCAAACAACAACATCTTAACCACCGAAGTGGACCAGTGATCATGTGTGCTATTAAAGAGCTGCACAGTGTGGAGCAGCATAATCTGTGTTTAATCTTGACCAGAGCCAGAAAAACATGCATATCGACTGTGAGTTTTGCATACAATTACCAAGAAAGAATTACAATATTGGTAAGAGAAAAACATTTGAAAAAGTTCCTACATATGGTGCCAAACAACTAACCTATTTGTCTTTCTTTAAAATATGAAATATTTCTCCCAAGAAAATACGTTCCTTCTCTAATAGTATTTTTCTATGAATTTATGTTCATAAAATTCATAAATTCAATAAAATTGAGATTAGTTTAACCAAAAAAAAGTTAATTTATATCATAGGCATTTTCCTTTTTTTCAGAGTTACGTAGGATTTAAAACTACACAAACGAAGGTAAAAATAACTGAATTGTAAAGTTTTTTGATGGCTGAATTAAGAGGCTGAATTAAAGTCTAGACCTAAATACAATCTTTGGCAAGTCTTGAAAATTGCTGTTCACAGATATCATACATTCAATCTGAGTGATCTTCAACTATTTTTGAAAAAAATTAACAAACATGCACATATAAAGATGCACAAAGCTGGCAGAGACATATCTAAAAAGACTTGGACTTGTAACTGCAGCAATTGACTTGATTTGGAGGGAATGAATATACAAGAACTACTTTTCAGTGTCTGCAAAGTTTTGTACTGTCTGGTAACTTGATATTTCTTAGATATATTAGACTTCAGTGAGGGATCATCTCCACACATGAAAATTATTGAGTCTGTCAGTGGCTATTTTTCATAGCCACTCACCAAAAGATAGTCTGGAGTTGTGTCACTACAAACCAAATGCAATATGTTCAGTGGAAGTAAACTCAGTTATTGTTTCCCAACATTGTGAACTTGAGCCTTCCGTCCACAATAAAATGAAAAGTGTGAGAAACGTGTGGTGGATGTAGCATTGCAACGACACAATGCGTCCATTCAATGCCACACTGAAGTGCAACATCCTTCCTTTTGTTTTTCCACCACAGCCTATTTTTCTGAATGAAGGACTGAGTTTGAAGCACCTGCAGCAGCACGGATGGAGATGAATGACTGAATGAATGAGTGGGAACTTGTGCTCACACAGGTGTCACACACACAGACTTTGACAGAACAATTAACTGTACAGAGTACTCCCCCTCAGTCTTCACTTTAACTCACATCCAGCAGTCACTACTGGAGAGGCTGGTGCTACTGACCAACAGTTCATCTAGAACCCTGATGCAAGCTAAGGTGTTGTGTCTGTGGGTATAAACATTTGTTTCCCTGAATCAGTTCTGATACCAGATCATCATAACGTATTTTCTGAATTATTCAGCTAATATCTATTTTGCCACCTGAAGGCACTCATAAAATGCATTTAGAACATTTATGCAAAAAAAGAGGCAGTCACAATTTACAACAAAACCAATTTACTTCTTTCTTAAGTGGTAACACATTTTAGATAGTTTATCACAGAACACATTCCTTTTTTCAAAATTTTGTCATGTTAGCAACACACACATTCATAAACATGACATGGCTTCATGTTTTGCAAGATGTCTTTCATTTCTTTATGTTTAGGTCCAAGTGAAATATGTTTCTAGTATGCCAGCCTAAGTAGCATAATGAGAAACAGAGTAATGAGCAGCTTTAGGAATTATTTTATCATAGGTATATAAAATGTTTAACTTAAACTTCATTTCTAAAAACATTTTTAACTGCATACTAGTTCAAACATTAAGTATACCTCATTATGCATAAATATATTCAGTGAACCTATGCATTTGAGCTTCCAAAGCTGCATCTTGTTTTGAATATTTTAGACAGGCTCTACAAAAATTTTCCAAATAAGCAAAAGTCATGTTATTCAGAGAAATTCTTGAATAAAGGTAGCAACATTTGGGGATGCTTAAAGCTAACTTTTACAAAAATGTGTTTTTTACATATTTTGTTAAAACTGTCACCATTTTGTGACAGTGAAATAAGAGACAAATAATCAGTGAAAAGATTGAGCTCCTCCACCTCCTTCCTGAGCTATTATTGACGTCTGAAGAAATACATGGTGTGTCTTGGTGCTGTCAATCAAGTTTATGTATGTGCTGTTCACATCTCCCTAGTGCCCTTGGCAGAGGAGCCTGATCTTTTCACTGATTATCTGTCTAATACCATACTGTCATGACATTTTGTTAAACACTGGTGCATGGAACTGTTTAAATTTACATTTTAAGAAGTAACAAAAAACTCTAGAAACTCAAATGCATTTTTACATGATAGTTCACTGGTCAAACAGGCGTCTTTTTTTGTGCTATTTTTCAAAAGCTCATTTTGACATTCACAAAATCAGGCTTTCCAAAAAAAGCCTGATTTTGGAAAGAATGCGCAGCAGTAGGGTGGTGTTAAAAAGCCACATGATGCACAAAAGCATCAAAGCAGAGAGTAAACAGCGGCTGGTATCTGTCGCGTCCATGCAAAAGCAAAGCCAAAAGGCTATAGTGTGCCTTGCATTCTGAAGGGATTTCAACCAGCAACTACTGCTGTTTACATTCCTCTGTCTGTCTGCTACGAACAGACGCTGAGTCATTCACAAATGGGAATGCCTTCAGTCTATGTGCGTCTTTGCGTCCATGTGTGTGTATTTGCGGGTGTGGGGGTGTGTGCGTGGAGGGGGGGTGCGTGTGTGTGGGGGGGGTGCGCGTGTGTGTGCAAGAAACCATAGGCACACAGCAATCAGCGAATAATTTCCCTGTGTGTGGGTGAGGAATAGATCTATTTGTACACTGTTCATCCCTTTCTGTTTGTGTGAGTCATTAATACCCAGACAGGCATCTGATGAGTCACTGACTCAGACATTTGATACCAAGAGCAAAATGGTAGCGGCATCAACAGGGCTTTCCCTTATAGCCACACCTGGAGACAGATGCAGTAAAGATGTAAACATGACCAAAAACTTAATGTCATCAATCACTGAACTTATTTACCCAAATAAAAGTCCTCTTTTGTTTCTTATTGTCTTTCTGAAAGTCTTTGAAATCTGACGCTAAGGAAAGCATGTATTTGTCTTCCTGACAGGTAAAAGCTTCACTGGCAAGAGTTCAAGATTCTCAACTCGGTTTGGGCTGCAGTTTGTGCAGAGAGCATGATTTTGCAGAACATTTTGCAAAGCCACCATTGTTTTAGGTACTACTTAAAAACAACTTGGAGGTGAATAAACACGTTTAAGATCTTCATCTCAAATCACTATCCCTATATTGACAAGGGATAGTTAAGCATTTAACATTTTCTTATGCAAAGCAACTGTCTCAAAAAGGAAATTCTCAACATTTTTAGCAAGCAGAAAAAAAGATTAAATGGGACAGAGAAGAGAAGGAGAGACGGTACTGTGATGGCCTCTGAATAAGATGTATGTGAGTGTCTATGTTTGCGACCTTCCCTCTCTTCTCTAATCAGTCTAGCAATAACTCTCAACACCTCTACTTCCAATCTCACTCCCTCCTTTTCCTTTTCATTCATCTTTCTCCTTTCAACACTGTCAAATCCTCACAGTCGCTATTTCTTATTTACTCCTTTCTCCCTTTCCTTCTTTCTCACCTTCTCTGTCCATATTCCTTCTCATGTTTTCTCCATTCACTCTTTTTTTCATTCCTCCAATTCACTGTATCTGTTATGTCCTTTTTGATATTTTCTTCATTTCCCTCCATCTCTTTCTATCCACTTAATGATCCTCCCTCCCTTTTTAGTGACAGATGAACAGAGACTGATAGGGAGAGTGAGTTTTTATTTAATCTGCAAGCACAGATTTTACCATGACCTCAGGGCCAAAACTAAAGAGTGATTTAAAGGTTGCCAGTTTCCATCAGGATTGGACTGAATCTCCCTCCCTTTTTCAAACAACTCATATCCAACCAAGGACACACACTGATATGCAATACAGCATAATTCACGACTCTGACAGAAGAACACACTCTCAAACACATAAAAGCTCAGATATATTAAGAGAGAATCACACATCGAGAATTCTCCATTCATTTCTGCTACAGTAAATCAGTGTTTACAGGGAATTTAACTGATTTTAATGTAATTTTAGAATTTTGAAAGGAAGTGAATTAAAGATTTGATTACTGCACAATGCCATGTTTTACATAGGAGTTAAATTATCAGTAGATCACTATTATTTTTCTTTTTCTACACCTGATCTGACTCTTTTATTTGCTGTGTGTACGGCACTGACCTTAGACTTGACTGTTGGTGTTAACACATAGTCAGATTGAACGTAGTCAGTTACCCAAATCATGTTAGAAAGCGATTTTCCAGGAAAGTCTGCCATGTTTTAGAGAAGTCCACTAACCTGATTTAGTGTACCATAGTCTCATACTCACATGAGACTGTGGTATTTCCAGTGAGTATACTTCTTGGTCATTTAGTTAGAAGTTACGATATACCTCCTGTTGCTTCATTCAAAGTCATGCTATAACAAACATACATATCTTGGTGGGGGAAAAAAAACAACTTGGAAAGATGACTAAAATAAGAGAGGGTTCAGTTGTTACATCACAGCCAATCATTGTCTCTTGATTGCTTGTCAAAAGTCAACGACACTTGCCTTAAATAACGTCTACCTGTCCAGCAGCAGGGAGAGTGTTAGCACAAAAGAAGTTGAGTTGCTGCTTGTGCAACTCTTTGCTTTGACACTATTGTTGACAGTGACTAATAATTTTGGTTTCTGTCGGCACCTTCCTTTGTCAGTAACTCGGAACCATCAGTTACAAAGGAGAGTCAATTTTGCAGAAAAAAATGTCACACATTAGCATCTTTTGGTGCTCTTGATTGTCACAAGAAACACCTAAAGATCAGAATCTTACCACCAAATCTATCTCTGAATGACTGAAATTTGTTTTTTTAAATTTTGGAGTGGCCTAATGTCTGATATACATTAAATTAAGATATGTGATATTTGTTTGAGTTTTGAAGTGACTAAATTAAAACAATAAAAAAATAACATTGACAGTTAACTACTTAGTATTGTTGCAACTCACAGAGTCACCATGACTTATTAGGTTTAGGTTGAGATTACTTTTCCAGATAGGCTCTAGTTGGTTTTGATCAATTAAATTATCGTTTGGCTTAGAATTAGTTTTTTCAGGTTATCTTTCTTTAATATAAAAATTATGACATAAAAGCCAAAACTAAAGAGAGCTCTATGGGGTAAATATTTTCCCACAACTATATACAATCAAAACAAATGTCTGTTGTGGATTTAGAGGAGCTCAACTGCCATTTTTTATAATTGGATTTCATCACACAGTTCTGAATGTGAATGTGTATGCAAGACCAAATTATTGGTATGCTTATGCAAAGGTGTAAAGATGTGCTTGCTTCTTGTAGCATCCATGTGTGTAAATCCACCTTCTTGTGCATCTTACAACTACAGGCAAAGACTTGCCTGTGCATCCATGTCATGGATCTGCGCTTTGATTGGCCAGTGTAAATAGAAGATGTTTACAAAATACAAGTCAGTCACCCAGCTTCAAGTCTGTCTGCTTTTACTTTGTGTTCACGTGTGTGTATTTGAGAAAAACCCGACAGACACAAACACGAGGGTAGACAGGATCGTCTTATGACATCCATGGGAATTTTCATTCGGCATCTCAAACCTCACAGTGCGCCTCAGAAAATGTCCACTAACAGCAAACCTTCAGCTGTTTCCTCTCATGTGATGCAACATTTTCTTTGAGGAAATCCTGGTCTGCTGTTGTCTGATTTTGAAATGATCATCTCATCTTTAATTTTCACCCATGGCAAATCATGCTTGGTCTCAATTTACTCAATTTGCTTTTATTTTTTTAAATAAAATGTTTGGTCTTATTTCTCCCACCGAATGTTTCAGCCATCAACATTTCTTCAGGTATTCTTTAAGTCATATCAGACTTAAAAGTACAATATTAAACTACTCAAGTTTCATGTTTGAGTTACAGTTGTCATTTCATTACTAATAGTGATCTCATAATGCTCATAAGTTGTGAGAGAGATGAAGATGAGAAACAATATCAGATGTCAGGAGTTAAATTTGACATGATGTTACAGTGAAATCCTACTAGAAACCTGGTAAATGTTTTCAGTTTAATAACTTATCTTCTCATTTGAAGTACTTGTAATATAATACTTTATTGCAGCTGAATTCTACAAAAGAGTTCTGTAAGGCTCAGATTATTTTTGCCTTTATAAGGCAAGTTCATTAGATGTTACCCAACACATTTTATCTACTATTGTTTTAATCTGTAAATCTTTAAAATGTGATGAAAAAATGTTGCTGCTTTGAGACACCAATTCCAGTAACAGAATTTCATCACATTTGTTTCTAGCTTGTCAATTAATTAAAAATATGATTCATATTTGAATGCATTGTAACTGCAGGGAAGTTTGGATGTGAACTCTAATCTAGGGAACAACTGTTTTTCAAGTCACGTTAGATGACTTATACTTTTCATTATTACAGATTAAAATGTTTGCCCAGATGCAAGAAAATATTAAACCCAGCAGATTGTTTGGCAAGTTGTGTTTGGGTGTAAACAAAAAACAAAAGTATAACTAAAACCGAAGTAGGATCTTGTGATGTTCTAGAAGCAGCCAAATTAATCCATTGAAAATTAAAATTAAATTATTAAAAAAATTATATTTTGTGAAGAGTGTGAGAATGTTGCTTAGAAAAAATTCCATTTACACATTTTTGTCAGTGAGGACCATGAATATGGCTTTCTCAAAATGTTTTTTTTTTTCTCGTTACCATTTTAACTTTTAGGATATGCAGATGACACACAAAGCTGTAAACATTGGTATACTTAGCTCTGTCAGGAGACTCATGATGTAACGGTAATGGTGATACGCAGACAGGAACCTCTGATGAGTGTGAAGTGACACAGAGACAAGGGTAAACATGAACACATGCACAGATGCACACCGAGCACAAAACAAACTTGTCTCTTGTAGCAGGAAGGGGGTCATTTAGTTCCAAAACATATTGTCATCAGACTTTCTTGCGTGTGCAGGCTTTGCGTTTGTGTTCACGTGCGTGTGTTTCCTGTAGTGCGTGTGTGTGCGTGGAGAGGAAGCCGATCAGTCAGTAGAGCTGAAGGTAAACTGTATTTAGTCTTTCAGAGCCCTGTAGTCATGGGGCTTTGAAGTGAGAATAGAAACGTGTGTGAAAGACAGTCGGAGAGAGTGTCTGTGAGAAAATGAGTGGGGGCCTTTGTGTGTGTGTGAGTACCACACGAGAACAACACCATCAATTTGCCCTCCAGGTGTGCCCACTGGTTTTGGGACAGACGCCAACTTCAAACAGGCCTTCGCTCTCTTCCTTCTCTTCGTCTTCTGAAGGATAAAAGGACAAACTAAGGAAGACACAACACAGACAGAGAAAGAAGGAAGGAGAGTGGGGATCATTGTAGGGGGCAATGGGGCTGGAAGCTGGGGGCAGAATTAAAGGAAACAACAGAGGAAGGAAAGGGAAGTATGACTTTAACAAAGAAAGTAAGTATGGAAACAGAATATAGTAGAACCGAATAGAGGACAAATACATTTCTAGCTCCAGCTAAGGAGCTTAAGAAGGACTCATAACACATTTACATTTGTAAACATATTACAAAGACAAGAGGTGGAGGTCTAGCAAGTAGAAAAAAAGACTTTTAGACAAACAACCATTCTGCATTTGAGGTTAATCCCACAATTAACCTCATATGCAGGTTAATTATGGGAGGTAGCCAGATTACCCACATAGATAATAGATAAGATAATAGATAGTAATACTTTATTGATCCGATAAAGGGGGAAATTTTGTCTTAGCATAGTACACAATAAAAATTAAAATAGATAAATAAACTAATAAGAATAAGCATACAACAATAATAAATAATAATGAGAAGTGACACACACATATTGGTCAGAAATGCCAGCAAAGAGAGCAAAGTAATAAATTATCAACAGATTAAACATTTTGTTTTTTTAAATATCTAACTGGAATTAAATTGTGGTGGATTTTGTTGTTACATTACTAGGAATATGTAATGCACATTCTTGTTATATAATTTCTGGCACCTGTTGCTAATTTTAACTTCAGTCTCCAGACATATTTTGAAATGATGACAAAGCTGAGTGTTGATGGATTGCACACCAATTTATTTTACTTTATTTTTTTTGCTAATAAGGAGCAACAGAGTCAGGTTAATCCTCTGGGTGCACAAACTGTGCTTTGGGTTTTCCTCAGAATTCGGATTCCACCTTCTGTCAACCACTGAAATCCAAGCTGTCATTACATGATACTCAAGAGGCATTCATCCAAGACACCAACAAAACTCAAAGGTACTCATGCATAGCTGCTTGTCTTCATCAGTGATTTTTGTATGAAAGCTCTTAATCCTTTCAGTTCTTTTGAAAGATGGTTTATTAAAATCCTATCTATCGTCTCCAGATTGTTTTGTTGTAACATAGATCAGACTATTGGGGGGGGAAATCCAACGTGTTGATCAAAGCCACCACAACAATTTTGATAATGCAAAAAGTTTACCTGTTGGATCATGTTGTTTTACTAATGTTTTCTTAAAGATATTTCTTTCACAACTACAAAAAATAGAATATTTATGTCAAGTTATTGTTGAGTAATAATATTTTTTACCAGAATATAACTACAGTCATCACATATGAACGTTAGACAAAATTGATTATTAATTATGCTGTGTTCAGTGGAACTAAAAAAAAATATGACCAATAACAAACCTAATCAACTGAAGCATCAAAAAAGTCTAATGAGAATATTATCTATCTGAACCCAACAGAGAATCAGATTGACTTGCTCTGCAGTTTGCCTACTGGTGCACCTGTTGTGGCTGTTGTTACTGATCTGATGTGATGACGGGAGAAAATATTTCACAGATCAAAAATTGGTTTTGGATAATCTGCGATGAAGGTGGAGCAGCTCCATTATTAAATATTATTTTAAAGCTATTGAGACCTACAGCATAATGTTCCCAATGTCAAAAAGCACAGAAGTTAGTCTTGTGATTTTTACATGAAAAATAAAGGATTCACAAATACTAAACTATGATTTATCTCTGTTTATTATTTGTTATGTAATGAGCCAGTGGTTAGATTTTGATGTCCAGATTTCACAATAACAATTGTGAAATAGATATTTTAGTTTAAACCACAGGCTACAAGTCAGAAAAACAATATAATCTGCAGAATACATATATTCTTCCTCCAGAAACTTCATGACATTTCCATTACTCATACTGTTCTCTGGCCCTGAATAGTGAGTCATATCACTCCTATCAAAAATACTGCAGGATTTCTCTGAAACATTTATGTTAAAAAAAATAAACAATAAAGCTGTAAGTAAGTCAGGGGTAGTATCTTGCAAAGCCACAAAAAATTTGACTTTGCATGCATTCAAAGAAATATGGAGGGTGCTGTGGATAAAAGTTGAATTAAAAAGAAATACATGTCCTACTGCTAAGCTGCTTCTCATAGTTAACTTAGGTTATTAGTCTAACACAATTTAGATGTTGACATAAAATGTAAAAGTAGAATCAGAAGACGTTCACATTGCTGAGATGTATTCATTGATCTGCGGCAGGAACAGGGCTGCAAGCTCCAACTTCCTCTTGTTGTCATGTAAATACATGAAAATGGGCGAAACACTGATTATTAACAGTGTGTCACAATAAAGCCCACACAGCATTTATAATAGCAGAATCCGAGGGACAGTTTTATATGTTTACCATATATTGAACCTAATGAACTCCAGCATAGAAAGGTATTCCAAGTGAAATGTTTGTACTCCATGGACAGATGGCCACTTATGCTTTAATAATATGTTGTGTTTAAATGCTGAAATTAATAAACTGCTGACAAACTTCCTGTTTTATCTGTAGCTACAGCAGCAGTCATTGTTTTAGCAGTGGAGTGACTTTGCATCCTTATTGAGAAATACTAAAATGTGAAATCAGACAGAGTTAAATACCAAATTTTTTCTGTGATCTCTGAGCCACCGCCGTCTGTCTGGCTCAATGCCTCTCCTTTCCCTATCAAAACCTCCGTCTGTTACTGAACAAGCACAACAAGGAGAACTTATCACATTTAATCCAACTGTGATTAGCGAGGAACAGTGCCGCAGAATGAGTCACAATGAAGCAGACACAATCGAAAGCAAGAGGGATTTTAGGACTAATAAGCAGCTCTTAAGTTTTTAAGCATAAGTATGGACAAATACACACACAGTAGACAGACACAGTGTGGGCAAAGACAGACAAAGCACAAAGCACACATAAACACACCCTGAGTAGGTGTGCCGTGCCGTTACAAACAGAGGAGACAAACAGAGACAAGACAGATCAAAAAACTCGAACCGACTGGTAAAAAAGTTTCTTTCCAAGATCAGTGACCATCTAAAATTACATTCATTTTAAATGGTCACCAAGTTAAATTTATTACAAAGTTATAAATTTAGTTTAATTAGTTTGTGATATTTTAGAAGGGGCACAATTATCTAATCTCTGAAGAATGAACTTCAAATGCCAGGTTTCTGTGCATAAACAAGGAATTTGACTTTGGTTTTACATGTTCACAGTGTATAGAGATTTTATATAATTAGATTAAAAAATAAAAAGCCTGATTTATATCCATTTATATGTACCAATAGTTTTGCTAAAATACTATAAATTGGCTTATATTGTTTTACATCAGAATGGTTGACTACTCAGACTGTAAGGTCTTTGTTGTCTTCATGAGAGAGAAAGCCTGAGGAAAGAAACCGTCTCTATAGCGGCTCGTTTTTGGAAATAGTACTGTAGCACTGACCTCAGAGTAAAACTGTAAACAGTTTCTGTCCAGGATGTGTGGGGTCTGCAGAAATATTAGCCACACTTTTTCTGACACTAGACATATAAAAGTTCTTGTTTGAGAGAAGGTCCTGGAACTTCAAAAATACTATTTTTTCTTAACTTTTAATCAGGTGCCTGGTCTGTAATGTTGAGAATTAGACATTTTTAAATAATGTATTTTTAAATATTGTTTATTTTGATTTATTTTAAGGATCCTTTAATTATTTCTCATAGTAAAGGGAGTAAAAACATCTCCAAATCTCACTAGTTTGTGAACTGAAATAAAGAAAGTATATTTTCGGGTCACCATGTGTCCATAACAACCCAGAAGAAGCAATCTGAATGCACTGCAATTTTTACAGAGGCAGGTCAGATCAAAGTCTTTTCTGTCCTACCATCACAAACATGAAACTGTGATAAAATGTTGAGCATGTTATGTGTGGTCTAGGACCTGTGACATTCCTCTTCCAGATATTATGGGAACCTCCTTAGTGTGCATATTGCCATGAACTTTTTAAATACCACAATCTTCAAAAACATCCTCAACCTTCCCTTTAAATCTTCAAGTACCTTCATTATGCTGGATAATCATATAGTATATTGCCTAATAAAAGCAGAAATGGTTAATCAGACACAAATTCTCAGTTCCATAAACCTAAATCATAAATAAAACCTGTAGGGTGAGTTGAGGATGGGGGTAATGAAGGAGGGCATGTAACTTTAGAAAATCTAAAGATAATTGAACAAAAACTACGTTGTTCTTTTTGTAACAATCTTATGTAAAGATTTCAATATTTTTTTCAAGAAAAGAGAGTTTTACCAAGTATTAACATCAAGTTATCCAACAAGTGTGAGGCAAAAACAAATAATTACTTAGTGTATTATATTTTTTCCATTAATAAATAACTGTTGTATTTTTGCAACCTGCGACAGAGCTGGTTCTAAATATGTAATTTTGACAGTTTCACTATTTTGATTATTACATGTATGTATGTTCAAAAGCATTTCCAATTAAATAGTTATATTTATATTTAAACAGGTACAACACTTGGCTACATTTCAAAAAGAATCGGATAAGACAAGTAAAAGTTTACGGTGACTCAAATAAGATATCTAATCAAGGCTTTAAGCCCCTCCCAATTTTAAACAAAGGGCTGATAGTCCCAAGTCAACGTACAATGTCTGTGATACAGTGTAATCACATTTTTACTTTTAATTAAAAAAAATGAGAGAACATATATACTTCCTCACACACACCCATCTGAGCAAAACCTACAGGAGCAGAGGTGATGCTGCCGTCACAGATCATGCGCAACAGTCACTTACCACAGAGTGAGGCCCACACACACTGAAAAACCACAGACAAACACATGTCTGTACACCCCGACAAACACACCCAGAGACTGATCCATACACAAAAATTCACACACACACATTTCCACATACACACGCCCTGTCTCGCTATTTCCGTTTGTAATTATCCCTAGCCTTATTTGAGACGGTTGAACCCAACAATACCCAGGCCTTAACTAGAAAGAGCAATGCCTCAACCAAGAATGTATCTAAACTCTCTGTCCTTTTCCAAGATACAACCAAAATCCAAAAATCTCAGACTTCTCTGAGTATTTTTGACTGTATGAGTCTTACCCCAACCAAACTGTCACCAGCAAGTATAGAAAGGCCACATGTTTGGAGAACACTGAAGACAAAGCAAATTATTCAGAGAAGGGATTTTGGACATACCAACTTAATCACACTCAACAGCTCTTAATGGAAAGCTCATCCAAACAGAAACTAGTAAGATCCTGATACTGAGAAACAGGTTCTACCTCCAGGTTCCCATTAAAAAAGATCTCTCTTAACTACCAGTGACTGCAGACCTTTTCATTGTCTGTCATATTGACTGACAGGGTCATAAAAGTCTAGGCATAATTAAATTATATGTCTCACTTTCATTTTTTAAATATTGGCAGTGACTGACATCTGCATGTTCAAGCATCCTTGGATAAACACAGTATGATGGGGTTACTTTCTCCAAACCAGGCCCATGAGAAAATGCATCTGCTCTTCTTTTTAAAATTGTGATTTAACTGAGTCAAATTTCATTACCCACACATACAGAAGGTCTATGTGGGTAATGATGAGTCAAAAACTACCTATACATAGAACCTATCTGACAACAGCAATTAGGCTGAAAGATCTAAAATACAAATCTATTAGTCTGCACAGGGTAACAGATCCGTCTTTACAAAGCTTTGGGACTCCAGTGAAACAGTGCAGGGCACAAATGGACAAAACATGGAACAGCAATGAACATTCCCAGAAGTGGCCTGCCTACCAAAACCACTTAAGGAACACAGTGATGACTAATGCATGAGGTTTCAGAGGAACCCAAAACAGCATCCCAAGAACTTGAAACTTTATTTGCCAAAGTAATAGTTGGTAAGATTCACGATGAAAACATCTCGATGATCCTTAAGACTATTTTTGAAAATATTAGATTGTCTGACCAGACTTGTGTGTGAGTCTTGTTGCAAGTGGTGTAAAGAAAGCACATTTTAGAAAAACTAGATCAAACCAACAAACAGAATTTTTTTTTAATTTAAATTTTTTTTTTTTATTAAACAAACAGTATACAAAGACCGACAAACAGAATGCTGGTAGTCTGATGATCTTGGGCTGCTCTGCTGATTCAGGACATGGATGCCTGTTCCTAATTGACAGAAGTATCAATTCTGCCTTCTATGACAAAATCCTTAAGGTGAATGTTTACTATCAATTTTTGACCTCAAGCACAAGCATGCTAGGGTCATAAAGCAAAAAAAAGATAAAA
Organism: Xiphophorus maculatus; assembly: GCF_002775205.1. Classification (NCBI taxonomy): domain Eukaryota; kingdom Metazoa; phylum Chordata; class Actinopteri; order Cyprinodontiformes; family Poeciliidae; genus Xiphophorus; species Xiphophorus maculatus. The sequence goes on from NC_036445.1 coordinate 9,913,230, forward strand.
TATTACAGCAGCAGGTTCAACTCTACTTGGCTCAATAAAGATAAAATAAAGATATAGAAATTCAACTTAGATGTTATGGTATGACCTTGAACCAATTCTTGCACAAAAACTTAGTTAGAAGATGTAGGGGCCTTTCTTTTTCCACACATGCCCAGACTGATTATTTTAAATAAATTAAATCATTATTTCAAAACTGTATTTGTTTTAACTCAGGATATTAGAAATAAGCATCTACAGTTTGGTATTTTCTTCCCAAAATTCTAAAAACTTGGGGCCCATAAAAAAATAAGTCCAACAATACGGTGACAATAGCTGTGTTTCCTTAGACCACATAATTACACAATTTGTAATCTCGAAAAACAAACAAACAACAGCTTCATAGAAACACAGCAATTTTGAAAAAAAATGTTTTGGCCTTATCAGAATTGAATATATATATATTCAGAAATGTTCAGAAGTTTGCATACATACATCCTTAATATTCGGTAGTATTGTCTTATAAACTGTGTAATATTAGTTATCCTCCCACAAGCTTCTCACTGGAATTTGCCTCCTTCTTCCTGACAAAACTGGTGTAAATGAGTCAGGCATAACCTGACTCATTTACACCCACCATAGTAGGCCGCCATACTAGGCCGCACATGCCTTGTCATGTTTGCTCAATTGTTTTCTACAAGATTGAGACCTGGGATTTGTGATGAATTCCCCAAAAATATTGACTCTGTTGTTCTTAGCTCACCTTGTGACTAATTTGGAAATCTACTTTGGATCACTGTCCATCTGGGAGACCCCTTTGTGCTCAAGATCTACCTTCACGCCTGATGTTTTGAGATGTTGCGTCAATATTTCCACATAATGTTCTTTCCTCATACTGCCATGTATTTTGTGAAGTACGTTCTGAACATGATGTTGCCACCCACATCTTTCCCAGTTATTATGATATTCTAAATCATCCATGTTTCCCCCTTTTTTCCACCAGAGGTGGCAATGCTTATTATTAACTTATAGCATCAAGTTTGGCTGCATAGTCCCACAGTACATGTGTCCAAAACATTTATATTGAATCTCTCGTAACCAGTTTTAGTAATGCTATCTTTAATATATTGATATTTGGGACAAAGAACCAACCTTCTGCCTGAAAGGTATGGAAGATTTCAATGACATTTATACATGCATACAGTTGTTTGAAAAGATGAGTGTAGCAGCTTCAGCTATCTGGAAATTGGTCACAAAAATGAAATAGACTTCTGGAGATCTACAGTTTTCTTCCTGATCCATTGCATAATTAAAAAAACTTTTTTCATTACTTTAGACAGAAGCAGTGTGTTTTAAGTGTTGTTTAGCAATACAAGTATGCCTCTAATTAACTCAAATGTTGTAAATTAACCTATCAGCCATTACATTGCTGCAATTTTTTATTATACATATCTGAATTTGAACACTCTAAGACAGATTTATTTTAAAAAGTCTCTCTTTCATTATTAACCCTAATGGTTCTAAAAAGGTTTAGTCAGATTTAATAGAAGACGTTGCCAAAAAAGAGCTCTGTTTCTTTTTGTGCAGCTTTTGTTAATAATTGGTTTCAACTGACTATATTTTTTTTACTATATTCAGATGGTAGAACTGAGTTTGTTACCGATCCTTAGACAATCTGCAATGCATAACAGCTGCAGCTTCAGGTGCATTGCGCCTCTTCCAGTAACTTTACAGCTCAAAAACTTTTGTCCATTTCTATATATCTGACCATGTGGATCATCTGACAAGAGGGTTTGCTGTATGATAGGGGTGTGAGTCAGAGAGTCAGACGGATTGTTATGTGGAACTGACTGACTTGGATCCACAAGGGGAATTTCCACCTCACCTCTTCCTCTCAAACCCCTTCCTCCTTTCCCCCTCAAAAAAAGAATTTCTGCTTTTTCTTTTAGAGAGAGAAGAAAAAAGTGAGGAAAGTTAGGACTGAAAAGAAGCTGTTAACAATAGAGATGATGGTTTGGATGTATTTTCCATGACATGTTTTTTGTTGGTTAAAAATATGATGTCTTTCCACTTGATGTTGCATTTTAGAAGGGGCATGCACAAAACAGTTTATTAAACACATTCCTCTTTATTTTTATTCTGTGATTCATTTCTGTAATTCCCTGGTTTCCAATAGATACCCTAAAATTTCTAAGATCCTGGAATATAAGAACAAAGACTTTAATCTCCATTACTTTTTCTATCTGTCTGATCTTCTTCCTTTACTGACTAAATATGTGCATCTTGCAGTGTTCCACATATCAGACATGGACCCAAGCACACACACACATAATTTTAAAAAAGTGTCTACAATAGCTACAAGCAATCTGTAATATACATTCATTATTAAAAGTAATATTGATAGCTCTTGTTTTTAGATTTGCGGCAAGGTGTAATTTTCTTTGAGAGCAGAATAAATATTACCATCCTACTGAGGCTTGTGAAAGTATCTTTAGGAAGTAAATTCATGCAAACTTCAGTGCACTCTATCTGTATTTTATTGAGAGGCAAACACAAAAGACCACCTACTTTGAAAGTGTAAGGAGAATGATAAATGAATTTCAATATTTCCTACAAATAAAAATCTAAAACGTGTGGACTACCACCCCTCTGAGGGATCTCTCTGAACGAGAGATCCCTCAGAATGATCTCTTGCTGCAGTTACAGCTGCAAGTGTGGAAAAAATCATGTGGCTGTCACCACCATTCTTCACAGTAGGGATTATGTGTTCAGACACTTTGGATATATATTTGAATCAAACTGGTTGAATTTACTTTTTCTTTTTTTTGGCAAAATACCTCAAGGCTATATTTAGTGTGAATTAGGGACATATAAATAAATTTAATTGAACTGAATAAAGGCACCATAACACATAGACCAAAGTCTGATGAACAAAAATACAGCTGTAAAAAATTAAATATATTTATTATGAAAAGGCTGTTTTACAAAACTGAATATCTGTCCATATGTTTTGTATCTTTACCTTTAAATAATTCAGATTTTGAGACAGTCTCTGAATTTATGCATGCTTTATGAATCAGCCGTCCAAAGTTGGTTTCATAAAAGGGGTGAAAATGTATGTAATCTTTTATTTTATGTAACATATTTTTATTTGTCATTATTTTGTAAAAATCTGTTTTCATTCTGACATTAAAGATATTTTTTGTACTTGTGTTCATCAACCTTTGTTGATTCTGAATGATTTACAACAAAATGATTTGACATCCAAGGGGGTAAATACTTTTTTAGGCACTGAACATGGCTCATACTTGGCAAGCAATGAAGAACTTTTATTTCACCCCAAGTCCTTTTAGTGCTTTAAAGATCCAGAGCAGGGTTTTACCATCGATTCTTTAACAAATAGGGAGCCAGACAATCAGAAAGTCAAGACATACTTTCGGATTATTGGTCAAAAACAAAATAACGGTAGCTGGTTTCATCAGAGATCATTGGAATGTTACTTCCCGCCACCCCAGCAATAAATGCCGTTTCTGAAGCTGTGCTGGTTTTTGGGATACGCTGATGTTTTGATCAGAGAAAAATTTACCTCATGTCTTCCACTGTTAGGGGATTTCTCACACTATTTGCCAGTTGGATAAGTAGCTTTTCAATTCACCCTCAGTTTCTTTTCTGCATTTGAACAGAATATGTCTTTAAAAACCTTCCAAGAATTTCTTTCCGTTTTTACCTGCAACTTCTGCTTTTATGTAGATTGAAGAGATGTTTCAGAGGCTGTAGAGCCCCTGAAACATTGGAAAGAGATTCCCCCTCTCTGACTCTCCATGACCACAATATGTTTCTGGCTCAGGTGCTGCGTACAGAAGCATTGATAAGAAATGTTGCCGCATTTATTTTTTTCTTATTCTCTATGTTTCATTTAGTGTTCATATTGGAACTAAGAAACTAGTAGCTCAGTGTTGAACAGGTGGATGACGGATGTGAAATCAAGGAAGAACCGAAGTGTCTTACAGGCAGAATCCCTGATATAAGTTCTTATGAGTTAATTTCCACAACAGCACAATTATTGCCGCTTTTCCCTGAAGGCCAGGTTTATTTGAATGCACAACTAATAATTGTCCTGTAAATGATTATTATTGAGGTGAAACATAAGGAATATGTGTTAAAGTCCCAAAAGGTTTCTTGTAAGTTATGGGTGATAACTTGTATTTCATCAGCTTTTAGCAGCAAAAATTGCAATCGTGTGACTTCAGATCATTGGACTAACTATCAATGTAGTAAAATATTCATGTATTGTTCAGTAGAATAAAGGCCTTGTGTTAGAAACTGATACAAAAAGCTTTAAAGATGTTAACAACATTGAGGGAAACAGAGCAATAGTGAGGCTGAGTGGAGGAGGCAGCGGTGAGATGGAGGAAACCACACAAACACTGCTCACACTGATGTGGCGAGGACAGCACTCTGTCATCTACCCACGTACAAATGTATATACACTGTTTGCAGTGCAAAGGCGTCACTATAGAAACTTCTATAGATTCAGTACTGAAGGTATAGGTGGATTGTTTGTGCGTCTGTGCAAAATTAAAATCTACATCAGCAAGACATTCCATTTGCATTTTTTTACATTAAGCCTTTGTATATTTTTAAACCTATAATTTTTGGGGAGGTTTAGTTCTAAAGTGTATTACCTTTGTTCCACATCGGAAGTGTTACAGAGTAAGCCATAAACTAGTTTTATGGCTTACTCTGAAACCTTGAAACCTGGTAATGTTGGATACATGAGGATAATTTGAAAGCTGTGCATGTTTCTCTGTCCTGAAGTTCTGTGTCTTGCCCAGAAAATAAAAACAGGGTGTGTAGACAAACCTTTATTGTTCCAGAACATGTTGGAAAAATAAAGACATTCCTTTTCCCCTCTGGAACTAGTGAAATCCCCCATGCAGTGACTCTTTAAATTTGTTGAGATTCAACATCACAAGCTGCCATGCAGAGATTTATCAATTCTACATATTGAATGATAATTAGTCTTATATGTTTTTTAAAACTTTATTTCATTTTAAATAAGAATATTTTGGCAGAAATAAGTGAAAGGTGATGTCCTCTGAGAGCTTCTCCTATCATTAGTATTTCTGTGCTCTTGTCTTGAAGGATTTGCAATATAATAATTTAATCACTGCCTCTCTCATGTTTCAGTCTAAGGGTTTAGGTTATAAAGAGCTATCTCCATAATTATGCTGCGATAAGCTTAGGGTGCTGGAGGACAATATGACCACTGTTCCTCACTTTCTTCTTCTACTACTCTCAAAGTTGCATTATTTGTTGGTATTTCAAATGTTCTGTTTTCTCTCTGTTTTTTCTCCTTGCGATAATGGCCAAGGCCAGGATTTGTACCCTGGACAGTTCTGAAAACTGTGCCATCATGCAGCCCACTTTTATTTTATTTTTGGTAACATGCTATTACTAGTAAACTGGTGTTGTGAATAGACAGTTGAAATACACCAATTTATTTTACAAATTAAAAGTTGTGATAGTAACATGGCAGAGACTTATGTAAAATTCTAAAATGCTTTCTGATAGGGTTAAGTCTAAAAAGAACTTCAAAATATGAATTAAATGAACATTAAAATAACTTGAGTGGACATTCTTTCATATGATGAACATCACTAACGTTATTTAGCTGTTTCTGCTTTCAGTAAAGTAATTAGCCAATACTCAATCCACACAACATGGACAATGCAGTTACATGACATTCCTTGAAACGTCTTTCAGTTTTTTCTTAATTTTCATTCAACCAATTTCCTTCCCTTTTTTTGTTCCGTTTCTAAAGGTTTTCTTGATGCTGTTGCAATATTCCCTCCTTTAAATACTTTAACTAAATTTTATGCAGGTGTTCTGCTGATATATGGGTCCCCTGCTCCCTTCCTTGAGACCTGCTGCCCTGCATTCCTGCTCCAACATAGCTCATTAAAATGATTGAATCATTAATAGCATACCATCAAATTTGTCAAAGATCTTGTAGTGAGCCATTCATTTGATTCAAATGGGATTTATCTAAAAATCTGCAGGACAGTAACTCTTGTTGCAGGAATTGGAGTCTGCCTTTCTAGAGGAATGAAAACTTTAGATCTATAGAAGTTGGAAAGATTTGCACATTAATTTCTGAGCAGTTGCAGATTTGAAGATCACCAGTTCAAACAGTTGTGCACAACTATAATTTGCTCTGATGTGTTCATTATTTTGTCAAGATATGAAAGAAGACACAAAGTGCCACCCTTAGATGATAATGTTCTAAAATAATCCAATAATCACCAAACTCAAGCCTCAACTGCTGAAACATTAGTGTCAATTGACGCAGAGATTACAAAGATTGAGGTACAAACTGTACGACCTTTCAAACATGGTCAAGGTAGTGTCATGCTGTGGGGCTGTTTCATTGCCAGACTTAATGGTGGACTACACACCTAAATGGGACTGTATAGGAGAACCAACTCCATTTTTTAAAAATTTCACCTAAAACTAACCTTTAGAAGGTGAACATGAACATAGTGGAAAATAAAGATATATTAAGCTGTTTTCTAAACAGATAAATCCAATAATTTTGGCCAAACATTCAACCAGAATGATGCCAAAAACATCAGACAAAAAGTCTGTGGATAAAGTGTAATTTGCTAAGGGACATTTAGTTGAATGTGCAGCGGTTTTGTCTCGTTAGTCCACAGAACATATTCCCAAAAGTATCCAGATGTTTATACGAAAATGTGAGAAGAGCATTTAGCTTTAATGGCCAGCAGTGGGTTTGAATTTGAATTCTCCCTCGGAGGCCATTTTTGCTGGTCTATTTTTGGCTGTTGAATCATGAGCACTGGGGATGACTTAGGATAGTGAGGCCTGCGGTGCTTCTTTTGTTGTTGTGGCTTCTTTTGTGACCTCTTGGATGAGTTATTGATGTACTCTTGGAGCAATTGTACTAGGAATGCAACTCATGGCACTGTTCACCACTGTTCCAGGTTTTCTCAAGTTGTGTGTAATGCTTATCATTTTGTTTTGCTGAAGTCCCAAAACCTTAGAAAGGGCTCTACAGCCATTATCACATAGATGTCAATAACTTTATTCTCACCTTGTTTTGAATTTTAGACTGTCTGTTTAAGTGGGTTTAATACAAGTCATAAGTAATTCCTCATTAATGTGACTAGTAAAGTTGAAAAAGAAGTTAATCATAGTTGATTTGTGCTTTAAAAAGAAGGGTGACTATATTTTCACAAGGAGTTGGGTTATGCAGCTTATTTCCCTTAGTAGATACAAAAATGTTTTTAAAAATCTCTTTTTACATCTACCCAGGTGATTGTTGTTAAGATTTCTAATCAAACCTAAATGTTTCTAGTCAAACATTTAGGTTTGACATCAAAGCAAAAGCAGAGGAAATCTGTAATGGTAAATCCTTTTTCACAGCATGGTATGTGTGGGGCGGGGAGAGGTTGCCAATGACTGCTCATTCTTCTATGTCGCTCTTGAAAAATACATTTAATTTATTGCTACTTTGAAAAATGCTATACTTATTCAAAATATTTTTTGACTGCAAATTCACTAAATTTCAATTTCTATTGTGAACCTTTCTTTTTTTATTATACAATACATTAAATTTAATAGACAAGAAATTAGATTCCAGGTTTTTGACTTAGTATGACTGCAACTCCTAAATTTCTGGGAGTGAGTTTTGTATATTTTTAGATGCCTTTGTGAATAATTGCCTTAATTAACTTTCACTCTTTCTTTTCCAGATGCTTTTTGATTTGATTCTGTTTTCAACCTCACAGTCTGTCTCCTGTAATCGTAATGTCTGTCTGTCTTTGTGTCTGCATTGCTGTCTGTCTCCATCTTTCTGGGTGGTCTGTGGTCCAGCAGCCTCCTCTTCTCCCTCCGGTCTTGGTGTGCGGGGGTTTTCTGGGGAAGGGGTAAGAGAGCAAGCAGTGCATGTTGGGTATTGGGGAGCTGGTGGCCGTTATTTCCTCACATGCTCTCCTCCCACTCTAAATTTCTCCTCACTTCCTCCCGTCCTCGTCGCTCCTGGCCAATAAAGAATATAAAGTGCCCACACACCGGTGCTGATGCTGAAATGCCCCCCACTGATCCCCTAACTGCACTGAAAAATAAAAAGTTTAGGGGTTAACCACTGAAACCCAGGGATTGCTAACACCCCTGCTTCCACACTAACACTAACACTCAAAGTACCACCCCTGCTCAGCTTTGTGTATATAAACTGTGGTCACTCACGGGTGGAATGACAGACGACAAGCACATATATACAATATAGTCAAGTTCACCCACACTGATGACAAGACACTCACATACATACACAAGAACATACACTGGGACAAACATATACGGCACATGCCACACGCAGAGACTGTCCTCAAGACCGCCATCAAAGAGTTGCCTGTCGCTTCCTCTCGTCAATGTCTTCCTTTTCTCTGATCTGGTAGCCATTTTACCATCAATAGCCTGGTTGCATTTAGGGGGGATTTCCCCCCTCAGATCTGGCAACCACAACAACAAAAAAGAAGGCCTGCAGAGGTCGGAAAAGGAGAAAGCAGTGAGTGACTGGCATGTGGTGTTTGCAATGATTAGTTCCTTTTTGCATGTCCTCTAAAATGCAGATTACAAAACAGACAAACATGTGCGAGTCAGTGTGGAGGTAAATCACTCTCACATGGCTTCCTGTCGGCCTGTTGTCCTCGCTAGGCCCTGTCTCACAGAAAGCTGGAGACTGAATGTTCTTTTCAGAGCCTCTGATCTATTTTATAAATCCATATCAAAGTTTTAGTGACAGAAGGAAAAATTTTATGCACTAGTTACTTTCTTTCTAAGTTAATTACAAGCTTTCAAACTCTAAGAGATTATGGGAGAGGGCTAAGTATTTGTTGAAACACCCATCTTGATCAAAGTTTGTGATCCACATACAAAAATAACAAGATAAAATGTAAAAGCTCTGAGTTTAAATTTCAGACAAGGACAAGCTTCAATGACTTGCAGACTATTAAGGAGTTTAAAGTATTTACAGATAGTAATACTGTATATGCAAATTCCCTGTGAGTAATAATAATTATTACATAACAAATCAAAACTTGCTTTTGTTAGAGGGTTATTGACAAACTTTTATCTTTTACTTATTTTGTTCAAATGCAAAGACCAAAGTGTAATGGTAAGGAGTCTGAGTCAATTGTAATTAACTACAACTCTTGTTGGGCCCTGATCTGCAGTTGTTGGTTGCTACTAATAAAGGCAGTAAGCAGAGAAAAAGACTCACTGATGCACAATGAATTGAATTTGAATTGAACAGGGCAATGCCTATTGAAGAACAAACAACACTGTGGTAAATTCACCAGATTTAGCAAGATGCTAATTTCCATCCCTAGTCCCATGTAATGTAATGTAAAATAACATTAACACAGTAGCTTAAATAAAAATAAGATACAGTAAAAATAACACATAAAATCTATATGGGAAAACTTCAACTATTGTTGCTAACCATGTACAACCTTTAATTAAAAAATGGTATTTCCTGAAAGCTGCTAACTCTTTCAGCAGAATAATACTCGCAACTGCAAATAAAAATGGTTCATTGGTGGTTGGGTTCAAAAGTTTACCTGGCCTCCAAAATGTTGGTTTCTCAGTCTGAATGAATATGGGTGGGATTTTCTAGTCAAACAGCTCCAATCTGGGAGACCACACCTCCCAGTTTACACCATTTACAGGATCTGCTGCTAACATGTTCCTTACCAATAAAGGTGACTTTACATTGGCAGCCAAAGATGGAATAACAAACTATTAGATGAGTAGTAATCATGTGTATGGCAACATGATGGTAATACTTCAGAAATTATGCTACAGTCTTTGTTTTTGATACAAAACCCCAAGATTATCTGCCTTCCATCTGGTCACCTCTTTAAACCCTTCCTGGATGTTACCCTGGTATTTTCTTTTTAAATTCTTATCCTGTAGCTTTGCAGCTTAGAAAGCTGAACAGAGATACCGAAGAATTGCTATCATTGCAGTAGAGTGAGCAGAACATCAACATAAGTTAATCCTCAGAATTGGTGCTGGCACAATCAGCAATTTACAGGTGATGTCAGAGAGATAACCAGATTAGATTCAGAGTGCCAGGGTGTTGATGTGTTAATGACATTCTAACCATAGCAACATAAGATGATTGTTTCATGTTTTTGTTTGAGAATCTAGTGAAAAGACGCCTAAGTCAATACAGTAGTGGTCCATTTTAACAATACCAAGGGAAATTACTAATCTGGGTTAAGAGCAGTGTGAAAAGTATCCGCAAAGTGTTAATTTAAATATCTCAAAGTCCACTGGTACAAGTATCAATTTGCTCTTTTTGAACTGTGTTTAAACTTTAAAATGTAAAGTGTGAGAAAATGAACTTTTCTGTTTCGTGACATCAGGGGCAGTTTGAGCTGATGAGGACGTAACTTTGATAAGCACGTAGAATGATGATCACCAAGCATGTCTTTAATTCGTAATACTTATTTCACAACTGTCTCCCACGTACACACACACACACACACACACACACACACACACACACACACACAGGCCAGCTGCCAAAATGTTCTAATGTGCTTCTCATGGATTAAATGTCTTTGTTATACATCTAGACGAGACTTTGTGCTCTCCTCAGTAAGGATTAGATTTTTTTTTTTTCTCAGTTAGCAGTTTGCAAGATGGTGACTCACTGAATAAGGATTAGCATCATTTCACCTTTTAGCTTGATTAGCATGAGTAAAGCATTAATTGTCTGACTCATAAACTACCGATTAATTTTGGATAATAGTTTAGTTCTTTGAACAAAGACAGCAGAAAATGAAATGATTACAGAAGCACTAATATGGTTGCTGTTACAACATAAACTTGTCTCCTATCAAGCAGAATAAAATACATTAACAGGGAAATAAAATGTCTCATTCTGCTTTACAACACTGAAATTTGGCTTCAGGCTACTGTACTCTTGGGGAGGTAATTGGAGTAATGTTGCATTAAAAGATGTGAAAACATATTATTAAAAGAAATTCATGTGAAAACATTTTGGATAACTGTAATATAAATGCTAGACAAAACAAATCAAACAGACCTGAGTCATACTGTAAAACCTTTTAAAAAAAAAAAACGAAAAAAAAAACAAACTTCTGCTTTTATTTGGTTTAGTGAGGGTGGAAGAGATAATGAAAAAAAATAAAACTATGGTTATTTCAGTTTGTCTGCGTGAGAATAACGTCACCACAAAGAGTTCCTTATTCTTCTCACGCAGAAGCAAAAAAAAAAAAAACGGCCCAGTTTCCTATGAACACCACTGCAAGAAGCAATGAGGGACCGAGGGCAGTTTTTGAAAGTGCGGGCTGTGTGTCAAAACTGCACCCCAGCTTGTGTTGGTCTTCACCGGTCGCTGTGTCTTCACTCACTTTCAACACCTTCTTACCCAACCTGAAGCCACATTTAGCTGCAATCCAACACTTTTTCCTTTTTGCATAATGTTTGTCAAACACTTCCTCTCAAAGCAATGTTTGTTTGCAGTTTCTAGCATCACTTTCATGAGAAATTGCACACATGCCTTTCCTAAAAGACTTCCTCATCTTTTCTCATTTAATATTACCCAGTCCTGCTCAGCATTGCCCTAATCTGTAACATAGAGATACATTCACTTTATGATTCTTTGACTGGATATTTCCTGTAGCATAGTTATGCTTTTTTGATGCATATGATTGCATTAAAAATTACAGATGATTTATCTTTTATCATCTGGTCTATGTCCTGTTGTCATTTTCATAAATCATGTTTAATCTATGATGTTGCTGCAGTTCAAAGAATAAAAGCAATGAAAAGGACATAAAACACTCATGCACAGGAAGGTTCTTCTGCAGCAGTCAGTATTACAGCAAATCAAAATTAAACTCTGACTGAAGACACTCTGTTGTGGTATGACAGTCTTAGGGAAGATAATCCTCAGGGTTTTGATAATGTTCTTCATTTTATGGTGCATCCTTCTTTTAAAATGTGTCTTCTGAGGTTCCAGACTGTTCTGTTTCCAGTCTGATGTCCAGATGAACACTGAATTATTTATAATCCTCCACCACCTCCATAATGTCTCCCATGACGGAAATAGTGTTTGAAATACTCTTGTTTCTCCTGATGTCTATAGTCATCTCCTTTGTTCTGTTCACATCCAAGAAAATATGATTATTTCCACACATACCACAGAGCAGCATTCCATCACAATCGTGTTTCATTTCATGTTGTTTAATATCTAATTTCATAATGTTTAGTAGCTGTGAAGAAATGTAACCATTTTTGATGGAAGCTCAAGGTTTTATAAGCAAGCAATAAGCTAGCCATTCAGCTTGAGAAAGGTGTATTGAAAAAGAGCCTTAAAAATTATGGTACAGCTGTGAGAGAATTTTAGAGACAAACCACAAGCAACCAATACAGCTGGATGAAAAGGTCCAAACCTATAAATCTAAAGGAGTGAGTTCTTTCTCTGAAAGCAAAAGCAAAAAACCCCACAAAAAACACTTGCAGAAAGTTTATGAAAAAGTGACGTTTTTGCTTTAAACCCCTAATGTTTGGTCAGTTCAACCAGAGTCAGACTAGAAAACCATCTGAGTAAAACTGAAAGTCCCTCTAAATCCACAGAACCCTGCCTCGACATGTGGATTTTTGTATCTAGTGCTTATTGTTCCCAGAACAAATGCCACAACTGGTACATGTTCTGTTAGTGACTGAGCAATACCATCTTAAAATATATTGTAAAGTTTTAGTACATACGGAGTGATATATTTAGAGCATTTATTTCAGTTTATCTAGATAATTATGACTTACAGCCAATACAAACCAATGTTACATCACATCGTACCATTTTATACGGGATTTCTAAAACAGCAATGTTGTGACATGTTATGGCCTACACAATCATGTGGAGGAATTTTTACTTTACATTTGTCCAGTAAACAGTCATTGTGCCACAACAGTTAATCGCAAAAAAAGTTTACACTTTACCCTTGGACTGTGCCCAAGCATAGTACTAGAACGTTGGGTGGAAGGAAAGTGTGGCTTAAACAAAAAGTACACAGGCAAAGGTGACGACTGTAGCCTTGACTATTAAATGCATGGATTGCGACTGTAGTGAATGCTTCTAGACCCATGGCAAAAATATATGCATGGGTTAGAGATGTTACATTTCTTGCTTTACGCCACTACAAGTCTCCAGGCAACAATTCATGACCAGTTTCCATGCTGGCTAAACATAATTGTCAGCCGAAAACATGACAGTAAATGTGTTTGCTCACTCTCAAGCTCTCCCTCAAAATTTAAAATCTGCTTTTGATGATTATCCCATTTAACTTTGGTGATTTATCTCATTCAGCTGAATTGTGATGAATGATACGTATAAATGAAGCATCTCTTGTTAATTCCTTTTTTCCAGGATTCATTTGTCTTCTTTTCTCAGTGTTCTTTGCACAGTAGCATGCAAGTTCTGGCAGGAAGGCGAAGTGAAAGTGTGTTGAAAGTGAATGTTTTTCTCTCATTTTTGTCAGACACACGGGAAGCTGAGCGAGCCTGTGGCCTGAACAGAGGAAGTCAGATTGCTATGTTTGTGTGCGTGCATACGTGTGTGTGGTCTGAATGCTGAGTGAGCCCTTTCACTGTCAGTAAGTTACTTTGGATGCTGTTCCAGTGAAACATGAAATAAAAACAGTTAATTGGGGTACTCAACCGTATATGGTGTTTTATGAGTGTGCAATAATGTTACTAGCATATCAACACTGTAACTTTATGTACTGAAATCTGTCAGAAAAACAACATTCAAAGTCTTGTAAAATTTTATGCAAGTCCACATTAAAAGCAAGTGCTGCCTTTAATTGAATTTTTGAACTAACTTTTGCGTCAGGGGTAGTGCCATCTGTTGTGATTACTTTACCCAGTGAAGTGTATATCCTAGTACATTTTAAAAAGTATTTTAAATACTCAATAAAGTATTGAGTAAAAGTATAAGGTTAAAATTAGCCTGCTGATATTTTTTCTACCATCTGACCACCAAATTCTTAACCTTAGATTAAATGAAACTGGCTAGAATTTTCAAAAGCAACCCCTTACATCTCAAGCCTACCATGAACCAGAAGACCAGTCTGACAGTAAACCAAGTTATACATTAACATGGACTGACATGAAGCAGACCAGGAAAGAAACATCTGTTCTAAAACTGTCACCTTCAAACTTGACTAAAACTTGCAGATGAATGCGTTCTGGAGACACAAGATTAAGTCATGTGACTGCAGTGGTCGGAATTTCCTAAGTAGGAGTCTTTGAGATTTCTTCAAGTCTGAGAACACTCTGCTGACTCTCAAGCTTAGTTGTGGTGCATTGCATAAAGTGGGCCAAGTGTACTAAGTGCACTTTACCGAGTATGTAGCAGCGTATTTGATACTACACACAAACACAAAACCAGGATTACATAAATATTCTAATTTTGCCACCCTATGAATGTGGGTTCACATGCAAAATTTCTCATTTTAAATATTAATTTACAAATATTCAAGCACTCCCTAGTTTCTCAATTTCTTCAATACAAGCAGCTTGTACTTTTATGTAGTTATAGAGTTAGTATTGTTTTCGATTTAAAGACTCTGGTTGTTCAGGATTATAATAAACGCTGGACAATTGCCTGTTTCAAAATTGCCTCGCCTTCTTATAGGCTGGGAGTCAACCGTTTCTTTAACATAAAATGCCATGCATGCAACTACATCAGTTTTTAGATTTTTTTTTTTTTTTACAACAAAACAGTTATTTATAGAAACTGTATCCATGGCTATATGTCATATTCCCCCCCCCCCCTTCCTGTAACTCTGTAGTCATTGATGTCACAGTTTGTGTTTGGTGTTGTTCAGTTTTCAGTTGTAAGCATCTGTGCATATGTGCATGTTGGTGTGTACAGAAGTGATTATCCAGTCAGACAAACGATGGTCTAAAGCTGCCCAGATGAAAGGAAGTAATAAGCGTTGGCGTTGTTAATGTGTGTGTTGGGGGGGCCCATCTGTTGTGGTTACAGTGGGGCTGTCAAAGCTTTCAATGCCTTCTCTGCTGGCCTAAACACTATCAAAAGACCCTAATCTGCAACGTAAGTCATAAGGTTGGCTCAATTACATTTTATTAACTTACTAACAGTGGTCTATTTTCTCTATTTTTACAGTTTTTCGTAGCTGCTCTTCCTGTATATGTCTGTTATTGTTGTTTCGTCCAATCAAATTTCAGTCTTTTAGTGTTGCAAAAGGCAATTTATTCAGACAGAATTGGTAGAGCAGATCTTTATTAGATATACTATATTGCAATCGAATTGTGTTTTTTAATCAGTCAGCTTTTGAATGTGTGGTCTCTTGAAAAATAAAAATCTATTTTCAAGGCAAACTTTTTCCAAACAACTGGACATTGTAAACAGAAGCAGACCATATAGACTAAAGAGTTAAGCTAAGCAAGTTATTAACATACTATCTATAAGAGGATATTTTATGTAATTATGTGATTTAAATATAAAGTCTCATCTTTATATCAATCCATCAAATTTCACATTTCAGCAGCAAGGCATTCCAAAGTGCTTTACATCATATTAAACGCAGAAACACAATGCAAGATAGAATCAACAATCAAAACACACAAAAAACAGTCAGGTTCCATCAATAAATTTGTAATTGATTACGTTTCAAATACAATCCTAAACAGGTGGGTTTTTACTCGAGTTTGCATCCATAAAAGGTTTACTGGTTACACTCCTACTGTGTTATACGAAACAAAATACCTATTGCTATTTTTATTCCCACTCACACTCACAATCATAATCACACAGTTTAAAACGATGTAGACAGCATTTTAATGGGCTTCTGGCACAAAGCTCCGTACACCTCTTTCACAGAATTTCGAGCGGGGACTCCGCCGTCCCTCACGGATTTTTGTGCAATTCTATGTACAGTATATTGCCTAATATCATCATGCAATTCTTTATAGTGTTGTGTTGAAACATAAATGAGTTAATAAGGGACGCTGGTTTGTTGTTCCAGCATATATTGAATAATAACAATGAAATGATTTAGTGTATGTTGTATTCTCTGTATTGCCACAAAAGTATTTAGAAGGCAAATATGTACTACAGTAAGATTTTTTAGATATAATACTTTTTCTGTTTTCTGTAAAATAAAATCAAAACATAAATGTTATAAGTTAGAGAAATTTTTCAATGTAGATCATCCTTGAACTCTGCTTATTTTTTTCCAGCAGCAGTTGTGAATAAACTGCTAAATAGTGAGGAATTAGTGAATGTAGAAGGGATAGAATTTTAGACTCGGGATTTGAGTTTCACTTCAGCTGTGACTCAGAAGATATGTTATTGTAAAATATCCCCACTTTTCCCATCATTCACTCTTGACAGGTGATGACGCACCAACTCTGATTGTATAAACCGCATGTTGACATATTCAGTTTGTCAATATTTTAATAGTCATTATGTCAGTGCTCAGATGGACAAAACTGGACTAGTGGTGACTAATAGAAACAAACACACAATAACATAGACACTGCACCATAAACATCCCCATATGTTTTTTTTTTCATAGCTCAAGCTTACTGAATATTTGGAATCGAAAGAACTAAATATTCTGCTGACATGAGTTGATGCACGCGGTAGTCACAAAACCAAAAGATACATGGTCAACAAGAGGAAATCACATTTTAAAATGTGTAAAATGAGAACTTATATTGCCTAATATCATCATGTCACAATGGTATCTGGAACCATGTTAACAATGAAGCTGTGTTCACATGATTGTGACACAGTTCTGAGAGCTGATATTAAGAAACAGCTGAAAATCTGGTCTGGTGGATTGTGGGGGCGTTTAAGCACATATACATCAGGAAACTGAAAATGGATTAAAACCTTTCATCCCAAATATAGACATGCAACAGAACCTGAAAATAAACCTAAGGATTATTCACTGCACAAGACTTCTTTCTAATAATCTCTTCAGCATTTTGTTATCTTGTATGAGTCAACACTGGATTACTGCAATGTCATGCAAGCGAATGCTCATTCCAAAATTAGGGCACAACCACAGCTATAGTTCCTTCCAGGAAAGTAGTTGAATCATGCAATGAAAAGAATTAGCAAAATTCTTTTAAATTCGAACAAGACCACATTTTTTTAGAGTGAAAGAAAGTTCTTTATTGATTAGATATACCAGACCTAATGACAATGTGAAATAGTCAGATTTGGTTTTACATTTTGATAACTTTATATACTGTATGTCTATATGTATTTTTGTCAGGTAATTTTATCAAGCAATTGTCAGCTACAATGTGAGAAGACTTAGTTGACAACTAGATTTTGGTCAGAAATTATGACAAAATCCTGATTAGAATGTGCTGTTGAACTTAATACACCAACAACTTCACCTCTCAATGGCTCAAAACATTTAAATTAAGATTTTGGAAGGACCTAGTCAAAGTCACAACTTTAGCTTGTCTAAGCATGATCTTAAACAACAACTGAAACATGTAAAAATTGACTAATTTTTCACAGTTCTTTATATGGAGTTATGGTTCACAGAAAAATCTGATAGTAGGTGAATCCGCAAATACTGAACTGCAAGAAGAAGAGCCAGGAGAGTCTGGAGAAACTAAACAGAAACAATTTCCTAGGCCAAAATGATTGTCCAAGACACAATTGAACGGGAGAATTTAATAAAGGTTTAAAAAGTTTTGTTAAAACCGACAGTCTGATTTTTTTTTCTCTTGAGAACAAGAAAAGCAAGAGTCAAGAATCCAATATCATATCTATAGGAGGATAAGACTGTCTTTATGGGTAGAATAAAGTTATCCAACATCTACTACCCCCAAGAGAAAAGGCAAATTTTTTAGAATTTTGAAGATTTAGCTTGTTGGATATGTTTCTTAGTGAAATACTTCAAATATTTAGGGCATTTCATTCACTCTTTGTTTCACAGAGAAACAAAATCCTCTGTGATCTTGTCATATTTTCTGCCTGTTAGTAGAATCTATCCCTCTCTCTGGGTCACAGATTAAAGGCTTTGGTGTAATTTGAGGAGCGAACAATTCACTCACCCACTCTGTAGCTGCAGCAGCAACCTGAGTTTAGATGTGCAACTTGTGTTTTTATTACTCAAGCACAAAGTATTACCAAAGACATGTTTGTTGCTTTGTAATAATTTGCCTTTGTATTCCCCTTTATGTAACTGCAACAAAAAAATAAATACGTGTGTCAGATTTGCGCACACATGTGGGACTGTATGACTTCAAAGGGTGGAGTGTCCCAGTCTTCAGTCAGCCCAATGTTGATTTCTCATGAGATATAGGGAAGTGCCATCACAAAGATACCCTTGTATGTGTGAGAGAGCATCATAAAGTTAGTATTTTGTAAGCTAGAAAGTTGTAGCCTGCACTAGTTCCAGTTAGTAAGAACAATTGCAAATATTTTGTTCCAGTGATGTTTTAGTACTTATAAAAGCAAAATGCCATTAGATTATGTGGGAGAAGAATCAGACCAAAGTTAGGTCATGGGTTTGTCAGATACTTTCTGTGTTTTCAGCCCAAAAGTCATTCGATTCTCATTCAGATTTTTATGCCAATGTTTGACCCAATCTTCCCCATCCGGCAATCGAGTTTTGCTGCAAATTTGATTTGCACAAAGGATCTGTAGTTCTCAAGTCAGCTGCAACTGTGTAATGCTATAATGTCAACAAAAAATTAAAAAAAAAAACTACCAGGTACTGAAGGTAGTTTGTTGAACGATGCTGACTTACAGCACACAGTGGACAGCATACTGCAGGGAATACAAGGTCAGAATACTGAATTGTGGGGGATACACAATTTTTCATGTAGGGTGTCTTCTTTCCAACTATCTTATCCCTAATGGGGTCAAAGGGCCATAAGTTTATATAGTTCTGGCAGATGGAAAGAAATTAGATAAGATGACAAAATTAACTTGAATAGAAACAAGAGAAAATGTTGCCATTAAATATTTACAGCTCACACCTTAAGCTGTGAAACTAAATGCCTTTGTCCTTCTTTACTAATCCTACCTTTTCCCTCCCTCTCACTTTAATCCCCTTCTCTTTTTCTTTAAGCCTTTATGGCTCTTTCTCTCCATCTGAAACTCATCCTCAGGCTGCTGTTACACCTGTAATGGGTTCCTTTTCTCTCTTTGGTTCAGACTAAAAAATGCAGTTTGTTTCTTGGCTTCACTGATGAACTGATGAGACTTAAATGAGTTATTAGTTTCTTTTATGGAAATTGAGATCAAATTAACTTTTTTTCTCTTTAGTCTGGAAGCCATTCCAATAAAATCTAGATTCAGTTTTCTTTCTTTTCACTCTTTTTATATAGCATTTTGAATGAAATACAATTTTTGCTAAAAACTAATAAAAAATGTGTGTTGCTTTACTTTGTACATATTTGATAATAATAACTGTATATAATAATGGTAAAATATATTAAAGGTTTATGCTGGGAGGCATTCACACACCATCTCTGCTTCGTCCACTTCAATCAAGTTTTTTTTTTTTTTTTTGCCTAGAAAGTCTGGTTTGTTTGAGCAGGTGCAATAGAACTCTGATGTGGACCAAAGAAGTGAACTCTAGTCATACATTTTGCAACTTGTATCTTCTTCAGAGGCTTTTATGCCATTTCCATCAGTAGTTCTTGATGCAGCGCCACCACAGGTGAGGAAGGGAGCAGGTTTTTCAAAGGGTTTGGATTGTGAGACACAGCGCAGTGTGAAAGCGAACAGTACCAGTTGAAATTATCAAATGTTGCAATATTGGTCACCAATTGAACCAAGTCTACAGTACTATCATGTGTGAAAAACACACTTATTGGAATGTATGATTGGATTGAAGTTCTACTATATAAATGAAATGAATTGTAATGAATTATTTGGTTCATTAGTGCACAGTTGTTTCAAAAACTACCCTCAAAACTTGTATGCAATCTTCCAATAGTATTGGTGTCAAAGCAAATTAGTACAAATAAAAAACTATATTCTAATTCCTCAAAATGTAATAACACCATTGAGTTGATGAAAGTGAAGGATTAATCTGTTGTTAAAATCTGCTTCCGAGTTTGGTCACGATAAGCTAAGAATCGGAAGTGTCTCCTGTTTTTAACCTCCCTCCTCTCATCAACCCCTTTTCTCCTAGCTGCAGCTGTCACTTTTTTGTCAGCGTAGCAGCACAACACTGCCCAGTTTAGTTTACTGTTTGTGCGTGAGACTGTGTGTATGTTACTGATCTGGACATGCTGACATTCCTCCTCGCTTTGCTTATTCAGGCGACTGGACTGGTGTCCACGCGTGTGCTTCTGAGTGCAGACATCTTGGACGCACGCCTTATCATAACACACACGGCAGTACACGCATGCAGGCTTGACAGGAGTTATTTTGATCAGAGGGTGTGTGTTTCTTCTTGAAACCGCAAGGCCACAGAGGATCCCAGGTGGGGCAGCAGGACGAGGAGATGTCCACGGGGGGTGTGTTTGGATTAGAAGACGCTTCACCTTATCCATGTGGACAATGAGAGGAATGTCATCGCAGGCTGAGCTCTCTGTCAGATTGAAGCACAGCTGTCAGCTGCAGTGAAAAGAAAGAGCTACTGATAGAGGATTTACACTTCAGACTTTTAAGGCCGATGACACGCTAGTGGACTTTTAGAAACGATTATCACTAGGACAGTTGGTCAACATGGGGGCAACATTCCAGTTTGGGTTGGTTATTTTTTTTATGCAACAAAAAAGATTTGGATAGAAATTAACCCTATGGGGAAAAAAATCTATGTACACAGCTTAAGTTTACAGTTTTTATTACAGTAGCAGAAAAATCAAAAGTAAGAATTTTAATGTTACTACATTAAAAGTCACACTAAAATGAAAGGGAAAGGAATACTTGAAGCACTAATTCATTAGATTGCGTATTTCAGGAAAATATGTATAATGTGACACAGGCTCATTTCGCTTCTCCGCTGTTCTAAATGTTCTAAAAAAAAACATGCAATTCAGCTGAGGAAGATAAGAGTTGGCTTCTTTACGTCAAGAACAGCAACTCAATTAATCTGTTATAAGCAAAGCAAAGACCTTTAAAAGACCAGGATGGATGAGACTTAAATTGATCTTCCTGCCAAAAAAGAAACTGGCTCTTAACTGGAATTGTAACATTTTTTTGTTTCACTTGACTGGCCCTGATCAAGCAAATCCGCTGGAAAATGGAAAAAAAAACAACCTTTTCCCATATTTTCACAAAAGAACTAACTGATCCAGCTACAAAACCATTCAGTGTAGAGAGTGTTACTACGGAATGAAAAGTTAAAAGTAGCTATGTTCAGTATCAGTAAGGTATTTAAGTCAAAGGGAAAAAGTGCAAGACTTTTGGCAAATAACAGGAAGGTACATTCTTTTCAGTGTAGTTCTTTTATCCTCTCACATTGTCGGTACAGAAAAAAAGAAATTTGGACTAACAAAAATGGGTATTGGCAGCTCAAAGGTTTACAAAAACCTGTGTTCAGAAATGAGCCACAACATTTTGTCTGTTGCATCTCTAATCTTAGAAAGCATATTCCACTCATTATTTGAGAGTTGGAGAGTTAGCATAAAGTATATTAGTTGTAACATTCAAATTATATGTATAGAAGAAAAATCCAATCTAGTGTCTTTTTAGAATCATCAAGCTTGTTTCCTAAAGAAATGATCAGTTTTGTTTAACAAATGTTGCTGCCCCTTTCTACTATTGAAACGGAAGAAAGATTGGTACTTTATTCAATGATGTAGTGTGTACCTCTTGCCTTAGATGGTGCTCTCCTCCAGATTAACTTACCCTCTCTGGGCTCAGAACGACAACCTGGTGGGATCAGACTGTCACCTCTCTGTTATGAGACCCTCGGTGTAACACACAGGCCACCCTGACAGGCGATAGCAGGTTTCTCTTTTGTAGCAACTCGTCACTTTAGTGTTGCTGCAGTCTTATTAGAGTCCACGCGTGTGACACTGCGCTGATGGGATGTAGCAGAGTTTCACATTTTTCCTGCAGCAACTGCTGTGCCTCTGTTTTTACAATTAGGAATTCGGGGCCATAAAATGGAGATGCTTTGTCTGCTGGAGTGTTGTTTTCTGGGGTTTCAGTTGCGACATTATCTGCTCAGCTGTTTGTGTTTGTCTAATTTTCTAAGACTGGAAGGTTAGACTTTGCATGTCTCAAAAAATATATACATCTACACTCTGCATACTTCTGGAGGTTCTAGTGTTCAAGTAGTTGCTATGGATCTGTCTGCCAGACGACAGAGAGAAGAAAAGTATATAGTGGTGTCGGCTGTCAGACAATGTGTCAATGTTTGGAAACTGGGAGACAATGACACAGGCCCACCCAGCCATTTAAGAGACACATTACAATTTGGAAAGCCTGTGTGTTTATGTCATTTCAAGGCTATGTACAGTGAAAATTCTTTTGTAAATCCCCAAATTAAGAAAAGACTTACATGAGTAGAAAATATGTGACTTAATGTTAAACAGATTCATTTCTTTGGGTCTTGTCTTCTATCAGAAGTCCCCGTTTGCAAAATTTGCAAATTGGACAACTTGTTGATGTGGTTCAGGCTTAAAAATAAAGACTTGAAGACTGAAATGGAGAAAGGATGTTACAGACAGAAATAAAACACTTCTGCAGCTTTGCCTTTGTTCAGACATGTTCCTGCCAGTGTGTGTATGTGGCAGTGTTGTGTCAGGACAGATTTACAGCGGGTTCGACCTTGGGTTTTGTGTGCATGATGATTTGGAGCAGGTGTGTGTGTGTGTGTCTGTGTGTGTTTCCACAGCTTCCATCACAGCCAGGTGAAGAGTTCAGAGTTCAACTTGCCTCAGAAGGGAAAGTTAGATAGCAGCTCGTCACTCTGCTGGCCTCGGATCAGAACAGAGCAAGACAACACTGTAGGATTGCACAGTTGTAATTATGTATATTACAGTGCCAGAAAGACTGTTGAGGATTGTGCTGAGCACAACATAACTGTCTTAATTTGTCAGCTATAATAATAAGACAAAACTCCCCGTTTTGATATTGAACGTATTTTTGGATTCATGAAAAAACCTGAGTCGTGCACATCAGGACCTTTATGATTGTAGTGTTGTTCCAGTTGCACTTTGTTTCTTTCTTACAACCATAATATCAAAGATCTATCCAATGTGTCAGGAGAAAATATGTCTTTCCAGAAATATCATGTAGTTTGACTCCAAATTTGATTTAAAAACTGACCTGGTACAGTCAGGTGGACTTACATGAAGTTGAGCTGTTTTCTCTGTGGTCACAAAAGAATGATCATCATCTGACCAACAGCTCATGGGGTCACAATTAAACTTCAAATCTGAAACCAAGACCAATGACTGACATGTTATTTTTCCCTCAATAGTTTCTGTCTTAGACAATGTCTTAGTCACATACAATGACTCCCACAGAATGAGATACTGAAACAGGGTGATCAGATTAGATGTTAGAGAATAATAGGCAATTGCATGCATAATCCTTTACATACCATGGATGTAAAATATTTCACTTTTAAATCTAGGCCTCAGATTTGAGATGTTTGTTCTTGGGAGTACTACATAAAGTAAAAAAAAAAGTGATGCAGTTTCGCCTGACCTTGATTTGTCTGCTGATTAAGCGTGTCCACAAAGCCACGGTGGAACTGATCAATCACAGTCATACTGTTTACACCTACAGAGAAGACAAAAACAAGCTGTCACATGTATTTGGAGCCCTGTTTTGTAATTAGCATTTAGCATGAGTTTGTGTGAAAACATTCTGGCCATTAAAATCCTCCTTTTCATGTTATTAAATGAGATACACAAAGAGATGACTTGGTTTGACATCTAACTTACATTTAGTAAATAATAATTTGATCCTTGCTCTCCATATCTTTGTCTCTGTTCTCAGGATTTTCACATCACTTTTCTCGCATTTTTCAGTCCTGTTTAGATATTTTCTCTGCACACTGTTTGGAGACGCAAGAGGATATGAGAAAAAGAGGAAGCAGGAGATAATGTGATGGTTTATAACTCATGTGTCTCCAAAAATTAGCTCACATCCGAGACAAACCCCTCATTCAGCTCTTTGATTTACAGTCTGAGAGCTTCATCAAGGAGGTCATGCTGTCTGGCTGCAAGCTGGGTGGGGCTCTGAGCTAACAAACGCAATGAGATTAAAGTAGTCTGATTACAACTGGAATCTTACAGGTTTTACTATTAAGACAGCAGGAGCAGTTTTCGTTACTTTTGGTTACTTGACTCTATTATTTCATACTAATAAGGGAAAACTGCTGTGTCCAAACTAGGAGTTTAATGAGACAGCCACCTCACAAGATGAAACCAAAGTTAGTTTGTTTGGCTTGTGTGATTCAAAGGAGGCCCTAATGTGAAAAATCAATGTTCTCTATGTGTTTTATAGGTCAGAACTCTATTAATGCAATGCTTACAATTTTTCTGTTAATTTTAAAGTTTTTTGTTGTTTATATATTATAAAAACCTCATTGATCATTGATTTAGGGATTTGTTTAAGGACTGGTTTGGGTTTTCTCAAATTAAGTGTTTCTTATGCTGCTGTAGCTTTCCATCCATCTTGTGGTTCGTTTTGGGCAATGTGCTCAGATTTTTAGAGTTTAAAAAAGTAAAAAATAACAACAGTCATAGTAAATATAATGCTTCAGGAGTGACTAACTGGAACCACATATTAATATGTTGCTAACTGTCATAACAAGTCATAACAAAACATAGACGAGCCATACTATTGTTTGTCTTGCACTTTAGCTAACTGTCCTACATAAAGACATCATCTGCAAGAGCAAGAGATTGGTTAACAGAGGTGATATCGGACCAGATTTGGTATCAGCAAATGTCATTAATAATACATTAATTAGCATTGTGTCAAAATTGTGTTACTGAGATTTTCCTACTTTTGTGTTATCTGAAACTTGTGCAGCATTCAATTTATCAAATTACGGAGGTCAGCACTTACATATCGCATCAATGGCATTATACTTAAAGCATGTTGCAGTGTGTAAACCATTGAACTTGCTAATTATTTTACTCTGTTACCACAGTGACAACCTTTAGCCCCACAATTCTAAACAAATTGACTTCACAAACTGTGATGCAACATGTTTTCTAGTAGCTGTTTTCACTAACTTGCATGTGACTGGAACAAAAATCCAAAGATCCAATTAATGCAAGTTGAGAAAACCCAAATAAGTTGCACTTTTCTGCAACTTTCTTCAGATGTAACCATGACGATTGGTAAAAATTTAGACTTTTTGAGGATTGTCTTTGGTTGGAATTCAAGTTCAAATGTGACATGCACTTTTCTTTTCAGCACCAGCACAGTTTTTGACTGCTAACTAGAATATTAGCAACAAATGAACTCCTGATCTGAATGCATAACCTTTATGATTAGAATTTCATTGACGCGGTAGGATGAGCAAAGTAAATACAACAAAACATTAGCAGAAGAAAATGGCAAAAAATACAAGTGAAAAACAAAACAAAAAAAATCAAAGAAATCTGTCTGTTGTGCCTGTTGAGCCCAAAGATTCCATCACTGATAACAAGTGTTTTGTTAACACTGGCATGTAATCTGTGCTCTGTAATGTGCAATACATCCAGGCCTTCCTCATCCTCCTTTGGAGCCTGCAGTCTGACTCAGATGACTGTGTAAGTGCTCTATACAAAGAGCCAACCTGCGTGCAGCCATAAATAAAGTCCCCCTCCCCTTGGGTGTGACAGGACAGGTTGAGATGAAAGGTTCCTGTCTGCTAGCTTCCCCTACAGCTTCTTATTAAAGAGCTTTTAACATGTAAACAGAGCAGAGACACACACTCATAAAAGGCACAGAGGGGAGAGTATGTGACCCTTCCTTCCTCTCTATCTCAATTTTTCTAAGTCTGTTTTCTTGCTTGAAACGATGCAGCGAACCATCATCAAGCAAAAGTTGACCACTGTGGTTCTTGAAGGCAACATGGGGCTGTAAACAAGTTATTGTCATTTTTTCTAGAGAAACTAAAGAAAAGATCAAATAATTAAATTATAATTTCTTTTTCAGTTCCACATACAGTGCAATGTAACTACTCAATGTCATTACCATAAAACTCTATATCTATCTATATCTATAACTCTACATCTATTTTTTCTTTTTTTGCAAAAGTCTTCAACTAAATTTCTTCCATTATATTTAGCTTGCAAGTGAGAACAGCTTGTTTTTCAATCTTTATGGGGATTTTTCTAGAAAAAATCAAATTTTTATCTGCTTATAATGTTTCTATAAACAGTTCAAGTGTTAACTGTTTGAACCCAAACACACACAGCTCACATATTGTATATATGTGTGCTATATTAGAGGCCACTGAAGATACTACAGACATTGAGAGGTTCAGTGTTTCTCTTTCGCTGTTTCATTCCATTATCTTTTTTTTACAGTACTTCCCCAGAGCAAAGTTTTGCGGACATTAAACAGTTGAATTTGCCTACTAATTCTTGTGCATTCTAATTCTGTCCATGAAAAACCCACCAAGGTGACATCTGTGCGTTTTAATGAAATCTTTTGATTGTTTTCACTGTTACAGTTTCCTACACAGATTTCAAAGAAGAACCAAACCAAATAAAGCAGTTTGAATGCATGGATGTAAAGAATTAGGTGGCAAAAATATAAAACATTGAGGAAGAAGCAAAGACCAAATGGGGGTGTGTGAGGTCACACCTGTTCCTAAATGTAGCCAAGCCTCCAATTAACCTGACGAGTTTAAGTCACCTGCACAGACAGTCTTTTCAGGATGATCCAAACTGTCACCTGACACCAGATG
Organism: Xiphophorus maculatus; assembly: GCF_002775205.1. NCBI lineage: Eukaryota > Metazoa > Chordata > Actinopteri > Cyprinodontiformes > Poeciliidae > Xiphophorus > Xiphophorus maculatus. Next base: position 9,940,148 of record NC_036445.1, read on the forward strand.
AGAAGTTAGTGTTCCACCAGAATCTAGTCCGTTGTTCCATTCTTATGTTAACATGGATTAAAGCAAAGTCCTCCCCGCTGTTTGCCCATTATCAGGCCGTCCGTGCTCAGTGGGGTTGTGTCTACACCGCCCAGCAGGGGTGACTGACTCAGTCTGACGGGGTGTGTGTGTGTGTGTGTTACCTGGCTCATCAGATACTGACTTAATGATTAAGCAACTAAATCTGATTATTGTTAATTAAACTAATGAATTTCTGAATGACAAAAAATGAATACATAAAGCAATGTATGAAAATAGGCAATAAATATAACTTAACTTTCAATATATTTAAATATCATAAAGTAATCTATCACAAAGAATTCATATCAGGATAAAGACAACATTTGAAATTTTTGTAAAAAATAAAAAATGTTCAGACCAAATGTTTTGCACAGAAACAAACCAAAAAGCACATCTGAGAGATAACAGATGCATTATAGCTAAAACAGTTAATCAGACTGAATAAATATTACTGAAAGCAGGTTTTTAATTTTATTGGGTATAATGACTCACAGAAGTTGGGGATTTACAAATTAAGGCTTGGAGATTGATCCCTACCAAATAATATTTTTCAAAATGGAACTTTTTTGTTTTTCTGATGGAAACAAAAAGTAAGAACCTGGGATTTAAATAAAAAGCTAGAATAAACAGTCTGACGTGAAAACTGACTACTTATTTATCAGCTGTTATTTAACGTTTATGTAGTTTTGGCACTAGAACATTCAGATTTTATTTAGTGAGTTTATCATTTGCATAGTTTGATAAGGGTATGCAAATCAGTTTCTTTCAAAATTACAAATTAGCTGTGTAATTGTTGTTGCAAAATACGTTCTTTATTCCATTCCATCCAGGAATATATTTATTACTATTATTAGTTCAACGGATGCTGTTTCTTAACGTACTTTTTACTTAACAAAATTTATATTTCAAAAAAGTGAATATGGATGACGAAAAATCATTGGCTGTTTCCCAAAGTCGTTTGTTAAAATTTAGCACAAAGTTGATGATCATCTGAAGGTCTTTAGAGATTTTAAATCAAATACAGTTCATGGCTGTTTAAAAGAACTCGACTGAAAACGTATTTAAATAGCAGTCAAAGTTCTGAGAGAAATTTAAAAGGCCTACGAAAAGCCTAGAAAAATCTAAACTAAATTAAACAGTAAGAACCTTTTTGCGCTTACCTAATGTTGAAGAATATTTACAATGCCACATGGTTTGTCCAACAATGTAAATATTTATTTAAAAAAAACATTTGACACATGAACAGAGTTTAAATGAATCTGCAGTGGATGCCTGATTAACTGTTTTAAAGAAGATCAGACTAGATCTGTGTGGCTGCCAGGGATGTCATCTCCATTCCAAGAAACACACACGCTCTCTGAGAGGCCTCTGTATTCCTGCAAGATTAATTATCTCTGAATAATGCTTGGCCAACACCTTAGGCAAAACCATCACTCTGTAATGAAGCTATTCTGACTTATACTATGTCTATAAATCATCCAGAGATCATACATTAGGAAAATGATATGTTTTCATCGTTACCCTCTGCTCAACAGTGCCTCTCTGTTTCGTTTCTTAAAGTCCACCCCCGCCCTGCGAGACACACACACTCGGGCGCACACTCTATTCCACAGCACTGCAGTTGTGAGTTCAAAGCGAGGCCTGGGGCCGCTGAGGAAAGAAGGGAGGGAGAAGCTGGTGAATGAAAGAATGAATGAATGAGAGCATACCTGCAGGGGTCAGAACAGGTGAGCTTTAATGGAGCCTTTCCCTTTCAGAGCTCATACGCTCTCTCACATACACTCGCACATACCTGCATACTGTTGCTCTTTCTCTCTGACCTTTGACAGGTGACATCAGTTGATCCGGTTGTTTGCTGGCAGGGATTTGTTTTTTTTTCAGATGAAATATTTACAAAAATAACATTCTCTTGATAGTATAAATATTTTTCCAAGACTTGTGGTGGTAAATACTTCATTTTGATTGTAATTATGACCTTTGATCATGCCAGGGATCGGCTGGAGTTAAAGCTTACGCTCTCTTTTGCATTTGCATTGGATCTCTTGTGAACACATCAACTAATGTCGAAACGTTTGCCTTCCAAGAGTTTTGGATTTTGATTTGTGCTTAAGATGGTTAGCAGGCAAGTGTGAGAGAAAAGAAGACTTCTCTCTTCACCTTCCACTCTTAGCTCTCTGATCTCCCCATAAAGAGGAGATGGAGGTTGAGGGAAGGGAATGGGGGGTGCAGGGGACCCAGGTGACTTCCCCCTCCCAACAGCCAGAGCTTCTCCCTGGGGTGCTGACAGCTCCAGCGATAACCAGGCAGTGCAAAAGCAACCTCAGGCTGCTGGCAAAGAGAGCACCATGGTGCTTTTAAGCACTGAGTTTTAGATTATTATAGAAGCCATATTTACAATGATTAAATATGTGACGACACACTTTAATTTGATTAGTAAGTGCTAAGTTAATGAAAAAGTAAAACAATCCATGTCAAGTACAACCTGACTTATATGAGACAAAAAAGCAGCTTCATGTTTTCAAATTACAAAATTTACTTTCTGTAATAGGAACTATTGTAGTGGGCTGAGACAAGCTGTCAGGATGTGTTTAGGTCTAAAAACTAAGAAAATGATATGTACTTTAAAAGTTTCTGCTCTGGAATCATTCCAGTTCAAAATTAATGGTGACACCCCTAAACATGTACTTCAGTTTTAATAGTTATATTAACTAATTAGGTATGTCTAAAATCATTTTACAAAAGAACTCTAGTTATTTTGAGATTGGGAAAAAAACAGTCCAAATTAAATTTACTAGAAATAATATATTGTAATAATAAAATATCACATTTGTCAGAGTCCGGTTTTAACACAAAGACTGAAAGTAAAAATATTTATATCTTTGAGATGTCAGCAAATAGAACCAGGATGCATTTTTCCTGTTTATTTAGTGACAAACATTTGGTGAAAAAATATTCAGTAACAGCAATTACACAGTTTCTTACACAAAAATCCATTTTAGCTTCAGTTGATTTAAATAACTGAAACTAAAAGTTATTTTAGTTAGATTTTTTTACTGAATTTTTTCATATATTCTAATCTTGGAGGTTTTTTTGTTTGTTTGCAAATCTTAAAATATTATTTAGTTATCCCTGTAGCCTCACCAGCTGCACTGGCACTGTGCTGGCTCATTAAATGAATAAAAATCATGATTCAGGCACTTTTCAATAGTTTTGAAACATATAAAGTTTAAATAACCAAGACCATCTAAGGTCATCATTCCAAGAATAAAAACAATAAAAACTCCTAATGTTGATTTCAGTTTTCTCCATGCATTTCTTGGATACTTTATAGTTTCTGGAAAGAGATTGAAGACCATGTGAAATAATTCCTGTGATACAAATTAAATAAACAGTTAATGTCACAGATTCGTCTCGGTTTTACTTGAAACAACTCATTGGGGCAAATGCAGAGTCTTTCTAACACACACACACACACACCCACACGCCCACACAAACCTCTTCTTTGTGCTTCCAAACCTTCAACACAACAGAGAGGAGAAAAAGGCCCCTATTTACCTGAATCACCTCTCCGTGAAGAACAAGAGATCAACACCACCTTTCTTTTTTTCCCTTTTACTGCCCCTTTACCCCTTTATGCCTCCTGTGCCCCTGATCGCCCCATTGTTGAATGGGACAAAGGCCAGAGGGAAAAAGGGAGAGGTAAATGAGGGGAGTGAGAGAACTAAAGGGTGGAGGGTGGAGGGAAGACTCACCTGATAAGAGGCTGAATGATGCTGTCTAACATGGCGTGAGGAGGTGAATAGATGACGGATGCCTCTCCAAATAATAGAAGTTTTTTTTTACTAACACACCCATTTTTTTTTTACTTAATTTAAGTTGAGATATTAAATGTACAAAAAGGATAATTAAACATCTGAAATAAAGCTTTTGAGTTGACTTAAAATCTATCCATTTTGTGTCTTTCATAATTATTCATACTGTTTGACATTTTTATCACGTCAAAAACACAAACATCAGTGTATTTTATCAAAATTTCACGTCAAAAATAAACAGAAAGATATGATAAACTCTGAAATTAAAAAAGAAAAAATATCCACAGCTTTCTAATGAAAACCTTTACAAATGAAATTTTAAAAAGTGCACCATCCATTTATTTGCAGACACACTCATGCTAATATCCATACATAAATTCTAGTGCAACCATCATTAGCAAATAATCTAACTACGTATCAGTATAACAATTTGTTGATAGGGTATCTAGCAGTAATGCATGCTCTCTAAAAGTTAATGTGAGCACACATCCTCATAACTGAACATGGAAATGGGAAGATTATGAGTTCTGACAACAGATAAAATGCACCATAACATACATGTTCCTCTTTTTCTCCTTTATTAGGGGTTGAGCCAATCATCACCAAGGAAAATGAATAGTGCTCCTCGATTAGCTGCTTTGTCAACATCCAATCAAACCAAATCAACCAAATGTCAAACAGCATTCTGCCGAAGTATTTCTGCTTCCAAAGTTGCATTTTCTCTTGAATATTTTAGAAATGGTCCATGAAAACATCTGCGATGAGGCAAATGGTCCAAGAATAATTACATTCCACTTAAAAAGGCAAATTTCTGAAAGTATAAAGGTGACGGAAATTTCATAAAACCCATTTGCCAACAAGAAAATGATCATTTTGATTTAAAAGTATTTATGCTGGAAAAGTAATGATTGGAATGGTTGGAAGAAAAAGCGTCAACAGTAAACTTAAATGTGTTTATAGATGTTTTTAAGATGTCTGATTCTGAAACAAAATCTCCTTTTGCATAATGTATTTTTCCATATGGTGTCTGTTTTGTATGATTGATGAAGGGGATTTAAGTTCAGCAACTCTCAGCAAATTTTACAAATAAAGATTTGGCAACTATTCTATGAACAAAAAGAGACAAGAAAAAAACAAAACACCAAACATCCATTCCAACAAAAAGGGATAAAAGGATAAAAATAACTAAGAAAAAGAGGAGGAGGAAGAGCAAAGCAGGGAAGAATGGGAAGCTGTTGGAGGGGGGATGAAGATAAGGAATTTATATGGCAGGGGCTATAGGTTATGGTGAATTATCTTGAATTAACAGTGTGTTTACTTTAGCTTGGAGGCTGCTGAGTGAAGTGGGTGAAGTTGGGATGTCAGGTGATCCATGTCTTTGTTATGGAAAGAGGCAGGCTGGTAAATGTAGCTCAAAATGACTGGCAGGAATGTCACATGAACAATGCAAGGATTCTCCACCACGGCAGCATCCATCATCATTAGAGTTTACCCACTGTTGTGAAAAACTCCTGTGAAAACCTTTAAGTTATACTTTCAAGGAGCTGTGACTTTGACCACTAACCTCTATACTGTCCCTTCATTGGTCAATAAGGAGGCATCACTACAATTTATCTGTAATGTTGTAAAATAAACAACATAAAATAAATTCATCTGAAGCTGAACTTACATGGATTTTCTGATAAGATAAACTTTCTGCACTGTCAGGCAATTTCTTAACACAATTGTAGACTTACATCTTCTATAACAGACCTAAACTCTTCTAGTCTCACAGACATGCAGGGTTATTTAAGCTTGTTTTTGTTTCTTCTATTCTTGTAGCTGTCTTCTTCAGAGTCTCATTGTAAGATTTTCCGGTCTGTAAATTTGTGCTCCTGAAAAAATGAAAATGTTACTTTGGCCAGGATTTGGTGCCAGGATGAATATCTGCAGTTGCAACAGAGTTATTTCAGGCAGCACTGACTGCAAAATCAGACACTTTCTTATTGAATCTAAAATAGAGATACAAGAGAAAGTTCAAGAAAGAGTTACAAATAACACACTTATTATGCAAAGTGTAACAGGCAATATGTTAGTTACACTTTGATGTATTACTTCTAAAATGTCATTATTAAAAGATAATAATGCATTTGATGCTTAGATTTTTAATTGAAAAAAAAAACTGTAATCATTGTCAAAGAACTGTTCCAAAACTCTAAATTCTAAGTATCATTTTATGTCTCCGCCTCCACCTCTGTCCACCTCAACAAACAAGCAAGTCTGACACTGGTAGAACTATCAAACAATTAATTTAGAAAAATGTAATTGCATAGAGAAAAAAAAACCCAAGGTTTTAAATAATTCAGATTTATGGTGAAATTTTGAAATGGTATGTACTATGCAAAGTTTCATTTGGAAGCAGTTTAAAATGTAACATGTTAGGCTCATTTTCAGTTTTAAGTAAAAAAGAAAACTATATTTTTATGTATAAAAATGAGGAATTTGACAGCTCTCAGCCTGGGAGGAAATCTATTTCAAAGAATGGTGCCATCATAAAAGTAAGGCAAATGTCACAGGGATCATTTTCATAATCCATCCATATATTTTCTGTACACCCTTGTCCCTTAGAAGGGTCAGGAGGGGTGCTGGTGCCCATCTCCAGCTAACATTCCGGGCGAGAGGGGGGGGGACACCTTGGACAGGTCGCCAGTCTGTTGCAGGGCAACACAGAGACAGACAGGACAAACAACCAGACACACACTCACACTCACGCCTAAGGAGAATTTAAAGAGACCAGTTAACCTGACAGTCAAGTTTTTGAACTGTGGGAGGAAGCCGGAGTACCTGGAGAGAACCCACACATGCACAGGGAGAACATGTAAACTCCGTGCAGAAAGACCCTGGGCCGGGAATCGAACCCAGGACCTTCTTGCTACAAGGCAACAGCTTGTAGCCCCATTTTCATAACTCTTCGGAAAACTTAAAGCAAAGAAGCAAAGAATACAGGCTATAAATGGGCCAATGTTAGCATTTCCTGAATTCTCTGTTATTGATACAAGCTCAAAGTCAGCTGAAGTGGAGTCATTGGGTCTTCATGTCCCTTTCTATAACAAAGAATTACTTCTCTTTATTGTTTGATTAGTTTCTGCTTGTGAGCAAGAGATTAAATCTTTCTAAATTAGGTTTGCATAAACAAGTTGTCAAAATCATTCAAAATAAATATTGCAATGAATGCAATATAATTGATGACATCTCTAGACATTATTGGTTGGTGGCCATAAAAATCTTGAGAAAATAAGTTGTAGATGTAAAATGATGTGTTTATATGATTAAACCATTTCAGTGTATGCAAACACTTTAATGTTTTTCTCCATTTTTTCTTTACAGGTGATGAAAAAGCATGACAACCATGTGAAATATTAATGAGAAAATGAGCAAATATAGTAATATGTGATTAAATTTAACAGATTTTTGCAGACATTTCTCCTTTCTGAAATAAATCATATAATAATGTTTGCCAAGACTGGTGTGATTTGAAATATCTTGCCAAACGTAATTTAATTCACAAAAAACTTGACTCAAAAACTTTAATCAGATTAACAATCCCTGATTAACATGGTCAGACAGAGCCCAATTTGTTCATGACTGTTTGCGTCCTGTTTTATATCACCTTTCTGTCAATCAAATGTCTCTTCTAACCCAAGTGCCTCACACAACCCACAGAAAATCTAAAGATATTAAGCCAAAACCAACACTTTTCATTATTTGTTGTGACAGAAACTCTGACAATTGTAAAAAATTGCAGAATGCTGCTAATCAGGTCCAGACGTGGTTCAGGTTGCCAAGCAACAAACATCAGAGACAACAGAAAATGCTTTCAATCACAGTTGAATAAAATATACTCAAGTTAGGACATGTTCCAAGAAGAATGCCGCAAAATTATTATGATTTAATTACAGTTCATCAAGATTTCTGAATATGTCCAATCTGTACAGACAAGTTAAAATTTAGGAGATTGCCTGATGGTAGTTCAACACTTCTGCTTTGCCCGTGACCTACATTGCTGAAGTCATTTTACTCCAAAGCTTTCTGGTTATATTTGTCATAGCTTTTTATATAAATAATCGCTAACTATGAGTTACAATGTAAGTTTCAGCACAGACATCCAATGTTAATTACATTATGACGTCCCTACATTTGCCCCAATTCTGATCTAAAGACTTCATTGCTTCAGAGCTGCTGATGTTTAAAGTCTGATCAGTTTATAGATTGAAGGGGTTTGAGGACGATTTTGCTTGCTTACAAAACTCTTCAGACTAATTCTTCACCGGTTTAATCCAAGGGTGTAATTCAAGCATTCCAGAAAGAGAACCAGCCTCTGAAGATTATGAAAAAAAGCTCACAGACAAAGAAGACTCTCCCTACTGCTGTGACAGAACAGAACTTCAGCTTGGACAATGACTAGACCAAACAAGTGTTGCTCAGAGGAAAAGATATTCAGGACAGAACAGCCTTGTTGTAAATTGAGAAATAAAACATTTTGAATAAAAATCTGACCACTGCGTTGTCAAAGTTCTTCAGTCTGCATTTATTTATAAGAAAGGCAGACTGGTGGTGGAGCAGCGAAAAACCTGAGCTTCAGGTAAATTTGGTTTGATTTCTTAACACAGACTAAAAGTTCAGTAAAGTACCGCATATGTGATGATTAAATTTTTTATCTTGGGCAAGATATTTGGCCATCTGGAGAATAGAAGAGGGATTTGACACTGGGTGTGATCTTCTTTCTCCATTGAATGCAAGAAAATGTGGCCATGACAGAATTTTAGAAAACTTCAGAGATGCATATTTTGTTCAGAAATAAATTGTCCAGAAATGAAGCACATTAGCTGAAATGAGTTTAAACGTAATTTTGGAAAAAGTTACTTTATTCCCTTACATTCAAGGAATGACAGAAATAATAAAATGTTTTATTGTAAATTGAGAATTACACATTACAAAAATAAAATATAGAAGAAAACCATACAAATGCTGCAGAAAAATGTCCCAAATCCCTCCCACTCTCGCTTCTCTCTGCTGTAATTTTAGGTCAAACATCTCAAAGTTTTGACAGTGAGCTCGCAAGAGAAGACCGCAACCCAAATCCTCCACCGAGCCCAAAAAATCCCCCGGGTGCAGTCCCTCTATGTCAAACATCTAAAACGTACAGAAGCAGCAACCGCCACCCAAAATCCTTTGCATCAATCCTCAAACTCAGATGAAAATGGTTGTCTTAAAACAACAGGACAATGAAAACCTGCATGGGAGTTTCCCTGCTCTATTTATTTTGGTAAATTCGTTTTAATCCACTGAAGTCTGAAGTTCTGTCATTGTTTTTATTTCACTGGCTCTGGCTCACTTCATTATGCATCCGACAGAGGGAATTATGTGCAGAATACACTCAGCTTAATGTAATCTGTCTGATCTTTTCATGATGTCTTTGCAAAAAACAATGGCACACAACTAAGATTGTTTACTCCTAAATTCATGTGGGATAATGGTGTGCATTGTTTGTTACTATTTGCCATAAATATGAAAAAAATTCTCAGAATTTCTTAAAAAGAACTGAAAAGGAATCACACATGAGACTAAAGTCTTGAGGGTCTTTTCTAGGGTGTATTTTAAAATATAAATACAAGAAATAAGAATGAAGGTAATACAGTGGATTTGAGGTTCAGTATTTGTGGATTCACCTACCCAAATTAGCAGAAGTGCGTAGAGTACCCAGAAATAGTACTCAAATAAAAATAGGACTACTTCAATATATTTTTTAATTAAATAAGTAATAAACTTACACGTGTAACTTGAATAATAAGTTAACACATGTAAGAATAAAAAAGTATCTTGCACCAAACTTGTTCAAGTTCTGAGTAACTGATGATGTCATCAGATGGAGAAAAATATGTGCAAAATATGGAATTTTAAATAATATAATGAAAACAATTCAAACAACCAAATAATGTAATTTCAAAATAACAAAATAAAGTAAAATTTGTGATTTGAATCACTTGTATTTTGGCTGCTTCTCCAGTTAATTACCTTTATGTCCAGCAGTCCTTCCCATTTTTTGCAGGATGGATTTAACAGCGCAAGAGATGCGTCATTTCCCACAATTAAAATAGATAGAACCAGGATTGTTACTAGACCCGTTTCTTCTCCACCAGGGCAGCCACCTCACAACTACTGTACTAGTGTGGCACAAAGTGACAGTTTGGCTGATGCAGGTCCTGGTGACTAGTTGTGCCGACTCTCAACCTTATCATCTCTGTGTCACTTACAAAACAGTTGGATGTGAATTGAACCGTTTACTGTATGACATTCATCATACGTTACCATACATACCACGGTTACCTATGTGGTTTTTAGAAACTGCTTCTCTATCAGTTCATCCTTAACATGTCTACTGTCTTTCTTCGTCTTTGTGATGCTGGTTGAAAAGCTGGATTTGTACTGAGATTAAATTTCACAAAGGTCTATTTTCAAACTATATGATATCAAAATGAAGTCGATTGTTCTGGATTTCATTTAGAGACATGCACATAAAGAAGACTATATCATGTTAAAAAATGCAGAGAATCTCAATGATTTAAATGTCCATCCAGGTGGTCATACACACCTAGTAAGACATTTAAACACAGTGATACTTTGAACCGCACTCAAAGACCCGCCTTACCCCCTGTGTCTTGGCTACAGGCCCAGATTTGAAAGGGATTTGTTTGACCTGAGGAGGTGTTGGCAGGGGGTACACTTTCTGTGTGTTAGAAGGGTTGTACATGGGGGATTGTTTGTCTGTGTTTTGGTAGAGGACTCAGACAGACAGTAAAACATATGTCGCACCCAGGGGTAGGCCACCAGGCTAATTTAGCCACGGTCATGGCTCCAATGCATTAGTCAATAGTTTGGATCATCCAAAGCCTGAAAACCTACAAACCTGCTGCTTTACAGCTGCCAGAGGCACAGAGCAATATGTAGAGGAGGAGGACTGTCAAGATGTATGTATGTCAAGTTTCCCTTCAAGGCAGAAAGAACTTTAGGAGCTGTTGCCCTTCTGTTTGTCTTTCAGGCATTCCTATTTTTATTATAGCTCTTTTAGAATTAGTTTTTGTTTTCCACAAAGTCACAGAAAACAAGATAGAGATGGATCAGAAACTGATTGAAAATGTGTTGTTATATCCATCACACACTGTGGAATTTCAAAAATCATACAGGACCTGAACAATTATGCACACTCACATGAGAATTGTGGTGGTAATTAAAAATAAGGATAATATTTATCCTTCTTTAGATTCTCATTATTAACTCTTTGTTAATACCAAATATAGTTTAAAATCCCCCTTTTTATACACCATTCTCTTAATAATCAAATGATTATTGTTCCACATGTTTCCAACACTTCTCTCAGGTTGTATAGGTGTATAGTTTCTAGAAGTACAATGGGAGGCAAATCTTTCACTTAACAAGCTCCCCTCCTGTTAAAGCAGCTCACACATTTTGTCCAGGACACCCTGTTTAAAATTTTAAGACAATGTTTAAAACATGATTTTTGTATAGTGCTTATGGACATAATAAACTTAATTGTCTTTCTCTGTTTGATTCTGTCTCTTTCTGTGAGACAAAGCAATCAAAGAAGCTACATGATTAGTTGGTGGTACTCTGCTTTTCTTCCCAGACCTTGCACTATTGGCACAGACCTTATATATATATATATATATATATATATATATATATATATATATATATATATATGTATATATATATATATATATATATATATATATATATATATATATATATATATATACTGTATGTATATGAATTGAAATCAATTTATTTCAGTTCAGTTCAACTACTTTAAAGTAGGTCACGACACGCCTCATGTTCTACCGGTTACTGGTTACTTTCCTGTTTTCCCTTTTCCTCATCCTTTTCTAACAGTAAGTTGAAATAGATGTATGCTACAGCTGCTGTCACATAAACAAAGTAATTTTGAATAAAGACAACGTTTGAGGTTTATTCAGTATCCAGTGGCTTTCCAGAAATCTCCTTACTCAGATCTTAAATTCTTTGAAATGTTGTTGGGTTTTTTTCAGTTAAAATCTTGTTTTCTATAAACAAGAGTGCCTGATGTCCTTGGAGGGACTGGCAGCTTACCAGCAGGTGTGGTGGGTGTAATCACAATGATGCAACATCCCATTTGATTCAGCTGAGAAATTTTAAATCACTGGAAGAGATGACACACAAGGAATTTTCCTTTGTGCCAGGAAAATTCCCATCAATTTTGGAAAGAGGCAGTGACTTCCTGGATCTTTATTATTATTTACTTTTTTGGCATAGTTCCAAGGAAACCAGAGATAGATTTGTAGAGTCAGAACCCTCTCTAGAAATAAAAGTATCTATTTGTAGGTATTTCAGCAAACCCATTTTATGGCCCCTCATAAGGACAACAATTTCATATAAATAAAAAAATATTAGATTTAGCAATGGATTAGGTTAAATTTCTAGATTTCAGAATACACCACACATTTGTCTGACAGCCATGAACACAAAGCTCGGAGCTTGGTGAATAGGATTGTTTAACAAGGTGATTCATATATCTTACAAAACCTTTAGTCCTTTTTGAAGCTCCAGGGGTGGTGAATATCTTTATTGCACGACTTTTCAACATATATTCCATACTTCTATACCAGCCCATCAATGACATGTCAGTTTTAATTGCATTAGGTATTAATACTGAAAGATAAAAAGAAAGTTGCATTATCCAATTGCTTTTCAGTAAAACAAAAAACAAAAAAAATGTTCCAACTGTTGTATTTATAACTTTATAAATGCAACAGGTTTTCCATTTTTCTTAACTGGCACAATTTCTAAACACTTGAATTTATCCTTTTGTGCTAAATAGAGAAATGTGTAGAGGAGACAGGCAGCTCTTTGTGCTACGAACAGTAGGAGAAAATCAGTCACTCTGATTTTTTTTTTTTTTTGTCTGGGAACTTATTTAAAGGACTTTTAAGAGGGAGAAGAGGGAAGAAAAAGAACACAATGAATGACTTCTGGTCGATGATTAGGGTATTTTTCTGTTTACTTTCAATTTTGACATTTGCTATGTTTTTCTTGTAAACATTGTAGTACAAATAATGATTTATTATTATTATTTTTTGAGTAAAACAACAACAAAAACTCATCTATACACTGATTGATGGTTAGATTTTAACATGAGTCAGACAACATCTCCAAACCTAGATTTGTAGTTGACATGCTCTTGAAAATAGGGGTTTTCCCACAGCATTAGTTTAAAAGGTCCACGACATCAATGATCAAAGAGAGAGACATAGGTAGGTGTGGCTCAGTGGCTCCATCAGGTTGTCACAGGACTGGCACCTCAGAGGAAATGTCCCCATCAGCATGCTTGTTGACAATAAATTACAGACTTGAAGGCCAGGTAACTATCACCTGCACCAGTTACCTCACTCTGGTCGTGTTTATGCCCCTGTGCTCCTCCCTTCTGTCTCTTTTACAAAAGTCCCCAACCAATCTTTGCCTCTGATTTTTACACACAGGTTCTCCAAGTGCTTCTAAAAGTGGGATACAGTGAACAGAGCTGTAAAGATCCACTTTATTGTTCAGGAACAGTGGATGAATATTTACAGTATTATTCCTTTCAAGGTGCAACTGAATGTTTAGAACAGAAAACTTCCAAAACTGAAATCCCTTTTCTCAAATAGATTTACCTGTTTCAAGAAAAGTGACATAAAATACAGTATATCCAGATTGTCCTCTTCGTTATTCACCTATGTAATATGAAAAGAAAATAGTTAGGTGTTAATGTGTGAAAACCTACACAGTCCTTTGCTATCAATAAGCATCTATAGATATGAGATGATGAAGCACATATTTTTGTACATATTTGCATAAAATATTTGCATTAGCCTACATTAAGTTAATGGAGATGCCAGCAATTCACACTTTATCTGAGGTCGTAGTTTTCATCTCTGCAGCAACAAACACAGGTGCAAAAGTGATCAAAAAGGTAGAAAAAAATATTTCATTACAAAGAAATCCAAATTCTGCCAAGATCAAGCAGTCTCCTAAAGCTTTAAGAATATCTCATGTTTCTTTTGTTTTTTTGTACATTATCACTGTGATGTATTTATGTCCATCACAGGGTAACTCAGAAACACATAGGACAACACACAAATATACACACTAATAAATGAGGGCAATTCAGAGAGGCTGCTTCACCTAATATTGATGTTTTTGGAGAAGCATGGATTTGGTGAAGATAAATTCCTGGGAGAAAGGCCCCAACTGAGGTTTTAAACCCAGGACCTTCTTGCTGCAAGATGACAGTCAGTATGACTGTGTCACCATGTAGCCCAAAGCTTTCAGATTGCTCATTCAACTCCACAAAAGTTGTGTTTTACATTGGTCTACAAAAATGTTGATGGACTTTCACTTAAATCTATTTACAATATCTTACATGTGGCCGATCTGCAACACCCAAGAGACAGAAGCTATGTATTCTTCATTTGGATTTTAGGAGTCGATCTCTACTATGTGCAGCTCAAGAATTTGACAGAAGTGCAAACTCCGGTTTGTAGACATTGTGTGCAAATAGCTTTGTGAGCTCACTGTATAGTTTTTAAAGGTCTTTACTGGTCATGTCTATGATACCTTTGTACATTTTAGTAAACTAATGCAGGACCCAATATTTAAGACTTTCAGATATTAGAAAGCATAAAACACAGATCTTATTTCATCTGACAGATAATTTTATGTGGCTTACATTTTATTGTTTAAAATCTTGTAGTTTTAAAATGTAATTGCATAATCATGTATTTCCCACTGATGAATGAAATCTACGGAGACATGGAGTGAATTTATCTTAAGGAATAACATGGCCACACTGTACACTCTGATGGAAAATTAAAGATTTTAAATAGGTTCACAATTTCCTTTAAATAGGCTCACAACAAATCAGCAAGTTTGTTGTTGCTCAATGCTCAAACAGCACTTTTAGTCATAGCAATAATTTAGCCGGTTGGACAAGTTTACAAGACTACCACTAAACTTCCTCTTGAATTTCCAGAGAAGCACATCAGGTGTGGGATGGATCTTTTTTTTTCTTACTCAAGAATAGTAAACTGAAAGAAGTGTTACTTTCATATTTATCTTCTGCAAAGACTGTGGACATTTATGTTCAACCTTATTTATAACAAATGCCAACAATTAAAGGGATTTGAGTATCTTGAAGGGAAGGGAAGTCATTGTGGTTTATTTTTTTATAATGACAGAGTACCACGATCCTGGTGGGATTGTGACGGAGTGATGCCTGCAGCACTGCCAAAATGATAATAATATGAGGCCTCACTCCAATGGCAATGCTTGCAATCTGAGAATTTGAAACATAATGTCTACTATTTGATTTCATTAAGCTCACAATTGACTGACATCTTTTCAAACAAATTATTCCAAAGTCTAACATTTTCACTCAACTCCACTGAAGTTGTCACTCCTGGCAAAAGAATGATATCACACTTTATGTAGTTGCAACTACCAATCTAGGCTCTACGTAAGCCATTAAAAACAGAACCACACTTAAAGCAAATACGCAGAGGTGCATTTTCTATACAGTTAGAAAATGTATTGCTCAATGTGCGCATATTGCCAAGTCTATAATGAGAAACTGCGTGCATAGACATGTCACTGAGGCAGTGAAACACTAAGGCAGCTAAATTTATATTACACTCTATCTTTTAACAGTATCAATCTCAGATTGAGATTTTCCTAATTGTAATTTAAATTAACAAAAAATGCATGGCATTTATACATTCTGCAACATTATAACATTATACACAACATTCAGAAAAACTGAGTATAGTCAAATGAAAAATGTAGCAATTTTCTTACATT
Organism: Xiphophorus maculatus; assembly: GCF_002775205.1. Taxonomy (NCBI): domain Eukaryota; kingdom Metazoa; phylum Chordata; class Actinopteri; order Cyprinodontiformes; family Poeciliidae; genus Xiphophorus; species Xiphophorus maculatus. The sequence goes on from NC_036445.1 coordinate 9,955,945, forward strand.
TTTAGTATTTGTTGTCACGCTTAAATATGATCCTTAAACAACTTTAAATATTAGACAAAGATAACTTGATGATTACCTATCAAAGATGCCTAAACAAACCTGGCCTTATCAAAAACGTTATTCACCCGCAAAATTTGGCCTACTGTTCTTTGCATTTTGTAATTGGATTTTATTACAATTACAAAACTGACTTGACAGTTTGCTTTTGATCATCATAATACTATGATCAAAAGGTAGTTCAAAGTCTGCATCTGATGGTCACATATTGTGTGTCATTATCTTCTGCTGGAGAGCAGAATTCATAGTTCCACCAAATACATCAAGTTGTGCAAGATTTGAGCAAATCAGACCCATGTGATTACACTGCCACCACCATGTTTCACTGTAGGCATGTTGCTGTTTCACTGAAATGCTTTGTCAGTTTTACACATGATGTAACAGGATGAACATGTTTCAAACACTTCCTCTTTTTTCTCATCAGTTCACAGAACACTTTCCAAAATTTATTTTTAATTAAGATGTTGAGGAAATATAAGAAGGTCTTTTAGAACCTGTGAAGAACTTATCAAGTCTTTCATGGCTTTAGAAAAGTCATCCAGCCAAAGATCACAAATCAAAAGTCAGCACATGAAGAAAAAGTTACTTTTGTGATGTTTAAAGATTGTGATCTGGTTTTTATTGTCTTTTCTTTGAAGAGTCATTTCATGACGGATGAGCAAACACATTTAAAACTGTAAAAACAAGACCACCCTTCTTAAAATATCGATGACTTTCAAGACGTAAAATGTACTTGCTGTCCTTACAATGTCACAGCACAACAAAAGGGTTTCTTACCAAGAATAGTGTCTTTATTTAAGTTTTAATGTCTCTGTAGCTTGAAATCAGGTTGGAAAACAGTACGTGATATTTAGAAATATTATTTTATCCACAAAAGCTTTTACACACTCTAATAACAAGTACACATGCTTGTTGTTGTACCCTCAGTGTCTGATGGAGACATTTTTTTTCAATTGAGATGAAAACAATTTGCTGTTTGTATGTTACAACCATTGCTGCAGACACTGAGTGAGCAGCTTTGGCTTTATGTGTGAAGCTTTTGGCTTTGGCATGTGTGTATAATATAGACTTATTGACATATACTACTAGTATACTAGTATAGTACATATACTACTTTTTTTATATTTATATATATACACTTGGTATGGTGATAATAGAAAGAATGAATATGACTGATCCCAGCATAGAGCCCTGTAGAACTCCCACTCTGCAGTCCCAGTGCGTTGATTGTGTATTTCCGACATATACAACCTGATTTCTGTTTACCTGATTTGTTCATATAACAACAAACCAAACCAAACTCAAGGCCAAAATTCATCCCCAGTTTACTGTATGACCTTTAACTCCTCAGGCCAGACAGGAAATGTTGTGTAAACAGGAGGAGGTGCGGGGGAGGACAGTAGATAGTATCTGAGGCTGATTCAATCACAGAACCGTGGGAAATACACACGCACGCACACGCACACATCTGCACAAGCGCCCACTTTGCTGTCCACCCAGCAACACAGGAAGGAGGATCTGAGTGGCCATTTCTATGGAAACAATGGCAACCACCCAACTTATAGCTTCACCTATTACTTTACAACTCATGAGCATGTGGCTGCATACACTACTTGATAAACAAACATGAGCTAACACACGCTGATGATGATTTCAGCCCTCTCTCAGCTCTGCATGTGGTCCGGCATGAGAAAGTAGACTTTTAAAAGTGCTCTTCAGATGACAAAACATTTCCTCACTGTCTCCAGGAGAAATTTTCCGACCTGCTCTTTGCACTGATGGATGTTGCGATGGAGCCGGTCAGCTCTACTCGTCGGAAGTGTTTCGGGGTTTTATGCACGCTGTGTTTGGACTGGAGCCTCTTGTTAACATCCCTCAAGCTACAAACACACTGACATGTGATTTATGGAAATGAGCCACGGAGGAAACGTAGAGAAATAAATCAAATGCACCCAAACCATTCAACGCATGCTACACAATGAATGCGTGTCTGAGAGAGGGAAGGTTAAAGAGAAAGAAAACTAATAAAAAGAGACACAGAGGGAAAGTTTCTGAGATTAATGGGATCTGTTCCTCTTTTGATGTTCTCTAATGCAACAAAGTAAGGGAATGAGGCTATAAATCCACAAGCAGATGGGATTAAAACTAGAGTGGTTCTGAAATATCAATCATGGCACAAATCTAGTTTGTGTTTAACCAATAAAATGTCACAGCTTTCAACAAAAGCACATTTTTCACCAAAAACCCACCAGAAAAAAAACTAGAAAAAGTATGTCGTTGAGATGTTGTTCCAGAGGAAGTTCAAAAGATATCTATTTGTTCTCCCAGCTGCTGTTTTTGAAATTAGATCTAAAATTTTAACAACTATCTCAGGTGTTTGAATGGTAAATTCCAAGTTTCTAGACCTGTGAAACATACTTTCCCAGAAAGAAAGTTTTAAAGCTGTATGTTTTGTTTCTGCCATATTTTATCTGAAAGAAACATAAACAAGGTGTACAAAGCTAAACGGATGGACAGACGGATTTTCATTCATTATTTGCAAAAATGGTTATACTAATATTTCCACCTTTTCTGATAGAGGGCATCATTGGGGGCTGTGACAGTGGCATGTGCAATGTTCATAATTGTAATTTCAAGTATGTGATTAGTGAGTTCACCATTGTCCTCTGTGGAGAGTTGTTTGAGAAGCAGGCTTGCAGGTGGACGCATGGACTGAGATGAACTTTATATTTTTTACCTTTCTAATTCAAAAGTATGTTTACAGGTTGTGTGAACACTGACCACTCCATGTGTGATAATGCAGCAGTCGTTCTTGCAAGGGTGGAAAAAAGTCTGTTTAGCAAACGGACAAGCACATAAAACCAATGTGGTTGTGAGTTTTCGACTGTCCTGCTGAATGCTACCACTGCCGCCTCCTCTCAACCACTAAATACAACCCACATTACAAGGGCCTCCTTTATTTGATCATGTCACCACTTCCTGGGTTGTCCGTGTGGCCCATGTCTGTCTGAGCTGAGGCAAAAGCCTTTCTAGGCTGCTTTTGACTGTTCATTGCTATGCATGGCTTGGTGTAGTAGCATGACTAAATCTAACAAAACTGAACGCCCACCAGAGCAACATGTCTCTCTGTAACTTCCAGGGCTTGTTCATGTTGAATGGTAGCTACCCAGGGTACACAGAGAAGAAATGGCAATTAATGTTTTGATCTGTAGACTTTAGATCGACCGACATCTTCTGGCCAGCTAGGACTCTAGTAACTTGCCTCCACTTTCAGTTACTCTGGGTCAGTTTGTCCATTCCTACTTTCTTTGGTTCATTTACACTTACACCATTCCTCAGGAATCACACAAAACTCAGCATGGTTTTGGTGGATGCTAATGAAGAAAATCATAACTTCTTTGCACATCATATTAAGAATGATTTTAAAAATTATTTTGAAATCTGAATCTTTCTTCCAATTACTTATATGTTTATGTATGTTCAATTTTTGTATTCCTATAAATTATATATATATATATATATATATATATATTTTTTTTTTTTGTTCTGATGATAAAGAAGGAGGAAGAAAAGTTACCAAGAAAAAATTGGGAAAAAGCCAGTTAGTCCACCTTTATCTCATCCCAGAATGGATCAGAGCTCTAACAATTATCTTCTTAAATGGGGGGATCTCAAGAAAGTAGTTGCTAAGGGGCTTCTACCAGTCTGTATGCTTGTGTGTGTGTGTGTTTCCACGCAAAGATGGTCACAGTCCCACTGACCTGGCAGGATTTAGGGTCTTGGTTGGGTATTAGTCGGATAATTTCACACTAAGGGTCGAGAAAGGTGACCTAGATCACCCTTCCAACTGTCCAGTAAACCTGCTGACCCTTCCTCAACAAGATTACCAGAGTGAGTGAAAGAGTTAGGGAGCCTGGAGGGGCTTACTTACACTCATACACAGCGACCTTTAGTCTATTTTATTACTTCCACACCCATAGATGTAGCATTTTAAAGACAAATAGGCAATAAGTAGCCAAACAAACAGCTGCTGTGTCATGTGCTTCAGAAGCATTTTTGTATTTTATTATACATATTTCAAATTAGTTGGAGATTTAAGCATTACTGAAAATGTTAAACAGCTAAGCTCAATTGTTGAGCCTTCTTCTTGATGATTAAGAAAATGGAACATTTTGTAAGATTTCTGAAACAAAAGAAATGATTATATAGAAAATGAAAATGAAAACCTTTTACAAATAGTGCCTCAACCTAAGACTAAAGCCAATGTTTATGGTTTGTTAATTATGAGGCAGCAATGGCTACCTTGCTATAGTGAGGTCTGTATAATCTTGTAACAGGTGAGGGATCAGAGCTCGCACTCTGTGAACTCCAGATGACCGTCAACAGTCATCTTGTCAACAGGAATGCAAAGCTGCAACAACTCTCGATTGCTGCACTTTTCTTAGTAAAGCTGACATGATCGCTTAAACATCTTGGTGGCTTTGGGGCTCTGACGCAGTGACTGTAGAGGAAGGTCAACACTCTCTCTTTTAAACACACAGCAAACATATGCTCCAGTTCTGGACTGATTGCACAGAGGGCTTGGATGAGAAACTAAACACTTTTTGTTTCGTGTAAGCATTCGTGTGTCCAGGCAAAGGGCTGCAGAGCCTGAGTTTATTACTGTGCATTTGTTAGCTGAATACACAGTTTAGAATATTCTGCTTATGCACTGGACCTCCCGTATTCTTGGGGGTCAGGGACCGCAGTCCCCTGTGAATAGGTGAAATACACATATACTTCAAACTCTCGCTAAAACCGTTTAGATCTGCAAGGTTTCTGCCATTTTAATTGCTCAAACACCAAATCTACTTTAATTTGCAGTAATATGCACAGTCTAGACTGTCCACTACACTGCAGAAACAAAATCCACATTCTAACTTATCTCCTCTTTTGGGGTACAGCCAATCAGTGCCAAGGAAAATAATTATCACCTGCTTTGCAACCACCAGTCAATAGCATGTCAAAAAGCACTGTGCCAAAAAGTACAAAAATTATCTTTGTCAAAGTTTTAAAATGAAGATTATGGGAATAAGGTATCCCACCCAACCTGGCCCTATGTGTAATTAATATATCAATGTGGTTGTGCTTTAAATAGCCACACTGGGAGGTTTCAAATAAGAATGTGTGGTGTGCTTTGGATCACTGACCTGCTCCATCACTAAGGTTTAAGGTCACAAACTGATGGGTGGACATTATTTTTTTAAATTTTTTGCTGAATGCAAAATTCATGGCTCTGTCAATGACAGCAAGTTGTCCAGACCAAGTCTGTTGCACTACTACCTTCATGCTTGATTGCCTTGTCAAGGGCGATAATGTGATTTTTCTGAAATGTTATTTGTTTATGCTAGATATAACAGACTGGACACCTTTCAAAAAGAAAAACTTCACTTCTGCCTTGGCAGTTTATGAAATTATTTTCCCAAAGTGGATGGGATCATCAGGAAATGTTTTGCCAAAAAACGGATAAACGGGCCTTTCTGTTATTTTTGGTCAGCGGCAGTACTCTGCTGTGGCCCATGGACACTATGAGCACCAACCTTAACTGAGTCAAAGACGTCAGCAGTGCTACAGAGGTTGCTCCTCATTCATTGGTGTTCTTGTGGAGTCATTCATGTGCTCTTTGAGTAATTTTGGTTACTCTGTTTGTGGATTATGATAGTCTTAAGTTCACAGGAGTCCTAAAGCTTTAGAAATACCTTTGTCAAACTTTCAAAACTGATAGATTTCACTGGATTGTCATCCAGGTCCAAATATCTTTAGGTTGGGCCATGATGTGTTGCTTTTGGGATCTTTAAGCCTTCTTAATTTTGACAAATAGTTTGTATATAGGTGATTTCTTTTTTATTTTTCTACAAGTAATCAAGCTGCTGGTGCGTCTAGTGAAAATGAACAGTTAATGATTAGACAGTCGGGACAAGGTTATTTTTACATGGGCAAGGTTGATTTAGAGAGCTTTTTCCCTTAAGAAATATAATAATTCATCATTTTAGTTCTTTTAAGCCTTTCAGTCTGACAAAAAGCAAAAACAGAAGAAATACAGTACGTACTGTATGGGAAGGATAGGTTCTTTTTCATGACACTGTATGTTAAATCCTTGCACCTTGTCCTTGACGTCCGTTGCATGTATGAGCTTGTGCTCGTTCGTCTGCGTGCCAACATATCCGTGTGTGTCCAGCTGGTTTAATCAGAGAAGGCCTTGTCCAAGACAAATTTGTAGCCCCTGGCCTCCTAATTCATCTTTATCCTGGTGGCCTTGGGCCACTAATGAAACCCACCAAGGTTAACCAGGTACAATTACACACTGAGACACACTAACAGTTCCTTCTGCACATCTTCATTTCAGGTTTTGTTACCATCAGCTGCACATCACTTTTACTGCCTATTAGTTTTAGATGAATATTTTCTAAAAATAGAAAGTTATGTCCAGTCTATGTCACACTAATCCACCACAAAAAGAACAATGGAGAAGGAATTAAAAATAAAGCATGGCAGAACTGTGTCTGACATCCAACAATCTCTATCCCATTCTCAAAAAATATCATTACTGAGATTATTTTAGCATCATTGAGATTATCTGTTTTATAGTTAATATTTTAACTATCTGCAACAGTTGGGTCCAGCTTTGTGCAACAAATTCTAATACATTATTCTATCTCAACAAATGACAATTTGAGAGAATATGTTGTTGTTGCTACATCATGTAACTATATCCACAAATATATAAAAAACAAACCCAACTTCAGACATTTTTCTCAGAATTCTACAGAAGAGGATTAGGGCCACTGAAAAAAAGGAAAAAAATTCAACTTTCAACTAATTCTAACTTTTGATCTAAAAAGATTGAAGTCAGAATTCTGAGATTAACGTCAGATTTCTTTTTTTAGAAGCCCTAATCATCTTCCATATTCTTTGATTTTGGAGTATAAACAGGAATCAGTTTCGAACAAATATTTTATTCTGGTTTACATATATTACAATTACTGGTCACTGCTCTCAATGTGCATAAATAATGCTATTTTTCCACTCTTTTCCTATCTAAAACATTTCAACAATTAAGTCTATTCTGTCAGTTTTATAATAGATCTACAAATTTTAGCTTTAACAAAAACTTAAAAAATGAGTAAATACCAAAACAATCATATAGGAGTTTATTTTAAATTGATTGGATTCACTTTAATTAGCTGCAAAGTCAAGATGACTGAATGACCCAAGAACATAGCAAACGCAGAAGAAATCTAATTGTCAAATCAAACGTAATTGGAATTTGCAGGCCTACATGCAAAACTCTAATCTACAATTTAACACCACATATCACCCCGAACAAAACATCCCCACGTTGAAACATGGTAATGACAGTATCATGATGTGGGGATGCTTTTCTTCATTAGAGTCAGGAAAACTTTTCAGAGTTAAAGGCAAAATGAAGTTAGATCTGTATTTAGTAATATTCAAGTCAAAGTTTTACAGTTTTGGGAAAGAATTAGTTATTTTTATAACAAAAGGGATCAAAGAGCCAAATATATTGGGTTGTAAGTCACAGTTTGACAAATAAAATGTTGAACTTTGAACTCAAGAAAGAGAAAAAAAAATGAAAGATGAAGTGCAATGCAGGGAAAGTTTATAATAAAAAACTGTGTAAATGTGAATGAATGCGGAATAAAGCCTGAAGGAAATAGATTGGGAAAATTTCCCATGGGAGCAATGCAAGGGGAAGCAAAACACACATAAACGCATATGCACACATCCTCACTAATTAGACTTTATTAGTGACTGTGGGATGAAACTAATCAGGGTGGTGTGCTGTTGTTAAAGATTCAGCGAGGCTGTGTGGGGGTGTGAGCGTGTGATTTACTGGCAGAGCTCAGCTGAGAATGTGGCACGATCACAGGACCAATCACAGCCTACAGCACCCACACACCCAACACACACACACACACACTGTGCTGTTCATCGTTGTAATCGGCCATCAGTTTAGATGCCATCAAGTTAAATGTTTGTGTGTGTGGATGGCCTTGTGTAAATGGCAGCTTCAGTACAGATGGAGCACATATCACCTCTGTCACTAAACATTATTCTACACCAGGCAACACCTTATTTGTGCAAGTACAGGCAACACATGGCTTCATTATGTGGACACATATGTAATTATACATCTGGATTCTTTATGTCATGGAATGACAAAGTTTTTACAGATAAAAACAAGTCTTGCTCATTCTTGCAAATATTGTCCTCTAATTTTTTGAAGAATATTCTTTAAAAATATCATAAAACATTTCATAACAATTGTTCTCATGATTATTGTTGTGGCCTAAGAGCTTAAGTTTATGCGCCAAACAATAATTTATGTGGCAAACAAAACCAAAAGAGCGCCATAACTAAAGTAGTAGCAGCATGATGCTCGGGGTTTATATTTATTCAGATGAAACTGGGGAGGTTGTTAGGGGAGATGAAATGAACATTTTGACATTTGAGCAAGATAGAATGGACAAATATTGTCAAGTTTATCAGTTAGATTGTACATGTCATATTTATAATTAGACATTTTTATCATGGTGACATTTTTACATCCCAAAAGTCTTTCAATATAACACAATTTGTATATTTTCCATTAAGTACATTTCCACTAAGTTTTAAATATTTAGCATCACAACCCTGAAACTACATGAGTATGATTTTTTAAAATTAAAGTTACTCAAAGAAATGTAATGTTCCTTCAAACAATATGAAAGAGGTAGTGATAATGTAGTCGTTGTAAATAATTACTGTCTTTTTTAAAGTTAAACAGATTAATTAAAAAAAATTGAAATGTGCTAAATAAGTTTGGAATTGTAAACTAATTTTTTGAAACAGAAATATCAGTTTCAGTTTGAACTTTCTGGTTGAAATTTGACATAAGTCACTGCTTTGTTGGTAAAAGTTAAACCACCTTCATTCAGCATATCACTGTAACATTTAAAGAAACTCAGTAACTGCTAACATCTGAAAAGATGGCAACAATATAGGATATAATACCTTAAGTGAAACTCCTATTAGCAGTACACAGAGACAATTTTTTGACTAGTTCTTACTTTCTATCTTGGTTTAATTTCTGCACTTTTTCTTTTAATATAAAATTAATACATACATTTATTCATACTGAAACAAACAAGTAAGAAAAACCAAATTTACACCCTTTTTTTCTTTAGCGTTTTTTGCTGACAGTTGTCTTGTCGGCTGGCTCACATCTTCAGACTACAGCGAAGTCTGAATGTCAACAAGGGCACACATTTCCACACAATGATATATGCTTACACACACACACACATGCAAATACTAAGAAAGCAAAAGGCTCCTTTTACAAAGGCAGCTCATCCTCGCCACGCTCCAGGAGAGGCAGATTGATTCCCAGGACAGCTGTTCCACAGACAGGTGTGTAAGAAGAACATGCCTGGCTTCCACCTCCTCTCACTTTATTTTGTAGCATCTCTTCCCTTTTATTAGTATTTTTAAATATAAATGCACATAGATAATGCAGCAGAAAAAGTACCCAGGGCTCCATCCTTCTTGAGCAAAGTGTTCAAGCAAAAAAAAAGCCTTTCTCTACCACTTTAAAAAATGCTCAGAGTGTAGACACATTTAAGCAGATATATTTTTTAACACATATAACTGAAACTCTTGAGGAAAGTCACTCTAAAGTAGAAGTAATGCCTTGCAACTGTATCTCAGTCTGGAAAATTCCTTCTGCATTAAGTTCCATAGCGTCTTCAGCCATGCTTTTAAGCTCAACACAACATTATACACAAAAAATAGATCATGAACATTGATGGGCCTTAAGTGAGACCCTGAAGTAGCGCCACACTATGCCCTCCAACCCCCTCCTCTCTTCACCTTGACTTGTGTATTCAGTTGCAGTTTTTTACTGCCTGTTAAAGCAGCTTGAAGACTACTGTCAACTCTGACCCTGGCGACAAGACAGGAATAGAGATGCAGACAGGGGTCGCACACCATGTCTCTTTGTATTTATGTCTGTGCGACCATGAATGTGTTTGAGTTGCATGCAGCAAGAAGGAATAGTGATGAAACTAGAACTAGAATTTACCAACAGGTTAGTGCAGCTAAGATTTTTATTGTTATTATTTGCATAAAGCAGCAGAACACCACACATTTTGTTTAAAAAAAAAATCAAGCGTCCTTGTTTATCTTCTTTTGCTTATGATCTGACATTTCTTCAGTGGTGTTCATGGACAACAACAACTGGTGTTTCTTCATTCAAAAAAATCTGAGACTACAATGTTTCCTTTGAATCCATTAAGTCAAGTCAATGAACCAATTCCATTGAATCATCTGTCAACAGCTTTTTCCACAGAATTCATGTTTCTGGTTAGCCCTCTAACTAGCCGAATCGTCTGAGTCTATAGTGTTTTGTAGATGGGTTTTTTTATTACTCTAATTTCTACTCTACTCTTTTAAAACAATTGGGTACATGTTTTAAAAGTGGGGATGTTTAATAAATGAGTTGTTCTTTTGAGATTGCTAAAAAGTGCTTATATTGATGTTTTCTTGATCAATTGGCATTTGAAGTCATATTACACTGTCTTTCTGACTGAACATGCATTTCTGTACAAGTGGAAATCAATTGGAGTTGTTTTTTCAGGTAAATGACTGAATATCTATACTTTTTTGTTTATTAGGACTACGATGGAACCTTGAGATACAAGTTTAATTTGTTTTGTGACCAAGCTCATAAATGCATTTCAAATGCTTTTGTTCCATTTAAAATTATCAAAATAATTGTAATCTTCTCCAGCCTTGTAAAATGTATATACTGTAGCTGTGCATAATAAAATGTATAAAAGAAAAAAGTTTAGTGATATATTCTTACCTTGGAAACAGACAGAAGAAGGGAGGGAGAAAGGTTTGCACACACTTCAACACGTACTTGACAGTTCCATAACTCATGCTCATGTTTTTCTATTACTTCCTGCTTCCGTTCAGTAAACAACATCCTTTCATTCATGCGCATGAACATAATGCGGGATCAGCTGCATGTTGATCCCGCAACTAGACAGTAAGAGACACCTAATGAGGCCACACTGAGTATGGCCTTATTAGGCCATACTCATTAATTCAACACCCTTGTAGGGATCTGACTGTTTTCAAGATAATACTAAATCATCTAATTTTATTTTTGGGTAGGAACAAAAAAAATGCATTGTAGATGGACACATATAATTGGTCCAATAAATTGTTGTCAATGAAGGTGTAGCTGGCGGTCAGGGTGTGTGGTAAGTGAAGGTGCTTCTGTGTTAAGCACAGAACAGGCGGGTGTGTGAAAGGTGATCTTTACTGTGGCTGATCGAGAAAGGAAGGACTGAAAATCGACAGCAGTAGCCTAGCTTTCACTGCCACATTGCTGTGTGGGGGTGGGGGTGTGTATGTGTGCTCCAAAGAGCAGCTATAAAAAGACCAGAGTTACCGAACACAAGGCTGAGTGAAAAAAAAGAAGAAAGAATAACAATAGCTGATACTCCGACACACACTCTGGGATGCACTTTGACCCTTTCAGCTGCCGTTGTGCTTGCTTTGGGCTTCGTGCCGCACAACAGGTGAACAAGCTAACTGACGGCCGCTTGGGATAACTGGAACGTCTCGCATTTCACAAGCACACACTCATCTACGCCGACAAAGAGAGTTTAAAGCATTCATGTATCTATGCATAAGCGCAGGCACAAGGCCAGGGCCGGGTTGGGGGCGATAAAAAAGACACATACACACACAGTACCCACTCCCTGAATTCCTAAGTATGTCAGTTGTGTAATTAAAAGGCTTGCACCTCTTTGTCACTCTCACTGTGACATACACAGGTTAAAATAGAAGCTCATACAAAACAGTTAACTGGCATGAATTTCCCCGAACTGTTGGTAGTTCTTGTCTCTTTCTTGTGTATCTTGTCAAACGACTGTGAGGGTAAGAGAAAAATAAACAGATACATTTATTTTAAGATTAATGGAATATGGATCAAGGATGACATTATTGCCACATGGCTGCTGATATAAAACATCATCTGGGTCAAATAATAGTTTTCACACTACTTAAACTGTTGTGTAACACATTAAAACACATCAAATGTATGTAAAAACAACAGCAAAATACCAGTAAGAAACACTTTATGAGCTGGAACATAACAATAATTTAGATTTCTTTTCTCATGACTGTTATGAAAAAATTGCTGAACCAGTTTTCAGCCATGATGTTTATACCTTAGAAGTGTTTTTACAGTTCATATTTTACATTTTCCCACATTATTCATGAGTCATATCAACATGTACAACAGCAGCATTTATATTCAGCCGTTAAACAAGCTTTATCACTATTTGATCAGCAGTTTTGCAAACTGATCTCAAATAATAAAAAAAAAGATTTATTGTTTGGTGAAGTGACAGTTTAAAGGCGAATGAGAGCTGAGAATATAATGGCATTTAGCTCTTTCACTGTCCCACACACATACAAACCCACCCATGCACAGCTGATGGTTGGCAGAGTTCCAGTAAATACTACAGCGCACTGTAATGAATAAGTGACTGATAACATTGCAGAGGAAAAGCTGTTGGCACACCCCACGCGTGTTGTGTATCCATGTAATAACAAAGGTCATCCAACAGTGAATGAAAGATTGAAGGCAAAACTCCGAGTGAACATGAAAAGCAGCTCCAAATGGAACCAAAATACAAGAACAGATTCAAGACTAACCAAAGACATCCTCCTAAAACACAACCTCAAGATACACACAACAAACATTGAATTATTAACTAATTTAATCTAAGGTGACCAGTAATGACACTGCTCAGAAATCCCTGCTGATGTTTTTATTTTAAGAGTCTCATCAATCAAACTGCCAATGCCAAACTTGTAAAAGTCACGTTTTGCTCTCTGAAGGCTGAACAAACATTGAATAAAATGATTTCTAGATTTCAGGTCAGCTTGTTATACCTTAAATTAAAGACGTCTCAAAGTAAAAAAAAAATTCAAAACTGACATTTCATGAGAACTTCTTGTTAATTTCTTCTTTCACATAATTGTGAACTATATTTATATGTGCATTTAATAAAAAAAATACTTCCAGAACTGGTAGTGCCACCTGTTGCTGCTGTAAATGTGATAAAAATGATCGATGGAAAGTTTTTTCCAGTCTTGTTCTGTCGTGTTGGTATTTAAAACCTGGGTGAGGCTGGAGGCCTGAGTTCATTACTGCTGATAAATAACACAGTAATAAAGCAGAAGGGCTGAAGCAATACAGGAACACAAACATACAGTGACAGAGTGGAATTTAAATATGGAGCCAGACACTCTGTCTCCAGCAGCTTTGTCATTTCTACTGTTGATCTGGTCATTACCTGTGTGTTATTGAGGGGTTAAAGTTGGGGTGTGTCTGTGTGTGTTCTTAGTCACTCTGTCTGTATAAGTGCAAAAGCCAATTGAAATCAATTTGGACCTTCAGCTTTTTAACCAACCAACCCCACCCCCCCCCAACACACACACACATTTCCCCCTTGGCTCCGTCTGTGTGTGTCTCTGTCACCTCGTTACCTTGTTATTGCAGAGCTGGTGGGTCCCTTTGGTCACCATGTGTGGGTCAGTTTGGTCACAATGTGTGTGTAATGTGTTGGCTGGGGGCAGCGGATAAATGAGAAAAACACATTTGAATCCAAAATCAAATTTGTTGCGTCACAATAAATTCTGATGACTACTGACAACTGTGTTTATTAGTATTTCGACATTAAGGGATCTTCTTGAATGGTTACAGAGGAGCTGGTGCCTCCAGCAGTCATTGGGCAAGAAGCAAATAGGTTGCCTGTCAATCACAGGGCAAAACAACCATGCACATCCTATATGCCATCAAAAATATTCATCTGACTTAACAGTTCTGTTTATGGAGGAAGCCAGAGTACCCGGAAAGAATCCATCTACAAAGAAAGATCACAGGCCAGGATTTTAACCCAGGACACAAAGGTCACAAAGAAATACCTCACAGAGAAATACCTGCTTGCTGAAGTTCTGTTTTTGGGAACTTTGGACTTCATGATGCTATTTTTACTTAACACAATCGACTAGTTTGAGTTTCACTAAATGTCACACATATAATAAGTGAACTAAGAGACATTTACAGCAAATTTTAACTGTGTTATGCAAAAAGAGGTAACTCCAATGACTGTGTGTATGTGTGAGTGGATATATTTAAGGATATTATCCTTGCATACATCTCCCTCTGTGGACAATTACTTATTTATGCTATCTATCCTAATACTGGGATTTTATAATCCCAATATTACATTGTACTGCAACAACAGAGTCCTCTCCAGATGACAGGAATAATCATGCAAACATTTCATAATTTTTAGTCAGCCGATTACCTGGAAAAATGTTAGTTTTACTTTCTATTTTAAAATGATACTATTTGTTTCGGCTCATTTAAAGTCTTTACTGTGTGCGTGGCAGGAGACCAAACAGAAACTTTTTTTTTGTAAACACAACGGCTTTAACAACCTCAAATACAATACATGTAGTTATGCAGTGCCGGACGTTTTTATTGTATTTTGAAGAACAAAACTGGATCCCTTCCTTAGAAAAAGTCGTTTGGTTTCACCTGAACAGGTCACGCTGCTTTTATAAGTTATCTGCAGGCGGACATGTTCTTTCGGTATAAAGTGAGTTAAAGTCTGAGCTGTTCACAAACCCTTTTGTTGCTGGCTTTAACTTTTACAGTAAAAATACATGTAGTCAATACCTCAAGTGTTTGGAACAAATTAATGCTTGACGTTAGCAAATATTAGCAACATGTCAAGAAAAATATGTTGATGACGATGGCAGAAAGACTGACGTATGTAGAAAAAAATGATGGTGAGTCAGATTGGATTTTACTGTCAGTGTTTCTGTGTCCATTTCTGAAACTGTCTTACCTTACCGTAAAGAGAAACACATCCTAAAATGCATAATACATGTTATCTCCGTCTTTTTGTTACATGTTTGAGGTATTTTACAGGTTTGTCTTGAGGCGTTTTAGAGTTCTCCATTACTACCTGTGTGTACGTGATGGCTCATGGCGACCTGGTGACATATTTTATCAGGGTGTTACAGGGCTAGCCCTTGGCCTCCATACTTTCTATTTCACAAACTCTCTATCTAAAAGTGTGTAAACAGTGCTCACCTTGTTCCAGGACCATAAAGCTGGGGTGTTTTATCAGTGATTGATTGCTCTAGCTTCACCTGAGGCTCTGACAGCTTCCATATCTCCAGGGGCCTGACTGCTCATTGTGGGCTTGTTGATGAGTTGATGACTAGCTTCGGTGGTTTGCTCAGTAGCATGACTCCGTCTTGTTTTCTAACCAGTGCTATGAGTCACATGCCTAGTTAAGTTTTGCTTTTACCAATCAACCTGTGAACTTGTGAAATTTTTAGTGGATGCAAAAGCTGCAATGCAGTGGTATATGCATGTGAGTTTGTTCGTGTGCTTCCATGTGAGTGTGATGCAGGTTAATGATTGCAGGCTGTGGTGTATGTGTGGCTTCCTGTGGGTTTAAGCCCTGTGCTGATAGAGGGAGCCAGGGTTACTTCAGAACATAAATGCACTCACACCAATTGACTCTCGTTGCTGACAGGAATATTACTATGAAGGTTAAGCGTCTCTCAATGTTTTATTTCCATATAGTCCAATAAGAAGACAAAACGTGAGCTTTGTTGTTGCTGAAAGACTGGTGTATATTTAAAGTGAAACTAAATATTCGTTATATTATTTTATAAGGTAAATACCAGGTTTTGTCTGGTTACTCCTTTATCTCAAATAAACAATTGTATTTATTGACAAAGTAACAGTTAAGTTGATAGAAGCCTTGGTGAAGTAAAAGGCACTAAACCATTCAGCCAATATATGTACTAATTTATATGTTGTATATAAATATATGTTATATGTACATTATTGTATATTATATGTACTTTGTCTGTATAACTGTAAGTAAATCTTGATTGTGTGGTAAAGTCCTGGTGAGACTGAAGTTCAATAACATAAACAACTAAGGGAGAGCAAGACCATTAAGAAACTCAAACTTAAAATAATAACAGTTTAAAATAGTTGAAACCATTTTGAAATAAACAGCAAGCCAAAAGCTAAAAAGTGAGCTGCTGTATTTTGTACAAGTTTGAGGCGATTCAAAGATGACCAGAAGCACCAACATGTCAAACAAATGCCATCCCTTTAATAACGCTGTTCGATTTTTTCTGAAAGATTTTTTAAATTGCCAAAGTATTATTTTCCCATGCGCTTGTTGTCATTCATTGCTTGTTCTCTCTTTTAGTTCCAGACTACATCGATCATGTGAGTTGCAACCCTAACTAAATATTAACCAGTAAAAACAGTCACTCCACTGAGCCAATATGTTGTCCACTTGTCAACTAACATGACAACTGGTTGGGGTGTGTAGGTGTGTGTATGTCACAAGAGCTATGAGGATTTCATAGTACACTCCTAGTCAGTCGCCTGTGTGTATATCTGTGTATGTGTGTCACTTGCACAGAATATGAAGTGTTTTGCACATAATCTTGGTCACATGGGCTATCATGAGACACATATTTTGGTTTGTGTGTGCGTGCATGCCAGAAGGGTAATTACAGGCTAACTGCAAAGCCTGGACAAATTACAGAGGATCTCACAGACACACACTCTCTGACACACACACTATCCATGTAGCTACCTCTATTTCTCTTCTCCTCTCCACACTATTAACCTCTGGTATTGCTTCAGAAATGTTCAGTCATATCCGATCATAACAAAATATGCTTGTCACACACAAAGGTAGAAACACAGTAACCTTGCTTTACACTTGGGAAATACCGAAACCCCTTACAGCATATGTGTAACAAGTAATTTAGGATTGTAATGACTCATGAAAACTGCTGAAATTCTCTGCTGGCAGAAGTGAAATCTCTAAACGTGCAGTAAGTCTACTTAGGACTTTGCTTTCCTTTTCCTTTAGTTAACCAGGTAAAACCCCACTGAGGTCTGGAACTCATCTTCAAGAGTGACCTGGGCAGAAATCTCCAACACACAAAAACCTAGTTACACAAAAGTAAAACAACTTCAGGAACACATAAAGACAGCCTTCTACCAGAAAACATTCAGTCTTAAAGGGCAAAATGTCCCAGCAAGATTTAGAGAAACTCAGTCATGTCTTTAGTCACACTGATTATTGCAACAGTGTCATTACAATCCTGCCTAAGAAATCAATCAGACAGCTGCAGCTGAGCCAGAACTCTGATGCTCTCATTCTTAAAACCAGGAAGATACAGCACATCACCCAGTTCTAAAGTCCGTAAACTGGCTCCCTATAGCTCAGAAAATAGACTTTAAAATACTTCAGTTATTTCATAAATTACTGAATGGCTTAGCTCTAGAATACATTATAGATTAGTTGTTGTTGTTGTTGTTGTTATATCAACCTTCCAGATCTACTCTGCATCCCCAGAACCAGAACCAAACATGGAGAAGGAGCATTCCGATACTATGTTCCAGTAATTTAGAAAAAATCTTCTGGAAAACTGCAAAACATCAAACAGACTTTTTTTAAATCAAGGCTAAACATCCACACCCTTTGATTAGTAGTAAAGTGGAACATTGATTAATGTATCTGATGTACAGTATATTTGCTTGATGATTTTGATGATGGCATTTAACAAAATGTAATGTGTTTTGATTGTCTCATAATTGGTAACTGTATGATGTTTTTATGACTAAAGCACTTTGAATTACCTTGTTGCTGAAATGTTCTATACAGATAAACCTGAGATGACTTTATCTCTGATGCCTCTAAATGAATTTCCTTGCAACCATCAACTTCTGAAGTCAGTTAACTAGTAAGTATGGAGTCCAGCTGCGTGTAATTTAATCACAGTATAAATCTAGCTGATCTGTGAAGGCTCCAAAGGATTGTGAAAGACATCAGTACAAAAATAACTGCTTCTAGAAGACCAAGAAACACACTAGTCAGGTCAGGGATAACATTGTGGAGAATTTTATAGTAGGGTTAGCTTATAAAGCAACGTCCCAAGCTTGAGAGTAGAGAACAACTCCAAATCTACCAGAACATTCCCATCCTGCTAAAGTGACAGACTAATCTCTAAAGCACCCAAGTGGCCTGTGGTAACTCTGTCATACTCTTAGTTGTGCTCTCTGTAAATGTGGCCATTTTGGAACAGTGGAAAGCAGAAAGCTGTTGTTAAAACTAATCTCTTGTGTACACTTTGTTGCAAGCCATAGGGACACTGTAAACATGCAGAAGAAGGTGCTTGAGTCAGATAAGACTAAAATTAAACTTTTTGTTATGTATGCATAAGGCAGCATCACAGTAAGCTAACACTACACATAAACCTGAACATGCATCCCTGCTGTGAAACATGTTGGTTGCACTATCATGCTTTCAGAATGCTTCTCTTCATCAGGGACAGAGAGCCTGTTTAAAGGTAACAGGAAGATGAACGTTTTTCTGAAAGAAAATGTGAGTGAGGTTGTGAAAGTCAAGCAGATATTGGCTGCTTTAAAGTTATGATGGCAAATGTTGGCTGTAAAAAATGTTACAACATAAAGAAAATACTGACTGCTTCTCTGTATAGTCATGAGCCACATTCTTTTTTTCTTATAAAATAACCAACCAAATAGGAACCACAGTGAACACTGTGAGCTGTGACCTGTTGCCCCACAGTTACTAAGAGGTGATTTGTTGTTTTTAAAGTGTGAGAGTGTGGATTGTTACCGTTATCTGTGCTCATCATTGGTCAGATGTTAGATAAGGTCTGTCTGATGGGAAATGGAGTGGGAGAAGATGAGAAGGAGGAGTCACCTGATGACAGGCCAGGAGGAAGAGGAAGGCAGTGAGTGGAAGTAGTTGATGTCAGCACGCTACTGGCGTTGATAGGTTTCCTCTGGAGGGTGTTTGATAGGTGAGTTACTAAGTAACTAAAACTCTGTTGAGTAACAGGATGAGCGTTTAAATCCTTTCGCTGGCTGCCAATACCAACAAGCAAGCAGGTGTTGAAAGCATTTGTCGATTTGTAACATTTCCAAGGAATTCATAAAACGGGAAAATATTTGAATACATGATGAAACCTTAACTAGTGACATAAACTTAACAAAACATCAGTTTTTGTTTCCAACAGTGTTCCGTGGGACAAAAATGTAGCAATATCCATGTGTAGCATAGTAATGATGAACACAAGTAGCAGAGAGAGCAAGGTGTCTCTCGCTTATGAGTTGGATTTTTTCTCTTTTTGCTTTTGCTGGGTAATAATATAGTAAATAACTGAATGAATTGAACTGATGGAAATTTAAAGAAATTCACCAATAGACAGACACATCCCAATAAAATAGGAATAAATTGGTAATTTGGAGATTAACATATTCAATAATGCATGATGAGAGTCAGACAATAATACGTTTTTATGTAACACAAGTATTTGTAAAAAGTGTTAATAAAAATTATGTTTGGGTTTGCAAACTATGAAGTGCAACTTATGCTTGGTGTCCATGGTTTCACAATGACGGCTCCTGACTGATATACTTCCCAAAACAGATCCCATCATGAGGAAAGAACTTTTGGTAAAACCATCAATCAAGAAGTGAAAGAGTGTGCATAAATGTGTCTTTCAAATGGACGAGGATCCTAAAAAGCCTCAGTCTTCCTGGTTCACCTATTCACAAAATATGAAAAAAATATATTTTGGGAAAGATATCTAGCAGCAAAGCTACTTGACATACATTGGCTGGTGTTTGCAAGCCAATCTAAGAGTGCCATTTACTTTCCTTGACACTGATTGTCGGTACCCTGAAGACTGGAGATCCTACTTTCCTCCATAGTGCCAAAATAGCTTAGCAACAAGCACTTTGAAATGCCTTGTTGCTGAAAGGTGTTATACAAATAAAATTTGATTTAATTTGATTTGATTCATTGTGTGTATTTATGCAAGTTGAAGCACATTTGGTGTTAAAACCATAAAATAGGCTGTTACAAGCATCTGTAGAGGGGGTCTCAAGAATTTGTTGAGTTTTTTAACTTGTCGTGAGCGGCTATGGTCTCTAACCTTTGTAGATACCAGGGGTCACTGTACTCACAGAACTGAGTACAGTGTACATGTGTGTGTGAACATGGCGGCCAACAAATCTGACTCAGTTACACCAGTTCTCAGGATGAATAGGCCAGAATTCCAGTAAATGACTGAAAATCTTTCAAAATAGGGCCCTACAATATCACTTTACTAACACATCTTCTGGATCATATCCGACCTTTATGTTTACGTATCTAAGATATTCCATGTCAATTTCTTTTCTATGTGTTTTTTTTATCAATATGTTTTAATGAATGTAAGACTCTCTTGTCTCTTGGGACAAAAGTTAATAAAGTTGCCTTGGTATTGACTTGATAGATTTCTTTATGATTATATTAATATTACAACCTGATGCACTGATCAATGCTTTCGATGATTGAATGAATCAGTTAAAGGGATGAATCATCCCATGCTGCTGTACAATCTGCAACTATCTGTTAAAACCACCCTATATCTTCAATCTTGTCAGGAGCTAAATTTTGGTCAGGAATAGGCTTTTGAATGTACTTAGAACAATCAGTGTTGGAAATATGACATAAAAATATTTCTGATGGTGTGTATAAAATCACTGCGACAGACTGGCGACCTGTCCAGGGTGACCCCGCCTCTCGCCCGGAACGTTAGCCGGAGAAAGGCACCAGCACCCCTCCTGACCCCACTAGGGACAAAGGTGTGGATGGATGGATGGATGGATGGATGGATGGATGGATGGATGGATGGATGGACGTATAAAATAAAGCAACTGTATTGCTTGTTATGTTGGAAAGCACAATAGTAGATGTTCTTGCATGAAAATAATCAATCGTACTTTCAACTCTGGTCTTTCTCCTCTTTACCACATCTCTTCAGCCATTATGAAGTACTGCCAGTCTGTAAAACATGTTACTCTTTAAAGGTATGTGCTAATAGGTGCCATTACACTCACTCTTCTCCTCCCCGCCCTTTTCACTCACAAAGTACTATGTTCTCTTCTTCCTACCCAAGTCCTTTCTTTTCTCCTTCTCTCTGTCCCTTTTCTGCGTCTCTAATTAGCAGTGTGTTAAACTCAGGGGGCAGCGACCAGGAATGCCCAGACAAGCTCATAAAAATAACATCAGACTGCAATAGACGCCAACAAACAGGTTTAACTTTGCAGCTCATTGTGCAGAAGGTTGAACAAAAGGATGCCTTAGAAACTCCTTGAAGTTTTAGAGAAAGATGATTCTAAACATTTTTGTAAAGTTTGCTTTTCCAACATAGCTGATTAAACATGACAGTCTTTCCTTAAAAAACTCCTTTACTTTTCACCACTTTCTTCACCTCCTCATTTTTCCCTCACTCCTGTCCTCTTTCATGTGCTCACCCCTTCAATGTCTCTCCTCCTTCCTCACATCCATCTTTGAAGTCTGTCTTTCTGTTTCTCTACCTCCCTGCTCCCTCTGTCCTTCAGTATGACCACACAATGACTCTTTCATGCATAGGAACGGAGGACAGAAAAATGAGGGGAAGAGGAGAATAAAAAAGTGTTGAAGGGGGAACAAGAGGAACGGGGAAGTATCAATAAAAAAGGCAGAAAAGGGTGGAGTTAGAGTGGAAGAGGCAAAGGTGAAGAGACAGAAGAAGGTGAAGAGGAGAAGAGGAATGAGTGGAGGAAGGGTAGAATGGGGTCAGAGCTGACGTTGAGGGGGTTGATGCAGGGTCAACATGATGAAGCAGTAATGGAAGTGTGTGTCTGTGTGTGTGGTGGAGGACGTGAGATGTATGGCTGGCTGACAGAGGAAAGAAAGACGGAGTCAGAATATAGCGGAAGGTAGAAAGGTAAAGAGTCAGTGAGGGTGTGGTTCCTCAGTTGTGTTTGTTATCATTCAGTTCCATAATGACAAAATAAAAACATTCAAAAGGTTAAAGGTCAAAGCTCATAATATACAAATTGTAAGAATAATTTCAGGGAGCATCTTGATTTTCATAATCATTCCAGCATTAATAATGTTTCTCTTCATTCGGATGTCTACACCATTTCTTCATCACCAGTGTGATAACTTAATGTTGAATTATTTTTTTTTAAATCATTCTTGTAGAAGTCATATTGTGCTCCACCTTCACAGTGAGAAAAAGAAGAGAGATTTTTTTGGTGAAATCTATTTCTATTCTATTTAATTCTCAAAGGTTATGATCCAATGGATGAGTTGGAAATGAGACATTAAAACAAAAGAAAATTCTTGGACAGTGATGGACTCATCATCGTGGTTTAGTAGAAAGCAATAATCTAAAGCTTTATCAGTGAGGGGTCAGTCACAGGTCAGTAGTAGATAAATTGTGATTTGATGGGAACATTGTTATGGTGTCCTTGAGCAAAACTTTGAATATACACATTACTCCTAAAGTCCCAGCTTGCTAATGTTGGAGATGATGGAATAAATTATTTGCATTGATTTGCAGAAGGATTCATAACTCCTGGATTTTTTCAATGTCATTTCTGTACGTCTATTTTAATAGGATTTTACATAAAGGAACAATCCAAAGCAACGTCATAGTTTTAAAATGGGGTAAAATAATACATCCATCCATGGGCTATCCCCACTTGTTTTAGAAAGAAATTGAAGAACTAATGCTGGTTACAATTCTAATACCAAACTTGGTGAACAAAATAGCTTTTCTCCAGAATTTCTCATGAATGTTGGTAATCCCGCTTTATGTCTTTTAACATAAGCATATATCTTTTTTTATATATAAGTCTGTAAGTTCAGTTGTTTTTTCTGGTACAATTTTTTAAAACACCAGTTCTTCTGCCCATCTTCTCCAAAGAACACAAGCAACACATAACAGAACAAATCAAAACATTTTCTGCAGCTTTGATTACAACTTTGAGTAAAATCCTTGATATGGCTCAAAGTTGATAGAAAAAAATGGACTTCAGGTTGATTTGTGCATATTAATGCAGTTCTTGTTTAGATTCCATCAAATTAAAATAAGTAATGTTGTCAATGGAGAGAAAAAACAAGGACGTGATCAATATTTTCAATGGCCTTATCAAGAGTGAACACCATTTAAACATAATTTTGAAAACCTGGAACTACCAAAAGGTAACACTTTGATTTTTGCAGCTGTACTGATATGTAGACTTAAGTAAGAATGTACAACATCCACCTATTAAATTTAGAAGTTTTCTAGAGCTAATTGTGCAAAACATGTTATGACATGCAGATTGTAAATGGTCCATGGACTTTGTGTTCAGGCAGAATCAACAGATTGATTGCTTGCCAACTGCAGTTTTAAAATGAATGTATCTCTATATCTCTAATAATTTACCTCGCAATATGCCTGCTGCAATATTTGCTGGTCTATTTTGTATACAGTCAAAAATGTAAATTTAACATTTCAAATATTTACACATTTAAAGAGCATCAGTGAAAACGTGCTTATTATTAACTCTTTTGTGCAAAGAAATTATTGAAAATCGATTTATTCACTGCATGTTTGTGTCTGTTTGTGTAAAGTTGAGATGGAACTCCACATGAAAATGGCCCTTTAAACCATATAGACTACCAACACAAAAAAGACATAATCAAAACTGTCAGATGACTCATTACCTTTTCCCCGTGAAAATAACTCATAAATAGTCCAAATAGTTTGGATGTATTTTTTATGTCTTTCCTTTTTACGGAAACTTTCCATTTATATCTTAGGTGTGTGGTGTATTTCTATCCTAAAGAAAAATATATAACACTTCAGATGTTTCTGAATATCTGAATATTTAATATCTTCTGCGAGATATTAACACGTGGAAAAGCCTTAAGAAAACCTTACATAATAACAGAAAATACGATGGCCACCTTACAGTATTCAATTATACTCCATGAACTGATTAGTACATTATTGCGAGAGAACACAAACCTATTTCGATGTAACGCAAAAGTTTTGCGAGGTAACGCAACAGAAAAAAAAAAAATCTGCCACGTCCCCTAGCAGGCTCCATAGGTTTGCTTTGCCTGCTCTTTACCACAAAATCCTGAAAGAGTAAGTCCAATCACTTTCTACTTTAATCTCAATGATCTGAAGCACACCAGCAAGTCCTCTGAATGCTTTGAAATGTTAAGGTTCTAGTTAAAGTCTATATTTGAATGCAAGTCAGGGAAAATGGCATTCAAGCACAGAATTCCACCAACTTGGAATTATATTAATTCTGCAAATAAGTGTAAGCCTAAAATTCTTTGGTTAATGACATAAAAGACACATTACAAGTTATTTCAAACACTTGTAGGGGAGAAAAATTATGATGGTGCTTTTAGTAATGATTGAAATCATCATTTCAATACTGCACTTTGTGTTTACTCAGGTTGTCTTTGACTGATCTTAATTGTCTGATGATCCAAAACATTTAAGACTTACAAATAAGCGGAAAAAAACAAACAAATCTGCATCAAGGCAAATATTTCCACATCCCTGTATATCCTCCTATGAAAAATATCAATTCTGCTGGCTAGAAATATGGAGATTACTGCATGATTTTATTAGACAAAAGACAACAGTTAGTTCTTATATGCGACTACAACATCAACTGAGGAAGAGAGAGGTGGTCTCTGATTGGTTGGACTAACACTGAGGTGAGGTGAAAGGTCATTTAGGGGTTGCAGAGGAGTATGCACAGGGGGGGATATCAACACCTCGTCTAATATCTACTTTGCAGCTTGTATCTGTTGGTGTGCGTGATTGATTCATTCAACTTGGTGGCTGCGGTTATAGGCCTGAGACCGGAGATAACTGTGTGCAGGTCTTTGTGTATGGGCGTGAGTTTGTGTGTGTATTTGGGGAGGGGTTGAAAAATAAAAGGCAATCCGTCTCCCATGGCGACAGGCTGGACGGTGGACCCTTCTACTTCTTCTAAATATTTACAGAGCGCTGGCCAATCCCTGTTGAGCAGACAGCGGCCACCAGCCTCGACGTGAAGGGGTTTGTTGAACACGTATGATTTAGTTTGCTCACATCTTTAAAATGTAAAACTTCTACTTTTTTATTTTGCCATTAAGATTCCTAAATAGTCATTGTGGCTCTCACCAGCGCTAAGCTCCAGACTGAGAAAGACACACACAAACAGTTCATAAATGGTGTCCTCAAATGTACTAGTACTAGATTAACTATGTGTCTCTGATAAACACAGTAAAAATCCATCCAAAACATGGAAAAAACATGTTTTGCTCCTTTCATGTACACAGTCGCTCACACAGTCCAACTCGCAGACAGTGCATGTGTGTGTGTGTGCAGTGAAAGTGGTCTGCCAGCCTGTTTGAGCGAACAGTAAATGAATAAAATGTGTTTGACCCGCTGAGAGGAAGTGGTTTCCAGACCGCCTCAGCATGTTGGAAACAGCTGTTGGCGTGCACTTGGGTGTGTGTGTGTGTGTGTGTGTGTGCGTGTGTATTGGTGTGATTGAGCTAGTTCCTGAGCAGCATGTTTTCATCCTGTGTGTGTTTTTGCTTCAATCAGTGTATCTCTGGTGTTTCTGTGCACATGCGTGTAGTTTTTCATGTGTGTGTTTGTCTCAGTTTCCGTGTACGTGCACGTCTGTAAACTGCTGTGCAAGGGAGGTCCGTTGACCACTTGAGAGGAAACCACAGGCCAGACAGAGTTGTGTGTCATCAGGCCAACCATCATGGAGCCAAAACTCCCACTTTAGGGCAAAGAACAAAAGTTGCAGCGATAAATCTCTCAGAAAACTACAGGTGATGAAAAATCATTTTAATTTTTACTTGCTGTAGTTACAAAAAATCAAAGCGTGAAATCAGGCCCCTCATTTTTCTAATAATCAAATCTTCACCCTAAGCTAACCACACTGATGTCTTTTCTTATTAATAAAGAAATTTAATAACTTATTCTATTCAATAGGGGAAAATGGTCATTGCACAAGTGGATGTTTTAGCACATACAGTACATAAACATAATAATGAGAAATAATTGTCAATGTCTGATTTAAAAAATGTCTTTTCAGCAGTTACTCCACATGGCATAAGGTTATTCTGACATATAGAATAATCTTATTACATGAACCATCATCGCTCCTTCAATGACAGACTGCTGCATCCTTGGTGGACAAAGGAACATTACCACAGACTCTTCCTTCGAGTAGGATTCAAAAGCTATCATTGCTCCCAACAAACTCAAAAAGTGCTGCTGATGTTTGCATTATTTGCACAGTTTTACTCATTTCAAGTAGCAATTCTGCTAGTATTTGCACATCTCTTATGTCTGCACAACTTTATTTCCTATTACTGTAAACATTGTACATAATCAGTTGTTTTTTAATGCACAAATACAGATGGACATTTTGTACATTTTTCAAAATTCCTTTGGGTCAGAGGATGTTGTTTTTGCACAGTGTTTTATGTGGTAATTTGCCCTTACTGTACAGCAGGTGGTTCTTAATTTAGCTTTGTTTTTTTTGTTGTTGTTGTTTTTTTAGTATTTTAATATTTTTGTCTTTATATGAACCTAAATTCTTTAGTTGCTTGTCCCTTTGCTTGTTTTTCTTGTGGGACAAAATATATGTATATTCTGTATTAATTAAGGTTAAACAAAAATTATACAAATAGGTATGTTACTTTAAAATTTATGCAAACTTAATTTAATTTACCTAAACCTAACCTTAAACAGCATTCAAGGCAAAAGCCATGTTGAGAAAGTCACATCAAATAATAGTTTAAACATTATTAGCAAAACTATAAATTAGAATAGAATAGAAATATTCTATTGTCCCACAGTTCAGAAATTCAGGTGCACCAGAAACAAATTAAAGATAAATGAAGGCATTTTTTATGTTTGTGGGAGTTTTGCATATATAAAGGCTTTCTTTTACTGCAGTTAGTTTTTTTAAAACTAACAACTGAGCCTGTCTCAGTGAATATCTACAGGTTATGTCAAAGAGACATTTATCTTTTAGAACAATGAGGATTATTAACAAGGAAATCAGCCAAATTAAAAAATGATGTAAGTTGAACAACAGGATTTCTTGTGCAAGAAGAAATCCTGTTGTGCACTGATTTGAAATGAACTAATCACTTACAAATACCATTGCTTCATGCAGCTACTGTTTAATACTCCTCTGTATTCCCCCCCCCCCCCCCCCCCCCCCCCCCTTTCTCTTCCTCTTCCTCTCTTTTTTCTTCAAAGTATGTGGCTTCCACTTCCGTCGAGCCCATGATCCAAATCGTCTGATCTTTACACAAAACAGATCAGGCACTCCGTCTCTCTCTCACACACACACACACATATGTATACATATATACACACAAACACACATCCCTTCCCACATACTAAGGACAGACACACTACTTCACCTCATCAAAGTGGTGGAAGTGTGTGTGGGACGATGGATTTGATGGAAAGGTTGGGGGTCTCGGAAGTGTTTTAGTGTGTGCGGGTCGGGGGTGGTGGTGCACACATTGCCTTTTTGAATACGCAGACACCACTCACACACACCCAGCTGGGAGTTATCAGTGTTTACTCTCTCCTGTCTGACTGTACTTAAACTACCTCCTCTCCCCACTCTCCCTGTCCACACATACAACCACCCAGCCAGATCGAGGGAAACCTTTATCTGAGCTTGGCGCTAACTTGTGAATGGTAGTGTGTTTTGTCAGTTATGTGTGTGTGTGCGTGTGTTTAGCTTGGCAGACTGCCAGGGAGGCTGGGCTGAAGCCAAACTTCTCTCTACGGCAGCAGCCACGTGCCAAAACCTGCTGTGATTCTGCCTTGGTATTTAGATTTTATCTTGTATCAGTTTCCTGGTTTTGAAACTGAACATCTGAGAATAGGGGTATGTGGAAGAAATTCCTCAGCAGCACATGATTTCATGAAGGAGAGTTATGTTTTTGGTCCTCCCAGATTCTGTATACATAATCTAAAATTAAATTTAATAAAACAACAAAAACAACTAAGCATTTTCAGAATAATTTCATGTGTCATAAGCCCAAGTACATAGTCCCTGTACTGTAAAAGGTACATAAAATATATCTTTATATTATATCTTTAAATAATAAAAAAGGTTACATGTTTTTACTTATCCAAAACTGTCATCTCCTGATCTTAAACTACACTCATAATCTAGGTCTGTACAATATTCCAAAATCTTGTAATGGCGATATCAGATATTTTCCTATTTTCTTTTTTCATCTCTGCTTCCATCACTATGTGACCTTTAGCATTTCTGGGCAATGTTATTTGTGTCCTGTCTAATCAGCTGCTAATGTCACTGACTAAATATTACACTAAAATGTAAAATGCAAGTTAATAACACTAGGAATAGCCAACAATTATTGCACTCCAGTCTATTGTGAGATGAATATTGTACTACAGATATATGACAATATATTTGCGGTTATGAAGTAATAGTCTAAATGTTTAATTAAGTAGTTTTTTACTGAAATGTTTCTTTTTAATGGCTGTTAATGTGACAATTTTAATGCAACTGCCATAAAAACTCCTGCCTACATATTCTATATTGACCTTCATGCACATAAGTATGACAGTGTATAAAATGTTTACCAAATTAAAAATTGATGCTGCACATGTCAGCATGCTCACATCTTTAAAATGTAAAACTTCTACTTTTTTATTTTGCCATTAAGATTCCTAAATAGTCATTGTGGCTCTCACCAGCGCTAAGCACATGTCAGCATGCAGTTGCCATGCAATTAGGCAAACAAACATATAACTAACTCAATACAGTAGCACTGTTGTCTAGTGATTCTTTTTTATCAGATTTATCAGAGATCACCAGGGTTTATGATATATTTTACAACATGTGTGATAAAGTTCTGCTGATGTATTGCTGTAGCTAAAATGCATGAGAAGAAAGTGACAAAGTGCAAGGAAAACATATAAGTGAAGATTGGAGATACAGTATAATGTCTAAAATATCTGACTGAGTCGGTAAAAGTTATGGTTATCTCATCGAACTTAAAACACATAGTTTCCACATGTAGATACTCTCATTGTCGAGCCTTATTTATTATGCTACTCTGACAGTTTTTGAGCTTTGCTATTTTAGGAAGCATATTTATTTTTCACATTTCTGTCTGACAAAGTTGTGTATCAAAATCCAAATACACAAGATGTTAAGGTTTCATAATTTTTAGACATGTAAAGCACAAATAGTCAAACATTACTTAAA
The DNA here is from genome assembly GCF_002775205.1 of Xiphophorus maculatus. NCBI lineage: Eukaryota > Metazoa > Chordata > Actinopteri > Cyprinodontiformes > Poeciliidae > Xiphophorus > Xiphophorus maculatus. The sequence goes on from NC_036445.1 coordinate 9,985,316, forward strand.
ATTTGCTGTTTGGACTAAATGAACAATAGATAGAACCATAGGGATAATTTTGGTTCGTGCCATCTTAAAACCTTTGTTGAGAACTGTTTTGTGGACAGGTTAAAAATGTAAAAGAAAAATGCCCATAGTCTCCAATCGTTGTAAGGGGTGTAGAAAGGTGTTCATTGTTTTGTGAGAACTGATGTTACAAATTTTGTCCCTAAAATAAAAACCCAGATCCTTCAGTGGACAAAAATAAGTTCACAAAAAGTTTCTCAGTTATAAAAAACTGAATGCTTGGGACATTTCTAGTCCCAAGTCAATAGTGAACTTCAGAAATGACCCAGTCTTGGGTCTTTTTTTTTATCTTAAATGCTAATAAAATATTGAACTGTTCCTCCCTTGTTAAGCACTACACAGAAGCTAATACTTTGTGTCTTGTTCGTAGTTGCTTCTGGCAGGTTAATTCTTTGTGGTTCAGGAATTCAAACAAAGGGAGTGTCTGCTGTTTAAACTATTGTTTGCATTCAAAGTGGAAAGATTTACAACCACTTACAATTATGACATTAATAAATAAATCAGCTCAGGCAGTTCGCTGATATGGGCCTTGACTTGTCTCATAATAAAGTTCAAAGTCCTCCCTGTCTGGAACTAAATACCATAAACACTGTGTTTATTTCAACTTGCACAACTCTCACTTTTTTCTTGCTGGATTTAGAGAAGCTGTAAGAACTTTATTTACTATATAGGACTGTCAGCCAAACATATTTAAGAGTTATGAAGAATTTGATGTATTGAGCTTATTGCAGGAGTACTGACATAGTAATCCAAACAATCTGGAATACAGATTTAATCTCATTTTGAAGTGCGCTTGGTGTGCTTCTGAATAACATTTACATTTATATTACAAGAAATACATTTTTTTGCAAAGACATTTCTTCTTTGTCTATAATAAAAAAGGAAAGCTGGAATAAAAGATAAACACATCACTTTCACTCCTCAGGGTCAGTTCCTTACTGTAAAAAGGTTACAGTCATATGCCCTCTCTGGTTTTCTGTGTGCTAAAAAAAATCACATACTCTTCATACAATCTTATCATGAAAAAGTGATATGAATTCATATCAGATCTCAATAAACTTTGAACCAGTTACCAAGCCCTTATACACACCCCAACACACCTCCACATTTCCTCTATAGATTAAAAAAAAACCTTTAGTATACTTAACTATGTATTGACAGCCAGTCACAAATTATTAAAAACCACAGCTACTTGAGACCCCATATAAAGACATTTACAACTCGTTATTTTAGTAGTTCTAACACAAAATATACCTCAATGTGAATTAATATGCATAGTGGAAAGCATCTTTGCACTTCCATGGTCTTCCTTATCTCTGCTTTTGGGGGTACAGAAAATCAGCAGCAAGGAAAATAAATGCCGGTCTTGGACTGGCTGCTTTGTAAGTGCCAGCCACTCCAACTAGTAGCATGGCGCCTAAGTGTTTCATCTTCTGAATGGCTGCCACCAGAGAATAAAGAATCCCTTAAACATGCGTTTAAGAATAAATGCAATACTCCCTATATGTTTTTCATGATGGAATAACATTATAATATTGCATGAATCTCAAGAAGTTACTTTTACATAACAACCCTCCTTTAATAGAGACCAAAGAAAGATTTCAAAATTGTTTAAGATCAGATTGACATTTTCAGAAGTCATGTTTGAGTAAATGGACTGGATTCCTGGTATTTTAATATATATAATGGTTATTATTAGCTGGTGGAATACAGGTACAGTAGTTGCCCAGTGACCAACATTGCCAACCTACAGCTGTCAGCTGGGGGCATGGCTGTAAAAGGCTGAAATAGGATTCAGATTATTATCACAATTAAAAACAAAACACCTAAATGAAACTGACTCTTCTTGTGGTTTATATAATCAGGCCAAATAATATCAGGAGCTCTTACCAGAAGAGTGACTAGCAGATCCTGCGAAGGTTGGTGTTAACTGCAGGTTTGATGTTTCTTTTCTTTCCCCCAATGTTTCAGTGATAAATATGATTTACTCAAGACTCAAATGCTACTTACACAAACTGTAACCACAGAAGCAAAAATATGTATAGCTGGTAAATAGCTTACATGTCCATTAAACACTTAATGTATGTCAGAAAAGCAGCAATATATTCTATTAGTCACTCTTCTGGTAAGAGTTCCTGATATCATTTGGCCGGATTATATAAACCACAAGAAGAGTCAGTTTCATTTAGGTGTTTTGTTTTTAATTGTGATGATAATCTGAATCCTATTTATAGCTGACAGCTGGGGGCATGGCTTCTTTCATTGATTTTTTTTTTAGGCAGTTAATATGTTGCACGTGAAGCCTGATTGAGGGTAAATATTTATCTAAAGGAGTGAACAGATTATTATTAAACCACCTGAAACTACAATTATGGCATAGTCCACTGTTTCAGCTTCTGAGCTTTCAACCATGTAATCCTGATTATATAAACCACAAAGACAGATTTTCTTAATTTTTCTTGTAATTGTACTTTTGTAGGACATCTGAATGCCGACGATTTGCTCAAGTAAGATATCAGAAATAAAAAGATGTCTAGTGTGCTTAAATTCAGAGCTGGATAAGGAAGTAGTTCCACTCTTAATGGATTACCATCTGCGGTAGATCAATAGTATGGAGTTCATAGTATGTAGTCCAAGAAAGGTTTTAAAATAGAAAAGACATTCTAATGGTGGTACTTTAGAGTCAAATCTCAGAAGAGATTCCTATATTTTGCTATTTCTTTAGGGTTATTTCAGCTGTCATCCCAAAAGGTCAGAGCTAGGGTTGTGGCCAGGGTTAGACAGAACAGAGAGCCTCAATGGGTCACTGTGGCTCCAGGTCCAAGGGGTAATGATGTACCCAGTTCCGGGATAAGGGGTAGCATTGAGGCCTCGGGGCCTCTGCAAAGTCCAGGGGACCAGATAGCGGCCAGGTCAGTGTGTGATTGATGAGATCAAGCCGGGTTATGGCAGGTGCCCACTAGCCCCTGACCACTTCAGCTTAATCAGCACAGCATTCAGACAACGGATCCTATTTAACCTTCTAATGAGTGGTCACTCAATCTGGACACGCACCCATGAACACTAAAAGCACAATAACCACAAAAGAAGACCCCACTGACACAGTGTGAAACAAGTAAGTCAAATAAAGTGACATGAAAATAAACAGAGAGCACATCCAAACAAGTATATGGACAAGTACAAGCTGCTGCCCATTGCCCTAGCATTCATCCATTTATTGATTTTTCAATTAGCACCAATGGAAGAGCTGCTTATAGCACAAATAATGTAATTAAGTCTTGTTAGTTGACAACAATGACCTGCTGCAAACTCCAGAAACGTGGTAAAATAACTGTTATATTGCATTAATACATACTACAGTACTTATAAGTTGATCATTTTTATTGCAATCCAAGCATATAAGAGTAAATTGAATAGTACGGTACAGGGTAGAATAAATTAATATTGTGACTTATCGTGTAGCCATGTTAATCCAGCATTTAATTGATATTGAACAACTGTAGTGGAGAGGTTATTCTTTCCCCGTCTGCAGTTCAGATCATACTTTGACATTTTTTAATAAATATTTATCTTAATATTGGAAAAAAATTGTTTTGTAAAGTGCCTTGAGATTATTTTTGTTCCAAAGTAGTGCTATTTATCAAAACACAATGTAAATAAGACCTGAATTGTTGTACTAATAAAATGTTGCTTAAAGTAAAACAAAAATTTAAAGTAAAACTCCTTTAAAGTAAGAATAGAGTTGAAGAAAGCCTCTGTTTTCTTCAGAGAATCTTCCCTGAAGGCAGAGAGTTTCATCCAGGGGAGAAAGTAATCAGAAAGTTATCTTTTGTGTGTGATTTCAGGCTTTGGGGGTAGAAAATGCAGTGTCACTGATGTGTCAACAGATTTCCTTCCTCCATCACAAATGCTGTAAAGCATTTAACACACACTGTGTGTGTTCAGGTTGATTACATTAGTGAAAGTTAAAAGTATCAAATGGGTAGTTACAATTTAAGGTGTGAATCCTAATTAACTTAATGTGATGGTTTTAATGGTTAAAGGTTGTGTATTGAATGTTTGTCTAACTTACGACTGTTTGATGGACATTTACTAAGACACAACTTTGTTTAACCAAATGGATTTTTGTTCAACTCTTGCTCCCCACAAGACAGTTTCTTAAATGATCTGAACCAAATCAACATTAAAAGAAGAAAGGTTAAAAGAGGCCGACTTCATGTGCTTCCTAAAGCCACTGATAACTAGTCAATCAGATAATGGCAAAAAATAGATCCAGAAATACAAGGTTATGAAATAAAATAAAATGATAAGTTACTCTGTTCTGCATTTCTTTGCTCTAGCACTATGAATGGTTCAATTGAAATATTAAAAGAAATTGCAAGTGACTAAGTTTAAATTTGCATTTCCTTTATATCTTCAAAACAATATCATTTAATATTTACACTCTTTTATATAAGGTATTTTGAAAATTCACAAATTATTTTACAGACCTTCACTAATAACAGAATTGCATCTCTACTGTACATCATGCTCAATCTTCTGGTTGCATGTCAGGTATTTGTTTCCTATATCCCAAAAGCTCCTTTCAGAAGGCAGTTCTGCACTAAATCCTCAAACATGCACCCCACCTTATGGCTTATGTGTTGTTAATGCACCAGTGACGTTGGGTACATCTGCAACAAGATGTGCTTACACAACATGCTCCCAGGATTGTGGAACCAAAGAAATATTGTGTACAGCTTAGAACTAAAATGTGTCTTCTACATCTAGCCAAGAGCATTGAGAAATCTTTTATAAATAATAAGTTAATTCCAGACAGTCATTTTTTGAATTTACACTTATTTCTGCAAAATGTTTGTCTTGCTGATTTTTTCAAGTAGAAAATCATGTGACTATGACTGTGACTACCCCTTTTAGTTGAGCCAGAGGTATATCATTGGTGGTTCAAGTTCAAGCTCCAATACTAAGTAGGTCCTTACAGGTAAACCCAAAATTATTCACACACCTGGATGTGCAGACTCTGAGTAACCAAATTCAGGATAAATAGGGGCCCACTATGCATCTACCTTTATGACCAAATTTACTTTGTGGTATTCTGGGAATCAACAACTTTAGTTTTCATCAAACTGCCCTGCATTTTGGTCCTCTGTCTAACACTTGATCTGATGAAAGACAAAGAAGCACCTGCAAATGATAACATTTCTAAGTAAAAGCTGTAGTTTGTTTTGCTACAAATAAAGACCAAAACAGAACAAACTCATTACATTAATCAGATTTTAAAGGACCACAAACATCATTTAGGAATGTTAAACATACTGTGGGAATGTAATAGTGATACGGTGCATGATAAAAAAAAAATACCACAAACAAGAATTAAGTGACTATTAATTAGATTTTTTTTAACCACAGTCCCCGTGTATAACAGTGGTTTGTCCTCAGGCTCATTTTAGTGGAAACTACCAAGACGGGGGGTTGTGTGACATCAGATGTGATGTGTGTGTGTGCATGTGTGTGTACGTGTGTTTGCGCATGTGCCTGTGTGTGCGTTATCTCCATGTTGCCGTTTCATTTGGTGACTCATTGCACGTTTCCGCTATTTACTGGAAGATAGCTGGAACATGTTTATGTCCGTAGCTTTTTAATGGCTACCTGAGAGTGAGTGCGGGAAGCCTCAGAGTCCTGTTTTCTCCTACTAAAGTGCTTTATAAAAACTTGATTTATTTTTGTTTCTTAGTGGTGCTCTTCAGATTATCTTAGGACTGAGGCTCATTGTTGACTGAATGTGACGCATGATGTAGCAACACAGATTCTGATTACAGAGACTGCTCTGTAATCAGGCTGTAATATTATAAAAAAAAAAAAAAAAAAAATATATATATATATATATATATATATATATATATATATATATATATATATATATATATATATATATATATATATATATATATAACAAACATAGTCATAGCACCTTCACGTTTTGTGAACATTCTCAAGTTATGGCTTGGCTTTTCTATTTGTACTTATCTTTATTTTTTATGTTATCAACAAGAACCAAAGATATTTCTTCCAGATGTTCATTGCCTGACTTTATGGGAAGACTATTTGGGCAAGGCAAAGTGAAGAACAAAGGTTCATAAATTTAAAGGTAGTAGTTAATTACTCTAAAGGTTTTTAAAGTCACCAAGACATCTTTGATTCAGCTAGCTAACTTAAACAGCTGCCGTGTCTAACACAGGTTACCCACAAACAATACAACGATCCATGCTTCAAGCTTTGTCAGAGCTGCTGGCACAAAGCTTACAGGAAAAGGGTATAATTTACACCCTCTTTGCAAAGATGAGATCATTCGCTCTACTATGACTGTTGGAGGATTATTTATAATGGTTAGGTGATTAGCCCAGTTTACCAAAAATGACAAAAGCAGCAAAAATTACCCTCATAGTGACAAGACCCTAAAAGCTCACAGAATGATAAGTCAAAACAGGTACAAATAATGTAGTCTTGTCATTATCGTTTTTTAAAACAGTGACTACTCACTTTTCCTGATATTGCAGTTCTACCAGGAATGGGTAGAAGACTTAAGTAAATTTGTGACTTAAGAAAACTCAGTCCAGTCCAAAACACAGGTGCTTTATAGGCATTAAATGTAAGCTAAAAAAAAAAAAAGTTTTATCATTGATGAATTTTATGATGTTTTTCTTAAAATAACTCACACATTATTTCTTTTCATTCCCATCCGAACAAAATTCCGAGTGTCTCTGCCTCCAGGTAATCCTTGTTGGGAGTAAATCAGTAAATCAGTACTGATTTACTGATGTGAATAAATTGCAATATTTTATGTACGCATGTGTAAATGTAATGTTGTGAGACTGTCCAACTTGCTTGAGATACTAGGTTGTATATTCCTGAATTAAGCAATTATTTCTGGTACACTGTAGGTCAGTAGTATGCAGTTATGCCAGAAAGGGTGGCTAATACTTCCAGTTTTTCTTCATCAGCATACAGATTCATTTTAAGGTACTCAATGAAATGTGTAATACTCAAAGCATTGGGAAAGCCACATGTATTCAAAGAATACCTAAGAAGGAGAACTGTAGAGTTGCACAAGTTGGGAAAATCTTTTGGAGCCATTTCTAAGCAATTGTTTATCGCTTCGAAGAACTGTAGATGAGTGCAAGTTATACACATGTGTCGCCACTTTGTCATGGTTTGGATGTAAACTGTTACCTTCAGATGAATGAAATTGTTTAGTTATGCTCAGGAACAACCCCAGATGCTTGATACACATCTTCAGCATATAGCTAAGTTCTTCAAAGTCCTAATAATGGCATAATTATTTGATTCAAGTAGGAGAGAAACATTGAAAATTTGATGAGCGCCAGGCGTTTAAGACTATAGTTTGACACATGTGCCTTCAAGCTTGACAGAATTTAGATTATACCCAAATGGACAAGCCAAGTGCTTTAAAACTGGGGTATGTAACTTTTATTTAAAAAATAAGGTGTTTTTTTTTACACATTTGTTTAAAACTGTCACCATGTCGTGACAGCATAATATCTGAAAAAATCAAGTTCCCCAACCTCCTCTCAGTGCTATTATTGCTGCTGAATAAATGGACTGCTCCCAGTCAAAAACAACTTGTTGGAGCCAGGAGGAGTGTCTTACCGCTGTCAATCATGCATGTGTAGGCACTGCTTAATATGCTAAATTCAGAGAAACAACTTACATTTCCAGGAAAACTGTTTCTCCACCATCATCAGTGCCCATGCTATACAAAGCAACTAGTTATATCAGCAAGATTTGTCAAATGTTGAGCCAGGATATTAGCTAAAGGCCACATGACATTTTGGGTTAAAATGCAACTATCTAAAAGACAATTACCCAAATATTATTGGGTGATTGTGTTTAGGGCTGAATGCCAGATGTGACCCAGTGTGAATTGGAAAATCAACAAATTCATCTTGTGCATCCAATTTTTTAATTTAAAAATAGGTTATGTCAATCATTGGTTTATGATTTCACCCTGAAAAGTGGTTAAAATTTGTTAGTCTAAGTTTAAAACTAATGTCATTAATGTCAATAATGAGTATGAAAATATCCTACTTTCAAATTCCATACATTTGCAGAGCGTTTAAACAAAAGTCAATTGGCTCCATAAAAATAATTATAGAGGTTGGTGTATGACATGTTTTTCGCTGAAGTTGTAACTTAAGTCAAAAACAGGGCAAGATTCCTCACTGGTATAACATATAAGCATTGTTAACAAGGACAGACTACTTGCCACTTAATTAAGAGTCCTGCTTGCGTGCCGAGGACAAAGTGATTAGCTATAGACAAAGAGGAGGGGCTTTCATTTGGAGGGTGCTTGTCTGGTTTAGGCATTGCACAAGTTTACCCTTGGCCTTTCTGCTACGGCCATCTGTTGAGAGTGTCAAGATGAGCCTATTTGTGTACGTGTGTGTGGGACACAGCACAAGCAGATTGGTAAGATTACGGGAACTGATGACCACATACGCTATCCCACACCCCCCTCTTACTTTCCTGATGCACCTCTACCCCTTCTTTTTAAGGGCCTTGACCCGACACATGCCACACGTAGACGCCGTTGCTCACACTGAAACCCACAGACACGCACAGCAGAGGGGATCATGGCTACGTCTAAACTGCCTAATTCTCCCTAATGGCTTCTCTATTCAGGGATTAACTCCCTAAATCCACACACACAGAGGGTCCAACATGCACAGGCCCATGGTGTAACCGTCACAGTAACACACAGTGACACACACTAACACAAAGGAAATGGACAATGGCTGATCTCTTCACTGAGGCTTCAAATGGCCTGTGGGCTGCAATTAAAATGTTTGGGACTCAGGAGGAGACTGGAGGGAAGAGAACGGGGGAAGATGGGAAGGCTTGAGAGAAGAAAGAAAAAAAAAGAGAGGAAAGTGTTTACCAGTCAGGAGAGTTTCATCAAGTTGAACTCTCTCTTTGAAAGTGTGGTTCTTCTGAGCATGCTAATTTAAATCAGAAGCATATCCAGCTCTTTGGTAAATTTACCACACCTCTTTCACAAAACTTCATCACCAACTTGCAATGGAGGCATGGAGTGGAGCTACCGAGTTCACATGGTGCATTTTGCAGAAAATGTGTGTTGAGCAGCTCTCATTCTAAAGGTTAGCATGTGATGCCCGATCAGTTTTACTAGAAAAAAACTCTGCATCTCTTGTTTGGAATCATTATCACCACAAAATAAACTTGTTAGCTGAAGTCCAGTGATTTGCTTTGTCTAAGCACACCTGAGCATAACCTGTGCTTTGTGTTAGTGGAATGAAAACAGATTTGTGTGAATTCTTTCTGAAGTTCTGGTGTGTTTGCCATAAATATACTGACCAGCTGACCACAAAGTAAACCCTTACATATCATGCTGCCTGCTAGTGAACTTGATTGCCTCCCTGGTGCCTCAGAGGTACAACACAAAAGATTTAATTCAACCGACTATGATTACATGCTTAAAAAGACATCTAAATTCTGACTTTAAATGTTTGGTTATACTGTATATATATATATATATATATATATATATATATATATATATATATATATATATATATATATATATATATATACAGTATATACTGTATATATCGCAAAAGGATCAAGAAATTACTACATTTACATATTTCTGAAGTTGGGCAATCCAGCAATTCAATTGTTGGCTTGAAGAAGGTCCTTGGTTCAAGTCCTGTCCAGAGCTTTCTGCATGTCCTATCCATGCATGCATGGGTTCTCTCTCGGTACTCAACCTTCCTTCCACAGTCCAAATACATGAATCTTATATTTATTGGCCATTTTACATTGCCTTTGAGTAACACACATCACTGGAAATAGGTACCAACATCCCATGTAAAATGGATGGCTTTTTGAAGTTCTGTATTCGTTACAGGTGCAAAAACACACAAAAAATTTACTTTTTTTTTCCAAAACCGAACAGTTTCATTTGTGGGATGTTGGCTTAGGTTCTCAAATGAACTCTTTCCATTCTGTTTGTTCTTTACTTGACTGACATGTTTTTATATAATTTTGTGCTACAATTTCATTCAAAAACAGATATTGTTTTGCTTCCCTACTTATTGGTATATTTTAGATACATAAGTTATGTCTCCATCCTTAAAAGGGGGCTTGGATTTCTTTAGGGTTGTGATCAGTGATGGTCTTTACCAGGATTTACTGAATTTTATTACAAATACTCTAGTGAGTAAATATTTTTTTATAAAGGACAGATATTTGTGACATCTAAGTTTTTACTTATAACTATGAAACAAAATTGTCACTGTTCTTCTTAAATGGAGAATGCAGTGTTAATATTACTTGCAGTAAGTCCCTTAACTTATCTGACTTTCAGCTCACCCTCAGTCTTCATTGCTTGTGTTTTAAGGGTCTTTACAGACTGAAAATTTCAAGGAACTCTTAAATTTTAACTTGCAAGTGGAGTTTATGTAAGATGAAAGTGTGTGTGTGTGTGTGTGTGTATCCACAAGTTGTTGTGTGTGTGATAGTGGCCCACTGTAAAACTAACAGAGACCCAGGAGGTCTTTGCTTCCTTTTTGTCCCCTGTTTCTCTCTCCTGAAGGCATGCAGGTAGGACCTCTGGGACACAAAAAGGGACATTTCACGTCGACTTGAGTTGTTTGTGTGCACTGAGGTGAAGCCCACCTTAAAGACACTCCACCTTTCTAAATGCACTTACCCTGCAGCTATGCAGATCCTCACAAAGAAAGGGAAAAAGGGACTGACATGGGTAAGGTATAATAAATGCCAAGCACAATTATTATATCATCTGGCTCTTGTCAGGTCCGCTGCCAGTTCCCACAACAGAGGCAGCTTAGTATCACACCAGTGTGAGTTTATATGCTTTCCTGACAACAGCTTCACTGTTTGATTGGTGAGGATGAGAAGTAAGGACAACCTCACATTTGACATTTACATGCAAACTCAAGTCTAACTACCTCATGCACCAGCACATGAACTTTGACCTACCTCTGTCATTTCAATAAAGACTTGTACACCAAAGGTGTGATATACAAGTGCCATCAAAGGTGTATTATGTTTGAGAGGTGATGAGTAAAATCGACTCTTTGCTTTAGGATAAATCTCTGAAAACTGGATACGATCTCAGCAGTTCTGTTCAGTGATGGAAATGTTTACTCCTCGCTGCACTTTTTTTCCACATGCAGGATGGAGATTTCCATGGCAAAAGCCAGATTCTACAGCAGCATGATCTTCCCCAGACCATTCTGACCGTGTCTAATACCAGAAACGGCCCCACCAGCTCCAGCAAACACCTCTCTTCAAAGGAAAGTTATTGATTCAGGTGATGTTGCAGTTTGTAATAGAATAATCAACTCTTCTGGTTTTCTGAGAATTTCTGTCACTTTTTGCTCTCATATTTGCCCTGATTTGGCCTCAGATTTCACCAACTTTTTGGCATCAACAATTTCTGCCCTAGCAATGTTTCATCATCTAGATTACCTGGAGGTATTTCACTGGTCTTTTAGAGTGTAAGAAAGTGCCATCTAGGAGTGTTGCTTCTAAGGAAAGTGGTGGTTGTTCAGTTTTAGTCAATGACTGTATAATGAGAAAGTGGGATAACTGTTTAGTGGGCAACCTTTCCAGAAGTGGATAAATGAGTGGCCAAACAAATTACACTACATCAGAGAATTAATACAAATGTTTAGTTTAGCTAGTGTAGTTAGAACGTCCTGAACAAAGATAGATTATCTGGAAGATTTGCTAAGAAAATACTTGCTTTTTAAAAATCTTAGGCCGTGGAGAGTTTTTCTGTTTCTGTTATTTCCATATTCATGCTATTTGAAATATTTAACACCCTTGAGGATGTATTTGTCAGGGCTATTACTTAGGATATAGACCTTTTATGAAATGGTAGTGACTCAATATTAAATTGGCTAATTTAAAATAGAGTCACTGGTTTTTTTATGTACCACCGGTGTGTTCTTCAAAAATTTTAATTTTTAATAAACTCTTAGCTAATCCAGAAAGTTTCATGTTTGTTTGTTCTTTAGTCCAGCATACTTTTACTTCAGCACATATACTCATAATAACTGATGTTGGAAGAAAAGATATACTGATGAAAAATGTTAAGTAGATTTCCAAACTCTGGACTCTGTGAAGCTGTTGAAGTTGTTACATATATATGTATGTAAAAGCAGAACTGAAAATGCTTCATCCACACATTATCTATACCCGTTTGTCAGTCCAGGGTTACGTGGAAGCTCAGGGCAGTATACACTTTGCATTGGTCACCAGTCCATCACGGGGAAACACAGAACAAATAATCGTGCTCACACAAACCAAACAGTACCTAAAGGCAATTTAGAGAAACCAATTAACCCAACAGTCATATTTTTGAACTGTGGGATCAAGCCGAAGTATCCGGAGAGAGCCTGCGCATGCAGAGGGAGAACATGCAAACTCCATGCAGAAAGAGTTTGACAGGTGGGATTCAAACCCAGAACCTTCTTGCTGCAAGGCAACAGTGCTACCAGCTGTGCCACCATGCACTGACCGAATATAAAACTGATGTTATGCAGATGTTTGAAAGAGCAGCCACTTTAAGAAAGGATTTTCCTATTATTGTATGAAATGAACAACAAAATTACAAAGTTGGTTTTAAACTGTTTTCAGCCTCTTGAATTTGTGATTTGAGCAATTAACGGCATGTCTAACAAACATATATACACACACACATACTGTACATATACTGTTTATATATATATATATATATATATATATATATATTTCTTTGTTTTGTTTTGGGGGTTTTTTTGCATTGTTGAGAGAATGTAGACCATGAATTTATCTTTCCAAAAGATTTCCAAGATGTCCAGAATGTTTTGTGAAAGAGTCATTTTGGTGTACTCCATATATTCATTTTGCTATCTGCTAAAAGTCTTTGAGGTAGCTTATTACATGTCTGTTTTCTTTCTTTTCTGTCTTTTTAAATATCTTACTGACTGAAAATAGCTAACACTGAGCTTTCTTTTAAAGTAACAATTTCCACTTCAAAGATAGTACACAAACTGGTGGTGTATTCACAAGCCAGAAAGAGACAGAATTTTTGAGTTCATCACTAATTACTGAAAATTAACCTAAAAATCTTGAAATTCTGCTAACCCTAATTACAGAGAGGATTGCTGTAAAATGTCATAAAGCTTCCAAAAGCTTTATGGAAGTCTTGAGAAGCTGCACACATACGACTGCATGTTTTAATGTATTTCTCAGCTTTCTGGTCCCCTTCTGCATCTGGTTGTTTTGCACAAAGAGAAAACACTGAGCATCAACATGTCCGACAGCTGTGGGACAGATCTTCAGCTCTGTGTCTGGGTGTCTGCATGTGTGTATGGGTGTGTGTGTGTGTGTGTGTGTGTGTGTGTGTGTGTGTGTGTGGGTGTGTGTGTGTGTGTGTGTATGTGTGTAGGGGTCGTCCGTTGGCAGGAAGCAGTAGGCAGCGAGTGATGTGGTCAGACCCTCTGTCACCATTGAGAGGGAGTGAAAGAGTCCGGTGTCTCTTGTCTTTTTGTCGTCTTCCTGTTGGTTGTTTTCTTTTCCTGATAATCTTTCTTTTATATATAAAAGAAAAAGACTCAAAGAAATTAAGGCCCATTTCACTAACCCTGATGATTGCTTGAAGATACAATTAGGAAATTACACAGCTTAACACAGTGTTCTAGTTGGAACAAAAAAAATTTTTTTTTTCTACAAAGATGTGCGTAGGGTGTTTGTTTCAAACACATGCAGCTTGACTTATTAGTTTAAATACAGAAACAGAATTGACATTTTAATGTTATTGTATGCAAGAAAAGAAAGAAATGACATAAGTATAAATTCCCACTTAAATAAATTAAAAGAAAACGCCAAATAAAAAAAACAAAAAAATCAACAAATTCGAATTGTTTTTGTTCCAGCATTTTCTTTCTTGACGTTAGTAGAACATTATTTATGATCTTAATGTCACATTTCCCACAGATTTATTTTGTTGTTTCTGTCCAACAAACTGTGCTCGCCACAGCAGTTTCTTTTCTTTTATGGCTGCACGATTAAAATCCTCGCGAGCAAACATCAAAATGCTTAAAGACAAACAAATGACTTTTTCTGGAGTGATTTATTTTCTTCAAAAAGACAAAAAAATGGTTGAGAGAAAAGTCATGGAAAAAGCAGCGTGAGGGGTGAGTGTGGAAAATCATTTTTGTAAATACAATGTGCAAAATCAAAGGAAAGATGGAGAGAAAAGGGGGATTGAGGGAGGTGGGTGAGTGGGAGTTAAATTAAGGGAAACAGGGTGAACAATTAGATGGGAATTTCCAGTGTTAGTAAGAGACTGAGCTTTTGTTGTGAGTGAGTGAGTGAGTGAGTGAGTGAGTGAGTGAGTGAGTGAGTGAGTGAGACCCTGAATTGAAATAAAAAAGAATAGATGTATATTAAAGCACAAAATGGATTTTGTTCAATATTACTTAAAATTTACTCCACAAATTATGAAAAGCTAAGTAAAGAAACACTATTTGAGAGAATTAATCATTTTAGAGCAAGTCTGAGCTGATTGGGATTGTACTAAAATCAGCAGCAGTTCGTGATTACATGCGTTACAAACTGTAACAGAGTCAATACGACAAAACTAATTGTGGTTCTCTGCATCATCACGAATTATTGCCTCCAAATCCAGCATCATTAATCACGATGATCACTCGAAAAACACTAAAGTTTAGAGTTTCTTTTTCATTTCTTATTTCCAGAGTTGTAATAGTAAATAAATCTCTGTCAACACAACCATTTAATTGAAGATGAGGTTATGAAAGTATTTAAGCTTGCAAAATGAAGCATATTAAGACTGACATCAACAGAGTCGTAAAGACTAATTTTCAAGAATGGATTTGACTTAAACTAAATAGCAGATGTTTATAATTTTAACCAGACTGTATTGTTTGTAACCTCGCATCTCACGTTGCATGCATTCAAGGCCAGAGTCTGCTAACAATGAAAAGCATCATAAGTTGTAAAATTTTCTGATTTCAAAGCACTTTGGCCGAGCATATATTTATGTGAGGGGACACTTGGAGGATTTTTAAAAGTCTGTGTTTTTCTTTCGCTTTTAAGTCCTGCTGAGGATTTTGCATAAGTGCTTCCCTCTTTTTTCTGTCCTGATGAGGCTCCATATTTATTTCAAACGTTCAGGTCAAATCAATTAGATTTTTTAAAAAAATTATTGTTTTATTGTGCAACACTTAAAAGTTGAATACTGTTATTTTCCTGCAAAGGACGCACAATGGACATTGTTAATGCAGCCCAGAGAGAAAAGCACAGTTGTTAAAAGCAAACAAAGCCTAAAAAAATATTCCCGTTGCTCACATGTAGTAACCCAGTTTAGACGAAAGAGAAAAACATAGTAAGGCGTGCAGAAATTCTTTAGATCATTGATTGCGATAACTGCTTACAGCAGCTAGTATTAGCTATGATTGTAGAGTAGAAGTGGAAGCAGAAGGCTGTTTATAGGATCAGGAGAAGGTATTTCTACCCCCATGCTCCCGTCCCAAAAGCTCTTTTAGTCGGTTTTAAAATAGGCACACACTAAAATCATAAGCATATGGAAACTGTTTGAGTGAAATTTTAATAAACTTGTGGAAATCTTAGGTGCTTTTCTAAAAAATTTTCTTCAGAAAGTCTTTAACATATGTGTTGTAACAGTCTTGGAGTAAGTCGGAGACACTCCCTTTACCAGTCCTCTCAGTGCTCATACCTGTTTTCATTCTTATATCTTAATACAATAAGACAAAAATAAGTTTCACTTTTCTCAGTCTTAATTAATTTACCCAAAAAAGACTTCATAATTTGGGGGGATGAAAGGAAGAATGTTAATATTAAAAAAAAATGCAAGAAAGAAAAAGACAAACTCAAAGGCAGAAAACGCTTTTAAGGGAGTGACGGAGAAAGGGCAAAGAATAACACAGGAGAGTGAGTGGGTGTACTTTAAATTTCATTTTGCAAAAGAAACCAAAGCAGATCAGTTCTGCCCCCTAGAGTGCAATTTTGTGTGTGTGTGTGTTATCTTGTGGAAGAGAGGGACATCCTGTGACGGTGACTCAACACTTCCCTTATACAAGCGCACAAACACGCAGACACAGACACACACGCGCACACGCACACTAGACACAATCATGCACAAGAATGCGCATACATGTTTTACATTTTAAACTTGGTCAAAGACATTTCCACACATCAATACACCAAATCACACAATCACCTTGTGATTATCATGTAGAAAAATCTTTATTTTGATGGAAAAATAGGAGTTACATTTTTAGCTATGTGTGGGGGTGTGTTTGTGTGTGTATGGCTCATGGCCTCAGGTGAAAGCCGTGTGAGAAGTGCTTTGTGGGTGTGGCTTCAAGTGAGCGAGCAAGAGAGAGAGAGAAGGAGAGGGAGAGGGCTTAGTCTAAGAGATGTTGATGTTGTCAGGCATTTAATATCAGGTCTCCAAGTGGATCACACACACACTCCTGCCCAAAGAAACTTGAGAGCTCGGTGTGGAGTATTAGCACTCGGAGTGGGAAGGCAGAAGGGGAGAACTACACCTGTCCCGCATAAACTCTCTATCCTCACAGGCAGACTTCCAGAGAGGATCCCAGTGCTCGTCCCTATGTGTGGATGGGACCAAAGTTACACGGTGAGTACAGAGCAGCTCTGAACACTCTCGGCTTCTCTGTCATTTTACTAACAACTGATTTAGAGTGCAACATAGAAAATTGTACGGGGTTTTATCTAACTTTTTGGACTTTTTTGACACTTTGTACACACTTCATGATTTATACTAAAAATTGTGAACTCCAAAAACAGACTGTCAACTAAATCTGACATTTTTTAAAAAACTTTTAACTTTTACTACTTTTGCAGTATCTACAAACTTTAAGATTTTTATTATTACACTGAAATGGGTTTTTGGACAAATTTCTTAAACCTTTTTTGTTTTTTAGCTGGTGCTTTTGGGGTATTTCATAAATCGATTCCTGGGATTGTGTTAAAATTTAGGCACTTTTTGCTTACTTTAATACATTTTATTCACTAATTTATGCAAAAAACAAGTTTTGTTTTTCCAGTAAAGTTTCTAATTTCATAGGTATATTCATTGGTAACAAAATAATTTAAGTATTTTCCATTTTTCTGGTTAAAAACAATCCATCTATGCTTGTCAATGTTTAAGTTTGAAATCTTTCAGACTTTGTGCAGGCTCAGCTTTTAAATGTTTTCAGTTGGTCTAAATACACGAGAGATGAATTGTTTCTTGGTTCTTGGTTTCACTATTAGTTTTCGATGCTGCAGCTGTTATGCAAAGGCAGGATTCACAGTTTTGCTGAAAGCAAATATATTAAAAGAGACATTTTAATATGTGATCACTGTTTTGATCTGATTCATTTCAATGGCAAATAAAGCGGAAACGTCTGGTTATGCGAGTTTTCAGCTGCTGTCTGGGAAAAAGAAGGACTACTCACTGGGAATTTTATAGTTTTACAAATCAAATCATGGATACTGTGGCTTTTGTTGGATTTTAATGTATTTTGGGCATTTGGTCTGTTTGTGTTTAATGTTTAATGCAACTAAAATGAACTTTAACATGCTTTTTTATGTTACTCTTAAGCAAGGGAGGTCAGTTTTGCAAGAAAGAATATTCTCTGAATCCAGGATGCTTTTGCTTTTTTGTGGCTTTTAATTGAATCTTAATTAAAGCAAACTTAAGTTTTATAATTACTTTTCATTCAGAAACTTGTTTTACTCTTGGGGATCAAAACCCTATTTGCTTTAGCCGAAGTCACTTGGAAGTGAAACAATTTTCTTTCTTGTGGCTTCAGATAATTTCACAGAGCGAAATGTGGTCAACGAAGATCTGCTGCTTTCCGCTCTTCAGCGTGGGACAAGCAGCATGTTGTCCCCTGTGTGGATTTCTGCTCCTGTGTGTGTGTGTGGGATTGTCTTGGGTGGGATCGTGTTTGAAGTTTTGTTTGCGCTGCCGTGGCCCCCCAAATGGAAAAGTTTTTTTGACGCTCCCTTCCTCATCACTTCCCCCTTGTCCATTACCAACACACACACACATTCAGACAAGAACACACACGCCGGGAGTTGGGATGATTTGCCGGTTCCGCTGCTTTGCCACTCTGCTTCCAATTTTAGCTTCATTCAGACACAGACAGCATTTCCTTCCTCCGTCTTCAACCCATGGGAGATGTGGGTGAACGGGGGGTGGTGGGGGTCGAAGAGCGCAGAAACATGGGCAATATTACATTTGCAATATCTGAGTAAATTCAGCATGCTTTCGAGAAATATTACTTATATACAGAATAACTGATAAAAAGGAAACATGACAATTTCTTTCTAAAGTCAGAAAAACAATGAGTCATAATATAGAGAAGTGAAAAAACAGAAAAATTGCCGATAAACAGATTTGTTTGAGCCATATTTTGACTGGTCTTGGAAACCGTTAGGCAAAAGGATAGTGAAAGTGTTCAAGGTGGAAACTATCGAGCCTGATTTCCAAAATTTATTTTATTTCACTTAATGTGAATGTACAAAAACTATATATAACTTGAATATTAACTAAAAAGTTGTTAACTGATTTTTTTTTTTTTTTTGCTACATTGTGTTTTTATCTTGCTTGAGGGCAGTGGTCATCTAATCTGGTAGTATTATGTCATAGAGGGAGACAAAAGTGGAATATGTTTCCTAAAAAAATGTCAAACAATTATTAGATTCCAAAAGCAGAGAAAAAGACAAATCTAACAAATCAGGTTATGCAACTGAAACATGAATGAATCGTTTCCCAAATTAGGTACCATCTAGTCGAAACGGCAGACGACACATTTACCGCCTGATCCTTTGTGTGCTTTTGCGCTTGTGTGTGTGCGTGCACATGTGTTTGTGTGTGACTGAGGCATTACTCAACCCCCCCTCTTCCCACTGAGTCACTACATATAATAATCACGGATCTTCCTCTCCTCTCTTTGTCTCTACTCATCACAGTGTTTTATCATCTTTCATTTTGATCTTTGTCTCCTTTTTATTCCTAATCAGTTCTTTCCTCCCACCTCCTTTCTTATTCTTATCTTATTTTTTCAACCATTTGCTGTTTTTGTACTTGTCATATTCATAGGTTTTTTTATCGCATGTTTGGTATTTTTCTGCTTGTCTTGTTTTTCCATCTTTTTTTTCTTTTGCTTTCCATTTAATCTCTTTCCTACCTCACTGTTCACTTCCAGATGGAAGTTTTAAGAACTTTTATGAAGAAGAGATGATGAAAGGTATTTTTTTCTCTTTCTTACCCCGTCCAGGCGACCTCTCATAGCTCGGCCATGTTGACCAGTGAGGGGGCGCACACTATGGAGCAGGACGGCACAAACCACAAGATGGCCTCCACAGCTACCAGCACAGGTTCGGACGGAGCAGAGACGATGACCGACACCGACGTGGACATGGACATGGACATGGAGGAGGCAGATATGACGCATTGGGCAGAGGCAGAGTTTGAGGAGAAGTGCACATACATCGTCAAAGACACGCCATGGGAGGCGGGGCCAGACGCTGACTTCACAATGATGACGACAAGAGCAGAGGCATCGTTGCCCAGAAACCTGGTCCTCAAACACCTGGCAGGCACCAAAGAGGTCAGACTCCCACACAGTCACTCACAAAGTCTTTTGCCAGCAGACAGGAAAACTTTCTCCCCCGTCTTAACTTTTCACACGCGTCCAAGCAGAGAAAGCCATCTGTACGTTAACAGGGGCGTGAGTCAGTTGTTGGTCATGAAACGGAGAGCAGGGGGTTGCCGTGTCTACCTTGTAAACGCTCACATACACACACAAACACAAAGGAATGTGTGTAAGTGGGATAAAAACTGATGGAAGCAAATTTTACACAAAAACACATTTCTTCAGCTTGAATCTTTCGTTTGAAACTCATATGTCAGCTGAGAAGATTACAGTGATTTAGCCCTGAAAGTTGTGTGTCATGCCACAAACCTCTCACCGCACTGAAATATTCATGCCAGCAGCCAGGGGGCACTGTACAGCACCTTAACGAACACCTTACACTTTTAATATCACCTTTTACGTTTAGTAACTAAGTTGCAGCAAATTAATTTAAACCTTTTGATCTGGAGTTGGAATAGGACATGAAAAAATAAAAAAATTACTAGCATAATTCATCTTTTAATCTTCCTCAACTCACAATCAGCCACCATGACCTTCTTGTAACACTCTTGTAATTTGTTAAAATAAAACATAAAAAACTCACGGCGGCTGGCACCTGAAAGTTCACATTTTTCATTAAAATGTTCATTATATGTGGATTTAAGAAGCTGTGTTCATTTGTGTCTTAATTTTGCTTCAGAATTTTGCGTCAGATTGAAACAAAAGCATTTTCTTTTTCTTTTTAAAGCATCTCTGATCCATTTTGCGTTTTTTTCCAGGGCGTTTACACCAGTAAAAATGTGCATGACTGCAGTTCAAAAGTTTCCAGCTTTGTCAATTTTGTTACTGTGAGTTTATCAGTGAAACGGTGTGATCGCATAGATTTTCTCATCAGTGGCTTATCAAAAGGGAACTGAGGTAAGAAGGGGAAGGAGAGCGGTGAAGAGGAGTGTGTTTTGCTTACGAGCTGATACTCTATCAGCTAATATTTAGTTTGACCAGGAGAGGAAGAAGGGACAAGCTGATGAAAGAAAACTGCGTTTTGCTCCAAAGACATCAGGAAAGACCTAAAACGATTTAACAAGTAAGAAAAGAAAGCTTGTGTGCAAACAAGCTTGAGTCTGGTCCTGTGAAGGGAAAAGAGGAAAAGGGGATTTCCCACGTCACCAGGAGAACAAGGGGTTTGGGAAAGACTCGTGTTTGCGTGGGTTTAGCTAGAGAGAAAAAAATGTGAGCGCGTGTTTCTCGTCTATCCATGGCTGGAGTCTAGGCAGAAAATTCCTTGCAATTCTCCTCTTCCTCTTCTTTATCTCACCTTCTTCTGTGATTCAATCAGCCCATAAAGCAAAAAAAAAAAAAAATACAGAAGAGAAAGGATTTTTTTCGTTTGAGTATCTGAGTGTTTTCCCCTGAAGTATTTGAAGTGGCAGTGGTTTAGGTTTGATGTGGCGATCATTGGAGGTGTGACAAGAAAAAGAGATTTGAAAGAGAAAGAGATTTTTTAGTTATTCTTCAACCAAACATTCGAGCTCAAAGTCACACGAAGCGTGTCCATATTTCATTAATCATCGCCTCTACTGACAGCTGGTTGGTTGTGTGTTTTTGGATCTAAAATAAAGTCTAATGAGTCTTGTCACTGATGGATGTGCACAGCAGTTTCCAAAAACAGACGCAAACTTTGCTGTATCTTACATACATTTTTTACCTGCTTGTTTCTGTGTATGTCGCCATGTAGGTGGTCGGAGTGTGTAGCCGGGAGTACATCCCCAAAGGAACCCGCTTCGGTCCCCTGGTGGGTGAGATCTACACGGCTGACAGCGTCCCGAAAGACGCAAACCGGAAGTACTTCTGGAGGGTGAGTATGCCGGTTGAAAACACACACATTTCCTCAGAAGCCCGAGAGACCCCTTCCTGTGACGTCTCTCGCTTCAAAAAGCAGTCAGTTGAACAGGAAACAGGGCTTTCTGTTTGGTGTGTGTGGGGATGTGATGTCACCTTCACACAAATAACATGCCACACTAAGGTTCCTGTAAATCCACACATACATGGTTAAAACACGCTCCATCACTACCGGTAACTGACAATGAGACAACACACGCTCACGAACCACCTACATGGTTGTTCTACCTACATACTCTAAGAAGGTGCGTGTGCGTGAGTGTGTGTAGTGGGTTTGACTCGCTTGAAAAGAAAAAGTGTAACCACAAGCAGAAACTTAACTCATTAAGGTTCCATTCATGCTCATATCTCACTTTCTCACACGCAGCGAGATGACAGAAACGAGAGGCAGAGATAGGGGGAGAATGAAGAAGTAACACACAAGGGGATGGGGGAGGGTGGTAGGTTAAAAATGACTTGATCCTTCCTTTCCCTTTTCAATATAAAAGAGGATCTCCTCCTGCGTGATAGACTTTCTGTCTGTCTTTTTTTTGCCTCGCGGAAGGTGATGAAGACGGAGAGAGATGGTAAGGGTT
Source organism: Xiphophorus maculatus (assembly GCF_002775205.1). NCBI lineage: Eukaryota > Metazoa > Chordata > Actinopteri > Cyprinodontiformes > Poeciliidae > Xiphophorus > Xiphophorus maculatus. The sequence continues at coordinate 10,007,595 of NC_036445.1, forward strand.
GATAGAGAAGAAAAAGGGTTAAGAAATGTGGTTTAGATGACATTTATTGCAGATGGACTAATTATGTTTGATTTGTTAATTTGATGCTTTGAACTGAGATAAAACATGTCTTTCTAGTCATTTACAACTGCCTCATTTAAAGATTTACAGTAGGTTACTTGTTCTTTTGATGATGCAATCAATTTCTTGCCTTTGTGCTCCTTTTTTGTCGTTTGATTCAGGAAAATGGTGGTAAATTTTGCAAGTTTAAAAGTAAAACTTTTACTTTATAAAAGGAAAATAAAACTCTTGTTCTTGTGAAATTGATCAAAACAAATGTTATTTTCTTTCATTCCAGATCTTTGTGGATGGTGAGTTTCACCACTTTGTGGACGGTCTGGATGAGACCCGCTCCAACTGGATGCGGTACGTCAATCCGGCCAAATCGGCGGCAGAGCAGAACCTGGCAGCATGCCAGAATGGCATGGAGATTTACTTCTACACTGTGAAGCCCGTCCCAGCCGGCGCCGAGCTGCTCGTCTGGTACTGTCATGACTTCGCCCGCCGCCTGAGATACCCGCCATCAGGGGAGCTGATGATGCAAAAACTCAGTAAGTTCAACAACCTTTTGTTTGCCATCCTTTCATGAGACATGAGGCTGATGAGAAGTGCTGTAGAAATTTCTTTCAGATTCTTTTGCGCAATAAAATCAGTGGTTTTATTAGAAGCCTAAAGGAGTGACCGGCTTGCATTACAAACATTAAATCAATCGGCGGTGCATGTCCATGTGTCTTGAATGTGTCCTGTCGCCGCTATTAAAGCCTGTTTTTTAGTGTAGCTATGTCTCCTTCCTCTCTCAGCGTTAGTCTGTCATTATCTCTCTCTCCTCTCTCTCTCTTAAACACACACACTTACAAAAGTACAAGACCAACATCCTTTCATCTCTGTCAGTGCCATCGCTGTACTCTTGTGTGTGTGTGTGCGTGTGTGTGGGGGTGTGCATGTGTGTGCCAGTGACAGTGTAATTACACGCAGGGCTGTATGGCCCCTAATGCCACAGTCTTACACACTTAAAGACCCACTTTTAACATAAAAGTTCTCATACACACACACACAGCCTTCCTCGACCTCAATAAACGCAGCAGAGACAGAGTACGTTTGCTTGACTCAGTCTTCATTGGCAATTTTTATTAGGAAGTGAGCTTAAAGTTTGTTTGTATTCACAAAATGATAAAAATATGATGTACAACAGCGACTTTTAGTCATTATTCTAAGGTTTTACCTGAAATATCAACAGAGAAATTCACCTCTCACAACCAGATTTGTACCACGGTAGACTCACTGCAGTCATCCACTTTGGCTAAGCTGATCAAAGAGTGAGGGGGCTCAGAGGGAAACAAAGCCTGAGAGCAGGAGTTGAGTGGTTTCCAGGTGTGACTGCAAGCTAATAGCAGTCTTAAGGTGGCAGAGGAACCAGCACACCCAGCCAGAGTGGCTCCACTACCCAGGGAAAAATGCGCATGACCTGGGGACAGAAACAGAAGGGATCCCTGATCCCCCTCCTCCTTTATCTCAACACATTGTGAACTTACTATATGAGTCGTCTTTAATTAGCCTCATCTGTCATTTGAGCCCCCGCAGGCCTCTGCTGACCTGCAGCTGACTTTAAAGTGGATTTGTACCTGGATTTTTGCTGACTGCACTTGTCCCAGGGTTTGAGCTTTAAGTTTCAAGGGCTTTCATTCGTTTTTTTTTTTCTCAGCTATCTGAATTTACATTCCTAAAATGAGTAAAACAATTGTCTGTTACGGTGGCTCATAAGAGGTTGGCTCTACAAGCGAAGTAAGAAATAATGTCACTGACTGACTGAGTAAAACCAAGAAAACCACAGTCTTTCTGACTAAGTAACGTTAGACCGAAACTCAGTTAAAGGGCAAAAGGTAAAACAGGAGGAAGCTGGCAAAATAAGCCCTTGTCATTGCAAATACTAAATATATATAATGTGCAAACCAATAATGAATACTGGAAGTCTACTGTATAATCTTTTATGTTCAAATATCAGCAGCAGGAGGGAATTAAAGTAATTTCAAACAGCATGCATACATTAAGATTATAACCCACGCATGAACATTAGGGTTACAATTTGGGATAGCCACAAACTCGAATGTATTCCAGAGGGATTGTTTGTGAAATCCCAACATAATTTTGCAAAGTGGATGAAAATGACACAAATACAAATCTACCAAGACAACTTTAACTTTTTGACTGACATGCAAAATTCATGGTGGAGACAGAATCCTGCTATGAAGTCATTGACAGATGGATAGAGCTAAATTCAAAGCAATCCTGGAAGAAACTTTTGACAAGGCCACTGGTTAAGTTTTCAGTAGAACAGTTTAGTAAAAGCCTAGACACAAATCCAATTGAGAATCTGTTGCAATACTGCAAACACTTGACCTAATTTGAGTAACCTTTTGCAAAGACAAATGGACAATGATGTAAATCTTTACATGTGCAAAACTGGTAGAAACACCCACATCTGATTTGCAACTGTTCTGCGAAATATTGGCTTAGTGAGGAATACCACAAATGTGTTATTCAGCCATAAAATCTGTATAAAATACATAGATGTTGAATGGAGATTAATAAATTTTTATAGCTCATAGTTCTAGTCTTTTCCAGTCTGCAATAGTGCCTTTGCACATATTGACCACATAGCTCCTCACAAGATGACATTATTATTTGCACAAATTGGGCCTATGGGGGGCACCAGAGAGGGGCACCAGAGTTTCTGGCCCAAATTATATGACATCCTGTATCACATTCCTAAATGGTGGGAGGAGACAACTGTTGCCTGTATCATTTCTCTTTGCATCGCCTCTTTCCAGTACAGTCATTACAAAACCAGACGTGTGTGTATGTGTGAGCAAAATGACTGAGCATGCATCGCTGTCTCACTCCCTCACTTTCTCTTCTCCCTACTTCTCTCGCTCTTATTGCTGCCATCATCTTGCATTCTCCAAGTTTTAGCACTCGAGAACACCTGTCATCCGTGTGTGTGTGTGTGTGTGTGTGTGTGTCTTCAAAGATACTCAAAGAACAGCCTCTCTTCCCACACTCATGCTGATATAAGGGTGACATGCCGACACATTTACACCCTGCTTTTCATCTTGAACACATGCAAACTCACACATAGTAGTCTTGTGGGTGCATTGGCCAATAACCCTGATATATACATGTCACTTAAAGAGACCAGAGAGGAGGCAGAGGAGGGTTTGGTTGAGCCGCACCTCCTACCCACTCGGCTGACTACTTGAACTTCCTGGCAGAAGGGCCGTGTTGACAGATTGATATCTCCAAGATGGCTGACCTGTTTGTTTTCTGAAAGAGGGATGGAGGAGGAGGAAAAAGAGGAGGAGGAAGGCTAACTGATAACCCCAATGTTTACACACTGCCGTTATTACTGGTGAAAGGGTCACTGGTCGTGGGCGCGCATGTGTGTGTGTGTGACTGGGAAGGCGAATCGTATGGGGAAAGAGAGGTAAATTTCACCAGTGCTACATTTGGGATTTTCTTTGACAGCCTCCATTTCTCTCACACACTTTCTTACAGCCACACATACACACACAGAGTCCCCTCTGGGCGACCTCATGGTAAAGAGTTAGGTGGGCTGTAAAGGAGCTTTAAGATAATAGGTTGCTGTATTTTAAGGCTCGTCTGTGGCAATTTAGCAGCCGAGATGTGCTACTAACTGACATCACAGAGCTTTTAGCATGTGTGTTAGGGAGCTCCCCTCCCTAATCCACTCTTTCATCATTGGGAGGCGACTGTAGGTGTGAGTGACTAAAGGGAGGAAGCTCTCTAATTTACCCTTCGACCTCGAAACAATAGCAAATGGCCAGAAAAAGCTGGGGAGTAAGCGCTTGATCAGAAGTGTGTGCAAGTTGTTCAGAAGAGGAAGAGTCAACAAATCAGACAGAGGTCTTTGTCCACAGGCGCCTCTGTGTGTGTGTGTACCTTGTCACATGGGGTGGGGCGTGTTTGTGTGTGCTCTGAGGAGGGCAGGTGGAGGCCAAGCTTTTTCTGAGGATATCTTCAGCAGGAAACCCTCCATCAGTCCTGTCTGTCTGTCTGCCACCATTCTGATTTTATCTTGATTTTATAGGCAAACACGCATTGCATACCCCACACACACAAGCCCTGGAGGCAGATGTCACGCCTCACTTCCTGTGGATTGGTCCTTACCTTGCCCCTCACCCTCGTTCATCACTTCTGTCAACCTAATTAGTCTACTGAGTTAGTTATGGTATTCCTTCATTCAATTCAGTTCATCTATATAATGCCAAATCATATCAAATGTCATCTTGAGGCACTTTAAAACCTGGTCCAATTCATGTCAGGTTACATAGAATCCAAATAGATTTAGATCAAATCAAAATCAATTTGAATCAGTCATTTAGTCAGATAGGTTTTGGAATTTATACTATGTATTTAGACCTTCTCATTTTAACATTAATATGTTCAATAATCTCAATGATCCCAGCGAAACATTTTACCCTGTGAATGTAAACAGCGAGTTGGGGGCGTGACCAGCAGCAGCTTATTTAGATTTAAAGTGACAAGAAGCCGTAAAGCAGGTCCGTCTGAAAGGAGCTCAACATAGGCAGAACTGACCAGACAAAAATCTCAATATCAAAGAATAATTTTGTGTAAAAAAATATAATGAACATGTTTTGTCTGGCCCATAAATCCATCCTAATCTGTTCAAGGAAATATAATAGGTTGCTTTTAAAACACCCTGTTAGATTTAACATATCTTAAATGTGGGCTGCCATGTGGATCTATTTGATGACTGATTTTGTCTTGGTTTGTCTTTACAGAGCAGTCGCTTATGGAGGTCAAGCAGCAGCATGTGGACAGAGACGACAGCACAGTTGAAATGTCCAGTATGTCTCCAGTGTCAATGACTCCCAGTCCTCCCAAGAGGGAGCACAGTGTCTTGTCCATTCTCCGTGGCACCAACAGCACCTCGTCCTCCTCAGCTCCCAAGAGGGAGCCCAGCCGGCCTTTTCCCACCCGCCCACGTTGTGCTGACAGCCCGGAGCGGCCCCTGCAACCCCGTGCTGTCTACCCTTTTCTCAGACCACGTTACCCCCTCTCTGAAGACTTACTCAAACCCAGCCACCCTGGTTACCCCTTAACTCATTCCCCTGGCAAACAGTTGTCGGCCACACCAAGCCCTTCTGCAAGAAGCAGCCCAGAAACCAGCCCTCACAGTAGCCCTTCTGGTCCAGCATTATCACCAGCTTCTATTTATCCTTACCCTGGTTACTCCCCTCCATCTGCCCCACTTCCCTCAACATTCTACCCTGCTCAGTACCCACGCTACATCCTACCACATTATCCTCTCCCTGGCGGTGGTGTCCCAACTGTAGGAGGGATATTCCCTAGGATCTATCCAGTGTATAGCAGCCTAATGCCCCCTCATCTATCCCTCCTGCCTTCTGACCCTGCAGCAAGGCGCCTTGTAATACCTGAACCTGTGCACCCCTCCTCAATCTCTGCCCACAGAGACTATCTCCTGCCTGGGCCAAGAAGTGCCTTCTCAACTGCTACTTTGAGAGACAAAGCAGGAGTTCACAGCTCTTATCCAGGGCATCCTAACCCACACGGACCAGCTCACGCTCCCTCCAGCGGCTCCCCAACTGCCGCCACATCACCTCCCAGCGAGCAGGTGCCAACCAAGCCTACCTCAGCCCATATGGGAAACACTAGTGAACGTCACTTAGATGAAGAGGCTATTAATCTGACCAAAGTGAAGCGTGGTGCAGGGTCAGCAGGATATAAGGCGTTGCCTTACCCTCTGAAGAAGCAGAATGGCAAAATCAAGTATGAGTGCAACGTGTGCAGTAAGACCTTTGGGCAGCTGTCAAACCTAAAGGTAAGACTTGGGATTTGCTCTGTTATTGCTTTTTAACATCATGCCTGCCGATCTGATTTGCTACCTTGTAATTATTCCTGCACTCTGAAAGGCGTGCAGTGTAATCAGCTGGTAGTAAAACATGTTTATGGCACTTAAATGAACAAAGAGATGTTTCTACTTCATAATAATCAAGGTTATGACCTGAAGAGACCTAAGCGAATATGCTTTTATTTTTCCCTTATAGGTTCATCTTCGGGTGCACAGCGGAGAAAGGCCATTCAAATGTCAAACCTGTAGCAAAGGTTTCACTCAACTCGCTCATCTGCAAAAACACTACCTGGTTCACACTGGGGAGAAACCACATGAATGTCAGGTGAGACAAATTGTTCAAAAAGAGCTGATTCGCTATAGTTTATTTGTAATAACTCACAGGTAACAACAAGCTGCTTAAACCATGTTTTAATGTGATCTCCTGTTTCAGGTTTGTCACAAGCGCTTCAGCAGCACCAGCAACCTGAAAACTCACCTACGCCTTCACTCAGGGGAGAAGCCTTATCACTGCAAGCTCTGCCCTGCTAAGTTCACCCAGTTTGTCCACCTCAAGCTGCACAAGCGCTTGCACTCCCGCGAACGTCCACATAAATGCCCCCACTGCCACCGCCACTACATCCACCTGGTTAGCCTGCGGCTACACTTGAAGGGCTACTGCCTGGCTGCAACCTCTGGTCCAGGCAGTCCTAATGTCTCAAGTCAAGCTGCCTTGGAAGAGGTGCACCGCGCCAACGAAGAGATTGAGCGCTTCGATGTCAGTGAGCACGCTGAGCGACTGGAGCAGCTGCAGGGGTCAGTGGAGATGGACGCCATGTTGGAGAAACAAGTCTTGGGGATGCTGTGGAGGGAGTCTGACCTTAAGTCCCCCAACTACCATCCCACTTACAATGGCACTGCCACCGATCTTCTGTCTGCAGGTTATGGTGCATTCGAGTCCCCGAACGAGACGTCGGTTATCAAGATCCGCCGCAGCACCCCCATCTCACCAGTTGCTGCTAGCATTACCGTCAAGCAGGAGTCAGAGGATCATGCTTGATAGACTTTTTTATGCGCAAGTCACATGAAAATTTGATTCTGAACTGCATGGTGGACTTGTTGCCGGGAGCAACAGCTGTAAATAAATAATTATCTATTGTCATCCCCATGAATACGCCATGCTTTCAACCTATCAGGGACTCACACACTCAGGGCTGCAAGAGACAATGTCCCATGACTACTTAGTGGTTTTAGTGTTTATTACTCTTAGACAATCACCTAAAAAGGATTTTTTTCTTTAATGTAATTAATATAATTCTATTATCATTTTTCAATGATTTTTTTCTTCTTTTGAACATTCTTGTTTTTGATAAATTACTTGTTATATAATCTAAGTTATTATGCATTTAATTTTGTGTCTTCAAAAGCAATAAGTGAATGGATTGCTGACTAATAGGGTGAAAACAATTATTTCTGTTGATGTTAATTTGCTTTACCCTATGTCAATTTCTCTGTAAATAGCCACTCTGTCGTTGCCCTTATTAGTCTCCTCCGTGTCCATTATTCAGGGCTTATCTATTTAAATACCAAAAATGAAAGTAGCCAGAGGAAAAGTAGAAAACCTTGCCTACTTATGGCACATACAGTAAATTAGTTCATTTCCAAAGAAAAGCGTTATTTCAACCTGTCTGAATCCTGAAGTGTCTATGTCCTTTTCTGATGCATCCTTAATTTAAATGAAACAAAAAAGGGCATTCAGTTTTTGTATATTTTTTCACAACAGTTACCTCAGTGTGGATGTGATGATGTGTGTGTTTGTGTGTTCAAAGGGACAGCTGAAGGTGGGAGTTTTTTATTTATTCCTTTTTTTTTTCTACTTGAAGAAGAAACCAAACTGAACTGGAGAGCAGATCTTCATGCGGTCCAAAGGAGTGGCATAGCCCACTTAAAATGTAGCACATAACGGACTCAGGAGGCTGATTAGCCGTCATTTCCCCTGTTCTTATCTTTTGTTTTCTATCTTTATTTTTTATGAAATCATGTTAGTATCCAGCAGGGATTTTAAATGTTTTCGGGGAGCTACACTAGATGCTAAAACCCAAAGTTTGTTTGGCTTCAGTTTCCAAAATAATCTAAACAGGGGAAGAAGGACTAAAAGAATGAAATGCTGAAGAAGGGAAGATGTACGTTGTGTTGATGAAGTGTTTGCTCCTTTTTTGTATATATTTTTCATGTTGTTGCTGTTATTAGTTTTATTTTTGAAAAACAGCCCCATCCATCTGCTGCCTTGTTAAGAACACCTAAGCACCTCGGCCCTCTTTTATGCACTGGCCCCCCTCCTCCTACTTTATTCCTTCAGTGCCGATGCTTATATAATTTACACTGTGTACAATATCTGTAAACCTGGACAAAACTGCATTAAGAACCAGCTTAATGTTACTACAGCAGCTGTGATTTTCTGTAGCAGGTGCACTTCAATAACCTGTAGTTACTTTTACTTTTTCATTATGTTTCAAATGTTCGACCAAAGCTTTCCTCTTTCTCTGGTCAGAGTTTTCACTCCAGAGGAGAATCCCCTAAAATACCTGTCTCTGTTTACATGCTGGTTTACAAAGTTATTTATGTGCAAAATGTCAAAAAGTGTAAATTATGATATAAATGTCACTGCTCTAATCTAAACTCAAAAGACTCTATGACTCTTTATTTCTTTTTTGTTGTTGTTTTTGTTATTTAAATTTTATTATAAAAATTAAACACGCAAACAAAAAAAACCTACGACTAAAGTTTTTCCTTGATTTGATATATTCTCCTGTAAAAAAAAAACAACAACTAAATTTTCACGATATTTACCCTCTAACTTCAACAACTTGCGACCTGATCAGTTACTTTTATTTTATTTATTTTGAACAGATAAGCAATAAATATTTCCACTGATGCCTAGCATAATGTAATATTTTAATTATTATGACTGAAGTAACACATAACATTCTTTTATGTATTTATTTATTTTTACTTTCATTCATAAATAAACCTACGACTGGACAACAAATCAAAAACTATATTTCACAACAGATGGGACCACTGTCAATAGATATATCTGATAGAATATTGAATATATAGAATACATAGTTCCAATTTGACATCACACTTTCAGGAGCTTTCTAGCTGACAGCCATCTTGGCAGGCATCTGTAACTAACTGTCATGACAGTTACTATGGAGTTGCCATGACAACAATAAACAAGCCATATGTTTAGAACTAGCTTGCTTCTTTTTTCCTGTCTAACTTATAAACAATATAAGTACATTAAGTCCTTAATACAAGTATTAAGTCAAACTCTTTTTTCCATATGCTTTCTTTTTGTTGTTCTCAAAGCCATGTTTCATTTGTGCTTTGGGCTTCGGTTGCCTACCAAGATGGCAGTAAATTGAGCAGATCACTTCTGACTCACACTTGTGGGAGTTATGCATAATCACTGAAATCTGATGAAGAGCTTCACAGCATTTTGGGGAACGTAGACAGAGGAAAGTCGCTCAATCTCTTACGACCCAGCTAAGCAAGGTGAGTGGAATCAACTAACTCACTCACATTGTGGTTACCTAGCAATTTGCTGCGCCAGTTACCAGAGTAACTTGCAGTTTGAGGTTTCACCAACATGCCTCATAACTGCTTAAAAATATGCAGCGTGGGGAGAAAACTGGAAGGGCCACCAATTTGGTAGTATTCCTGATATTTACAAGAACTAATCAATAATTATTGATATCGACTGATAAATGTTTATATCATGATGCATTTTTCCGTCATATCATCAGTCCTACATAAACCAAAGGAAAATATGAAATAATCCTCAACAAAATTTAGTCTCTCTACCAGATGTTTTCAGTGACCTAAACTTGTCTCGGTAATTGAGGGAAAGTGTAGCAACTTTCTTTCAGCAAGCAGATGTGAATGACAGAGCATCTATTTGCTCCCTACAACCTCAGAAAAATGTTTCACTCTAGCATTTTATGTGGTATCATATTAAAAACATTTTTGAGGCATAGACCAATGGTGAGGCCTTTTGTTTGCAATAATGACTGACAGTGATATGCGGTGAGGTTGATAGCTGGTGAGGCACTGACTTAATCAGATTTACAAATACAGACACCTTGCATGTTATTTTTTTTACATACGGAAATTTCGCGCATGCGCACAACGCTGGAGGGCGAGAAGACTATTTTTTTCCATGTCATTAGTAGCACAATTCCGTTAACTCAATGAAACTTGAAAATGTAGGTATTAATTTCGTGCTGTGCGCCACAGCAAACAGGAAAAAACCGAAGTACAACTCGAAACCACTTCTTTCTCGCTCTCTGTATCGATCAAGCTACACGCAGACTCGTTGCCATAGCAACCAACAACAATTTTGCACAAAGACCAGGACCTTCAGTCTGTTGCAGTATGTTTTTAGTTCTAATGTTTTATTAATAAGTGATCGCTGTGGTAGATTATAGTTACCGCTGCTATTAGCTAATCTAACGCAGCAGTTTGCAGGCTGTGTTTCTTTTCTTTATTCTTTACACATACAAACTGTAGACCATAAAACGCACATTTCATTAAAAAAAAAACTAGAAAAATGTATTCCTGTCTTACCTTTACTTATAAATGAAGTCCGTGCACCGCACAAAAATGTCCGTTCATCCAAAGCCAAATTTATCTTCGACATCCCAAACGTTTTTAGTTCGACCTGGTTTTGAATATGAGGTTGATCGCTCATGTTTGGTTTAAAAATTTCATCCCAGTCCACACAGTGCAACAAGTTGAGAAAAGAAAGCCAGGAAAGCAGAAAAGGCCGTTTCTGGCAGGACATTCACAAAGCCTGTCTTTTCTTGTATAGCACTTCGTGTGAGAAAAGCGGGTATCCTTCTGTTTGGAAGCAAACCTTTCAGCTCCGGTGTTGGTCTTTAGTATTATTTCCTGCTTCAATTGAAAATCCACTTTAGAAAACTATTTAAGTGTAAAAATGTCGTCATCGATGTTGACGTCGGCAGAGATGACAAAACAATAAATATATTGCTGCACTTCACTTGTTTACTGTACTGCTAGTACTGCTAGCTCTCTGTCTCTTACTCTGCAGTTGTGGAGTCACAATGTCTGGGATCATGAGCGCCCCCTGCCATGAGGCAAGAAAACTGCCTGCCTCACCTCGAATCTGTCGTTTATGATCGCTCCTCAGCACACGAAACAAAAAACATTGTATATCATATGAATAAGCTAAATTATGGAAAATCAGTTCATATATTAAATGTTTTTTAACCATTTTATTGACAATGAACAGACAGGAGGAGCATGCTCCCATAGCATAGGTTGCGCAATCCCAGGTGAGGCTCAGCTCGCTGCTGAGCATTTGAATGGGAAATTGCAAAAATTCAGCGACTTTGAAGAAAACAAAATTATCAAAATTGGTTAAGCTAAATGAAAAATAAATACTTTATAGTACAAACCACAGGGTAAATGTAGCAATATAAATTATTTCATCATTATGTATTATTCTCAGACTCACCTGCCTCCCCTGACCTGCACCACTGGTGAGAGTTAACGTTCTTGTTGCCTCTCCGAAGGACAAACAAATAATCAGCCACCTCTACTGAAACAACGCTGCAAGCGGTTTTGTTTTTAATTCAAAGTTAGGTTCCTGACTTGTTGCTAACTGTGCAATCAGACAAAATGAAGGCAGTCAAGGTCACAAAGTGGGATTATAGGCAATGGAATTATCAAGACACTGATGGTGTAGATTTGATAAAATAGCAGGGAAGGATGACTTCATCTGCTCTTATTGTTTCATATACATTATTTTCCCTTTTTGTCAGTGCCATATTTCGTAAAGGAAGAATGGTTTATTGTCTAAAGATTTATGCATAATCATATGCATAATTTGTTCTTGGTCCCAGGGCTACAAGAACAAAATGACTTTATTCTGGTCTTGCAGCCCTGATTTGGGAGTTTCACTGCTTGTCCGTGACAACATCTGAGCAGAACTCAGATGATGTCTGGTTTAAATGCTTGTGTGGTTTAAATGCTTTAGTAGGAGGGACCTTTGAGGATTTCCCAGCAGTTCTTTATCTGAGTTCTTGTGAAGAATAAATTGTCCTGGCAAGAAAGAACTGGTTCTGTATGCCTCAAGCAATAAGGCACATTTCTTTGTAATACATACTGTGTATTGGACGTAGGCCCAACAATAATACTCTTTAAAGCAGTGAGCTGCTTGTCTACTTTCAAAACTAAAACAGCTTAAAGGCATTGTCAAAGTCACATGCACATAAATTAGACAGTGTTATTTTTATCGTGTTAGGCAGCCTGGTACATGTTCAATCTATGCTCACTGCAGTGTGCAGTGCAGCTCACAGATGAATTTTAGATTTTCAGATTAAAAACTTACAGCCCGAGGTGTCTTCCAACAGTAATGATTGCGTAAAAGTGATAACTGGAATATTTCTTACCCAACAGTTGACAACTAGATGTCAACTGTGGGCTTCCTTCACTCAAAAAAAAGGAAGGAGTTCTCCACATTAACGTTTTAGTGGTCTAAACCCTCATGATTCTGACTCTGGCACCTGTTATGGATATAATTTATAGATTAAATGTCAGTTTTTCTTTCAAATCAACCTGCTTTCTTTAACAAGCAGGAGTAATCTTTAACATCATGGCTATGCATCATGTTTCAAATTCAACATTTCTTTCAAAAATACTTTTTCCCAACAGGACATTAAATGTTTTAACACTTAACATCCAAGTATTTTCATAGAGTCGTTGTGAAAAGCAGAACGAATGTCAGAAAGGATTTCCAGTAGCAGCCGTCCAGTGTATTAAAAAAAAACTTCTGAGTGAAAACTGTTTGACAGTCCCAGTGCTGTCATGACTGAGCTCAATTTCCAGGCAGCAGAGATGAAATTCAATAGTTAATGAATAACATCATGAGTCATTAATAAGCACAGCAAATCCACCACCTTTGCTTTTGCCACCCCTCTTTAAATGTTTACCTGGCTGAAGGGAATTGAGAAGTTGGAATTGGGGATATGATCCTTTTCCTTCTGATTGCTCAAAACTCGATATAAACTAATCCTTTACTGACACACAACTTTCCAAACCAGTGCTGCTGACATACAGTTACTCAGCTTCTGTCCCTTGCTCACCTAAAAGTGATGACTTACAGTCAAACAGTGAGATACAGAAATTATGTTTTGAAAGGAACATTTGCCCCTCTCTTTTGTCCAAAAGGCAAACAGGAAAAGTGTTGTTAATCTGTATTTTGCCTGGGAGGCAGGGAACAGGAAAAGCAAAGGACAAGTCCATTTGCAAGCCGATCTACAGACTAAAGGCTCTCTGGTGCTTCATGTGAAGTGTTGAAATCGGTTCTCATTGACGTAGTCGAGTGACAAAAATTGTGTCATCATGTTCGCAGGGAGGCGTCTTCCTCCCCTTCTCGACATCAGGCCTGGGTCGAGTAATTTTGCTGAGACAGCAATGATGATATTTAACTTTAACTAGTTGACTTCCAATATGCATTTTTTTTATCCACAGACAAACATGGATACTTTTGAGGAACTTTTACAACACGTCTTGAAGGCGTGCATTTGTCAAAATTTTCACAAAATACTAACAAACATTTTGCACATTAAAAATTAAACTTTTACTGATTATGTTGTTTTTATGTCAGTTCAAAGGTAGAAGAGAGCGGGGACAATTTAGTAATTTTTTATTTATGCTGTCCTCTATGTAAGCACAAATGATACAGAAGTTAGAACAATTTTCTACCTTTATTTCAGGATGTTTCCTTTCAGTTGCAATTGTAAGAATGCATTTATGTCTTACAAGAAAAGAAAATTCTTTTTTTTTATTATTGTCAAGTTGGCAAGTTGAGCAAAGCCAGGGAATAAATTACCTGAGTAGTATTTTGAATTATCCTGAAGGGAATATTAAGCTACATCGAAAGTCAAATACAAGGGTATTGTTCTAAAAAAATCTATCTAAATAAAAATCATGACACAACACTTGAAAACGATCAAACACTGTAACAAACTCCCATGGTTTTCTCAACAACTAATTACTCTACATTACATCCCCTCCAGGTTGCAGGGAAATGTGAAGTGCTGCTCTTTCCCTGCAGTTCCTCCAACCTTTTGAATTTGAGGCAGCTTCTACAGAACATTTCTTTGTGGGAAGTGTCGCATCATCTTCCATAAAAGCAGAAGTTGGTTTGTCTTTGGCAGGGCTCCCTTTAATTTTTCTGAGAAACCTTGGACGCACTTTATCACCACAAATGTTACAACCAAGCCAGTGTGGCTCTTAGTTTGCGTATTCCGTTGTGTGCTACATTTTGATCGAGCTACAGTACGCGGCTCCTTTGTTTTCTGCTCTGATCCATCAACTGTGAGACCTTCCATGGACAAAGGTGTAATTCAAAGTATTTAATTTCCAGTCAAGTTGTAAAAACATCTCAAAGATGATCAATAGAAATCTGATGCACTTATTTGTGTAACATCTTTAAATGTTTTTAATACTTACAAAAATTAATGAAAATATATTTTCACTTTTATGTTATGGAGGTTTTAGAGCAGATATCCTTGAAATATAAACTCTGTAGGTGTCACTTCATTATTTTGTACACTTAATCTCACATTTACTTGTCAACAGAAAGGTTGTTGAATGCAATGTTGATTAAAAAGTAGCCCAAAAGAAATCTTTCATCACTCATTTGTGGTATTCTAGTCTATTTGAACATGTAATAGAGCCACTGTTGGCACCTGCAAAACAGGCCACATAAACATGCAACAAATCCTATTTTAACCCCTAGTTTAGAGTAACAAATGTGAAAGCAGCCAGAGAGGAGAAGAGCTAACGTCCTGCGGGATTCTCATTTTACATCGTAACTCTGCCTGGCTTCAACCCGAGAAGAGGTCTAATCACTCAGAATAACTAAGAACACCTGGGTGTGAAAGATGTATTAAATTCAAGCAAAGCTATCAGAGGATTGGAAATGTAAGTAGAAAAACAAAAAAGCATTCAAAGATTTAGAGACTTATCAAAACAATATGACAATGATTTTCAAATAAGCTATTCTTTTCTTTGTTGTTACATTCAACCTTACAGCTAACAATTTTCTTGCTTTTATCACTGGGCCTGAAGTTAAGCAGTCTCTTTGGTGGAAAGTCGTGAATGTTTATGTCTGTTTCCTTCAAATACTAAGCTTTAAGACTAGAGCAGGAAATGGGAACACAGCTCCTGCTGCCTTTGGGCTGCAGTAACTGTCGTCTGTCTTTTATCCTCCCGTACAGGAGACGGAAAACATGGCTCATTTCAGAGCTTTGGCTCATGTTAAATGTAGACATTTACGAACTGGAAGAGAAATGGTTATCCAATTACACGCTTCAACCCTGTCATTTAAAAAACGTTAACTCTTTGTCACAAATATTTGTTTTGTTCCAATTTGGGTATTGGGCTTTTAGGAATCTCATTGTAGATGCATAGTTCGCACCTGGTTTAAATGGGTTATCATTAACACAGGTTGTGCTCAAAACAGTGCTTTAGCATACAATAGAAATTACAGATCTTTGCTATATTGGTTATTTTATCAAGATCAAAATAAATTAGTCATTTATTGCTGTACTGTAGCATTATTTAAAACGAACTTTTCTTTTTAAAAATCCATGTTATGATTTCATACATTAAGGAATAAATCACATATATTTAACAAAATCAGAGTTTAGAAAACACTTTCTACAAAATGAATGTAAAGTAACAGATTTTTATTTATTTACACTTTTACACATTTCTCAGAGTATGTAGGAAATTTTAACTAGTAAAAGATAACTTGCTGTTTCTATTGAAAATGTACAATGTAACACAAAGGCCCAGTTCTTTAAACACACAATTCAAAACAGCTGATCATCACTCAGGAAATGACCACAAGAACTAAACTATATGTATATATCTGTACATAAACATGACATTTGCCATACATTTTTAGGGTTGTAACTGGAACTCTGTGCATTGGTCAAAAGTAACTAAAATTTAACTTTTATGCAGCACACACAGTGTGACGTACAGTCACAAAAAGTATGAATATGTGGAAAATTCCTGTTAAGTATGGAGGAGGATTTGGGATTCTGTGGGCCTCTCCCCCACAAAGGCAACAGTGTGCACTTTTTTAAAGTGTATCACATTATAAATAATAAAAATCTTATGACAACTGTCAGCCAATGAAAAATGGATAATGTTTAAATTTTTCTAACAGAATAGCTAGCCTAAATATCCAGCAAGACTAACACAGAAATATCTCAATGACACAGATTTAACTTTCTTTCATAGTCTTCTCAGTACAAAGATCTAAATTGCTTGGAAAAACCTAAGAAGTGATCTGAAGAGAGAGCCAGCAGTGCTGTCCAATGTGTTTTTGGTGGTTTACATGGTTAAAACAATCTATATAAAACACACATTTTACTGCCAGGTCTCTGCAGAAATTGATGACAGACTTAGGATATAACACTTTTTCTCAAAGCAACAGTAAAAATATGGATTTATGTTGAGTACGTTATGAAGAAATAAAAGCTGCCTCCAAACTCTAGAAATGATTATGATACAGCTATAAATGCTGCGTTGTTGCAGTTAAAACTACAACAAGGTCTCAGAATGATGCGTTGATGTTCCACATTCATGCAAATTCCAAGAAGTCGAATTGGCAGCATATTTATGACAGACGAGTTTTTCCTTTGAAACTAATCTGTGTATCAGTCAGCTGTTCAAGATAACTTTTCATCGAGAAGTGATGAAACATATTCCACCTTCACATGGTCCAGGATACCGAGGAGAGTAAAAAATTACTCTACAGAAGAAGCACGAATCCATTACCTCATCACCCAACTAAAAACACCCAGCGCGCCCCCACCCTTTGACTCAGCATCTTTCACTTTTGCACACTACATCGCTCTTTCCTGTTTGTTCGATCTTATTATTACTATCAGGGAAACTTCTCAAGTCACACGTTGACACAGCGAGTTCCACTACCTCAGCAAGATGGCGTCGGGGTTTCACGGCACTTTTCTGACCGGGGGAGGACATCACCTTCCAGCTCTGGAGGAGGGGGGATATCCCACAGACCGAGATGCATGTACCGAAACGACAAGTTTGCCTTCCACTTGCCTGAGACGAGACGAGGTTTGTTTGTACGCTATCCGTTTTTAGAAGATGGCTTGATAAAGTTTCAAATCTTATCTCATCTTGCGCAGCCCCCCTTTCAGACAAACAGCTCCATTCCAAAGTGAAACACCCGCAGTTTTGAAGAAAAGAGACGCCCACAATCTATAATTAAAAGGTTACATGAGTACAAAAAGGTCCTGAGAATACTGGTGACATTTAGAGTTAATATGACTCCAGCTGCAGGCATCAAAACATAATGCAATTGTTTCACAAGTCAGCCTTTATAGACCCCCAGATTTCGCTTTTACTAAGAGCGAAATTTACTAAGATGTTAGTGATCATGAAAATTATACTGCACTATGTCTATCTTTTAAAGACTGAGCCTGTGGAAATCTGCTCTGCACTACATACCTATTAAAACAAAAAAACAAGAAAACATTAAAGAAACCTTGGCTCTCATTTGCGGGGGGAAAAAGAGCGGATTTCTAATCATTTCTTCTTCCATGAAGCCAATATTCACTTCACCCAACTGTGTGGTTATCTGTTGCCCAGCACCTGCAGAGTACAGGTGGGAGGGGAAGCATACATGAGTGGGAGGTTCACTGAAACGAAACGGTGCATAGCCAGTTGTTGGTATTTGTTGGAAAACGGTGCTGAACAGCAGCTAAACGAGTTCTGATTTTACAAGACTGTTTGATAAAGTTTCAAATCTTATCTCATTTTACACACCACTCCATTTCCAAGTAAAACGCCCACTGTGTTGAAGAAAAAGGACGCCCACGACTGAAAGTGGGCCAAGTCCCTCTAATTTCTAACAGACGAGTTTGCTACTGTGAACTGAACTCTGCCTGAAAATGTGAAGCTGTAATGTGACGACTGCCGTTCAATAATTCTTTAAACTAGAGCTTTACTCAGATTCATTTTTTTAATCTTTGTATTTTGTTAAAAATGTTGATGATCCTTTCAAAGTGTGTGGGAAAACTGGTCCAGATTTGCATTATAGTTGACCATTGAAAACAACTTGATGACAACTCCAGAACACTGATTTTATTGTTCTTTAACCACTCTGTAGCTAATTTGGGGCTATACTTAAAATCAGTTTTTATTTTGAAGATTAATTTGCACCCAAGCTTTAGCTTCCTGCCTGATGCTTTAATATTTCAACACAATGTTGTTTTCTCATAATGGCATCTATTTTGTGAAGCACACCACTCTCTTGGTACAGAACACCCCGCAACATGCTCCCGCTGCTGCTTTTTATATTGACAGCATGTTATATTTTATTTTTATTTTGTCTACAATTGCTACTCAGTGGTGGTTGTTGTGTGTCTTGTCTCTATGCTGCTGTAACTGCGAAATAATTTCCCTGCTGGGATGAATAAAGTAATTCTATTCTATTCTATTCTATTCTATTCTATTCTATTCTATTCTATTCTATTCTATTCTATTCTATTCTATTCTATGATGCTGCCACCACTCTACTTTAGGTGATCTCAGGTTTCAAGCATTGAACGTTTTTCTCCACATGGAAAAAGTGTGGATAACTAAGCCAAACAATGTTAGTTTATATTTATTCTAAAATGAAGCTCTCTGGAGAAATTTTATGTAATTTGAGAAATTGTGTTGCTTTTGGAGTTATGGCTTCTTCATTGCAGCATGACAGTTTCTTAAGTTTTTTTTTTGTTTTTTTAGTTCTGGGGTTGATATGCAAATGTCACTCAAAAACAAATCCATCTCTGTTGCACAGAACCAGTGTGCTTCCAGGACAGTATGATGACTGAATCATGCTTCACTTCCCTTCAATTTATTTTTGTCCATATGGTAATATGAGGTATTTGCTCTAAATTTGTGGTAATATTTGCTTTGCCTTGATTTGTCATGATAGATTAGAGTCTTTCTAAACACATCCAAGTAATTTATAATAACATACAATTTAAGAAAATATTGCAAACAAATTTTTAAAAACTTTACCAAAATTTTATATTGCAGATATTCCTTATCTTCCTACAATGGTTTCATTCACTGCTTCATTAAGTCATTATTTTTCATGTTTTGATGTGTTCTGAACATATACTGCTAGTGGCCACAATCTCAGGAATATTTTGCAGAATCTGCTCTGCTGGCTTTTCTACACTGAGTAGTTCCTGTTGAAAGCTATTAATCACCGAGGCGAAAAAAACTAACAGGTTGGGTAAAAATGTGCATTTTGGTGAAGTAAAAACAAGTGTCCCCTGAAAAACTTCTAAAACATAAAACGTTATATTTATATTGACCTGAATGATGTTTTATGGGTTGTTGTTTGAAAGGTTACACAGTCAGTTGGGTTGTTTAGCCTGTCATAAAGGAAGCATTTTTTAGTTATATTTTCACCAAGTTATTCATTCCAAACTAATTATTTAATTACCAGACTGAATATTTAGTTAAGCTAAATATTTTGTCCCAAATTAATTATTTAGTTACCAAATTAAATATTTAGCTCCAAACTAAGTATTTAGTTGGAAAGCTAATAAGCTAAGAATTTAGTTTATGAAATGAATATTTATCTCCAAACAAAATTTTTAGTTTGCATAATAAATATTTAGCTTCAAACTAAATATTTAGTTAACAAGCTAAATATTTAGTTTCAGATTAAATATTTAGTTAGCAAGCTGCTACCTAAATAGCACACTAAATAACAAGTATTTACTTAGCATGCTAACTAAATATTTAGTTTGGAGCTGTGAACTAAATATTGCATTGGTAATTAATTATTTAATTTGAAACAGTGACATTTTGGTTTGTGATCACATAGCTGTTCTATTTTCTTTTCCTGTACTTATTGACATCTATATTCAGATATTTCCTGCCTGTGATGGAACATTGACAATTTTTTTCTGTCTTCGTAAATAAATAATATCCTGTGTCAATTGAACATTTTGCATCCTCTTTCATTTTGAAGTATTAAAGTTCATGCCGTATTGAGATACAAATGGTTGGCCAGGGTGGAATCTAAAAGATCCTCATAGACGGGCGCAAATAAATATATCACTCACACTTTTACAGTAAAATGGACACTGGTTTGAATTTCTAAAACAATAAAACGTCCTGTGGTATTCAGGGGTTTTTTATTTTGTCATCTATTGCCACAAAATATAAACCGTTTCTGAAAACCTCAGTCCACAGATTGTAGAGACAGCAGTTTTGACACCTGCATTCTCGTCCTGAGGATACACAATATTGTTGTGTTTTTAGTCACAGGGAGTAGAAGTGAATCTGATCATTTATGATGATATAACAAACTGATGACTGATAATGCCATGACACAATTAGCAAATGCTGACAAAGATAATGAACACTGGTAATGTTGATGATACTTGACTGTACATGAAACCTGCAGATCAAAAGTGACATAAAGCTGAATCTTTTTTGATTGAGATCCAAACTATCATGTACTAAGTGTACCATAAATTTTATTTTCTTCTCAGTAGACCCAGTGTTCCCTTAATAAAATGGATTGATAATAATAACAAAACAAAAAAAAAACTTATCTCCCCAGTAGCTACTGTAATCCCAAGGTATTGAGGGATCAAGTTGAAGTGATCTCATCACAACAACCTGTGAATCTATTTTGTTTTACAAAAACTTTTACTTTTCTTCCAACTTTGGGTCTGAAGAAAAGAGAAAAGTGACTGCTTTTCTGGTGTTGTATTCATGATTCATGTACACACACACACACACGCACACCCCCACACACAATCTCACTCATTCAAACAAACAGTCATGCCTTTAGGAAACACATAAACACACTTGAACCTGTTCCACAAATAAATTAAATTACAAGGAAAAACATGAACCCCCCACCAAAAAACGTGCACTTCAACAGCTAACACAAGAAAAAAACATTTGTCCTTTTTCATGTCTTATTTACTGATTAATCATTTGTCTCTTGGGAGATCTAGTCAGTTTTCCCTGACATGTTGCGATTAGCTTCTATCAAAGCAAAACCACAAGCCAAACAAACCCTTCAACACCCACACAGACATATATACAGAGACGCACACACAAAAACATATCCTCCATCTCGCCTAATCGGCGCTCCAGCATGACGCCACTAAAGAAACTGAGCGGTATCCCCAGCGACTGCTTTCCGGTAAGTGCTTTGCAGAATCATGTCATGATGTCGCTGAGACAGAAGTGGAAGGTCACTGGTCTGAATGGGTGACAAAACCCGTTTACTTCTCTATCCCTTTATTTTGCTTCCCAGAAATATTTTTTTGTCTCCAAATCTTTCTGACAGGAAGTCAAAGACTCTGTTGGTGTTGCTGCCAAATGATATGCAGTAAATATTTCTTTTGGATGTGTTCTGTTAAAGTTACAATTATGGAAGGTGTCACCCTCTGTACTTCATTAAAAGCATTCACCATAAATGAGATCCAGATGATTGAAAGCAAATATGAAAGAATTAGATCCATATTTCCTATAAATCCATTCATCTTGTTCTTTTTCAGTGTTCTCTCTTTTGTCTTTAATTAAAATGGAAAAAGCTGTTGGACAATAATTTCTTTCATTTGATCTTATGCTTATTTCCCAAAAGCAACACATTGTTTTTGTTAGCATATTAGATGCTAATCAGTGCTAATCTTGGCTATAAGGTGAGCACAACACTATGATTAAATCAGCAATACCATCAGATCAAAGATCACCAGATCCTTAGAGGATATAATAGTAACTTTCTTGAAAGTTAAAGTCTCAAATTGACATCAGCCTATTGCTGATTACCATCATATCATTCCATTTTTATATGTTATTGATAAAGCAACAGGACATAACATGACAAACCATAACCAAAGGAAAACTACCAAATATTAGGTAAATGTGTACAGTAGATGCTGAGGATTGGACGGGGTTAGAGACTACAACTGAGTACATGAGACCACTCAAAAAAATGCTTCTAGCTGCCTTTTTAAAATACCAAATATCAAATATATATTAATATGCATCAAAACATAATGAAAGATGCAAACAACTGATATTCCGTCTGGTTATGATGCTTCTCCAGCCAGAGATCATCTCTCTTGTGTGTCAGATGTTGACACATGTTTTGTGTGTCAACATCTTGTTATAAAATCACAGTTTCTTCAGGAAATCTGAAAACTCAAAGCTGAGCTTGAAGCTACCTCTACTAGCGCCCAATTAATGTATGACTTCCCTAAAGTCTGAAAGATCTTCATGACAGTTAAAATGTGCCTGGATTACATCAAAATTATTTCAAATGTGACGGTCAACATATGATGCTCTGTTATTGTGAAGTAGGACTTTCCCTGCTGCTTTGCACAATTGGTATCACATCTGCACCAGGATGTTTTCTGACATTTTTGGAAATTTCCCTATATAAATGAGAGATTTACACACCTCTACCATCAGTGTCAGCCTTGCTGCAGAGGAGGGAAGACCAAAACAATTTTAAAATGGTGGTCTCTGTGCTCGTATATATATATATATAAAAATCTTTATTTAACCAGAAATAAAATCAAGACCTCTTTCAATAGGATGACCTGTGAAAGAAGTCACCCTGGTGAAAATAAGAAATTTGACGAAACGCCCAAATTAATTTCTTCATTGATCTTTGTGAGTTGATTGCCTCAAGGCTCTGAAGGCTAAAGTTTTTTGAGATGTAAATATGAAGCCAGAACTGTATTTTAAGTGCACCAAGAAAAGTATGCAATTGGGACCCTTGCATGTACTTGTGTGCACGGTTGTGATCATCACACTGTATTTACTGGAGCAGAGATTATGAATTACTAATCTCAAGATCATAGAAGAACATTGAACGGAAAACAATTCCTTGCATCACTTTGCATTATTGGAGTGTGGCAGCTCGGTGTAGATATGTTGAGGCTGTAGTCTTTGTATGAGGTTAGCATAGCCAGTCCTACTTCAAATTCTCTAATAATCAATCCAAGCCAGTGATTCATGTGATTCATACATTATGGATAACCTGTCATTGTTGCTCCCAGACTCCTCTACACCACAACTCATTGACTCAGCAGTCAACTAGACAGCAACAAAACCTAAAGTCATGTAAAACTATCTGTAATCCTTGAACTTTTCAAATGTTTTCTTGTTTCAGCTACAAATTAATGGTATTTTATTGGGATTTGACATGACAGACAAACACAAAGTGGTACATAATTGTGAAATGGAAAGAAAAGGATACAGTTTTCAACATTTGTACAAGTAAAACCAAAAAAGCGTGATGAACATTTGCATTCAAACTCTTTGCATAAGAGTACCTAAATAATAAATTGAGTTTATTTGTATGTAATCTTATAACAAATACAGCTGTTTTTTGAGTACACTAGAGAACAAAAAGCATAATGAAGGACAAAGTTGTGGAAAAAATGAAAGAAAGGTTACATTATAAAACAATGAATCTGATGTTAAAATGAAATGCATTATCTGAAAATAAAAACAATAGGCAGTAAACCTATGGTAATAGTATAGTAGCTGCAGAAGAAAATGCATGGCGCCAAAGATTTCTTCATATCATTTAAAATAATAAAAGGTTTAAACATCAATTAATGTATAATACTTTTCACTTAGTGAACCAAGTTACTTAAAATATGGAAAGTTTTCAATAATATTTTAATTTATTTTATATAACTGCAGTTCAAGGGGTATAAACCCATTCACTAATTAACTAATATGTGCTTTTCTAGTGTATATAAGGGGACATGAAAGAACTCAATCATTTGCCTATTTATAGCAACACAGGTGTTACAGATGATATCAGTATGGTCTCAAACAGACTCAGCCTGCAACTAATAAAATCTTGAGGTTTAGAAAAGACTGTAATACCTTCCACGTGGCTTTTTATGAACCACTGTGATTGACAGCTGCAGCTCTGATAACTCTCCCACCTATTCACCTCACTGTTGACTTTTACAGCATGTGTTTAAAGTATAAGATTTGACTTTCTCCAGACACCCAGTTCTACTGCAGCAGTCTGAAAGTTACACTAGCAAGACACAACGTGCCGTGATGCAATGCTGTGGTGGGCTTAAATGTTTCTACAATACTGCCATGTTAGCAGAATTTACCTTGGCTGGTTTATACATGGTAGGATTAAGTCTGATTGTTGTGTTTGTTATTACTGTAGAGAGTAATCCACTGTGAGAACAAAATATAGTTCTTTAGTATGGAAGGTTTCGACTCTGAATGGAAAACAGATGAATAACACTCTCATAAGAAACATAAGTTTCTTTTTCACAGCAACATGTATCATTATTAAAAACAGAGTTGAGTACTAAGTTAAATTTATTTGAGGAACTTTGTAAAAAAATTACTTTTAGAAATATGTTTACTACACTGTCCTTTTAACTTGTATGTTTATTATGAAATATTACTACTATGATTACATTGCTAATTATGAATGAGTTTCATTTTTGTCTTTGAAACGGCAAGGTTTCCACATTTTGGTCTGTATGATGATGTAATGTTTAAATATCAAATGACTGATGTTTGGATCAGTTTCTACTCGAGTAGCCTTTTTACCAAATACTTTTACACTCTGGTAATTTCTTGGACAGTTACTTTTTGCTTTTGGAGGAGTAGAAATAAGTTGAAGTAAGCTACTCTTACTTGATTGCAGTTTTTGGATACTCAGTACACCTCTGCTTGAAATGGGAGCCTTGTGAAAAGGTAAAACGCTGTCATCAGCTCCCAAGCTGGAAATGAGTTGGAGGCTGACAGGCTCTTAATTTTGCCACAGCACAGAAGCCCCTGTATGGCGCAGGAAGTGAGTGCATGATAGCTGATGTGGTTCTTCCAAACCACAAGTTAAAAATAAAGTGGCTCCTACCTTCCTATCAGAATCAGACTTCTTATTTTAACATCTTTATGGTTTTTATTCTTTAACATAATTCTGATGTGTCTTAATTATCAGACAAAGTTTTAATAAACAACCATGCAGACAAGATTAAATGCACATAGAAATATATATATATATATATATATAGATATATATATATATATAGATATATATATATATATATATATAGATAGATAGATAGATAGATAGATAGATAGATAGATAGATAGATAGATAGATAGATAGATAGATAGATAGATAGATAGATAGATAGATAGATAGATAGATAGATAGATAGATAGATAGATAGATAGATAGATAGATAGATAGATAGATAGATAGATAGATAGATATACACTGTATATGTATATATATAAAATACATGGGAGATAAATGTGAATCAAACACCAAACCAAAACAAGATCCTGTGGTTTGAAATTATTTCATGTTTTTCTGCTTTTAAATTCATTTATCCCATTTTTATGCAAACACAAAGAAGATCATGACTCCACTGTTTTATTTGTCTCAGCTGAAACCATGGCAGCTTCAATAATCTGACTTGTTTCTAGCTCTGCACCATTTTGGATTCCACACTGCAGTTTGGCTTTATGATTTCCATCTTTGTCTGTCTGTAGCAGGCCAGACATCTCATTAAAGATCAGCGTCTCAGGCTGTCGAACATGTGCAGGGGGTTGACGAAGTGACTCAGCAGAAAGCAGCCCGCCGACTCGTCCTGAATCTCCCACATGTGGAGCCTCTGTCTTCTTCAATTCTTATTGAAACCGCAAACAGCCAGATTCTCTTCCTGTACACCATCCACACGTTCGGATCCACTCACATGCAGCTGAGCCGCTCAGCGATGAAGTGTTTTATATGGTTACTGGAAAGCTATGGATACCCTGGAGGGTTTGATGGGATTTGAAGATGATCGCTTGCCCACAAATCCACACTTTAATGATGATGGACAACTCACTGAAAACTGAATTAACAGTTAGTGTAGCATCATCACTGACTGTCGAAACCAGACGGCTCACTAATGAACATATGCAGGTTTATGCTAATTATATTAATATGGCCAAATAGCTGGACATTTTTATATTTAATATATCAGTTTTCAACATCAGTAGATAAGCCCTCAGAACCCAATAATCATGAAACGCCCCCTTAAAGTGTTTCCATGTTCTCAACACTAAGTTCCAATCTTTTCTCTATTACACCAGTGAACACCTTGAAAACCTAGTGGCAAAGATCTTGTCATGGTTACTGCTGATCATTTTAAACACTACAACTTAAAATGATACAGAGTCGATTGTAAACAAGTACAGCCAAACCATAGAAGTGAGATTCCCTTGGTTGTCCTTGTCAAACCATGAATGTTTGCTCCATAGGTCGTTGCTACCAAGTCCACTTCTCGGAAAGTCCTTACTCGGCCTGTCTCACAACACAAAATCCCACGCAAGATCAAAACATTTCATACTTTTCCCAAAATAGCCTCCTTGACCAGGAAATGGATGAAGAAACCACACAAAATTACCCATAACAAAAAATAAATAAATAAAAAATATAGAAAGCATGACAAAAAAGGGACACAATGACATTCCCATGAAATTTCAAAATTGCATAATTTTATTATGTAGTTTTTTCCCCCCATAGGGAAAATAAGAGATAATCTATTTGTTATAACAGAATTAAAGAACTACATCCAATACAAAACAGACTCCTGTCATCTGGAGAAATACCAAGAAGACTATGCCGTAACATCAATGATGGTCAAGAAGCTTTGTGGCATGGTCATCTCATCTTGAATGGGAAAAAACAAAAGGAGATTCTTGTAGATTTGAGAAGAAACAGGTCAAGCAATATTTGTATAAACATTTCACTGTCCACCTGGATGAACACCAAAGTCATCTACAGGGCTCTAAAACTTTTCGAAATATATTAAAACAACAGTGTATTCAGTCCTTATGACAGAGCCACTGTAATGAGGACTGCTACAGGAGATCCTTCCTGCCATCAGCATTTACATCTCTAAACAAAATAGTATAAAACGAGTCATTTAATGTACCTTTAAGGTAAACAAAGTATTTTTAAGTTAAATTTGACAGATTCCAAAATGTAACTTTTGAAATCTGTCAAAAGATTATAAAAGCATTTCCCCTACAAATGCTTTTGTAGGAGAGTGATTTGGGGGGTTACGGGGGTGGGGGTCCAGTGGGGGAACATTTCAGAAAGAAATGACAGCCGAGAGTTATGCTTGTTTGCAAAATTGATCTGTATCAGACACATTTTTATTTGTTTTTTTGCAACACTTGCTTTTATTAATTTACCCTGGGAGAGTTGCATTTTACAGTGGGAAAGTTTGAGTCTCATAGAGACAGGGAAATATTAATTTGAACACAGCTTTAATGCTTGCCCAGTTTGTGACAAACAATACCAGACAGTCAGGAGCCACACATCAACACACAAACACACGCACGGTTGGGTAGCAAACCTGATGTCCCGACCCGAAGGCTATGAGCGGAAAGCGACACACACTGCTTATTAATGGTGTCTGAGAGTGTGTGTGTGTGTGTGTGTGTGTGTGTGTGTGTGTGTGTGTTGGTATCGGAGAGGCAGAGATCAAAGTGTAATGGCTTGGCTGCCCCCATCAGCCACATCCTCCTGTCATATTCTCTGTTTCTCTGTGGGTCTGTCCGTCTCCGTCTCTTCACCACCTGCCTATTAGAGGGCGACAAGGTTAATAACAGGTTGGTGTGTGTGTAGGGGTGTGCGCTGGCGTGTGTGTGTGTGTGTGTAAACAGATGACTGCTGAAAGGAGACAGCATTTCCAGGGAAAAGTTTTTTGGTTGTTTTCTCAGACTACTTTGACCTCATGGCAATGAGTGTTTTTTTCTTAACATAAATGCAACAAACATCTGAAAGTTTGAGAACTCAGATTCCAGTCTTTGTTGTTTTGCATATTTTTGAGGTCGTTAATTATTTTTGCATGCAACCATGCAATCAAAGAAATTGAAAACTGCACCTCTGTAGTCTTCAGTAAAACTCAACACAACACAGTTTGTGTTGCAAGCTTTATTTAATAATAAAAAAAGACAAGACACTGAATGTTTTGTCATTCAGTGTCTAATAGGATCCTAATAGGATTAGAATGCACTGCATTTTAAAATTCCAGAATAATTTAAATAAGACCACTGAAAATAAGTTATTTATTTTGTTTTAGGACGACGAGGAAATCAAAACAAAAATGCTTGATCTTTTTCCACAGACCAAGCCTGGTTAAACACTATTTGCTTTGTACAGAGGGTCTGAGCTTTCGGCTATTGAGAAACAATTTCTTCCTGGAG
Source organism: Xiphophorus maculatus (assembly GCF_002775205.1). Taxonomy (NCBI): domain Eukaryota; kingdom Metazoa; phylum Chordata; class Actinopteri; order Cyprinodontiformes; family Poeciliidae; genus Xiphophorus; species Xiphophorus maculatus. Next base: position 10,035,892 of record NC_036445.1, read on the forward strand.
GCGTGGTCTGTGTTGAAATTTTACCCAGTTGCTAACATTTGCCTATGAGGAATGTAGTGCGTCAGTTCTACGTTATGAAGGTTACCGGAAGTTGTCTGTGCCGTAAACAACAATCCTCCAATTCGAAGAGAAGCCCCAAGCTAAACGAGGCGGCTATTAATGTCAATTTGATATTTGGAAGCTTGGTCAACACGGACTGAATGCCTTCCTTCACTTCCTCTGCTGCCGTTGCTAAAACTACAGGAAGAGTACAATTAGAAAATCAACATTGTTCAAAACTTCTGTTTGGTTGCTGGGCCAGTAGAAAATCTACCTGCGAGAATCGGAGTGAAGGGGAGAAAACCCAGACTGAGCTGGAAGTGAGAATTTTTTCAAACAGAGTTGCACATGAATGGCCAGGCTACCACAGACCTGAAATCTAGGGAGAAAACACAGAACTGTGGATGTCGTAATAAAGATAACACAGAGAGGAATGTTTTATGAAAAGACTAAATGCTGCTATGTCACAGTTGAGTAAAAAGTATTCAACTGCGACACATTTGACTTGGCGATAAAAGAAAACCCAACTTTGAAAACAATGTGCATTTCATTCTCAAAACAAAAAAAAAAAAATCATTTTAAATAACTAAAGATGAATAGTTGTTTTTCTCTGGACATAATGGCTCTGCAAAATAAAAATACACGACAACTAATCTGTAGTTCCTGCTGTTCTTATTAAGCTGTAAATGAGGAAGGAATTTATACTGGAAGAACATGGAGGAAGAAAGTGTAATATATTTTTATGTGAATGTGTAGAAATATCTCTTGCTTGCTTTAGGAGTAATTAAAAACTTACTGCAAAGTTAAACATAAAAAAATCTACCAGTATACTGAACTCTAAAATAAAATATAAATATTTATATAAGAGGACTTCTTAAATCACTGTCATCATTTTTTCTTTCAACACCTCCTCAACTGTTGCATTCATAGGATGTTCCAGGTTGTCACGCAAATGCTGGTGACTTGGAAATCACCATTACTGGTTGGATTGAATACCATTAAATGAAAACAAAAATAAACAGGAATAGTTCCTCTTAAGAGAGTCAATAGAGGAAATGAAGTGAAAACAAAAGTGGAGGAGCAATTATGTGATTTGAATACAAAAAGAATATTGCAACTGTCTAAAAGATAAAAGGCCCAACACACAAGACAACAAGCTTTCAGTGCGTCATCTGAGCACACTCTCAAGTGTGTGTGTGTGTGTGTGTGTGTGTGTGTGTGTGTGTGTGTGTGTGTGTGTGTGTGTGTGTGTTTGTGGGGGCGGGGTAAATCGTGTCCTTTGAATCATTCCGAACTTCAAAGGCCGTCGCTCTCGTTAAAAAATGGACATCCAGTCCTCTGTCTTCAGAGACACGACTGAGAGAGAGAGAACCACAGAAAGGAGGAGATGTGTGTGTGTGTGTGTGTGTGTCACGCTGCCAGGAATACAGAGACAAAGAAACACACGCGTACGCTTTTGGTTGTCGGCGTGTTTACTGCTTAAACTTGAGGAAACTCGATTCTTTCTCAACAGAAACCTCGTTCATCGGCTGTTGCACTGTCAGCTTAAATTACCTCCACATAACAGGATTTTGTTACTTTTGATTTATGGGTGTACTGTTAAACTATATTTGACATTTATCTGGGAAGACATGCCTTTAAAGTAAGATCTCATTTTTAATTTATTAATCTATGCTTTCCAGTCATTTGGATCCAAACATCTGTTCACATGTTTAAAAACTCATGGATAATGATTGATTTATTGATGTTTTAAAGCAGTGTGCGTAAAGGGACTACACACAAAAACAAAACCATAGAGACAGAAAAACTACAACTGTATGTAAATCAGAAATTGATACATAAGGGCAACTAATCTGGTTCAATTTGTTTAGGATTTGGTGATTTTTCCCGTTTCCAACCAACTCTCACAGCAGCTTACAGAGTTAACGTTTTGAAATGTAAAGTTTGCTGCGACATTCTGATGTCACATGTCCCAGTGTCCCGCTGTAACGTGTTTGTGTGGCTCAGGATGAGAAAAACACTCATGACTTCCTCTTCATCACTAATCACTCTCATCTGTTGATCTTCTTGATCTCTGTCTGATATACAGCAGAGCACAGCAGCCCCCTGAGACGCCTAAAAAAGCAAAACAGTGTGGGGGTGTACAGGCGGGTGTGCACGTGTGTGTTATACAGTTTGTCCTTGTTTGTGGGGACAAGTTAGATTTTGGACATTAATGGAGCCATTTCAGAGCTGAGATGTCATTGTATAGATAATATTAAGACAAATAGAGGAAAGAAAATACATAACTTCATCCTATTCTGAGCTGTAAGCAAGAGATTAAGATCCAAGACAGTTTGAGGGTTTTAACAGATTATCTTAATGAAGGTCCTCGCAAGTAAGGTATGATGCGCACGGCAGGCTGTGGTTTCACCACATTATGCAGGACAGTAGGGGACTGAGGGGAAGTAGATGACATAGTTTGTGGTCTGAGCTGATGGTAAAACTGTGTGTGTATGAGAAAGACTGGTTTCACGGAATCTGGTCGAAATCAGGCATACGGTAAACGTGTTTTGGATTTTATTGGATTTTTATTGGAACAGAGAGGGAAGGATTTCCAGTTTGGCTTAATAAAGACATTGGTTATCAACCAGCACAACAAGTTTATGTGTTGTTTCTTAACTGTTATTGTCAGAGCTCAGTACAAAAGTAAATAAGAAAATAGTTGTATATATATTCTCAAATTTGTTACATAACTTTTTTTTTCTACATACTTAGGCAATTACGTTTCATACTGAAAAACTGTTTTAAAGGATGGTCAGCATATTCTAAGAGGTTGGAGTCAGCCATTAGTCCCAGTAAAGATGGGCTGGGTTAAAATAATTATACAGTAATCCCTTAATGAAGCAGTGTATCTTTTGCCAGGTGTTTTTTTTTTTTTACATAAGTTTATTTTCAGTTTGCTTAGGTGTCACCTATTTAGAGTAGTTTATAACAAATCTGATCATTTTTTATTAACTTAGTTTCTTAACTACCTATCAATGTGTCTTGCCTGATTGAAAGTAAAATTAATATTTAGTAGAGGATAAAAGTCCTGATTGTCTTGAAGATAATCTGTGAATGGAGCTAAAGATTAGGGTGATGGTTAAGAGGCCTTCCAAAAGAATCGAATTACATTTATTCATTTTTATAAGCAAGGAATTGCTATGGTATGACCGATAAAATATCGTTTATAATCACACAATTCTTTTTGTTTTAATCAGTGGTCCACATCTGTCACATGAAAGATGGCTCAACTGATACAAAAACCACTATCAGTGGAATTTAGGTGTCCGACTAAATAGAACGAAATTAAACTATGTTTAAGAACTTAGTATTTTCTAATGATTTAGTTCCATATTCCATTGAAAAACTGCTTAACCATCGATAGAAGAAAATAAAAATACATAGTTTGAAGTAGTTTGTTTATAAGGTATAAATCAGAAGGACAGGACAAAATGAGAGCGTGGATATAAAATGTGGCCGTGATTTAAATCTAAATAGACTGGTTGTTAATTACAGCAAAAGTTTGTAAACCTGCCTGTTTTTTGTATTTCTAAACTGCTGGAGATGGTATAATAAACTAAAGAAAATAAAATGTTAAATATTATTGCTAGCTGGAAGTGTGTATGACCCATGGAATTAGTCACATTTAATTCAACTTCAGAGATTGAGATTTAGGTTGAATTTGTTCAATTCACATTGTGCTGACTTTTAAATGGACTCAATTTATTTAGCACTTTTCTAGTCAAACCAACCAATCAAAGAACTTTACGTCAGATCCACATTTACCCTGTCGCACTGACAAACACGTGCATTCACACAGTGATGCATAGATCGGTAGACAATTTGGGTTTATGTGTTTTGCCCAAGGGGACAAAACACGTAACTCCAGGAAGGAGGAAGAAGGAAGTAAAAAAAAACAAAACAAAAAACAACACACAACTTCTGGATTCCAAGAAGCATAGCTCTATCACTTAATGAATTGTATAAGAAAAATGCTATAGTGCCATCTCAACAATGATGAAATTTAATTCTGTCACAATTAACTAACATAATCAATTAAAACAAGCTTGATGATTTCCATTTTTATGATAGATATTTTTGAATAGCAATTTTCTTTATAGAGACTTAACCAATTTATTTTTGGTTTTGTGTGTTCTTTTTCTGTTTTATTAGTTATGGTTGTGATTTACTTTGAATATTTAAAATATGTTTTAGTTCCTGTGTTAAGTGTTCTTTACAAAGTTAAAGTTTATTGGTCTTTCAGAGGCCAAACTTAAGTTACTTAAATAATTATAAATATATTACTTGAAAATGGTCTCAAAACAGCATTACTATTGTTTACCGGAATAGTTACTGGATCAATTTATCATCCAGCAACATTTTTTTTGTGACCGATCTAATGATATTAAAATTAAGGTAAATTTTTGCCAAAATAGCTATGCCATTAGTAACAGTACGAGTATCACATTCTTGTGGGAAGTACAAACCAACTGGATCAAATATTCACAATTAAACAAAAACCATGAACCTTAGTTAAGACTTTCAGGTGTGCAATGGCTCTTAGACATTTGAAACCACCATGATGGGGGATCGTAACCCAGGTGTTGACTTACAAGGAACGTGAAACTGTGTGTTTTGGCTATAATAAACTTCTACGACTGCTTCAGGTAAAGATTTTGGGCTCTTTTTAAAAATATTTACAACTAAACCTGGTCAGAACTTGTCTAGACGATCTGGACAGAATGAGGAGGAATGATGCTATCAGTTCTGATTCAGGTCTAAAGCATCTCAAACTGACATGGAAATAAATTTCTGCAAGCAATTTAACTCATTCCATCTCCGCCCCTCACGAAGCAACACACTCCTGCTCGGCTTTAATTTTCAGAGCCTCTTCTGCCTCGGTGTGCCGTACAGTGTGGGGGATGGATGACGGGCCGGGAAATCCCATTAAAGTGTGTGTCAGACAGTTCATCACTACGTCTCCGGCCCCAGATTGCATAGTATACAAAACACATTTTCACACACAAAAACAGACACATTACCCCACGCCGAGTGGCGGCTTTTTGACTCAACACCATAAAAACCACGGTCCAATCATTCTTGGCGGCAGAAACAGCAGTGAAGTGATGACATGATGTGTGACATCACTCACACAACATACACTTTAAATTAGCAGATTGGCATTGTGACAATAGACAAGCGTCTATGTGTGTGTAGACATCTGAATCTGCACTCACACACCTGCAGGGGGCTATAAATGGTGTCTGTAATTATGTACACGTACTCACACTGCAGAGTTCGACTCCCTGAAAGCGCACACAGTGACAGAGCAGCCCCAGGCCTGTCTGGACAGTTTAGCGGTCTCATTAGCAGCGAGTAGATGCCAGCAGATAATTAACCAGAAGAGATGAAGAGCGAGAGGGAGGGTGAGTATCAGCAGTAAAACACATGAGAGGGGGAGATGTGTTTTAAAAGATGAATAAAGCAAAAAGAGAAAGCAGAGGGAAAGTTTCTCTAAAATCAGAATAAAAATTCATGTTTCACTAATCATTAAGCCTCAGTGTTGCAGATATTTCTCTTCAAGATGTACCAGAATGCTTTTTTTAATGTAAATAGATTTAAAAAATAAATCTCCAGAAACAAGATTAGAACCTGAAACATAAGTGTGCAACATTTTCAGAAAAAAAAAACACTTAGAAAGAAGCTTGACATTTTCACATTGTATTATATCAAATGATTCAGCAGGTAATTGAACTTTTCTTTTTAAAGGTGCAGGTTGTTTCACAAAAATAATTTAACATTATGACATTCTCAGAATAATAACTTTCCATGTTAAGAGTGTTTATATTTAAAACAAAAATGCTATACAAGATCTAATTGCTCTTATTTAAGAAAAGTTTGTCTATTTTCATAAAGAACTGAAAACATTGCTTGCTGCAGCTCTCCAATTAATGCTCAGTAGGCTTTTTTTTATAATTTCTTACCTACTTCTAGGTTTTAAGTTAGCTTTTGTGTAGTTTTATGTGTCTCTAAGTGATGCTTAAACTTTACCAGTATTCCTTTGTTTATTTTTCTGTAACGCACTTTCAATTACCTGATGAAAAAAATGGGACCAAGTAAACAGTTTCATCGTTAATTAAATTTAATCAGATATGTTATAACATTTACTTTAAGCAATTTTAGTTGATTTAAGATAAAATATAGAATTAATGCATGTATAATAATATAGTTTTAAAGTGCTTATTGTGCACAACAATAATTCTTTTTGACATTTTGTTTTTGGGACCATCTGCTTCATTAGTATCCTCACTATTAGCTTGACAATTGTAGGATGAGTGTTGGGTGTCACTCCTCTTGTTTTCATCCCATAAGCATAGATATTCTTTGCATCACTAACATGACCACAAAGCCAAATTTGTCTTTCTTGTAATGAAGAGGAACATGCAGTGGCTGCCTAGTTTCAGATAACTTGGCAGCAGTGTAAAGCAACAGGACTAGTGCACTGCTCTATGCTTGAATTGCGACTTTTTTCCCCCCATTTTCTTGTATTTGAATATTTTAGATAAGCAAGAAAAAAAATCTGCAAATTTCACAGAAAAAAAACAAATACTGAACTGCAAATAAGATCCTCAAGAGCTACATGTAGTTGAAAAGGCAGAAACAAAATCAAATTGCTTTCTGTCTACGCAAGTATTTAGGCAAAATTTGTAATGAAGCAATCAAAAACAGTTTGATTTTCATCCTATTTTTCTAGGATGCAAAGTGTTTGGTGGACTAATCCAATGGCTTGAGCATTTTGTTTGATATTGATATAGTTGTGTGTCTACAACCTAAATATGTTAAATAAAACATATGCATTAAATGGTACCAGAAAGTTGCCCACCTAAAGCTAACAGTCTCATCATTCACGCTCAGCTCTTTAAGTTTTAACAAAACCAGATGCCAATTTAAGCTTGGCTGTGGATAGAAGAAGTTTGGGCTAAGTCTCACAAAACAGACTATAAAACCAAGCTGAACGTTGTACTGATGGCGAGAAATCAACACCTGCAATTTAAGATGTGTGGATTGTTTTCCCAGAGACCTCCAAACATAATCATTGAAGCTCATTAACCACTTGACGACTGATGACACCATGTGAAAATGTTGCATCTCCTTCCATCTTTGCAGACATGGTAAAAAACAAATCAGATTTAGTTTAACCTTTTGGTTTAATAATGGCAGGTTTATAAATTTCAAATTTGCAGCTGAACATGAAGAACAATTTAAATATATATTTTTAAAAGTTAAATTAACATCTTAATGTTAAGTTAGGAATAATGCTATAGCATAACAATTTAGATGTTTTTTGTTATTTTGTTGCCTCTTCGGATAGCTCAGAATTAGATGTTGAACTCAGCAGGTGCAGGAAGAGTTTGGTCCAACCAAATTCCTGTGAATGCTGTAAAACTTCCAGAACCAATCACTGGTCAAGATTATATTTTTATTTAGGTGAAATATTACAGTTTTATTAGTATTCTTAAAAAGGTGACTTTCAGACTGTGATGTAAACTTATCAACACCATCTAAGTCATGATGCATGACGGTGAATAACTAAGGCAACTTCAGCACAACCTGACACCACATCCTCCCCCTCAATGCCCAGAACAGAATCCCTGTCTCGAAGACAGTCTTTTAAATCAAAAGGAAAATGGAAATTTTAAAAATGTTCACCTCCAGTGTATATATTTGGTTATTTGGAGAATATATGAAACAGAAAAACAGGGAAAAAAAGAAGCAATCGCTTCTCTTAAAGCTTGGGTGTCATACTCCAGTCCTCGAGGGCCGCTGTCCTGCAGTTTTTAGATGTGCCACAGGTACAAAACACTGGAACAGAGAGGCTTAATTACCTCCTTCTTGTGTGGATAAGTTCTCCAGGGTCCTGCTAATGACCTAATTATTCTATTCAGGTGTGGTGCAGCAGAGGCACATCTAAAAGTTGCATGGCAGTGGCCCTTCAGGACTGGAGTTTGACACCTGTTTCTTAAAGAGATGCTCCTCGAACAAGAAAAGTTCCTTTCATCCTTTGTGAAATTTCTGAGAGAGGAGTAGTAGCAGTGACCAGATGGAAATGAAACCAAATAAAGGAGATCTTGTTCATATTTGTGATTAATAATATGATTCTTCTCCTTTAATGTCTGTTAGTTCCAAGATTCCACAATGAAGTTCTACCATATCTGAGGTTATCCAGCTGGCAGGTGATTGGCTGATGAGTCTTGGGATGACAAGGTGCAGAGGCGCGGCCTCAATCAGTGGGCACAGGGACGACACAGATGTGCAGGAAGTTGTCAGGATGGCTCAGGTGTTCGCTGAGCCACTGCAGAGGAGTTTCCAGTAGCGGCTCGATGCCGTGGATCAGGACTTGATAGCGCTTTTGCTCACCTGGAAGGAGAAAAGAAAGGTATTCACATTGTAAACACTCAGGCTCATTGATAGCTCCAGTGAGAAGTTCACATATTTACAAATATTTGCATCATCCACCAATGAACAGCATATTAATTTCCAAAAGGAAATTAAATAATTTTGAATTTGAAGTGAATTAAATGTTGTGGATTGACTGCAGGTGGTAGTTACTTTTTGTCAGCATAAAACATATTTGTTTGACCAAGAGAGAATAGGATATTCCTTTATTTGGACAGAAGAAAAAATTAAGATGGTTAATGGGTGTCCCATCCAAGATCGACACAACTGTCAAGCATGGTTGTGGTACCATCATGCTATGACATACTATTGACAGTCTCTCCAAGTAGCATTGCTCTTAGATATTTCAGCTTCTGTCTTATAGGTGCAGTTTATTAGATATGTTATATAGAAAAAAAATCTGCAAAGAAGTGAATTTGATGGGAATGATTTGGAGTTGCGTTCCACACAATTAGGTGAATCACAAATACTAAACTGCTAATAGGCGACGATCTGATGGATACAGCACTCTTTAACATAAACAGAAAGGAGAAAATGACTAAACTGAACACATTACAAAACTGGAAGTAAGAAGAGGTAGAAAACAAATGTAAAAAGTGAGGAAAAGATGAATAAAGCAAAGAAAAACAAATTAAAGAACATGAAAATGAATAGCCATTGACAGAGGAGAAAATCAGTAAGTTAAGAAGATGTGAGAGGGAAAGAAGAGTGCAAGTAATGGAAGAAGGGAGGATTTGTAAAGGGAAAAAAAACAAAAGATGATCTGATTAAAAAAAGATAAAGACAAAACTTGAGGAAAGAACTGTGCAGAGAAAAGAAATGGTTACATGAGGTGAGACAGACCACATCAGACACGACAGTAATACCACTTCTGTGGTGGATGAGACAGAGGAAGAAGAGAGAAAGTACCAAAGTGACTATGACTGTGCTTTCAGTTATGAAGAACAGTAAAGTGACAGTTGATTGCTTTTGAATGCACTGGCAGCAGGATTTGAATTTTCACCTTTCATTCTGACAATGTATGATATGCAAGCAGAGGCTTGTGTCCGGATGCGCTGGCCTTCTGTAACTGATACCACCCGCTACTGAAAGGCCATGACCGAAAACGTTTGTTGCGAAAAACGATTTTACTGAACCCACTGTAGACGTGTAATTTGCAGACACGATATTTGACCTTGTAGGGACATTCAGGCATCTGAAAACCTTTAATTGACAACTGTTGGAAAATAAAAAAATAAAAATCTCATGCTTTTTTTTCCAATTTCCAATAGATTTTGACCAAATCTAAGAAGATTAACCAAATGCCCTATGCTTTCACATGTTGTTTCACATACTGTGCAGGTAACAATAAGCAAATGTGAGAGAAAGGGTAAAAAAAAAAAAAAAACGTGCTCGGAGCAATGGTGTATGAATACTTCGAGCTTTTCCTGTGAAGCCCAATGATCTCTCACAACCTTTCAACAAATTTTATTCTTCATCACAAGTAGTTGGTAATTAAAAAGCATAAAGATAATAGAAAGTAAAAGGCTTTAAGTCACTGCAGGAGTCTGGTGTCAGACAAAAAATACACAAATCTAGGAAACACATTTTTTCAATGCTGTCATTTCTAACTTTAGACTTTGCAAGATTTTAAAGACTGTCGTTCCATTATATTAACTTAACTAACTGTACATCATGTAAAACAAATATTTTACAGCTGAAGAGCTGGTATTATGTCAAAAAAATGCAATATCTAAATATAAGTTTATGAATATTTTATATTAGAAGGGCTATTAGTGTTCTCAATTTGAGTATCGACATTAAAAAAAATATTTGAAATAATCTAATGATATTTTTACATATCTTCAGTGAAAATATGCAGCTATGTGGCTAAAGTGATGTAATTTATTTCTTGCATGTACTTTGCTTTAAAATTTAAAATGCAAAATTATTGTTACTTCCCAATAATAATTTACCTCTAGAATTATTTGTGATTACACCAAATATTTTTGCAGCAAATGGGATCACAAAAACAGGCTAAAATTGTTTTACACAGCTGCCAAGCAAGAAAGTTTCTCAAAAGGCAAAAATACTTTTTACATTTATGTGAGATTTTAATTTGAAAGTAATACTTTAAAATAAGTAAGTAATTAGATGTAAAACATGGTCTGGCAGCATCTGGATCTCATCTCTGTGCTATAGGTGAAACACCGCATGTGCGTGACGAGGACGAATAATAAAGGGCCCTTTCCCGTCAACGACTCCTGAACACTCACAAATGCACGCACACACACACACCAATAAATATAATAACCTATATATACGTATACATAAGCACTGGCAGTACAACCCACCGGGTACATGACATTTCAGTTCCACGTAATATCAAGAGGACGGTTGAGGCTGTGTGTTAACTGACGGTCTGAGAAATAGCTCCACCCAACACCTGCTGGGAAACTGACAAGATGAAATCTGCACAAACCTTGCATCAAATGTCCAATGCAAGTTTTGCATTTGCAATGTCCAATGCAACCTCTTATTAGATTTTCCTCTCAGAAAATGAGCTAACAAGTACTCTTGGGTATCAGAAATACATATTCTGAATGAAACTGCAATAAAAAAAGCAAAAGATCCTACTACTGTTTGCACTATTTTGGATTTCTTTTAATTTATTACCTCTCAGTAGACACTGTAATACGAAAATTACGCTGCATTTGTAAGTTTTTCATGCAAAATTATGCAATCATACTGTACAGAAAATATGGTAAATATAGTAAGGTTGCATATGCAATGGAAAGAGGGTAAATTAAGAAATACCAAATTTAGGCTAATGAAATGAAACGATGTGTGTTATGCAGAATTTGCTATGTTAATAACATAATATAATAAAGGTAGCTGATTTTCCTATCCTATATCAATTTTGATAAATCAGAGGCTTAGGAGTACAAGATGTAAAGAAACTGAGTATCTTTGCTGAAAAAAGGATATGCATGAATAAAATAATTCAACTCTTTAAAATAAAAAAAATTATTTCTGCAGCATGCCTAAACAACAAAAAAAATCATGCAGACAAGAGTTGAGCTGTTGGTGGTAGTGGCAAGACGTTAACCACCAAGCTGCAACCATAAAGATGTTGCAAAACAAAAAGGTGGTACAGTGCGGATGGAGCATTGTGCCAACAGTAAAACTCATTAAGAACTGTAAAGTCTTATTTGGAACAAATATTTTCAGCAAAAGTGTAAATTACAACTTGTATGTTGAAGCAAAATTATGGATTTGATTTTGCGTTTGCATAATGATAATCCTACTGAAAACAATGGCTGCAGTACTTTCTTTCAACAGTCACGTTAAGATTTTTCCCTTCGCCAGAAGTGCTTGCTTTTTGCTTTATGAAAACCTTTGTAGCAGCAACACATAACTTGGACACTTGAAAATATAAAGTACTTGTGAAATCAGAATACAAGCATGAAAAATAATAAAGGATCTATTGATTTATATTAGCTCTTTTAGGCTGCAAGGTGCCACAGCTGGTAGTCATTTTGCCTCGCAGCAAAAAAGTTCCTGGGTTCAAATCCCAGCCAGAGGTCTTTCTGCATGAAGTTCTAATGTTCTCTCCATGCATGTGTACTCTGACTTCCTCCCACAGTAAATACAAAACAACCAAAAAAAAAAAGAAAAAAGACTGTTACATTAACTGAGCTATTTAATCTACCATTATGAGTGTGAGTATGGGTGTTTGTGTGTGTGGTTGTTTGTCCTGTGTGTTTCTGCGTTACCCTGTGATCTGACTAAAAGTGACTTGGATGAAAATACTGTTTAAATTTGATCTAAATTACAAGTATAATTTAGATAAATTGTGTTAATAAGTATTCTACTTATTCACATATATAAGTAAAATACTGTTTTTAAGTGGGCTAATGTTACTGAAAAACTTTGTAGACTTGAAAAGAACAGGAAATAAATAAAAATGAGCTCATTAAGGTGAAGAAAAGCTTGTAAAATGAGCAAAATGCTGAGACACTGTGGAGTGAAGGTGGACAGAAAGCACAGAAAGTAAAAGGTGTGATCCTGCTTCACTGATAAAAGGTGAGAAGACACTTTCTCTGGTTCGCACACACACACACACAGAGACTTTCTGGCAGGCGTTTCATACTCTTCACTTACATTCAGGCCTTGACAAGATGTAGGCGGAGTAGGTGTATTACAGTCTCACTATGAGAAATGGGGGAAATCTAGTGTATGCAACACCCACAACATCTTACACAACATTTTCAGTCAAACATATATTCCCATATGTCATCCCAATAACCACCTCCATATGAATTACTCAGACTCACACTCACAGTAAAACCACTTTAGACTGTTCTTGAAACATGAGAAAAATGCTGGGAAAAAAAAAAGATTCATCCAAGTTCAAGATTGCAAAATTAAAGCCTGCACCATCAGAACAGTTGAGGCGTGTTCAGTCGTGAATCTAAATATTTGTGAAATTTGGGGAAGGTAAAGGTGACTTTGCAACTGAAGAGTGTTTTCAGTCAAGCAGCCAAGAAGGTCGCACCAAGGGTTTAAAGCCATTACCACTATCAAATCAAATCAAGTTTTATTTGCATCGCACCTTCCAACAACAATGCATTTCAAAGTGCTTTACATCATAAAAACACAAAAATACAAAGTCATAGAACACAAAGTCAACATTACACATCAGATTATTGATTGTTTCATGATTATGTCCAAAAGCAACTTAAACAGGTGGGTTTTTAGTCTAAATTTAAAGGAAATCAATGTTTTAGCTGCTTGTCAGTTTTCTGGTAGTTTGTTACAGATTTCTGGTACATAGAAGCTGAATGCTGCTTCTAAATGTTTGGTTCTGGGAATGCAGAGCGGACCAGAACCAGAAGACCTAAGAGGTTGGGAAGGTTGCTATGATGACAGCAGACCTTTAATGTATTGTGGTGCTAAGCTATTCAGTGACTTATAAACTATCAACAGTATTTTAGAGTTTATTCTCTGAGCTACAGGGAGCCAGTGAAGTGACTTTAAAACTGGTGTTATGTGCTCTAACTTCCTTGTTTCAGTGAAAACACGAGCAGTAGCGTTCTGGATCAGCTGCAGCTGTCTGATTGTTTTAGGCAGACCTGTGAAGACGCTGTTGCAGTAATTGATGCAACTAAAGATAAACACATGGATGAGTTTCTCTAGATCTCACTGAGACATCAGTCCCCTAATCCTAAAAATGCTCTTCAGGTGATAGAAGGCCAACTTTGTAATTGTCTTCATGTGGCTCTGAAGGTTCAGGTCAGGTCAGGTAAAAATCTGGGCCTATGAGTTCAACTCAGCATAAAATATAAATATTTAAATAACTGATCAACTAAATCTAAAGGAAATGTGCTAACAGCAACTTTTTCAACCCAAAAACATATTTGACCTTTGCAAAAATATTTGCACCAGTTGAAAAATTTTACCTCTTATCCAACTTTTCTAGCATTCTAGTGTGATCCTGTAATTGTCCAAACGGGCCAGACACTCTGCAAAATCCCACTAGATCAACCTTTCAAATATGTTTAAAACAAATTACCATCAAGATTTTTGGTGTTGCAGATGTTTTCAAAAATGATTTTGTTGAAACATTCGGTGCAATGTCTGTCAGAAATGTACATTTCCAAAAAAAGCAACAAAAAAAAACCCCAAATAAAACAAAAAGAAAAACAAAAAAAACAGCCTGTCCTTCTGCATGTCTCAGGTCAATTTGTCTGAATTGAACAGTGACTGAACAGGCCATTGTGAAGACAGATACATTTTTTAAAATTCTTTTAGCAAGTACAAAAAATATCCTGAATACCATTTGCTATAATTTAGTTGTTTAAGAGACACTAAGAGCAGCTAAAATTGATTTTAGATTTCTGTATGCCAGAAATCTAAAATCAGTCACAAAAATCACTGATAGTGCATTTCAAAATCTTTTATATATTGACTGAGTTAAATATTGAGGAAATAAACTCAAAACTTAGTAAAAGGGTTGCATTGAATGTTGAGTATTTTTGACAAGCATGTCAAAAAAACACAATACTGCATGTTACTGTTGATGCACAGTAAATTTCAGAGACTTCTGTTGTCACATTTACACAATAGTGACAAGTGACTACATGGAATAAGATGGTCAAGTTGCATGTAATATGTATATTTGAAACACTTCAGGAGCTACTAGTTGAATATCTCCTCAAAATGTAAACAAAACATGTTATGGAAAAAAGTTTAAATTCCTTCAGAGTGACAGCTAATAACTCATGAGTAGAACTGAGATCATAATGTAAACAGGAAAACAAGTCTTACTCTGTGTTACATTAAAGGGCAGAACAAAATTGCCTGTGATTACAGTAAATACAGAGGCTTTAATTTCCCCTCATGCTGTCGAAAAGTGCAGATGTAACCATGAGGTTAACATGACACAATACAATATTGAGGAATGTTAAAAATCAGGTGTTTTCCCAGTTTGATAACCGTTTTCTGGGAATCTCTGAAGGGGGCATTAACAATAAGAAAAACTTTGCTTGAATCCATTTTAAAAAGTATTTCTATAGTAAATATACATTTAAGTCTATATTTAAACCATTCTGCATTGTTTTGGATTATAAACCTATTTACTTGTTTTGTTTATTACAAGTATCGTTACTCTTTTGAGAACAACTTTTTAAAAAATAAGTTTTCATTATGCTATACATAATGTGTATCTTCTATTACAAATAAACCAAAACAGTTTATCGGGCTTATGAAACCTTGTTAAAGAAGAACACATAAGAGGAACCAATGATACACACGGTTTCTTATTGTTTTGTGAACTACAATACACTCTTTCAAAGGTACCGTCAACTGGTTATTATCACTTGCCAGAAATAAGCTCTGAAAAAAAATCCTGAAAAACTTAAATTCTGATTCTGCATGTTCAGTATTTGGACAAACAAGAAGTCCTACAAGTAAATATTGCTTTCAGTCAGTCAAGTCCACCAAAACTTCAGCAAGGCAAAGCAAAATAGGCCGAAAATTAGCACAAGGTTTTAATAAAACTGAAAAAGAAGGCTACAGCAGTTGTAATGTAATTAGTGGGCTTCCTCCAAGCCACAACAACATTTTTGATAACAGTATTTCAATGGAAAGATGCCCATGTATAAAAAAATGGCTTTTTGCTGACACATACACACACCCTGTGGTTAAGTGGTACTCTACTGTTGGCCAAGACGGCATGTTCTTTCAGCTAAGCACAGCCAAATGTCATTTACAAAGACCGCAAGTTTTCACCAAACTGTGTCTGACCGTATAACTGGCAGCAGTTTGGACTCACAGGCTGACATAAGAATCCACTAACTAATGGGTAAATAAACACACATTTATGATGCTGCAAGAAGCAAGTGAAAGCTATTTTTTCCTATCAACGAATGAATAAGTAAACATACTATTGATGGAGTGCAATACATGAAAATGTATTTCCTCCCCAAAAGACTTCTACTGTTCTTTGCTATTTTTTGACACACCTTTTTTATATACCACAGAGTGATAATAAGTAACTACAAAAGCAGTTTCAAATACAAGATTGCATTTATTAAAATTTAATCTTGTGGTTTTTTTTTCCTTTGGAGGGTGGGAAGACAATTATAGCAAACCCTCCAGTTCTTGAAGAGGCATAGCAGCCCGAGACCATCAAAGCTCCACCACCATGTTCCAGTACAGCATGTCTTTTTCTGACATGCTGTACTTGTTTGATACCTCATGTAATATACACATTCCAAAAAGCTCCACTTTTGTCTCATAGGTCCACAGAATATCTTGACAAAAGTCATGAGAATCATAAAGACATTTCTTTGGAAGATATGAAATAGATCTTTGTGCGCTTTGTGGTCAGCAGTGGTTTTCTATTAGGGACTCACCCATAGATGGCATTTTGCTCAGTGCCTTTTTTTTGTTGAATTGTGAACCTCATTGCCTCACTTGATGTTGAGGCAATGAACAACATCAAGTGATGCCTCACTTGATTATCAACATCAAGTGAGGCAATGAGGCATGCAGTGCTTTAGATCCTTTTGTGACGTTATGTATAAGTCACTACTGCTCTTTCCAGGTACATTTGGCAAGCAATTCCTGGTAAGGTTCACACTATGGTCCCAAAGTCTCAGAAATGGTTGTGCAACCTTTTACGGACTGATGTATGTCAACGACTTTACTTCTCATCTGTTCTGGCATATTTTTAGCTCTAGGCCTAATGTTTTGCTTTACAAGATCTTTAAGACCAGTAATTTATATGTTTCCCTGCTTTAAAAACATCTCATTCAGATTATTGCAGTTCAGTAAAAGCTTGTTAATCAGCCATCAATTGACATAAGGTGGCCTACAGCAGGGAATTACCTAAAACACACAGGGCAGTGTGCCTTAAGGGCCAGGATTGGGAAACACTGGTTTAAACTACTTTACATAATTGATTTTATTTAGGTGGTTTCTTCTTTCTGCAGTAATGACAATAAACAGGTCTGGCAGTAAGTTGTAAAACTGAACCAAAAAAGTAAGGTAAATTTAAAAAGGGGGGCAAATATATTTTCACATCTGGCTAAATCATTTCAAACAAATCTTTAAAGGGCAAAACAACTCAAATTTGGCTAGCAGTGACAATAAAACAAAATCTGTCAATAGTGGAGAAAATAGAAGATTCAGATCCATAACATTTTCATATGGACTTGCCACAAAAGAATATTTCTAAAGATCCTGTAGAAGATTTCACTGACCTAATAAGTATAGATTATGGTCTCTCTACAGAAGGGTTTCTCAGTCTTGATGGTATTTTGATATGTCTTTCCAATAGTCTAATTGTTTAATTTTTTAGCCATTCTGTTGTGACTAGAGTTAGAAAGCAGAAAGATTAAAGCAGAGCTCATCTCAGTCAACAATAGATAGCGTCATCAAGCAGGCTTTCGAGCCATTCTGAATTCCCCTGTCGCACATCTCAAACGCCTCCACATACGAACCATAACCCACTATCATCTGTATCAAAACAGCCACTGAAACCTGCACTTCCCCCTGCAGCCTCTGAATTGAGACATAGTGTTTGATAAGCACAGCTGTATTGGCTGCCAAGGCAGGCTCTGTGAAGGGGCATGAGATTCATGCGTGGGCAGTGCCACACATGGGAATGAGGCGGAGGAACGTGGGTGGGAAACGGTGTGGATTTGTCACCCGGCTGAAAAGGAGGGGCCAGGGTGGAGTTGTGGGGGGATTATGATAATGTGGGGGTTTCCTTTGATTATTCACAGACAGATATCAATGCAGGGTTTTTCAACACTAGGCACAACTCCCCAAAAAAAAAAAAAAAAAAGAAAAGTCACCTTTAAAGTAAACAGACACCTTGCTTACGAGAATTATCTGTCAGCCATTTAACATGTGGGAAGTACTGCCCTCTAGACTGATTTTTGCAGTAAACCCAAAATGTTCTGCCAAAATCTTGCTCAATAACACACCTGCATTCAGAAAAACAAAATACATGAGACAGTATGAGACAGTATGAACACACGTCAGAGCTGACCACTGCTTACAGGAACGCAATGTTTTGAGTTTGGTTCAAGCGGCGCGGGGGTAGCCTCATGGCAACACAGACTTTCGTCCATGGCTTTCAAAAGATTTGGGAATCCCCTGTCGTTTCAGCTCTTAATGCAAGCCACCCCTATTTGTTTGCTGCAACTGGTTTCTGGGTCCCAGAGGGGTCAATAGAAATCCTCTCTCAGACATAACAGGGAGGGAGTGTGTTTGAAAGAAAGGGTTGTTATTTCATGTTTGAAAGATCACAGAGATGTAGAGCACCCCAGACTGTTATATGTTAGGGTGATGGAGATAAAAAAAAAAGTAAAAAGAAGCTCTCTGAACTTATGAACAATACCTGCTAACCACTCCCTTAAAACGCCACCGCTCTACAAAGTCTCTGAACACACTTCCCTGGGTTCTCTAATCTAAACACGCCACCATAATCCTTGGCTATCATCCAACCTATCTACCACCCGAGGAAGAGGAGGAAACCAAACAAACGTCTTTAGACAAAAGGGCCACTTTCACCTTGATCAACCAGGCAGGCTGGCAGACTTCTCTGGAGGGAGGAGAGAAAAGAAAGCTGAGATTTAAACTCAAAGACATAAAAGGCATCCACAGCAGACAGAAGATGTTGAAGACTACACCTGAGACAGAGATATAGGATCAAAGAAGAAAAACAAGTTAGATCAAGGTAAAAAAAAAAAAAAACAAGTAGAAAAAAAAATAGTAAGATGCTATTTTTCTTTCCAGGAAATATTCACGCTAGATAAAAATTTAGCAATTCAGTCCCAATTAAATATATAAAGAGCAACAGGACTGAAACAAATCAGGGGCCGTAAAACCATCCATCACATGGTTAAAAATATCCTTCATGAAGATCATAGTGTTTAGCAGATGTTACTGTTTAGAGACCATCTCAAGCGTTGGCTGGTTTGTTGCCTAAAGCCTAAACTAAACAGCTTTTACTACAGACCGGAATCCAAGCCTAAGCATTGTACAATAAAAACACTTTAGTTGCAGAAAAAAAACAACAACAACAACAAAAAAACCCACTTGTTTCTATGAAACCATTGAAATATGTTATGAGAAGATGAATTCTAGTATTGTATCTGTTTCACAAAGGATCTTGAAGTAAATACATTGCTCAAAAATAATGATCTTTACACAACAACCTGTTTAATTTAGCCTTTTATCTAAAAATGCAAGGATCCACACTGTTCCCACAGAGCCAAACAATGACATCCATGGAAACAAATACACTAATATTGGTTGTATAATATTTAGTTTCGTCCTTAACTTACTTTCTGTGTTTATAAACAGTGTTGCAAACCGCAATCCCCATTTGTAAATCTTTTTCGCAATGGAAACTGGGGGTTGTTAATCCGGCCTGAATTTATAAATGTCAGTGCAAGTACGGTCTATGAAACCGTCAATCAAGTTTAATCTCCCATCTCCCTTTTAGCATGCCACTCTGTAGATGAGTTGGTAGATAACTTAAATTTTAAAATGTCAGATGTTATTGATTCCACTGCTCCCATTAAAGTGAATGTTGTGTTTGTTAGGAAAATGCCTCCGTGGAAAAGTGATTCAATAGTAAGAAGTGAAAGTAGCAATTATCCAAATTATCGGAACACTCGACTACAGGTTCACTACAAATTCTACAAGGAAAAACTGTGTACAAATCACTTAACACAAAAACCTGCAACTGATATCTTCTTCTGTGACATCAATAACAAAATCATCACTAATCCTGATTACCAAACCCTCCTGTGACTCTAGGATCTGAACTCCACTCTAGCATGGCTAAGCATGTAACTTGATTACAGAGAAAATTGAAAAGATGATAGAGGGGTTCATCTGTACATCAATGGCTTTGTGGTATTCAAAGGCTCAAGGTGCTTGGTGTCAAGCACTATGATACAACAATTACAACATTATGCGTTCATTAATATATGCTATCCTGAAAATAAATAAATAAAAAAAATAAAACATCAATCAAACTTAAGTGAGCAATGAACCAAGAAGGTGACCATCAGATATGTAGCAACACAGGACAGAATGTTTTTAGTGACACAAGCTCAAGACACATTTTCTTGCCGTTTTTAAGGAGCGCTTTTGGAACTGGTGGCCTTTCATTCAACAGTAATCTCACATGTAATCTGAGAACTGACAACAAGACGGCTTCATTGATGAGTCCAACTGCTCTACCAACTGAGCCACACACCTCCCACTTCTACAAAATCTATTATGTAGGTATTATTGCTGTATTTAACCAAATAAAATATTTTCTGGTGATGAGAAGCTGATATAACTGAGTAAAAATCTTACAATCCGGCCAGGTTTTTCAGTTCTGGATATGAAAGTGAGTGTGAGAAATAAGCAAAGAGATGCTGGATGGAGACACAAAGACAGTGGCTATTAGACAGACAGGTAGGCAGACAGACAAGAGAAGGCGGTGTTAATGGTTGTCGCCTCTGTGCAGGTGAGTCTCCTGCGGGTCTGTACTCCCAACATACTATTGTCTCTTTATCTACTTCCCCTCTCTTCTTTTGCAGACACTCTCTGTTTTGACTGCTGTTTGGCCTTTCTCTATCCCTTTCCTCTCATCTCTTCTTTCATCATCAGCTCTCCTCCCTTACAGCTGCAACTCCAAGGTACACCACAAACCCACAGAACTTAAAAGCTCCATCTGCTGTCCAAATATAATTAGAAACCAGGAAACTACAGGTACGGATCAATTACTACCATTTGTGTGTTTTATGCAGATCAATAAAATTACAGTAAAAACAAATATATTCAAATCACTCAGGGTAACTGTCTATTGTTTTAATAAATAGATTTAAAACTTTTAAAAAAATTTTAAAACCTGGATAGTTTATTTGGGAAAAACAAGTTGAACCGAAAGTGGAGAAAAAAAAAAGAGGAATCACTGGATTCCGGCGTTCTAAAGATGTCCAAAGATCTACTAATACCACTAGCACTAGGATGATACAGTTTTCGAGTCCTTCCCATATCGGCTCAGCAGGGCCAATAGGCCGGAGTCCACCCTGACGACTCTGATGGCTCAAATTAGCATCCCTTCTTCAATTGTAAATGTGGTCGTTGACCGTCAGGCCAGAAGGTAGGAATGTGAATAGTCCATGTTGGGGGTGGGTATCTATGATACCTGCAGGAGATCAGGTCTCCTGTAGGTAGTGCTCTTCAGTTTAGTTTTGAAGCATACATGAAGTGTTTTTGGAGAGATGTGACCTTTTGCAGCTGATCCATGATGTTGTGCTGCATTATCCAGGTCATTTTGCCAAATGTACATAGAGTTTGCAAAACATAGAATCTGTTTCAAAAAATATGCAAAGGTTTTCCTAAAAGAAATTAGTAATGTTTCTCTTTGAAATAAAGCTAAGAGGGTATAACATGACAGTTTAGAAATAAACTAACCAAATTAATTGTGTTGATCCACCTCAAAAAAATCATGCAAAAAGTGTAAGCAAAAGAAATCTGGGAGACTTTGCACATGCAAATTTGCATGCAGCCTTTTGTGCTGTGGAGGATAAATAGGTGACTGCTTCACCTATTTAGTTCACAAGAACTAATGGCATTTATTTCAGTCATAATCTTGCGGGGGGTGACCAAGGTTCCATCACTATGTGACAGCTGGTCAGCAAACCTGGCAAACATGATTGACATGGCAGCACTGAATGCACATGTGCTTTATCAGGCATGCATTGGGGTGCAGGAGAGACGGGTGGACTTCCTGGTTGAGCTTGCAAAAGAGTTCGGTAACTCTCATGTGAGTGAGAAGAAGGCACACAAGGAGAAACTGCTTCGGCAACAACCTTCCACACCCAGCTCAGGCAAAAGGGCGAAGTGTCAGGTCAACCATCGATGCAGGATGCGTGTCCTGAGGCCGAAACATCATCAGTGACCCCTCACACCCCCACCATGGACTGTTCTCCCTGCTGCCCTCTGGAAAGAGGTTCTGCAGCATCCGGTGCAGGCCCACCTGGTTCCGAAACAGCTTTTTCCTACTTGCCATCAGACTTTTATTTTACTCACAACATTGGAACTTCAAACATTATCCTGAGCCGTATGCAACGAAATTTCGTTCTTTATACACCCTGTGCATTGAAAATGACAACAAAGTCAGTCTAAGTCGAAGTCGAAGTCTAAGTCTATTGTGCAACTGTGAGATGCGTTGAGGCCATTACCAGGGTACTGATAAGGTAATGGCCCTATTTACAGAACAAAAGCACCTGCTAGAGAAAATCCTTCAGGCCAGTTGGACTATCGAAGCCGATATAGGTATACGTCAAAGTGGACTAACTCTAGCCATTCTAGTGCTAGGTAACGTGTAAGTAAATCTGTCGTATAATAAACACTTTATTATTAGTTTGATCATATCCATTCTGATTAATATATTTTGGTTCAGAGACAATCAATTTAATTTATTTATTTCCATTTATTGTTTTTGATTGTTGTGTTTTATTTTGGATATTTCAAATATCTTCAAGTTTCAGTGTTAAGTGTTCTCTACAAAATACAAGTTGGTTTTCGAGAGAGGGAACTTGCATTACTATTATCATAGTGTTATATTTCAAGATAATTTCTGAAACAGTTTATCATTCAGCAAAACATGTTATGACAAGCCTCCGTGTTAGTACTTAATTTTTTTATGCTACATATTAAAGCGGTTTCATGAGATTACAAAACATGCCATATTAATACGCCACCATATTTCTTTTACAGGTTACGTCTCTCTCAGAGCAGTATCTACCTTCTGTTGTGTGACCTCATCTGGCAAAATAAATGTAAGATTGAGGTGGAAAGGAAAATAGTTTAAGTATGACTCCCTATATTTAATGTGCTATGCAGTCTAACTCTGGTTTCCAACAACGTATTACAGCATTTGGATGGTCTGCCTTATGTTTGCACCTGAAATAAATTGTATAAACCAGTGTGCTAAAGCTCAAGGAGAATGAGATAAGGGTGAGGAAAATGTGATGCATTCATATTTCCTCAGATTATTCAACAACAATATCATGGTATCATGAAACTTGACTCTTGAACTCGTTATTGACATGTAAATTTAATATATTGCTGCACCCCAGCAGCATATCGGACAAAACAAAGCAATCATTGTCCGGCATGTGAACTAACTGAAAAGATACACACAATTATTAAAAAAATGTCAGTTTTAGATGGCGATAAAGAAGAATGTGTTGTACTTAACTCCACATTGCTTTCATATTTTCAGTGAAGTTATTGTTAGATTTTCATCCACATCAAACTTAACACTCTTCGACTCTAAATGTTGAGCCAGTTGTTTATGCAATAGAACTTGGAGTTTTTTTTTACCAACTCAGTTTCACAGTTGGCTGTCTATAAAGTCGATTTGACCTGCATTTTTAGCAGACGTCACCTGAAGTGTTTTGACACCAGCAGTTGCAAAGCTTGGTCTAGATCCCTAATATTTTGTAAACTTCACATCTAACTTAAATGTATTTTAGGCTGTCCTCTGAGTGAGTGTAGGTGGAAGCCTTGATGTAAAAATAAATGACACACTTAGCCATCGTTGATAGCTAAGTGTGTCTCAGGTGGAAAACTCAAAATTCTTGTCATATCTAAGCTTTCCTCTCGTCCCTTCTTTTCACTTTCATTATGTTTGCCCACATCTTTATTCAATCTAAACGCTATTAACCCTCATCTTTGTCCTCTAGCAGTTTTATCAGAAAATTTGGATCTCAAAAACTCCTTCACAAGTACAACAAATAAAATAACCTTGAGGAGAGTCCTTTCCTTTTTCTTAATCAAGAGTAACACCGCTTATATTTAATAAAAATATCAGACAAAAATTTGTCTGTACATAGCGGTTAGCTGGTAATGCTTGAAATCGCTGCTTGATTGCTTACCATCATTTGTCAAAGCATCTGGATACATCTCCTTCAGCAGGTCGCCAAGTGTGTGTACGTTGCAGTCGGGCGAAACAGGGCGAAACAGTTTCTGGATGAATGGCCTGTCGCTCAGCGTCTGCAATTAAAGCACAGCAAATTAAACTAATACACATAAATAAAATGCTTCTAAGCTTTCAAAAACCAAATATTTACTCTACAGATTCAATAAGACAGTGTCAAACTCAATAAGAGTTTACATCCCTGCAGTTATTTAAATTTTTTTCATTTTTGATGTTTTTTATGGACATGCAAAGTTATTCCGATTTTTTAAAATTACCCCACTAAGTTACACAGTTCATTTGAACATAATATGCCATTTTTAATAACTGTGCAGCAGTATTTTTCTTATGTTGTAAATTTGCCATTTCTCAGTTTCTTATTCTTATTTTACATATACCTTCTTTGTCTTTGAATATGCATACTTTTATTTACCTTCTACTTCTGGCACACCTGAATTTCTTAGGTGTGGGATAATAAAGGATTATCTATTCTAACTTCAAAGTTCTGTCTGCCTCTAGTTATGTGCAAAAATATGTATTTGTTTTTGTTAATATCTAAAGAGAGAAAGCTGCTGACAAATTTAATTGTACACCATGTATACTTTCAAAAACTGATTTTCAATACTTATGTGTTCAGTGTTTTCTCTGGTCTCTGTTGTCATCAGTTCATAAATGTTCTCTAAAAACATCTAGTCTTCAAAGAATATAACTACATTTATGTGTTAGCTTGTATTGGTGTATCACATAATTTCAAATAAAATACAAAAAGGTTTTAGTTTGTGTTTCAAGGGGCATGATTATTATGATTATGTAATATTTAATTTCACATATTGATGCTAAATGTCCATGTAAAAAAATACATCTAACTAAAGCATTTTCTCCTCAGGAAAAATATAAATTTGATTTAGGTAACTTTGGGGGCGAAAACAAAATATCCAGTAAAAGCACTGGCTTTCTGTAAAACGCTGTGGGAAACTTCTGATGTGATTAATAGAGGTTAGAAGGGCAGGGAGTGAAAGAATCCACAACAGGATGCACGCAAGATGTCGTGAATGAAAACCTGGTGAAATGGTGGTTTGATGAGCCTCAATGTTTAGAATGTAATATTAAGCAATCTACGTTGATTTCACAGATGTTACAAGTGATGCCGATATGTTTTATTGTTCAGAATCAGTCTGGATCTCATTATCTGGTACTTTAGTGTGTAGCTAGAAGAGAAATAGATTCCTACTGAGACTAAAAGCTCGTCTGGCACTCCAAGTGCTTTTTAGAGGGAAAGAACAGTATAGTGAATGTTACATTCTCAATCAGTCCATAAAAGACAAATCCACAACTTCTCTTAAGGTTTAAACTCATCTATGTAATGTCATTCACACTGTGACCTACGGGTCTATATTCCTTGAAATTATCCGTACAGTTTAGCTCCTCTTTGATGAGTGACATAAGGAACTATATGAAATAATTTTCTAACTGAATTGGTCGAAATATTATAAGAAGCTTAATCTTGGATCACATCTGCTCTGTCAGTGTAATCTTTCCTTTTCTGACATTGTATATACTTACAGAATGATACATGTTCTCACTATGACGAGTCTTTGAACTGTGGCCATAGCCTCCCTAAGTTACTT
This sequence comes from Xiphophorus maculatus, assembly GCF_002775205.1. Lineage (NCBI taxonomy): Eukaryota > Metazoa > Chordata > Actinopteri > Cyprinodontiformes > Poeciliidae > Xiphophorus > Xiphophorus maculatus. Next base: position 10,061,527 of record NC_036445.1, read on the forward strand.
GTCAAGTGATCCAGGAAGTAAAGCTTTTCCTACTTCTGACAACAAAACACAATGCTCTGGGAAGGAGCAACGGCTAAATGTAAACAAAGTAAATCATGACAGAAAAGATAAACAACTTTGAAATATTCTCAGGAATACAGTGTTCCACTGTTTTTGACTCAATCGAGTCACCACAACATTCCATGACTTGGATGTGAAAGAAACCCTGTGAAATTACCAACAGACGCCAGATAAGAGTGTCCACAGTTGTGAGAGCTTGACTCAAGAACTTATACTTTGATAATTCTTCAAGTAGAAACTGGTATGGTCTTTGAACTGAACTGGGAGAAAAAAAAATGTCACTATTTAAAGTCATACTTTCATAGAATCGAGCCTAAAAGGCTTTGGTGGGAAACTAAAAAACAAACAAAATAAATAGGAAGTGGTTAATGTGATTAGTCAACCATTTCAGAGAAGTTTAAGATCTTAAATGAATGTGTAATAGTGAAAGAGTCTTCAGAACATTGCTGGTCTGTGATGCCTTTTTTCATTCTTTACTAACCAGGACTTAAATCATATGTATTAGGGTTCCATAATATCACAAAAATATATGTATTTGGAAATACTATTGTGTAAAATGATATTTAGCATATTTAACCCACATTTTCCAGACACATTTCTTTGCCATTACCCTGAGACTTCCCATCGCTCTCAGTAAACTTTAGCATCTCAATTACTAAAGATGTAAAGCAGATCCGATCATCAAGGGAACCAGGGCCAAATATAGTATTGATGTCCAGACCAAGAAAGCCTGATATCTAACAATAAAAAGACTCCAAATAATGCATCCAAACAGTGCTGTGCAATTGTAATATTGCAATAAAGATTGTGATTTGGTACATTGTGCATCTCTAAGAAACATTGGTAATCAAAGATCAAGATTATTGTTCAATTAGTAAAGTGAACTACAATTTCTTACAAATAATTATGCAATACATTACCAAATAACTCCTAGTGTAATTACTTCAGAAATAATCACTGGTATCCAGTGATGCATCAGATGTTTCTTCTGTCTCTTTCCTGGGTTTCTGCTCTTAGCTGCCCCCTCACCACAACTCCTTGTGACCCTCCAAAGACCAGGCTGGCTGGCTGGCCGCTTGACTGGATGGACTTGACTGGGAACAGGTTTTTGTTCCCAAATGCTACATTCATCTAATAATCAATAGGCTCCAACGATAACTTTTAAGCTGTTATGTTTTTCTTTAAGCCCACATTTCTGCTTTAAAAAAATTGTTTTTTTATTGATCTGATACTCATCTTAAATGTCATGTTTTTATCATTATTAAATGGGTTTTTAAATATATTCTAATATATTGAATGGGTCTGTAAATTTACACTTGGCGAGTTTAAATTTCTCACAAAATAATCTCAGATATGTGAGATTTTTGTAAACATACTAGAAGCAAGACAATCCGGTGAAAAGTCTTCCAGGCATGTCATTTTTAGGCGTGCTTTGAGATTTACGTCTTTCTTTAAATCGATTCCAGTATGTCAGCAGCAGAGCACTTTGTCAATGTCAGTCACTTAAAGCGCAGGTGAATGATTTAGTGGTTGTTACCAAGTGACCCACGTTCTGACATCATTAAAAAAGTGCTCATGGGCTGGAGACCATCCAAGAGTTTGTGACAGGTGGCAGCAGTGTTGATGCAAGATCAATTAGAAATATATTTATCTCTAAACCGGGTGATACAAATTAGTCAAAACTAACATTCTAATTATTTAAAATAAAATTTTATGTTTAACCATGCCATTTTTGTATGGTGTAATACAGTTGAATTTAAGAATTCAACATAAATATTTTTTTTCTTCTAAAAGGTAAAAAGTAAGCATTTTAATAAATGAACCTAAAGAGATCTCGGTTTCATAAAATATTTTAAGTTAAATAAAATTTAATTGTTCAGGTTGACAATGTTTTAATATGCTCATCATTTTAAAACACTTTTGATTTGATCAAGGCCTTAGATTTGATTAATCCATACCTAAAGTAAGGAGCTACAGTCTTCATATAAATAAGAGTTAACAGTACATATAGATGTACCTGAATGTTTTGTCAATTACAAAACATCCTCAATCTGATCTCAACTTTTGAATTTTACTATTACAAAAAAGAACTTCTGCCTCATTTTACCTACAAAGAACTACAGCAGAATAAAAGAACTGTCTTCTCCGAAACAGAGTCGTGATGCAGACCGATACCCAACCTGAGGTGTCAAACAGGGAGTTTGACACACTATAGGGTCTAATCATGGAGCTGAGAAAAGGAAACCAGCAAAGCCTAAGATCAAGTATCCAAATGGTAACTACACACCCCAGAGCCAGGCGAGAACCAGCAAGAGGAAGGTGGCCGGGGAGGCGCGAAGTCTGCGCTCAGGTTACGCAGAAAGACTGAGTCACTGACAGGAAGCAAGGCCTTTCGTGCGGGATCACAATCCAGAGCCAGAGCAGAGAGAGTGTGCTAAGTGACAGCTACTTCATTGCATTTTTAAATAGGTGGTCATGAATTATTGAGCTGGCCAACGTACAAAGAAGATCTATTGATCCCCAAGGAGAGAAGCCCGATACTGTTTGGATGAAGACACTTTCTTTTCAGCTGGCCTGACACCTTAGCTGGCACAGCAGCACATGGCAATACAAAGAGAGTGAGGTGTCATTAGGATTTAGCTGAAAAGATATCACCTGCTCTCGCTGATGGAAAAGACCAACGGAACTCAAGATGTGCCCTAATTGATGCGGGAGACATCAATCTACCTAATTGAAGGTAAAATAATGGACAGGAATAAAGCACTGTCAACCCATGTGCCATTCCAGACGGATGGGTGAGCGAAAGCATATCCACTGGAGTCTGAGGTCAGCTGTTGGTAAATTAAAACTTCAACTTCATAATCTGCGAATAGGTGTGCTCACAGATTCACCTATTTGTGGATTTATCTGTGGAACACAAGTCACAACTATTCAAAGAAAATGTCTGTTCATGGATTTTTTGTAGAGCATATGTAAAATATTCTAAAGAAAATGGAACTTGGAAAGCTGAATGCTTAGTATTAGTATTTCAGGATTCTGAAATACTATGCATTTTGCAACTTTGTAATTATCTTTATATGTCTTTGGAGGTTCAGGACTGAGTCAATCACTACACTTAAATATGTTTTGAACTTTCATAAATAAAGCTGAAGAATCAAAATAGACACGGAGAAGAATTCAGCAGGTTAGAAATGAAGCATGACAAAGTCAGAAAGATAAACAAAGATATATAATTGCTCCCCAAACACTATTCCCTTACTGACACATCTAAAGTCTACAAATTGTAATAACACATTTACTATATTTCCAAAATATAGCCAACTGTGTTTCTCAGCCTTCGCCCTTAGGGCCACTGTCCTACATGTTGTAGGAGTTTCCTTCTGGCTTACAATCGACTTCTATATTTGACTTCTGCAGAACTTGATGGAATTGATCAGAAGCCTGTGTGCTACATATCAACCACTATTCTGATATTTCCACATTTTAGTCATATTTAGAGTCACCCAGAACAGCTGTATGCATCAGCAGTTTCCTGACAACATAGCTTAGAGTATGCGTGGTCGTTCTTCAGCTGCTTGCCAGAGGAAACTAAATACAAAAATATTTTCCACTGACAGTCATGTTTCAGCCAAAGCCATTACTGTAAACGCAGCAAAGCGCCACTTACCCAACCAAACAAGCATATCACCTGTTGCCTTGGGCAAGTCTTCTCACAACTGTTTCCACAATTCCCACAATTCCCATATTTTGTGCCGTCACCACAGCCCCCTCATCGGATTAAGTCATTACAAGATACCTGGAAGGTATCTTGTCGAAGTTGGCACCTTCCCAAAGAACGGGTAGCTGGAGGCTATTTGCAAGCTCTTGCATTGGGGTTTGGTGAGTAACATTGAGTCATGAAGTGGCAACTGCTACAGTGCAAACACAATGCAAAGCTCTCTCCTTAAAAAAAAACCTACTTTCTCACAGTAAGGGGGTTTGGACCTGCTGCTTTTTTACTGTAAATCGCGAGTGGCATCATTGTTAGAGCAGGAAGAGAGACTGGAAAAACAAAGTAAATGCACGCATGTAACTACGCAACAACAGAATGAGACCAACATAATACTATTAATAGAATGAAAGTGGCAACAAATTGCAGCAATGTGTAAACCTATAGAAATGTGGGCAAGTGTTTAGGCAAAAGTAATGGAAAGGACTGGGCAATGATTTATTGAATAATTGAATTTTCTGTTTCTGAAGATGTAATTCCTGGAAAATCTGGATGTTTTTCTTAAACCAATGAACTCCTTGTGTTTCCATATTTCAGAGTGATGTCTGCCTCCCTAATCTCTACCATCCTATTTTACAGGTTGTATTTATTTGAACTTTGAATTCAGGTCAAGTTCCAGAGTGAATGACTGTAATAAAAGCAAGTTCAGTAAAATAATTTGTCATTTTTAATTTTTTGTAAATTTGAAAAAACAAAAAAATGATTAAAATTGAATTTTGTATGAAAATAATCTGATTTTATTTGTTAGCCAAAGTGAGAAGTCCTAACTGTAAAAAACATATATAAAATGTATTCAGACGTTACAATACTTATCAAGAAAGAAACAATAAGTTTAAGAGTATCCATATAAAAAATTTACTGCATGTTTTGCAACGTTAATTTTGTTCACATTGCTCTTCTTCAAATTATTGCAACATAAAAAAAAAACTAGAAAATTTCGGAAGAAATTTAGCCGGGGCCTGCCAAGGCGCGCCCGTCGGGCATGGGCCCGGCGTCGTCGCGCCACAAATCGGCGTCGACGCCAAAGGACGCCGCGACGTGATCAGTGGCACGCGGAGAACCGCAAGAACGTTAAGCGAGGCGGACGTGCACCGTTCGGTACGATTTAAAATGTTGTCAAGGCTTTTATTTTGGAAGTTTTGTTAACCTTCATTTCAAAGGGCCAAACTAATCCCATGCGTAATAGTCCTTGGGTTAAAATAGTTATATAATGCTCAAAACACAAGTAGCTGATGTAAAAATATTCAAGGCTTTTATTTTGAAATTTTCAGTATGCTTCATTTCAAAGGGCCAAACTAATACCACGTGTAACAGTGCTTTGGATGAAAAAGTCAAATAAAGCCAAAAAGAGCAATTACGTCATGTAAAATTATTCAAGGCTTTTATTTTGAAATTTTCAGAATGCTTCATTTCAAAGGGCCAAACTAATACCACGTGTAACAGTGCTTTGGATGAAAAAGTCAAATAAAGCCAAAAAGAGCAATTACCTGATGTAAAAATATTCAAGGCTTTTATTTTGAAATTATTATTATGCTCCATTTTAAAGTTCCAAACTAATCCCATGTGTAACAGTGCTTTGGATGAAAAAGTCATATAAAGCCAAAAACAGCAATTACCTGATGTAAAAATATTCAAGGCTTTTATTTTGAAATTTTCAGTATGCTTCATTTCAAAGTTCCAAAGTAATCCCATGTGTAACAGTGCTTTGGATGAAAACGTCAAATAAAGCCAAAAACAGCAATTACCTGATGTAAAAATATTCAAGGCTTTTATTTTGAAATTATTATTATGCTCCATTTTAAAGTTCCGAACTAATCCCATGTGTAACATTGCTTTGGATGAAAAAGTCATATACGGCCAAAAAGAGCAATTACTTCATGTAAAATATTCAAGGCTTTTATTTTGAAATTTTCAGTATGCTTCATTTTAAAGTTCTGAACTAATACCACGTGTAAGAGTGCTTTGGATGAAAAAGTCAAATAAAGCCAAAAAGAGCAATTACGTCATGTAAAAATATTCAAGGCTTTTATTTTGAAACTTTTGTTAAGCTTCATTTCAAAGGGCCAAACTAATACCACGTGTAACAGTGCTTTGGATGAAAAAGTCAAATAAAGCCAAAAAGAGCAATTACATGATGTAAAAATATTCAAGGCTTTAATTTTGAAATTTTTGTTAATATTCATTTCAAAGGGCCAAACTAATACCATGTGTAACAGTGCTTTGGATGAAAAAGTCAAATAAAGCCAAAAAGAGCAATTACGTCATGTAAAAATATTCAAGGCTTTTATTTTGAAATTTGCAGGATGCTTCATTTCAAAGGGCCAAACTAATCCCATGCGTAATAGTCCTTCGGTTAAAATAGTTATATAATGCTCAAAACACAAGTAGCTGATGTAAAAATATTCAAGGCTTTTATTTTGAAATTTTTGTTAAGCTTCATTTTAAAGGGCCAAACTAATACCATGTGTAACAGTGCTTTGGATGAAAAAGTCAAATAAAGCCAAAAAAGAGCAATTACGTCATGTAAAAATATTCAGGGCTTTTATTGTGAAATTTTCAATATGCTTAATTTTAAAGTGTAAAACTAATCCCATGTGTAACAGTTACTGAGTTAAATCAGTTATATACAGCCCAAAGCAGCAAGTAGTTGTAAAGGCCAGTTCTCAGTCCTGATCTGTTTCAACTGAGGATAGATAGAACTACAACGATGCGTATTCGTAGTCCTAACCAGCAGCCAATAGCCTCTTGAGTTCCGTTGCTATGGCAAATAATGGTCTCAGCAGGTGTGAGCTCTGAGCTGTGAGCTCTCAAACACACAAGTGTGTTTGAGCAAACACACTTTACTGAAAAAAAGCATTGGAAACAAATCCTTCTTGTTCGGGAACCGTAATACATATTCGAAAAGCGTTTTAAGCGTATGACAGTTCAATGTGTCTTCTGCGATAGTCCCGAGATTCATATCTGTACCTCACTCAGAGCATTTACAGTGATGAGAGAAAGAAATGTTGTGCCCAGATATGAACCGAGGTCGGCTGTCACTCTAATATGAGCAAAAATGAGAAACTTTGGGTCGCTTAGAGGCAAATTGTGGACAAACCATAACTGGTATCGACGAGCCGTCTTCACTTTCGAAGAGATCACAGACGTATCTACAAAATGAAATTTGAATGGCATTTCTAGGTGAATTTGTGACGACACAGCAAATCCTCAAAAATAGGGTATTTCTAGGATTTTTCCCATTGAGTTATAATGGGGTTTTTTTCGTAGTTTTTTGCGAATTATGTCGCCATGTTAATCCCGAATCCCACCAAAAGTAATAGCTGGAATGGCGTGAATTTTCTGCACGTTTTGATACCTCTTTTGTAGGTGTGCACGCAGCGGTATGAGCCGCATTAACGGTTACGGATGAAAAATAAAGAATAACTAGAAAAACAAAATTTCTGAAGAAATTTAGCCGGGGCCTGCCAAGGCGCGCCCGTCGGGCTTGGGCCCGGCGTCGTCACGCCACAAATCGGCGTCGACGCTAAAGAACGCCGCAACGTAATCAGTGGCACGCGGAGAACCACAAGAACGTTAAGCGAGGCGGACGTGCACCATTCAGTACGATTTAAAATGTTGTCAAGGCTTTTATTTTGGAAGTTTTGTTAAACTTCATTTCAAAGGGCCAAACTAATCCCATGCGTAATAGTCCTTGGGTTAAAATAGTTATATAATGCTCAAAACACAAGTAGCTGATGTAAAAATATTCAAGGCTTTTATTTTGAAATTTTCAGTATGCTCCATTTTAAAGTTCCGAACTAATCCCATGTGTAACAGTGCTTTGGATGAAAAAGTCATATACGGCCAAAAAAAAGCAATTACGTCATGTAAAATATTCAAGGCTTTTATTTTGAAATTTTCAGTATGCTCCATTTTAAAGTTCTGAACTAATCCCATGTGTAACAGTGCTTTGGATGAAAAAGTCACATAAAGCCACAAACAGCAATTACGTCATGTAAAAATATTCAAGGCTTTTATTTTGAAATTTTGAGTATGCTTCATTTCAAAGGGCCAAACTAATCCCATGTGTAACAGTGCTTTGGATGAAAAAGTCAAATAAAGCCAAAAAGAGCAATTACATGATGTAAAAATATTCAAGGCTTTTATTTTGAAATTTTCAGTATGTTTCATTTTAAAGTTCCAAACTAATCCCATGTGTAACAGTGCTTTGGATGAAAAAGTCAAATAAAGCCAAAAAGAGCAATTACCTGATGTAAAAATATTCAAGGCTTTTATTTTGAAATTATTATTATGCTCCATTTTAAAGTTCCAAACTAATCCCATGTGTAACAGTGCTTTGGATGAAAAAGTCATACAAAGCCAAAAACAGCAATTGCATGATGTAAAAATATTCAAGGCTTTTATTTTGAAATTATTATTATGCTTCATTTTAAAGTTCCAAACTAATACCATGTGTAACAGTTACTGAGTTAAATCAGTTATATACAGCCCATAGCAGCAGTAGTTCTAAAGGCCAGTTCTCAGTCCTGATCTGTTTCAACTGAGGATAGATAGAACTACAGTGATGCGTATTCGTAGTCCAAATCAGCAGCCAATAGCCTCTTGAGTTCCGTTGCTATGGCAAATAATGGTCTCAGCAGGTGTGAGCTCTGAGCTGTGAGCTCTCAAACACACAAGTGTGTTTGAGCAAACACACTTTACTGAAAAAAAGCATTGGAAACAAATCCTTCTTGTTCGGGAACCGTAATACATATTCGAAAAGCGTTTCGAGCGTATGACAGTTCAATGTGTCTTCTGCGATAGTCCCGAGATTCATATCTGTACCTCACTCAGAGCATTTACAGTGATGAGAGAAAGAAATGTTGTGCCCAGATATGAACCGAGATGGGCTGTCACTCTAATTTGAAGAAAAATGAGAAACTTTGGGTCGCTTAGAGGCAAATTGTGGACAAACCGTAACTGGTATCGACGAGCCGTCTTCACTTTCGAAGAGATCACAGACGTATCTACAAAATGAAATTTGAATGGCATTTCTAGGTGAATTTGTGACGACACAGCAAATCCTCAAAAATAGGGTATTTCCAGGATTTTTCCCATTGACTTATAATGGGGTTTTTTTCGCAGTTTTTTGCGAATTATGTCGCCACGTTAAGCCCAAATCCCACCAGAAGTAATAGCTGGAATGGCGTGAATTTTCTGCAGGTTTTGATACCTCATTTGTAGGTGTGCACCAAGCGGTATGAGCCGCATTAACGGTTACGGAAGAAAAATAAAGAAGAACTAGAAAATTTCGGAAGAAATTTAGCCGGGGCCTGCCAAGGCGCGGCCGTGGGGTTCGGGCCCGGCGTCGTCGCGCCACAAATCGGCGTCGACGCCAAAGAACGCCGCGACGTAAGCAGTGGCACGCGGAGAACCGCAAGAACGTTAAGCGAGGCGGACGTGCACCGTTCGGTACGATTTAAAATGTTGTCAAGGCTTTTATTTTGGAAGTTTTGTTAAACTTCATTTCAAAGGGCCAAACTAATCCCATGCGTAATAGTCCTTGGGTTAAAATAGTTATATAATGCTCAAAACACAAGTAGCTGATGTAAAAATATTCAAGGCTTTTATTTTGAAATTTTCAGTATGCTTCATTTCAAAGGGCCAAACTAATACCACGTGTAACAGTGCTTTGGATGAAAAAGTCAAATAAAGCCAAAAAGAGCAATTACGTCATGTAAAATTATTCAAGGCTTTTATTTTGAAATTTTCAGAATGCTTCATTTCAAAGGGCCAAACTAATACCACGTGTAACAGTGCTTTGGATGAAAAAGTCAAATAAAGCCAAAAAGAGCAATTACCTGATGTAAAAATATTCAAGGCTTTTATTTTGAAATTATTATTATGCTCCATTTTAAAGTTCCAAACTAATCCCATGTGTAACAGTGCTTTGGATGAAAAAGTCAAATAAAGCCAAAAAGAGCAATTACCTGATGTAAAAATATTCAAGGCTTTTATTTTGAAATTATTATTATGCTCCATTTTAAAGTTCCAAACTAATCCCATGTGTAACAGTGCTTTGGATGAAAACGTCAAATAAAGCCAAAAACAGCAATTACCTGATGTAAAACTATTCAAGGCTTTTATTTTGAAATTATTATTATGCTCCATTTTAAAGTTCCAAACTAATCCCATGTGTAACATTGCTTTGGATGAAAAAGTCATATACGGCCAAAAAAAGCAATTACCTGATGTAAAAATATTCAAGGCTTTTATTTTGAAATTATTTATATTCTCCATTTTAAAGTTCCAAAGTAATCCCATGTGTAACAGTGCTTTGGATGGAAAAGTCAGATAAAGCCAAAAACAGCAATTACATGATGTAAAAATATTCAGGGCTTTTATTTTGAAATTATTATTATGCTCCATTTTAAAGTTCCAAACTAATCCCATGTGTAACATTGCTTTGGATGAAAAAGTCATATACGGCCAAAAACAGCAATTACCTGATGTAAAAATATTCAAGGCTTTTATTTTGAAATTATTATTATGCTCCATTTTAAAGTTCCAAACTAATCCCATGTGTAACATTGCTTTGGATGAAAAAGTCATATACGGCCAAAAAAAGCAATTACCTGATGTAAAAATATTCAAGGCTTTTATTTTGAAATTATTTATATTCTCCATTTTAAAGTTCCAAAGTAATCCCATGTGTAACAGTGCTTTGGATGGAAAAGTCAGATAAAGCCAAAAACAGCAATTACATGATGTAAAAATATTCAGGGCTTTTATTTTGAAATTATTATTATGCTCCATTTTAAAGTTCCAAACTAATCCCATGTGTAACATTGCTTTGGATGAAAAAGTCATATACGGCCAAAAACAGCAATTACCTGATGTAAAAATATTCAAGGCTTTTATTTTGAAATTATTATTATGCTCCATTTTAAAGTTCCGAACTAATCCCATGTGTAACAGTGCTTTGGATGGAAAAGTCAGATAAAGCCAAAAAGAGCAATTACATGATGTAAAAATATTCAGGGCTTTTATTTTGAAATTATTATTATGCTCCATTTTAAAGTTACAAACTAATCCCATGTGTAACAGTGCTTTGGATGAAAAAGTCATATACGGCCAAAAACAGCAATTACCTGATGTAAAAATATTCAAGGCTTTTATTTTGAAATTATTATTATGCTCCATTTTAAAGTTCCGAACTAATCCCATGTGTAACATTGCTTTGGATAAAAAAGTCACATAAGGCCAAAAACAGCAATTACATGATGTAAAAATATTCAAGGCTTTTATTTTGAAATTTTCAGTATGCTTAATTTTAAAGTTCCAAACTAATCCCATGTGTAACAGTTACTGAGTTAAATCAGTTATATACAGCCCAAAGCAGCAAGTAGTTGTAAAGGCCAGTTCTCAGTCCTGATCTGTTTCAACTGAGGATAGATAGAACTACAATGATGCGTATCTGTAGTCCAAATCAGCAGCCAATAGCCTCTTGAGTTCCGTTGCTATGGCAAATAATGGTCTCAGCAGGTGTGAGCTGTGAGCTCTGAGCTGTCAAACACACAATTGTGTGTTTGAGCAAACACACTTTACTGAAAAAAAGCATTGGAAACAAATCCTTCTTGTTCGGGAACCGTAATACATATTCGAAAAGCGTTTCGAGCGTATGACAGTTCAATGTGTCTTCTGCGATAGTCCCGAGATTCATATCTGTACCTCACTCAGAGCATTTACAGTGATGAGAGAAAGAAATGTTGTGCCCAGATATGAACCGAGATCGGCTGTCACTCTAATATGAGCAAAAATGAGAAACTTTGGGTCGCTTAGAGGCAAATTGTGGACAAACCGTAACTCGTATCGACGAGCCGTCTTCACTTTCGAAGAGATCACAGACGTATCTACAAAATGAAATTTGAATGGCATTTCTAGGTGAATTTGTGACGACACAGAAAATCCTCAAAAATAGGGTAAAATAGGGTATTTCTAGGATTTTTCCCATTGACTTATAATGGGATTTTTTTCGTAGTTTTTTGCGAATTATGTCGCCACGTTAAGCCCAAATCCCACCAAAAGTAATAGCAATCATGGCGTGAATTTTCTGCACGTTTTGATACCTCATTTGTAGGTGTGCACCCAGCGGTATGAGCCGCATTAACGGTTACGGAAGAAAAATAAATAAAGAGACACTTCTCTCCGACAATAGTAATAGGTTCCTGCCATTTGCATGGCAGGCCCCAATAAAGAAACACTTTCTCCGACAATAGCAATAGGTTCCTGCCATTGCTTTGCATGGCAGGCCCCAATAATAATAAAGAAACTTTTCTTGGGAGAATAGCAATAGGTTCCTGCCATTGCTTTGCATGGCAGGCCCCAATAATAAACAACACATATTTGAACACACGTTAATTGCCATCCCTGCCAGATGAGGTGCCTTCCACCCCACAGACAACAGGCCAGACGGAAATGAGCCTCTCTGTTATTTAGACTGAATCTTGTCATTAATTCTGCGAGCATCAAACGTGTCACGTTATTTACACTAAATACTACACTTAGACTTTAAAGGAGTCCAGGTGTGTGTGTGTGTGTGTGTATTTGAGAGTGGACTTAATTTTGCTCAAGATATTTTGTCGGTCTATTAATTTTTCTTTGTCTTTCATTATATTTTATGCTGCTGTACTTATCTTCGAATGTATTTTGCTGAGAGAAACTGTGTGAAGCAGTTCTCAATACTAAAAACATTAAGAAATGTTAGTAATGATATTTAAAAAATCCTCAACCTTAAAATAAATAAATTTTTAAAAATCCAATAAAATTTTATTTGATTGGACATTTCAGCAACAAAGCAGTTCAAAGTGCTTTACAGTATATCATAAAAAACAAAAAATTAACAATTGAAAAATTAAAATTTTTCCAAGTGCCGTCATTTACATATTTAAATGTTGGTTAGTGTTTCATTAATTACAGTACAAGTATATGTTTTTGTGCATTTATGTGACCAATTCCCCAAAAATGCAGCTGAAAAAGAGATGTATAACATAAGCATAACATCATTTGAGGGTAACCTTGATTTCTGGAAGTCACAAGGCTGTTGAGGGAAAGTGGTTGTAAGCATCAAGGTATGCTTACAATTGCAATAAATAAACTTTCTTACATAACTTTTAATACAATAACTTTCAAGTGTCAGAGTTTTATTCTCCTTAGGTTTTTTTTTCTTCCAGATAGCTAATTTAACAGGCCTTGCACATCAAATTCAGTTTTAATTTGTCAGAAAATGCTCTACAGAGTTGCTTCGCCATAAATTTGACTAATAATAAAACGTTCATTTATTTTAGCAATTGAACTGAAAACGTAAAGTCATTGCTAAAGAAGCTGGTTCGTCACAGCAAGTTGTCTTTCAAATGACACCCGATCCAACAACGCAGAAGAGTTAAAGACAAATATTAGAGAAAATGTGACTTCCTTAACACCTCAGCAGAGCTACAGGATAATCAGTTCCATGTCACATTCAGTAATTCATGAAAAAGGAGCTCCAACTCAGTATCGAGTGCATGTACCATGGACATACTTTTCAGGAGGACCAAAGAATAAAATCCTATCCTAATTTTCAGAGACAGCGAATACTGGATATTTATTAGCATAAGTGTGACGGCCCTGCGGTGCTGTCCTGTGTGTGTGCTGTATAGTGCAGGCTGTTTTTCCATTAGGTCCTTGATTGTGGGAGGTGCCTCCCACACCGGGATGGTATATAAGGAGCGCCGTTCCATTAATCGGGATGTGTGGCTGGCCGACAACAGAACCAGAAGCAGACGAGATCCGGACTCGGAGGCGGCGCTGGCACAGCTGACACCTTGTGTTTTTAATAAATGCCTCTGAAGGGGTTAAAAACCGTTGGGTTTGCCGTGTCCTCCCTACTTTTTGTTGCGGCCATCTGAGCCGGGCCGTAACAATAAGCAATGAAATTTATCGATAAAAATGCTTGAGATATATCATTCTGTATGTATAAATCTATTTACACAAGCTTCACTCTGAAATGAACTGGTGAGATAAACTATTTGTTGAAATTTTATTTTATTAAGATCCCTCAATTATACCACCTCGCTATGCTGCCTTTGCCGATTCATACTAACTGAAGCCAACACTAATCCTTTGGTCGTTAATCTAGACCAAAACAGAAGCAAAGAATTGTCACATAACTCTTAAGCCTCCATTAAGAAATCATCTTCATAATGGCAAGAGCAGCATGCTTCAGCATGCAAGGTCATTATTACACAAGAACACACCAATTTGGTGTTGTCACTTCCTACACTTAGAACTTGCGCAAAGATTCATCAGCGGTGTCAGCAATGCAGCACAATCTAAATTGCACCTTTGTACCTAAAAACAGGATGCCATTAAAGGCCCATCAAGCCCTTCTTGAGTTACAAGGACTTTTTTGTGTCTTTTTGAAAGTGTGAATAAATGGTGGTGAGTAGAAACTGGCACGTCAACCCAAGTCTGACAGCCAAAGCTAGCAAAGCAGGACAAATCACATTGGATGTAGAAATTGGTGGCAGCACCTCTCTCTAATGTTACAATGTACAGATAGAGGATATCCCACCAACTCAGTTTAGTTCAAATAAAAGTCCATCGAAAATCGTACATGTGCGATGACAGGTACGTTATTGTTAAGAGCTTTACAAAAATGTCCAAGTAAATCACAACAAATTTAAACTGATTTTTGATAGAATTGTTGAAATTAAAACATATTAACCATGTGGTTAGATACTTCTTGCCGGATAAAAAGGTGTGTTTACTTTACATAATTCTGGAAAATAAAAGTGGAAAAAAGTACTTGTGAAATACAATAATAGTACTTTATCTAGAAATCACATTTGAAGCATTAAACCACATGGTTTCTACTGAAACTGATAATTGAACTAATAACATCAAGCTCTTATATAATCCTTAAAAAGGCTATGTGACTTTTTGATCTTTTAGCAGTCTTGATGTTTTTAATTCTATTACTTTAAAAAGGCAAATGGTTTGGTTTTTGATTTTAAATCTCTCTCTGAAATTTAAGTAAAGGTGGTCACGAACCGATTCAAACACTGAGCAAGTGCTTCGAACAATCCAATGCAAGGATGTGTCATAACTGAAGTTATGTATTGGGCCTGAAAACTGGGTGTAGTGACGAACTCAGACTGGAACCTTCCGAAACATATAAAGACAATTGCAAAATCAGAACATTTCCTGGATTAAACAACTACTGTCCCAGCAAAACCTTGAGAAACTCATCCATATCTTTAGTCTCATTGATTACTGCAATAGTGTCTTTGGAGGTCTGCCTAAAAAAGTTCAGACAGCTTCAGTTGAACCATAATGCTGC
Organism: Xiphophorus maculatus; assembly: GCF_002775205.1. NCBI lineage: Eukaryota > Metazoa > Chordata > Actinopteri > Cyprinodontiformes > Poeciliidae > Xiphophorus > Xiphophorus maculatus. The sequence continues at coordinate 10,076,715 of NC_036445.1, forward strand.
TGTTCATGTTCAAAAATTAGAAAAATAGAGCACATCACCCCAAATCCTTAAACTGGCACCCTGTAGTTCAAACAATAGACAGACAGACAGACAGCAGGATACATTATAGACCTGGTGTCATGTCAACCTTTTAGACCACTCAGGTCTTCTGATTCTAGTCTACTTTGCATCCCCAGAACCAAAAATGGAGAAGCAGAATTTGGTTTTTATGCTCCACCCATCTGGAACAAACTTCCAGAAAACAGCAAAACGGTCAAAACATTGAGTTCATTTGAATCAAAGCTAAAAACCCACCTTTAGCCTTTGATTGATTAATAACTGGAACACTGATCAATACATTATATGTATATCTTCTTGATTTTGATGGCATTTGACAAAATGTAATATTTATTGCTGTTTCATAATTGGCTACTGAATAATGTTTTTATGGTGTGAAGAACTTTAAGCTGTCTTGCATGCTGAAATGTGCTTTGCAAATAAACTTGACATAAATTTTAATAGCTTCAGTAGAATGTAAATGTCTAAACTGGGAGCATGTGTAAACAAAGTCAAACTCCTTGTTTGTGTGAAAAGACCTGGCCTATAAAGCTGATTCCTTGTCGGAAATAGTGAACTGTGGTTTCACAATTCACCATTTCAGTGAAGTGTTCACTATTCAACGTTCAACCCATTTCCTTGGACATTATGAGTATCAAAATATAATAAAAAGCATAATAATGTTGCCAATATAAAAATAATTAAATGTTATTTTATTATGTGATATTATAGTAGTATTATAATAGCTGTTGTCCTGTTTTTAAACAAACTGAGTAAAGAAGGAAATTTTCTTTTTAAAGTTTTGTTTTAAACAATAAAATCACAGTATTATGATATTATTGCTCTCCATGAGCATTTATAGAGGCCTATTCTGAGCCAAGCATCCTGAAAAAAAAAAACTATCGTCATGAGTATTTCTTCTGATCATAATTAACTAATTTTGTTTACATTTTACTCCAGACTTTCCAGACTCTTTGCAGTTGTAAACATTTATCAGTTTGTCAGATTCAAACCACACTCTTTTCTACAACAAGCCAGACTTTTCAGGAATTATGCTTATTTTCTCCAGCGTATATGGAAATCGCATAGTGAGGCTATAAAGAGGCTTTGATGTTGCAATTGTCATGAAACCATGGCAGCTCATAAATGACCACAGAAACTTTCAATTAAGCCTGAAGCTGCGATGGTCTGGCCTCATTCTCCCCGCCAGCAGTTAGATGGCTTCACAGCAACAGCAAGTGCATGCCTAAGAGGGCGTGTTGCGTTGGTTTGACTGCATGTTTCAGTCGGCCACTTTAAAGAGCTGGTTTTATGACTGAAAGCAAGAATGCTTTTCTTATAGTGTTAAACAGTTTATGGATATTTCAAAGATGTGAAAGTTAAAAAGAAAAGCGCTTAATATTTTGCAAAACAAAAAAAAAAAAAGTGTGAGTGACCTACGGCTGTGCATCCTTAACCCCTTCAATTGTTGTGAAAAATGTAAATATAGCCATATGTGGAGGTTTTATTAAAACTTGTGCTTTAAATTAACACTGGGAAATTACCAGCTGTCAAAGTAGATATGGTGATGGAAAGACATGCTTGACAGGAAAGTTAACACAAGTGTCTTATTACTTGGAAGTCCTGCTTTCTTCACACCAAAAATTCTATTTCTGTTCCACTACATGACAACTTACAGTCATTTTAGGCCAGATCTATTTTTTGATTGGTTTATCCTCCCTCATTATTTTAGTTTTATTTCAATGGACCCTTTCGAACAGATTGTAAAAAGAGATTCTTATGGTTTTGCTTTAACCAGTTCTCTGTAGTCCTTTGAACATTTTTTCATATAAAAATTCCATAATTTTTCAGATTGAGCTCATCAGAATTTTTAGACCTGATAAGAATTCTTATATCAAAACTATCTAGAGATTTATAAGATATTTATGATTAGAAACAACAGAAACAGGAAATAAGAGAAGTATAGACAGAATGAAGGACAAGAAAAAGAGGACACTAGGAAAAAAGAGAGGCAGGACATAAGGAAGGAAGGAATGAGCAAACAGCTAAAGAAAGAAAGAACAAAGGATAAGAGACATAACAGAAGAAAGAAATGACACAAAAAAGGAAAAACAAAAATACAAAAAGAAGGGAAAGCAGAAAACAATGCAGACAAAAAATGAAGTGAGGAAAAGAAGGAAGGATACAAGGATGGAAAAAAGAAGGAAACACGGTAGTCTATGGGGCATGAAAAGTCTGAAAAAACAAAATTTTCTCCAATATTTTTTCCCTTCTTTTCTATGTATTTAGAGACATGGAAAATACTGAAATCAAATTCCAGACTAATTAAGGCTTTTGAGGAGTGCATGGGGACCCCTTTTAATGTTACAAAAACCTGGAGTTGCACCATAACTTTCCACACTTTTCTTACCATTCCTGCTCTGCTTCACACTTGACTCAAAAAGCTTTTCTCCCTGGTGTCTGGCCTGCAGCATGCTAATGTTTTCCATCCGAGAATCAGCCTCTTATTCATGCCGCCGTCTTTTTTCTTGTCCTCTAAGGGGACTTTTTACCTGAGTCAGGATAAAGCTAGTGCTTGGTGGAAACACCCGACCTTAGGCTGCCTGTCTGCTTCTGCTTTTTCTTCCCAGACTCAACCCCGAAGCTCGCCTACTGCCTCCACTCAGGGCAATAGAAGTGCAGCCAACAATGGTTGTCACAGGTATCAAATGTACAGAAGCAAACACATTCTTTCGAAAAAACATATATATACCAGTAAATACGTCCGGCCAGCAGGCTTTCCCTATTTAGATGTTGAAAATATCAAATAAGTAAGTAAGGACATGTAAAGACATGTTTGATTCCGTTTTCAGAGAAGGTAAAAAAGAGCTTTTATAAGTGGAGCGTTGTGAATCATGTCATAATTTAAAAAGAAACGGTGAGTAAGTATTCAGAGTTACTCATGGTTATGGATTAGAAAACTGACAAAACAAAACTATTCCCATTTCTTGGAAGTAGGGATCCAAGAACAGATTTGCACCCGGTGCAAATCTTAAGACTGATAGTGAATATCACTATTCACCATCACTATTCAGTGATAGTGATTTCACTATCACTATTTATCACTTATGCGTTGTAAACTGCATAAGGATGGTAACCTTATTAAAACAGTAAATCTATTTTGCTTCTTTTAACTTGCAGAACAAATGTATTACATGTAGACTGTCTTTCTGAAAATGTAGGTAGATGATGTGGAAAATAACCTTATCAGACAAATGGGGTCAGTGACCAAGTAATTTTGCTTTTGAAACAAAAACAGATTTTAGACAACACTCTGGCTCCATCTACAGGCACAAATTTGTACTCCTAATGTAAATCTAAATTACTCAAACTAGGTCGAAAGGTTGTTTTAGAATATATGAACAGTTCGTTTAGGAGTGTGTGTGTTACCTGATATACATACCTGGTATATCCTGAAGGGGATGTACCTAAAGCCTCCATCTTCTGTGGGATATTCCATCAGCTTCCTGTTCATCGCCCAAAACTGGTCAAACTTATCTGGAGTAACATAAATACACACAAACTGATCATCTATAAAATGACCATAACATTCAGCAATGTAAAGCTACCAATGTCTGATGGAAACAACAAACCCATAGCTGCCCAGAAGCTTAAATAAAAGAATGTGTCCTATTTAATTAATTAATTTATTTACTTAATTTATTACGAAAAGTCATCTGTTTATTTTTTATTTTTTTACTGAATAATTGTGTGATCTTCACAATTATTCAGAAATTGTAGCTTGCAGATGATCAAATTCAGTCCGAAGTTCAGCAAGGGTTTCTGGCAGCAGTCAGTCTTGAAGCAAATCTAAAGAAACCTCTGACTGAAGAATGTTGCTGGATGACAGTCTTATGGCTATCATGACAGCTCAATTTCCATGAAGCAGAGATATTTCACAACAACATGTCCTGGATGACACAGTCAGTTGTTGGTAAGCACTGCTAATCCACCTCTTTTGCTGCTCCACTTCAAATCTCTGTAGTCATGTCTAGTTACAAAGGCGGGTAGAGAGATTATTTGAACTTCCTCCTTCTCGTAGCTCAGGTATTGAGTTTTTGAGATGTTAATCAGCCGCTCCCAGTTGTTAAAATGATACCTTGTTGCCGCAGATATGCATCAGAACAACTGTTCAAACGCTAAAATCTAATAACAAAAATCCTTCCAGCTCCACAGCATCCAAAACCAACTAGGTGGGGACTTCTCTAGTGCTAACTTAGTCAAGCAATATCCTGCTGACTCTATAGATTTGTTTATGAGAGAAAAGTTAAGAACTGTCCAGTTGCAATGTTTACATCTATGCTGCAAATTACATTCTTATGTAAGATATTGATGGTGCATTCTGAGGAGGGAACAAAACATTGTGCAGATTAGAGTTTCTGTTGGAGTCATGATTTAAAACAAGAAGATACATTAAAACAAAAAAAAAGGAAAAGGTCTCCAAAAAGCATATGCTAGTTTCAAACCGTCCATATAAACGCTCTGGTTTTCATTCTCTTGGATGAAAGTTAAAGATCTCTCTGTTTCAATTCTCTTATGGACATGAGAGTTTTAGCTTAGATCTAGTTTCATCTCTCACTTTCTTCTGCAAGTTGACTTTTTCTTTTAGGATGATTTAAAACCTTTTGCATTTCTCAGTTCAAAAAAAAAAAAAAAAAACGGTACCCTGAACACCTCAGAGCACAGTGGTATTAGTCAGCGTTTCCTCAATATAACATTTTCTTGTACCTTCCTTGTTTTATTGAGATGTGTGGCTTACTTCTTGCTCATGGTTTTAGTTTCAGGGAAAAGTGGAAGAGAGAAGAGCAGCTGAAGGGTTGTCGGTTTGAGGCCCTTGGGTTTTTCACAAACACTTTTCACAACGGTTACGGGCTAAAAACACCGCACTGAGAAACTTCAGAAGTTGTTTGCATAATAAAGAGCTGCTTCGGTGGTGATGCAACTCATCTCTGCTCTTGCTAAACCCCTTGAATTATTTCAAGCATATGTTTGTTTCTGGATGTTCTTGCCAAATGTTAGAAGAGTTTAAAGATTCCAGCAGCAGCTCACTAGGAAGAGGAGAGGCCAAGTTTCTGTTATAGAAGTTTCCAATAAATTCTACTAGTTGGTAACAAGTTAGACAAATCAGACCATTCTTGAATCCGCCTCTTGTTAAATGTTGACTGTGTGAATAGAACTAGCAGGTGGAGGCCAGGGACATACACTGTTCTTTATGTTTGTAGTGTAGACATAAAAACATTCATGTCTTTGAATGGGAAACTATGTGAAATGTCACCTGCACCAAAAAAAAAAAGCCTGTACAAACATCTTCAGATCCATTTGGATGTATCCTTCAGATACATGACTGAATCTTTCTCATACAAACTAGGTGTGTCTCCAAGATGATTTTACACAGATGTGCAAGTGTGCATGTAGGTGGATGACTTGCAGAATTACAACATGTGTCAATCTGGGTGCTCGTCAGTAAATGTGTGACTGCAGAATTGAATGTCACTTCCCTTGCAGCTGTTTGTGGCCTCTTACCGTTCTGCAGCCCCATCCACAGCTGTTTGTGGTCTTTCTTCTGCATGTCATTGACTACTTGGCTCTTGTGCTTGAGGGCGTCCGCCTCCTTGATGCTGGACATGAAGTGAGCCTCAACTATGGAATTTGACAGGCAGTGCAGCAGATCCTGGTCTGGAAAATTCTGCCAAACATTCACATACAGACTTAGAACAGTATAAAAAGAAGAAATCCACACAAAAGGGTAAAGTATATCGCTAAGTAACGGTTTCCACATACTACACCGTGTTCCAAATTATTATGCAAGCGATAATTTCTCAAATTTTCTTAAATGGTTAATGCAAATGATGGTCAGTATAATTTTCAAGTCATGAACTATTACAGTATAAATCAAATTTTACTGAACAAAGCTCCCCATCAGAACAGTATTTTTTTCAAAAATAAAAAACTCAAAATGCACTGTTCTAAATTATTATACACAGCAGATTTTCTAAACATTTTATGGATTATAAAGAACTGCAAACGGTCATTCTTTGAATGTGCAGCATTAAGTGGTCACGTGTACTAAAATCAAAAGCTATTTCAATCAAAAATATTTTAACAGACCGAGTTACATGTTAACATAGAACCTTCTTTGATATCACCTGCACAATTCTTGCATCCATTGAACTTGTGAGTTTGTGGAACGTTTCTGCTTGAATTTTTTTGCAGGATGTCAGAATACCTTCCCAGAGCTTCTGTTTTGATATGAACTGCATTCCACCCTCAGATCTTCTGCTTGAGGAAACTCCAAAGGTTCTCAATAGGGTTGAGGTCATAGGAGGATGGTGACCACACCATGAGTTTCTCCCCTTTTATGCCCATAGCAGCCAATGACACAGTGGTATTCCTTGCAGCATTCATTGTCATGCATGAAGATGATTTTGCTACGGAAGGTATGGCTCTTCTTTTTGAACCATGAAAGAAATTGATCAGTCAGAAAGTCCATATACTTTGCTGAGGTCATTTTCATATCTACAGGGACTCTGAAGGGACCAACCAACTCTCTCTCCCCCCATGATTTTGGCCCAAAAATGACTCCACCAACTCCTTGATGATGTCACAGCCGTGTTGGGATGTGGTGACCATCCACCACCAATCCACTACTGCATCCATCTGGATCATCCAGGGTTCCACAGCAGTCATCAGTGAACAAGTCTGTTTGAAAATTAATCTTCATGTACGGCTGGGCCCACTGCGACCGTTTCTGCTTGTGAGCTCTGGTTAGGGGTGGCCGAATAGTAGCTTCATGCACCGCAAGCCTCTGAGGATCCTCCACCTTGAGGTTCCAGAGGCACCAGCAGCTTCAAATAACTGTTTGCTGCTTTGTTAGGGCATTTTAACAGCTGTTCTCTTAATCCAATGAATTTGTCTAACAGAAACCTTCCTCATTCTGCCTTTATCTGTACAAACCCATCTTTGTTCTGAATCAGCCACAAATCTCTTCACAGATAACGCTTCAGTTTTTGTTAAATATCTAATGTTTTCATATCTTGTCATACGGCACTGCACTATCTGATGATTTTCATCAACAGAGATCCTTTCTCTTTCCCATACTGCTTGAAACCTGTGGCCTTAATAATGGCTATTAAAGGAAATCTTAAGTAGATTTTCTTTAATTGAGCTCACCAAACTAATCTACCCAGCTCTCTGAAATTAATTATAGTGATTCAAAGAGCCCTGACACACAATAACACCTATAAATTTAATACAAGAAATGTCATCTTTATGACACTTGAATCCAATTTGCATAATAATTTGGAACACGGTGTATAAAAATAAAATATTCAATTATGTCCCAGAACAATTCCAATTTATTTTATTTTTTTTACAGATTTGATTGTAATCTGTATTTATATATATTACCTTGGTAATACTTTTGACCAATATGAGCTGTGTCAGTAGTCATAATACTATGAGTAATTGGTTAACAGCCTGCAATGATGAACTTCTCATTTTCCAATAGGAGATGAAATATCAAACATTTCCTGTGATACGTGTATGTGCTGACATTCTGATTGGCTCTTACCTTAAAGTGCACAGTGATGTTCCAGGGTAAGACTGTATTAGAGGCATGAAGGTCAAACAGAACTCCAATAGGATAGTGCCTGGAATGCAAAAAATAAGTAAATAAAACCAGGAGATTTTTTTAGTAATCTATAATCTGCTCAAAAATACAAAAACTAGTTACTAGTTAGCCAAAACCAAATTTAATTCCATTATCAAACTAAAAATAATGTAAGTAACCCACTGTTTATACTCGTTATATCTGTAACTCAAAATGCTTTATCAAAAGTTAATTTTGGCAAAAAAAAAAAAAGTCTATAATTTAAAAACACTAGCTTAAAAAAAACACTATTTGAATAACCTTAGGAAAAAAAATAAGTATTTTAGTTCGGCATGAGTTGTTGCCAAATGATTTTAGAGTTTAGAAAATCTTTAGTTTTTTTCACATTAAAACTAAGAAGTCATTTGTTTCTTCATGTTGGAGACTGAATCAAATTGATGTTTTGTTGTAAAGTGTCTTAATATGATAGTTGTTGTGAACTGGTGCATAAATACATAAATGAACTGAATGGAATTGCAATTTTCAAATTTAAGGAAAAAAAAATATAGAAGATCCCCATAATAAAATTTTCAAAAACCAGAGATCTTGACATTTTAACAGTACAACTGATTGCTTTGCAACAGTGCCACTTTGTGGCTATAACTGTCCCTACATTCTGTTATTCTAAAGCAGGGGTGCCTTGGTCCATATCAAGATCATGAATGTCTTCAAAGGGTCAATTCCGCCAGAATGTAATGATAAAACCCACTAAACTGTCTGCATTCAGTTAGTCTAAAGAGCTACATAAAAACTTATGGCAAACTGAAAGCCCTTCTCTAACTCCATGTTTGAGAGAGAAGAATCATGAAAATATCATCAAAACTGATTCAAGAAAGTATTTCATTAGCAATTATACCTATCATTAATAATGAAGATTATTAATTAACACCAGCTAGAGCTATAGGTACTGATATACAGAACATTTAACCCATGAGAATCTGCTCCAAAACCATTTTTCAGTTAGAGCTAGAATAAAAGTATATTATTTCCAGTTGCATAACACTAGAATCCATTCATACCATTTGAGCGGCGTTCCTTCATATTCGAACCACATCTCCTCCACATCCTCTGCCCTCATCACTTTGAGGAAGTGTTTCTTCACTTTGTCTGTGACAACAGGCAGGTAGCTCACCCTGGGTAGCAGCAGCTGACAAAGTTAACACGAAAGAGGCATAAACACATTAATAGCAGTCAGTATGTCAGTATATCACTTTATTCTCCCAACTTACTTGCAGCAAGCTGGGAGGAAAAGAAACTAAACGACAAGCACACAACAACATTGGCGGAACAGTAACAAGTCTATGTAGAAGTATCAACAAAAGAGGCTGAACAACAAAATCACACCCAATTACATTTAGAGTTTATCTGAATAACGGCCTAGCTAATACTGGTTCTTGGCTTGGGCTGCCTGAATCAGAGCTGAAGTAATACTTTGAATAACATTTAGAATTCACATCCAAGACTTGAGATCCAACAATTAGACATTTTGTGGCCAAAATCAGAGAGCAGGTTTTTTGCTTTGAGGACAAGGACACACAAGTAGTATAATACAAGTAGAGCATAAAACAATGAGGGAATCATGAGATTACTCACATTCAGACATCAAAGCATGTGTTAATGATTTAAATAAATAAAAACAATAAAACAAAGCACTGTTTTATGAATTTATTTTCAAAATAAATCTTCGCATATATTGCATCCTGTGAAACAAAGTGTTAGCAATTATTTGCACTTTAAAGCATGAAATATATGATAAAGGTGCTGCATCCGTTGTGACAAAAGTAAATAAATTGAAGCCCTTATTGTTTATGTATTTACAAATAAAAAGTTATATTCATAATGACAAATATGTGGGCTTCAATCATGAGTGCAACTCTAAAAGAAAAATAATAAACAGTAGAAAAAAAGACTGTAATTTACAAATGACATATACTGCAACTGTATGTATTATAGACAATGTTGCTGGATGACAGTGATCACTGATGTAAATAACAGAGAGTAACAGTTGTGCTTACATAGTATGCTTCTGCCTCTCTCTCAGTCACTTCATCCGGGTTCAGAGTGAAGCATGTGGGTATCCGGCCGAACCAAACATCTCTCAATACGTCCTTGTCATCTGCCATGGTGCTGCAGCTGGTCCTCCCAGTAGGACATAAAGAATAAGCACCCCCAAAGCAGAGATGCAGCCCTAAAACTGAACAGCTTCCTGCTGGCATAAACAGAACAGAAAGCATTCTACAAATGAAACTTTCAAAACCACATAGCAGTGTGATCATTGCTCCAAATCATAGCTCAGCACATGTGTTCTAAGACACTGAAGTCTTAGGAGTGTTTGCCAATTCATAGATGGTCAAACGTACCTGCTGGGCTTCCAAACTAACTCCACGCCTGTAAAACTACAACCGTGATCCACCTTATTGACGTTAGCTTCAATGCTAGCTAAGCTAACTTAGCTTGAGGAAACTCAAAGAACGGGTTAGTGAACTAGAGTGATTGCTGTCAGGTCATTATTTTTATTTTCCCGAAACGGGTAGTCAATGTGCTTAAGAAAATACAATGTTATGTGGAAAAAAATCTTACTTTTTTGTCGATGTTTGACAGACAATCTGAATGGAAAAACGGGCCCTACAGTGTTGTCATCCCCCTGCTATCACCCGGAAGACATCAGTTATAGCAAAACTGCGACACCTAGCGAAAGTTCTAATATACATTTTATGTATTTTTATATATTTTAGTCAATTAAATTAATAATTTGCTGGTTAAATTTACTTAATATTTAACAGTCAATTCATTTTCTTAAAAATTAACTTATAAAAGCAAGTGAGTACTGTAGTGTTACATCATCAATATGCGACGCTACTTGTAACGTAGCTAAAGAGGTTCGGTTTCTGTTGTTTGTTATCATCTGTAGCTCAGAGATGGACAAGAAATTGGACACGGACAGCCTCGAAATTCGCGTTCAGGCGTTGGAGAACCGACTATACGGGGAGAGAAGAACCAAAAGTGGAAAACCCGTCAAGGTCTCCTCCATAATATATAAAAATATACAGTAGTTAGCTATTAGCTTAGCACAACAAGCGATGCTTCGGACTCTGAGTGCGAGTATACGCCCTTGTAGAAAATGCTAACTTTATGCTATTCGGTAACAGAAATTTCACACACATTAAGATATGTAACATGACAAAGACGATTTGTGTGTGTTGTTATTTATTTTTTTTATTTTTTGGAATGCAAACCAAATGTTATTTTGAGTTTTTATTGATAGTAAATATTAAAGTCAAGCTAACGGTTGACCAATTATGAGAACGTCAGTAATAATAAGAACATTTAATTTATTAATTGAATAAGAATAGCTTTTTTACATATTTGCACTAAATGTGATCATCATTAAACACGTCTTGGCTACGTGGCCAGCAGGAATGGTTTTGCCATAGGGGTTGTCTTGTAAGAGCATCTTGTGATGTGAAGAAAGAAAAAAAAAACTTACAAAGACTTACTGAAGCTATCCTTGTTTTGCTGAAATATGTAACAAAGAATGAAACGCCAAATATGCACTGACTGGAAAAACACTGTATATTATGTTGTAGCCTTTAATAGCTGAACTTTGCTTATTTTTTCTTTTTATGCTGAGGATAACACAAAGGTCACAAGAAGGTCTATTGTATTTTTTCTAGGCGATGTTTTAAGGTGATATTTGTTTTGTTTTTTCCGCAGTGTGCAGAAGCTTTAGTCAGAATTCAAGGAGGTTTGATCAACACGGCCAACAAGAGAGAGAGAGTAAAGATCCTCCACAAGAAGAGTGAGTCTCGCTTTAGTTTGACTCATCAATGAATTCAGTTAGGCTTTGTGAAACTTCTTGTACTGTTTCATATGGAAACAGGAGGGGAAAAGTGTTATTAAATATTTATGGATTGTTATTCATCAGCAAAGGTTTTGTTTCCATTTATCAGTTTGTCCATCCTTCCAGTCATTGTATTTAAGTTTGGGAATCCTGTAAATGTTAACAATGTTTCAGTGATATCCATTAAACACAATAGCAATATTTCAGTTTGAAGACATTTAATTTTTGTAATGTTATTTCTGTAAATACTTACTTATGTTTGTATTATGCAGTTGAGGACCTGATGAAGTATCTGGACCCCCAGTTCACTGACCACATCACTCTCCCTGATGCCATGAAACTAGAGTTCATCCTTGCAGGTAAGCGCAAAGAGGACATTGTAGAAATGTGATCTTTTTAATGTTTCTCACCTTTTGCTTTTTGTGCCTAATGCTTTACCTGATTTGCAGTACGGTGTACTGAGTACTTCCAAGAATACTTATATAAATGTGCAAGATTGTTTATGAATTTAAGGAGGAAAATACATGTATTTTTGGTATCTTGATCTTGATAAAATTTAATGTTTTAATGTCTTCTATTATATTAATTTGGAGGTTGCAAGATTGTTTATATGAATTCAGAAAAACATATGTATTCTCACTGTATTTTGGTTCATAAATTGTATGTACTTTAATGCACAGAAATGCCCAACCATTGACTGGAGTTGCATTAGTTGTGGTTATATACTTTATATACTCCCGGTCGAATAAACTAATAAATGAAATGTATTCTGTGTTATTCCATAGAGGAGGACTCTTTGCTCTCTGAAGCTGCTTTGTTGGAGCAAGTTAACAATTTACAGCCATTGTTGGACAGCACCCACATTAGAGGTTTGAAACATGGGAATTGTATGCAACTGTGTCAGCACTGTCATGGAATTTAATTAGGTTTATTGTTGTTTATTATTTATGTTTTACTACTAGTTGAAGTAGACAGAAAAAATGCTTTGTATATTGGCTTGATATGTGAATTTCAAGTTCATTACCTCTGCAATTCAATGTTCATCAGTGTGTGTTGTATAACTACAGTATAAACTGAGGGGAATGTTTATTTTGACTTGACTTGATTTATGTTCTATTTAAAGCCTGTGTCAACTGCCTGTTTTGCACTGTCCACAGATGTTCCTGAGCATGCAACCAAGCTGCAGCGTCTTTCACAGATTCACATCAAGCAACAGGTAGCTATACTGCTCTGAATCTTACTACCATATGTGTTGTTAAAAACTCAGTCACAAATATGTTGCTTTCTAATGCGTACTTCATTTTAACCATAATTGTACATGAAACATCTGTTATTGTTGTATATTTTAATGTGTTTTTTTCTTAATTGTTTATATTTACTTTCCCTTTTCTCTTTCTATTGGTCATTTTTTGGTCTCTCCTTTGCCCTGTGTGTTGTGTATGATGAAATTTTACATCTATTACCATAATAAAGTTGGGGGAAAAAAAAGCAACAAAAATCCCTCCAGAAAACAAATATGGTGATTTCTTTCTTCAGGACCAAACTGAAGCTCAGTCACAGGAAGTCAAGAAGCTTTTTGAGGAATACAACAAAATGGTACACAACACAGAATAAACTTTTAGTTTTATTACAATAAATCATGTTGCAAAACAACCACGAAAACATATATTTTGACACTCACAAGTTAATTTCCTACTGTGCCGTAAATGGAAGAATTACAGTTAAGAAATGCACAAATACAGTAACTTGGATTTTAGCAATCATTCTCTGTTGTATAATTGATTCATATAAGAGATTGGTGTCTCTTTGTAGATGTTCCTGCTCTCCAAGCAGTTCACCCAATGGGATGAGACCCTGAGGAAAATGGAGGAGGCCAAAGGAATCCGACTTGTAGAGTAGTTGCTCTAAGAAAAGCTGGAAAGAGGACGACGATGAAGAAGAACACTGCACTACGAATGGAGTTCCCGAATAGACGTGTTACATTATGTAGCTCATGCTACCCCAGTAAGTCAGAGGAAAACATAAAAACATTTCAACACATTTTCTTGTTTACTTTTCTTTTATCCCACTGAAATATTGTTGTTGCCTAAACACTGTCAGTGACTTTAAATGCAAAGTTACAGAGTGAAATAATAAAAGAACTGAACTGAGGCTTGTGGATCTTTATGCATTGTGAAGAAGAGCATGCTCCTTTTATATTACCTGCGACAACAATAAATTTAAGAGGCTACTCTTATTTATTTACAGTAGTGCTTTTTAGCTTTTCGTTTTAATTTCAACTTTGTTCCCTCCTTCCAAATTACTTGTATTTTGATTTTTCTTCTATAGAAGCACATAAACACTCCCTCAGTCACATCTGTAGGGTTTTAATTTTTCTTCTTGATGGCTAAAAAAAGTAAAATGTTAAATATTGTGTTTCTAAAATGTTTTTTTCTGTGTATAAAATGAGATAAAGCTTGAAAATAATAATTAAAGTAGCTATAAATATTATTTTCCTATTTATTTGTCTCTTTGAAACTGCAGACTTTGTGTTCTTCAATGCAGATGGTCTCCAAGTTGCTACAGATTATCCTTCCACAGGTGCAGTGTCCATGTTGACATCTCTGAAACTCTGTCTTCTAAACGCACGCGCATTCACAAAAATCTTCTTAATTTTTGTGATGCGAGGACCATTGTGACTTTTTCCTCAAGTGCGCCAGCAAATGCTTTTTGTCAAACTTATCATTGCCAAATACGAGACCCTCACCAGTCATGTTGAACTGTAAATAAAACACAAGGAATTATACACATCATGGTCAGGTCATTACAAAAAGAATTTGACATGAACAGAGTAGAAATAATTTAATTGGTTTGTATATATTTTTTATATTGCTTATGGTTACTTTTGTATCTGCTAATATTTTACACTTTGGATGGAGTAGCTTGTCAATAAGCAATTTCCCCTCTATTAACTATATTCTGATCACAGGGAGAACCTCAGTTGAATTAAGGTTTAACTCAAGCATATACAGCACATGATAATGTTTCAGGGATTGTGTCTCTACATAGATTTTGAAGTGATGCAATTTGAGGCAAATGTCCACTGATGGTCATGATGATGACCTTCATCATCAAAATCATGAAGTTTTAAAAGTAGGGTGAAAGGCCTCTGACAGCTGCTGTGCTGGGAGAACCCATGTAACGACTCCCTTCAAAATGCTACATTGACATTTTGTTGTAAACTAATATACACAAAGAGCTTAATCTCTCAACTGAACACCTCAAAAAGTCTTAAAGCCAATTGCTACAGAAAACCCAACAGTTTCTGGCAGTAAAACGGGCACCTTCATGGGGATTTTAACTTTAAGATTTTAAATTATTTTTCCTTTATGCCAATTAAAAAATAACAGAAACAAATGGCAGCAAATTAATTAAAACATCTAGTAAGTAATCCAGATAAATGATGTACGATCAATCTCAATCAGTAATGTTCAGATAAATATCAAATTGCTGAATTTAAGTTTCTTTGAGGGATTTTTATACAGTATACTGTGAAGACTATTCCATTTATCTAATCACTTAAATTCAATGTATATGGACATATTATGCAGTTTTCACACTACAAATATATAAATCTGGAAGATAACCAACAGATAGCACTAGAAATACATGTTAATATTAATCTCTGTACTGTTGATAAGTGAGAAAATAGGATACTTTTGCTGTTTGTTGGTGTATTAAGCCTACGTTTAGTAAGTAGGTATTTTGTTAGACAATCTGTTTTGATGACTGAAAGAAAATTTGTCATTTTCTTAATCTGAGTCATTGTTCCTTCTTCCTTGTTTGCGCTTCTAAACATAAGATGCTCGAAAAATGAGTGTAACTTGTTACGTACCTGCACTGCCACCCTGACTCCGTATCGGACGTAGGTAGCAATGTGTTCGCAGTTGTTGTGAAGGAAGCCATATATTGTGCTGCTCTGATACGTTTCAGTGATGCGTTTAATTATGTCCTTGTCGTCTCCTTTACTATATGTCACTCCTGTTAAAGGGTCTGTATAGTCATCAAGGAAATTGTTCACCTCCGGCTCTTCATTCATTTTCAGTTTAGCAAATTTATACGATTTACCATGATATTTCTCTGTAAACAAATAACAGATGAGAAATAAGCAGTTTATCAATATAATTTATTACTATTGGATTGTTGTTACTGATATTTACTTGCTAGTTCATAAATGTTGTGCTCTGCATTTTTCCCACAAATATTTACATCTCCCACATAGACAGCAAAATGTTTGTATCTAATTCCAGCTTTACACTTTGTTTTATAAGAAATTATGTCTCCAAATTGGAACTGTGGATGGAAGAAAATGCATAGTCACATTTAGAGTAAACAGAAAATGATTAAACTAGCTGAAACCAAAACATTTGGATATTATTTTTTAAATGTAGCAGTGATAAAGTTACTTACTCCACTCATTTCCAGAGTTGTGATCATAAGCTGAAGGATTACACCCACCAGGGTTGCTTCCTCATTTTTTTAAGCAGTCAAGATCTGAGATGGACATGTCAGACTTGTGAAACAATTGTTTTAACTAAAGTCATACAACTTCAAAAAACAATTTTCTAACATTTTAAAAAGACACATTTATTTCAGACGGATTGTGTCTTATCTTTTAGGAGTTGAACCAGCAATAGTCGTTTCAAAGTTCTTACCTTCATCTGAAACACATGGAGTTTACTGAATCAAAGGAAACAGCCTTCTTTCGAACACTTCTGACTTGTTCTGCACGTGTCCAGTTCTGTCCTTCAACAAACCATGAAAAGACATCTCTTATCTGCTTCTATGTTTGCAGAATGTTTGCATGACTCTCGTAAGACTTTCCCATGAGTGGTACAATTTCCCTCCTCAAATGGTTTTATTTTGTTCACAACTGGCATCTGTTGCCCCTTGCAAGATAAGCAACGTACTGTATATGTTGGTTAATTCAGGAAAAGGGATAAAAGTACTAATGTTAAATGTCTCTCTTTGCTATAGAATAGAACACAATAAACCTCAAAAGCTGATTAAAACTTTTAATATAGGGAAACAGTCTAGGATAGTCAAATTACTTTTTTATGTTAACAGCCAGTGATGCAGTTGAGCACTTTATTATTCTTCATGTGTGCACACAGTGACAGTGACTGTAAATGTAAATTCTTACTGCCGTCTGCTGCAGCATCTCTTATCCAGTGCCTTGTGAAAGTATTAATATCCATTAACACACATTCTGTCGCGTTGTAGCCGCAAAGTCAATGTGTCTCATCAAAGTTTAATGAGACAGAAGTATAAGTGGAAAGAAAGGGACACATGATTTGTAAAAAAAAACAAACTGAAAAGTGTTTTTAGTCACTCCCAAATAGGCTTGAATTCTTGTTCATGAATTCATCAGAAAGGTTAGTGTTCCAGCTATGAAAAGGTTTGAAGCAGGGCTAAGTTATAAAACAATATAATCAAAACAAAAGAGATCCATTGAAACTGGGGGAGAAAATTTGACAAGTAAAGAAAAAATAATTGCGAACTCCACAAATCTGCTTGTGAAGTAACGTCAAGAAAAACAGCTTTATTGAAATCAAATAAGAAGAGGTAAAGTTTCACAAGTTGCGAGGAATGCACATCAAACTGGACAAAGATGCTGTGGTCTGATGAAACCAGAATGTATTTATTTGGTTTGTCTTCAATGTGCTTTGTGTTGAGAAAAACTGACAATCTGAATATTTTTTGGCAATTTATTCAAGGTTTTGCTGCTGTTTTTGTAGTGAAAGGTGGCTCTACAAAGTATTGACTCTGGGGATTTTAATACAAACACACTGCAATGTAAATAATTTAAAAAGTTAAAGGCCTATCAAGCCTATGCAAGCCACTGTACATCCTGCTGCTGATTTTCATAAAAATTAGCTGTTTAGTTTGACGATTCAGCATTTCTGGTAAATTTATACTTCTACCCCCAGGCCTACCTAGCAACCAGTCATGTTCATTGCTTTTTTAATTATTTATTCTTTAGAAGCTAATGTCTTAAATGAAAGAAGTCCCAGAAAATAAACAGGAAAGCTTGAATTGACAAAGACATCAGCACATTTTAAATTAGACAAAGACATTATATACTGATTCATTGTGTTAGCACCTTGTTCTCAGTTACTATTTAACACTGTCATTTTTAATCCAATAAAGCTCTGAAGAATCTTACCTCCAGTAAAATAGTGGACGTCTGCTGAGGAAGTGAGGGAGCTACAATCCACCTGAATAGTCCTGCCACTGTTTCCCAGACTTATTTGAATGAGTCAGCCCTCAGAATGAGATTAACACTCGTTGGTTTTTCACTTGAGAACATCGGTGCAAGATGGAGAGGGTATATATACGAGTTCTGCCCTCAAGATGAGTTATTTTTCAGGTTCCACTTTTATTTAATACATTTAACTTTAGTTTATTTTCTAGCTGTACAGAGGTGGTTCTCATTCTGCTGCTGTGAGAATTGTCTTTTGTACTGATGGATAGAATAAAGTAATACATTGTTTATATATTGGTGATGTGGTCAAACTTCATGTATGTATGATATTTGCATGTAGTTTGTCATACTTATCTGTCTGAGGAAAACCAGTGTGAGACAGCTAAGAGGGATGGCTATTATGCAAAATCTCCCTTTATTACAGGTTAATTGAAATATAGGATGGCATGCAAACTGCTTATAACTAAACTTCCCATTGCACTTTGTTTTAAAAGATATTACGTATATCTCTAAACTGAAACTGTAAATGGAATAATGGAACACATGAGATGTGTCCAATGAACACTTTTCAGCAGTACATTTTTTAACCAATTGTAAAATGAAATCAAAGTCAGTACTTGGAGACTTAAAAGAAAGTAAGAAAGGATTAGCCAGCATCTTACTCTATTTGCTTCTAGTTTTGTGACCATCAAGATCACGACTACCAAGATCTCACTCCTCATTTTTCCAGCAGTTAAGAACTATAAACAACATTGTTATGGGCCGAGTTAAAAGCAGGAGCATTCACAGGATATATTAGAAAAATTGGGTTTTATTTTATTTTAACCCAAAGATTATAAATGACAAAAGATAAACTGAGTTCATAAGACACAATAGGGGTAACTAAACAGAATTCAATTACAAATAACACAAAAACAAATAACAGTACCGCTAAGTTTTGCTAAACTGAAGACTCAAAATGAAAATCAAATATATTAAACTTTAAATATTAATATTTACGGTACTTAAATACAAAACTTATCTAAACAAAGAAACTACAAATTCCCCCTGCTAGCAGGAACTAGTGGTGCAGTCCAATCAGCATTTAAGCCTGCTGAGCCCTGGGCCCCATCTGTTGCCAGGCAACTCCAAGGCAGGTAAGTACCGGCAGGAAAATAAAGAATTAATCTTAAGCAAACAAAATTAACTTTAAGTTAATATAAATACATATGTTAACTAAATGTGCGTGCTAACAAATAGAACAAATGTATCCAAATCAACTAATAAATGTTTTTATTGAAACTAAAGTGTTGTGTTTGTATGAAAAAATAAATTGTGCATAAATAGAGTTACCGACAAAGGAGCGTGGCCATGGATTTGGCCATCAAACACAAATTGTCATTGATGCAAAGTCTATGACAATTTTCTTGTTTTTTGTTCTCTGTTGCAGCAACAATACTGCTTACAATACTTATATACTATTTTTCTACCAACCACAAATGATTCAAATGCAAAGTCTAACTGAGCAAAAAATTATACCAAAAAATACACTTGCAGTTTAGGGAGGCCTTAATTGCAAGTTTGTTTAAAATTCCCAAAGATCGATGTATGACAGAAGAATTGGGCCCAACAAAACAAAATAAGCAATGGGTAGCACAATCAAGAACCTTCTTTTCTATAGGTACACATACAGATGAATGGATATTTATTTTAAAATCTAAATTACTTTTAAAAAAGTTTAAAGGTAATTTCATAAGGTCAAACTGTACACTTGAGCTTTTAAGAGACAGGAACATTTGCCTAATTCCATCTCCCAATTACATCTTTCCAAGCTTGAATCTGCAGCTGCTCCTTAGTCATTTTCGTATCAATAGGAGATATTTCAGTTTCCCTTTGCATCTACTGTTTAGGCTGTTTCTGTTACTGTCCTTTCTTTAAGAGAACTTGCAGCAGGTTCAGCATGCCTACTTAAAGCACTTTTTTTTTAATTAGAGAAAGACCATGACTAATGCAGTTAGTAAACATGCTATTTACTAACTGCATTAAAAATGAAAACATTTCCTCCACAAAACATGATGGATCTCCCTCATACAAGGTGTTATGTGTTCATATATATATATTTGTATTTTATTATAAAACCAGGCTGTACACTTTAATACATCTTTTAGATGGGGGATTTCTTTTGAATTTCTGCACATTTGATTAAAACAAAAGAATACTAGAGGGGAAAATAGCTATTTGCCTGGCTGTTATGCAAAATATGTTGTAAAACTTTGCTCAGACGATGAGTATGCACTCAGCGGGCTAATTCATTTTCACAAACATGAACTCTTTTTCACGTTTGTCTTTGCTCATATATGGCTGTTGTCTAGAATGCTGAGAAGTATAAAATGATATTAAGCCTAAAACAGTTACACTTTAATACATTAGATAGAACACGTGCTTTGTTACTTTATTTCAACCTTATGTGTTAGTGTTAGCCAAGTAGAAATGAAGATTACATCTCTGAATACACAGCATGTTTTGCCATGGACTGCACTTTCAGAAATATTCTAGCCTGTGGCTACATAGTTACTTGCTTAGCTATTGTTTTCTGTCAGGTAAAAAGATAAAAGGTTTTTCCCCAATAAAGCAAAAACATAATTAATGTAACCTACTTTGGTTGTAATGCTGCCATGTCATTAACTGATTCGCATTCTGTGTGAACAGGCAATGCAGCAGGCCTACATGATGTTAATTAATAAAAAAGAAGAAAAAAACCCCAAAAGCCTCAAGATTAAGATTAGTTTGTCAGGATTTAGCTTTTGAAAACAGCATTTAAGCAAGTATTATGTTTACTTTTTAGAAAAGATCCTTTAAAAAAAATGTTTGAAAACCAACCCACCATGTTTCAATTTACAAATTAACTTTTTAGTTACATTTCAATTTGTTAAATAAGACTGCATATATATACACACACGCCGTCCCCCCAATAAGGAATATATATATATATATATAGGAATAAAGGAATATATATTCCTTTATTTAATCAGGTAAACCCCGTTGAGCTCTAGATCTCATTTTCAAGAGGGACCTGAAACAAACTTCACTCCCCGTCGGGGAATCGAACCCCGGTCTACATAGCCTATATATATATATATATATATATATATATATATATATATATATATTTTTTTTTTTTTTTTTCTTTAAGCGGCCATACATTTTTATTTGACAAATTATTTATTTGTTCATTGTGGCATCTTTGACCCTGAAAGATTTTGAGAATGTAGTAGTTTATATGTTGTTTATATAATTACAGCTTATCATAAGTGAGAGCAACCAGTCTCTTTCTGCATAGACGATCTTTGGTTCCGTGTGTGAGCAGCACCAGTAGGAAGGCGCCCGTTGTTAATCGGAGGAGGACGGGACTTTTCGTGCGGAGAGCTGGTGAGCGGCAGCGCACCGGACCGTCATGGACAGGACGGCCATGGTGAAGGTCGGAGCCGCAGCCAGCGCTAGTGTCTGTGTCGTGTTCGGCGGTGTGGCGCTGGCCCAGTACATCGTAGCAAAGAAGAAGCGAGCTGGGAAGAAAACGAAGATCATAGAGATGGTGAGTTAAAGTATTCTCTAACTGCGCTGTTAAGTAGCCAAACGTTGATATGAAACAGGAAGTAGGATGTGTGGGCTTCAAAATAAAGCTCTACTACATTTAGATTGGAATATTACCCAGGCTAGATGGCGACATTTATTATAAAGATTATGAACGGAAAGAAAACCTCGCGCTTATTTTTTTTATCTTCGCGCATTTTAACTTGGTTGATGCACTGCGCCTGCGCAGCTGGTCCCCTAAAACGGAATCTGTTGTTTAGAGGTCACCAGCCAGTTTTTACCGGACAGAAGGACCTGCACGCTCTTTTACTTTAACCTCAAAGTCTTAGCAGCTGAGCTCTTGGTCAGTTCAGCTTTCTACCAACCTCTCATTGCCCTGAAAACAGCTTTGTGCCGCTGTGTTCGCTTGACCAGGCTTCCTTCAGGTTATGCAAGCTTCTGCAACACAAACTTGCACTGCATTCACATGGAAACGGCATAAACAACCCTGAAATTATTTCAAGTTCTGTTAAGCACTATATAGCTGCATACAAATATTATTAAACAGAGCCAGACGTTTTTCTGGGTTCGCACATGTGCAACAATATTAAGTTGAATAAGTTCAAATAGACACACAATATAAAATAAGAGCAATAACATACACGTAGCAGTATAGCCTTTTAACTTAAAATGGCAAAAAACCCATAAACAAACCAAAACAAAAAACAGTAGCAACATCATCCTGTCTTATTTTGCATAAAGAATACCAACACAGCATCAGTTAAGGTGAAGTGAAAATAAACCATAACACAATACTTTGTCACAATACTTTTTCCAGCTTTGCCAAATTTCCATTGAGAATCAAACTAGATTTCTCACATAACACTGTCTTACTTTTTCTATCCTAATAAGATTAATTTTTATTCAGAAAGCTGGAAGGTTAAAATGGACACAGAAAAAAAGCCAAATTACAGGCCAACAAGCTTTTCTCTGTTGGCTCTCCTCTTCTACTAATCCAGTCTTCTGGTAAGGAAATTAAACTGGGATGTAGTAGTGACTGGCTGCCTGACAGAGACAGTTTTCCACTGTGATCCACAGCGTGGAAACTTGTAACCCTCTACTGTTAATGTTTCCTGCTGCTGTCGGTAAGCAAAAACATCCGGACTGAAACAAGTTTATATATCAGCAAAACACACACAAAGATCTGTCAAAGAGGATATGTTTTATATCCGTGGGTGTTTTTCTTATGTTTGTCTGCTTACCCACAGATTCCACCTCCATAGCTCAAGTTTACCGAAACAAATGTGCTATGGAATTGTTTATAAAAAAAGGATGTAAAAGTTATGTTTAAAAATTCATTTTTAAACATAACTTTTTTAAACCATATCAAAAAAGGATATCAACTAATGCATTACATCAGGGATGTGTATTTAAAGTATTTTAATGTACGCTTGTGTTGATTTCTCTCCATTCTGCAGAGTGGAGAGAAATCATTGATAATATCGAACCTAAAGACAATTTAATTGCACCTGTTAAATGAAAATTATTTGTAAATCTAGCTTTCAGGTAGACACAAAAACTGAGAGGTTTCTGCATAAACCTTTTCCTGATAGTTTTCTTGAGATAAGTTAGTCTTGGAAAATTTGGTTTCTGCATTTAGGCTTCTCATTATCTCGAGAAAAAGTAACTCTTTATTTTGAGAAAACGGTATGGAAAAAGTAAATGTGGAAAAAGTCTGCTATCGGTTTCCATAGATAGATAGATTATTAAACTTTTGAATATATTTACATTCATTGAGTTTTAACATTTGTACCAACAAACCGGTCTTTTTTTTTTTAATTGTTGGTTAACCAATTTATTTATCTGAAGGAAAAATCTGTACTATAAACACCTTTAACTCATTTGTAATATTTTAAAGTTTATTATACTATTCCTCATTTTTCTACAGTTATGATCTCCTCCAGATGAACAAAGAAGAGTGAAAAATTATTAATTTTGTTTAACTGCACTTACATTTCCTCCCTTGAATTTTGGTCTGACTCGCACTGTAAACTTTTATTATGATTAGATTATAGATGAATAAAGGTGATGACAGCATGGCACCGCATTCTGTATGTATGTCTGAATCAAGTTTTAAGATAATCTTTTTAACATTATGATCATGCTGCTGACTACTCCCTTTTTTAAAATACTTTTTAAAGTCATGTGTTAAAATGCTTACAAAAAGCCCAGTGCATTCTCAGTCATACCCAGATACAAACCATGTGAATTGAGTGTATTTGCAACTCAGAGGGGGTTTTTTTGGCACAAAGCTGAAAACATACATTTTTTTAAATAAAAGTTCAGTGCATTTACTAAATCCTCATCCGTGCTGGTTGTTTTTGTTATAAGTGACAGATGGCCATCATTATCACAAACATAGCAGCTACCAATGTGGTTACAGTAAAAGGAAGCTTTAGTCAGCCCCTGTAATATCATGTCTTAATATTATCTCAAACAGGAATACAATGCTTCTTTAGCTTTTAATACTTGTAACCTGGATGCAGATTCATTTAGGTTGTTTTAATGCTTGTTTTAAAGTGTGTTTTGCTCTGTTGACCTCTGGTACGGTGGCCGACAGGTGCAAATGCGCAGCAAAAGAGAAAACATGCAAACAAAAAAGAAGACACCCCCGAATGAAATGCAGCAAATAAAAAGAGAGACGCAAACACCCCCGAATGAAATGCAGCAAATAAAAAGAGAGACGCAAACACCCCCGAATGAAATGCAGCAAATAAAAAGAGAGACGCAAACACCCCCGAATGAAATGCAGCAAATAAAAAGAGAGACGCAAACACCCCCGAATGAAATGCAGCAAATAAAAAGAGAGACGCAAACACCCCCGAATGAAATGCAGCAAACAAAAAGAGAGACGCAAACACCCCCGAATGAAATGCAGCAAACAAAAAGTGTTGAAAACGGAAGTGCTCCAGACCACTAGGGGGAGTCAAAGAAAATAGTATTCATTTCTATGGGACCAGATGCAAGATTCTTCTTCTTCTTCTTCTTGGTATTTATTGGCGGTTGGCAACAAACTTACAGTAGCATTACCGCCACTTACCAGTATGGAGTGTGGTTCGAGATGGTCTATAAACTTTCACTTTCTACCTTTTCCCTCCATTAACTCCTGATTAAACATACCCCCACACATACACACCTGCTTATATTATCCAACTTGCTTATAGCTTTATATACCCCTCTTTGATATTCTTTACACATTCACACCCAACTTGCTCTACTCATATCCTATGAAATAGCTTTGTTTTTTTAAGATACCGAATAATTATTTGAATATGTCTACTCCCGAAATCTCTCCTCAAAAATTCTATTAAATTAAACCTTTCTTTAATACCTACACACTCTCTCAGCATGCGTCTTCTCTCTTCTTCATACTTACAACACTCTAAAATAACATGCTCTATTGTTTCAGACTTCTCACAATAATTACACTTTCCAGATGCAAGATTCAGAGAGATACCTTTACTTTCTTTCAAATTTCTTTCTCTGAATCTTGCATCTGGTCCCATAGAAATGAATACTATTTTCTTTGACTCCCCCTAGTGGTCTGGAGCACTTCCGTTTTCAACACTTTTTGTTTGCTGCATTTCATTCGGGGGTGTTTGCGTCTCTCTTTTTATTTGCTGCATTTCATTCGGGGGTGTTTGCGTCTCTCTTTTTATTTGCTGCATTTCATTCGGGGGTGTCTTCTTTTTTGTTTGCATGTTTTCTCTTTTGCTGCGCATTTGCACCTGTCGGCCACCGTACTCTGGAGGGCAGAACATAGTAAAATTTCCTTCTTTACATCTTCAATATCTTTCTGCTTGGCGTTGTTGTTCTTTAGAGATGGACATAAACTTTCCCCTACGGTCTTGGGATTTAGTCTTACTGATTGCACTGTTGTGAATCATAGCATTATGTTCTTCACTCCTACTATATAGAGGTTATAAGAAGAAACATGCTGTTCTGGTAATAAATACTGATAAAACAGTATCTGCAAAACTGAATGTTCTGTAGTTGTCAAAAACAGGCAAGACTGATTTAAAGATTGGTTTGGAAAATGTTTAAAATCAGGAAACATTAAAAGAATATTTTAAAAAAATTCAAAACCTCTTTGCTATTTTTTCTCCTATTGTTCATCAAAACCTTTCTAATATCGACACGCGCACCAAAGTCAGATCTGACAGAGAGAATTTGAAAAGTACTACTAGTCACTTTTGGCAAGCATGAATTAATAAGGATTTGAGTAATGCTGCTTGTTTTTATCATTTGAAGCTTCAAAGGGGTGGGTATAGTTTCCCTGAGGTTTCACCAACATATTTTCTCCAGAATGCTTTATCATTAGAAACATATGGGTTTCATTATCACAAACGTTGCAGCTACCAATGTGGGCACAGCAAACATATTTCATCATAATTATATATTTACTGGGATGCTGATATCACACATGCTTGACTGATCAGTTCTGTGGAATATTTATTTAATGTTAATTTTATAACTTAGACAAGAGACAGAATGGGGCCAAACATCTAGTTTAGAGTGTTATGGGAACATAACTTGACTGGAAGATAGATGGAGACATAATTAACAATACTGATAAATATTTTTTGTGCTCAAGTAATAATTGAAAATGCAAGACAGTTTTATCAATATGTATTGTTGCAAAAGTTGTATTGGTAGTAGATGTAATAGGGCTGCATCATAACATAAGAAATTGTTATACAGTGACATCAGTTTCAAATAAACTGCAATTTTTCAACCCTTTTATTTTGTGAACTAACCTGAGTTATTGTGTTTTGGGCTCTAAAATCTGTATCAGGTGTATTGATGAACTGAATGAGTCCAACTAGCTAAAAAACAAAACCAGTCAATAAATTTGAATATTACTGAAAATCTCATTTGCTATAGGAACTTCATTATTAAGTGAAACACATAACATAGTGTGGAAGCCTTTGCTTCTGTTAATTATGAGGATTTTTCACTTGTTGGTAATGGAAACATGACATTTAAAATTAGAATATTACATAAGCCCATTAAAAAATAATACAGACTTGTGGGGTTAATAAAAAAAAGTTGTTTAATACCTACATAAAAGTTTTTTATTTTCAAAACTTATCTTTAATCTGACAAACCCTTATCTGAACGCATATTCAGATTTATTAAATATGACTGTATGTAACTGGTACGCAATGTGTGAATCAAGCCATTTAAAATATATTGTTGTCACAAGTGTTGCTGGCCAAAATCTTTGCAGACTCCAGACATTCTGCATACAAACTGTGTAGACTTTTACCTTTGCAAAAAATGGCTGCCACAGAGTCAGTTTCTTCACTCAGGCTGTGTCTCCGAGCAAGAGACTTTGTCTTCCTATTTTGTAAAAACATTGCATATATATGTTTAAAAGAAAGTAAAAAAAATGCATCCCTAATCTTAGGGTATCAATAGAATCCATTTTTAGAGTTTTAAGGTTTTTAGTGAGATCACCTGCTCGATACTGCGAATAGTAGTAAAATGCAGATGCTGCATTATTCGATGATGTAGCGCTTTTAGGAGAAAAGGTGTGAACAGCAAAATTTGCAGCCCTATCAGCAAACGCACAGTTGTATGTCAAAGGTGGATCTGATTAAAGCCACAGTCCTGAGGTTAGTCATCCCTCAGGTTGTGTCCACAGCAGTCTGACACTCTGTAACCTTTGGTCCAACAGCCATTTATCAGATTTTATTGCACGACTGGGGTGGCAAGTTTTTTGTTTTTTACGATAACTGATCAGTCGCCTTCAGTGGTTTTAAAGTCATTTCGATTTATTAGCACCATTTTTAGGTTTATTGCTGTGACAGTCAGATTAGTTTTCAAACAAGTTTGGAAAATCCTGTGTTCAATTAAGCATTAAACCAATACATCCACCTCCCATAGCAAACAATGTTTGAACCTCATTCTATAGGCGTCCTTGTCTTTTTTTTATAATGATCTTGAAGTCGCATGATTATTGACACAGTACTTCTTGATTGCCAGTATAACCTTTAGTAATGTTTGTGATGTTGTCTTTGCCAATATCTGAAGGTATGTTTTTGCTTTAAAAGCCAAGCAGATTGGCCAGAAATAATCATACAAAATACAATTAAATGATTCTTATGAATTCACTAAATTATTTTTGCAAAGACGATAATTTTAATATTTTCTTATAGAAAACTCAACTTTTTTGTTAAACTTACTCTTAATTGTTTCATAACTTTAAGACTCTCTAGTTAACATATCAAGAAATTTACAGTATAACATTATTATTTTACTTATACTAGAAAATAAACAATACTTATCCTGTTCTACCACTACTAAAAAAATAACATTTGTTTACTGCTATGTGAATTAATAACATCTGAATTATTCAATCCATCTGCTCATGTAGTTATAGTTTGCAATTGGCTGCTTAGGGGTTGTTCTTCTCATGGGATATCAGTTTAAAACAGTATGAGCTTAATATAATAGATTTTGGTTTCTTTAGTTTTCACAATGACTGCTTTTTGTGGCCATGGTTAAATCTCAAAATATTTAAATTTGTCATGCCTTAAAGAGAAGCAAAAGTGTTTTACCCTAGAGATGGCCAGTTAGCTGGTTGAAAGACTTTCTTCAACCAGCTGACTGTCAATTTGCAGCAATACTTAATTATTCTGTTTTCTTAGTCTCAGAAAGCAACTCTGGTCACTTTATCTCATGGACTTCAAACCACAGACAAAACATTAGTGGTTCAAAAATGTACGTTCTTATACTCTTGGCATATCTTGAAACTAGTGACCCCATTCCCTCCACCCCCATGCTGATTGATAACTGTTTTCTTTCCATAGTCCAGCGGGTCCAGATTGTTGCTGCTGACAGAAGTTTGGTGCCAGACAATCGACTATTTTGTAGTCACATTTATGCTGGCTCTGAGCAAACAGAGGTTATCATTTGCTCAGGTGTCACATTTGGTTAGTTGAACGCAAGGAAGAAACAGGGGTTTGTGTTTTGGCTGTATTTGAGGTTTGACAATTTAATTTGTCTGCCAGATGTGTCAGGATTCCCCTGTAATTCCACGTACTGAAAATACTTTTATGCACTTTAGTCACTATCCTTGTACTTCGTATAATTCCATTTCCTATAGTACAAGAAAAACTGTTTTTCAAGACACTGATAGTGGAAAGCGTTCAAGGTTCAAGTTGAAATCTAGCCACGTGTTCCCAGAAATCTGCAGGATATGATTTTTGGATGAGAAATCAGACAATCTATCATTTGAAAATGCAGAGCTAAATTTTGTACATTCCTTCAGTCAGGAGGTGATTACAGACCAGATCCTGACTCCAGGAAACATACACCTATAAGTTACATACTTTATATCAGCCTCCTGCTTGTGCTGTATGTGACTTACTATTTCCTGCCTATACCTGACTTTATTGTATTAAAACAATAATTCAAATTTAGAGATTGAATTAGTGGACCCAGTTAATCAAAGCTGTAGGATAAATAATTGAAGAAGCTGCTAAAAATGCAACAAACTTTGTTGTCAGTCTTCAGTCAAACATCTGATGTAATGTTATTTAAAAAGTGACTGAAAGATTGTTCATTCTGTGAACTGAAGAGATGATTACATTTGATAAATGGATGATGAATGTAACTGAACATTATGATTTCATAGAAATAAGTAGAACTGTTTGTTCTGATGGACAGGTTTGTAGAAATGATTGCTTCATGTTTAATTAGGTTTCCCTCAGAGCATTTATATACTCTCGTATTGTTGGCTGTTGTCCAACAAGTGTAACTCATCTAAACTTTTGACCAGAGTTTCTTTCAGGATGTTGGTCATGGGATCCCCAAAGTCTCAGAAAGCATAGGAGCAGCATTTTTGCAGTATTTACATTGCAATAAATAAAGTCTGCCAAGTAAAATTTTTGCTCAATTCTGATTTTGTGTAGGAATTAAAACACAAGTTGATTTTAGAAGCTTCTAGAAATTGAATGTAACTAATACTGACCATAAATTACTTGGGAACGATGTGGTGGTGATAAGGTGTGGAGATGGTGGTATGGCAGTAAGAGTTTTCCTTGTAATCAGTGGATCGCCTTGCTGTAAGCCTGACCCAGGGTTGGCATTCAGTAGCTTGCCATTATCCGTGTGTGAATGTGTGCTTTGAGATTTCAATTTGAGATATAAAGTACATTATAAATACAATTGATTATTATTAGTATTACATCAAGGGTGCCGAATTTAGCACACAGACCTTCTTTGAGCTTGACACACAGGTTTGTGTCATTATTATGTCAACTGTTCACAATAACACTGACTGTATCCAAAGTCTTACGAACCAGACACTACAACAATTCTTTGTTCTTCTACTGATCTGGCGTTTGCCTGTTCTCTCAGCTACTTGAGATAAAACAGATTAACATGTTCAATGATCTGAGTCTCAGACATGTTGAGAAATGCACTGATACTGCATCTCTGCATATTAAAGCCGCAACAGAAAGACAAAACTCTTTAAAGTATCACAAAAATTCTGTCATAATCTATTTTTATTCATCAATTTTTAAAATGAAATTTTTATATGATTTAAGTTGAACAGAAAAAAAACACTTTGGTCCCTCACACATAAAAAACTGACTGAAGCTCTAATAATTACATATAAACAATGAAATAAAATGAGTGCTCATAAACTATGAACAATTCACTTGCTATGGCCTGAACTCACAGTCTCACAACTTAGTCCTGGTATGAATGAATTGCACACCTGCTTGTGTTTAATCAAATATCTCGAGGTTTTAAAGTTGATTTGGAGGATGGTCACTATGCTGGCACACTGGAGACTGGAATTCGAAGCACCACTTCAGGCAAAGTTTTGAAATCAGGGAACATTTCTGCAGTTGAAATTATCAGGAGTTAGCAAGACTCCCTGACAGAGGGGTCTCATGGTCCTGTAGGCCTTTCCTTCAGTGGGAGGAAACCCTGCATGCGCTCCTTCTGGACCAGTGTTTGGTCAGACCCAGTAACTTAACCCTTATGACCTCTAATGTGGCTTCAGGCTATTTATTGCGTGTGTGTGTGTGGAGTAGATTGTGTGTTAGAAATATGAGTATTCAGCAGGCGTACTTCTGAAAGCAAGGTTTCCCCCTCTAATTGAATTTAAAGGTTAGAGGTCAAACTACTGGAAAAAGTCTAACACTGCTGGCCCATTACCACATCTGTTTGTCGTCCCCTGCATTTGTGGACTTTGTGTGTGTGTGAACTAGAAGTGTCAGTGTGTTTGTGTGTTTGAGCCTGTGGGCTGGGGAGGGGTTACATTGTCTAATCAGTTTTGGTCAACATTCCCCTCCCCCTTTTTCTCCCCGCCTGTTTCTGTGGGTATATAAACCCTACGCAGACACACAATCTTTTCTTCACTCTTGTTCCTTCGACAACAACAGACCAGAGGTAAGCTTGTATGTGCCTGTATGCAGCTTGTTTGCTTACTGAAATACTTGTGCTTGTTTCTTAGAGTACTGATACTGGTATCAAGAAAATTAAAAGGGAGTCATTAATTTGGTAATCTACATTGCTAAAATCCGATGTTGCATAGGAGATAATATATACAAAATGCAGAGAAATGTGTATAATATCATAAACATTTTGCAAAATAGTGGCAATTTGTCTGTAATTACTGTTGTCATGTTTCTACAAGCGATGCTTTGAACTCTATCCAACCGCAAAGCCTGCCCTCTAAAGAGTTTTTAAACTACAATTTTTATAAGGCTGTAAATTAACATGAAATTAGACGAGTAGTATGGCAAGTGCATTTGACTCTCAGCAAAAAATAACTTTTTATAGTTGTTTTGACTCTGCTTGCTTTGTTTCTCTACGTGACGTCTTAGTTGGAAAAAAACCCCCAAAAACTTCATGGTTATTTATAGCTTATGTTCTGAGTATCATGTGTCTGAAGGATCAGAGTGATATATGAGGTGTTAGAAAGTCTAGTTCTGATTGCATAAGTTGAAGCTGTGTTCTTGGGCGGGTTGGTTGTTTTGGGTGTATCTCCAGTCTTAACTAAACAATTAAGAGTTATATTGAAACTAAATGTAAGTTTGCCAACAAGCATTTATTCTTTTGAGAAATAAATTAGCTTGCAGTGGATATCTGGTCTCAAACTAAACTGAGACCAGCAGGATTTATTTTGCTCATTTCTGCATCCACAGTCACAAGATTTCTGTTAGAAAGCCAAGAACCCCATTGTACTTATTCTGGTATCATGTCTGAAATGAGGAACATGATGTTAATTTTCTGCAGCCTATATATAAGAATTCAAAAATTGGTATACAAAATGACAAGAGACAACATGTAGTCTCTATGCCATCTGCCGCTCCTCTTAAAGCAAATGTAGATCACAGTTAATGTTGGTACAAGTCAGTCCAAGTACATTACTCCTCTGATTCCTCATCTGCATCTTAATTTTTGATTTTCTTGTTAAAGGAATGGGTTTTTGTTCTGGTCTCAATATATTTAAATCACTACATTTATGAATTCATTTGTTTATTTTTTGTATTTTTCCCCTGTCAGGCATATTGTATATAGAATGTGGTTGCCTATGGGTTTTATTTTACTCAGTTTTTATTATGTTTTTTATTTTATTTTTTCAACTGTTCTTTTATTTGACAAAACTCTTTGCTCTATTAAATTTTATTCCCATTTCTGTCTTTTTTTCTGTGTTTAACTCCAGATGCCTCAGTTTGAGAAACCCACGGTGCACATGAGAGACCCTGAGAGGGTGGAGCAGATCATCTGTGGCCTCATTAAAGGAGGAGCTTCCAAACTCCAGGTACATCATCAAATCTTGATATTTGCTCCAACTTACTACCCCTTCTCCTTCGAAGCATTGCTAAATTGTTCTTAGAGTCTTTGGACAGACACGGTTTTCTCTTCTGATGCCTGTTTTATCAAACTCCTCTCCAAACTTCTGATAAGTAAAATGATTTTTGAACATTTTAGGTCATCACAGACTTTGACATGACAATAAGCAAATTTGCTGTCAATGGAAAACGCTGTCCGACTTTGCACAGTAAGTATTACATTTCGAGGTAATACATACAAATGCTACACCTTCATTGGAATCAGGCTGGAAACACATATTATATTATTAATATTATCTTTTTTCTGCACAGATGTTATTGATAACTGCAAACTAGTGACAGAGGAGTGCAGGCAGAAGCTGCTGCAGCTGAAGCATAAATATTATCCCATTGAGATTGACCCTCACCTGAGTATGGAAGAGAAATACCCTTTTATGGTGGAATGGTAATTCAGGCGCCTGCAAATCATGTGACCTGTGATTTGCAGCTCCTACAGTTGGACTTTCCTAAAGATGTGTTTGTTTCCAGGTATTTTAAGTCCCACTCGCTGCTTGTTGAGCAGCGGTTAGAGAAGCACAAACTGCCGGAGGTGGTGAGGGAGTCTGACCTAGTCCTCAGGTAACTCCAGAGGATCAGATGAAGTGAATGTATGAGACCTCTATGTGGATTTGTTTACTTAGTCAGACAGCAGGATAAACTGATTGCTTGTTTTGTTGCAGAGACGGATATGAGCAGTTCTTTGATCGGCTGCATCAGCACAACGTGCCTGTGTTCATTTTCTCTGCGGGTCTGGGGGATGTGCTGGAGGAAGTCATCAGCCAGGCTCGCGTTTACCACCCCAATATGAAGGTTGTCTCTAACTTCATGGACTTTGATGACAAAGTAAGTCATCTTTTTTCTACGTTACTGGCACATTAAACAGCTAAACATAAGAAGAAATACGTCAATCGCATATTTATAAACTTAGACTTACTTTATTGTCATTCCACATTTGGTAACAAAAAGTTGTTGCTTGGCTGCCAAAGTATACAGAAATATCTATATGTATATATACATCCAAGTGTTACTGGTGCAGGTAAAATAAGTATTCTGTACAAAAATTACACATATTTATATATAAACATATAAATATAAATATATAAATAAAAGAACCAACAATAGAAACAACAAATCTATGCTAATTTCCATTCTCTAGTTTTGTAGAGCTTAGCCAGTACTGGTCTCTACCAGTTTTCATCCATCCATTCATCTTTTTCTGCTTATCTGGGGTTGGGATGTGGGGATATCAGGCTAAGAAGGGAGGCCCAGACTTGCCTCTCCCCAGCCACCTGGGCTACCCTCTGGGGAATCCCAAGGTGTTCCCAGGCCAGCTAAGAAACATAGTCCCTCCAATGTGTCCTGGGTCTTCCCCGGGTCCTCCTCCTTGTGGCATATGCCTGGAGCACCTCTCCAGGGAGGCATCTAAGAGGCATCCTAACCTGATGCTCGAGCCACCTCAACTGGCTCCTCTTAATGAGAAGGAGCCAGTTTTGAATTTTTAACACAAACTCAGCAATTATTCATAGTGAGAACATAATGATGTTTGAGATAGCAGTTGCTGTAAAACAGGGTTTCACTATTTAAAAATGAGTGATTAGTTCAATTAGCATTGTTAGCGTCACTAATAGACATCAGTCTCTGTGTGTATATCCAAGAAAATGTAGACTTTTACAGTAATGCTGGGCTTTACAAAATGCTGCCAACATTTCCAATTTCATCAATTTCCAAAGTGAGAGAGGTTGAAAGTTCAAAAGGATGAAAAACAGTAACTCTGCTGTCATATATTCTTTCTGGTGGTACTGAAGTATACTCAGAATGAGTTCATGCCCTGTTATTAAAAAAAAATGTCTCCAATGTGGGTGTGAATTGATGTTGTGTGAAAGTCCTCTCCTCATTAAATACAAAACTGCTTTGAGAGAAAAGGTGAAATATGCAGCACCTGCCAAAGTCTACCTCTCTGTTGCAATCTGAATGAACAGCTGATGTACTGAAACAGCTTGGTGCATTCACCATTCAGAAATGATCTGAGTTCTGTCAACTCTGAATACAAGTGATGGGTCTTTTTGTCCTGCAGGGCGTGCTAAAGGGATTCAAAGGTGAGCTGATCCATGTGTACAACAAACACGAAGGTGCACTGCGGAACACTGACTACTTCAAACAGCTGAGGGATTACAGTAACATCATCCTGCTGGGAGACTCACTGGGAGACCTCACCATGGCCGACGGTGCTCCCAATGTGGAGAACATGCTCAAGGTCGGCTTCCTCAATGACAAGGTAAATCCATTAATATTTCAAATATTCAGGTCTCCTTTTTTTTTTTTAAAGAAATTCTATTTCCCTATAATCCTAGGCATGTTTTATGTGGCAAAAAGCTTGTGCTGAGACAGTATATGTCTTTTCTAGACCAGAAAATAGTTCCTGTGCACTCTTGAAAAGTCTGTGAAAGTACAATATTTTACTTTTATCAATTTTTCAAGTCTTGTGTTGTGTAGAAAAAAACTGTTTGAAAAACATTTGATTTGCCAGGAATTTATTCTCTTCTCCATTTTGTCAGAAAAAAATGTTAAACTGAAATACATTTATTTCCTCCATTGCTTTACATTGAAATTACCTTGCATGTCTTTGTTCACATTACATCTTCCGTTAATCATTTTAAAATTGACACTTTGTTTTTCACCTTTTTTAAATCAGGGTTTTAAGTCTTTGGTTCTTATTGTTGTATTTTTGCCATTTTTTATAGTGGAAGAAAGAAATCAAAGATGTAAAGTATCTGTATTTAATGTGGGGTAATCCAATCCTGATCTGACAAGATTTGCTTTTGAAATACAGCTGTCTTAAATTTACCAGAAAGGCTTTGAAGTGGTCGTTTGTGCTTTGTGTTGATCGAGCAATGTGCTTTATTTACAAGTTTTTTGCTATTTCTGCAGGTAGAAGAGCACCTTGACAAATACATGGACTCTTATGACATTGTCCTTGTGAAGGACGAGACACTGGAAGTGCCCAATGCTATTCTCCAGAAGGTTCTATAATTCCATTATCCAATTCACCCCTGAATCCACAGCCCCTTTCTCTGCTTTCTCATACCCACTGCAGCCAGACTCCGGACCTCTGTCTAATTCCGCCACTACTCTAATTTCCGGCCCTCTTTCTTCAAACAAATCTCCTACAGCATTTAAAAAAGACATTTCACATCATCTGATATTTATAAAATCTTCACAGCTGCAACAATTGGCCTCTGGATTTTCTTTAGCTGAAATAACTACTCATGTTGATTCCCCAATGTTTTTTTCTTATAAAAAGAGATATGAGGAAAAAATACAGTTACGCCATCCTCGTGGCTTACACATTATGGCTGTTATTTTTTAAAAATATTTTTGATGTTGTAAGATTTGTCCATGATAAAGCAGGTTCAAGCAGGGAGGCATAATGTTACTAGGCTGTGTCATATTGACCTGTTTGTGTCCACTCATGTCTGCCAAAGTTAGTATTTTAAAAGTACAAGAAACTATTTAGTATCATAAGGACCTTGAAAACTATTTCCTGATAAGCAAGTTGAATGTCTTGCTCTGTGGCAGTACCAACATAATGACAACAGTATTTCTAAAGAAAAATGAAGAATTTAGGTCATACAAATGAAACTGACAGGATCACGACAACTGGGAAATGCACTTTAAATTCTTTTATACAGAAAACAAATGGCTATAGCTTTGATTTGTTGATGTTGGAAACAGTCTTGTACAAAAAAAGGTATGTTTACATATTTATTTAATTCTAATGTACTAATTTGATATACTTTTAATTCACAAAGGAGGAATAAAATAAAGATTTTCATTCTACAAATGAAATATTCATGATGTTCTCAGCATAGCTCATTCACCCAAACACTGTTGTTGAATGTTAGAGATGATGTTTAAACCCGAAGCTGACCTCTTGTGGCTGCTACAATGAATTACAACATCATAAACAAGTTGATGCCTTTCAGATTTGCTTGTAAATAAAGATTCTTATGTTGATTATATCTAAGGTGTTTCAAGAAAAAGGGGTAAAAATAATGTTCCTTGTTCTGTAAGTCCCAGTATAACACCTGTTCAAGTGTTTTTTTTAAATCACTTTTTTTAAATTCAGTGGTTAAAGTTGAGCACTGCCTCTGACATTTTTTTTCTGGAGTTTCAAAGCTAAATGATCTCCGTTTGTTTCAGTGTTCGGTGTTCCCCTTTGATTTGTTTGTGTTTTAAATGTGCTGCTATCACCTGCATGTTGCCTTTTCTTATCATAGTGTTTATGTCTGAGAAATGGGAGACTAAAAACATATTTATCATTTAAATGGGGAATACTGTCACACTGTGTATATGGGAAATTATATGGAAATGTATATTGTTTTACTGCTTATGATATATTTTCTGACTGGTGTGTTTTATTTTTATAAGCTGATGGTTTTCTTTGATGCTGTGAATAAAACATGCAATAAATTTCCTGAAGCCATGACTGAATCACAGAAGGGAACACCAAAAGTTTATCTGTCTTATTTCAATCTACATCCAATAAATTAAAGAAGCTGTTCTTTATTTATCTAATGTATTTGCGGGCAATTTGCCTTCTATTTCAAGATCTTAAAATTTAGCAATACAACATAAAAAGTATAAAATTATATCAAATGCAGCATATTTTTCTGGAGTTTTGGTATAGGGGCTTTGCTACAAGTTATTTTTAATAGTTATTTTAAATAAATTTCAAGCATGAGATTATACTGTGGCAATAGGCAAATTTAATTAAGGACTTTTTACACATCTATAACAATAAGTAGCATTGTGGTTGGGGGGTTTTACTTGTAAAATTTTCTTTTAAATCTATCCAAAGATTTAAAAGAAAATCTGTTTTTTTTTTTTTGTAGTTTTTTAATAGATTTTCTTTTGCGTAAAAACTTGTGTACATAGAAGCCTACAACAATATTGTTTACACAATGCAACAAGCTTTTATTCCTACCTAAATGAATGAGTTGTACACAGAATGGGGGGAAAAATAAAATAAAAGCAAGGCTTTTGATTCAAGCCAAGAACATGGATATGGAAATCTGTCTCAAGTCTTCAAATGTTTTAATCTAATGAAACTACCTAAATTTTGTCTGTACTGCTTCCATTTAAAAAAATAAATAAATGATCTAAAACCAGCCACTAATAGTTAAATGGATCTAGAGTATGTTTTTCTGTTTTTTTTTTGTTTAAAGGACAAACGTGTCCTTTATCGACAAGCTGTGGTATATGACGTCTCAAGTGGCATTTACATTCGGATATTATGCTATGTTAAAGACATGGAATAATATATATATATATGCAAATATATTGTGCTGAATGTATAATTTATAAAAACGCCAGAAATCTATATAGCCATTATTCAAATCAAAACTTACTTTCCCATGGACCCCTTGGTTTCCGTTCTTGCGCACTAACTGTTCTTCACCGTTTAGCGTCACTGTCATGACAACAAGACGATGGCTCCAAGCGAGAAGATGAGAAATGTGATGTTTGCGTGAAGCAGGAATAACAAACGAGGAGTAACGCTTCTGTAAAGGTTAGAAAATTGTGAAACATCCCCGAATGCTTGTTTTTCATGGCGGTAATTGCCGGTTATATTGGGAGACTTATCCTGACCTACTAGCTTATAGGCAGGGAAGTTGGATAGAGAGCTAATTAGCCGCGGCTAAGCTAAAGTTAAATCAGTCGGCTTGACGATAGCTCCCGTTCAGTTGTTCTGTCTCATGCTTAGTATTAAAGCGGACCCTGGATGTGTGTCATTAATTATTTTTATTGTTGCAACACAAAAATTATGTTTCCCAAGCAAGAAACTGTAAATGAAACCAGATACCCTCCGGCGCGTTGGGCTTCCCCAGAGAGTATTCCAGAGTTGTTCTGAATTGTTTGAAGTTGATCCTTTAACAGTACTGTTAATTATTGTAATTTTAGCCATTAACTACACATGAAATAGTGTTGTCATGGTTTCTTACAAGTCATTGAGAGCCATATAAACAAAGGCTGATTGTTTAAGGTTATAACTTTCACGACATGATATGATATTAATGTTGCGCATATATTGTTTCCTTTGGATAATAAACATTTTGTTTTTATATCTGAACTGCTAAATAAATAGTCTGCAGAACTAGATTTTTGTTTTCAAATGCATTATAGAAAAACAAGCATTGTTATACTCCATGTAAATGGTCCTAACTTCCAGTTATTATAAAACAAATGCTCACTCATTTACTGTTTGTCTTTATCAAGTCTGTAGTTGCAAGCAGTTGAAATTAAGTGTGGTTGTTAGAATTGAAATAAAAGAAAAATGTCTTTGTAGCTAATTTGCTTTAAAAGCCACTCAGGCTTTAAGGTCAGTGTGCTGAAGATAGGAGGGATTCTCTCTCTCTGGATTAACCGCCTGTTCCACCTGCTCAGCACTTGTCAAGTAGAAAAGCTGCTTGCCCCCACCTAGTCGCCTCTTCATTCACCTCCGTGCTAAATGTTTGGGTCATGTGACTAACTGCTGTTATTACCTTAGTAGTGAGCAAAGATCCAAAGCTAAATCCTCTTCAGGGCAAAAGGGCTGACTCTGCATTGCTTATTCAAAATATTTCATTTCATTTGCTTAATCGTAAATGTTATATGTCCTCGTGTGAACTTTTATTTTTTTATTTTTAATTAGAGACATTTCTATCTGCAGTGTAAAGACAAAGGCTTGTTTCTCATATGCATTGATCAAGATTGCCCCCTCTGCTTTGCTCTGTCCAGTTGGAGGCGCCATGTCTCTTTTCAAAGCCCGTGACTGGTGGTCAGCTGCTCTCGGAGAGGGAGAGGAATTTGACCAGGGATGCCTGTGTGTCGGAGATGTGGACAACAGTGGTACAGGACATGGTCAGTTTGTCATGATGATCTTATCTTTACAACATGCTGACCTGAATGTAAACTTCTGTTGAGGTCACGAATAGTAAAATGTCGCTGGATTTCCACCTCTCAACATATTTTCAAAGTTACATCAGTGTACATTTTGGTATCTACAAAAGTATCTTGCAAAAATATTCACAGCCCCTGAACTTTTCCACATTTTGTAACTTTACATCCATGGACTTATATGAATTTCATTGGAGTTTTATGTGATAGATATATGTGCAGATTAATGCATAATAATAAAGTTGAAAAATGATACATGGTTTTGCAAATTCTTTTAAAATAAAACTTTTATTCACCCTACGCTGAGTCAAGATTTGTAGAACCACGTTTTGCTCCAATAACATCTGCAAGTGGTCTGGGTTATAGCTCTACCAGCTTCATATTGTCAGAGACTGAAATTCCTGAGACTGAAACTTTGAAAAAGGACAGAGACAGAGAGCATCTTTAAAAATCAAATGATCTCATTTGTTTTTCAACTGGATTTTGGCCTGGACTCTGTCATTCTAAACCATGAATATAATTTGATGATAATCTTTCTAATGTAGCTCTGGCTGAATGTGGAGGGTACTGTGCCAAGTCTTCTGCATGGTTTCTTCCAGTATTGTCATCCATTAAGCTGTCGCTGTTAAAGAAAAGTGTATTCAAATTATGGTTCTGCCATGTTTCAAAGTCAGAGTGGTGTGTTCACCTTATAAAAGCCTGCCTAAATATAGTGAGTAGTAATTTCTGTTTCCCTTCTGTCTTATTAACTATCTTACAGACAAGATTGTTGTGGGCAGCTACATGGGGATGCTGCGGATTTTCTCCCCAAATGCCAATAAGCTGAGCGATGGTGGCACGGCTGATGCACAGCTCCTTGAAGTTCAACTTCAAAATGCCATTATTCAGGTGGAAGTTGGGAAGTTTGTCTCGTAAGTATTTACCTTGAACCCAGATCAAGTAGTAAAAAGGAACATGTGGTGATGCGTTGTGTATAATGTTTGCCTTACTTGTCGTATTTTCTTTTATTTTAGGGCAAACTTGTGGTTTTAGGACATTTATTTTGTAACTCGCATATCCAACTTTCATACATTGTTGTGTCTAATTTGAGTGAATCACAGTGATTAACGTTTGCATTTGCTAACTGAATAAGTGAGAGCAATGCATCACTGAATGCTGGTCTTCTCATGCATTTCTCCCTGCAGCCCCCATTGAATTAAATCACAGGCATGGTTGAAAAAATTTGAAACTGTCAGAAATGTTGTTTTTCACAAGCTTTACTGCTACAGAGCTTCTTTTGTCAAATACTTTACTCTCTGGGGCTTTATATGTCACTATACCTGTAAGCCATTGTTGTTTTGATATTAATATTTTAAATATTGTTATTATTTGTTTTCTCTGTGTGTTTACTTTGATCATTGTGTATCGCCTAATGGTTTTATGCATGTTAATGTCTGCAAAACACTTTGTGTTACACTTACCTAAAGTGCTCAGATAAAGTTTGATTTACTGCTTGATACATATAAGTGGGCATGAGATGCTTTTCCATATTTTCATACTTTCATGCAAAAATCTCAATCGTATTTTCATCTGACTCATATATGGTCATTCCTATGCGAAATGTATTTTACCTCCCTTGCAGTCTTACTCAATGTGCGTAGTGGCAATATAAACTTTCGTTTTCATCCACCCCTATTATCAGAGTTCCAGAAATTGTAAACTTTGAAGCTGTTGCTCTGACTATAGATAGTTGGAGCAAAAGCTCTGACTAAGATAAAAACGGTTTGCGGTTATGAAAATCAACTTGCTTATGCTTAACAACTTGTTGTCATGTCTTGGTAAAAATGGGCCTTTATGTCACATTTATTGTTATTTGATTCAGATACTATGGTGCTCCTGGAATGTAAGCATACACTTTCTAACAATATGTCTTGGCTAATAGTAAATACAGTTGCTGCTTTTTACACTTCAGAGTTGTATGGTGTTGTAAATACTTTAGATTTTTTACAAGAAATATATCAATATGTTGGCCTCAGACATAACTGTCAGATTTGCTCCCCTGTTTTGCAATTATTTTTGGTACTACTACCTCACATGGCGTTTTTGTGGCTATGCAGGAACAGACATTTCTTGGAAAAGCTGTGGTTTATATCAAAGGCTTCCCACATCATCACATTGGGGGCAAAATCCAACTAAATCAGTCTGTTTGGAACATGTTATGTTTTTCAACATGTGGTTTTTTTTGAGACAACACTCTTAAGAGGCTGCAGGGCGTTTTGGAGGTTGTCGTTGAGGAATGCTGTGGAAGTCAGGCCGAGGTGGGCAGATGGTAAAATGTTTTGTTTCAGCACTGACAAGGTCAATTTTCAAGGGTTGGGATCCAAGTTTTACTTCCTTGTTGCCCCCACATGCAAAACAAATAAAGAGAAATAAAGAGTTATTGAAAGTTAGAAAAGCTGCTTTTGCTTTGCTGAGTTCAAAAAGAGGACTTCTTTGTGGTTTTGTGGTGAACTATATAAAAAACTAGGATTAACTTCACTGGAATATCACCTACCACACAACTGTAAGCAGTGTTTAAAACAAAATGGACCAGCTGTTAAAGTAATTATTTTACAAGTGAATGTTAAAATAAGTCTGGATTCCATCCTGAGGCTGAAAACATGAGTTTTACCACAGAGGCAGGAAGCATCTGCCTTTCTGGAATATCTGAGGACAGAACTGCTGGCCCTGCATGTCTGTGCCTATTGTTAGAGACCTCTCTTATCCAACTTACAACTAACTGGAACTGTTTTGTTTGAATCTATCCTCCTTGACTCATGTCATTCAAGATTTGAGCTTCTAAACATTGATCAATAACCACATATTTCAGTTTTTATTTTTTATTCAAAAGTCAGTATTTATATAATTGCAATTATATTTTTCAATAAAATTCCTTTTAGGTGTTCAGACCTCCTTCATCTGGCTGTTCTTCACCCAAGGAAGCTGTCAGTTTACTCTGTGACAGGTAACAGACACCTTCACATAGCTACTGATCATATAATTTTTGCCCTCCCCTGTTTAGTAAGCATATATATTTTTTTGTTTTCTTTGTTGCTCAGGTACTTCAGGGAATGTAGAACATGGAGATCAGTACCAGCTGAAGTTAATGTATGAGCATAACCTGCAAAGAACAGCCTGCAACATGACGTATGGCACTTTTGGAGGAGTCACAGGTAGTCACATGATCTGCTTTGTATCCTTCTGGGTTGTAGTTGCCTGCTGAAGAAATGTCGGCACAACTTTTTGCTGTATGTGCATCCAGATTTTAACTCAAACTTTTTTCTGGTAGAGGGTAAAAGGGCGTGTCTTTATATTTACTGAGTACTTTCTCTTAATATTTCCACTCCTACTTTTATTAAAACCAATTTAAATTTCAAACAATTAGAGAAGGATACAGATTCCCCCCCCCCCACAAATCATTATTTGCTTCCATGCTTTTGAATAAAATCAGATTTAAAAATTAATCCTAAAATTAGATCTGGGCTCATAGCAGGTAGTTGGATATGTTACCAGTGTTTGAATGCATTATGCAAGTTAACGTCCTTGCAAACACGGTGTCCTGTAAAAGGGTTCATACAACTTGAGCTCTTACATTTTATGTCACAACCACAAACTTCAAGTTAATTTCAGTGGGATTTCATGTGAAAGATAATGTGAAGTGGTGCATAATTGTAAAGTTGAAGAGATCTTGCGTGAGAATGGTTTCAGCCTTATTTAGTCAGATTCCTCTGGGTAAACTCTAGCACTGCAACCAGTAATCTTCATAAGTCACCTAATTAGTAAATAAAGTTGATCACTAAGAAAAGCTGAGGCAAAGTAGGGATAAATTTGTGGAAAGCAGGACAAGATGATAAAACTAATACCAATCTTTAACATCTAACGGAGCACTGTTCAGTCAATCCAAAAATGGAAAGATTGTGACACAAAATGCAAATTTACCAAGACATAGCCTTTCTCCCAGAGAATCAACAGAGAGGCTCATGATATTTCTGGAGGAGCTACAGCTCAGGTCAAAGAATCTGTAGACAAAACAACTATAAGTCATACCTTCCAAAAATCTTGCCTTAGTGGAAGACTGGCAAAAGAAAACCAATGTAAATAAAAGAAGTAATAAGACATTCTTTTTGCAGTTTACCAGAAGTCATATATAGGAGACATTTCAAATATAGGGGACATTTGAAAGAAGGTACTTTACTCAGATAAGACCAAAATTGAGTTTTTGGCTTACATGCTAAATGCTCTGTGTGTTGTAAAAGTAAGACTATAGATCACCCCCAGGATAGCACATCGTGTTGTAAGTATCATGCCGTGGGAATGCTTTTCTTCAGCCAAAACGAGGAAGCTGTTCAGAGTTGATTGGGACATGGATGAAAATAAACACAAGGTGATATACAGAAAACAGGAAGGGCTCAGTCGGGAAGGGCTCAGTCAAAGTCCAGGGTAAATGCATAAAAAAAAGATGTGGAAAGACTGAGCCTCTCAATCCAATTTGACTGCGTTTGAGATGTTTTGTGAAAAAAAAAGAGGCAATAATTTTAACCTCTAGATGTGCAAACTAAAGAGTCACGCTCTAATGTTGAATGTCCTGTGTACTTTCCTTCATTGGAATAAATGTGCATGAGTGAGTCAGTGTGTGATGTGTGTGTTTCTATAAAAGGGGCAGTGGCAGCACCTGACAAATGCATGAAAGTTTGAAGCTGTGTGCAAGGAGCAAAGGAGAGTGAGAGGGCACATACAACTGCTCCATCTTTAGTTCACCGGACTCTCGGAAAAACCAAGTAGGGGAAAGCCCTCAGTTAGTCAGCGCCCAAGGAAAACACACACACGGACATACACGTGCACACAGACGCACAGGGAACCCCCTTTAAAGTACAGAAAATGACCTTTTTAAATAAAGGCTTTATTGTCGAGGTGTGTGTGTGGGTGTGTGTGTGTGTGTGTGTGTGTGTATGAAGAGAGCTGTTGCCAGACACTGTGGCCTGGCATGATGAGCCTGTCATTCACTTTGTGTTTAGGGAGCCTGGGTGTGTGGGTGTGCATGTGTGGAGGTGTGTATTTGATTGATAGAAAGAGCAGCCTGGGCTCATTAAAACCAATACCTCAGCATTTACTCAAATCACGTGCGGCATGCATGCCACAAACCAATGAATGTGACTTTGTCTGTACGTACTTTTTGGTATTACAACACTGTGGAGCAGGTCTTGTATATGTCAACTGAGGTCTCGCACAAAATCAAGCTTTTATATGTATGAAGTGCATTTTCCCGTCCAGGCATGAAGCCCAGATTTCAAGCACTTTAAACCCAAGTAAATGAATCTAAATGGTATTTTCAGATAAACCCCATTAAAGTAATAACTTTGAGTCTGAAATTCAGGCATAAGCTCACAAGCTATACATTTATTTTGATAATTATTTAAAGCAAA
Organism: Xiphophorus maculatus; assembly: GCF_002775205.1. Taxonomy (NCBI): domain Eukaryota; kingdom Metazoa; phylum Chordata; class Actinopteri; order Cyprinodontiformes; family Poeciliidae; genus Xiphophorus; species Xiphophorus maculatus. Next base: position 10,121,368 of record NC_036445.1, read on the forward strand.
ATCGATCAACAAAAAAATACACTGCCCCTTTCAAAACTAAAACCCTCCTCTTCTTTCCTGTGTGTTATTTCTCCACTAGATGGCAGTGAAACGTCAGAAGTTCAGTCTCTAATGAACGTTGTATGACTTAAATGAATGGGATGTTGTATTGCTTCTTGAAGGGGGATTCCCTTTTTTCTCCCCATCACTGCATAGAACTCATAGTTAAGCTGGAGAATAATCTTACATTACTAGAAGTTAACTTCTGTAATTTAAAAGTCAAAACTGCACAAACATAATTTTACATGTCTTCTTAGCATTATTATTATACACTGCTCAAAAAAATAAAGGGAACACTTAAACAGGTGTTTAACACTTAAAGTGTTCCCTTTATTTTTTTGAGCAGTATATATATTTTTTCTTCTGTTGATCATAGTAGTTTGCAAAATTCTTAGCAGAAATTTAGAAATGGTGCAAAGCCATACAAGTATACAAGAACTTGTTGAATAACTATTTGTTGTTTCTAACATTGGTTGAATTAGGCTGCACAGTGGTACAGTTGGCAGCACTGTTGCCTTGGTTTATTTTCAATGTTCATGAGTTCTCTCTGGGTACTGCAGATTCCCCCCGCTGTCCAAATTAGGTTAATATCTCTCTAATTGCAATGATAAATGGGTATAGGCAATGGATGGTAAAATTACAAACACACTCAGTGATTAACAGACACTGTTGGGTTTCCTTTGATAGGTTACTGAACAGGAAAAGGTGCACAGAGCAACCAGAGAAACCTGGTACCTATAAATGTAATTTGTGTGACAGTGTGTTCAAACTGTGTGCCTTAATACGCAGAAGTTGGTGTGCGTGGGAATGTTTTTACAAGACGTGTCTGCTGCTACACGTGAGTGCGTCAGTGTGTGTGTGTGGTGGTCTATAGTAGCAGCCATTTAGCAGCGCTGTAGGCGCTGTAATAGCAGCTCTGCACTAATACAGCTCTAATGACTGAGCTGCCTCTGGGTTTGGGTCACATTCAGGCCACACACACACAAACCCCAAAGTATGGACCGGTCTTTACAAGCTTAGGTGTACGCACACACACATATATACACGTGCACAAACATTCATGCACAAAAATAAAAAAGCCTGGGCACACACTCTGACATATACAGACAGTGTGTTTCTCACACACTCTCATGTTCTCACACAGAGGTGAGGCGCTGCCCTCTGCAGCGTGCAGCCAGCCTCTGTTCTTTGTTGGCGGCTCATTTTAACATTTCTTTTCAATAATACTAATAATACAGGCCTGTTTCCTCTACTGTGTCTGAGTTGTGGTGCCCTCATGCTAGGTACATGAGCACATTTGATATTATGGCAATGAGTTCTACCATTTCTCTTATTGATAAATAGGGCTGTGTCAAGTGGAGTACATGTTGTTCTTTCGCTGTTTGCTGTTTTTTATCAGCAGACGCCTTATAAATCAGTAAGGTTCTTGTCTTGAAGGAAGATCTAATTCTCTTCCAGCTCAGGTCGTTGTGACCCTTTCTGGTTTGTTGCTCACATCTGGTGTTTTTTAAAAAGACCCTGATGTAATGAGGATTTTAAAAAAAATCCTAGTAACATTTAATTTTAAGCTTTTGGTCTTTCCTCTTTTGGATATCATATTCAGCATTATATCATTATGATCTTAGTTTATATTTAAACAAGAGCAATTAAATAAAATGTATCAGAATTAAAGCATGTACATTATCAGTCGCTAACTGTTGGGTGTACTATTTAGTAGGGTAATATATTTCAGACAGCATGAATTTAAACTCTGTTTGCCAGTAAGATATCTAGTTTGTTAGATAATTAGTCTTTTATTGTGATTTATAGACACACCTGAATTATGCCTTCGCTACCAAGATGCTAAAGCTTGGTTAATAAGGTTTTTGCTAATTGAAAAGTAAAAGCAAAGCAGAAAAAATGTGGGTGAATCGTTATAGATATTATCAATATTGTTGAGCCCTAGTTTAAAGAGAATATTTGATGAGAATTTACATCATGTGTCACACAATATTCTGTATTTGAGTTTGAGTATTAATTTGCAAGCTTTAAAGTTTGTGTATATTGTTTGTCCTCAGCAACTCGAAAAATCTATCTTAATACACATCAAACACCAAGTTTATTTTATGAAATATTTAAATGCTTTTCTCTAGAAATTCCAAAATATTAATAACTTTCAATACCCAATTAATATTAATATGCCATTAATATTTCCAAACAAATTATACTGTACATTTTTTAATGTGCAACGTTTCATTAGACACTAAGAAAGAAATAGTATAAACTGAATATTAGCACTGCCACATATTAGAGCTTAAATATGTAATTTAGAGGTTTTATTTATGCTGTTTCTTGGTATTAAGTGTTGTTTTTTTTACATTTTCAATTCCAAGAATAGAATGTGTAAAAAATGCAATACCATTATGAAAAATAGCTTTTACTGATATAACAGGTGGGTGACTTTTGCTTTTATTCAAATAAATCTGATTTTATGTAAGAGGCTACAATTACAGTCGGAACATGATTAGAAATAACACACAACCCCAGTGATGACAGACACTGTTAGCGCTACAGTTACCTCAGGCCTGTGTGTTTCCAATATTTTTCCACATTTGGAGTAGTCACACAGCAGTTATTTGAGACAGACATTTCATGCTCTTTTCTTCATGTATTTATTTTGTAAATGCTTCAAATATGCACACAATACACCCTCTAATACACGAATATTCAAGCATGCATGCCTTCCTCCTATATCTGCTGTTGTGCTCATGTGGTGCGGTTTCAAGGCCATGTCCTTGTGTGTGTTAACGGCCACCCTGAAAGACAACTCATCACTAACACACTCTCACTTGTTTACATGGCATAGGTGTGTAAGTGTGTGAAACTTTTTTCTGTCTAAATCCTTGGTGATGGATATCAAGTGTGTGTGTGTGTAGGTGTTGCGCTGTAGGAGGTTGTCTTCCTGACCTGTAGTTGATGGCAGTATGACTTTTAATAGCGCATTGAGGCCTAATTATAGTTCTGCGGCTCACGTAGCTCCACTGCTTTATGGCCATGCACGTGTCGGTGTGTTTTGTGAGTTAGGGCTTTGTAAATTCAACATCCTGGCATTCCTACTGAACACACACACTCGTGTGCACGCCTACACTTAAACTCAGGTGTGTTGGCGTGTGGGTGTGGGTGTGGAGGTGTTAATCGAGATATCAGATTCAGCCATGGGGGGAAGCACACCTTACAGAACAAAACAGAACATGGCTGAAATAAAACAGAACAATGCCAGTCATCCAGGGTTTGTCAGCTGCTGTAATGCAGAATATAAATCTAAACATTATTGTCTCCCATCTCACAATTGTTTTTCCTGCAAAGTTAACTCCTGAAGACAGTTGTTAGCACTGGATTTTACTGTGGTATCAGAATAAGGGAAGATAAATACTTGGGGTGCACCGATTGGCGTTTTCTGACCAGTCACTAATTACCAATCTTTTAATAGCTTCACTTACTGATTCCAATTTTGGCTGATGCTGATTTTTTTGTCTGAAATGTTGGTATTTATTGTAAAAAAGTCATTGAGTTAGCGACAGTGAGGGGACTATTATTAACTGCAAACATGTAGATCTTGCACATGTAAGTATCAGCCAATTGCCCTCCCAAAATTAATCAGGTCCAAGTGCAGATACACCCCATATTTTTCAGTCTTTTATTTATAAAACAAAATTAAAAATCAGATATTGTTCCTTACAATTTATCATAATAAATACAGTGAAGTTTGTGTTTGTAATGTTACACAGTGTGAAAAGTTTAATGTATATGAATCCTGTTGCAATGTTTGGAAAATGCTCTCACATAGATACAGATATTTGAGAGGAATTTGACAAGTTCGACTTTTTAAATTCGAAGTAGGAAGTAAAAAAAAAAAGAAAATCCTAATTTTGTAAATCAATAAGAATCTGAATAATTCCTTTCAATGATAATGTTGACAGTGAAAGCAAAAAGTTCCTTTGAGTTTAAGTACAGGATAGAGAAAAGTGTTACTTTTGATATGTAGAAGTTCACATTAAAAGCTTTGGACTAAATAGCCTTTTTCACACTTTTCAAAAGTCAGTCTTTGGATGATATGTTGCTTTTTTTCCTATAGTAGGAGTTTGAACCGTCTTCTGTGCGTTGTTCCCACTTTTCTCCATCAGGTCACCATTCCTTGTGCATCCAGTCTATGGATGGCATGCTGATGTTCTTTGAGCAGGACAGCTACTCTTTTGGCAGGTTCCTTCCTGGCTTTCTGCTGCCCGGTCCGCTGGCCTACAATCCCAGAACCGACAGCTTCCTCACCGTGTCTTCTGCACGCCAGCTTGAAGGCTACAAGTAGGTTTATTCTAAAAAGCAACTGTGATGCATCTGCTGGCAACAGTTTTTTTCTGGAAATCTAACTAGTGAATAAATCCACCTCTTTATATACAGAAATGACCTGTAACTGACAAATATTTGCCATCTTAAACATTGAGGTTAAACAATTTCATAACTATTCAAATAGTATTGTAATAGAGAAAGTCATGGCTAATATTATAAGCTTTGCCTTCCGTGAAGTCATTTATTTTTACTATAAAACATCACTGAGCGGATCAGAACAGAAACATACACAAATCTGTATTTGTATGCACACAAGCTTAGTTTGCCTGCTGGTTTAAGACATAAAATCCCAAATTAAACCTGATTCCACTGAATAAAAATACTTCATGCTATAGATGAACACAGTTTTTTCTCACCACTGCATTTCAAATTTGCTTTAAAAGGCTTGAACCATAAGTGAAACACTAAGCAACATTTTAATATATAATGATGGCACTTCGCAAAATATAAAGTTTACTGATTTTCTAAATTGTTGAATGGGTAGTGTCTAATATGACTTTGTATTTTTGTATTTTTATGATGTAAAGCACTGTGAACTGCCTTGTTGCAAATGAGCTATACAAATAAACTTGACTGGTTGATTATGAAAAATAATGCCACTAAAGTGGAATAAAGCTAATGGCTATTAGATTGCAAATAAATTTGTTGAGAAATTACATTTTCTGCTTTTTAAAGCACATTACTTTGATTTTGAAATGATCATTTAATAAAATCAAAGTGGACTGAGCTGAGGAAACATTACCATTACCAGTCTCCATATGTATCAAACAAGTATACATGTTTAGTGTTATGTGGAATATAATTCAGTCACTCAGACAGTGGTATGCCTGTGAATTCACTAAATCTTTTCTGTAAACATCCCTGCCCTGACACATTTTATATATTTTAGGTTATTTTTTCTCCAAGTAGTGCTCACAGCATGATGAAAATGTTTCTTTACTGGCAGTCATCCATAAAGCTCATTAGTTTCCTGCTGGTCTTTGCAGAGGCTAAGCAGAGGCTGCTATGGATGAGTAGAAACAATAAATCATGTGTTTTACTGCAAAAATCTAACTTTAGGATTTCTTCTTTTATTACATTTGACCCTTGTGAAAAAGGAAGAAAGTTTTACACGTTTCTCAATGTGTTTTTCTAAAATCCGTTTATAAAATTTGATTATCAAGGAACTTGTGGATACTGCTGAAACGTTGATCCAGTTTGGTTCGAGAGAAATACAGGTTCCTCCTGACCACAAATAATGGTCACAAATTCAGAGTGACCCTTTGTATTTATGCTTTCAAGAAAAAACTGTAAGCATTGGAGACGTACAGAATTTTGTTGTCATTTTTGTTGTATGGAAGAACCCTCAATGTTATCTTGTAATATTATAATAAAATCCTTATGATAATATTATGATATGCTCATAATAATAATGAGCATATCGCTAAAATAAAAAAAATAAAACATGCAGAGCCCATGAGGTGATGCACTGGATGCCTTTATAGATCAAGACTGCTGTTATTTAATATAGGTTTTAAACCTGTCTGATTCGATTAATACCGGTTTTATGGTCCAAAGACATTTTTCAGCATGATAACACAGACTGGCTAGGTCAGCAGGTATTTAGTGTTTGGTCTGTGGTTCGGAGTCATACTGGGTTACGTTTAGAGCGCTGTTCATTCAGGTGTTGGTGAAGAAAGACAGATTCCTGCCAAGCTGCTTCGTCTGCCAGCCTCTTACTGGAAAACGGCTAACACTACAAATGCCAAAGTCAACTGACCACAGATCAGCTTGACCACTTAATTTTTTGACAGATGTATACTGTTCACTGACTAAAACTGATTAACTGCCATTTCCTGAAAAAGGTGGGTCATTACAGTGTTGACTGATTTAAGAGAGGCTGTGAATAAGGGAAAATTTTTTAACATGCTTTATGATATTTGACTTTAACATTTGAACATTAACCAACAATGGAAAGAGAATGTTAGCTGGAATTAAAATCCAAGTTAAAAGTAGGAAAGCAAAGCTACAATTAAAGATAAAACTGAAAATTGAAATGCAGTGCTGGATAACCTGTGTTAATTTTATCATATTATGATTAAAATTACATATTATATTGATACAAAAGAGCACCCGAGAAAAAACAAAAAATCACTCTGATAGTACTTGAACAGGATTTTAGAAATAGTATCACTGTTTTTGTCAGTAACTGTTTGTTTCATTTTGACTCTCAGGTATGAGACTCTGGCCATTGCTACAGATGCAGAGAGTCGACAGGATTCAGATTTACTCCCTAAAACTGGGGGCAAGAGGCTGACGGTGAGTCTGAAATTCAGATACAGATAGACAGAAGTCCAGAATGAGCTTGGTTGATTGTCAAACATATAAATAGCGATACATTTGAATCCCTGCTAAAAAAAAAAAAAAAGGAACGAATTGAACCTTAAATGCATTTTCTGCACATTTGAAATCTAAAAAGATAGTTTTATACACTTTGCTTAACGGAGTTGTTAGTTGTAGTAGTCTGCATTTTAACAATGTAGAGTAAAAAGGTATTTATATCTTATATGTCCACTGAACATGATATGTTTAGGATAAATATACCCAAGTACAATTGATCTGCTATCCTGGTTTTTGTTGCTCTTTAAGTTTTACCATTATATCCTTGATTTCTTTAATTTTTGAGGTTGATGACAGCTTTATCTGTTATTACCTCTTGGTTGCATAACTATTAGCCACATGCATTTGATTAAAAGTGTTTGTAGTGCAGAAGTATTTGAAATTATGCTTCAGTCATATACATCCTGTATAAGTTATCTTGTTTGTTCCTTACAGTCGCAATATGTAACAAAAATTATGCGAGTCTTTCAAGTTTTTTGAAGGCTTGTTCAAATAGTGATTATTCATAGTTTACATTAATTTAAAGTTGAAGAATAGTACAATAATATTAATTAGAATGGTCTGCTTTAATTTTGTGTGTCTCTCTACAGCCTGACTGGACATTTGTCCTGGGAGAACAGGCCCTGGACATATCAGTACCCTCATTCTCCCATTCTTCTTCCTCCGTCATGGTACTGGGCGAGAGGAACCTCTTCTGTCTTCGTGATAACGGACAAATACGCTTCATGAAGAAACTAGAATTTAATCCCAGCTGTTTCCTACCTTATATCTCAGGTAAAGTGGAGAAAAATTGGCACAGAAACGGCAGCTTTTCTTTTCTGAACAGAAGAGACTCTTTGTTTGCTTCTACCTCACAAGATTCTCTAGACTGTGATATTTATTGACTGTGTTGGGAAGATTTCCACATGGCTGGAGTTTGCATTGTCAACAATAACTCGATTAAAATATTTTCAGCAGGTGCATATTAACAGTGTGACTATTTGAACTGCCACCAAATTTTCAGTAGCAAATCAAACAGTCACACTGTCTTAAAACATTTGCTCGTAGTTTTTGTGTTGTGTAAGGAGTGTAGACAACAGCGATCTGTTGCAGACTTTTTTTTAATTCTTTCCTTCTGGCCTCTGGCCTCACATCTGCCTCAGCTGGATCAAATCTCTTATCCTTATCGACAGTCCCCCTCCATCCATCTTTCTTTCTGTCTGTCTGTGTCTTTCTTCCTTTCTTTCTTTTTGTAATTGTTTTGGCCTCAGTTCCAATATGAGATTTCTTCACCTCTATGATAAATAATGATGACTTCTAACTGTAAGAATGCAATAAACAGATGACAGATGTATTCAAATACACGCATTATTATTTGGTCATTTTATTGTTATGAAATGATGTAAGTCATATGCAGCGGCCTTCAGTTTTCATTTAAACTAAATCACTTTGGGGAAATTTGTAACTGATGTGTTTGACAAACCTTGACAGCATCAAAAATTATTTTGGAGTAATGGGTGGAGTTCCAGAGGGATTAGCTTTAATTTGTCACTAAACACTATGTGCATTCAAACATAAAAATCACTCAAGAGCCTGTTATCATGCCAAGGAATGTAGTGAGATCATATTTCTATTATTCAGAAAAATATATGTATTAGACAGAGCATTTTTATAATGGTTTTCAATCCCTTTCTACAGCTGAACATTGTGTTTTAATGGCTTGAGCATTCTACCCTTTTCCTTATCTTTTCCTTATATCTTTATTCTACATCAGGTTTATTGGGGTGGAGGGAAGGACTTTAAAAAGTCAAATAGGACTGCAACAATTAATCAGATTAATCATTATAAATCTATTATTGAAAAATTCAACTAATTTAGTAATTTATTATTGTTAACTGGAGCATATTTCGAAATTTCGTTCTGTATACACCCTGTGCATGCAAAATGACAATAAAGTCAGTCTAAGTCTAAGTCATATAGACCATTTTCTAAAAGGACAAGTAGAAAGGGCTTTGCTTTTCACATGATGATGTTACAAGTATAATTTGCAGATGCATCAAATAACCAAGCATGTACACTACAGGAATGCTACATTTGTGCTTTTCAGGCAATAAAATGTTTATTTCCTTATTCAAAAAAAGAAAGTGAATTGCTTATTTGCATCTGATCATGTATGCCTAATTGTATAAAAAAGACTTAAATGAAACATCTGGAAAATGTGCCATTTTTTGTTATCTGACTAATCTAACTAATCGAAAGAATAACCAAATACTAAAGTAACTGTTAGTTCCAGCCCTAATGTCAAGCAGTAAAGTAAATACATACATAGTTTGAGAAGAAAATTAGCTCAGAAACATGTTACAACAGTGAAAATCAAGTAGCAACAATGGCAATCAACTGGCTTTACTATGGAGACAATGGAGAAGACAGGAATGAACAAAAGGTTAAAAACACCATAATTCACACTCCTCCTTCTATAATTAAACTGTCATTTTTAGGAGTCTGCTGAGATATAAGGTGTGTTTGCTTTGATGTGGCATCAACATACACTCTATCATTTTGACCCCAGCACTGTAATACCCTGCTGACCGCTGTTACTATATTATAACTTCTGTGAGCTTTGTTTTGCGTGTGGCCGTCACCTCAGATCTCACTAGGTGGTAACTGCACCATCGGTGGGTTGACTGGATGGTGCGAGTTGATATACAGGCAGTATTTATATTTCATGTTTCTAGCCTTGGTTCACAAGAGAAAGTGCCTAAGCTTTATTTACAGTACACCTATAAGAGCAGAGTTTGTGTCTGAATGAAGGATCTTGATGACAGCATCTCTTATTCAAACCATATGTGAAGCGTAAAGAGATGATTTCCCTGTTACGGAGAGTTCAAGCTGCTCTCATCCTGAAGGGCAGTGCCACCCACCACAGGAATTTGTTATTTTTGTCCATGGTTGTTAGATTTGTGAATATGTGCCACTGTTTCATGTAACTAAGAATGAGAAACAAAAACCTCAAATTTGTGCTCCTATGAAACTGATGATGACTTTCTAACCACAAGACACCAATGTGAATAAATGCACCAGAGAGATTGTTGGGGGTTTTTTAACTTACAGAAAAATTCCTACTTATCTGACTCGAGAATTTGTGTTCAAAATGTCTCTGACTTGTAGATCTTTTTTTATTGCTCCATAATCTACAAGCCTGCTTCAAAAATGTTTAAAAGTGACAGATTTTCTGCCTAATCTCTTTTGTCTGTTATTATTTTTTAGTGAAAGATGGCACCACAAACATGCTGCTTGGTAACCACAACAACATGCTGCTGGTTTACCAGGACGTCACGCTGAAGTGGGCAGCCCAGCTTCCCTTTGTCCCCGTGGCTGTTCGTGTCGCCAATCTCCCGTAAGTTCCCCGCCAGTAAAACAGCACATCTGGGGCTGATGTGTGATGCACAAAGCAATACTCATCCATGTAGAGCTTATCTTGTATTCTAGAATTGTGCCGCTCATGGTGGCAGGATGTTGGAGTTGCTGTATGTTAGCTTATATTTGTTCTTTCAGTAGACTTTTGTTCGTAATTTTTTTGGCAAGGTATCATGGATGCTGTGCAGGTGGAATAATTTTTGCTCTATTTTTTTGGCAATTGTTATGATGTGACCGTGGCAATAAAGTATTGTTTTTTACATCTCGGAGAAGCTGATTAGGATCTCAAGCGCTCAAATAATATGACCCCAAATCCCAGAATGGTTTAAAAAGAAGCCCAAAAGAGGTTTAAAGAGTAGTAGGCAAAGTAAATTAGGTGAATTAGCAGTTCTTGACAAAAACTGATGGAGTCATTCAGGACATGTTTATGGGGAATATCATTCCTACTAATTGGAAATTAAACTGTTAGCATGTGTTCATGAGATTGCCATACATCAACAGTCTTTAGTCAGAGGGATGTTCAGATTTGTTGCAAGACTGACTGTTACCATAGATCCTTTCTGCCACAGCGTTGCCATCCACAATGTCTCTTTGAAGCTGCTTGGATGATATGAGTTATGAAAGCATTTAATTTTACCTTTGGATAAATGAAGTATTGTCCCATTTGTCTGACTGTGTAAGTTTATCTTACCACCGTATGTAACAAAATAGATGTCAAGGGAGGTAAAAATCAGTTTAGTTTTAAGTAAATGAGTAAAAAGTGGAATCTAAGGTCTACCAAATCTCCTTAAAATTGAAAGACTCTGTACAAAGTGTATGCATTTTTCTGAATGTAGGCGTAAATATTCACATGAGCACTAGTAAACATGGAACAGGTACGCTGACTCAGTTATCAGCTTGTAAAATCCAGAGTTTTGGCAGGAAATAACCCTGCAATGTGTTCCAGCTGGCCAATCATAGCATAGTGAGGAGGGACCAGTCAGAGCCAATCCTTTGTCTTTTTCCAAACAACTACAATCAAGCTGCAATTTGATACAATTACAACGTAAAGCACAAGCACAGTTGAAAAATGATGAGGTCTCTGATCCAGTGTTTGCGCATGTGTGGTTTAGATGTAGGAGATAGTGTGTGTCTGGGTAGATGTTTGGTTTAGTTTGAGGCTATGTTGTTTTTAAGCTTTTGATAGTCATCGGGTCGTTCGGTGTGTCTGTGGGACATGGAGGAGTGTGGGAGAGTTACACAAATACACAGCAAATCATGCAAAACAAACACACACCCCAGCAGCTCACCGTAGATTTACTGTAGGGTTCCAAAATTGTTTCTTGCTTTGCTTCAGGGACATATTGGGTCCCTGAAGTGGACCCAGTCCACTTTTTCCATTCTAAACTGTCCACAGACATTTATTTTAACAAATCTAACAACATACCTAACAATTTAGAAAATGTTCCACAGAGAATAACAACTTATCATGATTATTAATTTCTTTGACCCTATACCTCTAGATTAGGGTTGTTTAACTAGGAAAGGGTGACCAAACACACTACTTGACCGGTGGTCATAATATTATGCCTGATAGTTCTGCCACTGTCTTATGTCTGATATTTCATTTTCATAAATTCAAATTGCAATAGCATAAAACTTTTACATCTCTGTTCTGCAAAAACCTAAAACAAAAATAAAACAGGGTTCTTTAAAAATGGCAACAAATTTTCTGAAGAAGAAATTTATCAAAGATTTCAGGTTGTCTTCTTTGTTGTGTGTGGTTTTATTAAAGGTGATGTAACATTTGCGACTCTTAAAGTTTTATTTAGCTAGACTGAACACAAATATGGCTCTTAGGATTATAAAGGTTTCAGACCCCTGCTAGCTTATGAGAACCAATAAGTATGAAACTCCTGCCAAATATGTAAAATAGGTTCTTCTCATGTTAGCATTTTAATGTTCAGATTCAGGATCAGAGCAGTGAGGGTAACCACAGAGCTGGATCAAGAATATTAGTGAATTGGAATATTGGGTCGTACTAAATGCTGAGGCTGTTTAATTTGCAGATAATAGTGCTGATTCTGCAGGTCTGGCACACAGTGGCTTGGCACCATGCCACCAGTCATCATGAACCATCAACATAATGAGGGCGACTTCTTTATGCCATAATCTGTAAAAATTCACTTAATCTTTTCAGTATGAAAAATGTTCTGTCGACAAATGGCCTGAATTCTGGCAGTTGTCTTGTTTTCTTGTTCATTTGTCCGTTTATGCAGAATCCACAGTTATTTTCATACAAGTAGCCAAAACAATGTTTTAAAAAATTGTCGTGTCTTCTGCATTTTTCTTATTTTAGTAAAAATGACAGCTCGTAGAGATGTGTGTTTTTGCAAATCTTTGTCCTGCCTCTGTAAACATCAATTCCTTCCCGCAACAGTTAAAGTGAAAGCTTAGTGCTCCCTCAGACACTTTCCTGTGCAAGTGTGGAGCAGGCTGTCTCGTGTGTGTGCGGATGAATGTAATACCTCCTCACTGAACTGCAACAGAAATCACACAAACACATCTGCAACAAGTTCCTTCACAGTTTAAGCATTATTGGATCACTCAGCATTTCTTCATACTCTCCATCTTATCATGTATTTCCACATTAAAAGCCTGCACTGAGCTTCACCTTCTGTTATCCTTAAGGAATAGAGTTGAACTACAAAGAAAATGTAAAGCACAGGTTCTCAGCAGATGTTACAGAGTTAACCCTGTCCTCTTTTTGTTTTTTTTCCTCAGGGAGCTGAAGGGTGTTGTGGTCAGTCTGAGCTCAGATGGACATTTTTTGTGCTCTTACATGGGTACAGACCCCTCCTTTTTCTCAACTCCAAAAGTAGATGCTAGGGAGGCTGATTATGAGCAGATTGATGCTGAGATGAAGAAACTGCAGAAGTTCATCAGAGAGGCTACCAGGACTCAAGGTGAGAGGATACAAGAGAAAGAGCTCTGAAATGCTCTGAATTTGAAGCAACTTCCTGACGAAACTGGACTCTCAATTTCATTGATTCTACTGTACAATAAATAGGATTAAACCACTTTAAAGTTTGGCCCACATAACAGTTTCATTCATTTTCGTCTTTGTTACGACTGGCTCAAGGTCATAAGAATAACGGGAGACCATGCAGGGATTAAAGTGCATAAAAAGGAATGTTTATTAACACAAACAACAATGGATTGAGGATGTCAGTATCAGTGGTGTAATGCAAATGCTTGGATGTGGTGTATGAGTGCATATGGAATTGTTGAAGTGCAAAGACAAAGACAAACTCAAACGTGCAAAAGGAGGGGAGCTGAGGCCTGGCAACAAAACACCACAAGCATCAAGGCAGAGTGGACGCTGAAGGCGACCCAGAAGGTGGAGACAGCCAGGTTTAAATGCTCTGTGCTCCAAATGAATAAAATCAGCAGCACCTGTAAAGGGGAGGAGCACAAAGACAGACAACAAGACACCTGCAACCCAGCCCATAAGGCTCAGGGCCGTAACACCCCCACCCTTAAGAAAAGGGCCCCAAAGGAGAACCTTTAAAAACTCAAAACAAATATGAATTTAAAAATGTTTGGGCTGGTAGTACGTTACCAAAATTTAGTGTTCAGGATGACAGCCGTCACATCGTCAGCCTCCATGTCCCACAGTCATAAGTTGCTGTGCCCATCATGTCTGGCCACTGGTTAGGAAGACTGGCAAAGAATGGTACAGCAGCTGAAACAGGACATGTCCTTACTGCTTTAACACCCTCCAGGTACCTTCAGAGGATAAAACCACTTACGAACGCAGACCTGACACACAAGTGACCTACCACAGGTTCACAGCCAAATCAAAATGGATTCACCCAGTTACCATTCCCCAAAGCAATAACCAGCAATCCAACCAGATCTGAACTGGTGTTACCCAACACAAAAGGTCACAGCAACAAGTGGTCCATTACCACAAAACGTTGCTACACAAGTCAGGTAAGCAAACGTGACCGAGAATATGGAGATCGATACCCACAACATGATCACTCTTAGCATGGTCCAGCACCATACTCAAAGTTACTGCTGTCTCACAGCCAGCAACACCAAAAGAGTGTCAAACCAAAAGTGAGCCAATATCTCCACAACACCAAAAGGTCACATTACTGCTTAACCAAGTGTTCAGGATTCTCCTCATCAAATAAACAAAACATGGAGTCACACCCACAACAACCCCAGCATGGTCCACTACCACACTCTTAAGGGATTCAATCAAAACGTGGGCCAACTCCTCCACAAGAACGGTCATTTCACAACCAGACTCAAAGCACACTTTTTCCTTCCACTGAACTTGAAACTCGAACAAGTCCGTTTGCTGCTCACCGGACAAACCAGTGATATTCGCCATTAAAAACGGAGACGAGTTTAGACAAGGCTTAAACACACCAACTTCAAACAAATCTAAAATTTCTAAAAGTGCCGATCACATTTCCACGTGACACTCAAGGCAAGATCATAACTGCTCTGCCATCATTATAATTGCTCTTAACACATCTACGAAACATTTAACCATTAAAAGCCTCAATCTGATCCATAGTTTATAACGACGGACAAGTGACAATTTAATGCACAATAAAAACTCAAAATGATCACCCACAGTGTGTTTCCGCTAACTGCCAGCGAAGAAGCTTACAAACTCATCCCTAGTCTTTGGGAGGCGTAGCGATGGGTTTTTATGCATTTAAAAACCAGTGGTACGATAAAGGTGACCAGCAAGCCGTCACCCCCTCGAAACCATGGAATGCTCCCGAGCCGATGAAGGGAAAGGGGATAGGGAAGCTCTACCCGCCGTACCTCCACACTAGGAAATAATGCGGTGAAACCCCTGTTGGGAAACGCCGCTAAAACCTGCAAGGGGACACCTGCTCAAAAACGCTTTACTAGTGCACATTAAAAACTTGACACCTGCAACCCAGCCCATAAGGCCCCGGGCCTTAACAGTCTTCCTTCAGCTGTCTTCAAATTCATGTCTTCAGAAGTTTATATTACTATGGCAGTGGTTTATAAACTTTTTACGCAAAGTACCACTGGAGTAAATATAAAGATTTCCAAGTACTGCCATTCTGAAAGACATTTTTAGATCTCTACTACCACAGGAGTTGGACTTCATACATTTCTTGCGTTATGTCATAAAAACACGCTAGTTGTGCACACAAAGGTGACAATAGAATGGTTATGTTTATGTGTGGAAACAATTAACAGAAAGTGGGATTTTAATGTGGAAACTTAAGGTTTTTCACCAATCGCAAAAGCCAACCTGCACAGTCTTGAGGCTGTCCATAATTTGTGAAACTACTGAATAAGTGTTGCTCAGCATTTCTCTTAAGACTGGAGGTAGTCCTGTTGCTTCTGTACTATTTTTCTTACGCGCATTTTCCTTTCACTCAACATTTCTTTTGTATACTTATGACACTCCGAACAACCAACTTTTACAGTTTGTGTTTATTTTCAAACATTGTATGTAAATATCTAATTTCACCCGAAACTACCAATGTTTTCTCACAGAAGTATTTCTATTTCTTAATTTAATACCTTGCATTTGTGAAAATGCAAAGTATTTAGTATTTAAATAAACACTAAAACAAGCATTTATTTAAGACACTTGTTGCAGGGTTTTAAATGCATGCCTTTTTTCATAGATATACTCCCCAAATCTGATGCTGTGGATGACCTGTCTGTCAAGGCGACTGTGTCTTCATGCCTCGACACACTATCGGTAAACACACAAGCTCAGATGTTCTTCATGAACTGATATTTAGATATTTAAAACATAAGGATATACATGCAGAAGCTTAAATATATTAATTGTTTCTTTTACAGCAAGCTCTAATCCAAGATATTGATGGTCTGCCTGTACCCTCAGTTACTGTACAGGTAAATTATTTTATTGTTTCTTTGTCTACATACAGTCATAAAGACAAAGTGTCCAATTAGTCTCTGCACATATCTCTTAAGGTCCCATCGCAGTGTTTTAAATTGGGCTGAGATCTGGACTTTGACTATGCCATTGCAAAACTTTTATGCTTTTCTTTTTCAGATGTCCCATGGTAGATTTGCTGCTGTGGTTTGGAGCATTGTATTGTTGAATATCTGAATTTCAGCCAAGTTTTAGGTGTCCGACTGGTCAGACAAGTATACCTTAAGCAAGGAAGAATTTATGGTTAACTCATCAACTATTTAAGGTGCACAGGCCCTGTTGCTACAGATCAAACCCTAATAATTATCCCCTTATCACCTCTGCCAACAGGTAATCTGAAATATTTGTGTTAATTTGGTTTGTTGCATCAAATAAAATACAATGAAGGAGTAGCTGCAGAGTTATTTAAGACCAGCCTTTAAAAAATCCAAACACAGATGGAGAAAGAAAAAAGATTTTCATAATTCTTCTCCTTCTTCTTCTTTTCGTCAGGGCTTTAAGACACTGCCAGCCTGCTGGCATCATAAAAAATAAAACATGTCTTTCCAGGTTAACCTTTTGTCATTGTCTTTCCTGCAGGTGAAGGTGAAGACCAACTCTGTCCTACAGTCTGCTAAGCTGTCCATTTGTGTCCAGCCCCCCCTGGCTGTCACTCAAGACCAGTTTGTTTTGGAGCCAATGGGTTAGTAAACTGCTCTTCTTATTTTTGTTTGTGTGTGTATGCAGGCGTGTGTTTGTGTGTGTGCATGCAGGATTTATGGCTGTCTGCTAGGGTTACTTGCCCACACATATGTGATGAATGGTTGATTTCTGAATTATTTGCATTAATTTCCTGTGTATTTGTTCTGCCTGTTCCTTATTTCCTCAATCTTAGCTGGAGTTTAAGGGTGTGATAAATAATATATGGATATTGTGGAAAAAAAGTAAAAAACTTTTAACAGATGAATAATTTTAAATAAAAGCAACACACATTTCAGCTGTTTGGATGTTTCTTGTTAATGCTGCTTATGGAGTTATTTGAACTGAAGAAACTTCAAATAATACTCTGTTTGGATTTAAGGACCTATATAATACAGTACTGTGTACTTTTTTTTTAAGGGAAATAATCCACAGCTTTGTGCATCTGGTTTTGTGAAAGATCTTTCTTCATCTGTCGTCAATCACTTATGCTCTTCCATGGGTCCTCTCAGGGTCTGCTTCATGTGTTTTATGTATTGAACATCTCGTCTGACTTCACATTTTGATCCACACACACACTCCTGTGTGAGTGAGAGGAGTGTGCTAACTTTTACTTGTCTGGCTCTTATCAGTGTTTACACCATGTCTTCTACTGCTGGTCTCTTCCAGGCAGCACTAATGTTGAACTGAATCACCCAGACTATTTATGCACTCAACCTTTTAACCCTAAACACCAGTACTGTCAGCTCATTAAAACAACATTAGGCATGTCCTAACACAGTGATTGGAGTCTGCTTTAACCACGTCTCATTGCCGTTTTTTCATGTGTAATTGCTAACGCTATCCTAGCTTTTTGTACTGTAGTCCTTATAAGAAAATATAATTCTAAATCTTTTCTACCTTAGCAGCTATAAACATGTTCCACGTCATGAAAGTCTATGGGAGCTTTTTCTGCTCCATTGAGATACTTAAATATGGACATTCAGCATACACTGGGAGCAGCTTCAGATGATGCACACATTTTTAAATTGTTGGTTTCTTTGTTGTTGCAGTTGTTTTCACATGATGTATGCTGATATGCAAAATATTCAACACTTTTCAGAGATCTTAATTAGCAAATACAACATGCTCATGCAAACAGTTAATACTTACAGTGTTAACCTTTTTCTGAACCTTTATACTCTGGTCTACCATTTTATTGTAGACCTAAATTTCTGGACAAATCATGACTGATAGTAACTCACTTATGTTTTATTGTACCTTGGAGCTGATCAGTTTTCTTGGTTCTCAATGAACCCTATGGATTTAGTATAGGTTTTGGGTCAAAAACGTGTTCTGATTTCTTTTTTTTATCCACTTATTACTTTTGCCTTAAAACACACATATCATCCACACATGCTATGTGGTTTGCTGGAAGATGTTGCTCTTGGAGAATGTTTCAATCTTTATTCAGTGCACAGTCCTTGTCAGAATTGGTCGTAAGCCCACTCCCTTGGAAGAGACTCACACCTAACACATGGATTGCATCACAATGTTTCACTGTTTCCACAAACTTCTTTAATGCTCACCTTTTCTTCACCAAGTGATTTTCCAGATCTCCCAAACAAGCAAAAAAAAAAAAAAGATTAATCTTCCGCAGTTAAAACTTGGACTTCCTGCAAAATTTCTGTCTGTTCCTGATATTTTTTTTATTTTTTGTGGTCAGAAGTGAACATTGTACAAAAGCATTTTCGTCAATGTTCATACAAATGCACAGACACCCACCTGCTGCAAACTCTGAGCTAGTCCTGGACTGGTGACTGTACAATCCTGAAAAGTCCTGGTGGATTCTAACCCGTATTTCCATTGATCATATAAAAGCGCAAATTGGAATTACAAAAATTAATTAGCTTATTGAAAACACTGCAACTTTGAAACACTTGTGGTTTTTTGATCATATTGTAATGAGTGAAGTTAGCAAAACTGCAATGGAAATATTTTTATTGCACCACACAAGTCATGTGGTCAACAACCAGATGTTACTGTTGGTGGAAAACACAAAGAAGATGACAGGAAGTGGTAGGATCATTATGGATGTTTTTTAATGACTTATTGCTTGAACAAACGTATTCACCTGCAATTTTAGTTGTGATTCTTATTTAATGGAAACTCTGCAATTGTTGGGTTTTTTGACATTAGGAGAATATTGACAAAGTTTTGCGCACGTTTGTAATGAAAACATAGCTCTAGACACTGTGGGAGATCCTGAACCGTTATTTTCTACAATTAAACCATTCTGTAAAAGTATGTGATTATTTGGAGTACTTGGTGCAAACAATTAACTTTGATGTCTTGCCTTCATTAAAATAAAATTTTACTTTCATTTTAATGTAATAACTAACAAAAGGCCATTTCTTCAACTATTGTTCTAATTTAATTCATAGAGTAATGCAATTTGACTCCTTCTCGGCTCATTTATGCATTTGACTATTCTGAAATGAACTTTGCACCTGATTTCATGGTTTCACAAAAATGGTGTAGTTTCAGTAATACTTTAAACTTCTGATTGTCTTTGCAATAAATGATTATGAAGCTGGAGCTGATTGCATTTTGATGAGTCATACCCAAGCCTCACTGCTACTAATAAACACCTCTACAAACTATAGAAATACCCTGTAATTTGTCTTCAGTCATATTTTTAAATCTTGAATTAATTGAGTAGAACATTGTTTTCATGGCAGCACATCACCAAACCTAAACAAGGAGAATCATCTTTCCATGGAGAGAAAGATATGTCATAAGTGATGACATACTGGTGCTCTGTGTGTCATGAGGTTTTGTTGTCTGTTAAAACAAATTTACACCAGTGACTCCTCCTAAGAAATAATAAACCAAATGTAGCAACTCCCTAAAATAGGAAAAAAGCAGCCAAGCATGAATAATCTGCTCCTTGCTTGCTTGGTTTGTACAAACACATCCCAGCCACAGTAGATTTATCTGGACTGAAGCTTTGAATAAAATGGTGTTACCTTATCAATCTTTGCTTGTTCTCTTTTAATCTGCACACTTGTCATAATGAAAGAGTAAATCTCACTCAAGATTATGAGGTCACATGTCAAGTGAATGTCCACAGGTTATACTAACACAGTGAACCAGCTATTTTCTGAAACCATGTATTCGGGCATAAAAGCTCGATTACTAACAGAAAACTCCCCTCTTATTGTAATTCCGAAACTGCTTCTGACGTGTGCTGAAACCCTCATCCATCACAGAAGAGTAGACACCAAGCTCTTTGAGATTGTGAATTTATGATTTCAAGATGTGAGAAGCTTTCGCAGCTGGTTGGAGGACCATCCATTTATCCTAAGTCCTGACTCAAAGTGACCGCTTTGCTATGATTCATGATCCATTCATTCAGAAATGAAAAGCATCTTACCACAGTGGATTCTTACCTGTGCATATGCTGTACATTACCTCTACAGCTGTTAATGCAAGCATGATGCTCTAGCTGCACAGCATGGTACATTCCCCATGAATTTTAGGTTAGTTTTTTTTGCATTTACATATATTCCCTTAATAGACTTAATTTGTCGTGTATTTTTTTCTTTTTTAGGATTTTATTCCCATATTCTCTTTTTTTACAATAGCCATATGAGAATTTAAGAATTTTAAGAGTTTTGACAATAATATTCCATAGCACAAGGAAATCTACAGCTAAATATAGAAACAGTAACAATGTATAGAGCAAGTGGAAGAGATGTTTGTAATTTATAACATCCAGCTGCCACAAAAATATAATCCGCAACCAAAAGTAAAACTTGGTTTCTTTGTTAGAGTAAACAATTAAAGATCTGCCAGCAAAACTCAGAGTAAGTCAAAAATAAATTCCCCCAAAAAAACATTCCATGAAGGGAAAACTGGTGGATGTTTCTCGTGGGTATAGTTGCTCTAAGCTTTTCTGTTTTGGCACCAGCTCTTCAAGTTTCACTGTTTATGTGGAAGATCAGAGGGTACGAGTCATTATCCCGTCACATTTACACCACCAAAGAGATGCTTTGTTTATATGAGTTTAGGTAGCATTCAAGCTGGTCAAACCCAGAAGCCTCTGAAAGGCATACATTCAAGGAAGAACAATTACACACACAAGCACTCACAGGGATATCAAATTTTTTGCACATGCTTATCCATGGCTGCTTAAATGCATTCACATGACACGTGTCATTATAGCAAGCTAAGAAAATGTCAAATATCTACAGTAAAATAGTGTTGTCTGTTTTTGTCGTACTTTTTTATTTCTACTAACAGAAATCAACCATTGAAATGCTTCTGGTCATAGGACATAATACACAAGCACACATTCAGGGATAACATTGCAGAAAGTTTTCCATCGACTTTTATCCACTTTGGAGACTTTGTTCATCCCTAAGCATTAATTCAGAATCAACATTAATACCATCAGACAAATAAAATACGGTCCTGTTTTAATTCAGTGCTAGTCCAAATCTATCAGTGCATTAAGAATTAGTGCACCCATTTATCACATGCCTATTTGCACAGAAGGAAACCACTTTAATTCATTTTCTGGTAGAAGATCAAAGCAGCAGTACTGATGTTAGGACTGAAATGACACGAAATAAAATCCCGATTTCTCTTAAGTATTAACAATGTTTTGGACTATTTGTTCTTTAAAGAAGAACATTGGGATTCATAGATAATCTTTTTAGTTTAGATCTCTGACATAGAAATATTTTTTCCATTTCAGATTATTATTTTTTTGTTCAGAACCAGATAGTTAAGCCCAAAATTATTCATACCCCTGACAGATTTACTATTAAAGTAATCTTTAATTTCGATTTCAATTGGTCCAGTCAGAGTCCAGACATAAATCTAATTGAGGCAGGAGCTACAAACTAGGGTGATTGCGAGGAAAAGACACGTTACCTTTGACCTCAGTAAATAAATCCTTAAGACTAGGGCTGCACCCGTGGGCTGTTAAGTGCCCAGGTCTACTATAAAAGAATCAAATTTCTATTTGCTGTTGACTCTAAAACTGCTAGTAAAATATTATACAACAATAACTTACTGTATTTTTCGGACTATAAGGTGCACCGGATTACAAGATTCAGTATCGGTGAACGGATCTATTTTCATATATAAGACGCACCGGATTATAAGGCGCATAAAGCGAAAGAAAATACGGTAGTCGGATAGGTCAGACTTTATTCAAATCATTAACAATAACTGTCAATATTACACAAAAAAATACACTCACTTTTTCAATCATTCATCTTCTACGAATCCATCAAATTTCTCATCTTTGGTGTCGGAATTTAACAGTTGGCCAACAGTCCAAGCAAGCCCGGATCCCTCTCGTCATCATCCGATTCAGTCTCATTGCTGTTGCTTGGTTGTTCATTGATGATTCCATCCTTCATGAAAGCTCATGCTTCGTGAAAGCTGTTTTGGGGTGGTGAACCACAAGCCTGTCTAGACAGCATAGAAAGCTGACTCCACGAGGTTCTGACCAGCAGCGATTATGCTTCGACAATCAAGGGGAGTGGCTTTGTCGCTTACCAAAGTCATAATAAAATATACGGTACACTGTTCATACATAAGGCGCACCGGAATATAAGGGCATTGACTATTTTTTTTTTTTGCAAATATAGGGATCTTATGTGCGCCTTATAGTCCGGAAAATACGGTACTCATCTCGTAATCCTTTTACTTTTTTAATTCCACCTTGGATACTGTCAAACTGAATCTGTTCCAGGAGGTAAAACTGTTTCTAAGTTTTGATGCGCATTCCTCAGTAGATAGCTTTTGCTGGTCACTAGTTATCGAAGTAGTTGTGACAAAGTAATGGATGTCATGTGAAAATCTGTTGGCAATTTAGAGAAACACCAGCTAGCATCAAGCAATATTTTAACAGTGCTGCTGTGACACCTTCTCAGTCTGGTTTTTATTAGTTTTTTTTTTTTTTTTTTTACAGTCTCTCTTTCTCTCAGTTGACCGTTTTCCTGTTTAAAGGAATGCAGTTTTTTGATAAAGATTTTCTCCAAACATATAAACACACAAGCTACATGAGTAAAATCAAGGGTCAGTGTAACTCTGTTTCTGTTCTTTTTGTAGAGCTGTTGGCTGTGTGAACATACTTTGTTAGATTCCTCTTTTTAGAATGTGTCCACATGTCTGCAAACGTTCATTATAGGTGTGAATTTGAGTTACCAAAATGAATAAAACGTAACAAAAAAAGGTAAAACCTCATTGATACATGTGTGAGCGCAAACCTACATGCGGTGAACGATGTGTGTAAAGAGTAGGGGAAGTAGCGCCCTCTGACTTTTATTGTTATTCCAGTTTTTATTCGTCTCAGATGGCGGCTCAATCCCCTGTCCAACACACTACCTCCTTTGTTCTGCCTCCCGTTCCCACTCGTAAGTCCTGCTCCCTCCTTCTCTTCACTTATTTTCTCGCCATTTCATTTCATTTTTTCCTTTTGCAGATTATTTCTTTCACTCATTCCTTCTAAAATGTCTTTAATATTTTCCTGCTCTAATGACCCTTTTGTTATTTCTCTCATCATCTTCCTGTATTCCAATTTACAACACTGGAATTACTTTAATTGTCTGAAGAAGAAAATGTTAATTGAAACAATGAAGATAGAAGAGCATAATAAAGTTTAAAGATATGTCTACAACAGCCACAGCAGTTTTCAAATGTCTGAAAAGCCTCAAACAAATAAATGTTTTATCACAGCAATGTTGTTATACAATGATAATTTTAAAAAATCCAATCAGGTTCTTAGTGGCTCAGCTCTTCATTACAAAACATGAAGAACTAAATAAGCTCTTCATGTTTAGCTTAATTTCTTCAGAGATACGTGTTTTCAACAAAATCATACATGCTAAAAGGTATTTTTACCATTATATTAGACAAATATATTTTGTGCTTTAGCATTTTTAAGTTGACAGCAATATCTAGGTACTTTTAATTAGTAATACATGACTTGAGTTATACATATGAATTGACAAAAAGCTGTGTTTCTCCTGGCTATGTTTGAAAATGGGAATAACATGCTGAGTTACTTCTTGATCTTTATTAAGTTTCAGGAATATATAGCTACTCTCCTGTGACCAGTAAGGCTTAAATAGGACTTATGTGTATGTTGGTACAACACAAACCAAGGAGGATATGTTGCTCACAACTATTTCTGTAGCAACCTGCTATTTTACAGACTTTGTCCACATCTTTCCTCAAGATGCCAATAATTTTGAAGGCAATCATATTTCTCCAGTCATCCAGAACATTTTCTTGTTGTTAATTGTCACTACAAATAAAGAAATTCTGCTCTGTTATCCACTTTAGTTTGGTAACTACATGTCAGCATGATAGCATGATAGCAATACTAATGCGTTTATGATTTTGAACAGGCATATTTTATGAGACCTGACCTAATCCACGCCAACAATGACCATGAGGTCATTGTTTAACATCTCACACATACATCATACACACACTGTAATTCCACGAAAGGGCCACAATATTATCATTAATATTTGTTTTCCCGTTATTTGTTTTGGTTTTGATATTATCTGCATATGGGGAGAACTGGAAAGAGAAACACACTTATGGCTCTTGCTCCTTGTGTGGTATTGATCCCCATCTTCACCCCTCATTACCTCTAACCTTTTCATCAAAGTCCATCATCAGTTTAACCTGAGCCGTCAAGTACTTTAACCTGAATCCTGACAGAGAGAGTGAGCTGCCCCTGGCATGAACACACAGTATGACTCCCTGAATAGTGTCAAGATCACTCTCAGCAGCAGTGAGGCACTTTCTGTGATTAGATTTTGGCCGGATTACAAACCGAACAGTGAACACAAATTTAGCAGAAACGCCAGCAGGTGAAGTAGACGTTCTCCGTTCCTTTATTTACTTTTATTACAGACAAACATGGTTAGAATGAATCATGTAATATTTATTTGATTAGAAAGGTTGTTGAAGGCTCCTTTGGCGTATCTTTAAGTATGACGTTTTGTATAATATTTTAAAGGGCAATGCACAAACAAAATATAGATAAAAGTGATTCGACAATGGAGTTCTATAAAGCTTATTTTTTCTTATCTCAGATAACTTTCTTTTGGTATGTATATTTATGTTAACTTTTTAAATATATTAGCCTTCATTCGCATAAGAATACATGAAGAGACAAGTATATCATCAAATAAGACAATATAAAGAGATGAGGTGGCATAAAGCTAAGATCCCCAAGCAAACTAGTGGATAAGGAAAACGTTAAAGCGGTAAAGAAATGGAAAAAGCAAATAGTTTATGAAGGTGGAGAAAAGGTGAAAGTTAGGGATTGGAAAAGGAAGAGAAATGTACAGTAGTAAAGCAGGGGATTTCAGTCTCCTTTAAGGAGTTTGTTTTTCTTGGATGGGGTGCTAATGGCTTAATGTGCTTGAGAACACTGGGGCCAGTCTGAACAGTCTCACCGGGTCAGACACAGAGGTCAATCAGACGCATTACCTGGTGCTCACAGATTTGATGCCCACAGCTCTTGTTCTGGCCTGTCTGAATGTGTTTCAATGTATAATGAAGAGCTAAAGAGAAATGAAAGAAAAGAGAGGAAGAGGGATTACTTTGTGTCTCCTTTGGTGGTGTTTGTTGGTTTTAACAGGACTGAAAACACTTAAAGCACTTAAACCAGTCTGACCAGGGTGACCTTCAGGGCACAGAGGTTAAAAGCCTTCAGTTGACAGACTGACTGACAAGCAGGGAGGGAACTAACCGTATGCTTAAACAAGACATAAAAATAAGCTACTAGTATAAAAAAAGCTGTTTTACTGGTTTATGATGCAATATTGTATTTTCCATTTAGGCTTATTTTCTAATTGGTTTTTCAGTTTTAGAAGTAGTCTTGCAAAATTATTTAAAAAGTGAAAAATCAGGTCTTTATGTTTAATTTAGTTCTTTATTATCTATTTTTTTCCATCTGTTTAGCCTCTGGTTGATCTGTCTGTTCTCCCCAGGAGGGCCTTGCATCACTACCAGCTCGGCATGTTTGTGTGCATGCATAATTAAACACATCAAGGTTTTTTACTGTTCCATCTTAAACCTACTAACCTCAGTGATATACAGATTCAGAAACATTCACACACTTTACTCTCAACTTTGAGAAATTACGCAGACTTTTATGCTTTTCCATTTGGACACATGCACATACACTCGGGATTCAGTCACCTGTAACAGACTGGGCCCAAAAACATCACGCCCCATTTCACCAACATACCGCCCTGTATGCGTGTGTGTGTGCATGTGTGTGTCTGACTGCATGGAGCCATTAGCTGTAATATATCCTTTCCTCTCCAGCCGTATTTGATCCCTGCTCTTTCTCCCCAGCTCTCTTTCCCCCTCTACTTTCTGTTGGTTTTCAGGCGTTTTAAAGGAAGCTACAAGTCATCACCCATCTCTCATGGTACATATAATTTCAGTCTTGGGTTCACCCCCACATATACTTACACGCACACACAGGGTAGAGTTCTAGTTGAAGCTTTTATTTTATGTCTTCACCTCGCATAGTGATGTTGAATGTAAGCAGTGCTTGAGCAGTACTAGGCGTGTGTGTGTGTGTGTGTATACACATTAAAGGATCTGGTTAGTATTGAGCACACAGTGTCCAGTTCTGTCACCAACTTCAAAATACTGACTGCGTGTTTGTGTTTGCATGTCTGGTTGACACACCAACTTCTGTTTTTATCATACAGTGTCCTTTTAGTTAAAAAGCTGAACTGATATCAGTTAAGAATATCTTATAACTTTATTTTCACATCCAAATTAATGTAGCATTGAGTTTTGCAAACTGACACATCGTAGATTTTAAAATAAATCCAACATCAAGGCAATAAGTTACTCTCACTTGATCTGTTTTCTGTAGAAGAGCCCTTACTTTAAGGGGATCATCTATTAAAATGCTTCTACTTACTACAGGCCATTTTGTAAAACTTTCTGCTGCCATTTTTTTTGCATTATGCTAAAGTCCAAGCCTAAACTCAAATCCAGTCCAATGGAATTGGATCTGCCCCTTTACAGATATTGTGTGTTTGTTTTTGTCACATACAAGGGGAGCAAAAATTCATTCACAGCAATGAAAATGACTTTACCTATTTTTGATACAGGGCGTTGCTGCCAAGGTTTGTAAAATCAGCTGTTTAGGGGAGATTATTTTCCGCATACAGTGAGGGCAGGTTGATTGGAATAGCATTTTTTTTGCTTATTAAATGAAATCATTTCGAAATGCATTTTATTTTTACTCATGTTATATTTGTCTGAGTCTGTTTTTTAGTCTTTATTACTAGCCACCTCATTTCTATTAAATTTAGGTATGAAATTCAAGATAATAGTGTTTGTTGAAAAACCCACTTTTACCCTGTAGTAGCAAAAATGTGCAAGGAGTGATGATATACTGTCATAGTTTGACATGTTTAAGTAGCAACTCTAATAAACTTATTTTTTAGGAAATGTAATATTTTATAGTTGTTATTCTTCCCAATAATAATTCTGATGCTCATGTTAAGGTAACTGTTTGCTGAAAACAAATCATTTTGATATTTTTTTGTTAACTGGCTTAAATTTTTATATTTTAAAATCCAGAGAAATACACTGGTGGAGCTACTTAAAAATAAAGCTGTTCCTTATCTGGTGGTTAAAAAAATGTTTTTTTTTTCCAGGTGTTGGTTCAACCAAAGAAGTGGCTTTTTCAGCTTTCCTCAATGGCCAATACCTCCCTGCTGATCTGACTGGAGATATTGTCGTGTCCTATAGTTCGCCAACAGGTAAAAGGACCCTTGTGACATGTGTTTGGTTTCTATTATTAGACATTTTGTTGTCATTCTTTGTTTTCAAATGAAGCTTCTTTGGCTAAAGCAAGGAATTTGACTTTGGTTTTACATGCATAAAAATATAATAAAAATAATAGGATGAAATAAACAACAAAAAAAGAAAAGCAGGTTTTACTGCAAATATGATTATTTTATTTCACTGTAGAGTAGCTGAGGCTGTATGATGTTTATTGTTTTCATCGGAGAGACAGCCTGGGGGGAGAAACCGTCTCTGTGGCAGCCGGTTTTTGCACATAGCCTGCTGACATGAAGGCAAAAGCTTAAACAGTTTGTGTCCAGGATGTGTGAGGTCTGCAGAGATGTTAGTTGCCATTTTCCTGACCCTTGACTTGTACAAGGGGGGAAGACAAGCCCTGATGATCCTCTCTGTGGACCTAATTGTTTCATGTAGTCTAGTCCTGTTTTATGGATGAACCAAACCACACAGACAAGACTGAGTAAAAACAGTGTTGTAGTAGTAGTAATTGTGGAAGATTTTACTTCTTGAGTTGCCGTAGGAATCACAATTTCTGCTGGGCCTTCATGCAAACAGTGTCTACGTCTGAGGACCATCTTTGATCCCGAGAAAGGGTGGCTCCTAGGAGCCATAAGTGTTGCACAGCAGGCACAATGTTGTTGAGGATGGTTAATGGAGGCATTGAAATTCTTTGTAAGGCACTGACTTTTACATTGCATTAGTTTTTATTGAAGTAAAAACTCATTTGCTGAAGCTCCGTTGTGATGTTTTTATGTAAAGTTGCAGTGGACCATATGTTGTTTGAACCATTAGGCTCATCTCTGTAGCTTTTATAAAATTGCCAGATTTGCTATCAATATGCAGGGAATGGAAGCTCCATTATAAAAATTGTATTTCTACCTGTGCACATATTTATGAAATGTTTAATTTTGTTTATTTGTAAAGTTGTAAGGATCTAATACCAGTTACAATAGTCATTATGGTAAATGCACATTTGATTTTACTGCAGGACAGATTTTATATAGTTTCACTGGGAAAAAAAGATATATATAAAACTGATCTTTATAGTAGATGTAAAATGTTCTTAAATACCTGGAGCATTAGCAAAAACCTTATGAAGTTAGCAGGTGTCTGGTCTGTAACATCAAAACTAGGGTTGTGTGACAGGGCTGAACACCATCCAGCTAACAGAGAACTGGAATGGTGTAATGACATTTGGGCTCTTTCCAGATGAGCCCAGTTCATCCCCTTGCTGCCTCCAGGCATCTGTTTCCAGGTTTTGCAATATATCTGGAAGATATAACTTTCCAAAGCAACAGAACCACTCTTTATTTTTAAATGTCACAGACCTCCTTTAAAAGAAAAAAAGGATCTGCATTTGTTCGGAAATCAGGTCATGAAAAAAGGCTTATGTTTTGTGCTATTGTTTCCCTTGGATTACATTTGCTTTGGCAGACCTCTGTTGGTGGAACAGTTTTTCCTCCCCAGAAGCACACTTAATGTGAAATGTCTGGAAATATTGGGAAGTGTTTCTTTCTTGTTAAGGGTTATTGTGATGCTATAAATAGCTGAAAATAAGAAGTCTGGAGTATTTCAATGGGCCTTAAAAGCAAAGCAGCTTGTCGAGAGCATGTTGGAAAGTGATTTTGAGTTTTGGAAAGCACTTGTTGGGCGTTAGGCATTAGAAAGGTCTGATTTAAGATGGAAAGCAAAGAGACGTAGGTTAGTTTATAGCTATACTCAGGTGAAAAGATGGCTGAATATACAGAAAAAATAAGGGTAGAATAAGACACCGTAACAGTCAGAAGAAGAGTTGGGGAAAGCAGGATATCAGCCTAACCCTAACCCACAATACTGTGAATGTAAAGAAACAAAACAATGGCAGTATGTTATGAGGGGAGAAAGGAACAATTGACAATGGGTTATAAGAGATTAAAGTTTCTTGCAACTAATTTCTCAACTGTCTACTAAGCCTTAAAATTGGCTACTGAGCCTTTTATTACCTTAAGAAATCAATTCAGCTGGGACGAAGATGCCGCAATATTTGTTGTCAAAGTAAAAGCTGTCCTAGCTGCTGTATCAGCATGACTTATGAATAATTTAAAAAAAATCTAAACAATTTTAAAAGCTCTGGAGAGGATCCTGAGTGCTTTAAGCTTGGCACCCCGGACAATAGAGAAACTAATTATTGAACACATCAGTCCCCCCACCCATCCACCAGAAAATGTATTTCTAATTCTGCTGACATGAAATTTGCAACAGATATTTACCCAAGTGATTCACACATAGAAAGAAATCTAAACAAATTAGTCCACTTATGAAGTTATGGAAAATTTAATTATGAAGAAAATAAGTTTCAATGATACTTGAAGAAATGTTTTGTTGCCATTGAAGTTTTGTGGATTTCTTGGGGTGTTAGAAATGTATGATGTGAATTTAGATATTTAAATAATTTAGAAATATATACATATATATAAAAAACAAACAAAATGTTTTAATTACTTACTTTACCTGTAGACAAAAATGTTTACATCTCTGTGCTTATTTCATGCTGTACTATCCCCTTTCGTGTTTCATCCTTAAAGAACAATATTAGTGTAATAAGCTGATATTAGCTAGTTAATTAGTGGTAACGCTGCAAGATGAGATGATCAGGAAGTGTGGATATTCAGCTTGTAATTTGCCCACTCTAGCTTATGAATGGTGATAC